>NC_065540.1:1473750-2807500 GCF_932294415.1 Quercus robur
CGATTATACTCTCGGACCGAAGCAGTGTAAGGAATGGCGAGCCCATCCAGCTCCAACTTTGGGTCCCATGGACGAGGGGAAGTGCGCACTTCAGCAAGATTCCCCTCATCCCTGCTGTCCGAGAAGGTGCCCCTTCTGCTCCTTGGCGCCCGTGTGGTTTTCTGCTGCTTGGTCGGCTGGACAGCCACCTCGCCTTCCTCAGGCGTGTCCACCGGCCTCTTCTTCTTCAGGTCCGGATTAACCTTAAGGCCAGGGTCCGAGACACCTTGGGGGACCACCGGGGGAAGGGTCTTGGCCTGTGATGGAGTTGGCCTCTTCGAAGATTGACCCTTTGGTGACTGACCTTTCCTGTGATGGAGTTGGCCTCTTCGAAGATTGACCCTTTGGTGACTGACCTTTCCCCCTGGAGGACATCAACTCCTTCAAGGACTTCCCTTTTCCTGCCATGGGCTCAGCCTCTTCGTCCGAGGTATTGTCCGAGCAGATAACGATTGAGGGAACACCAACTGCGGAATGTCGGTCCTGCTCGGCTTCAGGATTGGAAGACTCCCCTAAAGGATTTTGCTGAATTTCCTCCTCGAAGTAAAACTCGTCTATTTCTTCCTCAAGAGAAAGACGGGAAGATTCAGTTTCTTCTTCAATCAGAGCAGCCGCGCCATGCTCATTTACCGGAGGAAGCTGCTCCGCTAAGTAAGGATTCCTGACCCCAGGCAGCACTACTGGTGGCAAATCGTGTGGAGCTAGGAACCCGTTTTGGGACACGTCAATCCTAGCCAACCTCGGACTGCCAGCCCTTATAGCGTGACCGATTGCCTGGAAAGCGCTGCTCAGAGGTTGATAGCCCAAAACCAGATGGGCCGCACGCAACTGTCCGTCCCCGGTAACGTAAATCTCCGACTTGAGAAGATAGTTCAGCGCTGGCACGTTCACAAGCCTTATCCGAGGAGCAACGTGACTTTTGTCTGCAAACAAACCAAGAAAAGTGAGGTCAGATCATGAAATTTTCCAATTACAAAGAAAGCCAGAAAAAATAACCCCTCAACACTAAATCCTTTCCCCAAAAAGGATCAATCCTAAAAGCGCCGCACCTGGGTTTCCTGCCCGAGTTGGACAGTGAATACCGTCGAACCACTCCCCAGAAGCAATGAGGAAGTCATTCTTCACGGTCTTATTGGAAACTGGAAGACAAGAGATCAACCTAACGTCCTCGTTCCGGGATTTAAGATAATACCCATCATCCCCGAGGCGGTGGCATTCGTACAAATAAGCCACATCGTGCCAAGTGAGGCCTAGATTCATCCGCTCGTTTAAGACATCTACACAGCCTAGTATCTTGAACATATTTGGGGCACACTGATACGGCGTCAACCTATGGTTGAACATGTATTCCCTTGTGATCCTGTGCATGGGAAGTGTCATCCCTCCCTCTATGAAAGCAATCATGGGGATAACGACTTCTCCCTCAACTCTATCGGTCAATATTCCTTCAAGAGGACAGTGCCGCAGCCCAACCCTCGGGGGAATGTGGTATTTAGCCCTAAAGGCTTCCATAGCGGCAGGAGTTTTTACTAATTTTTCGAATCTACCCATCTGAACTGAACGGAGGAAATGAAAGTAAAGACTGAAAAGAAAAGTAGAGTCCGAGGAGGGAATTGAAACGGAGAGAAAGGCGAAATGTACTGGTACCTTCACAAAACGCTCAAGGGGACGCCTGGGAATCTCTCTTGGACGAAGCGCTTCACAAGAACGGCTACGGCGGCATAACGGACGCAAGTGTTCGTATATCTCTGGGATTCGATGGAGTTCTCTGGAGTCTTTTGAGGTTTGCGAAATGCAGATGAAAGAAGGAACTGAACCCCTCTGGCGTCTTATATAGCCGGGAGGAGAGAGAAAAGATCATCCCCGCCTAGAAATACGGGAAGAAACGATGGCCGTTCGATCCACGCCAAGCCGTTGGATGAAGGGAACATAACGCCTCCAGAAGTTAATGGCCACGTCTCGTAAATTGTAGCGCGTCAAAAGTAACGGTCCGCACGCGCGCCCCACGATCTCCTTATTTCCCTCCACTCACAAACATCAAAACCCCGCCTTTCCCCTCGGAGGGAGGTAAAAACCGGAGTTTTGAGGGGCTATTGTGGGGGCCGGCCCAAAAATGATGGGCTATTCCAAACTCAGGCCCGTCCGAGGAGCGTCCTATCCGAGGAAAAGCCTCGTATGTAGCATTACCCAATCCCAGCAGCTCGAAGGAAACCCGTCCGAGAAGTAATTCCTCCTCGGACATCACGAAGCCCAGACGAGAAACTCTGCTCAGCCATTTCAGCTCACCTTCCCAACATATAAAATGAATTAAGTCCAAAATATCTCACGGAAGGCTACCACCACATTAATTGCGCCCCAACCACCCTCTTGGCCGCATTAATGAGGAAAAGACTCCTGAACAGTACCGCCTTGGCCTCTGCAACTCACAAAGGGTCTGATGAGGGCGTCTGATGGGACAGGTGCTTGAGTGGATGCTTGGATGATTAACAAGTGTAAGGCTGGGATGAAAAGAAGAAAAATATATAATGTAGTGGAGTCCCTCAAAGAAGGGGACGAGAGAACTGTATCAGAAACAAAAAAGAAATAAAATCAGACTTGAGAAAGATCCATTCTGGTGTTTTTCTATTTTCCTTTTGCAAACCATACTGCCCATGCATAAGACCGAACAAGTTCACTGAGGCCAAGTTCTTTGACCCATCCTCTACAAATAATTATTGTGGGTTGCGCTTTGGGCCAGGGCCTAATCAACACGAGTTGGGCCAGGAAAATCGTGTAACCACAATATATATATATATCATTTTTCTAATAGATTTTATAGGATTCGAAATCTTTGTGGCATATTATGATAATTTTTTTTTACGCCATAATATCAATTGGTTTCTTTTTAGTGTTGGCAAGATTTAATCACAGTTTTTTATTCGATAAGAAAAGATTTTATCATTTAAACTAATTGACAAGTTACCACCAAACTTTTTTTTTCTTCTGTTTTTTTGTTTGTGTTTTTTGTTTTTTTGTTTTTTTGTTTTCTTTTGTTTTTTTTTTTTTTTTTTTTTTTGGGTTGAGAAAACAAGGTACCACTAACCAAAATACCCAAATCTTGATACATAGAGCACTCATATAAGTTCTTTACAATTTTACTTCTTACTCTTTTCTTTATTTCATTTCTTTCTAAGTCCTTTTCTTCTCATAAGCACTTACAAATTCTTTATTCACAAGGCCAAGACTTGAAGGCTTCCATTTATTGAACATTGGACAATGTAAACTTAATAATTAATGTGTATTTAACATTTATTTTTGAGTTTTTTGTTCATTTATTTGTATAGAAAAAAAAAATATATATATATATATATATATATATGATCAAGTTATTTTTTAAAATTTTTAATATTTTTTGGTTAGTAAAAAAAAAAAAAATATGAGTCATACCAAGTTGACCCAACCCTTAAAAAACCAAGTAAGGGTCATAGGTTTTGCAATTTATTTAGGACGATTTGTTTTAATCCCAACCTGATCTAACTTGAACCCCACTGTGTCAAACCTGCATCTAAAACTTGTTTAATAGTTCCAACTATTAGAAGCCTTTCACTTACCAGTCCACCAATAGGCTATAGATACTCAATCTACACTCATTTTCATAATGTGCTTAGGTGTCAACTTATAATTAGATTATAACACTTATTCAATTACACATGAGGCCACCACGAGATATAGAGAAAAAGTAGATTCAAATGCACCAATCACAAGTGAATACTGTAAAATTATCTCCAACAGGAGACTTAATGTGGCCCATATTCATTTTATTTTTAGTATTTAATTATTATTTATCTGGATTTATTATTTATTTGATGATAAGAGTGATAGATAAAGATCCATCCTATTAGGAGTCTTTTGTGAACAAACACTTATATTTGGTGAACAGGCATACTCTTTAATGGGAAGAGTATAAATAAAATACTAACGTTAAATTGAAAGAATCCCTAGTTAAAAAGCCCATGTTCTCCATAAAAACCATTTCTAAGGAGAAGGTCATAGACTAGAAGAATCTCTTCTAATTCCATGCTTTACATATCATTTGAATAAAAATGGCTGGAAGTATGTTTCATTTTCTTCTACTGATTTAGTTTTTTTTTTTTTTTTTTTTTTTTTTTTTACATGTGATTTTAGAGCCTCCTTCATGCTATCTTGTTTGGTGATTTTCATTTGAGAAATTATTTGACATGATTCTAGGATATTTAATTTAATTTACTGTTGTGATTAATTTTGTTCAATGATTGTTTTGCAAATCCATGTTTTGTTCGTAAATATTGTGGGTTGCTTTAACTGTGCATAGTTGGGTTTTTATGGTCGTGATAGTTTTACTGGTTTTGATTTGTTTGCCCATTTGGTTATTCTTTCGGTGAACCAATATTGTAATTCATGGTGTTTGTATTGTGCATACGTTGTGGGTCTGTTTACAAGTCAAGAATGCATAGGTTGTTTACAATGGTATTAATTCACTGTCAATATAAAAAAAAATAAGAAATGATATATATACAACATTTTCATAACAAATTATAAGTAGCGGACTATTAGGGGATGTTATTAGTAGGCAAAAAAGTTATTTAGTTAGTAGTAGATTTAAATTTGAACTAATAACAACTTAGCATCTTAAGACATAATGATAATTACATAAAGTTAGTTTTATTTTTATTTTTTTATTTTTTATTGTACTTCATTAGGAATCTCTTCTTAAAAAAAAAAAAAAAAAAAAATTCATTAGGAATAATGGCATCTAAGAATAAAAGCATCTAAGTGGCAATTAATTCTTGAAGGTAATGACTTGGTTCCATAGGGAGGTTTTTTTTTTTTTTTTTTTTTTTTTGTGATTTATTGGAATAAGATGGTAAATTAGGCATTAAGATGAGACTTTTACTAAGCCCCTAGGTTTGGAAATTTTTGTGATTTATTTTCTTCCACTGCTTTAGATTTATTTTTTTACAAATACTTAAACATGTTGTGAATTTGGATGTACCTAGAGTTTTCCTCCACTTTTACTGTTGGGTTGTTATTGTGTAATCCCGGACTATACTCCTAGAGGGATGGGTCCCACCCCTCTATAAGAGAGGGGAGCACTGGCGGCTCTACTTGTATGTGAAGGTGGTCCTAGGAACACCTTCACTTGTCAAAAAAAAAAAAAAAAAATTTGTACATGCAAAAAAAATTTATATAAATAATTATTTTAAATTAATATTTTCTATGACCACCCTGACTTGAAAAAATGTATATATATATATATATATATTCTATACTAAATTAACCTATTTTGATCACCCTAATAAAAATGTTGAATACTTTTACTCGAGAATCATAAGAATTTGAGTTCAATAAATATAAGAGTAATGCTACATCTACAACATTTTTTTCTTATTCTCTTTGCTAGTACAAAAAAATTGTAATATTTCATGTATTTACGTGTTTTTTTTTTTTTGTGACGTTGATATATTCAAATTGGCTTTTTATTAAATTTTGTATAATTTAAGTTTCTTAGTTACCACCCTAAAAACAATTCTTAGAGCTACAATTGGAGGGGAGTATAGTCGCGGACTATACAATAATTTTCCAATAAACAATTCTATCCAGGTAGAGCTTAGCTCACCAGCTTCACCAGCTTTCTCCCCCAAGAAGAAGGAAAAAAGTAAAAATAAAAAGAAAGAAAGATGAGGAATAGTTGAATAGGACGTTGAGGTTATTAACAGCCCTTCACCATCGAGCATTTATTAGTTATTACAGCCCACACCTTAAGTCTGAAATGAATTAAATCACTGACTCTACCTACAACCCGCTAAAATTGCTTATTTATTCTCATGCATTTGCTTCCCCTTTCTCTGCCCATTCTTGGCTTTGTCTTTAATTTCCCAACCGTCTGAAAAACTTTATATAAATATATCTCTCTCTCTCTCTCTCTCTCTCTCTCTCTCATATATAAGCATATATTGTTTAGAGGCCCTTGTTTGTGAGCTTCTTTGCGTTATTCAAGGAAATGAGCATCTTCTCATTGCTTACAGGGAGGCCAGGCCCAAGTGGGTTTGGCTCAGCTTCGACTGCTGAACAAGTTACTGAAGGGATTGATGCCAGTAATCTCACTGCTATTGTTACTGGTCAGCTTTGAATTCCCCTTTCATTTAGTCAATTATTGTTTGGTTTTACTTGTTTTAGATTGATAGTCTGTCGTGGTGTTCATGCTTTTGTTTAATATCTATGAAATATGGGGATAAAGAAAAGGTGAGAGAGATCATGAGAAAAAGAAAGTGAAATCAATATATAATTGCAGGATTCTTATTTTGATAATTTCATAATTGGGTCTGGGAAGATAGGATTTAAATCCTAGACATTTCCGATGAAAGTTTCATAAATTACCAGTGAACTTAGTTGTTTTGCTTCCATTTCATCTGGTTCTATTTTTGCCTTTTTCTTTTTGTAATTATCAGTTTTATTTTTATAATTGTGAGACAAAATTTAGCATCCGTTTGGGAGGAGGGAAATAAACAAAATGAAATGAATTATTTTAAAATATTCATTTTATTGTAATCAAAATTTTACATATGTTACTAAATGAAACCTATTACATATTAAATTCTTTTATTGACCAAGTTTAATTTTTAGCCGTCCTAATATTTGAAAGTGAGGGAAATATTTTTATATCAAAACAAATGGCACTTAAATGTTAAATTTTATTCAAAATATCTCAATCCAAATAATAATAATAATAATAATAATAAATCCTTGTCCAAATCTGACTTTTTCCTAAATTATTATCTTGTTCAACTTTTCTTTCATCATTATTGGCCGCTACATACCCGGCCACCATATGTCTTTGAAAATTATTATGGGTTATGCTAACGAGTGTCCTTAGGGCACTGGTTAAGAATCCAATTAAAAAAAAATTTGACATCACTTTTATGGGAAATGAAAAAAACTATCAGAACATTAATTGTTTTTTTTTTTTCTTTTTCTATGAAAACTTTATTTAATTAGATTCTTAACAAGTGCCCTAAGGGCACTTGTTAGCATTTCCCAATTATTAAATACTCCAGAAGTACAATAAATGCGTACTCTCCTCTCTCACAGGAATTGTGGGTCCCATCATAAATTTAATTAGTAGGACTCACGATTATATGAGAGGGAGAAGTATGCATTTATGGTATTCCGGAAATATTCAATAATTATCCATATATCTTCATGAAGACTGACTGTGACATAGTATGATAGTATATAACAATTCTTTTTCTTTTAATATTTCGGTTTTCACTTCTTTTATATTTGTGAAGCCACAATAAAATTTATCAATAAATAAATAAAAAGGTGAAACCACAATAGAAAATAATTTAGAATATGGTCAGGATTTTTGTCTTCTTTTGAATATGGTTTTAAATTAAACCCCAACCTTAAAATCGTTTGTCTGAACTTTTTAAATCATTCTAAGTTCCCTTCCAATGAATTATTATTAACCTAAATTCATTTAAAAAAATTATACTGAGAACTTATTTGGACACAAGAAATTAACCTCCCTTTATGAATCGCATATAATATGCAGATAACAATTTAAATCCAAGAACACATAAACAAAAAAGAAGAACATGTTATCGTTCTCTAAGCTAAATTGGGTTCGTATAAAGAGTAATTTAGTTCATATTAAGAGTCTTTTAATATCTAGATACATTGCAAATGCAGTTTAGTTGAGTTTATGTTATTTTAGTTAGAAATGACTCTTTAAATGGATGTCTTGAAATAATTTTTAATAATTTAAAAATGTAAAGTTTATTTTTAAATTATCTAATATAATACGGAAATTGTGCAAGTTTTATTTCCTCTACACGAGCTTTCACTTTCAGTACATTCCATTTGCAGTTGGTACCCAAAAAAAAAAAAAAAAACCCATTTATTGTTAGGCATGCTTTGTCCAGGTGGGCCTTTTTCTTCAAGGTCACTCAACTCATGTCAGTAATGCTCCACCTGCGATGACCACCAATTGGGCCACTATATCTAAAAGTTGGTGAACTTCTTCAATAGAACGATAAATTCAGAAAATAATATTCCTCTTTGGGATTAAGATCTACAATTCCTATGAATGATTGAGATTGATAGTGCACAAAGCAACCTTCAATCTAAATTATTGATTAAAAAAGTTTTATAAAAATAGTAAAAAATGAAAGTTAAAAAAGTGAAAAATGAAAAAAAAATTGTGAGCGTAAATAAGGTGAATTGCACCCAATGCAATACCTTACGTACTGAATCCTAATCCTACTTATTGAGGGGGTGATTTATGGCTGATTGAGCCCTCACTACAATTTCCATAGTGATAGAGAAATAAATCAACCATATTGGCCCTAATGGAGCCCTCTGTTTGTGATAATGCATGCAGCTACTCCCTCGCAACATGAGCTTGAATACTTGAGAAATAATGTGCCCAACTGAGTTCAAACTTCAATGTCAGCACTTTAATTGCAATAATTATCTTGTAGATTAGCTGTATATAGCGGCTACCTCGTACTATGTGGTCCTCATTCATTTGAAAAGAAAAAAAACGTGGACCTCAAAGAATGTGTCTGTGTATGTGTAGGGCGGTGAATTATAATGGTTATCCAAAGTTTGTTCAAATGTCACTTGATTTAACTTAAGATCAAAACTAATAACAACTTATCATCAGTGGAAATATTGTGAATGTGTAGTATTACTTAGTAATGTTTCATATGTTCCAATTAACTCAATTGTTAAAATCTCTTGATATGTAGGAGGAGCAAGTGGAATTGGCCTGGAGACCGTGAGAGTGTTGGCTTTCCGGAAAGCTCATGTCATCATTGCTGCAAGGAACATGGAAGCTGCAAATGCAGCAAAACAGCTTATTCTTAAAGACAACGAAACTGCGCGTGTGGATGTCCTAAAGCTCGACCTGAGCTCCATGAAGTCTGTTAGAGCATTTGTTGATGACTTCAATGCTCTTGACGTTCCCCTTAACATCTTGATGTGATCTCTCTGTCTCTGTCTCTATCTTTGTCTCTCTAGTCCAGGGGCGGAGCTAAGTAAGACATTTTGGGGGGGGGGGGGGGCATGGCCCTTCCAAAATTTTTTAAATCCTCTCTAATTGTAGGGAAAACTAGTTTGTCAGCCATAAGTACTCCCTTCCCTCACCTTAAATCCCCACTTTTCAACCATAAAGATTCATTCATTTTGTTTTTTACATTTTCCATTAAAAGTATAGCCAATGTCCATGTCCTGATGTACATGTCCAAGTCCTTTACTATAGTTTTACCCCTCACTTTTACCACTTTTTAGTCATTCAATTTTCCTAATAGGATAAAGTCATAAAACTGAGGTGTAGTACATTATATTTTCCAATTAAGCTCTGTATTGAATTTAATCTTCTTTAAAAATGATAATATTGTTTGTATTTTATTTGTCATGGTAAACATGTGTTTGAATTTAATTGAGAAACCTAATGTATTACACTTTAGATACTATACTTAAATTTTGCAATTTCCCAAAACTATTACAATATCCCCTTGCACTTTATAGCCGCCCAAAAGACTACTCATTGCTATTACCAAGTGCTCTCTCTTCAATTTCTCTTCATTAATTCTTCCTTACAATGCTCAATTGGTCAATTAGCTTGTTAGTATTTTGAGTGCTAATATGAATTACACTAATAAAAAAATTCTAGCAGTAATCTTATAATATTCATACATACATATATAGATACACACATCCACACACACATATATATGATACATGATACATATATAGTTAAGACTTACTTTGGATTTAATGTTTGTTTTTTTCTAAACTAGTGCGCCAAGACATGTATGTATGTATGAATGTCATATTTTGAATTTTTTTTTAAATTGCAAATCAATATAATTGTTTTATTTTGGCCTCTCCAAGCAAAAATTTTTGACTACGCCCTTGCTCTAGTCTGTATAGTTTTACCAAACTAATACAGTTTTTCTATGAACACACGCTCTTGCATACAAATAATATTTGAATATGCCCAATATTTCAGAAACAATGCCGGTGTCATGTTCTGCCCCTTCCAGCTTTCAAAAGATGGAATAGAGATGCAATTTGCTACAAATCATATAGGTTGGTAGTAAAATAATTGATGTCTCACTATGTGTATATATATAATTTGGTTTGTAATTTCAACTCTGCCAGTAATCGGTTATATCTCACTTCACTTCTCAGGTCATTTCCTCTTAACGAATCTTCTTCTTGAGAAAATGAAGAACACAGCAAGATCAACCGGCATCGAGGGCAGGATTGTGAACTTGTCATCAATAGCCCACAACTACACTTACGAACATGGGATCCGATTTGATCAGATCAATGATGAAAGTGGGTACGTCAAAATTTTCTTTTATTTTATTAGGCGCAAATTCGTAATGATGTAAATTAACCAATATGATTTCATTGCTAATGACTCTAGTCAGGACCCAAAAGCTAAGAATGTTACCTCTGCTAGTGCTCTGGCTTTTTCATAATGATAATGCATTACATAAAAATTTTACTTGCTTATGAGCGGCTTCATGATTTTGCTGTTTGTGAAAGTTGTTGTGTGATTGTGTGTGATGATTGAATGATAAGTGGAAGCATGAAAGAGAGAGAGCAATCTTTTCCCTTGATGGCTACATATTATAGTAAGCGCTTATGTTACAATGAACCCAATGTAGGGTTTATATGCTAGAGAATATATAATTAATAATCTTAGGCTAACCATAGACTAACCTAAGATTAATATATTTGTTCTATAAGTACATGAGCTTACAATTGGTTTGGGCTGCTTGGGCCATAATATGTCTAACACTCTTCAATATCTTTGTATCAGTTATTCTGATAAAAGGGCGTATGGACAATCCAAATTAGCAAACATATTACATGCGAATGAACTCTCTCGTCGTTTCCAGGTAATTTTAATGTGTTTGTTTGAGAACAACTTATTTAGCTAAAACTAAAAAATTTTTGTTGAAAGTACTATAGATAAAACTAAAAGGTAGTTGAAATAATACTGTAAGACCCATGAATAGTATCAAAAAGTACAATAGGACTTATAAATAGTAGCAAAAATAAGCTGAATAGTAAGAAAAGTTGGTTTTTTAAGCCAATGCCAAACACAACTGTAATTTTTAAAACAAGGATGTAAGGTAATCTTTATTATTATTTTTTTGAAGATTTTACACAGGTCACTACTTCATCTAAAGTGTCAATTTGATCCTGGATTTTCGATTTGAGTAATTAATCCTATACATTATCATGTATTTTACTAATTCATTAATCCTACCTCTCTAATGAGATGCAGGAAGAAGGTATAAACATTACTGTGAATTCAGTCCATCCGGGATTGATAATGACTCCTCTCATGAGATATTCTGAACTTCTGATGAGTATGCTCTTGCTCTATGTTTCAAAATATAGACAAAATATGCAAAGAAAAGGATAGTATTTTTCATAATTTGATCATCTTTATAATATGCAGGAGTTCTACGGGTGTTCACCTTTTGTCTATGGAAGAACGTACCTCAGGTAGATTAATACAATTTTTTTAGCAAAGATTAATACAACTTTTAAGTATCAAGGTGCTGTTTATATTTTGAGTTCTTTAAAGTTTTTGGAATGGATGGATAAATATCTATGCTTTAAGCTAGCACGCACAAACACACACATACAAATAAACTCATAAGGATCTTCTCAATTTTTATAAATCTCAAGGTGTGTACAGTTTTATTTTAATTGAGAATAATGTTAAGGATACTACAAAATATATAGCCCGATTTGTCACTAATCAAAAAAAGTAATTTAAACATTCACTTGCTAAGTTGTTGAAGTCCACCAATTACATTCACTTTTTTAAGTAAAATTTATAATAACTTCAACAATTTTCTTCATTTAAATTAGTTACCATTGATTATCAATTTTTAATGAGATTTTAAATAAAGCAACACTTTATAAAGTTATATAAAACCTTGACATTTGTAGAAACTAAAATGTTTGTCAATCATCATAAAATAACCTATATCCATTTGTAGGAGAATTCTACCATAATCTTTTTTTTTTTTTTTTTTTTTTTTTTTTTTTTTTTTTATACTTACATAAATCTGAATTGTAAATATAAGATATTCACTTATTTAACAATATCCATTTTTAATAAAAGGGAAATAATTAGCATATACCGTATACACACGCTTGTTTTTAATTAAAATTGTGAATCATTGCTCCAAAAAAAATATGTTTAAAGTAGAATTGTCTCATGTTTAATAAATGAACGATTAAGATTAGGTAGTTCACACGATCTATAGTATTTATAATACTTGTCTCACTCAACTCATTCAAACTAAATATATACTCCCTCCGTCCCACTTTGTTTGTCCTGTTTGAAAAGTCAAACTTTTTAAAGGAACATCATTTATTGTCTTGTCTACCTTTTAAAAATGTATAAATTTCCAAAACTACCCTTAAATAAATTTATCAAAAAATTGAATTATTAATGAAATAGGGGGTATAATAGGAACATTAGTAAATTAATGACTTTTATTTTTATAAACAGGACAATATTTTGAGATATCCCAAAATAGAATAAATGACAAACAAAGTGGGACGGAGGGAGTACTAAATAAGAGATATCTTATGTATTTGATATATACATTCTCATAATTTGTGCAACTTACAATCATGTAAAACCTAAGTAGTGCGAGGAGGAAAAAGCAAATATTTGAGATAATTATTGGCCAAATAGCATAAGCACTCCAAGAAAAGGGTTAAAAAGGTATAAATCGGATTTTTTTTTTTTTTTTTATTTTATTGCAGGGAGCATCCACCACTTGCTACGTCGCACTCCACCCAAATCTGAAAGGTGTTACTGGAAAGTACCATCTGGACTGCAATGAGATGGAACCAAGTGCGTTTGCAAGAGATACAGTGTTGGCTAAAAAGCTCTGGGACTTCAGCAACAAGTTGGTTTCTTCAGCTGCAAAACCTTGAAAATATATAGCTGCTCTGCTTGTTTGGTAATATATTAATATATCTCCCTTGTCAACAAGTATATGACAAGGCAGTCCCAGTTTTTGTTTGTTTGTTTGTTTTTTTTTTTTTTTTTTTTTTTTAATATATATTGTTATTTTGGTATGGGTGAAAGATATACCCAAATATTTGTACTTCGTTCCTAAGAATTTCATGCCACTGGCTAAATTGTTATACTTATCTAAATCTCTTATTTAAGAATTTTCAGTTCCTCGTTACCAAGTTCATTTTTAATGCAAGTTCTGATGCATCAATTTTCACTTATTATGAGTGCATTTGCCTTTAAATTAAAAAAACCAGTTTATTTTACTATTCAGCTTAAATTTGTTACTCTTCATGAGTCTCACTGTACTTTTTGGTATTATTCATGAGTTTCACTGTACTATTTCAGCTAACTTTTACCTTTATTTACAGTACTTTCAGTAAAAAATTTTCATTTTCAGCAAAATAAGCGAATCCCAACAAACCCTATATATATCATTGTATCGTGCAACTTTTCTATATAGACTGTATAATATTTTTTGGCAATCGACTCCATCCACCAGAACCACAATTGTTGGATAATTCAATGGTATTCATATTCACCTTGACAAGCTAAAGAGATAGACAGTATAAGCTATTCTCTCAAATAATCTTATTTCCGTTTGCGAATTATTTATTTTCGATAGCTTAGTTACATAGAGCAAAAAAATTAAAAATTAAATTATATAAAATAAATTTGAGATAAAAAGTAGTTTGCGGCTTGCAAACAGTAAATAAAACAACCGGCTTTTTCCAATATTTCATTGGAAATTAACGGGATAGATTATAGTTGCTTACATCAAGGCCCCAAATATATAAAGTTTGGGAGCTACCAAAATTTCATAAATATTTGGCAAAATCCCAAAGCTATGCTCATGACAACGAGAGTGCTTCAAATTTTCAATCACCAAAATTAAAATAATAATAAAAAATTTAAAAAAAAAATTATATAGTTGAAACTAAAATAGAGTACCATGGCGGCTGCAAGTGAGATCTTACCAAAAAAAACTCGAAAATCTCCAAACGAGACTCACATCACCACCGTCTATCACAAACTGATCAATCAATCAAACGGTGTGAATTTCTTTTTCTCTTTAATCGGGTCTACAAGATTAGTGGGCCTGATCTTGCTCCCAAAGGCCCACGGCCCGGACCAAAAAAGCAGAGCAAGCAACCACAACAGCCGCAAAGACCGGAGGGACAATCAAATCAACCTTCGACTTAACGAACAGGTGAGCTGGCAAGCACAGGATCTCTCCCGCCACATCTAACGGCAACCTAACGGACCCTTCCGTCTCGCACAGTTTTGAGAACCGAGACGTCGAAGATATCGCCGACACGAAGGCCACTTCTGGCGCGAACGAAGCCACCGCTACCGTTAACGTTAGGATGGTTGTCCACGTGGCGGCATATATAAGCAGTGGCCTCCGGGAGCTGAGGTTCGAGAGTATTGAGGTGAGCAGTGGAAGAAACATGGTTTCTGTTATTGTTTATGTTTGTGTTTGTTTGTTAACGTTGGAATTGTGAAGGAAAGAGTAGTGGGGTTTGGGACTTCGAGTTTTACATAGTTATATCGATGTTATTATATGAATTTGGAGGTGAGGAAGTGAACCTAATCACAACTGCTTTTTTTTTGTGATATTGGTAGTTTAGGTAGAAGAGAGAGAGAGAGAAAGTGAGAGAGATCATATCTGTGTTGACTAAGAAGGAGTGCGTGGGGTTGGGTTTGGTTAAATAGGAGAGCGACTCCATTGACGAGAAAATTTTTGTACATCCCATCAAAAAAAGAAAAAGAAAATTTGTGTACATTGGAATATACTATATATATACACGTGTCAATCTGGTATGGGAGTGGAAGGTTTCACCTTGCTAGTGATTGAGGATGTCGATTGACAAGTCAAGCACGGTCTCTTCCATTATAAGGATGTTTTGGGGTTGAATTTACCTATGCAATTTTTGTTTGTTTCTCAAGATTTTCTTGAGTTACATTCATTACATACAATGTCAACATTTTCATACTAGGTATTTATATTTTTTTAAGAACATTTATATTTAACAAAAGAGCAGGTTTCGCTGCATTGAAAAGTAGTAAAAACTAATAACCAAATACTCTTTTAATTGAAAATTGCTCATAATATGTGAGACATATTAGCGGTTTTTCAATGTAAATGAAAGGTATTTCTCAACAACTCAATCACGTTTTGTTAGCCAATTAAATAAATACTCTTTTAATTGAAAGCTGCTCATAACATGTGAAACATGTTGGCGGTTTATCAATGTGGATGGGGATATTTCTTAACAACTCAATTATGTTTTGTTAGCTGATTATGGCTGATTATTTTTTTAATTAAAGTCAAAGTTTTCTTCAACTGAGAACTACTCTGAGAACTAAAAAAAAATTCAAAAATTCAAATACAAGAAAATTTTGAAAATGACATTAATAAAAAAATTCAATGTGAAATAGGAATATCAAATTTGTATGCCAACAAATTAAGATCCGTGACAGGAGGAGATGATTAAAACCTATTCTCCCTCCTTCGGTGGGCCAACGACTTTAACCATTGATAACTACTTCATCATCTCTCCCAGAAATTGTTACAAGGGGTTGGTATACAGCCATCCTAAAGGCTAAAACGGCACAAGGCATTTGTGCACATTCTTTCAAATTTTACATTTCACAACAAAAAATTGTGAAAGAATAGGTATTGCACATATTAATGGAGCATATTAACACGCATTTGACATGAACAACTATGATTTTATGAGCAACACCGACTTCACGAACTAGAGGAGGAAAATGCTTTCTCTACCTTGAGAGTTAAAAACAGGAATCCAGCATACGAGATGCAGAGGGCAGCAAGCATAATCACCAGCATTGCCTTCAATGAGATGTATGAACTCAGGAAGAATACAACTGCAATGGAAGCACTCTGCCAGACCTTGAGCTGTGCAAATGCCCCTTCCTGTACAGAAATTGTGATCATAAATCCAGATCATAACACCTCGCTAGAACTTCAGGTGCATAAGAAATCAAACGAAGTGATAAATGCCAGCGGTCTCATAGAAAAACAAGACCAAGCAAAAAATGTGTCTCATGTGTAAGTGTGGAACAAATTTAGAAGTGCAAGCAAATATAGTACTGGTATGTGAATATAGATACAGAAGAATTAGCAAAGAGAAATTTTGCATAAATGTTATGAAATATGGAAATATTTACCAGCATAAAAATAAAAAATAAAAAAGAAAAAGAAAAAGAAAAAAAAGTGCACTCTTTTGAGCATTAAATGATAATAAAATGTGGATGAAACCTATAAGACCTGAATAATATAACAAAGTTACATGAGATACATGCAGTTAAGATGTGAGTTCAGCATTAACACCTTATCCTGGGCTATGTATGGTGAGAATACCAGGATAAAAGTTACCCCAGAGGAGTAAAACATCAAAGGTGCACCCATGCATTTATACACACGCACACACACAAAGGCTTATCAGTTATCACATATAATTATGTACCATATCATGCTTGAAGAGTATCCCAAGCAAAGCACTAAGCTGTGTATTAAATACTCCATCACCAATGCCCAAAATGGCAGCCATGATAAGTGGGTACATAATGCCAAGTACTCCGCTAGTTAACCTGAACCATGACATGGAAAAATAAGGTGTACGCAACATAAGTATGGCTTCAAAATACTCATTACAACAAAAAGCTTGAGTTTGAAGAAATCTTAACACCCTAAAGTGCTTATTGCTTACCTGTATGCTATTAGAAGCCAGAGGAATACGATAGCCTGAATAAAGGCTCCACCAGAAACTATCAAAGTGATAGACCTAGGACCAGAGGTAAGTCGACCAGCAGCCAATGAACACTGGCACAAGTTCCAACAACAAATTTGACTATAAATACCAATGATTTAACTAAACTATCTATAATAACAAGTTTGTCTACACAACAATTCTGCACTTCCAACATGGCATGTGAGAACTTGCCACTTAACACCAACATTGAGCTTTTAAATTCAATACAAAGAAAAATTGAATTTTGCTTTTGAAAATATTTCTTTGAGATTGCAACATATATTGCAAGTAAAAATTGTTATAACAACTGAGTTCCACATCATGTTAGATATCAGATCACAGGAAAAGGCACAGCTGCTACTCGTGCGTTAAAAAAGAATTATATTACTATAAAGGTGGTAACTCTATTGGAACAACGTCATAATTGCTAACAGAGATAGAAAACTCAGACCAATTTGCTCTCTGTTACTTCTGAGGACAAAAGTTGTTTCTTTCACCTCATAATAATAGGGAAAGCTGTGCTAAATATGAGAAATAAGAAACAACCAATTTACCAATTGGCATGCTACTTCAGTTGAACTGGAATGAAAGGTAAAGAACCACTTGTTTCTGCATTATTGTACTTACTATTGCATCAAAAGCTCCATATACCGCCATTGCACCACCCACACCAGACTCACCAAGTGCTGGGGTTACAATATCCTTGGTGAATTCAGCCCTAAGATATAACAATCCATCTTAATAAGAGAAATCGGAAGGGAACATATAAATTGACACTAGAATGGCAATGAGAAAGTATATCATAAGTTAACCTAGTAATTACCATACAAACGCTTGTTGTAATCCTGAATATGCAATAAGGGGAATGACCAGTAGCATCCGTACATCAAACAAAGGATTAATTACTGACTTTGACAAAGATAGCACATTAGAGTAAAAGCTGACAGATGAATCTGGTTGCCGACTCTCTCCTTCATCAGTCTTTTTTGTTAAGAAGCACATAAGTATGGTACCTAAGGTCATACTGCAAAGAAACACAACATACAATAAAGTTGTGCTACTGGTACTTCCCTCCTGCAGTGATGTGAAAGAAAATAAAACCATGAGATTGAATGGAAAGAAATAATAAATTGTAAACCCAAAAATGCACAGGCTATGCATATGCTATAAGAATTCCATATTGAAGTGAACATACGTGCAAGATTGTGCCTGTATAATTAAGGTTTTATTAAATGGAATCCATTGTAGTAATCCAGAGGGCGATGTTTGCTAGTGTATCTCCTTAATGATTTTTAAATTTCCATAATACACAAACTAAAATCTTCCTCCCAGGAGAATTTATACATTGATAAGTAAGTTTTGGACTAAAAAGAAGGGGGAAGGAGAGATTCAAACTAGTAACCTCTGCCTGATTGTGCTATCTCTTGGGGTTCAGGAAGATAAAGACGTATGATGTATATTAAGCAACAAGTGCAAGGGGCAACAAGCGCAAGGGAAAGATGTAGATGTATGATGGGTAAGCACATATTATGATATATCTGTTTGATTCCATATTTATTTGGACGATACTCTATTATGTACTCAATTATTCTACGAAAAATCTGTCAAAGACACCAGTTCTTCCTCATATTCAATTACTTTGAATCCTAATATTTTATATTCTAAAATTATATATATATATTAAACGTTTTAATGCCACCTAATATGTTATTGGAGATAAATGTGATCAATAGAGGGAGAGAGTCTGGGAGCTTCTGGATGGAAGGATAAGTCTTCTTTAATAACTAAATAAACACAGTGAGTTAAGTGTGAAACCAGAAGGATGGAGTACAACAGCCAAAGTTAACTTTGAGGTTAATGCATACCGTTCCATCACTCAACAATGCAAGTGTGATAAGATTTCCAACAAACTGCAGCAAAATGAATAAAAATTATATTACACAATAAAACTTCACTTTGGCAAGTTAAAAATAATAATATTCTTTAAAAAAAAAAAAAAAAAAAAAAAAAACACATAATGAGACTTGTCACGAAAAAGATCAAATAGTTCACCTGGTGACTCGCAAACAGTCCCCAGAACTCTCCATTGAATTTACCAATTACTGTTCCTTCATGTAAGTTATAATCTCTTGCATGACTGCGGGCAGTGGAAGTGAGATATGTACCCTGATAGGTCATATGAGGAGTTAAGAAAGAATTTTTTGGCTCTACAAACTATTGCTGCAAACTACCAAGAAACTCAAAAAATCTGAAGCATGGACTTTCACCTGCCCAACCCATATAATTGAAGCAGAAAATCCAAGGTAAACAGAAGCTGGAACCATTGTATACCTAAAGAAGGAACAGATTGATGTTAAAACATATGCAGTTAAAAAAATTCAATATTCAGGTAAAAAGTGATTCAGATTATTATGTATATTAATCACAAAATAAGATACAATTGATAGTCAAATTTAAGAGCTGAGATAATGCAGTCATAGATGCCAGAAATTAACTGTAAAAACTAACTTAGTTTATGAATTCACAAGACAACTGATTAATACAAATCAATACCTTTGTGCAAGTCATAAAAATTTCACAAATTTTATAGGGTATGAATAAAATGATCGTAATCTGAGAGTTTTTTTTTTTTTTTGATAAGTAATGCAAATCTTATCAATATCAAAAAATATAGCCACCCAAGTATACAAGAAGTATACAGCTGGGGACCATACAATCAATCACGTAACTTACAAGAATTTATCAAATCAATAACAGAACATAAAGATAAACTACGCAAAACAGACATCCAATCCAACAAAGTTCAAAAGAAAATTAATTTGAGATCAGGCATAGTTCTCTGTGTCCTCGAAACTCCAATTGTTCCTCTCCCTCCATAAACGCCACATTAAGCAATGTTGGGCAGCCATCCACAACAGTCTTTGACATCACCCAACAAACTCCAAATAAACCCAACACCATAGACCACAATTCTGTAGCTATAGGACAGTGGAGTAAAAGATGGTCAACAAATTCCCCGTTGCATTTACACATATAAAACCAATCCAAAACCGAAAGTCACAAATTCTTTTCTGAAAATTGTCAATCTTCAAGATTTTCCCCAAAGCTGCAATCCAAATAAAGAAAGCAACTCTAGAAGGAAGACTTCCATATGCTCTTCCAAGGGAATGATTGATCACCATTTCCAAGGAGAACCCTGTTAGAACCACTCACTGTAAATCCCTTGCTCTTATCTGGTTTACAGCACAGTTTATCCTCCCCACTTCCTTTCACTGATGCACCATAAATCATATCCAAGAAATTCAACAAAGACTCTAATTCCCAATCCTGCACAGCTCTTATGAAATTGACATCCCAATGCAGTACCCCATGTGTGTACAATATTTCATAATTATATACACATAAGTTCAGCCCAGCAAGTAGATAGTATCATAATAATTCTATCTTATCTTCTATCTGATGGTAAATTTGAAATCATTGATAAGTCTCGTTGCATAATTTGTTTACCTTTTCAATGAGCATAGAATATGAACTAAAACTGTTCTTAAAATCTTTGTTTGATCTGATTTCAGTGATAGGATGATTTTCCTTTTCCCCCTATTACATTTGACTGATCATTGAACTTTTAGAGTTTGATTTTGATGTACCCATAGTATGCATCCTGTGTACTTGGGCTACATTCCTTTTTGATTAATTAATATTGTTATTTGTCCAAAAATAATAATAAAAATAAGACATAAACTAGTTCATTGACTTCCATCAAGCACCCTACAAAAGTTGAATATGGCTTTAGATAAATGCAAAGTCACGACTCTTGAAACAAATGAAGATAAAACATTAGCCCAATATAGTATATGGCATCCACAACTCATTTTTCTCCATAGGGCCTGTCTGGTTTTGCTTTTGGAAGGGACGAAAAGTGCTTTAAGGGGGTTAAAGCTCATTTAGCTGAAATTGCCAAACATTTAGCAATTTCGCTAAAGAGCTCCCTGTCCTCCTAATCAATAAAATGCTGTCATTCATGCAAATATGACATCACCTGGTGATTTTTTTTTTCTTATGTTGATTAGGAAGCTAACTCACACGTTTGCATAAGTAGCATTATTTTATTGGTTGGGAGGACCTTTAAGGGGGGTCCTTAAAGCTGGCTAAAGCTAAAATTTGGAGCTTCTTGGGAAAAAAACTCTACAATTCACTAATCATGCTTTATAGATCTACCACTTTAAAGCATTGTTTAATGCAATTTGTCAAACACTCAAAAGCCATAAATGCTAAAGAGTTTCTCAGTTAAAACTCTATATTACAAAAGCTCTACTACTATTCTCTATAATTAAAACTCTCTTCCTAAAGCAATGCCAAACATGCATATAATTTTATTGATTTCATTTGATTGTCAAAACTATTGGTAATCTCTCGGTGGAATAGCAAGTTAAAAGTTCAACATTGCAGACAGATAATATAAAAAGAGGTTAACTTTTTAGAAAAACATTCCAAAAAAATAAAACCACTGTGAATGATCAAAATGCACTATACCAATAGCAGCAATTAGTTACCATGATGGCTTCAAATTTGCAGCTAAGAACAACCAATAACCAGTAGTCCCAAGAACCAAAGCATTCTTTGACCCAAGTCCCCGAACCACCGTTGAAGCCACTAAGGAGAAAAATGTGAAAGATACATACAATATCCCAAGCGAAGTCGTACCCAAATCCTCTTCCTGATTTGAAAATTGAAATTCATACCCAAACCATCAAACCCAGCTAAAATATAAAACATTCCAAAAAGAAACAAGTTTTCTATGTTCAAAACTTTCAGTTCCCTCAGCAAATGAAACAATTCTCAGCAACCAAGCATAGGAAAACAAAAAAATGCAAAAGCGAAGAACAGAGACAAGAGACTCACGGTGTTGAGGGTACTCTCA
This sequence comes from Quercus robur, assembly GCF_932294415.1. Lineage (NCBI taxonomy): Eukaryota > Viridiplantae > Streptophyta > Magnoliopsida > Fagales > Fagaceae > Quercus > Quercus robur. Next base: position 1,495,580 of record NC_065540.1, read on the forward strand.
AGATTCTGAACAGCACCATAGGCAAGAAAGACCAAGAGGAAGGCAGAGCTGAGAATATGAACATCTCTGGCATGGTTTTTCTTTGGAATTTCAACTAGTTTATCACCAACCAATGGCGCCTCTTCATCCATGGCTTCAACTCGAGTGCTCGACCCAATTGATCACAGAGTCACTATAAAACCTCAGAAATGAGAGAGAGTCCAAGAGAGTGAAGGCAAAAGCGAAGGAGTGCCGGCAATAATGAAAGCAAGCATTAGAAGACGAATGAAAAGAGTTGGGGTTTCGATTATTTTATTGTTGGTGGAATCGAATCCCAATAATTTCGGTTCGTTGCTGACTTTTGGGAGATATTCAAGACAAAGACAAAAATGGTTACTGAGTCAGCTCTCACAACTCAGAAATCAAAACTCGGAAGGTAATTTGTAACCGTTAGTTTGTGTTTGATCTGAATGTTAGGTGTGGTAATAAAATCCTCTTTGTTACGTGGTTTTAAGTTAAAACTTAAAACTCCATTTCTTCTCTCCCACTATTTACATTTTTTTTTTAAATAAAAATTCTTTTATCTAAAATTAAAGTTTAGGGACTGTTTGGTAAAATTATTTAAATATAATTTTTTATTTTGTAATTCATAAAGGTGGGTCTCACACTTAAATTTATTGTTTAACTAGTATTTTTTAAATACAATTTTCAAAAAACTGTATCTTATTTCTGATTTAAAACAAGATTTTGAAAATGGCATAGGAAGTGTTTTCAGGATATAGAAAAAGTTTTTAATGACATAGTTGTAAATAAATTAAAAACAATAGACCCCACATGTTTGTCCAAACTCTTTTATTTCTTAAATTTAGGAGTTTATTTTTATGACAAAAAGAATTTTTATATTTCAAAATTGAAAATTATCATTAAAAATGAAATAAAAAAACATGATGAGCTCTATTATCTTATCATTATCCACACAAAAAAAAATAAATAAATAATCTACACATTCTACACATTACATTTTGTAAATATATTTTTTTTTAAATCTCAAAAATAAAAATGATCACCCAAACAATTATTTTTGTTTTTAGTATTTTGAAAATTTTTTTTAAAAATGGGAGCCAAACATGTAAAATATAAAAATTATTATCTGAAAACTAGTTTCAAGTTCAATTTTTTGAAAATTGTTTTTATACTATTTTGAAAACAAAAACAAAAATCATCCTACCAATCAGGCCCTTTGATTCACCGATTGAATTTAAATATTTAGTTGTTTTGAATTTAATTATTTTTTAAAAAGATAATATTATTCTTCTTTTATTGGTTAATGAAATGAGATGTTTTTTCTTTCTAAAAAAAATAAATAATAAGGTGTTTGAATTTAATTAAGAAACTTATTATACTTCAGTGAAGGTACAGTACCTAATTAAGAACAGCCCAAAGGCTAATTTTTTGGGTTACATTTAAGCCCATTATACTATTTTTGAAAAAATAAATGCCGAAATTAGTCTATAAGGCTGGTGTTGGTAAGATATGGAAAATTATTATATATAAACATAATTTATGAATTAAAGTTAATAAAAAATTAAATGACACATCATGATTTGATTTCAGTTAAATCTTAGTCCGATCTCAAAAACCTTAAACCTCTCCCTTTTCTGGTAATTTGAACGGTCTAGATTTCAAAACTATGTTATTTAATATCTAGACACTCTCGTATATATAATTGTCACAATACAATAATTGTGGGATTATGTTGTGACAATTAAACTGACCAAAAATTAGTTTTGGGGAAATGAGCACAAACAATAAGACTAAGGGTCCGTTTGGTTGAAGAGGTGGAAAAGTAGGAAAATAGAAAATAGTGGGAGGGTAGAAAAGATTTAGTTTTTCCTCATGTGTGTTTGGTTGGAGAGATGAAAAACTCTTTTGTTTGATTAAGAGGAAAAATGAGAGGATGGAAATGAAATTAGTATAAATTTACAATTATATACTCATTAAATAAAACAAAAAAAGTAACACATTTTTTTATTAAAAATATTGTGTATGTACACTTTTAAAAAAAAAAATTAAGGAGCACAATTCAAAGAAAGACGAGCACCAAAAAATAAATAAATTAATAATGAGAAGTACAAGAAAAGACAAATAAAACAAAGAAGAAGAAGAAAATAATAAAGGAAAAAAATGCTAAGCAAAAAGACAGTTTTTTTTTTTTTTGATAATCCAAAAAAAAAAACACTGATAGTACAACGGATGGAGAGAAAAATCAAAGGAAAAGGAACAAAAAAAAATAAAATAAAAAGCCAAAACTGGCAAAGAAACGACAAACCCATGTGCACTTGTTATTGAAAAAAAAAAAAAAGGAATGTGAAAGAGGAAGAAATAGAGAATGAATTTGTTGATGAAATTTTGAAGAAAAAAGAGAGAAAGTGAAAGTGCAATATTCAAGAAACTTGAGAGGACAAATCAATTGTCATATACTCAAAAGAAGTTATCTCTCTAATTATTCTTGGGAACACTCTTTATTTTTACCTATACCCTTTGTTCTAAATTCCTCCTCTTTACCCTACATTACATCCCAATGAAAGTCCTATTTGATCTTAAAGAAGGTATGGTTTGGATCTTGACATGACTAATCAATGTGTGTGATGTAATATTTTTAGCCTTTCATGAGACTATAAATGTCCTTTATTTTGCTTCATCGTTCTTCATCTTATTTATATGTGAGATATTAGTCTTTGTTCTACATTATTATGTTCACATATGTTTAAGAGTGTTACACCCTTTTCGGAGTGATTTTATTTGTTGAGTATTAACAATTGTGAGATTTGAGTTGAAGCATAACTTTGGATAAAAATTCAAGACATGATTTATCTTAAGACTAAGGTTGTGTTTGTGTTGGGTAAACTATTCACACACTAAGTATTGGTGGCATGTGGAATATCTTTGGTGGTTGTTAGTGTTTTGACCTTTGATTAACTATTTCTACTAAAGTAATAATTTTTTTTGTTATTTTGTGTCTTTCTCTCGAGTTGCTTAAATTGTTAGGGACTAGCAATGAGCTGGTTAGGGAGTGTGATAATAACTTAATTTTGCATATTTATATCATTATTATAAAGTCTTATCATACTTATTTTGAATTAATTCATGCATTTTATAGCTATTTTTGGAATAATGCTGAATAATCAATTTTGTGCTTAATTGAATTTTAATCCGTGAATTTGTCTTTTATAGGATAATAAAATTAAGTAAGTGGATTTGTGCAAAGAAGAAAGTTAATGGACTTTACTTTTACAAGGGCTATGATGAAGTCAAAGAATGCCAACTCAATTAAATTCGAGTCCAATTGAAGCAAGTAATCAAAGGAAATTTACACCAAATCCAAGTCCAATTTGGATTAAGATTCCAGCTTACACACCAGTTAGTTTTTGGAGTGTAACTTTCGGTTCAGATGTCCAATCGAGATTATTCAAGTTGGGCTGGAAAGTTAACGTAAAGGGTTACAACTTTGTAATTTACCAAAAATCCGAATTCTGAAATTAAATGGGCCTAAAATGTCGGTTAAGTGAAGCCTAAAAGCTTGAGAGCTCTTTAGGGAAAAGTTCAGGAGAGCTGCCATAGAACATAATAAATGTTTTCTTAAAGTTTCTTTACAGTTTTTAGAGTTTTATTTGTGTTATGGCTTGCTAGAAGCTTTGCTAAGGTAAGGGGTGAAACCCTACTGTTCATTGGTATGTTCTTAACAATTATTTATTGGCTTTAATGCTTATATTTTTTATTGTTTTACTCATTGTAGTGGGTCTTTTTGTGGTTAAAGTGGGCTGGGTTGCCTCCTGTGATGTTGGGCCCGAATGTTCTGGGTAAGGGAGTTGAAACCGGTCCAACTGCAACTCAACTTGGTCCGGCTTGTGCACAAACTATGCCTCGTCTGTCGGGAGCACGCTTACGGCGGGCGAAACTGTTTCAAATGAATTGCGATAGGCAGACATGATAATAATAATAATAATATCAAATATTTTGAGATCTTTATTAAGGCAAACAGATAAACCTTTCTTAAGAACAAAAGATAATCACAGTCTTAGCAACAATCATTTTATAAGAAAAGTAAAGGGGATCGAGTGGGTAGTATGTGAGTTGATTGAAAGAGTAAATAAATTAGATCAAGTTTGATCCACAGGACCAAAACCAGAGAGGGAAGAACACCTCTTTTCAAAGTGAATAATCTCTCATGGTGATCCTGCCGTAAAAATTAATCACTTTGAGGGAAGTGAACCTAAATGGTTGGTACCCAAGAACACCTTTCATTTCCGGCAGAGAGTAAGATTTTGAGAGGGAGAGAGGGAATCAACCTATTGATGCATGCCTTCCGTTCTAACTCTCTATCTTTTTCTTCTCCTTCTTCTCTAATATTCCTCTTTTTTCTTATATTTTTTCTTTCTTAATCCTTGTTTCTATTTCCTAACTTTCAAGTTTTCAATACCGTGGTGCTTACTATTGTTGTTGTGTTATTATTCCTATACACAGCAAGGGCCTCTTTATAGTGCCTGCCGTGACCGGATTTTACTATTCTAGCCCTTAACCACCTTTATCTGGTCTGGGTGTACCTGCCGACCACCACTGGTCTGACTGTGTGTCACTCCCTATCACCAGACAAAAGAAAGCTATTTTGTTTGTTTGTTTGTCTGTCGTGGCACCCTTTCCTACTACGGTGTGGGTGCCTTCTCTCTCCCTATCCCTCATGGCATGCACCTAATGGTTCTAGCTCAACTATGCCCGTTTGGGTGGTATGTCATCCTAACAGGACACTTCCCCCAAAAGAGCCCTAGCAGGAACCTCAAAAATAGGTTTTTCCCCTCTCCCCACCACCAGACCATGCCTTCTTTCCTCTGACCCATGACCTCACCGTGTCCTATATTGGCTTGGTACAGACTGGTGAGGTCTGAGCCTTGCGCGTGCCTCTCTTCCATGTATGTCCAAAATCTGTCTGCTGCTCATGTGTCTGCTGTGGTTGGTCTGCACAGTCTACAGTCTGTTCTTGACCATTTTTTGGTTTCCCTTTCCTTTATGGCTTGCCCTTTTCTTGGCTAGGCCTTGCTTGATGGTGGGCTTTACTTTTTCTTCAGCCCACCCTTCTTCCTGCTACTATCTCCTGCCATACCACTTTATCATTCCTACTACGAAGTTGTTTTGTTTTAATCTGGCTGGGCCTCCTTGGGCCTACCGTTTATTCTTCCCCTAATAGCCCAACAAGACCATTGGTTCTTGTGTTACATTACTAGCGGGCTCCTATGTCCCATTTGTTTTCCCTTGGGGGTCCCAGACCCGTTTGCTTTCCTTGGACTTCCTTGACCATTTTTCTAACTTCGCATTACCAAGGGGTTTTACTGAATTCTTTGGGCTTCTCCGGCCCAATTACGTTATTCCTCATCCTTGGGGTTCATGGACTTGCCATCAACCCTTTACGTTCTTTTTTTTTCATTACTTTGGGCCTGCTACAGCCCATGGTTTGCTTTTTCTCTCTTTCCAGGCTCCTTTAAGCCCATTTACCTCTTCAAGACTCATTTGTTTATCTCCTAGGCATGTGATCCATTATTCCTACCGCTTGAACTTAATGGGTTTTCTATCCGCTTGCCAACTCCTTTTTGTCCGTGTTGCTGGGCTTCTCCCTTCTTCTTGGGCTTCTAAAATGGCCATCAACACTCATCTAGAAAAGTATTTAGTTTTGTATAATTCTTTGATTTATTGTAGACTCTGGGCACGTTAAATGCTTAGTATTCCCTACGAACTAATTCACTAGTTTTGTTTTGCCTATAATCTATCAACTTCATAAAACTATCTTAGACAATTAATTCTTGAGTTTTTATTATTAAATCATCCAACTAAGATCATCCTTTGTATGAATTTTAGTTAAGTTATAAAATAAATATTGTTAAGACTATCAATAGATGTGTTGTGTGTGGATCCCTAACCTTTAGCGCCTTAATATATTGTTATTTTCTCTCAATATAAATTAACTTTACTAAACCATCAAAAATCGCTTCAATTAAACTTTATTATTTTAGTTTTATTCTCTTGTGGTTTGCTAATCAATTCCCTTTTTTCTGTGGATTCGACCTCAAACTTATCGAGTTATTACTTCGCGACAATCTTGCACTTGAGAGTATTATTTAAGTCGCAACAAGTTTGTGGCACCGTTGCCAGGGACTAGGAGATTAGAGAAGCGTTCCACTTCGTTTGGAGAGACTTTCAGCATTAAATTACTTCACATATTGGGTAATATCTCTCCAAATCTTTTTTTTTTTAAAGTAGTTTAGTTTTCTTTTAGAGTTTTTCTTTTATTTTTACTTCTTTTTATTGTTAAAAGTATTTCTTTTGTTTTCTCTTTCTTTCTTGCTTTACTATTGCATGCGTGTTTGATGTCGTGATAATGATAATCGCTTGTTTAGAATTGGGTCTACTAATTTGTTTGGCAATTTATCTGATTCTTTCACACGTTCTCACACACTTGATATCATGGCGGACTTAGAGAGTAATCATGGTGATGAGAATAATTTAAATAATGAAAACTTCCATACTCACCAACCCATTAGAACTCTCAGGGATTATTTGCAACCTACTAGGAGTAGTGCACCATCATGCATCATTTTTCCAACTAATGCAAATAATTTTAATTTTAAGCCCGTATGATTTCATTACTTCCTAAATTTTATGGCTTAGATTCTGAAAATCCTCGCCTACACTTTAAGGAATTTGAGGAGGTATGTTCTACCTTCTATGACCAATCATGTAATGAAGAGACCATTAGGTTGAAGTTGTTTCCTTTTTCTCTTAAAGACAGGACAAAAACTCTAAAAGAAAACTAAACTACTTCAACCTAATGGTCTCTTCATTACATGATTGGTCATAGAAGGTAGAACATACCTCCTCAAATTCCTTAAAGTGTAGGTAAGGATTTTCATAATCTAAGCCATGGAATTTAGGAAGTAATGAAATCATATCGGGCTTAAAATTAAAATTATTTGCATTAGTTGGGAAAATGATGCATGATGGTGCACTACTCCTAGTAGGTTGCAAATAATCCTTGAGAGTTCTAATGGGTTGGTGAGCATGGAAGTTTTCATTATTTAAATTATTCTCATCACCATGATTACTCTCTAAGTCCGCCATGATATCAAGTGTGTGAGAATATGTGAAAGAATCAAATAAATTGCCAAACAAGTTATTAGACTCAACTCTAAACAAGCGATTATCACTATCACAACACCAAACATGCATGCAATAGTAAAGCAAGAAAGAAAAAGAAAACAAAAGAAATACCTTTAACAATAAAAAGAAGTAAAAATAAACGAAAAACTCTAAAAGAAAACTAAACTACTTAAAAAGAAAAGATTTGGAGAGATATTACCCAATATGTGAAGTAATTTAATGTTGAAAACCTCTCCAAAAGAAGTGGAACGCTTCTCTAATCGCCTAGTCCCCGGCAACGGCACCAAAAACTTGTTGCGATTTAAGTAATGCTCCCAAGTGCAGGATTGTCATAAAGTAATAACTCGGTAAGTCCGAGGTCAAATCCACAGGGAAAAGGGAATTGATTAGCAAACCACAAGAAAATAAAACTCAAATAATAAAGTTTAAATGAAGAGATTTTTGATGGTTTAGTAAAGTTAATTTAAATTGAGAGAAAATAACAATAAACTAAGGCGCTAAAGGTTAGGGATTCACACACAACACATCTATTGGTAGTCTTAACAATATTTATTTTATAACTCAACTAAAATTCATACGAAGGATGATCTTAGTCGAATGATTTAACAATAAGAACTCAAGAATTAAATGTCTAAGGTAGTTTTATGAAATTGATTGATTTTAGGCAAAACAAAACTAGTGAATTAGTTCGCAAGGAATACTAAGAATTTAACGTGCCCGGAGTCTACGATAAAACAAAAAATTATACAAAACTAAATACTTTTCTAGATGAGTAAAACAATCAAAAACATAAAAACATAAGCATTAAAACCAATAAATAATTGTTAAGAACATACCAATAAACGGTTGGGTTTCACCCCTTACTTTAACAAGGCTTCTAACAAGCCATAACACAAATAAAACTCTAAAAACTGTAAAGAAACTTTAAAAAAAACTAAATTATGTTCTACAGCAACTCTTCTGAATTTTTCCCTAAAGAGCCTTTAAATAGGTCAAGGAATTCTATTACAAGTTGAATTCTCGTTTGGAGAAAATTCCAAATTTTTAGGCTTCAATTAGCTGACTTTTTCGGCCCATTTAACTTCAGAATTCGGACTTTTGGTAAACTACAAAGTTGTAGCTCTTTAAGTTACATTTCCAGCCTAACTTGAATCATCTTGATTGGACATCTAAGCCGAAAGTTATGCTTCAAATACTAACTGGTGTGCAAGATGGAATCCTAATCCGAATTGGACTTGGATTTGGTGCAAATTTCCTTTGATTCCTTGCTCCAATTAGACTTGAATTTAATCGGGTTGGCCTTTTTTGACTTCATCATAGCCCTTGTAAAAGTAAAGTCCATTAGCTTTCTTCTTTACACAAAACCACTTATTTAATTTCATTATCCTACAAAAGACAAATTCACTCATTAAAATTTAATTAAGCACAAAATTGATTATTCAACATTATTCCAAAACCAGCTATAAAATGCATGAATTAACTCAAAATAAGTATGATAATGCTTTCTAATAATGATATAAATATGCAAAATTAAGCTATTATCACTTGCACTTGGGTATTTTGTCTACTCCATATTGTGTGAGTTTTCCTCTTAGTTTTCTCCCCGAGAGACAAAAATCAAAGGAAAAGGAAATTAAAATAAAAGGCCAAATTGGCAAAGAAATGACAAACCCATGTGCACTTGCAAATGTGTATTTTAATCTGCTCCATACCGTGATAGTTTTCCCCTTAGTTTTTTCCTCCAAAATCTCTCCATTTTGGTGGGCCTTAAGAGAAAATACTTGGACCCTACCACTTTTTTCCTCCCTCCCAACCAAACACCTACTAAAAATACTTTCTTTCCACTTTTCTCTCCTCAATTTTTCGTCCTCCCTAAAATCCCTCCAAACAAACATACTATTAAGGCCCATAACCAAACGAGCAACCTCATTTTGATGAACTACCTTAGTCTTTCTAACTTCCAACTTCGTTACTACCACAAAGTCCTTTACCCCAAAAGCTTCAGAGGTATCAATGACAAATGACTCAATCACTAGCCTAAAGACTATCACAAAGAGAAGGATCAAGGTTGAAACTCTTAAGCATTTTGGAGACTTGGAGTTACTATAATTCTGATGAGGCCAATACATATGAAGAAGCATCGAAAACTTGAACGAAATCTAGAGACTATAGGTCTTCAATCAAGCCCAATAGTGAATAGTTGATACCTTTGATCATTTTAGATTTCAACAATTCCCACTACTTCTGGTGATGGTCCTTTAAATTTGAACTTTAATCTTTGCGACAAATTTTAATCATATTCATATCAATTTTATAATTTTTTATGCATATTTTGTTAGCATCCTCAAAACACTTGTTTTTCCTTTCTTTTAGCACTCTCATAATTGTATTTCCTCTTTTACACGAGTTTTTCTGCCATCCCTGATCTGACCACATTCCATCTTGTTGCCATCCATATTTGTGTGTAACTAAAATCCTTCAAAAGATATTATATGGCTTTGGCTAAACATTTTCTCTGTGAAATATGAGTGTCCAATTCCATAATAGGCCTATTATTTGGTACTTTAGGGTACTGAGCAATAGTACTCTTTATTCTCACATAAATGGTGTATTTCACCATAAATTTAATTATAGTAGATTCAATCATAAATTGCTCATTCATTAAAACAATATGCTCACATTCTCAATTATAGTATATATAGAACCAAGGTTATAGTATGCTAGATTTGTACAATGTTATTTATTTTTAAAAGTATTTTTAGGATAAATTCATTTACTTCCATGTAATAATTTTTTTATATAAAATGATTTTTTATGATTATTTTTCCAAAATTTATATAAATAACAATTAATTTGAAATATAACATTCTTACTCAAATTCAATCATTTTTGGCAACACTTGAAATCAAATTCAGGAAAAGGCAAAACTAAATTTGTTAGGTTCTAAAGTTTAGGACGTTATGTATTTTAGAACTCTAATTTGTAATGTTGGCAAACCATGATCAAAACAATGTGTTTAGAAGTGTTTAAAACTAGCTCAAAGTTGTATGTCAATGTAAAGTTGGAATCGAGTGTAAAGTAGAAAGCAGTGTGGCTTTCGGCCTGGCTCGATCGATCGAAGCTTAGGCTCAACCGATCGAAACTCGGGCAGATTGCTTTTCTGCAAAATTTTCCAACTCAGCCCTAGTTGTTTTAAAACGTTTTTAGGGTTTCTTATTTGTCCTAAGTATAAAAGGCAAACCCTAGCCACGTTTTAGTGTTGCTCATATTGCGGTTTGTGTAAATCTCTTGTGAGATCTAGAGGAGCTTTCCTTTACACATACTTAGGGTTTTCAAGGAAGAGACATTCTCTAAACCTTGATGATCAAAACAGTTGCTGCCATTAAAGCTTAAAGAATACACAAACGGGGGTGCTTGTAGCTGGTGGGAATCCAAAGAAAGAAGGAGTCTGTGGATTCGGAGTTTGCACGTGATCGTGTCAGTAAGTTCTACTGGTTGGTAGCATTAGGAAGTCGAGCGGGGGTGCTTGTAAGTCCTTTTGTATGAACTTCGATTCTTTCTGATAGTGGATTCAAGTTTACCTTGAGGATAGTTAGGTCAAATCCTCCCCAGATTTTTACCGGTTTGGTTTCCTGGGTGATCATATCTTGTGTTATTTATTTTCCGCTGCTTTGCATGATATGATTGTTTTATTGTAATAACCTAGACTTGTTTAATTGGACTAAGTAACAACTTGGCTAATTACCTAGGTTTAATCAATTGTTTAATGGGTCTAAAAACCAACAAAATTTAATAAGATACAATCAAGAATATAATTAATAATGTGCACTTAAGTTAGAGGAAGTAATTAAATATTTGTCAAAAAATCATTAAGTTCATATTCTTAATTATATTAATCTTAACAAATTCAATTTCTTCTCTTTTTAGTAACATGAAATGTAACTAAGAGATGATTTCCCATGTATTATAAGTTTATAACACATGATGAGTATTATATATAAACAGTCAATTTTTTTTTTTTAAATCAAACTATATATTTTAAAATGAATGTAGTGTGCCAATGCATCGTGATGAGTATTATATATTATACATCGACTAGTTGCATCTTATTCTAAGATAAGAAAAGATGGTTTTCCTTTTTTTAATTACAAACAATATGATTTCATCCACCTTGTCCACTCTTCGATGACTATGCTATACTACCATGCTAAAATATTAAGCGATGACCTCTCAAAACTAGGCACTTGAAACTTGAAACTTGAAAAAGCTCAAGCATTGCCCGATGAAGTGAACACAAATACTGAAATACATCAATGTAAATTGGGTTCATCAACATCAAGAACTATACCTACACATCAAGCCGAGGGTGGTGTTCTTGATTTGCCCACATCTTCTTTACTTTCCATTTGTTTTAGCCTATTGTCCTTCATTTTATCCCTTGCATCCTCACTAGGTCCATAAGCCCAACAACAACCAAGAAAATATACAAAATTAACTACACACATTATGGTGATGAGCCAATAGAAATAATCCAAGTGACCCTTATTCAGATTGTTAGGAATCCAACTCTCATTCCCTCCTTTCTTTGTAGCTTTATCAACAATCTTCACCAGAAAACTAGCCACCAAGCTACCCACAGCCATTCCCAGTGTGAAAAGAGCTACTGCAATACTTGACATGTTCCTTGGAAACTGAGAGAAATAGAATTCAATCTGGCCAATTGCATTGAAAGCCTCAGCCAACCCAATCAAGCAATATTGTGGAATTAGCCACATTGCAGACATGTCCATCACCGTCCCTGGCTGATCAGCAAGGCCTTGATCAATGGCAATTTTCCTCCTTATGTTCTCAACTATCGCAGACACAGCCATAGCCAAGGCAGATAGTACTAACCCAATTCCCATGCGCATTTTTGTTCCAAGCCCGCATGGTTTTCCGGTAAGTTTTGTTAGTAATGGAACAATTGCACGATCATATATGGCAACCCAGATAGTTAATGTGATAACTATGAACACAGAGAATGATCCTGCTGGAATTTGAAACTTGGGACTAAGGTGTCGGTCCATCATGTTAGCTTGGATTGTAAATGTGTATTGATTCAAAGTAACTTGTATCACGAAACCAGTAGACCACATGGGGATGACTCTCATCAGTGCTTTGAGTGATTCTACTTGATCTATTGTGCAGAGGTTCCATGGATTAATAGGTGAGCCATCTGGGTTTAAGTCTTTCTGAGGATCTCTGATAATGCAAGCTCTGTTGAGACACCTGTTCAAAGGACAAAAACATGGTAAGAGAAATTTCCCTGTTGGTGTATACCTTTTCTTTTCCCAAATTCTTATTGCATTCACAGTTTCCGTAAATGTCCTGTTAAAAACTAGGATTTCCTTGCACACAACAGAAAACAAAACCAATGACAATATTGTTTTGATGTTCCTTAAAATGAGTCATTTTTAGGAAACATTTTCAAACAGGTTTTCAACAATAAGTCTCAAGATAAATTTTTTCACAACTTTTGAGGTGATATATTACCATTAGTGCTAATAAAAATAGTATTATGTTAACAAGTACCCTTACGGCAATTATTAATAAACCATTTTAAGAAAGTTTCGACACTATTTTTATGAGAAATATAAAAAGTTGTTAAAAAAATTATTTATTTTTTTCATTTCCTATTAAAAGTTTTTAAAAATATTCCCTAAATCAAATATCCTTAGAATATCAATTAACTTTTCCCATAAAAGTATATGTTATCAATAGTGATATTGTTCTAGTCATGACTTTTCACATCACCAGTTATGAAAAAGAAAGTAAATTTTTTGTTTCTCACATTACTATTTTCAAGAACATGTCCAAGCATGTTCCTGCACAGTTTTGTAGTGTTTGCATGTCAAAATTTAACAATGACATTGATATGGTACCTTAGTTTATCAGTTGGAACAATGATGTTTGAGTCTTTCCCATAATGGTACTCTACATTCTTGACCGAGAGTGGAAGATTTCTTTTCCTGAAGGCAGCCACTAGTACTTGAATAAAACCAGTAAACAAACTTTTTTCAGCCTTCACTTTTACATAAAGAGAAGAGCCAAACAAGAACATTAGGGCTGAAACCACCATTATAATTACAGGAACTCCAAAACCAACTTTCCATCCCAATTGGTCTTGAATATAGACAATGATACTCAATGCAAGAACTGATGAAATCCCTACTGATGCATAGTACCAATTGAAGTAGCTCTGTAAAAGTCTCTCATATTTGGGGTTGTCTTTCTTATTGTCCAACTGATCTGCACCAAAGGCTATGGAACATGGTCTGATGCAGCCAGCCCCAATGGACATGAGCCCGAAAGAGGATAGCAAGACAATGAGTTGGCCAGGACTGGCTGAGTCGCAATTGCTGCTAAATTGGGCGGCACAAAGAGGAGGCTTTAACTTTGGAATCATGGCTGTTAGCCATAGTAGTGTCATGCCCTATGACAACAATTTATGAAAAAAAATTATAGCATTGGATAAAATCCAATATTAAGATAGGAAAATACTAAATGGGTTATATATAATAGGATTTGAATTTATGGCGTGTATTTCAACATGATTAATTTTTGGATTATGTTAAAGAAATTGTTAATAAATCATTTTAGAAAAGTTTTTATACTACTTTTATGAGAAATCGAAATTTTTGTCAAAATATTAATTGTTTTTTTTCTTTTCTCATAAAAAAAATTTTCTAAAGTAGTTCACTAATAAATGTCTTTAGGGAGTTAACTTTTCCTTAGGGGTGTCAATGTTTGACCCAACCTGCGAACACGACACAAACTCGACACGGGTTTTTTCGGGTTAGAGTTGGGCCTTAATGGGTTTGGGTCATAAACGGGTCGACTTGAAAGTGACACGATAAGAAATGTGTCATAAGCAGGTCAACCCGCATAACCCGTAATAGACACGTTTGATACGTCAATTTATTTGTGTCAACCCGAAATGACCCACTTAACACAACCCGTTTAACTGGTATAACAAATAAATATTTATTTTATTTTAGATTTGTCAAATACCTTTTATATCCAACATATATTTTAAATTTAAAAAGAAAAGTGAGTAATTACAAAAATTTACAAGGGATATAATTGGAAATTGAAACTTTACAAACCCTAGATCTCTCAACCCTACAAACCCTAAATCTCTAAACCTTATATATCTTCTTCTTCGTCTTTCTTTCTTTTCTTTTCTTTTCTTTTCTTTTCTTTTTTTTTTTCAACCGTACTACTCACTCTACTATCTTATTGTTTCAAGCTTAATTCTCAAACTCAAAGTCTCAAATCGGTTATTGCTCTCTCTCTCAAATGTGTTTATTTTTTCTGCATAATGCTTTTGTTCTATAAACTTTGAACCCATGTGCCGTTATTAATATATGAGATATATTAATTGTTGATTAAGGCCTTGGTTGTTGCTTTTGTCTTGTGCCGTGTGTTTTTTTTTTTTTGGTGTTTGTATTAGTATTGGACACCGTCTGCATATCTTGCAAGTGCGTCTATTGAGATAGTTTATAAACTAGATCTAATGCGTAATGCTTTAAAAGATTACAACAATGTGGGTTGAAGACTTGAAGTGTATGCATTGTTTTTGGGATGTAAAAAAAAAATTATTTCTAGATGAATGTTATATTTAATATTATGCAGGTTTAAATGGGTTGTGTTACATTTGTGTCAACCCAACACGACTTGTTTATTAAGCGTGTCAAATGAGTTGGGTCAGGTCAACCCGCTTTATTAATAAGTTGGGTTAGGGTTGAAGGATCATGACACGATTATTAAATAAGTTAGGTTAGGGTTGAGCCATTTAGTTGAATACTCCTACCTCGACACGCTAACCCGAATTGACACCCCTACTTTTCCTTTATTTTTTATCATTAGATTAAAATAGTAAAAAAAAATTTTGATGGAATTTAATTTTAAATGCTTTTATTATTATTATTATTATTATTATTATTATTATTATTATTATTATACAAGATAGAAATTCTACTCTAACCTAATTTAAGTGTATACGTGTGTAAAACTCCTTCTTAAAAACTTGAATGAACTCTGTCTCTTACCAAAGGTGCGCGATGGTAAATGCTTTTATTGATGATCCGAGATTTAATCAATTGATTTAACTACTAACTTAAAAGAAGTAATAAAGGCAAGTATATTTTAATTAATCATTTATGTTTAAGTGTGAACTTAGACCTCAATTGGCTAGTCAAAATTAATGTTTTGACCAAAATATCAAGGAAGTTGTTTCCATTAGAGCATCAGTCTCCTCAATTTTTTAGCTAAATTAATCCAAAAAACTCTACTTTTACTAGTTTAGCTATCTATTTTAGTATTTTATTTTATTTTTGAGTAATACTACAACCATAAACTATTTTACAACATTTTTACAAAATGTTGATATGGCCAACTTCTTATTGGTTTTCATCTAAGTTTAATATTACTTTTTCATTTACCAATAATCATTCACCACATCAACAGTTTGTAAAAAAATTTGTAAAATAATTTGTCTCTCTAGCATTATTCTTTTTTTTCATACACATGCATCAGCCTTAGTACTCCATCATTATTGCAATTAAATATTATTTTCTCCACATTTTTAATCCCCAAATTCAACACCACCCACCACACCCACAACCTAGCAAATGCCAAAATTCACAGGTGATTTTCCAAAAAAAAAATTTACTGGACTTCAGCTTTTTCTTTCTTCTCTTCAATCGTAAGCTTTCCAACACACAAATTGCACAATTTCACAACAGATAAATTAACTTTCACTATGAAAGGTAATGGAATTCCTAGAAAGTCAATCCTCTTCCCTTTTCAAATAAAGTTCGGCTTCAAATTTCATCATCTTATGCTCCGTGAAATCAATGTTTGCATCTCCTATTATATTCTCACATATTGCACTGTAACTACAATTTTTACGGTTCTTTGACAAGTAAACGATGAGGTTCCAATCTTCCTTACAACCAAAGACAACACCACTGCCATTGCCATATATACAACCACAAGCACCAAAGACAACACCAACACCATCACCAAATCTGCTCACCAAAAAATAAAAAATCATTCATCATGTTTTCCACCACCAAAAACCCAGCCAACAAAACACTACCACCAGAGAACCAGATCCGACAACGGAGAACCAATCAAACAAACCACGAGAGAGAGAGAGAGAGAGAGAGAGAGAGAGAGAGAGAGAGAGAGAGAGAGAGAGAGATTTGAAAGTTGAAACACCCACCTTCACTACAATGGCAACTCAAGAATTTTTTTCAGGATGGTCATTAAAAAAATTTAATAAAAATAAAATTTGAATCTATTAACATCACAAAATAAAAACATATGCAAATACATAAAGTTTTGAAATTTCATTTCACAAGTTTTTATATTTTGAAATTATTGTGTGATATGATAGTTTCACTATCAATCAAGGTTTTGAAACCCGAACCAGACCGTACGGTCCGATTGGAAAAACCTCGAACCATTCATTTTTGCAGTTCTTTTAGCCTCAAGAACCGCTCTATGGGAAAAAAGTGGGGACCCGTACGAACTGCGGTCGGACCTCATGATTCTGAGAACCATGATCAGACCACTCCTCACAGTTCCCTACTTCCCATTGAATCTAAACCTATTAAAAAAATAAAAAATAAAAAAAAATAAAAAAGGATAAAAGGAAAAAGACAACAACGAAGCAGGGGTAGCGCCATGAAGCAACAGCTTCTTCTTCTTCTTCTTATTTCTTTTTTTTCTTCTTCTTCTTTGTCCATCTCCCTCTCTCCTTTTTTTTTTTTGCTGAACTTTGTAATGTATGTGGTCTAGTTTCTCACTTTCTCTTTCTTTGTATTTGTTATGACTACACTGACACTAGCTGCCTAGCATTGGAAATATTGAAAGCTTCCTAAG
Organism: Quercus robur; assembly: GCF_932294415.1. Taxonomy (NCBI): domain Eukaryota; kingdom Viridiplantae; phylum Streptophyta; class Magnoliopsida; order Fagales; family Fagaceae; genus Quercus; species Quercus robur. The sequence goes on from NC_065540.1 coordinate 1,512,695, forward strand.
CTCTCCACGTATCTACAGTACACTGACACTAGCTGCCTAACATTGGAAATATTGAAAGCTTTTAAATTTTGAATAAAAGATGAGCTCTCCACGTGAAAGCTCTCCATTACTTCTTTTTAGCTTTGGCCTTTGAACCCAACGTGATGTGACATAATGTACATGTATTGCTAGATTGCTACAATATTGCAACAAATTTATATTTAGAATAATGCTAATATTACAATATTTTTAACAATTTTTGTCATAAGTTGTGAGTGATAAAAATATAAATTCATATACATCCACAGTTTTTTTCACTCCTCACAACTTATCATATAACTAGTTGTAGCAAAAATTGTGTGAAATATTATAATACTAATATTGCTATAATATTTAAAGTTTTTTTTTGGAAATAGATATACTTATACTTATAATTATAAATTATTAAATAATTATTTTAATATTTAAATTATTAGATAATTTAAATATTTTATTTTATTTGAGGTAGGTGTCCTTCTCATTCTTATATTATAATAATTATTATATTATTGTTATTATTATCATTATTATTACTATTATGACAAGTTTTACTAATTAACATGTAAAAAATAAAGATATAATTTATTTATATTTGCTTAGGATTTGACCTTTCTTATTTGTCTTGTAAAAGTTATGATATAAAAAATATTTGAAAGATATATCTCTATATTAAATTAGACTATTTTAGTTAATTTTTCTATTCTTATTAATTTAATGTTTTTATTTATATTTAAAATAATTATTAAATTAATTATGACGTCATCATGGTTCAATCTCAGTCCAACCTCAGTTCGACCTCAAAAACCTTAAACATCTTCCTTTTACGGGTCAATAAACGGTCTGAGTCCGAAAACCTTACTATCAATGTTATTTGCTACATCTTTTTCAATGTATACAACCAAGCAATTATTAAACTACTTATCTCTCATTCAATTACCAACGTATTGCCTAAATAAGTAATAATATAAACAAAATGCATTATCTTTTTGAAAAAGAAGAATCACATAAATCCAACAAATTCGGCTAAAAACTAAAGCAAACAATAACAGACTAGCTATTTGAAAAGTGCGCATTTTTTATATATAAAAAATAGAAATTGTAAAATATGTCATTTGAAAACACAATTTAAAAAATCACAATTAAACGCATTTGATTTGGGTTTTTAGGCAATTTGTTTGTTTTGGAAATTTTTGAGAAGTGCTATATTCACAATATTTTTGCAACACTTTCACAACAAAGCTTAAGCAGTAATAAGTTTTTACTGGTTCTTATTTGAACTTACTACTGAAATTAATTTTCTATTCAGCAATAACAATCTACTACTTAAGATTTGTTACGAAAATATTGTGAACAGCATTTCTCACAATTTTTTGGTTCAATATTCAACGAACCAAAATTTTGAAGAGGTTGAATTTTATTTTTAATGGACTCAATTGTTATTAAGGGTGTTCAAGTCTTTTTTAGGGTGATCAAGTTTTTTTCTAGGATGGTCAAAAGACCCTTATTATTTTAAAACTCAATTTTTTAAGGTATATTAAAAAAAAATTCAGGGTGGTCATGTGACCACCCTGATTAACTCTTGGCGCCACCTGCTTCACTGCAATAATCCCGTCAGGTCTGACTCCCTGGAGAACCAAATCCAGAGAGAGAGAGAGAGAGAGAGATGAAAGTTGAAACAAAAAATAATTTTAAAAAAAAAAAGGATTTTGGCTTGGCGAGTAAAGTTGCTTGCCAGCTGCTCCTCGCTAAGTATTTTGTACTACTTTGGCGAGACTAATGCATAAGTTTTTTTGAATCTTTAGTTGTATATTTGCTAAAATTGTAAAATAGCTATTACACTCTAATTTATTAGATTTAACGTATCTCCCGCGTTAATAGAGATATATAGCCATGATTCGAAGTTAACATGATCACATGCAATAAGGTTCCTAGGGACTTGAACTGCAGTAGTCATTGGGAAGAACCACTTTTCTTATATACATTTGTAAACCATCCCAATTGTCGGATATTCCTTAAGGCTGAATGAATAGAAATGAAAAGAATCAATTCCAAAAATCAAAGAGAAAATGAATTTCAATGGATGCAATTATTAGCAATTCAAATCATCGATCACAACTGTCTGTCATGAGTCTAATCAATAATAATCAAGCATCGACATAAAACAAAAAATATACATAAGCTTTGGCTAGTTATTGTAAGTTGTAACTCTACGAGTGGTAGAACTACTACTATCAAATGCTAGCAGATCGAGCTGGGGATTATAGGAAGAAAAGTCACAAAATACTAACCAGAAGGCTAGAGAAGGATCCCAAGGCGATGACCAAGAACCGGCCCAAGTAAGAATCAGCGAGGAAAGCGCCCACAATAGCTAGGGCATTGGATATGGCTGACCACAATAGCAATATGCTTGTTCCAGTTGCAATGTCAATGTTATATCCGTTCATCAAATAGAAGATCATGTTAGCCATCAGTCCGTAGCTGACTACTTTCTCAAATGATTCATTCACTGTTTATTTTCCAACAGCAAGAGCAAGAAAAAAAATATGGTCAACAAAAAGTCAAAAACTGAGATTCATTCACTGTTTATTTTCCAACAGCAAGAGCAAGAAAAAAAATATGGTCAACAAAAAGTCAAAAACTCTTTGTAGTATACTGCTTATAGTAACTAAAATATATAGGTGTGTGAGATTGAGATATATTTATTACCTATGATGAAGGGCATAGTCCTAAAGCCACCCTTTCTGCTGGGTCTTGATGACTGCTCTGTTGAATTTTGGTTTGAAGGAGTTTCCATACTCTCCTCTGCAACTAGCTGATCCATCCTCAAGAAATTAAGAGTTGTGATGCTCTCTCTCTCTCTCTCTCTCTCTCTCTCTCTCTCTCTCTCTCTCTCTCTCTCTCTCTCTCTCTCTGAGTAAAAACAAGAGAGAGAGGTTTCAAGTTCAGTATGTACTCAATGTGATACTAATTGGGCCTGTTTGGTAAGAGATTTCTAGTAACGTTTTGTATTTTTTGGAAATACAAATAGGTGAAAAAGTATGAAAATACATGTAACAAACGAGCCCTAGGTCTTTTGAACATCAAGTAATACATGGGCATCATTTTATAAGTGCGGATTGCAGCACCATGTTACTTTGTGTTGGACTCTTATTGGTGAGGTTTTTTTTTTCCCCTTTAATTTTACTTTTCCACTCTATGATCTTTGATTTTGCTGACTTTCCTTTTTGTTATTTTTTTATAATATGGCTTGAGAAAGTTCATATAGTTCCAATAAATTTCTTAATTAATAGTTGGATTCATTTAAAAAATCATATACTATATAATAAAAGTTGGGCTTAAAAGTCGTGATTAAGCCAAGTGGTCACTCTCACTAATTAGTAACTTAATTAAATATTTTTTGTTATGATATATTTCATCAATTAAGAGATAATATTTAACAAATACTTAATTTAGGTAAAACAAAATTTATTTAGATTTCAACAAATTTAAATTCTATTCAAACTAAAATTTCTATTATAAAAAATTTTTAAACTTAAATAACATACAACAACCCACTTTTTCACTAATTAGTAAATTAATTATATATTTTTTATTAGGATATATTTCCTCAATCAAGGGATAATATTTAATAACGTTTGTAATTTAGATAAAACTTTATCATTTAAAGTTCAACCAATTTAAATTCTATTCAAACTAAAAGTTTATTATAAACAATTTCTGAATTCAAACCCCACACAACAACCTGCCTTTTACTTCTAAAAAAAAAAACCCACATTTTGACCAAGGAATAAGATTTAGCAATAATTTAAAACAATTAAATTCTATTCAAACTAAAAGTCTACTATCAAAATTTTCTAAACTTAAATCCCACATGACCCATGTTTTTGTTTTTGTTTTTTTTTCCTCAATTTGCATGATTTAATAATAATTTAAAACAAATTTAAATTATATTCAAACTAAAAGTGTATTATAAAATGATAAGGGCGTTCATGGAAAGAAGTAAATTTGTTACATACAAGGAAGCTAACGGCTCCAATGATCCCGTTAGTTTCACATGCATGGACGAAAGCACGAAAGCAACAATGCCATAGGCCGACGACCTCACTTCAATACCTGATGGCATCTACACGAGTCGACGGGAATCCTCGAACAAAACAACAGGCCGATGAGAAGAGAGAGAGGCCGACGGGAATAAAGAAGCCAACAGGAATAAAGAGCGTGACGGGTCCAACGTGGCCTTGCTTAACCTCCACAAATGTTTATAGAAGGAAATATCTTGTATCTCACGATTAATCCTAATCAAGGGAATCCCTATAAGGAAATGATCCCGCAAGATACATGTATTAATGAGGATCTTTCCTACAAGGAGAGACCCTCTCCGCCAAGAAACGAATGTCAACTCTACACTATTATAAACCCCCCCCCCCCCCCAAAAGCCCTCACAAACCTAGGTACACATAATTTACCCCAGTTCTGGCACTCTAGAGCTGTGAAAGTTCTCTAACTTAACTTTCGGAGGGTATTTGGCCGATACCACACTGGTACTCTCTAAGGTCTTCTTCTCCTTCTTTGTTACGCAGGTTTCATCTGGAGCACGTGATGACTGAGCGACTTACTGACGATTTTTAGCATTATCAGCTGGCACCATCTATGGGAACGACGTAGCAACGCGGTACTACCACTTCCCGAAAAAAGGGCTGTATGGTACTCACTCGCTCAATGGCTACCACCAACAACCAAGGAGACAAACCACGTACCACCGCCCTCGAACAACAGGTTCAGACTCAAGCCGCAGTCGTGGAACGCCTCACCAAACAAAACCACGACCTGGAGGCCTAGAGTCATTCAAAACCCTCATGCATTTGCAAGGCGTGGTGGACGAGATCATGTGCCGAGCTTTTTCAACAACGTTGAAGGGTCTCGTAAAGGTATGGTTCAGCAGATTGACACCAAACTCCATCAATACCTTTAAGGAGATAAGCACGCAGTTTACCTCACACTTCATTAGGGGGCACAGGTATAAGAAGTCTACTGCATGCCTAATGAGCATCAAGCAATGGGAGGATGAGATGCTGAGGTCTTACATAACCCGCTTCAATAAAGAGGCCCTCTCGATTGAGAAATCCGATGATAAGATACTTGTTGCTGCTTTCACCAATGGGTTACAGAAGGGGAAGTTTTTGTTTTCTTTATACAAAAAGGACCCAAAAACCATGTCGGATGTACTTTATTGAGCTACTAAGTACATGAATGCGGAAGATGCATTACAGGCTCGAGAGGAGAAGCCCAAGAAGAGGGAAAGGCAAGAAGATACACAGCAGGACAAGAGACGGAAAACAACAAGGATCGGAGACCAACGAGAGGATAGGTGTTCCAAACCCCCCACTGGGAGGTTCAAAAGCTCCACCCAGTTGACTGCCCCACTTGATCAAGTCCTGATGCAGATCAAGGATGAAGCGGCCTTAGCAGAGCCTGGCAAGCTAAAGGGAGATCCCAGTAAGAGGTCTAGAGACAAGTATTGCCGTTTTCACCGCGATCACAGTCACGATACATCTAAATGCTACGACTTAAAGTGGTAGATCGAAACCCTTATCAGACAAGGAAAGTTACAAAGGTCCGTCAACAAGGAAAGGATGGACCCACCACAAGAGCAGGCTGCCTGGAGGGAGAACGAGCGTCCTAGACCACCCCTAGGAGACATAAGAATGATTATGGGGAGCACTACAGCTTCTGGCTCATCTAAGAAGGCTACTCACCTCAGAATGGTTTAGAACGTCCAGCTGACGGGTTTCGTCCCAAAGATGGCACAAGTCGACAACCCCATAATTGGATTCTCGGAGGAAGATGCTCAACGTCTCTACCACCCACACGATGATGCACTCGCTGTTACCATACAGGTAGAGGACTACAACATTCACTGGGTCCTAATTAACAATGGAAGCTCTGCTGACATTCTTTAATACCCAGCGTTTCAACAAATGAGAATCAAGAGGGAGCAACTCATACCAACCAATGTGCTGCTCATTGGGTTCGGAGGAACGAGAGTATGCCCCCTCGGCAAGGTCACATTGCCCATGATGGTCGGTAACTACCCTCAACAAATTACTAAGGATGTTACATTCCTTGTTGTCGACTGCTCATCTGCCTACAATGCCATACTAGGCCAACCTACCCTCAACTCATAGAAGGTCGTGACTTCAACTTATCACCTGATGATCAAATTCCCTATTGAGTATGGAGTAGAAGAGGTGTGTGGGGACCAAGTGGCAGTGCACGAGTGCTACATAACAATGTTGGAGATGGCCGACCACTTGCAGACCATGAGCATAGAAGAATAGCGGGTTGTTGCAAAGCCCATTGAAGGATTAGAGGAGATACTTCTCGATAACTCTAGGCCTAAGCGAACGACTAGGATCGGCACCCTTGCCAGTCTGCTAGTCCGTCAAGAACTCACAGCATTCCTAAAAGAAAACCAGGATGTCTTCACCTGGAGTCATAAAGACATGCCCAGGATCGACCCTTCAATCATGGTGCACAAGTTGAATGTGTCACCCACTTTTCTCCCTATTTGTCAAAAGAAGCGAGAGTTCGCCCAAGAACGAGACCGAGTTATAGCGGAAGAAGTATGCAAGCTGCAAGAGGCAAAATTCATTAAAGAAGTGTACTACCCCGACTGGCTGGCCAATGTAGTGATGGTAAAAAAAGCCAACTGAAAATGGAGGATGTGTGTGGACCTCACGAACTTGAACAAGGCATGCCTTAAGGATAGCTACCCCTTCCTACGAGTTGACGTCTTGGTAAATTAGACAGCAAGACACCAGTTACTAAGCTTCATGGATGCATTTTCTGGCTACAACTAGATCAAATTGGACAAAGCTGATCAAGAGAAAACTTCGTTCGTCACCAGCCAAGGCCTCTTCTGCTACAAAGTAATGCCATTTAATCTCAAGAACGTGAGTGCAACATATCAGAGGCTCATGAACATGATGTTTGCACACTAGATTGGAAGAAATGTCCAAGTTTACATGGACGACATGTTAGTGAAAGGTCGAAGGGAAGACGACCACTTGGACGACCTCAAAGAGACCTTTGATACCTTCCGCTCTTACAACATGAAGCTCAATCCGAGCAAATGTGTGTTCGGAGTAACGGCGAGAAAATTCCTAGGGTTCATGGTGTCTCAGAGAGGTATTGAAGTCAACTCAGACAAGATTCGGACCATAATGAAGATAACGCCACCAAGGAACGTGAAAGAAGTACAAAGCCTCAACGACAAAGTAGCTGCGCTAAACAGGTTCATGTCAAGGGCAACGAAAAAGTGCTTACCTTTCTTCCGCACGCTGAAGAAATCCTTCAAGTAGACGGCCAAATGTCAGCAAGCATTTAAGGACCTGAAAGTGTATCTATCTTCCCCACCATTGCTGAGTGCCTCCAAACCGGGGGAAGAACTATTCCTCAATCTGGCTGTCTCCTCGGCCACTGTCAGTGTGACCCTAGTCAAAGAAGAAAGTGTGACCCTAGTCAGAGAAGAAGACAAGGTGCAGAAACCTGTGTGCTACACTAGCCAAGCACTCCAAGGCGTGGAGGAAAGGTACCCACCAATGGAGAAGCTCGCCTTCACTTTAGTTACCGCGACCCATAAGCTTAAACCACACTTCCAGGCCCACACTGTGGTCATTCTAACAGATAAGCCTCTACGATTGAATTGAATTGAGTGAATTCGACATACAATATCGTCCGCGTATTGCCATAAAAGGACAAGTGGTCACTGACTTCATTGCAAAATTCACCAATATAAAGGGCAAGGGGGCAGAAGACCACCCTTAATGGAGTATCCACACGGATGGATCATCTAACAAGCAGGCCGGCGGAGCAGGTATAGTGCTTCATTCTCCAGAAGAGGACAAAATCGAGTGCATGGTTCGTCTTGACTTCCCAACAACAATGAAGCAGAATACGAGGCTTTAGTGGCAAGACTAGATCTCACCAAAGCCGCAGGAGCCACGAGTGTAATTCTATATTGTGACTCTCAAGTGGTCACAAGTCAAGTGAAAGGTGACTACGAATGCAAAGGGGAAAGGATGAAGAGATACTTGGAGCAAGTAAGGAAACGGGTGGGCGAGTTGCAGGCCAAGTTTGTTGAAATCCCCAGGGAAGAAAATGAGCGAGCCGACCGTCTTGCTAAAGCCGCATCAGCAGAACACATGCTCAACCCCAATAAGCTACTCTCATGGTCAGACACTACAACTCTAGGGTCAGACACAGGGACTTCCAAGTTGGAGACCTCATCTTAAGAAAAGTGACAAGCGTCACAAGAGATCCCTCCCAAGGAAAGCTAGAACTTAATTGGGAAGGACCCTACAGAATCACTTCATGGCAGAGGAAATGCACCTACCACCTAGAGACGCTAGACGGACAGAAGTTGCACAATCCATGGAACATTGAGCAACTCAAGAAATACTACCAGTAGACAACAACATGCAAAGCACCGCTCCTCATTTACAGTTTTTGTTCTTTTCAATTAATTTTTACCATCTATAGTGCTTTTTAAGCCCAAATGGCAGCTTTTTATTCTTTCAATAACAATTTTTTACTTATGCACGTATGTATGTGTACTTCTCTAAGAAACTACGTTCATTATTCAATCCATTAGTGGACGGGTTCATCCCAAGGGGTGCCTCCAAGTTATTAAGTGAAATTACTAAGTCCACAAATGGACGAATTCATTATCAAGTCCACAAGTGGACGGGTTCATCCCAAGAGGTGCCTTAAAATTATTAAGTCCACGAGTGGACGAATTCACCAAGTCCTCAAGGGGACAGGTAAAACCAAATGGACGAATTTATTATCAAGTCCTCAAGGGGACGGGTACACCCAAGTGGACGGGTCCATTATTCAGTCCATAAATGGACGGGTTTATCCCAAGGGGTGCCCCCAAGTTATTAAGTCAAATTATTAAGTCCACAAGTGGACGAATTCACCAAGTCCTCAAGGGGACAGGTACACCCAAGTGGACAAATTCATCCCAAAGGGTGCCTCCAAATTATTAGGTCCTCAAGAAGACGGTTTAATTGTTAAGACCGTATGTGGATGGGTCCTTAAGTGGACGAGTTCATCCCAAGGATATCCTAAAAATACCAAGTCCAAGTAGACGGGTACATCCAAGTAGACGGATTCCCCAAGGGACGAGTGTGTCCTAACATGCATGCTAGGCAGATGGATAAACACATTAAAAACCAAAAGCATACTCAAAGTAGGACTAAAAATGATGGATATAGTAAAATATTAAACAAGGGCCCATAAAAAAAGGGAAAATGTTTACAACAAAGCCCAAAAAACAAGAAGGGCCCTTACTATTGTTTGAAAATTAGAGGGAGTACATAAAAAGTTAAAAATAAGGGGAACTATGCTGGAGAGGCGTCCAAAGCAGAAGGGTTCTGAACGTCTTAAGCAGATGGGTTCTAAACAACTTGAGCAGATAGGTTTTATGCACTTAGAGCAAACGGGTCTTTGGCAGACAAAACTGAAGCAGCGACGAGGCCTCCAGGAGGGGGTTGGGCAATAACCACACCGTCATCTTTAGGAATCTACTCCTCAGTATGGGCGGAATCACCAGACTCTTCATTGACGGTGTCGCCACTCGCAAGAGTCGTCGGCACTGGGTCGTCGAGAGTGATCCTAGACAAGTCAACATCTGGGTAGACGGACCCAACTTGGTTCAGGCAGTTGTCAAACCTGCCGCCGTAGTAGACAGCGCACAAGTCAATAAAGGGCTGGGAAGCCCTGAACTCCGCTATGGCATCGGCCTTGGCATTCTCCTTCTACTCACGGAAGCTCGTCAGTTTCGTCTCCAAGCTTGCCTTGGCCTTCTGCACCTTCTCTCAAAGACGGTATTCCTCCTTCAGCTTCTCAGTAACAGCTGTTAGTTCCTCGTTTAGAGTACAGACGGCCTCCTTGTACTGCTTCCGCTCCTTATTCTCGATCTCTTGACGTTTCCGAAACCAACGAATTACTCCTTCCTAGGCGACGCACCTATCCTAAAACGCCTTCATGCGCACCAACGCTTGAGATCGAGACAACCATCAGCAAATGAATGAATAAAAGAATGGAACAAAGTATGAGAAAAAAAAAAAAGGGCTTACCCTAGAAAGATCAAAGAGACCCGATGCCCCTAAGTCTTCGGTCTTCAGTCATTTATTCAACACAAGGGTCCAAGTCCGTCTCCTTGATGATTGACTCAACCATCTCAATGGCATGTTCCTTATGCGTCAGAAGACGACAGATAGTTCCCTAAGTGACGGGACCTGTCGTTGTCATCAAACCTTTACCAACTCCATGATTGGGTTTGAGAGGCGATGGCTGCTTTGGCGGCTTATCACCAACAGGAGTGCCCGATCCCTTTTTGTGAGGATGGTCATCTTTGCCTTCATTCTTCCATTTGGACATCCCTTTAGTGACAACCTTGGGAGCCGATGTCAAAGCCCCCTCCTTCTTCTACTTGCATGTCACAGCTAACACCCTTACCAAAGCTCTCTGCCTCCCTGCCTCCATTTCTACAGAGGACAAAAAACGAGCATTAGAAGAGCAGATGTTAGTACAAAACTGATGGAAGAAAAGTAAAAACTTACACCGACGAGAGTAAGCGTTCAGCCTACGAGCTGCAGGCATCAATTTAGGACCACCACAGTACACATACAACATGTCAAGGGTGACGAGGTCCTTCCACCTCCTCTCAACAAAAGGGATTTCAAGCACACAACGAATAAAAGCCTCCTGTTCGTTAGTTATCTGCGAATGGACGCTAGCTGGAAAAAAAAAAAAAAAAAAAACAGACGACGTCAGATACTTGGCAAATAAATAAAGGGAATGTGAGAATGCAGACGGTACTAAACCTGAATCCTTGACAATATCCTAAGTATTATGGAAGCCATGAGGCATAGTGACCCATTACTCTCGTCAACATGCCCAGTCCGTCCCTTGGACAAAAAAGTACCTATTCTTCCAATTTCTATTGGAGTCAGGCGTGTCCGACACAAGCCTGAGCGACATCTTCCTCACCGCAAAATGGTAAATCCCTTGGGACGAGGAGATATGTTGGGGTCTATAGCACCAAAAGAACTTGTCAAGAGTAAGCTAACAATTCCCACCACTAAAACGACCCCACAAGACTTCCTAGGCAAACAGATGGGGACATTCTTGGGGATTTGGTAACGATCCCGTAGGTTCTTGAAAATGTTAGTCGTCATCGTTGGCTTAAAATCGTTGATGGTCCATATCGCAGGAATGATAAAGGGACGAGTCCTACCATCCCCTGGGCTTCCTAGACTTCCTCCCTCAGGAGCACTCTCATTATCCTCACCCTCCTCATCATCTTCTTCCTCACACTCCTCCTCGACCTCCGCTTCCACTCCGTCCCCTTCTCCCTCGTCATATTCATCCTCATCCTCCCTCTCTTCTACTCCCTCTCCTTCCTCTACTTCCTCTCTGTCCTCTTCGTCATCAGGAAAATAGGCAGACGATTCCCTTTTTGAGGACTAGGATAAGCCCTCCTCGGGCCCATGACCTGACGGATGGACTTTGTCGTACCCCGCTCCCTCACGAACTGACAACGATTGTTCACTCGTCGCTTCTCACCTGACATCTATTCACCTACAGGCAACAGAGGTATTCAAAGAACCTATTTGATGAGTCTCTCTATAGAAGTGACAACTGGCCAAATGGAAGTAAAAAAAAAAATGGAAAAAAGGAGAAGGGGACTTACAGGATTAGTAGACAACTCTGTAGAGGTGACGAGATCTGTAATTTGACGGCAACAAAGGTGACAGAACGACAGCTCTCCCTCTTAAGATTTGCAAAGGTGAAATAAGGAAAAATGAGACGAGGTGATGAGCTATTTGTAGGACGAAAGAGTACGAGAAACGAAGCGACACTTTTGTTCAGAAACGAGGCCAATCAGCCTATGCCACGTGTCCTAGCATTTAATGAAAGTTGTTCAAAGAGCCATTAATGAACGCCCCTTTTTCCAACAAATAAATAATAAAAGAAAAGCTACAATTTACACTCCATGACTCATCAGCTAAAGCCGACGAAGCCATGGAGTAGGGGGTAGTTGATAAAGGCGTTCTTAGAAAGAAATAAATTCGTTACATACAAGGAAGCCGACGGCTCCAATGAGTCCGTCAACTTCACATGCATGGAAGAAAGTATGAAAGCAATGATGCCATAGGCCGACGGCCTCACTTCAATCCCCGACGACATCTACACGAGTTGACGGGAATCCTCGAACAAAACAACAGGCCGACGGGAATAAAGAAGCCAATGGGAATAAAGAGCATGACGGGTCCAGTGTGGCCTTGCTTGACCTCTACGAGGGTTTATACAAGGAAATATCTTGTACCCCATGATTAACCCTAATCAAGGGAATCCCTATAAGGAAAGGATCCAACAAGATATGTGTATTAATGAGGATCTTCCATACAAGGAAAGACCCTCTCCGTTAAGAAATGAATGTCAACTCTACGCTACTATAAAAACCCTCAAAGCCCTCACAAACCCAAGTACGCATAATTTACCCCAGCTCTGGCACTCTAGAGTTGTGAAAATTCTCTAACTTAACCTTTGAAGGATATTTGGCCGGTACCACACCGGTACTCTCTAAGGTCTTCTTCTCCTTCTTTGTTGCGTAGGTTTCGTCTAGAGCACGTGAGGACTAAGCGACTGATTGATGATTTTTGGCATCATCATAAAAATTTTCTAAACTTAAATCTCACACAACCCACTTTTTTTTTTCCTCAAGTTGCATCTTATTAAATTAGTGTTTTATTAGGATATTAAGTTACAAAACTCTTGACTAAGAGATACGATTTAACAATAATTTAATTTAGATAAAGCTTTATCATCTAAGTTTTAGAAATTTAAATTCTATTCCAACTAAAAATCTATTATCAAAATTTTTAGAACTTTTATATATTCAGCCATAACTTTTCAATACAATCCATCTTGACCAATAAGTCATCCCTATAATTAAATCCCACGCAATACACCCTACATTGTTTTTTTTTTTTTTTTTTTTTTTTCAAAATGAAAATTACGCTAATGTTTTAATCTAATAAATTCTTCTTACTCATTAGTCTTTACTTCCGAATTTGCATGCAGGATATTATATCAAATGAAGTTTAATATAAAGAAGCAAAACAATGGACACTCATTTAAGTTCTTGATTCTTTTATGTAAGTTTTTAGTTTTTAGTTTTTTTCTCAATTTTTGAACTCTTTTGTGTATGTTTTGATTTTTGATTTTGGTTATTGTATTTAATTTTTTATTAAAGTCTAAACTCTAAACAATCAGAATTTAAAGTAATTTTTTATAAAATTATTTACTTAATTATAAATTTTATTATTACTATTTATTTAATAATTTAGTTTTAATTATTTTAAAATTTTGAGCTTAGATATGAATCTTCATCAAACCGTGCAACACACGAGAATAATACTAGTGAAAAATAATAAGGAAAGGGAGAGATTGACTAATGAATTAGAGGGAAGTGGTAAGCTAGTCACATAGATATGAATCGAAATATGATCTTGCCATTTGTGTTGAAATTGAGAAAGTGTATATCAAGTGTTTAGAATCAATCTCTTTTTCTTTTCTTTTTTGGCGGGGAGAAGTATTATTGGAATTTTTACTTTTACAATCCAAGTATCAGAAATTATTGAAAATTTTTCATTGTATCAGTATTTGGACATATTAGGAAATTACTTCTCACACTGTTCACTACTATGCAGAACTATATACTTTCAATATTCATTGTATTATTCCGATTTTTTTTTTTTTCACTTTTGTATCATATATGGCATTTGTATAAGTCCAAAGAAGCAAGCTAGCTACAAGCAGGCTTGAAAACTCAGAAAGCCAACAAGTATCAATTCCTTTGTATCAAAAAAACCCCTCTCTCAATTTCTTATCAATCCCAAAAAAATCCTTCCTTGTATTAGAAAAAATCATCCTTGTATCTGAAAAATTATACTTGTATTATTTTGAATAATTTGAATGAGATCAGTTTTTGAAGTATTATTCATGTAAGTTTTTAATCTTTTCAAACTAGATTTTCATTATCATTTTTTACATATTGTACTGTTATTTTGTTCTTGCAACACATTTCTTTCTTAGCATTTATCCTTATTACTCCTTCGTTTCACACTCATATAGTCATATTGCCTGTAGACTTTCTCAAACTTCATGTGAAATGGCAAAAAGTGCTATTGTAAATAAGGGATAAAATTCATTTATTGACAAAAAAGTGCAACATTATAACATACATGGTTCTTACCAAACAAATACCCTCCCTATCCGATATTAAAAAAACAAAAGTTCCAAAAACAAAGTCAAATCTTTAAGAGAGTGACAATCATGCCAAAAAAAGGACATATACACATCATTTAGTCTCCGTTTCGTTTGAGGAATTCTTTCAATTAGTTCCTTGTGATCAAGAACAAGAGTGTTAAGGGGACTGGTTATCAAGGTGGAGACCATGAAGTAAGAAACAAGATCAATTTAGGCATCCAGTTCCATCTCTAATTCAAGTTGGCTAATTTGAAGCAAGCTATCCCTTTAAAGTCCACAATTTAGCCATATAACTCTTAGTTGCAAATCTAATGGTTCTTGAGTATCTTCTAATATAGCTATCTTTTAAAATATAATTATATACAGACTATAGTGCATCACACTATTTAAAATTTCAAATAATATTTTATTATAACATTAAATTTATAGTAATTGATATGATGGTTTATGAAATGATACTTGTGCATAAGCGCTTGCTGGAGATGTAATGAAATGTGTATTGTAGTGTGAAACAAACGAAAGTATTTGTAAAACCGACAAAAGCAAATGGGACAAAGGATAAGAGTATATCTTCATGTGGGTTGTTGGTGGAGGAGAGTGGAACTAGTATTATAAAATAATTAAAATGACTATTTATATGCGTCTATTTAATCCTTATTCAATTAAAAAATAACTTTTTCTAAAAAAAAAAAAAAGCTGAGTCAAATGCATGGATTAAACACATGTAGAAGACATATCTAACTTGTCTCATTCAAAAGTCCAATAAAAATATCTTCAACGGTTTCTATAAATTTTTATACTTTTGGAGTATGAATAGTTACTTTTACTTTTTTTCTATTTATTTTTTCAAATACATTTTCTAACAAACACTCTTTCCATTCTCTATCTCATTTTAATATTCTTTTTTTTGTTAGTATTATTTATCTCTCTCTCTCTCTCTTATCCTTTATGAAATCATCTCTAACCTGTGAATTCTCCTCCCTTTCCCCATCCCCAAATTTCTTAACTCCTCGATCTAACCCATACTCCCATAGCCATCATCAATACACCATTCAAATCTCTTGTCCTTTTTGTGTTTCCTTTAAACAGTAATACCGCCTTCCCTTTACAACACTCCAAAAACCATATTTAACCACAAACCCGTATTTCATCACAAACCATTACTAGTAACATCACTCCAAAAAAACCAATATTTAACCACAAACCTTTACATCAACCAACAACCAAAATCATTCAAGGAAAAAAAAAAAAACACCAGTACAAAAATGGTGACTCGAGAAGAGAGAATGACGATGGCTAGGTTGAATCAAATGATGGGCAAAGGTGAGAAAAGGAGAGAGAACAATGGTGGCTGAATGGGTTGGGTTGGATTGATCAAAAGCTTAGGGCTTGTTTGGATTTTTTTTTTTTTTTAATCACTCATCACTCAATTTCCGTCACTCATCACTCATCACTCATTATTCATCACTCATCACTCATCACTCAAAACACCCCACCCCGTTTGGCACCATCACTTACTTCTCATCACTCAATTTTTTTCAACTATTTGTGGGACCCACACACTGACCCAATGTCAGTTGACTTTTCTCTCTCCTTTTTTTTTTTTTCCTTTTTTCCCCTGCCTCCCCTTCGTTTTTCTCTGCTTTTCTCTTCATCCATGTTAACACATATTTTAATCAAGCCCACCATGATCCTTATTTTCATGCTTTTCCCAAATCTACAATATAACCAAATGGCTATCCAGTAATTTATTAAGCTATCCAGTATTTTTCTTTTCCAAAAACCCAAAAAAAAAAAAAAAAACCACCACCGCAGCCGCTGCTACAACCCACAGTGACAACAGCAGCAACAGCAACATCAACAGCGGCGACAACTTCGACATCAACAACGGCAACAACTTCGACGAACTCGAGAAGAAAAAAAAGGAATTGAAACCCAATAAAAAAAATTAAAAATAAAATAAAATAAAAAAAGAACCCAAGCCCAGAAACCAACGTGAAATAAAAGAAAAGAAGAAAAAAAAATAAAAGGAGAATAGAAAAGAAAAGAACCAAACCCAAAAAGTGAAAAGAAAAAAAAAAAAAAAAAAAAAAAAAAAAAAAAAAAAAAAAACCCAAGCCTAGAAACTAACATGAAAAGAAAAGAAAAGAAAAGAAGAAAAAAAGAAGAAGAAGAAGAGGAGAATAGAGAGAGGCGTGTCCCAGACCCGTGAAAGACAACAACAACAAAAAAAAAAAAAAAAAAGTCTGTGCAAAAAGTCAAACTGTGGGACCCATATGTAATTTTAATTACAGCAATGCCATTGAAAACAGAGTTATGGAAACTGAAAACAACTAAAATGTGTTTTCAGTTTCCATAACTCATCACTCAAAAATCAAAGAATTGAGTGATGGAAATAAAAACTAGAAACAAAGTTATTGAAATCCAAACAAGCTTCATAACTTGTTTCCATCATGGGTCTCACCATTTTTGAGTTATGAGTTATGGAAATTAAAAATCCAAACAACCTCTTAGTTTGTGTTACTAGTTGTGGCTTGTTTGAGAGAGAGGATGACTAGGTTCATTATGAGTCTGTGATGGAGAGAGAGAGAGAAAGGAAAGAAAAAAAAAATTCTTTTATTTAACTAGGGATTATTTTAATGAGAGAAATAGGTTTGGAGTTATTACAGTGCTCTCTTCTTCAAGAGATAATTGCTACAATGCTCTCTTCTTCAAGAGAGCTACTGTAGCAACTCTATTGGTACGTTTGGTTGAAGGTAGAAAAGTGAGAGGATAGAAAATAGTGGGAAGATGGAAAAAATTTTAATTTCTCTCTTTTTTGTTTAGTTGAGAGTGAAAAAGTGGAAGGATGAAAAAAGTGAATTTTTATAAATTTACTCATATACTCTCCAATTAAAACCAAAAGGTGACCCAAAAAAAAAAATCACCCAAATTTATTAAAAAATAAAAATCAAGTCCAAAAAAAAATAGCATCTAAACAAACAAAACAAAAGAACACAAAAGAAAAGAAAAAAAAGGGGTGGGTGGGGGGGAGGGGGGGGGGGGGGGGAGGGGGAGGAAGAGGAAGAAGAAGAAGAAGAAGAAGAGCAACATACTCATTGTCCTAGACAAAGCCTACCCAGGAAATCAAAAGAAAAAAGAAAAGAAGGAAGAGGTAACGTCCAGGAAAAAAAAAAAGAGGCAACGTCCAAAAAAAAACAATAAATAAATAAGAGCAATGTACGGACGAAGCCCATGTACAAGTGCATATGGTTATTTTCGTCATTTACCTATAAAACTCCCCCTCACCTAGTTTTTTCCCCAATTTGTGGAGAATGGGCCCGGTGAGAAAAACCCGAGCCCCACTATCATTTTCCCCTCTCCCCCTCCCAAACAAACACTTTCCAAAAAGTTTTCTCTTTTTTTTTTTTTTTTATCCTCCCTAAAATCCACTCTACCAAACACAACATTAAGTGTGATTTGTGCTAAGAGGACAAATTGGATATTTTTGAAAAATTTGCATAGTGCCTCACATTAGCACAAACCTCAAGAGTGACATTTGTATTATACCCCATTTTTCATTATAATAAATGGTATAGATTCAAATCTATAACATCCATTTTATATAATTACTATTTATCATTACGTCAAGATATTAATCAATTTTTAGTGTAAGTGAAATCCAAACCTAAATCATCAAGCATATTGGTTCAAAGGCCATGGCCCCTCCAAACCTTTTGAAACTTTTTTTATTACTTTTGCTAATATTGATAGATTTACAAGTAATCTTTAAGAAAAAAATCACTTGGTCAAAAGCTTTTCTATGTTTATATTCTTGTTATTATAATTATATCTATAGACAATATATGTCAAGTGATAATAAATATATATAAAGTGTAATGACTCAAGAAAAAGCGTTAGCCACATCTGCATTGAGGCTCCTTGTAGTTGTTAATAAAGCACACTTCAACCCAGTATATGCTAAGAATGGCAACAGGTCAGGTTCGAGGCGAGTTTTTTTATGCCTGGACCTGACCAATGAGCTCTAACTCATTACCCAAACCCAGCCCGTTTAATAAACGGGTTTTTTTTTTAACCCTAAACCTACCCCGTCAGGCCCCGCAGGCCCTGTCCAACCACTTTTGGGCCTAATCCGTGGCCCAATCTTAAAAAAAATTTAAAAAAAAAAAAAAAAAAAGAACTCAAACAGCAACACAATTCCTATCACAATCACAAAAATCACCAACACAAACTCACATTTAATGACGAAATAAATTGTAAATAATATTAAATAATAAATCAAAATTGTGCTATCAGTCTTGCTAAAATGAGATTCTTAGATAGAAAATAAATAATAAATAAACACAAAAAATAGAAGAAACAAAACTCCATTTATGGACCGATTTTTACATTAACACAAACATCAACTAAACCAACATAAAATATACACATGCATTACATTCTATACATATTGAATCCACAGATAAATACCCAAAATCAAAAACTACCAAGAGAGGAAATGAACCCAAAAAAAAATAAAAAATAAAAATGAAGAACTCAAACCACCAAAGCTCTATCAGCGGTGGTTTCAGCCATCATTCCCACCTTTGGGCTTCTCCTGACCTCAACACGACCAAGAGCTTCTCCAATCATCACATCTCTCTTCGATCTAACAATCTCATGCTCCTCCGTGACAAACTATAACCACCACGAGATCTGTGCTCCTCCATGACAAACAACAACCACCACGTGATGAGAATGAGGATGAGGGTGGGTCGATGAGTGAATGAGAGTGAGGGTAAGGGTGACTGGGTGAGATCGTGAGGGGCGAATGAGAGTGAGAGTGAGTGAAGGTAAGGTGAAAGAGTCAGCTAAGTTGAGAGAGATATCAAAGAATAAAAAAAATGAAATTTTAGGGTTAGGGTTATGTTATATATGTGTGTGTGTATGTGTGTACCCGAACCCGATTCGGGTTTTAATTTAAAAACTCAGACCCGATCCTACTGTTTATCGAATCGGGTAAAACCCGACTCATTAGGATCGAGTCAGGCCAAGTACCCACGGGTTGGGTTGTTATTGCCATCCCTAATATATGCCCGATATGGGACTCATCACATACCCACACACATCATATAAATCAATCAAATTGGGGCATCACATAAAGAAATTGAAAAATATAATTGGGTATAAGTTTAGTATAAAGTGCTTTTATGTCAAATATAACAATACCTCCCCAAATTTAATTCCTATCTCATTATGCCATTTGCTTTTCAATTGTTTTTTATCACATTTCTCCACTTTATGATTTTATTTCAATCATTTTCTAATATGTTGTCAACAAATTGCTAAATAAAGTATTTTATACAATACTCACGACTTATAAATCATTGAACACATTATATGTAATTTACAATATTATATATATATATATATATATATATATATATATATATATTGCTTGGGAAAGGATTCCACTTCAATTCTCTCTCATTTTAAGTCGGATTTATGACACACGGTATTAATTTGATTTTTGAATACCACATGTCTTACATCTAAAATGAAAATAAAAGAAAACTAGAGGATTCAATAGAATACATATATATAATATTACACATCTATAAAAATTAAAGTCTATCAAGACCTCTATATTATAATAAGTCATTTACCGAAATATATAATACAATTCAAACCCATAACTTAAGGGTATTACAAATTTTATTAATCAACAGGAATATTACAAATTAAACCTTATAATTAATATTACAAGATAAACCTTATTTTTTGAGAGAATTTTAACCTATAACATCCGCTCCTGATAATAGTATCTCTCACATTTAGTGGACCTTATAGTCTTAAAAGTAATAACTTATGTGGATTCCAACTAACTCAACTGGTAAAATCTCTGATGGTTGAATAAGAAATCTGGGATTCAATCCTGCCTACACAAAAAACTGATTGGTGTCTTGATCTGATGATAATTCTAATGATAAAGAATTATCATCAGGAGCAGACGTCATAAGTTGAAACTCTCTCAAAAAAAAAAAAAAAAAAAAGTAATAACATGTAATTAATACTACAAGTTAAACCTTAATAGTTTTAAGAGTAATAATCTAAACTAGATAGTGTCCCTCACATTTAGTAGACCTCACGTGCCTATACCACTTACACACGGTGAGATAATTTTTCCTGTCGTTGGTACACAGACCATTGGATGAAACAGATGCATTGAGCTCGGTTATGAATATGCATGCTTTTGAATTGAATTTCTGAGATGTGTGAATTATCTAAAAGTATGATTTGCTTATTAATTCTTCTAAGATGATATTAGGTCAAAATACTACTAGATTAATTGCACCACTTTCAATGTCCAAGAAAATATTCAAATTCTCGAAGGGATCTAGGTCCCTTTATTTATCAAAAAAACTAAGCTCACACTTTAGCAAGAGAATAACTACACCTACAACATTTTCACAACACTTTCATAACAAATTATAAGTGGTAAGTTTATTGGTTCTAATTTAAATCTATAGCTTAAATTACTTTTTTGTCCATCCATAACAACCTACTATTTAAAATTTCTTGTAAAAATATTGTGAACATAACATTTTTTTTTTTTTTTTTTTTTTACCCAGTATGCCAGCAAAAAATACGCCAATCTGACCAGGTCAAAATTGAAACCTTGAACAATAGTAAAACTGCTCTAAATAAACCATTTAGAGTAGTCAAACAACGAGTCCCAACAATCAACATACAACCTGTAACAAGAGTCACAGCTACAACCCCAATTAGCATCACGATGTATAAGATATTCTGGACAACTATTTCCTCATCAAGCTCACATGGAGTTCTCATTGCCACACTTCAAAATTAGATCCCGCAATTATCCGAGGGAACGTATGCATTGAGCATGATGGGAACAAGTTATATTTAATTAAAAATAAATCTAAATGGGAGGGAAACAAACAAACAAAAAAAAACAACCAAAAGTTGCGAAAAGAACCAGAATGCTTAAGAAGCAAATGCCCAGCTAGAACCACAACCACATTTCGGCAGCAAAAGTGCAACTTTTAAACCCTCCAAAGCTGCTTAAATTTAAATTCAACGTTCAGAGCCACGAGTAGGGATCCTGGATGATGACCATGTTGACCTTGAGCCACCACCCCCACCAAAGGAGGATCCACCAGAGGATCTGCGGTCATCACTGCGCCACCTGTCACCTGCTTGAGTCATTCGATCATCCTGTCTGCTACCCCACCGATCAGATTCTGGGGGTGGGGCCTGGCCTGAGCTCTCTGATCCCCGCCTAAACCTGGGGACAAATTTTCCAGAGGATGGTGCAGCTGCTGCTGCTGCTGCAGCAGGAGCCGGAACAGCAGCAGATCCTGTATCCAATGGGCGGGGTGAAGTAGGAGGTTGAGAAGGCTTTAAAGGTCCCTCAGTGGGTCTCCCCAAAAGTGCTTCTCTCCTTAACCTCTCTTTTTCTTCCAGCTCTCTCTCTCTTTGTCTCTGTTTTTCAGCAATCTCATCCAACTTTGCTTGGCGTTCAGCCTGCTCTTTCCTTTGCCTCTCAGCTTCTGGAAGTTCCAAAACAGCAAGAAACATACCATTAAAATATACTAAGAAAGATAAACCATTTGCACATGCACAAACAAATGAAATGTAGGATCCAATAATTCTTTGCATCAGGAAATAACTAGGTAATCAAAAATTACAACATCAAAAAAGTAGTTAGTTTCTTTACCATTTGGCTAAAATATCAAAGCAATTCACATATTATCTGATGATGACTGGAATGATGCCCTTTTTTTATCTTAAAACTGGAAGAAAACAGAGAGAAGAGAAGAGAAGAAAGTTGTATGATTTGAACAAAAGTCTCTCACCTTCACGCTTCTGTGCTTCCTCCTCCTCACGCAATTTTTTCTGTCTCTCCTCTTCTAAACTCAAATAAAATTTCATTTTCCTCATCTTCTCTCTTTCTTGTCTCCTGGACATCAAAATTTGTGCGATCTGCTCCTCTCTCTCCCTTCTCAATCTGATAAATTCATCCTGCCGGCGACTTACAACTCTTTCTTGAAATATTTCCTGCACAAACAATTTAAGATTCCATAGTTAGTCGAAGGTACAGCTGAAAACTGCCCAAATGTCATCGAGTAGACACATTGTCAGCCAAGTCTGTCCAGGTAAAGACTGTAAGCCATGTCATGAAACAGAAGATCAAATAAGAACATAAGAAACATGATCTGAAAAAAATTCCATGGTAAACTATGGGAGCTGATAAGTAGGAGTCCTCAAAATCACTTCCAAGACCCACTCTGTTTATAAGTGATATGTTGAGCAGTCTTTGAATTTTTCAAGTTAAAGTTCTCCAGATATGTCATTTTCTGTACTTTCCTATTCTCTGAAAAGGGCATAATGCACTCATGGGATTTGGCAAATGATTGCAAGTTAAGACAACCAGGTACTGACCTTATTGTTCTTAATGCGAGCCAGCCTCTCCTTCTCCTTTACCTCTTTATCATGGCGCTGTTTGCTAAGCTCAATCTCTTGCTGCAGAGTAGAACAGAACACCCAGTAAGTTTAACATCTGGGGTTCAATATAAATTTCTTTTGTTGAACAAAAACGAGAGGTGCCAACCAATTTCAAGCACATGATACAAATGTTACTATTTCACAGATTAAATAAAGGATACCAAAAGAAATAACATCCAAGCCTTACTCCCAAAACTCTGGGGACGGCTATTCCCAACGAACTAATCGTAGTTAACTATATGTATTCTTTTCCACAATTCTATCATATATCCAAAATTATACTCTGTTACCCCCTTAATTAGCATGTCATTTTTTAACTACCTATACTAATGTTATTTTAGGTCTTCCTCTATTTTGTTCATTTCTCAACTTGAATCAACACACTCACTCTTCCTCATTATTGTCATTAATTCCTCTCCTCTACACATGACCATACCCACTCAAGTGACTCTCTCTCCTCCTTTTCCTCAATAAGGGTAACCCCTATCTTTAAAAAATTCTTCATTTCAGGTGCCACAAATATGCAAGTAAGCAATCAGTTAAGATACTTTAGAGAATTTAAAATTACCTGTTGCTCGTGTTCATGTAGAGCCCTCTCTTCCACTAAACGCTGTTGATATGCAGCTTCAACCAGGGGAGCAGCCTCTTCTCTTTTCGCTCTCTCCAAATAATCCATAGTCTTTGCAAGTTTCTGCAATTTCTTTTCCATTTCCTGCCTTTCTCGGAGTTGCTCAGTCAAAGTCAACTCCATCACACTCTGCTTCGTAAGTTTTTCCTGTATACAGAAAATGTCAATACTTACCCCATCATATCCTAATGAGACAAAACAAAACAATTCTTCAACTCACTCCCTCTATGCCTGTCTTCTTTCCTTTCCACTTAATTCGTTGTGAAGCTTCCTGAAGCAAAGCTTGGGCTTCTGCAAGGTCCCGCTCCTCTATTTCCCTGCGGATCCTTTCATTCTTCCTCTCCTCAAACTCAAAAGCCAGTCTTTTTCTTTCTGCTTCCTCAGTTATCTTCTGCAGTTCTATCCTCTTTGACTCTTCCAGACGTTCCTTCAAAGATGAAAAAAAAAAGGTTCAAATTTATTCACTTTAAAAATAATTAGATATCATGTTGTAAGCCATAAGCCAGAATATTAGTTTACAGATTACCTTCTCAAGAAGTTTGCGTTCTTCTTCTTCTTTGCGTTTCTCAATTATGGATTTTCGAGCAAGAACTCTCTTATGTTCCTTATCCACAGTTTCAGCTAAACTGGGAAGCAATTCACCAAGTTTTGAGGCATTCCTACTAGGAGGATAAATCATTGCCCTAGCTTTATTCAAAGTTTGTGCAAGGATGGTCAGGTGATCCCTTAGAATCTCAGACTCAAGGCCCTGAAAGCAAAAACAGACACATGTAATCCAGATCCACGAGATGAACAATAGAAAGCCACCTTCATTTACAGAGGTAAACGTACAAATATTTGTATTATAGAAAGGCCCCCAAAAGCCTCTGATTGAAGAACAATTATTTAAAAATTAGTTCCATTAGCTTCTGTCATAACCCTAAATATGCAAAAGACAAAAGGCACAACAGAATGTCTGGTGTATCTCAGCTGGAGGTGTAGATGCAACATGGAAACGTAGTCTGAATGGTGAACAAGAACTGGTGCATGCAAAATGCAAAAGCATAATAGAGCAATTTTTTAGAGGTTACAAAAGACCCATCTTGAACCCAATCCTAAGGGTCAATCTAGGACGGTAAATGAACTAAGTTGTTTAAACAGATCCAACTCAACTCCGGAAAAAACATGTTTATGTTCTTTATTTAGAAAATGAGCCAAACTCAAGCCCAAGTTAGGCCCAACTATTAAGCGAGCCAAGTTCAAACATAATAACCTGTTCACAAATAAGCTCATGAGTACAAAGGCTCAATTTTAAGTATATATGTTTATATGTATACATGTATAAAAATATACTAACATACTTGATATTGGATTGTGTGAGATAGTAAATAAGTTCATAAGATATAAAATTATTATTGTAATTTATTGATAACATAAATGGTAGTAAAGATTATTTATAATTTTTAACATTACAAGGTTGGTGAATCTAGTTCTTATAAGTTCATAAATGAAAATCATTCTATCTTATTAATTCCAAAAATATAATTTCAACCATAATTTAGTTATTCATTAGACCAGGGAAACCCTCTTCGACTATTGCCTGGGAGCTAGGCGGCTAGCAGCACACTAACGGTATACCTAGCCTTCTTCCCATGAACAAACTCACTATCACGGAGGTAAAAAAATTATACCTATGTTGTTTACCATATCAAGAAAAAGAATAAATTAATTAAGTGTGTGTTTGGGTTCCACTTAAGCTGCATTGCGTTTCTGAAGTTGCGTTTTTGTTCCTTTTTTTCTTTTTCTTTTTTTTTTGTTTTCAAGCGTTTTGGAGTAATGCGGTTACTGTTCATTGAACAGTAACCGCAAATGTTGACTTTCCACAGTAAACAGTGTATATGTGCACTGTTTATGGACCCACAAATTACACTTTTTAGCAACTTTTTCTTTAAAAATGGGTCCCACGGTACTATTCACACATTTAAAAATTATTTTGCTACAGTGTTTTCAGTTTTCAGTTTCAGCAAAATAAGTTCTATCCAAACAGACCCTAAATAACTCATGATCAAGCTCTAGCTTGCTTGACAAGATGATGAACCAAGTTTGAACATATGATCGAGTTTGTTGATGAGCTAAAGCTAGATTGTGATATACATTCCTAACTGCATCTTTTTTAAAATACTAAGCAACCCTTGGATGACTTCTCAAAATCCTCCTAAAAAGAACGAACCACTTAAAAATTTTGAAAAAGGCTGAAGCACCGTTGTTTTACCTAATGACATGCAGGTAACTTCTGCTTCCTAAAAGCTGAAGCACCCCTGGAAAAGCCCCACCTAATAGGGCCTAACAAGATGCAGTTGATAAAAAAACGGCCTATAAATCAAGGCATCAGGGAATAATCAAAATTAAACTCACTAAAGCCTAAATAATACCTTAAACCTTAAAATAGACTCATATTTTCAAAATCATGAGAGTAAAGCTACTTAAGTCAACTCCTAACCCAAAAGAGTCCAATCAAGTACAACCTGGTTTGAACGGTAGTTCCAACTGTTGAACCTTTAACATAAGACTGCAGGAGTTACACCTACAGCCCATAATGTGAGCAAGAAACACAAAGTCCTC
Source organism: Quercus robur (assembly GCF_932294415.1). Taxonomy (NCBI): domain Eukaryota; kingdom Viridiplantae; phylum Streptophyta; class Magnoliopsida; order Fagales; family Fagaceae; genus Quercus; species Quercus robur. The sequence goes on from NC_065540.1 coordinate 1,538,793, forward strand.
TACTTCCCTAACGACAAAAGCAGTATGGTCCTACTAATATTAGCAAATCCATCCAATCCACAATGGTTTTCACAAAATCAAATTGGGTGGAAACCATTGGGTTCCCAAGTGAACCTAAACTTTGCTGAACCCACATCAAATTTTACCAGCATTGTTACAGATTTTAATTATTTGTCAATTCTTTCTCTTCTGAATACCTAAAACAAGGGACTTCAATAAATTAAATTGAAAATTATAAATGAATGACGCTTGAGAAACTAGTATGTATGGTTGTACATTGATCATTACAACGAAGATGACAAATAGAAAAGAGAAAACAAATAAATTTTACCCAAACTACCACCCATAAAACATCGCCATCTATACTGTTTTAAGAAATTTCAACCTAGCCACATTAAAAAGTTAACCATTTCTCCCATCATCACAATGTGGACACTTGTATTCAACTGATTGGGGAAGTATCATAAGCACAAAACTTGAGAGCACAAGTAGAAGCTTACCATATTATCAAACGTAACAATACCCTTCATATGGTCAACTTTTGCGGCCAAAAATTTATTCTTGACTGCATCCACAGATATCCTTTCCACAACAGAAAAATCAAAGAAAGGGATCATCCTAGACAAACTCTCAATCATCATTGCCTGGTACACTTGAGATACCTGGAAAGCAAAAGAGCAGTACAGTGACAAGCATGATGAGATGCACAAAAAATGGCAAATATATCCCCAAAAAAAAAAGAGGAAACAAAACAATGCACCTGCTGTAACAATCTCAAAGTCGTAAGCTTTTCCAGGGCAGGAACATATTGAGACAATTGTACTTCTGGGACAGAAGAAGCTGAAGAAAGCTTGCCACCAAATTTTGCAATTTTGGTTAACAAAGGCTGAACTTTTGATGCAAGATCTAGAGGGAAAAAGTCATGTTCTAGAAGATGGTAAAGGTCTTTCACTTCTTGAATTACACAAGACATTACACCTTTGGCCACCTGCAATGAAACCCATAATAAAGAACTTAATTGAGAACAAAATCATGTGAAAAATAATTGAAAAGAATTAGATTATTACAGCCTAGATTGTTTCCTCTTTAAAACTGATAAATTGAGGATCTCTTTATAACTGGAGGATGTATTGGAGGCAGATCAAAGAAAGGTACAAACATCATATCACATCACATATTCAAGCATGATCAAGCAGACATTTAAGCAGGGACAAGTCCAACCCACCAAAACAGAAACAAAGATCATAAGATAAGAATAACAAATAGGATAAAGATGTATGTGGTAATGTGGGACAACTATTTCTTTATCAATGTCAGCTGGAATCTATTTCCATGACTCAAAAGTAAATAAAAAGAAAATTCCAAGTGACTTTGTGATCAAGAGCTATAACCACAAGTGTATGGGCCATCTCAAAAGACTAAACAAAAAGGTAAATTGTTTACAAGCAGAGCATCAATTGATAACAAGCAGTCCCTATTCCCACTCCCACCCCCACCACACCCCCCCCCCTCCAAAAAAAAAAAATTCTTGGAAAAAAACCCTATATATATAATAACATTATAAGAATCCATAAAACTGACATTCTAAGACTGAACAACAATAATCAAACAAAGTAGTGCACAAGAATATTTAAAACTTCACTTCATCCGCATCAGAAAGTGTGTAACATTTACCACAAGCAGACAACTAATAATTAAAAAGGAACAAAGAAAATCTGCCTACCAGTTCGGAGAGAAGGGATGACCTTGAAAGCTGGAAGAACAATAAAGGAACAGAAAGCAAGTAGTCAGAACTGGAAAACTGTATGTATCAACTAACATGAGACAAAATTCAATTACTTAATTTACATTACCACTTCTCTGCTCTCAAGTTTAGACTCAAGATTAAATCCTATGAGATTAGCCATCTTCAGGTTTCTCTCTTTCTCATTCTCAAGATCTGAATGAGATCCACTGTGGATGCGATCATAAGGCATCACTGAAAGAGCAGCCAAAACAACAGATGATGCTATCAATTGCAAATCCTTCTGGCTCAAGTTCTTATTGAAGCTTTTCTGTAATAAGAAAAGCCTGAACCATGCATAAGCATGATAAAGATGGCTAGCAGAAATCCAAAATATTTCAGTTAGCTTAGCATAATAAACAACCATCAAGGATGCCTTGGGCGTTTTCTTGACCATGAACATCAATCCATGAATGTCCTCAACTGATCGAAAGGCTTCCTGCAGAAAATACCAGGAAAATTATTACAAAAGAGACATGGTTTTTTGACCATGACAAATAGGTGAACTGTGTGCTAGTACTTCTTTGTTTACACTTAACAAAAACGTATAAAAACACATAATAGTTAACGAACAAAAAAAAAAAAAAAAAAGGCAAACCTGCCAGAGTTCAAGTTCAGTGGCAACTTTTAGCTGCTCAAATCTCGTGTCAAGATACAGTTGCAAGCTTTCAGGAGCTGAAAGATCAGGTCGGTCCCTCTGGTCTCGATATTTGTTGAGATTTGCCAAATGATTTCTTATGATCTCACACAGCCTGCGAAACTCTGTTGTTCGTTTGTATTGCTTACAAAACTGGAAAGCTCGATGCGCTGTCATCTACACAAAACATATGAAGCTTTATAAAGCCCATACAATCCACTGATATAGTTATAGTTCAGGGCATTGTGTGTACCAATATGATTTGCATAAACATAAAATTAAATTAAAACTAACCATATAACATATGAAAAAAAATGACAAAAGCAAGTAGTATAGCAGATATTTTCCTCCAAAAAGTTTGAATTTGTTGCTTTTCTGAGTGCTGCTAGATATAGTGGGAAAAAAGAAAATCACAACATTCAATTCAATATAAAATTTCTTTTCCACATATGCCAAAGAGCAAACTGGTGGTTTATCAGGTATATTAACCACTTTCCTCTTTCTTGAATTTGAACAGTTCATGACTGCTGATGATAGAAGCATACTAAATCACTGGCATTTAAAAAAAATCAATAAATAAAAAAGAACAGTCAATGGGGACTCCATCTTTTACTTGCTGTTTAACCAGCCATTAAGCACTTTTACCAAGTCAACAAGACCTTTAATAACACATACCACACTATTACTTTGTCTAATGCCAAAACAATAGAAGAAGAAGTGCTAAATAAGTAACCATGCCATCATGTATCGCAAGCACAACTGTGACATTCTTAGCAATAAAGAGAGGAAAAATAAAACTAAACTTGAATATGATCACATTCACAAGAAGACTATGAATACGACACTATTTCACGATTGAAAGACTATATGTTTATCAAAATCTATAGCAGCAAACATAATAATCCACATGATGCAGTTATATATATAATAAGTCAAGATGTAGCAGTTATAAACAAATGAGCTGCCACCCTCCCCCCCCCCCCCTTTTTTTTTCCCCTTCCCCATTAAAAATTAGCAAAATGCAACTCCTAGCAACAACACTAACAAAAAAAAGGATTCTATTTGCTCACCGCATATAGTGCTTCCAATTTTGAATTGTTCCGTAAGATTTCAAGCACTGTTCTATACGTTTCCCATAGAAATTTAAACCATGGGGTCACAAGCTCTCGATCAGATCTATCTTTCCCTTTCTCTCCACTCACGTAGCTTAGCATTAAGTCTTCTGGTCTTTTATCTGCTTCTAGATCTTCAACATCAAGAGCTTCTTCTAAAGCTTGTGCCTGGCTACGAGCTTGCTCAGCTCGCTCAGTTGATAGATGCATGAAATGTTTGATTACCTCCTCCAAAGAACTAACATTTACTTGCTGACATATGATACGATATTGAATGAGTCCATCCTTGGCAAACCGACCCCTCCGCAAGTCTACACACAGCTCTATATACTTAAACATACTCCTTTCAAGTGGCTTTTGCCATGCTCTGTGTCTCCTTGAGGTGAAAAGGCCATGAAGTGTTTGCAATGCATCTTGCTTTTGTCCAACATTTATTAACTCTGCACCGTGAATACCAAAGTGGATCAGTTCAAGAATATAAAATATGACCAAGCCACAAATGAGTCCTTATTTGTTCAGTGAAGGCACTACATCAAGTGCTAAAATGCATACATAGCAGAAGAACTAATGCACTACAGAAGAAGAAAAGATGCATATCTCCAATTTCAATCGACAGGAACATGACAAAAAAGAGCTGAAGAGTCTATCAACTAAAAAAGGAAAAATTGCCAACCCATGTGGTATTCAGAAACACAAGTAGAAGTTATTTTAAGCTTGCAGTCAGGCCAAAAGAAAGGTAACGCAGGTAGCGTGAATCCAATTTCAATTTTATTTTATATTATTTACGTTTAAGTGTCGAGCAGTTCTATAATTTTCTGGTACCTGGATGTGGGTTGTAATATTGGTCTAGTAGGTCTTATTTTGGGGTTTGAATATTTTATTGGATTTTACTTGTGAGTTTAGTCATTTAGTTTGGACTTAGTAATCAAAGCCCAAGGAGTCTGAGTCCTATTAGCGTTAGGTATTAGTCATCTATTTATATGTATGTAAGCTTTCTCTTTAGGGGGGAAATAATATGTTTTCTAAATTCTCACAGGCTATAAAGCTCTGTCTAAGATTTGTGTGATAAAATCTTCTTTGAGGTGTGATGCTAGGTGCAATGCTTAGGAAGTCTAGAAGCTTTTTTTTTTTTAATCCCTAAATCAGCAACTGGACCCCTAGCAACCAAACATTGATTTGTCATTTTTAAAACCCTAATATTCAAAACTTCAAAATCCTAAACTACCCATCAAAAAACCCACAGAAGACAAAGTACTGTTCAGATGTTAATGTTCACAGCCCTGGAACGGCAACTGAGACCTTCCCCTTTGTTTCATCCCCAAATCTGACTATTCTTTTTCACCATTAGAAACCCTACATTTTACTACTTACCAGCTTTTTTCCTACCAATCCCTAACCCTAATTCTTCAAAATCCTAGATATCCATAACCTCAAAATCTGATTTGGATTCCTCCTTGTCCTATGCCAAGGTATATAAATGATGATAAGGGGAAAATGACATCCCATGAATTACACCATAAAACATACCATAAATAGTCTTGTTCTTTTGATTTTGAATATTTACCTATAGTTCCAAGCAATGCAGTGACACTTCAAGATAAAGATAAATCATTTAAAGAAATTATCCCAAAACAAGGTACTACCACATAGCAAACGCAAAATAATATCTGTCCCTTACCTTCAGCTCGTTTCAAAGCATTTTCTGGTTTCGCAAAATTCGACATATCAATCAAATTGAGCAGATCAGATTCCTTGCCTGCTCAAAGGACAGCATAAAACATCAAATTAATAAAAGATCTAAATTATGTAAATTACATTATTACTTCAAGTCAAACAAACTCATGATCTACCAAAGAAATAAAAAACAAAGCATCTGCACTGTTACCCCTGAGAAAGGAAAGAATTGTCTGGTTTAAAAGGCCAAGTTGATGACATCAATATTCACATGCAAAAGGGGGCTCCAGACAATTGATTTATGCGATCCATTTACCCCCCATCTTTGACATGGATGAATAAAAATATTACTGTAACTAAAATCAGTGAAGTACCGAGACCACTTTAAGAATATGTTACTTCATTGGCGGCTAAGAAAATTTTGGGAAATTGATTGTATACTATTGGAGTCTCTTTTTCTTGTTTTCTTTTACAAAAACTTCTTTAGCATTTTTTTTTTTTTTTTTTTTTTGGATAAGTAAGAATAATTTTATTAAACAGAGACTACATCATGTTCAATGAACATAAACTACAGTAAAGAATTACAAAAAAATACAAAAGAATTATGTACAAAAGAACATAAAAACTTATTTAGCAATGTGAACTTAAGTAGAAACAAGTGGCAGAAAATTAGAACATAAGTGAGAGTGGAAAAAATTCATATATAGGATTTCTGCCCAGACCATGTACCCCCAGGCAAGCAGGGGACAGATGTCATCACTACATAAAACTGCATAAAAGATGCTATATGCAGTTTTGTGGAGAAAACACAACATTTATTGTGTTCTTTAATTTATGTCTTTCAATCAAAAAGATATTCTAGATGTTAACTTAGCTATCTTATAATGGACGTGAAGTCACAGATCTTTGGGAAAAAGGATTTTGTTTGTGTTTTATTAGTATTTGATTATTCTTAATTATATTCACTTGCAATGTTAAACCATGATTTGATTCTGAAATTGAGTCTAGTAGTGGAGTGTGACGATGATAAAAATGGACTTAATAGTTAAATTATTTTGTTGTAGTGTCAATTTTGTGCAAAACTGCATAAAAGATGTCATCACTACAACAATTGCTTATAAAGTAAAACAAACCATTAATTTTTATTTAAGTGAATTAACCAAGAGATGAGTACATATAGCATCAACTAGGTCTGGCCATTTGTACTAATGAATGATCATGTAGCATTACGTTTACCAAAGCCTGCACTAGGCATACCCCAAATGATACATTGTGCAAATGATGCACAATGCCACTACCACACAGTCACTGTTGCTTGAAAAACTATCAGCATATGCGAGGAAAAAAAAAAAAACTTTACTCCAAATCCTAAATCTTTGGTGTTAAATAATTTAACCATTAAGTCCATTTTTATTATGTGCACCCAAAGCGTATTCTTAGCAGGAGCCAACTAAAGTGGGATCATCATCACACTCCACTACTAGACTCAATTTTCAGAATCAAATCATGGCCTAACATTGCAAGTGAATATAACTAAAAATAATCAAATACTAATAAAACCCAAACAAAATCCTCTTTCCCAAAGATCTGTGACTTCACGTCCATTATGAGATAGCTAAGTTAACATCTAGAATATCTTTTTGATTGAAAGACATAAATTAAAGAACACAATAAATGTTGCGTTTTCTCCACATATCGATTGGGATGAGAGTGTTGTAGATTTCACAGAATTAGATTTCTATATATATAAAATAAAATAAAAATTACAATTCTTTGAAATCCGAAACAAAACAAAACACACACAAACAAACAAAGGACTAATTGATGATATAGAGTGCATGTTTATCATGACCGAATCCGTAGATTTTTATTATTATTATTATTAATCCTAAGACTGGGTAGAGACAAATAGAAAACGCAGTATTTCGTAGCAATCGGATCAATAATTTAACGTTAATTATTTCAATTCATAGGTTTCGGAGAGAGAGAGCGAGAGAGAGACCTGGGTTTACGCTATTGGTTTAGAGCAGGATGTTTTTACTGAGGCGCTTCTTCGTGTAGTTCTGTCTGTCTGACGAGGTTGCCCTAAAACCCAACCGAAGACGATGAAAGGAACGGACAGCTTTTAGTTGCCTTCATATAAATAAAGAAAAGATATAACCAGTTACTCCGAGCAGTGACCGAGCCAGGGGCTTCATCCAAGAAAATGAGATTTTCATGGGCAAATTATATAATTTAACTAAAATTTAAGGATTTTTTTTTTTTTTAATCAATTTATAAAGTTTAGATAAAGGATGATTTGTCAAGGGTTTTTTCAACCCAATCCACCATGGTGATTTTTAGAAAAAAAAAAAAATCAACTCAACTCAATCCATCACAAGGGTCTAACCCAACCCAACATTGATCAGGTTGGATCCATGAGTTGGATAATTTTTTTAAAATACTATTATTATTATTATTATTATGGGGGCTAGTTAATCAAGAGGTACTGTTAAGGCTGTACTAAGTACTAACTAGGCCTATGGCCCAATCCGAGGATATTAGTCAATCCGATGATGTCCAAATAAGATTATAAGGGGAACGAAGTAATGAAAAAAGTAAAGATAATATGAGATAAGTCCTACAAATGTCCGAAGAGAAAAGCCACCTCGGCAATAAGGGTCCAAGGTCAGTAAGAGTGCCATATCATTATGGACTTACTTCGAAGTTACATCACAACTAAGAGTTGGACATTGGACGAGGGGTAAGAAAAGAGAAGGGCAACAAATATCTTCAAAAAGCTATTACCTCCGCATTGAATGCCTCCCAACCAACTCTCTGGCCGCATTAATGTGGAGGTGATGCTTGAACAGTGGTCAAGCAGCCTTACAGCTATTAGTCGATGGTTCTGGGAGGCATTGGATGGGACAAGAAAGAGTTCCCAAAATCAAACACACACGTGTACGGTAGGGATTATACCAAGATTGTAGTATATAGCATGGGAAGATGCACTAAAAGAAAGGGAGGGGAGGAAATCACGCAATTTTTACGATAAGACTGTAAACTCTTGTAACTCTGTTGAAAAACAAGACAATATAATATCATCTCCTCAGGCCACTTCGAGGACAGACTTTCTCATCCTACTTGTATTTAATAACCTTAAATTGATAAATCTTATCGTATTTCTTCTTGAATAGATCTAGTTCTTTCATCCACGCCCTAAAAATTTATTGTTTGGGCTTCTTGGGCTAAAACTCAATTCTATATTGGGTCCAATCAAATTTCAGTCCTTAGAATTATTATTATTATTATTATTAAATTAAGCATTAGAACAACCCCCACCACATATAAGATCAAATTTATAACTAGATAATCTTGAGCATAACACCAAACCAACATAAACTATACAAGGAGAACTTTTAGCATTTGGGTTTTATTTAGGAAAGTTGGCAAAAAAGTAAATAACAAAATTATATAATATCTTTTTTAATATATTTTTTAAATTTTAAATATAAATTAAATATAGGCAGGTTGGGTCGGGTTAGATGGATTTGTGAATCTTATGACCCGAACCCAACCCGATCCACTGTAAAAAAAAATTTAAAAAAAAAAATCTCACAACCTAACCTAACCCACCAACCCCTAAAAACCGACTTAACACGACGAGTTAGGTAGAATCGGGTCAATTTTGACGGGTTGGCTACATTCCATATAAATCCTTGATTTCAAGTCCTTCAATATTTAGATTTTTTTTTTTTTTTTTTTTTTTACAAGGAACTTTAGAGAGTGTAGAGTATTGTATCTTTTTACCTAGTTAAATCTCAGATTCATGTAGCACGCCCACAACACATGGATGAAGTAAGTTATCGATTTCAGGGACGTGGCCCCTAGAAAATTGTTTGCAGCCAGGGGATTCAAACCTTACTTTTAGGGAGCATACCAACAATATGCTAGACTAGATATTTGAAACTTCAATATGTAGCATATTGTTTTAAAAATTATTATAATATGAAATCTTCTTTTCAAAAAAATATAATATGAAATCTTAATATGTATATTTTTAGGACAAGGTTTTCCTTCAAATTGGTTTGAAGGAATTTCCTCCATCCATATGGGGCAAAATATCCATGTATATTAATTAAATTAATTATATAACTCATTAAAAATGTTATGTATTTAATACACGTGGTTAATCTTTTAAACCACCATGTAGTAAGATGGAAAAAGCAGCTTAGAGGTAAACTTAAAAATAATAATAATAATGATAATAATAAATAAATAAATAAAACTAAATGAAGTCTCGGCTAAGAGTCAAGTGAGGATATGTGATTATAAGTGTCTCAATTTAGACAAGTGTCTAAACTATGAGTTAGAGGCTTAATGTAGTCATTTTGTGGTAAGTTTGGACTAGTATCCATAAGCTTTATTCATTCATATCTTTCATTTACTCAAAGTTTGTATGAGATTGTTGTAGTAGAGTTTTTGTGGTAAAAGTATTAGAATAAGATCTCAAAACATTTATATTTTTTTAGATTTTTTGAGATAAAAAGTATTAGAATAAGATCTCTAATCATTTAAATCTTTTAATTCCCTCCAATTATTTGTTAAATGAGCGACACGTGAGAGTTATTTGATTTTGTGGTTTATTTGGGTGTTTTATGATCGCTTTATATACATACACAGGCACAAATAGATGGTTAGTGATTTGAAATTTGGACATTTTTATTAGAAATACCAGGAGGTTTCGTTGGTCGTTTCATGACCACTTGATTATTCAAATATCATGTATCTTATATCTAGATTAAAATAAGAGGATTTAAATAGGATGGATCCTTTCTAGAAAGTACTAAATAAAATAAAATAAAATTTAGTAACAAATTACACTAATAAAATAATTTAAAGTTGGCATTTTTTGCAGTGGAGAAGTTGAAGGGAATTTGAAGTGCACTAACATTAGAGAATTTGAATCATTGAAGTTTTTTGAGTTTTAGGTAGGTTTGGTTGGGAGGATGGATATGGAAAGTTAGAGAATAGAAATGTAGGAATGATAGAAAATTTTGTAGCTTCTCTTGCGTGTGTTTGGCAGGGAAGATGAAAAGGTGGAAAAAAAATATTAATTTGAATAAATTTATTGTTATACATTTATTACATTAAAAGAAAATATTCTCCTAGAAAAAACCGAATTAAGAGGGGCAAAATAGTAGATTCCATTTAAGAACCATTTTCTATCCATATTTTCCTCACATTTTCTAGCTTTCCCCTTTTCTACCCAACCAAATAGACCATTAATTTTTTTTTTTTTTAGAGAGTTTCAACTTATGAAGCCTGCTCTTAATGATAACTCTTTATCATCATACCGAGACACCAATTGACTTTGGTGTAGGCAGGAATTGAACCTTGATCTCTTATTCAACCATCAAAAATTTTACCAATTGAGCTAATTGAAACCCATAGACCATTAATATTTTAAGTAAACCACGATGCTTATCTGAGATAAAAGATGCATCAAGATGAGGTAGTTTTGAAGACAATTTAAATGACACATGTCACAACAATAAAAGGACATGACTCACAATAATGTGCATCCTTATTTTTGGATCTAAATTCTATATAAAATTAGTCACTAATTCATAAAATACACGTGAACATTAATCAAAATTAACAAATGAAAAGGTAAAATTAGATAACCTGTAGAAAATAACCTACCTAATTATAATTTGATTATAAAAGATCACACCCAATTTAATTAGAGAAGATCAAACATGATTTAATATAGTGATTTTACTTAATTTAAACTAGCATAATTTAGCATTATTTGTAACTCTAAAAACCTAATTAGAAATACATTTTAGAATGATGGCGTGTAAAATTTTGGATTTTTAAATTAGTTAATATTGCAATGTTTGGAAAAAGCTTACAAAAATTTTGAAATAAAGGTAAAATTAAGGTACGGTTCCTTTATACCTTAAATTTACCTATATATAAAACGTTTCTATCATATAAGTAACATACATTTATAGCATCACACAGAAGCATAATAAATCCAAATTGAGTTTGTTTATATTTTATAATTTTAGATGCATGAATTTGTATATAAACATAATTGATACAAATTTGAATGATACTTGGTATGAAATTGGAGCGCACATTCTACCAAAAAAGAAATTTAAGCGCACTTAAAATCAAAAGACATTTGGCAACAAATTATAGTCAATTAAAAAAACACTTGGTACAAAATTGGGATGCAATTAGAATCTAATTTGGATTATTGAGCTTCCTTTTTAATATATTATATGTATATGATATGAAATAGGATTTGTAGGGACACGATTCTCAAGCGGCCCAACAATGACGTTGGGCTCGCGCGTGATGGATCCCTCACAATAAATTTTGTAGAGAGTGGGCTTGAAAGGCTAGAGTTGAGTCACGGGGCGTTAGTACGGGCCGGACCTTAGATAAACCTAGACTAGAAAAGGCTTTAGTCCGGATATCTAAGCCCATTAACTTTATAAATTGAGGGATTGGGCTCCTCGGATCCTGTCCGAGGAGCACTAGTGTTTTTCTCCGGTTACCCGTCGATGGGTTTTCCACGGTGGAGCACGTATACTACCCGGGCATTCTCATTCCTGGAGTTTTTTCCAGGAAGTGGGATGGGGATCCCCTCCTTCGTTACCTAACGTTTTCTTTTATACTAGCCTACGTTCGTTGTCCCTCGTCCACGTGTAGGGTCAGTTTTTCCAGGACTGATACTTGTCCCGTCAATCCCATCCCAGCATTGTTGGGCATGGTTAATAAAGCCCAAGAATCCGGTTCTGTCAGGTGCAATGTCATGTCAATGAGGGGTATTAAGGACAATTTACCCGAGATATTTTTCTGATTTTTTAAGTTTGCTTGTATGCCACTTTCCTCAAGGAGACTTTGGGTCTGCCGAGGACCAAGCTGTCCTCGGCCGTATCTTCGGGCCCCTTTGGGCTTAATATTTTTGGGCTTGGGCCCTGGCCTCCTTCAGTTTGGGGTCTGTGAACTCCCCATAAGCGAGCGGGACGAGCCCACAAATTATTGTGCCCCACATTAGCCCCTCAAAACCCTGTTGTCCAACGTCTTGGTTGGAAAGGTGGGTTTTGGTAATATCAAGCCTTTATTGCGGTTCATTCAATTCAATCCTTGATCAACGTTTGCGACTCTTCACTTCCCCGAGGAATGCGCCGGTCTACAAGACGTTCCCTCAATTTGCGCACGTTGCCATTATGCCGTTTGGTTATCTGAAGCGTGCCTTTAATATTTTCCCATTTACGAGACCTTCCAGATCTAACGGTTACTGATGGCGTGGGAGAACGAAACGGCGCGTTCTTCTTTATAGATTTCCCTGGGGATCTGATCGTGGTATATATCCTTTTCTTCGTTCCCTATATAAAGAGAGAAGACAAGGCGATTTTCTCATATCTGAATCCCTCAGGCCCTTCTTAAAATTCACTTCTTCCATCTGGTCATTCTCTATCCCCTAATACATCCGCCATAGTAGTCAGCCATGAATAAACCCTTTATCTCCCAGAAACGCCATGTCCTAATAAAACTTGAGATGGCTCGGTCGGGGCAAGGGTGGCGAAGACTCAAGATTTGCCTCCCCACTCTTTTAGCCAAAATCCGAAGTAGGGACTCGTCACATCTCACTTCCGGTGTGACTGAGTCGAAAACCTCCCTTGTCATCTCCATCCGCTCTCTCATGAGCATACCTAATATGGCTCCAGTGTGCTAAGAGTTAGGATTGAGGCAGGGACTAAACGCCCTTGCTTCTTCCTCTCTTTGTTCACTGGCGCCATCCTTTGATTCCCCTTCTTCCTCTTTTGCTCCTTTTTATTTTCTTCATCTCTTCCCTCTTCTTCTCCTCCTTCTTGCTCATGTCCTCCATCTTCTTTTTCCTTTGCACTCCTCAGCGACAAGAGCTTGCTGAAGTGCTTCTATGTGTTCCAATTCTTCTTCCTTCTCCTTCTCTTTTTCTATACAAGGTTCTCCTTCTGATATGAACAGTACTGAGGCAGAGATTTTAGAGAGACTTTGAAGGCAAGTTTAAAGGACACCTGGCGGTTTACTTATCTGTATTACGGATGTTATTACTGCTTCGGCAGTTCATTTTTTGTATAGGCTTACTTAAGCCCTTCTTTGTACGTTGTAATAATTTTTATATTAATAAAAGTTACTGTTATTCTATTTCGCATGTTCTGTTTATATGTTTTAATAAATTTGCAAGTTCTGTTCGGCACATTAGTATAGCATTTGAACCAATGACAACTAAGGCCAAAATACTCGCTAATAAAAAGACGCCATAATAACTTTAACAAAATTATTATTCGACATAACAATTCGACCAGTGAGGAACGAGACTTACCTTAAAATTAGTCGAGATGGGGACTAAGTGTTCGATAAGGTGTAAGAAGTAGTTATCCGAGGACATGTCACCTTCCCAATGAACAATTTCCTTAGGCTAACGATCATCAGTTCGTTTCGCCATCTTCTTAACACACTGGCCTTAACTTTTTCCCGTATTTGAGCCGAGAAACTTCTCCATCCGAGCAGTTGATTTCCCAAAAGGCCCGAGTCCGAGGACTTCGCAAAGCCTGGGTTTTACTTAAAACTTACGCTTTTTCTTTTATGTACTTGGCTTCCCTATAGACTTGAGTCCGAGGATCATACAAGTCCCAGGTTCTGTCCAAGACTTTTATGTCTTCGGTTTCCCCTTAGGCTTAAGTCCGAGGATCATACAAGTCCCAGGTTCTGTCCAAGACTTTTACGTCCTTGGTTTCCCCATAGGCTTGAGTCCGAGGACCATACAAGTCCCAGGTTCTGTCCAAGACTTTTACGTCCTTGGTTTCCCCATAGGCTTGAGTCCGAGGATCATACAAGTCCCGGGTTCTGTCCACAACTCTTCGAGTTCAGATTCTCCCTTTCATCAGGCATTTCATAAGGCGCCGAGCAAGGGTCGTCCTTGGCAACGGTTATTCCTCGGCGGGGGCCGCAGTCCCTGGGCCCTCACGCAGAGCGAGCCTAGGCCGCGAATTCACTTAGCCCACGAATTAAGAGATATTTCTGCAACCTCTGGCCACGCGGTACTCTCTGACGTCACAATGATCGAGGTGCGTCTTTACGAGGCTTCTTTAATCTTGGGGTTGCAGTTGACGTTGGAAGTTGAGCCAGAACCCTTTTGTCTGTAGCGTTCCTTGGGACGCCGCGTGAGTTGACTGCCATCACCTTGTCTTTTCAAATAAATGAGAGGGAGAGAAAGTTGCTTTATATACACACAAATCCTTCAGTTTTCTCCCACATCACAGCTTCCATATCCGGAGCTCTCCTCCCTTAGCATAACATGTTTAAGGCAAGGGTTGGGAAGAAAGAACTTTCTCCGCCGCAGATGCACCGTGCCTTTATGAGACTCAGAATAGTACGGTATGGGTACAGGAAGCATAGGTTCAGGAGAATACTCCATTTCGACCGAGGGGGAAGGGTGTCTCTCCCTCTTTTAGTCAAAATCCGAAGCAGGTTCTGTTCATGCCAGAATTTTGGTATGTCAGAAGAAAGATTTTCCGCCATCAGCGCCTCTGCTTTGCGGCAGGCGTATATTTAGAGAAAGCCCCTCAACCTCCAACTCCCTGCACCTTTCCTTCAACGGTGTCAGGCTCAAGTTGGGTCTCTTTTGCTGTTTGAGTGGTGGACATGTGAAAGCATTGAGGAAGAACAAGGTCTTGGGGCTGTAGCCAACCTCTCCTCTGACCTACTTCCTCAGCTTCATTTTATTCTCTTGTATCTTCCTTTCTTTTCGGTTATGTAATGAGCTTTGACGCAAACTGATTCCAGCTTTTCATTGTACGCTGTACTATTTCTTTGTTTTAGTGATAATGGAAATTTCTTTACTTGTTTTGGATACTGTTCTTTTGACTACACTGCTTTGTGAGTGAGTGTGCCCCATGCGTGTGTTTCTTTCAGAATATTTAGAGCAAAATAGTTTGAAACATAATCTAGCTAATTCCAATTTATCAATATTACCAAGCATTATATCGATAATTCATAGTAAATCAAACTTAGGAAACTAACCGGGATAACAGTTGAATATTCTGTGATAAGCGCGTGAACATCGTCCAAGGCTGATAATCTCGAAATAATCCATCCGAGCAATCGACTGGGAAGTACGGAACTCCGATGGTGCTTTTGTGTACTTGGTTTCCCCATAGGCTTGAGTCCAAGGACCATGCAAGGCCTTGGTTCTGTCCAAAACTTGTAAGTTTTTCCTTTAAGTAGTTGGTTTCCCCATAGGCTTGAGTCCGAGGACCAGGCAAGGCCTTGGTTCTGTCCAAAACTTGTAAGATTTCTTGTTTGTACTTGGTTTCCCCATAGGCTTGGGTCCGAGGACCATGCAAGGCCTTGGTTCTGTCCAAAACTTGTAAGATTTCTTGTTTGTACTTGGTTTCCCCATAGGCTTGGGTCCGAGGACCATGCAAGGCCTTGGTTCTGTCCAAAACTTTTAAGATTTCTTGTTTGTACTTGGTTTCCCCATAGGCTTGGGTCCGAGGACCATGCAAGGCCTTGGTTCTGTCCAAAACTTTTAAGATTTCTTGTTTGTACTTGGTTTCCCCATAGGCTTGGGTCCGAGGACCATGCAAGGCCTTGGTTCTGTCCAAAACTTTTAAGATTTCTTGTTTGTACTTGGTTTTCCCATAGGCTTGGGTCCGAGGACCATGCAAGGCCTTGGTTCTGTCCAAAACTTTTAAGATTTCTTGTTTGTACTTGGTTTCCCCATAGGCTTGGGTCCGAGGACCATGCAAGGCCTTGGTTCTGTCCAAGGGAGGGGAGTGTTGGCTTGAGGCCGGAAGCCCCTGGAGCTGCCCGCGCCGTTAGCAGTGCAAGGCGTAGCCCCTAGCAGGAGCTTATGGCGGAGCAACAACTGCACGTCGCCGGAGATGGGAAGAACTCGTGAATCTCCGCTTGCTAGAGAGCTGACTCATGCGTCATCCGTGCCAACGCGCAAGCCTTTCCCACAGACGGCGCCAATTGTAGGGACACGATTCTCAAGCGGCCCAACAATGACGTTGGGCTCGCGCGTGATGGATCCCTCACAATAAATTTTGTAGAGAGTGGGCTTGAAAGGCTAGAGTTAAGTCACGGGGCGTTAGTACGGGCCGGACCTTAGATAAACCTAGACTAGAAAAGGCTTTAGTCCGGATATCTAAGCCCATTAACTTTATAAATTGAGGGATTGGGCTCCTCGGATCCTGTCCGAGGAGCACTAGTGTTTTTCTCCGGTTACCCGTCGATGGGTTTTCCACGGTGGAGCACGTATACTACCCGGGCATTCTCATTCCTGGAGTTTTTTCCAGGAAGTGGGATGGGGATCCCCTCCTTCGTTACCTAACGTTTTCTTTTATACTAGCCTACGTTCGTTGTCCCTCGTCCACGTGTAGGGTCAGTTTTTCCAGGACTGATACTTGTCCCGTCAATCCCATCCCAGCATTGTTGGGCATGGTTAATAAAGCCCAAGAATCCGGTTCTGTCAGGTGCAATGTCATGTCAATGAGGGGTATTAAGGACAATTTCCCCGAGATATTTTTCTGATTTTTTAAGTTTGCTTGTATGCCACTTTCCTCAAGGAGACTTTGGGTCTGCCGAGGACCAAGCTGTCCTCGGCCGTATCTTCGGGCCCCTTTGGGCTTAATATTTTTGGGCTTGGGCCCTGGCCTCCTTCAGTTTGGGGTCTGTGAACTCCCCATAAGCGAGCGGGACGAGCCCACAAATTATTGTGCCCCACAGGATTATATACATGTAAAATTATGTATTTATATAAGAAAATAAAAAATGGGAAATCACTTTATTATTGACAAAAAAATGCATTTGCGACCTTTCACTAAAAGTTTCAATATAATAAAAAAAATGCAATTTTGTAGAAAAATGTAATTATGCCATATGCATTCTACTAGACTAATGCAGATATATGGAGAGAATTATGCAATAATCTACTCAACTTAAAAAGGGTGCAGAGAACACCCCTCCCCCCCCACCCCCGGGGGGCAGGGGTACAAAAGAAAGAGAGAAAATGATGCCATACTTAGAAGCATTCAATTTGATTACTCTTGCAATGTGCTCTTACAAGTTTTCCGATTGTGGCCACTTTTATTACAATGAGAACAACATGTTGATTTCTTGAACTTGATTTGTGATATTTGCTTCAATTGTGACTCACTTTGCCCTTTATGTGAAAACCCAGGTTATGGTCCTTTGCTGTCGGTAGGCTGAAGTTCAAGCTGCAAATTATCCCTTAAAACAAGCATATTATGGGTTGAAAAATCATGCATTACCTCTGTGTATAAAGTCTGCTGAGTGTTTCTATGATACCACTTCTCAATAAACTCGTACACATCACGATTTGCATGTTAAAGTGCACTACATGCATGTAGACAAGGGATGCCTATCATCTGCCATTCAAGGCATGTGCAATCCATTCTTGACAAGTCCACCTCAAACTAATAGTTTTGCAGTTCAAACTCAAATACAAACTCAGACACTTGGCTGCCCACTAGACTCTGTGCTTTAGACATATTCTCTCTTATTTTTTGTTCAATTTTGTAGCCAACTGGACTTTTCCAAGTCATAACATCCCTTTGCCTACCAAGTAGCAAATTCGACAACTTGCATTGATGTGCTTTCATAAATTCTAAAATTGGCTTTTGACACTCTTTCCACATCCATGAATAAAACACATTTGTTTCATTAGCATTCAACTTGTCCCATCGCTTTCTTTTAAATTGTGCATTAGCCCAATGCTCTGGGTGATTGGCTATAACCCACTCATACATTTTCTTACAATACCGATGCTGGGTAACTAAGGCCTTTTCATATTCTGCTCCTAATCTTGCAAAAGCAATATCATCCAAAAGTTGAAGTGCAGTTTGCTCCCAATTGGATTGCAATTGGAAGTAAGAGCTGAAACTTTGCTTTAGGCGGCGATAACAGTAAGAATGAGTTTCAAAACCAAACACCTCATTGAGCCTATTTAGCAGGCCTTGATTTCTGTTCGATATTATTGCAATCTCACGCTTACCGACGATCAACTTAAGTTTCTCAAAGAACCATGACCAATCAGCATCATTATCTGTAGCAACTATCTAATAAGCTACTGGATATATTCCATCATTTGCATCTAGTGCAGTCACAAACCATAAAGTGCCTCTAAATGGTATACTTAATGATAATCATCTATAAATAGTAACGGCCTACATCCAAGCTGAAATCCTCGAATTGAACAACCATAAGCAACAAACAACTGCCTGAATTGATTATCTTCAGATGATGACCATGTAGCAATTGACCCTGGCATTACATCCATTATATGTTGGCACATCGATGGTATTAACTTGTATGCAGCATCCGTCATTCCATGAATCAAATGTTCCTTTCTAGATGAGTGGAAATAAGTCAATGGTACAAAAAGGTCACCTAGGAAATCCATGCAAGTTTGTCTAGATACATGATTTGGACTTACTTTCATATTCTCTTTAATCATTTCTGCAACCAATCTAGTTTTCAATGAAGGCTTCAAATTGGTTTGACCTTGTACCAAGTGTTCATGCTTATCAATCAATGTATTTACTCTAATTAAGTTAGTATTTCTCACGTCATAAGCTATCACTTTCCATGGGCACCCATCAACTGCACACCTCACAAGTATTTTTTTGGAAGTATTTCTTTTAAACTTATATTTAAAGCATTTCGCAACAGAATACTTGTATAAAGCCAAACGGAAAGCAGCAGGACTTTGAAATTGCTGACCTCCTCCAATTAGCTCTCTTTCCCACTCATTAAGCAAAAGTGGTGATTTCTCACCAATTGAGCACTGCATTGACACTGGTTGAGCTCTATGAATGTAGTTATCATCAACATTAGTATGTTGCTCACCACCATGCTGGTCCGAAGTTAAATGGTTCTCTGTGTCAGAGCACTCGGCTAAATCTCTATCGGCATACTCAGCTTCATCATGTTGATCTTGGCTCTCAGTGTTGGAGGACCTGACTGGATCTCTATCAGCATACTCAACTTCAGCATCCTGATCTAACGTCAATGAGCTTTCTTTGTTAGATGACCTAAAAATAAAATGTTTTTCCAAATTCAATTCAAATAGACAGAATTGACATACATGGAAAAATCAATATAGCAAATTAATATACATGTTGCTTATAAGTGCAGGATTTGTAGCTTCTGCTGCTTCAACCACATATACATATCCAGCACCCTCATTGAAATACAACAAGTTATTCAAACCATTTTGGTCTTTGAGGGGCAACAGACATGATTTGTCAAATTTAACTGAGTATTGAAATAACTTTCCCGTAGGAGTTATACAAAGTTGTTCACATATCTCACCAACAAATGTTTCATATGCGGTGTCTTGATCAATCACCAAGCCATCTACCAAACCACCTTTATATAAAACAGATCTATCTTTCTTCACCACTAGCTCTCCCCCAAAATGACAATAGCAAAATAAAGTCTTTTCCACTCTTTGCAGCACCATACTGTTCTGGTTAACATAAACGTACTTAGTTGTGCTAATCATACGTTCACATGCGTGTCAAAAACAACGGAATAATAGAATAACTTACATTATCGCATTAGATTAGGAACTACGTTACTTCATAACCAAGACACCCTTAAAACAAGCATTATAGAAAACATGACAACCAATAAGAAAAGTAAGTTGAACAGTAAGACTTATGAGCCTTTTCCTTGTAATTATTGAGAAGGATACAACGACAAATGATCACATGAGGAGACTGAAGATGAGAATAATGATAGTCACTAATTCCAATGCTGGCACTTCATATGTTTTCATAATACCAATTCCAATAGCTTGAGATTACTATAATATTTATAAAGTTAGTTAATTTTGTATTGAAAAAATATGCATAACTAGCCAATGATCTCTAGCTTTTGTGGCACCTCCTCTAGTGTAAGGTGGAGAGTGAGGTCGTGACTTCAAGACCCATCGGCAACGTAATTTACCAATCATAATTAAACTAATCAAGCCAAAGATTACATAAATAAACTAATCACGCACAAGGAAGTCAAGAACTCCTAATGATTTCAACAAAACATGTTAAAATTATGTGGTTAAATGATTAAATTTATTATATCCCAATAGCTTAAACTTTTTGGACAATCAGAAATTTAGAATTCGATCTCCGTCTCATCCACTCTACCTCCCATTTAAAATCTCACGTGTTAAGCCTCACCTATTAAAAGGGAGTTTGAGCCCTATATGAGGGGGAGTGTTAAAAGGGAGTTTAAGCTTAAGCTTTTAAACAATCAGTAATTTAACAAAGTCCCCTCAAAAAATACAGTTGACATTTGCAATGTGAAAAAATTCTGGAATGCCACTACAAAATTGAAAAAGCATACAAGTTTACCAACCAAACACCCAAAAAAAAAAAAAGTATGCTTTGTAGTATTCACCTCTGAGATTAACTTTGTATTAGTAACAGTGTTAAGAACATATATCCAAAGCGATTTGCAGTAACAATGACACTAATTTGAAAGACTCTGCTTAAAGAGAGATGACGTAAAGCTTTCCTGGCATAACACCAACATAAATTCGTAAATACCCATATCAAAAAATATCATTAAAAAAAATCCTAAGACATGAATGGCGTTTTCAGCATTCATTCGAGGGTTTACCTGCTCAAAATCCACAAGGAAATGTCAAGAGAACTATAATGGCGACTGTGTTGTAAAAAAAAAGTAACGTTGATTGGCGCTCGGTGAGTTTTTTTACTACTAGAAAGGAACAATCTTGGGTTTAATCTAATCATAATTTTGTTGTATTTCGGCGTTCTATGTGTTAGATAGTATTGGAAAAAAAATAGGTCAAAGGAAAACTATATACAAGTCAATGGAAAACTTATCGTTTGGGAGGAGGGAAAAGAATAAAATGGAATTTGTTTGGGAGTTTTAATGGATAGAACAGAGAGTCTATTCTATTGTTTAGAAGTTTAAGTGGGAGAGAACTCAGGAAATGGAATGGATAGGAGAGATTTAAGGAAACACGCATTCTTTTTTATTCCCTCAAAACCTCAAATTTTCACTAAAACTCCAAAAATACTCTTATATATATTTAGTCTTTTATTTTAAAATGGAAAAAACTTATGTATTCCCCTTTTTAGAAAAAACCACATGGCAGAATTTTAATATGGAAATCTAAAGAACAGCATATAAGTACTGTACCTAAGTTTTACCCTTTTAAAATTAAGGTTTAATAGTAATATTGTAATTAATGATTCAATTTATTTTCCTTTATATAACTCCTAAATACGATTAACTTTCATTTCTTTATTTTAAAACTTCCAAACAAGGATTAATAATTCCATTTGATTCATTTATTTTTCATTACTTAAATATGTTTTATTCAATTCAATGTTATTCCATCCCTTTATGATTTATCCATTCTATTTGTTGATACCTATTTTTTAGGCTATGGGCCGGCAAATAAAGTCTCAAGCCCACTAAAGAAAAGCAAGGAAGAAAGGGCTTGAAAAACCTATTACTAGACCCACATCCTAACCAAGCTAGCAAAGTAACCAAAGAAAAGGGTTTGTTGCAATCTATATTAGGATGAGGAAATCAGTAGAGGCCTGGTTATCCACAGCTGAGAAAAAAGAGAGAGAGAGAGAGAGAGAGAGAGAGCAGATCTCATTAAGAAGCCCGCTGGAAAAGCAAAAATAGGCCCAAGAGGTGGCCCAAACATGCTAAAGAAAATAAAAGGCCCACAAAAGGGCTTCTACAGAAAGATCCAAAGAATTGAAAAAAGCCCAGTATGCCCCAAACTCCTTATATAAGTGAATTGGAGGCTCTGAGCACTTCCCAAACTCCTTATATAAGAGAATTGCAAGCTCTGAGCACTTCATGAAAAGGGGAAGGGAAAACAGAGAGACCTGCTGAACACGAAGGTAAGTAAAAACATTCCATAATTTCAGACATCGAGCAATGTGAAGAAAAGGATGAGTCCTGCTCCTTCGCATCCCAAACCCGAAAAGAGAGGACTTACCACTAATTGAAGCTCGGGAGTTGTGGCTTGGTGGAGGGGAGAGAGTCTTTGGTTTTTGGTATTCTGTCGTGGTTCCTTCGGAAAAAATACTTGCTGGGAAGTGTTTTGATTGAATGGATGGAGAACATGGTGGACCATAAGTTGCATGGTTTAAAAAAATCTTAAGATTAAACCTTGGTTAAATAAGATAATCAATTTCCATCAATTACTCTCTAGGAATCCTCGTCTGAAAAGAAGTGTTGCTGTGATTTGAGAGTTTGCATTGAGATTAGTCTATTTACCAAATATAGAAAGAAATCAAAACCTCTTTTGTAATAAGAATTTCCAAAGAGGGAGGAAGAGAGTCAGCGGGAATGTCCCAAAATTTGTGTATAAATAGGAATAGAACTCAGCCACATGGTGGAACATCAACAAAAGGAGGAAAAGGCATTAGTAGAGCAGTAAACATATTAGAGAGAATAGACAAAGAATAGTTTTGGCTAAGACTTTGAGAGTAGGAGCAAAGATCTGTCTTGGCTAAGTTCTATTCAGCAAATAACAGTCCTTTGTCTATATATATGCTACAAAATATAATCATTAAACACTTATGGTCTGTTTGGAAGTTAAAAAAAATGGAGGAAAGTAGAGTTATGGTCTGTTTGGAAGTTAAAAAAAAAAAAAAAGGAGAAAGTAGAGTAGAGGGAGAAAGAGTAATTCAATTACCTTATTTGGAAGTTTTTTAAGGAATGAGGGGGAGGAGTTTGAAGGGGTTTGGAGGGGTTTCAACTACCTCTAACCCCTCATTTTTAATTCCCCCAAATTGAAAAGATTTGGAGGGAGAGTAGAGTAGATAAATTACTAACTAGATAAATTTCTCAATCTACCCTTTCTAAATTAATAATAGACCAATGTTGCAAGTCCATTTTCAAATAGGGGTAAATTTGTCTATTTTAATCATTTCCTCTCCTCTCCATCCTAATATTTAAAACATCCAAATAAGAGGAAGGGCTAATTACTCCCTTCCCCCTTATTAATTTTAAAAATATCCAAACAAGGTGAAGGGGAACCATTCCCCTCTACTCTCCTCTCCTCTACTCCCCTCTCTAAACTTCCAAACAGGCCATTACTAATATGTTGATTTTGCTATGAGCTAACAAATTACTGGGTTGTATTTTATTATTTGTTTGGAGTGTTTGTTTTGCTATGGACTGGTTCAGCGGAGCCAATTCTACAGGACATATTAAGCCCAATTCCAGCTAGGCCTATTCCGCAAAATGAACCAGGCTCAATTCTGAACCCCACAAGCCTTTGTTCAAGAAGTGTACACAAATATCCTGACATGTGTATTTTGACCAAAAAATAGGCCCCTACACCATTGAATTTCATAAAGTGTTATAGCAAAACTTTTATTTTAGAGATTGTTTTATTTGAAAGAGATATTGCATGTATATGATACAGGAGATACCACCTTGTTGTTATAAGAATTTGAAGAATTAGAGTTTTGATCATATGGTCTGTAAGAGCATCTTCAATAGGTTCTTTGATCCATGGATAATTTGATGATTGGGAAATAAAGGATTTAAACCCTAACGTTTAAATTGAAAATACTAGGAATTACAAGTTGATTTAGAAGACCATTCTTAAATTCTTATCTTATGACCTTCAAAGGATAAATTTTGAACAATAGAATTTTTCTATTCTTTGGAAACTTAGCATTTCACAGGAGCCTAAAAGAAGGAAAATAGAAAAATGATAGTGGGGAAAATGGAATAGAGCAGGGGTGCCAATCTCTGATACGACCGCAATTTTTGCGGGTAGTAAATACGGGATGAAGGGTATCTAACGTACAAGAATAAAGATAACAGCCAAAGACAGAGATCGGAGGTTGAGTATTCTATTCAAATTGTTTATTTTGATAAGTACATTCTGTTCAAATTTACTCAAACATGATGCTTGAAAGACTTATTTTCGTCCTTTAAGATCAATATTATATAAAACAGAAACTTTTATTGACCAATTTACAGCTTATGGCTTTTGTCTTTGACCCATGACTTAAAACGGTGAGAGATGGAGAAAGTTGGTTCAGGGTTCCGGTAACTCTTTGCCATGTACTATAATCTCCTTCTCGTTTACATGTGCTACTGTGTATGGACAAGAATTGTACTGCATACATTCCCAGGAGAATGTAAATCTTGAGTTATACAAATCTTTTTCTTCATTCTATTTTATTTGAAGTCATGCTCTCTTTTACTTTCCTAATTAACATGTCATTTTTTTTATTTACTTTTACTAATGTTATTTTTGACGTTCCTCAATATTTTTCTGTTCACTCAACTAGGATCAACTTACTTTTTCTTATCTGTTCATTACTTGCTCTCTTTTTAACATGACCAAACTATCTCAAGCAGCTCTACCTCATCTTTAGGCTACCCTTATCTTTAAGTGGATTCCCTTGTTTCAAATCCTATCTTTCTATGTATTCCCGCTAATCCATCATAATTTTCTCATTTCCACTGGACTCATTTTATGATACATGACTCAAAATAAAAGAAGAGCAGAGATTCAAAAATTCGACCATTCTTTGGCACTCAGCCAAAAGATTCCAAAATGGGTGCAAATCACACACACATATGTATTAAGTTCGTGGAAGCTGACCAACAGAACAGCAAACGGCGATAAATATAAACCAAAACGTAAATAAGTAAATAACAAATTATGCATTGAAGAGAAGGGAGTAATGCCTAAGACATACTACATGCTACTCGATCAAGCTTGCTAAATTCGTTCTTTTTTAATATTTATGTCTAATTTACATATAAACATCCTCATGGGTATAACTGGAAGCTTGAACCTGTTGATAGGCAATGTTTTTGTACCAATCGACAAGTTGACCCTACAGCCTGAATGCATTCATACATTATTACAAGAAATTCAGGGCCAAAAACAATGGTATTCATTCTGAAATGGTACACGCGCCAACTTAATACAATGACAATTTCTGATCTTTTTCTTCTGCAAATGTTGACACTGAAGTTGCAAGAGGAAGTCTTTTTTCAGATGAATATGTAGGAGGGGGTCTCCTCCATGAGGCCAACCAAAGAGAACCAACATTACTATTATATTGACTCAACCACTTACAAGTCCAGCATGTCATCCTCTAAAATCCCTTTCATTATCTTCATTACATTTGCACAGCATCACCTACTGGACTGAAGGTAATCCAAAATTTTCAAATTAGAAACCAGGAAACATGGCCTCTATCCTCCTACCAACTAGCACGTAGCATTTTAAATGCAACTTCACCTGTAAGCTTTTCTGGGATTTCGGCTATCCAAGATATCACCAAGAGTGGCCAAGGCATCTTGAAATTTACGGATTTTGAGAAACCCCCTTATCATGGAAACTTCACTGTCTGAGAAGCCTGCTTTCTCCATGACCATATCAACAAGTTTGATTAGGGTGTCCTCCATGGCTAAAGCGCAAAGTCCTTCAGCCAGCAAAATGAATGATGAAAATTGTGGAACAAATCCTTTCTCCATCATCTCAACCACGAAATCAACAGCTTCTCTAATTGGTCCTCCACCATTGCAAAGCCCACGAAAAACAATTTTATACGTAACGGCATCAGGAGGATCGCCCTTCTCCATCATTTCTCTAAAAAGCATCATGCCTTCTTTTGCTCTCTTTCGCTTAAATAGTGCTTGAATTACAGGATTATAAGCTGGTGGACTCGGGATCATTCCTTTCATCTGAACAGTTCTGAGGAGCCTACTTGCAACCTCAATTCTACCTGCCCTGCACAAGCCCCCAATAAGAGTCCCATAAGTGACAATGTCTGGTTCACACCCATTTGAAGTCATACTTTGAACAATATCTGCTGCCTTCTTTATATCACCATCTCTGCAGAAGAATGTGAGCAGGGAATTGTATGTGAACTTGTCAGGTTTCAATCCTTCCATTATCATCTGATCCATAAGCTGAGAAGCCTCTTCCATCCTCCTGCTCTTACAAAGACCATCAATAAGGCTGTTGTAGGTCACTGAATTTCTTGAAACCCCTAGGAGTTCCATCTGATCAAAAATTTCCTCCGCATCCTCAATTCTCTTGTTTTTGCAGAACCCATCTATCAAAGTATTGTATATAAAAACATTCCGTGAGCAGCCACTTGACTCCATCTCTTTCAGCAAGCTCAAAGCTTTCTCAAGTTTCCCTCTAGAACAGAGGCTGTCAATCAAAATATTGTAAGTAAATTCATCAGGTTGACACCCTTTCTTCTTCATCTCCTCAAATAGCTCCATTGCCATTCTATGATTACTAGTCAAACAGAGTCCTTGAATCAGAGAATTAAACGTACAAACATCAGGTAAAATTCCCTTGCTTGTTAGAACACGAATAAGTTCAGTGGCCTCTTCAACTCGGTTCTCCTTACACAAGGTGCTAATTAGAGTGTTATAAGTGATAGTGTTAGGGGAACAATCCCTCAGAACCATCTGATTAAGAACTTCCTTTGCCTCTTCAACTTCACCCAATTTACACAACCCAGAAATCAAAGAGTTGTACGTAAATATATCCGGATCAAACCCTTCCTGCAGCATTACATCCATAACCTCCAAAGCATGTTTGACATGTCCCGCCCGGCACAAACCATTAACCAAAGTGTTGAACGTAAACTGATCAGGACGGAAGCCTTCATTTGACATCTCCTGAACAAAACTCAACGCTTCCTCAATCCTACCCTCTTTGCATAACCCATTAATCAAAACATTAACTGTCACACTGGTGCATGGGCAACCAACTTCTACCATTTGTTCTCTAATTCTCAATGCACCACTAATATTACCTTCCTCAATATAACCTTGCATTAGCGTGGTGAACGTTTTCTCATCCGGTGACAAACCATAGTTTGGCATCTCTTCCATCATCAAAATGGCCGGCCTAATTTGATGAGCTTTACAAAGAGCCTTTATCAATACATTAAAAGTGGAAACATCTGGCTTAATTCCTCTACTAACCATACTCGAATGCATGGTTTCAACTAGTTTAAGCTTATTACCATCAACAAGAACATTCAACAAGAAGTTACAAAAATGCGTGTCAGGTTTTAAGCCAAACTCATTCTCCATCATTTCCACACCACCAACAATTTCATCATATAATTCAAACTCTGCATAGCTCATAATAAAAATCAAGAAAGTACCTGTACTAATCTCACACCCCGCGAGTTTCATTTCTTCCAAGACACTTCTCATCGATTCGAAAGACCCCACCTTTCCAAGCTTACGAAGAATCTCCTCGTATATGGCCGAACTGGGTGTGAAGCTGGACTGCTTCGAGGCCCATTCGAATATGCGAAGGGCTGAAGACTCGTCGGTTTGGCGGCGAAGGGTGTCAAGGAGTTGCTTTGGGGTGAAGTCTGAAGGGAGCTGAGAGAGAGTAGTGGGTGGAGTTGAATTGGAGAGTGGAGAAGGGGCTGTGACTTGGTCATGGTGTTGTGTGGAGGCGAAGGAGATGAAGGAGGTGGGTTTGTGAGAGAATGAGAGCGGTGGTGGGTGGTAGTTTATGGAATGTGGTAGAGACAAAGGATAACATTTTAGACAGGAAGAGAAAGCCATTTGGGCAATTTCACAAACATGTAAGGTGCAGAGAGTCGAGTGGTAACTGGCGATGAGGTGAGAGTAGATAGGAAATTGGCAGAGAACAATGTGATAGAGTTTTGGGTTTGGCAGTTTTCGTAACGACCCACCGTTTTCATAGAGGAAATACAGACTTATATTTTGTCGTTTATTATTATTATTTTTTTTAAAGGAGGATGTTATTATTATTTTGATAGATATGGTAATATATACTATTTTAACTTATCATATTCGTTCTATGATAATTATTCTTTATCATCCGGCTAAAACACCAATAAGTTTTAGTATAAGCAAGGTTCAAACCCTAAATTTGTTATTCAACAGGAAAAGACTTTACTAATTAAGTTAACTGAAACCCACAGCTAGAGCTGTCCATGGGTCGGCCAAGTCGATTTTAGACCCAGTTTGGACTCGACCCGTCAGCATCAGGTGGAAGGCAGAGGGACCCGAAACCGACCGCCAACGTCAATCGGTCGAGTCAGTTTCGGGTTTGGGTGGTGCTCGAGTCGGTTCGGTCGGTGGAGGAAGTCGCTGGAGTTTGCAAATGCCATCGGAATATGCAAAACAATCGCCAGAATCTGTAGAAACTCACTAGATCTGCATCGAAATCTGCACCAAAATCTCCGAAATCTGCTGGGATTTGGTTGGATCTAGCTAAATCTCACCAAACATGGTCAAGATCTCGGTGGAGCTCCTCGAATCTGAGCTTGATCTTGTCGGAGTTGGCCGAATTTGTATATAACATCGGTCGGGTCAGGTGGCTCGAGTTTTGGAGAAGAAAACCTGCCACTTGACCCGCCGGCATCGGGTCTTGGGCACAGAAACCCACCACCAACCGATGGGAGCGTCGGTTTGAGCTAAAATCGAGTGGGGATCGGGCGATTTGGTCGGTTCGACGGGTGTGGTTCGAGCCTAGACACCCTTACCCACACCAAAGATAAAGAATCCAATGTTGGCCTGCTCGTAACAAAATAGTTAAGGAATGTCAACCTTTTGAGCCACACACAATCTTAAAGGTGATCAAATCTCTTGTAGTTGATTCTTTTTTTCCTCTTGACCCTACAAAACAAGCAAGCATCGTCAAACCATCAATCTTATTGTTTGGAAACCCATCCTATGGGTTTCTTCAAGCTCAACATTGATGGGTCTACCTGTGGAAACTCGAGTAGGGCTACTGCTAATGGCCTCATTAGAAATTGCAAAGGAGAATGGATCGAGGGTTTTTTCTTTCTTTCTTTCTTTTCTAGAAGTATTGGTCTCACCCACTCCATGGTGATAGAGCTTTAGGGAATTCGAGATGGACTTGCCCTTGAAAACAACCTCAATATCCATGAGCTATTTATAAAGATAGATGTAAAATGTGTTATTAGCATGCTCCCATCATATAGCCCCATGACTGATGCCTCTAACCCTTGTAGTGCCCTAATTTTTTACTACAGGTCCCTAGTTCAACTTTTTGATAAAGCTTACATCCACTGCGAAGGGGAATAGTGCACAGACCTTTTAGCGAAGGAAGGAAACAATTCTAGTGATATTTTTGTAATGTACTATAATCCCCCTCCTTGTATTTTGTACCAGCTCTTAGCTTATGCTTGGGATGTTATGTGATCTAGGTTGTAATTGTACTAATTAACTTAGTTCTAATCTAATTTTCCTTTTCACCAAAAAAGAAAAGTAAAAAAAAAAAAAAAAAAAAAAAAAAAAAAAACCAATCCTGCCACTAAACTAAAAAACTTTTGACATTGTTTTATAGTTTTGTGATTAGCTTGAAATAGAAATAAAAGACATCACCAATTTTAGAAAGAAAATGAAAAATTAATTATTATCATATATTCATAAACGACTCATGTCTTTAGTACAATTATGATTGATAAGTTGGACATTAAACTTTAGTTTGGGAAATTTATTATGCCCAATCGATCAAATTCTAATAAATGTGATGTTTAGAAATTTGGATGTTTGGGAATATAATTACATATGTTTTGTTGATGGTAAGAATTGCTTTTTAGAAAGGAAAAATATATATCTTCTTAAGAATCTTATTGCATATTGGGGAAAAGTAGCTTTGAAAACTAAGAAGAAACAACAACATCTAAGGTTGGGCGATTCGCCACAATAACAACAAGTGCTTTTTCTTTTCCTAGCCTCAACTTCTTTTTCATTTTCTTCTTCTTGTCAACCCTTTCCTTTATCAAAAATTTATAAAACAACTCCCTTTTCTCAAAAATCACAAACACAACCGATTGAATGGTCCCTCACAAAACCACCAAGTTTGACTAGGTCTAGGTGAATCACTTGCAGAAAGGGTTTAATTAAATACCGAATTGGCTACCCAATTGAAAACTATATTTCATAACTATGAGAAAAAGGCAAAATTTGGGATCAAGGACTATGGGCTTGCCACTATCTACATCATGTTTTTACTTTTGAGTGAGCTTTTGGGGGGGAGGGGGGGGGGGGAGGGTGGAGGAGGAGACATAGGGCTAAGGTGTCAAGAGATTGCAACTAAATTACCAGCGATGTAACATAAGCTAGGGTAGTCCACTAGTCAGGTCGAATTAGGTTTGGGCTTAACCTGCATTTGACCCAACCTGATCGAGTAGAGCAGCCCTCAACTTGCCATTGATCGAGATGATGATCGAATCGGGCAAATCAGACCTCCAATGAGTGGCAGGCAGGTTAGTTGGAGTTAAAGATCTAGGAAATGATAAGAAAATGATAGGAAATCGGTGAGATTTTGCCAAATCCAATGAAAATCTAACCAGATTCAATAAAATTTTGCTAGATCTAGTAGAAATTTCATCGGATTTGATGAGATTTCGCTAGATCCAATCGAAATCTCATCGGATCTAGCTAAGATCTCACCGAATCTAGAAATTTTCGTTGAAAATTGCTTAGTAAGTTTGTCGATTTGGGTTTTTTGGATTTTAGGGGAGGAGAACCTAAACTGACCTATTAGAGTCAATTTCTGGAGGAAAAGACCCGCCACTGACTATCGAAGTAGTCAAGTCAGCCAATGGTCAACTCGAATCCAATCGGTTTCTTCAGGTAGGTTAGATAGCCTTAATATTGTAAGCAAAGAAACAGACCAAAAAAATTAAGAAAATGACTAAGGGCTTGTTTGGTTAAAAAAAATGATCACTCATCACTCATCACTTAAAATACCCAAATTTCCTAATTCCACCCGTTTGGCACATATTTTCAACTTTTCATCACTTAAATTTTTTTACCTTTTGTGGGACCCATACCTAAGCAATGGTCAAAGACAGCTGTTAGCCTACCCACCAAACCCTCATCTCCCACAATTTTCTTCACTGCACATTTCATTTTGCCACCACCATAATCACAGTTTAACACAAAAACTCCATTCACAGTTTAACCAAAGAAGAATAAACAACAAAAACTCTCAACAATTTAACACCACCTAAAGCAGCTCATCACCCCAAATTCAAAACTCCATTCATACTTATTTATGATACATCACGAAATTTTAAAAAAAAAAAAAAAAAAAAAAAGCTTCCAGATAAAAAAGGAGCTTCCAACGGAGCTGTTCCCAGCATCAACAATAGAGCTTCTAGATCAAATCGTTTCCAACAGAGATTTACCGTTGCTGTGGATGCCGATTTCGATGCTCCGGACAAATCGAAGAACGAGTACAATAGCAGCGATGAGGAGAATTAGCGCGTGGTGGAGCTTTTCGGTGTGTGATCAAAGATCGATGCCAATGATCTCTTAGCTTGGGTCGGCGTGTGAGAGACCGGTGGGAGAAGAACAAAAAAGAAAGAACATAAAGAACACTGAATCGGAAGAAAGCAAAAAGAACGCTATGCGTGTGAGTGGTCGGTGAGTATTAGCGTTTTGCTCTGAAGAAGAACAAAAAGAAGAACAGATAAAGAAGAAGAAGAAGAAGAAGAAAAAAAAAAAAAAAGAGAGAGAGAGAGAGAGAGTGACCGATGGGATGTGACAAGGCACTGGCTTTTGGGGCCCACAATCTCACCTTATTTACGGTCATGCCACTAAGTATCAGATTTTGAGTTTTGAAAATAGGTGAAACCTGTTTTCATTTTCCATGACTGTGATCCGTTTTTTTGAGTAACTGAGTCATGAAAACTATAATTCAAAACTCATCCAAACAAATGCTCTTCCGTGGAATCCACATGATTTGGATAATGGAAATAGAAAATTGAGTGATATAACTCAAAACTCATCCCATCTAAACAACAGCTAAATTGTTACCTTTTAGATATTTAAAAAAAATCAAAATTGTATTTTTTTTAATAAAAAAATTTGGACTGTGCGCCAAAAAATTAACGAAATTTTATTTTTAAACACCAAAAGTATACTTTACATCTATTCCCCCTTTTGTCCTCTCCTTTTTCTTTTTCTTTTTCTTTTTCAAACCTCTTCCTCTCCACCCACGTCCCACCCCACATTGGCCTCTCAATGACAACGATCTCATTCCCTGCCGACAACCCCCTTCACCACTTGCTCCCTAGCCCATAGGGCTAGATTGTGGATGAACTCGTCATTAGGAGAAACTACACCCAGTTTTGGGTGTATGTTTCTTCTGTCTCACAGTTGGTGGGACCTACCAGTTGTGGGTCCCACCAGCTTGTGAGATGGAGGAAACATACACCCGAAACAGGGTGTAGTTTCTCCATCATTAGGCCCCTCGTATCGCATCGTTGCCCGAACCATGTTCATCATCAGCACATGGTGGTTTTTTTTTTTTTTTTTTTTTTTGGGGAATGTGATGGTTTTTGGTATTTAAGCAAATAAGGAATGGGGATTGAAGTAGTATGGATCTCAATCGGCAGTGGGTCTGTGCCACTAGTGTGGGTCTTGTGTCGGATGGTTTGGGGTTTATGGCGGTGTTGGCTTTTAGTGAGGAAGCCCAATGAGCATGAAATCTCTAGTTAGGTACAGCCGTATAGGCAGAGTATCTCTACTGGCAATCTGGCATCAAGTAGTGAGACACCTAAACTCAACTAAGTGCCCGTTTGGTTCCACTTTTTCAGCCCAAAACGGGCGTTTTCAAAAAAGCCAGGTCTGTTTCTGCGTTTGGTAAGTTCAAAACGCTAACTTTTTTATAAAAGTTGCGTTTTGAACTTTTAGAAAAACTGAAGACAAAACGCGCATAGAAAATGGACCTTCAGTGGTCCATAAATCAAAACGCGCTATGCGCGTTTTGTTATATTACCGTTGCAAACCATTAAAAGACCGAAATACCCACACGTTTGACGCCCCTCATCTCTGATCTCTACTCTCCCTACGCCTCCATCTCTTCGCAATCAACAATAATAACTCAAAATGAACAAACCCAACCTTTGATATTCCGAACACAGAATGAACAAAACCAAACCAAAAATAACTCAAAATCAACACAAAAACAACTGAAAATCAACTCAAATCCGGAAAACCCATCCCAAACCCAACTCAAAATCAACCCAAAATCCATAGAAAAAAAAAACCCAAAATCCCAAAATCCTTATGTTTCAATCATCTTCATCTTCATCTTCATCATCATCATCATCATCATCTTCTTCTCTGGAGTGTGAAAAAAAAAAGAATAAAGGATGAGTTCTGGCGATGGTTCCGATGTGTTCCGATTTGAAGTGCTAAGAGGAAAAAAAAAAAAAAAAAAAGAAGAAGAAGCAAAGCTGTGTTCTGGACCGAACTGCTAAGAGGAAAAAAAAAAAAAAGAAGAAGAAGAAGAAGCAGAGCTGTGTTCTGGACCGAACTGCTAAGAGGAAAAAAAAAAAAAAAAAAAAAAAAAAGAAGAAAAAAAAACAGAGCTGTGTCCTGGACCGAACTGCTAAGAGGAAAAAAAAAAAAAGAAAAAAGAAGAAGAAGCAGAGCAGCTCTGGACCGAACTGCTAAGAGGCAAAAGAAAAAAAAGAAAAGAAAGAGAGATGGGAAAGAATGTTCTGGACTGATAGAGAAAAGAAGGAAAAAGGAAAAGAAAAGAGTGTGGTTACGTGGGTGGATGAGAAAAAAAGAGGAGAAAAAAAAAAAGAAAAAAAAAAGAAAAAAAAAAAAGGAAGTAGAGCCACGTGTGTGGAGAGAAAAAAAATGGAGAAAAAAGAAATTATATCATAATATTTTCATAATATTTTTACAATAAATTTTAAGGTAGGCTATTATTAGCTAATATTAGTGAGAAAAAAATAATTTTTTTAGAAAGAGAAAAAAATAATTTTAATAGTATGTTAAAATTAAAATTACTATCAATTTTTATTACAATATTTTTACAATACTTTCACAATAAATCTTAAGTGGTAGGTTATTATTAGCTAATATTGGTAAGAAAAAAATAATTTTTTTAGAAAGAGAAAAATTGATTTAAGTATGATGAAGTAATTGATTTAAGTATGAAACAAACTCACATAAAAAAAAAAAGTATGAAATAAATTCCCTTATATATACATTGTCCTTTTTGGTCATTTACTCCTCAAAAAGCCACTTTTATAAGTGCTACCCAAACACTCAGCTTTTTCATTATGCACTTTTTAACAGCTTTTACCAAACACTCAGCTTTTTGAAACTCCACTTTTTCATTATGCACTTTTACAAAACTTCACTTTTTCATTATGCACTTTTTCAAAAAGTTGAACCAAACTCACCCTAATAACAATGTACAAAAGTAGGAAAAATAAAATGGACAAAAGCACATGAGAAAGAATAAAGGCAATATACGATGTATGGCATAGAGTCATGAACACTCATGAAAATTAGGCACATTGCCAAGCTTACA
Source organism: Quercus robur (assembly GCF_932294415.1). Lineage (NCBI taxonomy): Eukaryota > Viridiplantae > Streptophyta > Magnoliopsida > Fagales > Fagaceae > Quercus > Quercus robur. The sequence continues at coordinate 1,573,424 of NC_065540.1, forward strand.
TTCAAATTTGTGGTGGGGGATGAGAGTCATATTTCCCTCTAGCATGATAACTGGCGCCTAGAAGTTCTCTTCACCAAGTATGGGCATAGAGTCATCTATGAGTCGACTAGTTCTTTAGATGCTGAAGTGTCAAGCAATCTCAAGAATGAAGATCGGTGCTGGAAACCAGCTCGTTCTAAAGATTTAGTGTCAATTCAAAATAGAATAAGTCTGGTGCTTATTTTTTTTTGGGGGGGGGGGGGGGGGGGGGGGGGGGGGGTGTGTGGCGGAAGATCAAGTAGTACGCAATATTTCAAAATTTGGAGGCTTTAACTGCACCCAAACCTAGAATGCAATTAGAACCAAGCTACCAGAGGTGAATTGGTGGAGGTTGGTCTGGCTCACGCTTCCAAAATATGCATTTAGATGCAAGCTGGACTTCAAGAGCAGTTTGACTACTAGAGACAGATTGATCTAATGGAGATATAAAGGTGTGTCATGCTGTGTTCTTTGCAAAGCCTATACTAAAAGTAGGTTTATTTTTTGAATGTTCCTTTACAAAGAAGACTTTGAAAGGAGATTATGGGCTGGTGCCTCGTCATTAAGCCTGAGTTTTGTTGGGAAGATTTAGTATGCTAGGGTGGTCATAAATTGAAGGGAAGTAGTTTGAAAGAAACAAGAAAATTTGCTTGGGGAGCTGCATATTCTAACATATAAATACATAGGTATTCTAGAATTCATCAAGGTCACTCTAAAACTAAGGAAGAGGTGTTGCAATCCATAAGATGGGATGTGAAAGCTCGTGTGATGGCCATTGGGGGATTCAATGACTTTATCTTAAGCAGAGTCCTCTACTGCAAGTAGGGTTTGCACTTATTTGTTCTAAAAATAGCTATTTTGACTATACTTGATTTTGATATGAAGTTGTACTAGCAGGGTCTTTGACTTGTTCCTATGAGTGCTGTAAGTTGGGTTTTTTTTAATGAAATTAGTTTGATTCATTAAAGAAGAAGAGGAAGACGAAACAATACTAGTAGTGCAACACAACGCAAACTGTAAGGAGGGTATAGGATAGGCTCCGACTAAGGGGAAACAATAGGTGAATAGGTTAGTCATACTAGCCTGGTCTACATCAACAACATTTTCCTATTAAAGTTGACTCCGTATATAGTGGTAACATTTTACTATTAAAGTTGACTGCGAAAATAGAGTGGTAGACACATTGCGACACAGACAAGCTTCTCCATCATTTAAGAATTAACAAACAATAACACGGACACAATCATTTTCACACCGAATTTCTCAACTAGTTGACTTGTACGACCGTAAATAATCAACCAAAAGTGGTGAGTCCATATAAATAAGAGTAGGCTAAAAATGTTAACCACTAATAATCGCACATATCAACATATGTAAAATTAAATGTGCGATTAGGTTTGTCCCTATAATTATTCTTTAGGAATTATAGGTAGGTATTTGAACAATTAACACAAACAAAGGCTCGTAATAATTCAGTAAGATACTAGGGACGAAGATGTCATTGACCTTAAAATTCTCAAAGTGCGACAAGTAAGCAAATCCTGTTCCGCAACCCACAATAACTCAAAAGAATATTTATTTAAGAAGAAAGTAGAAATAGTTTTAAAAAAATATAAAAAATTTTGCAAAATCAGATATCAGTTCTCTTGATACATTTTAATATTTATCTATGTAAAACAAAACAAGACAATAAATCAGCAATTTGAAGATTTAAAACCATTCGCCTTTAGCATTCCAAAGTTAAATGACAGGGATCAATTCAAAACTTGAAATGAACTCTAAAGGTGTTGTCTAACCCCCACGAACAGTTACATATTAGCTAGTAGGAATAAGACTATGAAAGGCCACTCGACAGTACATAGGTTCTATAGATAACAAATCACATGATATTTCGGAAACCAGCGATACTTGTTTACACAAGACCAGACCCGCCAGGGAGGCAGGAGGTGGTAAACACTTGTCCAAGATGAATAAAAGACTCCACGGCAAAGCTTGGAAATTAAGACGATAATTAGCCAAGTTTACCATCTCACAAACTATAAACAATTCACTTAAGTAAAGAAGGGATGAAGGGAGGAACTCCCTGTCGCAAGGGCTACGATTTGTATTCAGCAGGCACGGCTCTTAATGACATCAAGACCCATCTCAGTTGGATCGGTTGCTTGCAACTCGATCTGAATTCCATCAAGCTCTCTCTTAAATCTATCCTTGGAGCTTGCATAAATCATCTTGCTTCTAACCCTTGCCGTATCAGGAGACCTTCATAGAACAGGAAAGGAATTAGAACATACAACCACCAAGAACATGGCAACAAAGATCAATTAAAGATGGATCATAGTTACCACGCAATGAAGAAAATCCTGCTCTTTTGGCAATTCTCTTCAGTGACAAAATCAAAATCGTAGACAGCATAACGACACTCCTCAGCGGGAAGGCTTGCAGTGAAATCCTCATAACTTTGGTTTGGCTCACCAACCTTCTCCACAACAACTTGCTTTTGCTTCTCCTCAATCTTGTAAACAATGAAGCGATAGGTCCTTTTTGCCTTAAGCTCCAAAAACTTCAGCTTGCAGTCATCATGCACTGCCATACCCGAAGCTGCGTTGGCCTGAGGAATTGCACGCACATCATAGAGATAAAATACTTGACATAATTCTGTAACTCAGTAAGACCCACATAAGATACGTGGAATACTGACATAAGTAGCATTCCAAAATATTGGAAACATTGAGAAATTATATTCTATTACCCTACATTTGATTGCTGGAATGACAGAGAAAGAAAGATAATAGACAAGAATAAGATCACGATGATTAAATCGATTCTAGTCTAATTTGATCCATCCTGAACTATGGGCTGCAGAAAATAAATTGTGAATCAGTGTAAAATTCTAACAAACTAATCCATAGCCGACCCCAAAATTTTGGGACTAAGGCTTAGTTGTTGTAAAATTCTAACAAACAAAATTTGGCCTTCTTTATCCTCTAACATTTCTGCTTAAGGTAGATAGTGCCCGTTTGGTTACTGCGTTCCGGTTCGGTTCAAAACTGAAAACATATTCATATTATTGAAATATGAAATTCAAATCAAACAAGCATACACTTCCATAGCCATCACTAAAATACTCTTAAAGTAATAATAAATTAAAAAAAAAAAAAATTAACACGCAATGCAAAAAGTCAGAACCGTCCGCTTTCAAAGGATAACGCACATTCACTACATCCAAAACCAGCACACCCGCACATACACAAAAAATATCTAGAGTAAAAAAGAAAATCTAAACAGAAAGCACAGCAAAGCAAGCAAGATCCATTGACTAAGGACAGTAGATCCACACAATTTACAATCACTCGAATTTTGAGAGAAATCATTGATCATAAAAAAAAAAAAAAAAAAAAAAAAACAGAAAAAACAAACAAACAAAACAAAACCAAACAAAAAACAAAAAAGGATAGTCCGCTACAGAAATCGCGAATCGTATACTAAACATCGGAACGAAAATCAGATCTGCTAGCAAACGAAATACAGCAAAACGGTTAAGGAGCTACAAATCCACACAGATTTCTAGAATTCTAGTCAATTTTTAGTTCAAACAATCAGATCGAGCACAGATCAAACACCGACTTCAACAACAACAACTTTTTTTTTTCGAAAAACGAAGATCCGTTTGGCTGCTAAGAAACCGCGAAAAAATTAAAAGAAAAATTTGAGTACGATCGGAGTAGTAAAGTCAGAACCCTAGGATAAAAGAAGTAAACAGAGAGACTGACCATTTTGTTTGTTCGGCTTCTTCTTTCTTTTTTGTTGTTGCAGTGGATAGTTGAGGAAGAGAAGATATAAGAAGTTGAGAGAGAAAGAGAGAGATGGGAGAATCGTCCGATGACGAAGGCTTTGGGTTTGGGTTTGGGTTTGAGTGTTCTCCTTGATATCTGGTTGCTTAAATAAGTTGAATATTGAAATGCCCTTTTTATTACGTAGTAGATTTTTAGAGGTGGCTCTCTCTCTTTCGCTGGTGGGCAAGGATTTTTTTAGTTTTAAGTATCAATCGTGGTATACGACTACGATTACGACTGAGGGGTGTGTGGAAAACCGTTTAGCCAATGGCGTGGCGCCACGTTTTATTACATATACCAGAGAAATTCTTTCTCGCGTATGGGTGGACGGTGGATTTGTACGGGTCGGCTCGCTCTGGACTCTTGAGTGGAATGAGACTCGGCTAAAGATCAATGGTCACTATACGACGTCGCTTGCCTTGAGTTTTTTTTTTTTTTTTTTTTTTTTTTTTAATATATAAACTCAAGACATTAGTTAGTTTTGTTGTGTAGACGGGAATTAGAAATTTTATCAGCTGAACTAATAGAAATCTACTCTTAAGTTTTTCTTTTGAACAATAATCTAGATACAAAATTTATCATTGTAAATTGATAGATTGTAATTGAAGTAATATTAGTTTCAAATAGATTTATCAAAGACACATTTTTTTTTAAATACTCCAATCACATGAAGTTATATGAGTAGTTCTTAAATAAAAATTGTATCCCTAGATTTATTGCTTTCTTTCGAAAGTGATTTTCTTGACACAGAAAATAATAAAATGAAGGGAAAAAAAACATTTTAGTAATAAGCAATTTTAAATCAATGCATCTAATTTAAGCATGGACCATTCGGGAGAAAGAATTTTTCTTCAAACTAATTTGAAGGCTTCCTCCAAACTATTATGTGGAAATTCAAATTAGTTTCCGCATGTAATATTATTATTTACATGACAATCATATGATTTAATACATGTATATGGTTTTATGAACCGCCATGTTAAATATTTTATAATTTTAATGTGTTTTTTCCATCAATATTCTATAATATTTTATAATTAACCTCATTTTCAATAGAAAAGATAAATTTTTTTAATAATTAAGAATAAGGCGTAAATGCACTTTTAGTCCTTATATTTTGACTTTTTTCCATTTTAGTCCCTACATTTTATTTTTTCCACTTTTAGTCCCTAAAACCAATTTACGCTTTCCGTTTTAGTCCTTGAAGCACTATTCCGTCACCAAACTAACGGGGAAACTGGACGTGAGTATTGAAATATTATTAAAAAAATTATTTGGCATTTTTTAAATGCCAAAATTAAAAAAAAAAAAATTAATTACTCAATTTTCTTTTCTTTATTTGTGTTCTTCCCGTTCTTCCCTATAATCAATCTCCAGCAAAAAAACAAACCCTAAACCCAGATCCCAACCAAACCCCAAACCCATATCCCAGTAAAGCAAACCTTAGCCTTCATACCCATAAATTTTCTTGGCAAACAAACACAAAAAAAAAAAAAAAAAACCCAAATCACCACTGTGGGGGCAGGGAATTCGCGGGCCAGGCCCACTCTGCATTAGGGCCCAGGGCCCAAGCCGAGGAGAGCCATTGCTGAGGACGACCTCATGCTCGGCACCTCACGAAATGCCTGAAGAAAGGGGCAAACTGAATGTAGGGACAGGGTAAGGGAAAAAGCTGCTAACATCATAATACAAAACCCTGTATCTGACAAGTCCATACTCTAAACCATACCCTTTAACTTTCCCAACAACCCCAAACCACTCTAGGTATGGGTTGACAAGACAGGTCTGCACCCCAGAAAAGTGAAACTTACACGTGGACTCTAAAGGGGGAAACAAACACTAGTATAAAAGGAAAAACCCCCAGAAGAAAAAGAGGGACTCCCTCCCCCGGTAAAAGGGAGAAAGGGAAGGATATAAGGCTCCTTGGACAGCGTCCGAGAACTTAAGTCCTACAACCCGTACTAATGGAGGGCTTAGCTAGTCAAGCCAAGCCCGCCCATATAAGAACTTCCATAGACGCCACGATTAAACCATCCACCTGTGCCCAAGATCATGCCTTTCAAGCCCACTCTCTACAAATCATATTGTTGGGACCCTTTGCATACGAGCCCAACGTCATTCTTGGGCTGTTAAATAAATCGTGTCCCTACAACCACCATCAAATCAAAGAACATGAAGATCAAACCCAAGCAAAAGAATAGAAACCCAGCAACCAAATGGCAAAAAATAATAATAAGTTTGGTGGACGACATTTTTACACCATCCAAGATATTTTTTTATCGATCTGAAAATTTCAAATTTTTTAAAAATATCTCAAACGCACAGAGAGAGACTGAGAAACTCTGTGAGCGAGTGTGAGTGAGAGATGGAGAGACACACCAGTGAGATATTGCTATTTTATTTTGTGGAGAGTGTGAGACCACGTATTAGTCAAGCTCCTCTGTAGTCTGTACTAACTTGTTTGAAAAAATTATAAATTATTGCTACTCCATAAGTGTTTCATTTCTCTGTACCAGTTTCATCAACAAAACAGAACAAGAAAAAGAAGATAATTGATGGCTCTGATACACGACACAAAGACAATCAACGGATCACGATGAGGCTCACAAAAAAAAAAAAAAAAAAAAAAAAAAATCCAAAACCTAGATTTTGCTCACCGCCTTCTCCACCGTCAAGCACACTCAGAACTTCACCGCCAAAGCCGCCGCTCAGCGCCTCGCTCAGATCATGGCCTCTCCACTTCCCGTTTTCAGTGCTCGCTCTCACCAGGTACCAACCGATCATAGCATCTCTCTAACCCAGATCAAGCCGATCTCAGCCTCTTTCTATCTCAAACCCATCGCACCCGATCTCAGCCTCTTTGATTATGGTTTGGTTTGGGAGTGGATGAGTTGGGTGCTTTGCTGGGTTTCTATTCTTTGGATGGTTTGGTCTGGGAGTGGTTTTGTTGATGTGGTAGTGGATGATTTGATTCGGTGGTGGTGCTTTGCTGGTTGCTGGGTTTCTATTCTTTTGCTTGGGCATGATCTTCATGTTCTTTGATTCGGTGGTGGTGATTTGGGGTTTTTTTTTCTAGCAGGTTTTTTTTGTGTTTGTTTGCCAAGAAAATTTATGGGTTTGAAGGCTAAGGTTTGCTTTACTGGGATATGGGTTTGGGGTTTGGTTAGGATCTAGGTTTAGGGTTTGTATTTTGCTGGAGATTGATTATAGGGAAGAACACGGGAAGAACACAAATAATGAAAAGAAAATTGAGTAATTAAATTTTTTTTTTTTTTAATTTTGGCATTTAAAAAATGTCAAATAATTTTTTTAATAATATTTTAATACTCACGTCAGCCACGTCCAGTTTCCCCGTTAGTTTGGTGACGGAATAGTGCTTCAAGGACTAAAACGGAAAGCGTAAATTGGTTTTAGGGACTAAAAGTGGAAAAAATAAAATGTAAGGACTAAAATGGAAAAACGTCAAAATATAGGGACTAAAAGTGCATTTACGCCTAAGAATAATTGTATTAAGACGAGAGGAGGGGAAACAGGCTCAAACTCATCTCTACCTTCTAGGCAGAAAATCCAATCAAGAAGATTAGGGATGATTATAGGTCCATCCCAATTACAAAATGTTGCCCAAGAAGCAATGTTATGGGCCAAAAAGTTTAACATCCTAGAAACTTAACAAAATTCCCAACAAGAAAGGGATCTTAAAAAGATATTTACATTTGACATAACAGAAACTTGAAAATTAGGTGGAGGGGATACTGAAGTTTATAGTCTCAATAACATTTTTTGTAGATATGTTAAGAAACAATGTTATGAATTATAACAAATTGATTATAATATTTGATGTTGAAGTAATATTAACATGCACACATAAAAGATATCCAATTGAAGTAAATCTAACTGAAAATTATCTGGAGGCAAAATTATATTTGTTTACTCAACTACAATACTTTTTTTTTTTTTTTTTGAGAATAACTCAACAGCAATCTCATAAGACATAAATTGAGTTATTTAATAATATCTAACTTTGGGTTATTGCAGGTTTTTTTATTGTAAAGTGTGATTATTGCCCTTTTTTTTATTTCGTTACAGTCTTGAATGAAGGAAATAACTAATAATATATACTAATATTCCATTGTGAGTAAGACAATTTTTAGATTAGTAAACTTTGATTTTTTTTTAATGAATAACAGAATAACTTTGATTCTTAATTATATTATCCTGGTATTTTCAATAGCAATCAATCCTAGCTATTGGGGGAAGAACATAAAAAATAAAAACAAAAAAAACAGAGCAAAATCCTTAAAGAAATATCCAAAGTTGGGAAGCCGCATAAGGGCTGGCTTGGCGAGTTCAGCTGTGTACATGTACAATGGCACGGACAGATATTTGGTGGTCGTTGACATTGTATGTTTGGTAGTGTAAAATCTGAATACTTCCCTCAAAACCAAACCATTTCTCTCCACTTTAAATATAAGGAACATAATAACACTTGGCTTGGGTCCATCAAGATTCTCTTTCTGCGTCGACCCAACGCTACCACCGATATTTAAACTTAAAATTAAATTGCAAGCACATTCTTCCATATGATCACATAATTTTAATGGTTGTATCAAACTACAGGTGTTTCCAATAATTGAATTCTATGAAAAGTGATTAAGCAACAACAAAAAAAAAAGAAAAAAAAAAAGAAAAGAAAAATTGTATCAAAAGTGGATGAAAATAGGGATGGCAACAAGACAAGCTAGGGTCGGATCAAGGGTGCCTCATTCTCGTCTCATCTATTTTTCAGATCAAGAAAACTTGTGTAGGAAAGATTAGAGCAAGTTACATTGGAGACGGATTGGAGATAATTTATTATCCCTAATGAGATGGCTTCAATATTGATAAGGTATAGATGGAATTGAAAATGAAGAAACAATTTTAAGAGTGCTAAGAGGGAGAGGAAGTAAGTGTTTTTGAATAGCAATTGAACATGAAAAATATTATTTTTGTTTCTAAACTTTAAAAAGTTTGTTTTTAGTCCTTAAAATTTTTAGAAAATTTTTCAATAATATAAGGGCAAAAATGGGAACAAAAAAAGAATTATAATAGTTTGGGATTAAAAAATGGGTTTTTAAATTTGGGTCATGCTAACTAGTGCCCTTAGGATATTGGTTAACCATGAAAACAATATTTTGGTATCAAAACACATATGTGCATATTCGAGGTGGGACAAGAGAGCAAAGCCGCCCCTTCCCTATAACCTCTTCGGGTTGCAGTACAAGTCAAGCGGGAAAAATTATAATGTCCACATGATGAACAAGTGACGTAGTCTACCATTCCACTAAAAAACTCACATCTGTTTAAAATTGCTGAGTTAAAAAAAAAAATTAACAGAAATTGATTATTGACTCAGCAATTTTAAACAAGTAGGAGTCTTTTAGTAGAATGGTGGACAAGTGACATGATCCACCAGAGTACTGTATAATTTCTCGTCAAGCGGGGTGGGAAAAAGAAAAATAAAAAAGGTAATTTATTCATTATTGGACAACAAAACAATTAAGAGAAAATTCTACCAAAAAATGCCACTGGCTACGTAGTACATCCTTTTATCTTTTATCACTTAAGCAAGATATTTCGTAAGTGATACTCCATTTTTCAACAATAAATGGTTTAACAACTCAATGAACAATATATTTGGTTAGGGTTGGGAGTAGGGGAGAGGTGGTTGATAAGCTCATAATTGAAGTCATCAACCCCAATATTAAGCCTCAGAAGGCTCACATCGAGCACCATTATAACATTCGAAATTACTTCTACAATGTTTGGCCTCTATTACCTTCCTCCACCACATTCTCGACCAACTTGCTACACCATCACCTGCAACAAACTATATCACTTAGAGAGCTCAACTAGGAGCCTAAGGGGATTTTTTTCCTTCAATCAGTTAGTTTAGATATTCTGAAATGGAGAGCCTAATGAGCACAGTCAACCTTCATTCACATCGGTATTTATTGTGTCTCACCAACTTTCAATTGCATAAAAATGAACCTATTCCTCACATGTTACCTCCCGCACACCACTCTGGAGTATGTCCCATCAGCCGAACAAAGAAAACACACCACTCTGGAGTATGTCCCATCAGCCGAACAAAGAAAACCTCTAGTATACTCAAAAAAACCTAATTTTGAAGCATGATTCCCACCAAAAGTAGCGCCACCCCACCTCATAAAAACCCACCATTCCTGTTGGCTATGGTAATCCATTACTGATCAGTATTATTTTGAGAATTTTAGTGTAGAAGATATAGTAAAACTTAGTCGCTGTAGCATCTTTGGCTAGTTTCACCCTGGGTTGCCTCAAGTGACACTGGGAAAATAAACAAAAAATAGGTCTAGGTAGTTTTACAAGCAAAAATGTGAGTAATCTTTTGCCTGGATTCTGAATGCATGAGAGAGAGAGAGAGAGAGTTTTTTTTTTTTTTTTTGGAAAAACTCCATAAGCAACTCGAAAAAGCCTGATGAGTTAAGAAAAGAATTCGTGTAAAACATTTTAAGAGATCAGATAACTAAATTAAAGCAAAATCCAAATATTTCTTCAGGGGTTATCTTCCATTGAAATAAAGAGACCAATATTACACTATAAGAAAATACAATGTAATATTACAAATCAATAAAAACGTCACTTATCAAAATAAAAATAAACATCAATTAAAAGAACATCATTAATTGGGAAGAGAGTAACACATCTGCTGCACAAGCATAACATGGAGTCCCTCACCTTCTCTTGTGAAATCTCAAAGACTAACACTAACAGCACCTACAAGGCTACATGCCGGTACCCACTTTTCAAATCATCAAAATATGAGGCAAACGGCTCCATATGAGAAAATTGAAGATGCTCGCACCATGTAAAATCTGGGCTACCAGCTATCACTGATCCTTCTTGGACTTGGAAGTAACAAATTTTCTGACAATTTCAGATTTTAACTTGCATCCAAGAGTGAGAGCATCCATAACCATAGCATCAATTTCCTGCTCCTTTTTCTCATATACATAGAAGGCTAAAAAGGCAACAGGAAGTCCTGCAAAATATCCAGAGAACAAAATCCTCCTTATACAAGACAATGCAGAATGGAATAAAGTCACAAAATTGGTCCAATATGAAAGTGGCATGCAGTCCAAGGCAGGACTGAAATGATCTCATATTCAAACCTCAACTACTAAAATAAAAAGGAACCAGTGTGGAAAATGGTCTGTTAATGGAGTAACAACCATTATAACATTTTGGGAATATTGCACTTTAAACCTTATACTTTAGGTATGTTAATAAATTAAACCCAAAAGTTTCAAAATTAACAAATATAACTTCAAACTTTTAAACTGCAACAAACACCTGGAGTCAAGTTAAACTAAAACCGTGAGGAGGGGAGGGGGGGGTGTCTTTTAAGCAAACCAAGCAGAAGGTGACCGCACCTCAGCACTGCTCACCACCCACTACTGTCGAACCACCACCCACCCCCACTGGTAAGCTCTTTCTTTCTTTTCAAGTAAACCCAACGCGAAGCGAACCAGAAGATATTACAAAAAGAAAATACTCGCTCATTAACTCCACTTTTAACCAATGAAAGAAAAACTTTGCTAAGCTTATTTCTGTCTGTTCTCAAAGCCTTCATGGTGTACCAATGAAAGCTTATTTCTCTCACTCTCTTCTCTGAGCATTCATGGCAACACCATTTTGTCCAACGACCCCTGTACGGTCCATCCTCCAACAGTCCAACCACAGCAAAACCCTCCTCTTTCTTTGTGGTATGTAACCCTTTAACCTTTTTTTAATTATATATTTTTAATTGTGCATGCTTTGGGAAATGTTAGTAATTCATAGAGACTTATGATTTATTTTGGTAATGTGAATGCAAATTGGGAAATTTGGTTGAATTTCTAAGTGACAATTTTGGAGTTCCAGTTTGGGGCTTTGTTTAGAAAGTGGGTTTGAGTTGAAGATTTGTTTTTCCTTAACAAAAAGCTAAATTGGTATTGATTTTATTGTGAAGAGCGTGGTTTGTGATTGAGTATTTTTTACGGGTTTGTGCAATGGAGGACCGGATTTTGTGAAATGCTGGTCCAGTGCATACCTGTGGAGATTAGCTGTGAGCTAGAGGTCAGTGGTCCAAAAGCAGTGGATGGCGTGCAGTGGCGGGAGTTATGCAGCTGGTGGGGTGCGGCAGCATCTCTCCCAACTGTTTCTCTTAAAAAAAAACTCTCCCCCCCCACCCCCCCTAAACGGTGTTAAATTAATTTGACTTCAGGTTTAATTTGTTATCACCTCTAAAGTATAGGGTTTAAAGTACAATTTTCCTTAACATTTTTATCTGGGACCATCAGCTTCATTTTTACTTATAAAAAATGGCAGGCTTCCCTCAAGACCATCCAGCTAATTCATTTACAGAATTAACATTTCATGGGCAAGAATCATCAAATGTTGTTTGAGATTCATGAGTGCTATGCTCAGAACTCCTGAAGTAAAGGCAATTTACCCAATTAATATTAGCTTCTCCCAGAAAATTTGGACACTCTAACTTGTGGTGTTGACTTCTTCTTTTTAATCACAATTATCCAAAACAACACTAAATTATACTAAATGAGTTTGAGCTTAGATTGACAACATCAGGAACTACAGCTATGGCTTCAAGATCAGATCAAATGCCAATACCTTCCAAAAAATTTGTAGAAAAAAGGCATGCATGAGAGAGAGAGAGAGAGAGAGCGCAAACCTATAACAAAAAGGCTCTGAAATGAAACGGCTCCAAGTAAGCTAAGAAGCAGTAGGGAGAGAACAACCTATTATGAACATGAGCAAAGAAAAGTATCAGCTAAAGTGAATCAATAACCCCAATTAGAATTACTGAAATGAACCAGATAATATATGCATTAAACAATTTGGAAGCAAACATAGAATTAACTGATGGTAACAGGGGACCTTGGGAAAGTAGCTCTTTAACTATTTTCTAGTGCTGGCCCTGGTATTGCCTTATTATGAATAGTATACTAATAAAAACATGGTGATCATCTATCAGTGCATACTCATCTAAAGAATATATGAAAGCAAACAAAAGAAAAAAAGTATCCAATAGGGGCATATGCTTTTACTACATACTATGTCATCAAAGAGTAGAGTGGTGTCTCATCATCACCCCTCATCATTACCGCAAGTATTTTTGTATAATAAGTAATAAAATCTTAATGGAATGAGGAGAAATTTCTGTACACTGGATGCATACAAAATATCTCCTAAAGAATTAGGAATATGAAAGATTTACAAAAGGAGATCAAAGTCTACAATATCGCATATTACCAAGCACAAGGGTCCTAGACCATTCAAAGAACAATCTCTCAAACAAAGATTTCATCTCCACCAGTGAGTCTGCAACATTGTTACAATTTCAATTGTACTCATCCCACCAAATTCTATTGGTGAAGATTTCATCCACCACCAACAAGCCTATAATGTCTACAACAGAACACATATCACTAGCTCCACAAGTCCTAGACCATTCAAACAACAATCTGACCAACAAAGATTTCATCTCCAATATTTAATCCACATTATTGAAGGTTCCCCTCCAACCATATGCTTTTGGTTGAATGAAACAATTAATTACTCTCAGGAGTGAAAAGTCCTTGGATTATCCAGTAACTGGTTCTGGTTGGTGGGTCAATTGCCCGTAGGAGTTTGGTTAACAATGAGGATTGTTGTACAGTATGCTCTACGATATGCAACTAATCTGAGTGAAGTTCTCCTACGTCATCCCAAAAAAAGAAAATCATCTCAAATACGGTGGTTCCATTAGCTGACCCTTGTAGTTCGGTGGCATAATTAGCTGTCCTTTATTAAGAGAACCAAGGTTCGAATGTCCCCCCTCCCCCAGTTGTGAAATATCAAATTATCAAGAAATCAATTTTGGCAGCTGACTCCAACAACTCTATCTCTCTCCCCCTCTCATCACCATTAAAGAGGCCATGACTACCTTGAATTAGCCAAGAGACTTTCTTATGTCATGGTAGGGTTATGAATCTTTCACATTGAATCAAAAACCTTTCAACTCGTTCTAGAGGAAAGGAGCACAGTATTCATTCTTAGAATTTTATGAGTGAGGCATGGTTTGGACTTTGACTTTGAAAAAGTCATAAATGGGGACAGAATTGGTTTCCCTATGTATTTATGGACATGAGAACAAATAGTTTCCTTCTTGAAATTCCATTGGTTACCAAAACTGTCCAAGTACCAACTAAACTACGTCCTCTCTCTTTTTTGGGGATCAAATCAACCAAAAAAAAAGTGACATGCTGCACAAATTTTACTCTAGAAACCTTTTAAAGTTGATTTCATAGAAATAAAACCAAACTTGCCACATGATATAGGTACTCATTCTGAGAGCCTATGAATTCCTTCTGAGAAAGTACATACTCAACTCTCTCTCTTTTCCATTTTTAGTTCTTTGTTTGACCGTGTAGTACACCCCTCAGCTATGGCAGTTTACATTTTCATATTAAATAAAGTAACTTTTAATACTAAACTTTTTTTCTCTTTTTCATTTTGAGTTCTTTGTTTGTCCTGTGTAGTACACCCCTCAGCTATGGCAGTTTACATTTTCATATTAAAAAACGTAACTTTTATCACTACTAGTCTGCCTAAATGAAATTTTTAGAAATAAATATCATCAAAAAACTGCTTGGCACATCCTATGCCAGTTTATAACATAGAAGTTAGAAGACAATGCACCAATACAATGTGGTCATTAATAGTTTTTTATTGGTAAGTTACATACGCACCTAGCGTGAACCCACAACCTTACCCACCACCCATTCTAATGGGAAGATGGTACCATTTGAGCCAGATCTAGAAACTTATTCTACTTCAGCATTCGGTTTTAAATTTGCCTTTTGACAGGATGGCTTTGCTTTTATATATATATATATATATATATATATATATATATATATGTTTATATTTATATAGAATTCATATTTTGATTGAGTTCAAGTTACACCTGGTGTAACTCTAGGCAATATTACACTATCCAATAACTTGTTATAGAATTCATATTTTGAAAATCTTACTGTTGAATTCCATGTTCTATATGTTTTTAACATTCATACCAATTTTCATGTTAATTGGATGTTATTTACCATTCGATTCATAAACTCATCTTTTATACATTATTTTAAATTACAAAAATTTGAATTTAAATAATTGATTGATGACATGACTATTAATTTTTAATCACCTTGAAATTTTGCAAGCATAGAAAATATATGAAGATAATGTAATCTAACAGTGAATTTGTCAAAATTCACATCCAATTAAAAAATATTGAGTGGTGTAACATTGCTTAAAGTTATACCAGGTGTAACTTGAATCCAACCCTCTATATATAAACTAGCCTCTAAGCACGCGCACTGTGCATGCTTAGAGGCTTTTCTTTTTTTTCTTTTTCTTTTTTTGTAAAGGTTAATAATTTGCATCTATTATAATTTGGAAATATATATTTTTTATTTTTCAAACAAAAAAGAAGGATAAACTTTAAAGATAAGCAGTAACTATAATTTCTTTTTTAAACGTGTGGTTGAAAGTGGTGTAATGATATGGAGAAAAGTTTGGATAGGAAAAATAAGATGAACTTGAGGGGAAAGAAGGCTAAATTTTGGGAGTTCTTTTAGTTTTTTATTTTTTAAATTGGGGGTGTTTTACTTTTATTAGGATGAAAAAAGAATAAAATGGCTAAATTTTAGGGAATAAAAAGATGAATGTGAAGGAAAAAAAATCCTAAATTTTAAGAGTTCTCTTTTTGAATTTAAAATGAAATTTGTTATTTGACATTTATGACCTTATTTTTAAGAGAAGTTACCCTTTATTAATAAAGGTATTTTTGAACCACATAAAAGTCCAGTTCAAAGAAGAGAATCCTCTTTTATATATATATATATATATATATATATAAAGAACCTTAATTATAGTAGTCTAAGGTTCTGCCATGTGACTCAATCCTCGAAAAGGAAAGAGAATTCTCTTCTTTTAGCCTGTCACCTCGCCAAAATGTTGCATTTCTGACACAGTATTAGCTACTTGCTATGTGTTAATGAGATAGATGCATTTATTTTCATGTATTAATTATCGATAGAAGATACACTAATTATTTATATAAAAGGAATTTATATGGTTAATTTTATAAAATTTAAATAAGAAACAATTTATTTGGAATACTTATTATCAAAAAATAAATCATTTGGAATATGGCATTCTTCGTCATGTTTAGTTGCTTTGGCAACAATTGAAATAAAAAACATCAAAAGGCAAAAGCAAATTTAATAACGCATGCAATTAGGAAAATAAAATATAACTATGAGCTTAAATTAGTCAAAATATTTAAATATTTATGAATTTAATTAAATGATATGTTCATATTTTTAATTATATTAATCATAACAATTCACATTTCAAAACTCCTTGTATTACATGTGATATATATAAAATATAAGGTTGGATCAAAATGCACTTGGTGTAACTTCATTTTATATTACACAACTCAATAAGTTTTTGTTGTATTTAATATTTTGAAATTCTTTGACTGTTGGATTAGACTTTAGTTTTAAAATGCAAGCCAAATTTAGAGATAATTTGATACTATTCACGAGTTCTAGTTAGCTCAACAAATAAAGTCTCTTGTCATCGAACAAGGGATTTAGGTTTTAATCCCACCTACACCAAAACCAAGTAGTGTTTGGGCAAGATGATACAAGCAATCATCATGCAGTGAACACCATAAGTTTAAATCATATCATAACCATATAAATTTTAATTTTAAAAAAAATAAAAATCTGATACCATGTACCACTAATCATAAACTCATACGACAATTTTAAAGTGCACTAAATTGAAATTTTAACATTTTATTCGTGAGATAGTTATTGATTTTGATAACCTTAATATTTTGCAAACATGTAGAGTACAAGGTGAAAATGAACGGGTAGAGTACAAGGCGAATGTAATTCAACAATGGGTTTGTCAAAAACACATCCAATAAAAAGCTATTCCACAGTGTAATACTGACAAAAGATACTCCATGTGTAACCTTAATCCAACATATATATGTGTGCGTGTGGAAAAAGGAGGGGGCGGGGTGGGGGGGGGGGGAACAATACTGCAGTGGACTACATACTGTGATTAAAAAAAAAAGTATTAATAGGACAAATGCATTTATTCTCATGCTTTTTTTTTTTTTTTTGATAGGTAAGAAAAAATTGTATTAATAGATTTGCATTTCCTATTTTTTTAATGACATCTAATACGATTAAAGTGAATTCCACAAACATTATCATACATAATAAATATCATACATGGGTCATAAGATAATTTCTTACAAAGTATTTCAAGATGCACCACACAATCCATCGGCTAGTTGAGATAAATAGCAAGTAAACATACAAAGAGTGCTAAATACCTTAAGGAACAGAGTCCAGTCATGTCCTGTCGAAAGAGATTTTAAAACATCAACAGCAACATTCCAAGATGAAGCCACTGACATAGCAACTTTTCTTGACATCTCTTCTGACAAGTGAAAACGTGACCGGGGTATTTTCTCAACTGTGTATCCCAATCTGCCATAGTAGACAATGCGTTTAATAACATCAGTTATATGCTTCTACGTTCTGACAGCCTCCCATCCAGTCAGAACACATTAACAAGTTTCAACCATGGGTGAAACATGTTATATGGAATATTGACATGTCCAAGAAGAGAATAGCCAGACATACACTTTTTCTGGTAAAATGCCATGGATAAACAAGAAAACTGATGTTGCCAAGAGAAGTTTTGAAAGGGTAGTCAGGAGGGTGAATCCAGATGCAATGAAGTTGTAGTAAATAGCAACCAAAACTAACAATGCAGTAAGTGTCCTTTTTTTGTCCCTCCAGAGTAATGTGTCTGCAACTGCAAAAGGATATAGCAGCTAATGGATTACTTCATCAATAAATTTAAATGAATTGATGTATATTACAACTTCAATCCCAATGTTTGGACTAAAAACTATGTTTTGACAAAAGTACAACAATCATAAGTCCCATAAAATAAGAATATCCTTATGTTTCCTCTAGATGTCCAAACACAATAGAATTTATAAACTTAATAAGAAATATAAGAACTTATTTCCAACATGCATCAGCATCTGTTATTGTAAACCATAAGAAATAAATAAATAAGGTATCTGAGCACTTTTCAATGCACATATGTGCTGTTTGTCAGACAGCTAAATGCGTCAGCATTTAACATGTCAATTGTCAACAATCATACTGTGTTGAATTTTGAAAACACTAAAATGTATGAGTCTATACCAGTCCTTGTAGCCAAGTCTATATCTCTCCATTTGAAAGAGGGGAGGTCTTTGATGGAGCACGAGAATGAGAATAAGAAAGAATTAGAAAAATTGAACAACCCTAGGCTTCACCACCCTGCCCAAAACCTTAGGCGTCACCATCTAGAGGTACTTGGAATCACCACCAAGCTGTAGAAAAACTCGAACTCGGGAAAAATTGTATTCAACTTGCACCGCTCCAAGCTATTGCTGAAGCCTCTTTTAATAGGCTTCAAGGATTACATTAACAAGGGGACTCCCAATCAAATCACAATTACATCTCATAAAATCCTTAACAACAATCCATGAAATCCACAACCGCAATAAAGCCTAATTTCATAATTCAAAATGTGAATTTGGTATCTCAAATGACAAAATCTAAAATAATAAGCTCTTAAATAAATTTTTCTCGCTGCACATGCTACAGTAATCTTGAGTATAGCTCATAGGAAGGAAAGGCTTAAGAAGGCTAAGGCTTGGGATGTACTTGTAGCAAGTTTTTCACTACTTCCGCTAGAGTGCATACATACATGTTCGTATGCATGTGGATGCTTGCACGTATATATGTTAGAAACAAATTCCTATATGCCTTTTGCTTTATTAACTCAATTGAAACCTCCTTAGAGTTTGCCTATTCATCTTGATCAAATCCCCAAATTTCAAACCCCCTAATTTAAGGTCATATGAAAACCCAAATCGATAAATTGGGCCTTCTTCAGATTTTTCTCTTAAAAAAAAAAAAAAATTGTCCATGAACAACGTTGCACAACAACTAGATTGAATATAATATCCCTTTGGACGTTTGAACTTTGAATACTCCCTTTAGCTTACATAACAAGAACATGAGATAGGTGCTATAGAATCGATGGTGATAACATGGAATGGATTACTTGTTAGTTGCCTCAAGATTATGATGGGCTATGAAGCACCAATATGGATACAGTCCTGGCCTAATACGATACAAACATGGCAAGATAGTAATTCTAGAAAAACTAAAATACAACAGAATAGGAGTATGATACAACAAACAAGCCTTAATCCCAAAATTTTGGGATCACAACTACAGATTCTAAACAGACTAATCAGGGTTGGTCAGCCAGAAGTATTCTTTTTCACCATCGTTTTTACAAGCAATGTTATTAAAAACAGAGAGAAAAAAAAATTTATAGACCACTCCCCATATACTCCGGAATTGTACTAGGTAGGGCCAAGAAAATCAACAAAAAGAACACAAATCTAAAAATCAATAAGCAAAGAAAATGAGAGGTCAATCGCCACAGACATCCAACCATAAAAAGTATGCAAGATAAAACGTGCTCTTTTTCACCAATTCTTCACTATCCAAAATCTATTCTTTGTCATCTTCTTAACTTACATAAGCTAGTTCCCTTGAAAATGTAACCATATTTCTAAAACAAGAGGTCGAGCCTAAGGATATTGCTGAAACTCAAAAAAAAAAAAAACCCAAGAATATTGCTGAAACTCAAAACAAGCATCTCTTCGTTCTTAACAATAAAAGTTTGAACGCAAAAGTTAAAAAAGTAGAGTTGTATTTGCTGTTATGGCCAAATAAAAGAGCAATCCAGTCACTACAACACCTCAAGAAACACATTCTCAAATGTATGCCTATCACATTTCTGCCATATGCTCCACAAAATAATAGGCGTGTGTTGGAGGATGTGGAGAGGACAGAGGATCAGATTTTAGCCACCTTTGCAGGTTCTTTTATGAATAGAGAATCAATTCCAATGTTTTTATACTCAAATTATGAAGCTTAGAAATATATCTACTCTCAAAAGAAGTTGAATTATTGGCATGAAAAGTGGGTTTCCATTTTGCAAGAATACACTTTTGTTCTCAAGCACAAATCTGAAATTGGGAATAGGGTAGCAGATGCATCAAGTCGGGTGGTCTATATCCGTACTTCATTGGCTGTACAAGTGATTGGGTTTGATCCTTTGTGTAAGGATTTCAGCATCATATACACTGAATTATTGAGTGGGCAACGAGCACAATATTTGGACTTTTCTATCCATGATAATTACTTTTTCATGGGAACTTGCTTATGCATAAGTTTAATATCCTCGCTGGAAGCCGGCCAAGGATCAGGGTATGTCTGTTGGAGGGTACTATTGATCTTTAATGTCTAATATTGACATGTCTTTTCCCTGGAAAATTATTTGGAGATCGAGGGTACCACCTAGAGTTTCTTTTTTTCTTGGACAGCAGCTTTGGGGAAAATTCTGACTTATTGACAATCTACAAAGGAGACGTATTAGTGTGATAGATTGCTGTTATATGTGTGAAATGTAATGGGGAAACTGGACCATTTATTTATGCATTGCCCTTTAGCTATTAAGATGTTGACTATTGTATTTGGTTTGGAGATCACTGGGTTATGCCGAAAAGAGTTTTGGATATACTAGCTTCTTGGCAAGGTTGCTGCTTTGGTCCTCATCAGAACATAGCAATTTGGAAAGTTGTGCCTCATTGTTTAATGTGGGGCATTTGGAAGGAATGAAATGCTATAAGTTTCGAAGGTTGTGAATGGACTATTCTTGATCTGAAGTTTGATTGGTTGCTAGCTTTGAAATCCTTTTCTTTTACTTCTCTCTTCTATATGATTAATCATTTTACCTGGAGAGCTTGCGTCTATAAAGTTTACCTACATTAATAGAGTTATGTTATCAAAAAAATTGTATCTATTTTTTTTTATACGTAAACTATCATCCATATTTACAACTCAAGTTAACCCAGAATGACTGCATTCTGCAACCCAATATAAGCAGAACGTCCAAAGAATAGCATATGGGAATGCAACATAGCCAAATATACCAAAATGTAGTAACATGAATATAAATTTTCATATTCATGTTAAAATTTCACATCTCTCCCACTCAAAAAATGCTCCCACAACCACTACCATCTCTCCCTTCTTCCCTGCCAACCCAGCCTCCAATTCTACCCCCTGCCGGCCAAAACTTTTTTCCTACTCCACAACAATTCCTTCCCCCTTATCCTTGCCCACTCACACAACCCTTCTTTTGGCCAATTCAATTTGGTCAGTTTATTCCTCCCCAAACCCAGACCTCCTTACCCCTAAATCCCAAGCCTTCACAGCACCTGCCTAAACCCACTCCCAAGCCTTTTTCAGCCAAACCAGGGGTACCAGAGGTGAAGCACTCTTTTTCTTTTCGTATTGATTCAAAGTCATTTCTCTTGGCTTTTGATGGGGGTCGTATGGATGCTTATGCCATTACTGAAAATAGGGGTCGGTATCGTGGCTCTATCCGGGTTGGTAGAGCGGGGTTGGATTGGACCATTGCTTGTTTAGTAGAGCTGTGCCGTTGGGACTTTAGCAAGAAACACTTTTTCAAACGGTTTCATGAGTAGTATAAACTCTTGGAGTTTTCTAGTAGGTCAAACAAGAGTGGTCTTTTTGTGGAAATCTCTGAGTATCATAATGGGGCAAGACGTGGTTGTTTGTGTGTCCCGGAAGGGAGGAATAAGGGAGGTTGGGCTTTCTTTGAAATGAAGCTACGTGAATTCTTCTTGGGAAAATCAGCATCTAGACTGGGAACGGAGGTGGTCGCTGGCGGTGGTGGGCTAGAAAAATCCACCGGAAACTCAAGGAATCAAATTTGGGAAAATCTTAATGGCGACGTGAAATCAGGAAGGAAGTTATGCCTGGAGAATCAGTTTCCAAATATTCCTAGGAAGTTAAATCAGAAGGAGAGTTTTGGGGGATTTGATTTCCTTCAAAATTCAAATAAGCCTTCCATAAATAGTTGCCCCTTACGTGGCCCTTCTGGCAGATGGACCCAGGCCCACTTTTCTTTAAAAATAACTGCTGCCTTTGATGGGAATACACAACGTAAGGTACGTTGGAGTACTTTTGTCAAACCAACAGGTGCTAAGTTAGGCCCAATAACATGTGATCAAGCTCAGCAGGCCAAACCAACTAAAGCCCAAAATGAGTTTATTAAAAATCTGGAAAGGTTGACTGAAAGAAGTTTGTGGGAGGTGGGCGAAGGTTCAGGCTCACAAGCTGAGAAGGTTCCGGAGCTGTCACCGATCAACGACGAGCTGGGTGGGGACCTCCCAAGGGCCGATGGGTGTGTGGAGGAGGTTTCGATCTGCAATAGTTTGGCGGGACCCCAGTGTAGTGAAGGATCGGACCCCCATGGCTCAGCCGAGAAGTTTCTGATGGTGTTTCCGGGTTCCGGCGAGTTGGGTGGAGTATTTCCAAGGTCTGATGGGTACGGTGATGAGGTTGGGGCTGTTGGTGGTCTTCCGGTCGGCCATAAATCAAGCGGGGCTGAGGTGGGTTGTTTGGGTGACACCGTGATTGTCGCCGGTAGTGCAGCGGACAACTTCCCAAACTCCGGTGCTGTTCTAAACTCCGATGGGCAGTCTGTCAACGCTGAGTCCGATGCTTCCCCGTCTCTTTCGGTTGTTGAACTCTCCGATATGATCCACCACCACAAGCTGCTGGGTAAAAATTGTTTCTCTCCTCTATCTGAGCTGGGTTTTGATTCTAAGGATGATGAAATTTTGTTGTTGGATTGGGTTAACCCCAAGGGGTCAGGTAAGGATGAGGAGAGTGATAATGCTTTGGATTGTGTACCTCTGACTAAGTGGGATCCTCATGGGGGTTTGGATATAGTATCAGAGGCTGCACTGGATGATTTTCTTGTGGGGGAGGATCTGGAACCTTCAGTGTGGGTGAAGAGGAAGATTAAAGGCTTTAGTAAATATGTGGGATTTCCTATTGATTCATGTGAGCATCAGTGCATTGATTTTTTTCAAAAGCTTGAGAAAGTGTGGGAAAAGCAAGCTACAACCAGTAGTCTTCGCCGCAATACCTCTTCAACTAAAAAAGGTATGAGGGAATTGAGGAATTTAGTCTCTTCCGTCAACTATGAGGGGCAATCTGGTCGACAAACCAGAGGGATTGAGAATTTCTGTAGGGTGGGTTCAGTTAGTTGTCCATGAATTTGAAAATCTTATCTTGGAATGTGAGAGGATTAAATAATCCTCAAAAGAGGGATACGGTGAAGAATTTACTCAAGGAGTGGAAGTGTGATGTAGTGTGTTTCCAAGAAACTAAATTGGATTCTGTCAATTCTGCTGTTGTGAAAAGTCTTTGGAGTAGTCCTTTTGTTGATTGGGTAGCTTTGGATGCCACTCATACAGCAGGGGGAGTTATTTTGGCTTGGGACACGAGGGTATATAAAAAAATGGATGTTCTGGTTGGGTGCTTTTCTGTTTCTATTTTGTTTAAGGGTGTGGTAGATGGTTTTGATTGGATATGTACAGGGGTGTATGGTCCGAATGCTGATGGTCTTAGGGATTTTTTGTGGACTGAACTTGATAGTGTGAGAGGGAGGTGGAGTGCAGCTTGGTGTGTTTTTGGTGATTTTAATATCATCAGATACCCAGCAAAGCGTCTTGGTTGCACTTCTTTTAGTCCAGCCATGTTCAAATTCTCGGACTTTATTGAGAGGAATTTTTTGGTTGATATACCTTTGGTGGGGGGTGAGTATACATGGTTCCGTGACTCAGAGAACCCTTCTATGTCTAGAATTGATAGAGTGCTGGTAACTGCTGATTGGGAGGATCACTTTTTGGATGTGACTCAAAGGCCTCTTCCTCGAGTGATTTCGGACCATTGTCCTCTTCTAGTGGAGGCAGGTGGAATGTCGAGGGGAAAGACTTCTTTCAAATTTGAGAATATGTGGCTTAAGGTGGAGGGATTTGTGGATCTTGTGCGAGGTTGGTAGAACGGTTACCATTTTGTGGGGTCTCCTAGTTATGTTCTAGCTTGCAAATTGAAGGCTCTTAAGGGAGACTTGAAGCATTGGAACAAACATGTTTTTGGGGATGTGTCTTTTAGGAAAAAATGCTTGCTGGTTGAGCTTTTGGACTTAGACTTGAGAGAAGGGATGCAATCTTTGTCATCGGCAGATAGTGCAAGAAGACTTGAGATAAAGGCTGAAATTGAGTATTTAGCTTCTTTGGAGGAGATTTCTTGGAGGCAGAAATCGAAGGCTTTGTACTTAAAAGAAGGGGATAATAATACTGGGTTTTTTCATAGGCTTGCTAATTCTCATAGATGTACAAATGCTATGAGGGCTGTGGAGGTTGAGGGCATTTTGTATGAGGATGAGTCTGCCATTCAGGATCAAGTGGTGGGTTTTTACAAGTCTTTGTACCAGGAGACCGAATCTTGGCGGCCCACTATTGATGGTTTAGAGTTTGCTAATCTGGATGAAACTGATAGGGTTACTTTAGAAAGGGAGTTTGAGAAGGAGGAGATCATTGCAGCCCTTCGGGAGGTTAAGGGTGATAAGGCCCCTAGTCCAGATGGCTTTACTATGGCTTTCTTCCAAAAATGCTGGTGTGTTCTTGAGAAGGAGATCTTGGCTTTTTTTGCAGACTTCCACAAAGAATGTATCTTTGAAAAATCTCTCAATGCCACATTTTTGTGTTTGATACCCAAGAAGCTTAGTGCAGTCAATATTAGAGATTTTCGCCCTATCAGCCTTGTGGGTAGTTTGTACAAGCTACTTTCTAAGGTCTTGGCACATAGACTTCGTTGTGTTTTGGATAAACTTATTTCTAATTCCCAAAATTCTTTTGTTGGGGGAAGACAGATTCTTGACTCTGTTCTAATCGCAAATGAATGCTTGGATAGTAGATTAAAGAGTGGTGTTCCGGGTGTGATTATTAAATTGGATATTGAGAAGGCTTATGATCATGTGAGTTGGAGTGCCTTATTTTACCTTATGGAGAGGATGGGTTTTGGGGAGAAGTGGGGGAGATGGATGAAGATGTGTATTTCTACTGCCCGTTTTTCAGTGCTTGTTAATGGGTCTCCAGCTGGTTTCTTTGGCAGTTCTCGTGGTCTTCGCCAAGGGGATCCTTTATCTCCACTTCTATTCTTATTGGTAATGGAGGTGTTGAGTAGATTGTTGAAAAGGACAGAAGATGGAGGCTTTCTCAGTGGTTTCCAAGCAAGTCCCAATGCAAGTGGTGGTTTGCAAATCTCTCACCTTTTGTTTGCTGATGATACTATTCTCTTTTGTGATGCATCCGAGGAACAATTATTACATATTCGTATGGTTCTAATTTTCTTTGAAGCTATCACAGGACTGAAAGTAAATGTTGGCAAGAGTGAGATTGTGCCGGTTGGTGAGGTTGGGAATTTGGATGCCTTAGCTCGTATTTTATGTTGTAAGATAGGCTGTTTACCCATGTCTTATTTGGGTATGCCTTTGGGGGCACATTATACGGATTCCTCAATATGGAACCCTATCATTGAACGGATGGAAAAAAGGCTTGCAGGTTGGAAGCAGTTATATTTGTCAAAAGGGGGTAGACTTACTTTATTGAAGAGTACCCTATCAAGTCTTCCTACATACTATTTATCTTTGTTCACTATTCCACAACATGTGGCGGACAGATTAGAGAGGATTCAGAGGAATTTCCTTTGGGGGAGATCTAATGATGTTTTTAAATTCTCACTTGTTGCGTGGGAGAAAGTTGTGTGGCCCGTGGAGGTAGGTGGCTTGAGGATCCGGAAGATTGGGCTATTTAACCAAGCCTTGCTTGGGAAGTGGCTATGGCGATTTGGGAATGAGGTCACACATTTATGGAGGCAAGTTATAGCTTCCAAATATGGGGAGGCCAGTGGGGGATGGTGTACTAGAGTTGTTAGAGGGACGCATGGATGTGGTATGTGGAAGAACATTAGGAAGGGGGTTGAGAGCTTTTTTGGTCATGTGTTGTATGCAGCGGGTGAGGGTTTTCGTATCAGATTTTGGTATGACCCTTGGAGTAGCCCTACTGCCCTGAAGGATTTATATCCGGCTATGTTTGCTATTGCTATGGATAAGTCAGCTATGATTTCTGATATGGTTGACTATGCACCGGATGGGGGTGGTAGAAGCTGGAACTTACGTTTCTGTCGTGCTTTTCAGGATTGGGAGATAGGGATCTTTTATGATTTTTTTGCGCATATCTCATCCAAGCTACCTAGAGGGGGTGATGACACCATGATATGGCAATTGAATCGTAGTGGTGTTTTTGATGTGCGCTCTTTCTATTTCTCATTGCTAGCAGCCCCGTTGGTGTCTTTTCCTTGGAAGAGCATATGGTGTGTTAAGGTCCCTAAAAGGGTGGCTTTCTTTTTATGGACAGCTGCTAGGGGTGGGATTCTTACCATAGACAACCTTGTTAAGAAGCATTTACCTCTTGTTAATTGGTGCTGCCTTTGTCGATGTGAAGAGGAAACTGTGGATCACTTATTGATCCATTGTAAGTATGCTCATACCTTGTGGAGTGAAGTCCTTTGTTTGTTTGGGGTTCAGTGGGTGATGCCGAAGAACGTTGTTTCTCTTCTCTCTGCATGGTGGAATTGGTTAGGGAGTCACACTTCAAATGTGTGGAATATGGTTCCAGCGTGTCTTATGTGGTTAATTTGGAAAGAGTGCAATGCCCGAACTTTTGAGGATATTGAGAGACTTGTAGATTGTGTGAAGTCTTTGCTGCTTAGGACTTTGTTTGAGTGGTCTCGTATTTGGGGGTTTACGCATTGTCATTCTTTATTTGATTTTCTTAATTCTGCTAGTCTTTCTTTTTGATTGGTTTGTATTTTTTTCAGTGCAATGAGTTTACTATCGTAAATCCATTGTACTTCTATTATCAATAAATTTGTTATTACCTATCAAAAAATAAAGTAGTAACATGAATATAAATTGATGATTTTTACCCCTTCCTTTTCCAAGATATATGGAAGCTTTAGAAGGCCCCTCTCTTTTGGGTGGATGTTCAGCCCTCAAGTGTGAGTATGACTCAATTGTCCTCTTTAGACCCTCCTACAGGAAAAAATAATAATAATAATAATTAAAAATAATAATAATAATAATAATCTAATTGTGACAAGTATTATACCAACACAAGGACTTAACTTGGAATAAAAGTGGTGATTGGATCTTTCTCAGTCTTATTGGTAAGTGTTTATCAAGCAGAACTATCCAGTTCAGAGTTTATAATGTACTTAAGACTCGGACAACAAAAACAAACCACATCACAATTATCTAAATATGTAGAAGACAAATCATTATGGGCATTTAAATTTACATCAGCAATCCAAAAAATTCTTTTTAAAAGGTTATTGCCAAGCAATTATAAGGGTTGCACAGCTCATGAGAGCAGATCCTTGAGTTCAAAGATAAATCATGGGGCCATAGCTACTTAACCCATGTGGTTCAGCAAAACAATTTCTTTATACATACATATATATATATATATATATAAGTTTTTTTGGCCCCAAGATGAGGGGAAGAAAAGGGAAGACTCAAATGAGTGAGCGCTTGTTCATCAGGCATGATCCCCAACTAATTGTGTTAACTCTAGGGGTTATGAGGTTCAGCAGACATGACATATACTAAACAGAGAACTTTGGTAAATCCTTATACAACTTCATCCAATACCAAAGAATTAAGCAACTAGATTCAAAACAATCAAGAAAATATTTCCACATGGAAAAAAAAAATGTTTCTACACTCTTCCCCCCCCCCCCCCCCTTTTCTTGTCTTTTCTTTTCTTTTCTATCCCTTTTTTTTCTCTTAGCAACTTATTAATCTTTTCTAATGAAACAAAAAAGAACCTGAAGTGGTACAACAGGCGCGTAGCCAAGTAGATCCTTTGCTTTTGAACAATTAAAAGATCTGCTGCAGGAGAGGAGTCTTATTCTTGAAGGTGTCAACTGTGGAACTTTCATCCCATATGGACCTAACAGCCTATATGTCCACTCCACCATATGTGCAATTGGCATCACCACATAGGCAGGAATCTTTATTCTTGGCCTGCAAAC
The DNA here is from genome assembly GCF_932294415.1 of Quercus robur. Classification (NCBI taxonomy): domain Eukaryota; kingdom Viridiplantae; phylum Streptophyta; class Magnoliopsida; order Fagales; family Fagaceae; genus Quercus; species Quercus robur. Next base: position 1,601,541 of record NC_065540.1, read on the forward strand.
TACATTGGTTCAGACAAAACGTGAAGGAAACCGACAATTAAATAACTATGTTTTATTCCTTTTTAATGAATAAAATAAGGGGAAATTACACTTTACCACCCTAAACTATACACCAGATTACACTTTGCACCCTAAACTATTCGGATGCACGTTTTACACCCTAAACCATCACATTTGTTACACTTTGCACCACAATGTTAATTTTATTGTTAAAGTGTTAAGTTAAACAAAGATTGATAACATGTGACTTGCATGTGTGATATTTGTTTAGGTGGTGCACAGTTTAAAGACAAAAATACCATCTTCACAAACAATTAAAACAAAAGCTCTCTCTCACATGAGTAACATCTCCTCCTCCTCCAAATCAAAATCTGTCTAACCCTAAATCCCCAACAACTCTCATGCATGGCCAACAGACGAAGCCTCTCTCTTGGCCAACAGCTCTTCCCTCTTTCTAGGACAGCAGCTTTCATTGTTCAGTTGCTTCTCTCCCCAAATCTTGCTAAACATCTATTGGAGAATATTAAATATTTTTTTGAAGAGGGCGATAATCCATTATCATAGTTATTGCTGCATTTGAAGACACATGATGAGTTTGAAAGGTAAGAGCTTACGAGAAGTTTATAGAAGCAAAGCACTCCCACATTGAAATCCATCATGAAATCTAATGATTGAATATTTTCTTCTCCGTTAGCAAAAGACAATAATCCATCATATGTATCAAATTCCAAGGACTTATTATTAAATTTATTTTCTTCTCTGTTAGCCAAAGACAATAATCCATCTTACATATCAAATTCCAAAGACTTATTATTTAATTTGTAGTCACAATCCACGGATAGTCATGAATCTTTGGTGTCAAAACTGCGTGAGAGCTGTTGGCGATTTTTAGGGTTAGACAGATTTTGATTTGGGGAAGAAGGAGATGCTACAAATGTGAGAGTGTTTTGTTTTAATTGTCTGTGAAGAGGCTATTTTTGTCTTTAAACTATGTGCCACCCAAGCAAAAATCACATGCCAGTCACATGCTATTAATTTCTGTCTAACTTAATGGTAAAACTAACATTGGGGTGCAAAGTGTAACAAATGTGATAGTTTAGGATGTAAAATATACATTCGAATAGTTTATGGTGCAAAGTGTAATCTGGTGTATAGTTTAAGGTGGTAATGTGTAATTTTCCCATAAAATAAAGAACTAGTTGGATCACATGGAGTGTGTATCAAGTAGCCTAACCAGTTACAATCTGAAATTTCAGAGTCTAGTAAATCTAAGAAAAGATACAACAAAAATGTTTCCTAATGCATTCATACAATCATATAAAGAATATAAAAAGCATTGTTCAATAAAGTGAATAGAACATTCAGCACCAACAAAGGTCCTGCTATTCCTTTCTTGCCATATAGTTGGAAGAGCAACTTTCCAAGGGACTAATGGACTAATAGGGCAAGAAACATAGTATGTGAATCAGATAAGAGTAATCGTTAGTTGTTTAAGGCTTAAGCAATTGAGCCAAGCTTCCTTGTTATAAGTAACATTCCCCAATCACCAATACGGCCGGATTTTTTAGTACTAATTCTCAAACTGGTACAAGAACCCCTTAGTTCCATCCTAACCAAAACATTGGCCTATACTAGATGATATATATCGCCACTAATGAGAATGCTAAACAGAATTTTGACGTTATAAAATCCATAAAAATATAGCATATCCATTATATTAAGTTTATTTGTTAGGATTATTTTGCATATGAATATGTTGTGTTGCAATTTTTTCGGTATCAAAATTCTACAATTCTTGTGGAATTATCTTAGTAATTGGATTACATCACTTTTTGTTGAACTCAGAAAAAGATCAAATTGTAACAATTTAAACAATATCGTAAATATTTAAGCTAAAAAAATAGAGTTTAACTCAAAAACAATATCAAATTATGGAGTTTGTTATATAATTATTTCCATATTTAATTGCTTATACACTAAGGGGTATTCTTTTAACTTTGGCAGGGAGGGGCAATTCCCCCCCCCCCCCCCCCCCCCGCGGGCGGCAGAAACCCCCTAGCTCTGCCCCATCTAAATAACTATAAAAAATAGTACAACATGCCAAAATGGAAATTGTTTTAGTGTTTTATCCCTGACAGCTTAGGTAAAAGGGTAGAAAACATTTTCCACTTTTTTCTGTTGACTAGGCTACAAGTTTCCTATTGACCAAAGTTTTTTGCCATACCAAATCCCAGAAAATAAGTGGAACGTTTTCCATTGAAACAAATGATTCATTAATCTAGACAAACTTGATAGAAAATAGAACCAGTTTAATTTTTAACTCGTTTGGTTTTTTCTTCCTTATAGCTTTGTATAAATTTTTTCTTCCTTATAGAAGTGGATAAGGATGCATCTGTTGCTTCTAATACAGAAATGACAGCTTTAAAAATGTAACATAACTAACTCAAATGAACTTTGTCATGTTGACCTGCAGATGACAAGTTGAAGATTTAACATAACAAAGAACTGGTTGAGTTGACCATAAATGAGACAAAGATCAAACAAGAAGAAGAAGACGAGGACCAACATTATGACAGCACATTTGCACAAAATGAAAAGGTTTTAATTAAAAGCAATACCTTTCATAGCCAAGACCTTCCAGGACAATCGAGACAAACTCCCAAAATTTCATGCGTTCCATGTTGGTAATAAAATATGCCTGCAAAACCAATCTCCATTTAACAAACCTGCCAAAACCCAGTTATAATATCCTAGTTGGACATGTCCTCACTCATATATGTATCTTCTTGTTTAACTTTCCTAGGAGACATTCCAATTGAATTTTGAGGCATAAATCTGCAATTGTAAAGAAAATGCCATGAAACAGAATATTAAATTGATGTATGCCTCTAAACTAACTCAGACATATTGACACGTTTTTTGATAATCATCCCCCAAAAAACTTCAAATTTCTTCTCTTATAAGTATCTGAATAAAAATGTTTGAACCTGTCCAGCATAAAATCCTTTTGCAGGTTGGTTCCAAATCATAAAGCTTGCACATTGGCATTCTATTTTTGTTTCATCACCTACTAAATGCATTAAAAATCCCAAGAACATGCCATCTGGGCCTTGGCACAGATGATTAAAGGGGAGGGGGGGCACTATAAGCGTATACTCATTTTTGAGAAGATATGATTCCATCAGAGAATTCAATGGAATTGACAGAGAACTATAAAAATAAAATTCGAGCTGCAAGTAAAGTTCCCAACAGTGAATTACAAACAACCATCCCCCCCCCCCCCCCCGGGGGCGGGGCAGTCCCTTCCGGGCCCAAAAATAAAATACCATTGAAGGTGGTTGCCACATACACAGAAAGTTCAAGCAAAAACCTTTGTTCAATCTTAAAGTTGCTTAAGGATGCAGAGAATGCACTGTTATGCCTAATGCCTATCCAGAACAGGGACCATAAAGCTTCAAAGTACCTATCATGGTGCAGGAAGTCACCAAGACTGCCTCCACCAGTCCACCCCCAATGAGGTTTTCTTGGCTTTGGGCTACACCGTAAGCTCACCAAACCAAGCATATGCACCCCATAAATTTTGGAAGTTAGAGTCTGTTCAGACCATGCTCTCACTCACACAAAGTCACTGGGTTCAAGCTACCCCTTGGTCCCACTCAACTGCCTCCTCCGGTCCTCCCAGTTTCTTCCTCAGGTCAGTCAATTCTCCTCTCAAATTGGTGTTTCTCAACCATCAAATCATTTTAAGTGATGCATGATACATCTCCACCTAAAGCCTATCACTACACTGCATTGTTATATCTATGGATATTTGACAATATAGCCTATCTCATATTTTAAGTCTCAAAGATTCCAACAATATAGTCACATGCAATAAATTGGATAAATCAAAATTGGTTCTAGCACAACCAGAATAAGCAAAGAAGTACAACCCATTTGAGAACAAAAAATAAATGCATTCAAACTTAGAATCCACCCCAACCCCCCAACAGTAACTTTGCTTTTCCAAATCTTCCCAATAGATGACAATTGGATTTGATGGAGGAAGCTCTCTCTCTCTACACACACACACACACACATATATATATGAACCTGGCCTGATGCTTTTTCTGCAACCATCCCTTCTGATGCAAGAGCTCGCTCAGCACATATATGGGCATGTGCCACATTTTCAACATAAGTGAAGTCATAAATGTTGTTGCCATCTCCAACAATGAACTATCATTTTAGAAAAGAAAGGAATCAATAATAGATTTTATTGAATGTTAATGTAATGTACTTATGTGTGTGTTTCTGTGTAACATAATCTTCTTTTTTTGACAAGCGTGATGTGTGTGTGTGTGTGTGTGTGTGTGTGTGTGTGTGAGTGTTTGCATTTGTATACATTTACATACATATAGCCCAAATGTATTCACCACTCAGTACCCCAAATTTTATATGATTTAGAAGATTCTTGTACCCAAACCTGGTACTTCCTAGCAAGCAGAGAGGCACAATTAAATGTCAAATGATTATTTGATCAATGTTTTTAGTGGTCAAATTTCTTGACTAATAATTATTTGATCAATGTCTTAGTCAAAATCTGTGTCATTCATGTATCACATCATAGATGCGGATGACTGAACCCGTCATAATGTCCAATTTGTTGTATATCACATGCACAACCAGAAAACAAAAATGGAGACAAATTCATCACTAAGCAGAACAATGAATATATACATACCTTCAATTTCCCTGCCCTTGCAGCATCAACTAAAGATGGAACAAACAACTTATCTCCAGGACCAAAAATGCTGCTAGGACGTATGCAGCATGTTAAAAGTCCATTAGTCCCATTCGATTTGATAACCAATGCCTCTCCTTCAGATTTAGTTGCTGAATATGAATCATTGTGCTGAAACAAGTGAAGACAATATAGGCATTGTGTAGACATTCTAACCAACAGAAAGGACATTATAAATTGAGGATAGATAATACTAAAGTTTACAAGATCAGCACAAAAAACAGACACAAGCAAAGAGATTGTTCGATGTTCATAAGTAATAGACACAATAATATAAATTGAAAGCTTTTAATTTTTATTTATTTTTAGATTTATTCTAATATAAGTAATAGATTTAATATTTTTTGACAAACTTATTGGTGCCATGCATGGGTTAGCAGCAGCAACAACAAACCCAACACTTTTAACGTGAAGTGAGTACCTTAGCCGGGTAGGGCACTGATTCATCCCCATCCAAAATGCCATTAACCCCATCAAAGACCACACTAGGAGAGCTAGTATAGATCAGTCTCTTCACTTTATGCTCAATACAAGCATCAATAACATTCTTGGTCCCTATAATAAATCATAAACAAACCACAGCATAATAAGACAAACAAATTCGAACACCCAAAACAAAGCAAGATTCAACAAAGTCCAAAAGCACATCAAAAAAAGCCAATAGGCTAAACACTCATCAACCCTAGCACTCGGTACCTTCCACATTGACCGAATAATGTAGCTGGTAATTGTTGATCGAAGAATTCGGCGCAGCCATGTGGAACACAACCTCAGCTCCTTCCAATGCTGTTTCATATTATTATTAAAACAAAAACAAAAAAAATTCAAAACTTTTGCAGAAAAATGTTCAGCTAGGCATTTTATCAAACAGTTGGAAGGGGTGAGCAAACCTTTGAGAACTTGGTCCTTGTTTCGAAGATCCATGGAAACATAAACAGCTTGAGCAGAGCGCAAGGCTTGGCCGAGAGTTCCATTCTCCTCGTGAGGGTCAAGGCTAATGGTGGGACCCATATCGGCAATTCGGACGAGGAACATGTTATATGAGATGAGCTTTTCAACCAAATGACGAGCAGCAAAACCACGACCTCCTGTCACCACGCACCATCTCTCAGTACCATCATCCCCAGATGCCATTTCTCTCTGCAAAACCATAAAAAACCCAATTGACTAAAGCATTAATTGTGTGTATTTGTAATGTGTTTGATAGATCTTGATAAGGAAGAAGAATTATGAAGTAACCTTTTTCAATGAGGGAGTGATCGATGGGATCTTAATTGATTCTGGGCTGGCTTGGCGAGTTCAGCTAGTGTAGGTGTACTATTTGCACAGACTGATATTTGGTGGTCGTTGGCTTTGGATTTGGTAGTATAAAATTTGAGTTTTTGTTGTTACCAAAGTAATTCACTTTCACAAAACTCACTTCTTCTTTTCTTTTCTTTTTTCTTTTTTTTTTTTTTTTTTTTCAAAAATTCAAAATCACCTGCATGGCTGCATCATACATCATAAATTTGAGAATGTCTATTAAAATGAGTGTAGAACTAAATATGCTCCTAAATTTATTTTTTTTTTTCAAAAATTCACAACCACTTACATTGTATATACCTCATAAGTTCGAGAAATACTACATATCTATAATTAAAAAAGATATATTAAAACTAGTGTAGAATTGATTTGCTCCTTTTTTTTTTTTTTTTTTAATTTACAATCACTAACATCATACATCATAAGTTTGAGAAATAATAAGTATCTATTAAAAAATTATTAAAATGAGTGTAGAACGGATTGTGCTCCTAATTTTTTTTTTTTTTTTATATTTACAACCACCTACATCGTACATCATAAGTTTGAGAAATAAATGTATCTACTAAAAATTTATTAAAACGGGTGTAGAATTGATTGTGCTCCTAAATTTAATTTTTTTCAAAAATTCACAATCATCACATCATACATCATAAGTTTGAGAAATACTATGTATCTATTAAAAAACTATTTAAACAAGTGTGCCGCATGCCCATGTTGGGCTACCATTGCCTAGGCAACATATATGCCAGGACCTTGACTACGTGCCCACGCGAGGCATGCCATGGTCTAGGCTATGTGCCGCGTGGGTGGATTACCAAGGCCTTGGCATGCCCTTGGGACCCCTTGAAGGCCATGGCAGCTACGTGGGGAGCACGCTGCTACCAAAGCCAGATAACCTCTTTTAACAACTCTTGATCTTCACCCCTCAAAAAGTGCTTAGGACCGAATCTTTCCTAGCACCAGGAAACATTGATTTGTTGAGAAAACATAATTCCCCTTTTTGAAGCAATTCTTGGAATCTTGTCTTGGTTTTTCGTGAATTGATCGTGCTCTTGATTTTTTTTTTTTTTTCAAAAATTCACAATCACCTACCTCACACATCGCAAATGTGAGAATACTATGTATCTACTAAAAAAATTATTAAAAAATGTGTAGAACTAATTACCTACATCATACATCATAAGTTTGAGAAAATACTAAATATCAATTGAAAAAATTATTAAAAGAGGTGTAGAACTGATCGTGATCCTAAAATTTTGGATACTTTCTTCAAACTTGGCTTGGGTGAGGGCCCATCAAGATTATTTTTCCACATCGACCCAACACAATAGAATATTGAATTTTGATAATAAAGAACATAATATGCTAATAATAATAATTAATATCTCTAGCCAAAAAAAAAAAAACAATACCAAGTACAGGTATTTAACTTGGGTTATATTGCAAGCATGTTCTTCCATGTGATCACCTAATTTTGAAAGTTTGATTGAATTGCAAGTGTTTCCAATAATTTGTAAATGAAAAGTGGGTCAAATTAGGGGTGTTTCATACCTTTTTTGGGATAGGAAAACTCATGTGAGGTAGAAGTGGGGCAAACGAGGCTCAGGACGGGTTGGAAGTATTTTTGTCATGCCTAATGAGATGGCTTCAACATTAACAAGTTAGTGATGAGATAAAAATGGGAGGAACAATCTTGAGAGTGATACGAAAGAGATGAAGCAAGTGTTTTTGGATGGTAATAGAATATGTTATAATAAATAAAAAATATTAAATTATACTAAATTAAAAAAGTAGATAACTTTTAAAAGTTTGCTTTTTGCTCCTGTAATATTTGGATTTTTCCCCAATAACTTAGGAGCAAAATGTGGATGAAAAAATAACTTAATTTATAATAGTCTAGGGATAAAACCAATAAAGAAAATACTTTAGTATAAAAATAGAAAATGTAACATTTTCGATAGATTGGGAATGAAAAAAAAAAAAATCATGCAAACTTTAGGGATGAAAACAATATTTTGGCCTAAAAACATATGTATGCACGTTAAGGACTACATGGGTTGGCAACCCGTCCCTTCCCTGTCACCTATTTAGGGTAGGGAAAATTCGAGTAGGGTAGGGCAGGGTGAGTCAATCGAGATGGAGAATTTTTGCCGTCCATAGGTAAAATGGTACATTTAAGAGGATAAAGGAAAAAGATAATTCATTCATTATTGGACAACAACAAAAATGAAGAGAAGGTTCTACCATAAATGCCATTGGCTACACAGTACACCTATTATCTTTTGTCACTAAAGCAAACTATTCTTTAAGCAATAGTCCATTTTACAACAATAAATTATTTATGTTAATGAACAAAGTCATATGGAGTTCGATATATGTATCATTATGGTTGGAGTAGGGGAAAGGGTTGTTCAATAAGCCCAACATTGAGCACCACAAGGCTTATAGATTGAGCACCGTTATAATATTCAAAATTACCTCTACAATGTTCGGCCTCCATTACCTTCCCCCACCACCTTATCAACCAAATTTTCACATTATTCACTTGTAACAAATCAACTAGGTGCTTGAGGAAATCTTTCCTTCAATCGATTTGTACAACTTTCCATAAAGAGAAAGTTTGTCAAGCACTCTCAACCTCCCTTCACATCAATATTTATTGTGTCTCACAAACTTTTAATTGCATACAAATTTGCAATTGAGACTGCCCCCCCCCCCCTCCCAACATATTACCTCATGCACACCACTGTGGAGTATATCCCATTAGTCCACCAAAGGAAACAATCTCTAGCACACTCATAAAACCTGCTTTTGAAGCATGATTCCTACCAAAAGTTTTCCAAACACACCCTATAAAAACCCACCAGTCCTATTGGGCCATTGGCTAAGACAAGCCATTTATGATCACTATTATTTTGAGGAATTTAGTGCAAAAGGATATTGTAAAACTTATGGTCTGTTTGAATTGAGGGGGAGTAGAGTAAAATAGAGTAGAATTAGCCCAAAATTAACTTATTTTCAGCCAACTCTACTTTACTCTCCTCCACTCTCTTTCTCTCCCCTCTCAATCCAAACAGACCCTTAGTTATCGAAGTATCTTTAGCTAGCTTCCACCCCAGCTTGCCCAAGTCACATTAAGGGATTTTTGTTCCATGTAGAAAGGAAGGCGTATCAGTAGTAGCTAAAACATGTTTCTTCTTTCGGAACAATTTCCTTGCAATTCAATCTTTTTATGTTCAATCCATCCACCTATAAGTTAAATATGGCCACCTGAGTTGGATCTAGCCCACAGTTGGGTCATATAAAGCTTAACTAGACTGTGTTCTAAAAGGCCCAAAGCGGTCATACATATAGTGAAATTCAGCCTACCGTGAGTTTTTTTTTTAATCTTTGAAAACCGATTAGAATACAAAAATTTGAGCCATATGTTTGGGAGGTAAATTGAATAAATTATAAGAGACATTTCATAGATCCCCTCTTGTTTGGGAGTTTTGTAGGAAGAAATATAACAGTTATACATTAGTACCCATTTCATTTTATTATTTTATACGTGTTACATCCAAAATGTTGGCAAAGTGAATCATTCCTCTCATTATTTGCTATGAAATTATGTTTTTATTCTCATTTTTTTAATAGATGAATAACGCTCTATTTGTTTTAGTAATAATGTTATATAGAAAATGAATCATTTTCCAAAAAGTATTTTCTATAAAATTATCTAACTTTCCTATATTTGGTAACAACCTTAAATGAGTTAAAAAAAAAAAAAAAAAACAATCTTTCAACTTCCCTTATTTAGCTTACTTTGAAATAGAATTGTTTTTTCAAAAATATTTGTAGAAAACAATCTCTAAAAATAAGCCATACTTTTTATATTTAACTCATTTTTTTAGATGCTACAAAATACTGGAAAATATGAAAAACTATCTATACACAATGTTTTCCATCGAAACAAACATAGCGTAATTAACTACAATTAAACTACGTAGGGTTCATTATAATAATCAGCCCTAAACTATAAGGGTGTTTTCAATGTGTAGACTAAGGTTATGTTTGGTAATAATTTTATTTTCTGTTTTCAAAAACTTGTTTTTGGGAATACAAAGAAAAAAAAAATTTCTTGTATTTTTGAAATAAAAAACATGTTTGGTTAGTTGAAATTAAAAAAAAAAAGTTTTTTGAAAAAAAATAGAAAATACTAAAATATTTTGTTACTAGGATTTGAACTCTAATGCTAACTCATTAAATGAGACAGATTCATTAAATTAAATGCATGTTTTATTGACTTTTGAAAATTAGAAACTGAAAATAGCATTTTGCATGTTTTCAGTTTCCTTCATAGATTGAGTTTTGAAAACAGTTTTTGTTTTCTGTTCATTTTGAGTTGCCAAACAAGTTTTTTTGTCTCAAAAATATAAAATTGTTTTTGAAAACATAAAATAAAGGAAAAAAAACAGTTACCAAACATACCCTAAATTTCTAAATTTTACAATACATTTCCTAATTAGATGTTAATTTATAATTTCTACCTCAAATATAAATTAGTGTAAAAAACTAACAAAATGGTTACTTGTTGTAGAGGGCATTGTAATGTGCATAATTGATTTAAGCCATAATTTTGGATGGAGGGTGGATATCACAAATTATTCTCAATTTGGGATATTGACCGTAAGATTTTAAAATTTTGGATACACATTATAAATAAAATATAGTTTAAGATGGAAAGCTAAAATTAACCCAAGGAAATATTTATTTATAAAATTCCAAACACAAATTTTTCCATTTTATTTCTCTATAAACTACCAAACATAGTCTATTGGTAATATGATGAAATGTCTTTTGTATGACCCAATATGTATCAAAATGTTACATTACGTTACTTCCTACAACCAATTTTTGCATGATAATATGCATAAAATAATTGAATTATAACTAAAGTTTTTATTATTATTTTATTTTGATAGTTACAACAATTAGGATCTGAGAAAGAGTTGAACCATGTACATTTTCATTAGAAATATTATGAGATACTAGTTGAATTACAAGATTTTTGGCAAAATATAACTATATATGGTTTAAGATTAATGTACTCTATTGTAATGATGCACTATCTCACAATGGATGAGCATGCTAGAGCAAGTTTAACTAAAAATCTTGAGGCAAGGGACAAAGTTCATTCTTGCACAAAAAATAAGGTTTTTTTTTTAGAATATTAAGTATTTTTAACGCACACACAGAAAAAGAGAAGAAAGTCTTAAAATACAAAAAGTAAGTTGATACAATAAACTTGAAGACAAATTGAAGTCATTTACTTTTTTTTTTTTAATTAAAAAAAGAAGAAGTAAACATCAACTTAGTGGTGATGAAAAATGTGAGAAAAACAAATTATGTGAGCGCGAGTCTCTCCTTTTGTTTTAGATAGTATTTAATTATTATTTTTCTTAAATACATGACTGCCTATTCCAAAATACACAAGCTATATGTAAATATGTACAAATAGTAAATACTAAATAATAACCTCTTCAGCGAGTCATATCATATATAGAGTATAGACAAACAACAAATTGATTACTCTCTGATTTTTTTTTGGCCACATATTAGATGATTGAGAGAGAAAATTCAACAATAAAAATCACTACAAAAGCTGATTTGAACAGTCTCAATCCCCTAATAATATGATCAGTCCTTCACTCCTTCTCAAAAAAAAATCACTAAAAAATGATCAATGATTCATAACATACCATAATTTACGTATTCTAGATGGTATCAAAACTCTCAAAACTCCAAATTAGGCATCTCCAAACGACAAAATCTAGCCATAGTTCAAAATCTCGACATATAACTAATGACCAAAAACAAAGTAATACCATATATATTGGCATCTAACCTCAAAGTAGTGAGCTTTCAAAACAATAATTAAACTTTTGTATTTATCCAAAAATTGATAAAACCGTTAAGCCGCTATTTTATCCCAAAAAATTGTTGCAATTCAGTGCAATGGTATGGCAATTAAATAAGATATTCACTTAATGTAACTACAACTTCTAAGACTTAACTTTTATCATTTAGTAAGTACATAATATAAGGAACTTTAATTTATTTTCAATCTTCTATTTTTTCTACATACTAACTTAACACATCTACTTCTAAAAAGAATAAAATATTACGATTTTTTTTGTGAAACAACATATTTTCATGGGCCAAAATGGGGTTTTACTCCTTTCTCACAAACTTTCCAGCAAAATGCCCCCTATCTGAAACTATTTAGGAATATGCCCCTATTTTGAAACTCAATTTTTAGAAAGTCAAGTTTCAAATGTAAAACTCGATTTTTGGACAATTGAGTTATAGCGAAATTGAACTTAGGGAAAAAAAATTCCTGGAACTCGAGTTCCACAAAATTTATTTATTTAATTTTCAGTTCGCTATAACTCGATTGTCCAAAAATCGATTTTCAAAATAGGGGCATTTCCCTAAATAGCTTCAGACATGGGACATTTTGTTGAAAAGTTTTGGCGAAATGGGCAAATGCCTATTTTGACCAATTTTCATGTCAAAAACTTAAAGAGTTCACGCATTACTAATGGGACATGATAGGTCCAAGAACCTTTTTGTATGATATAATATACTTAAATATAAGGATGGGTTCAAAGAATTTTGTCTTAACGGTATTTTATGTCATCAATAATTCAAAATTAAAATAAAATATTATAAAAACGTGTTGTCTTTGAATGTTATTAATAGACAGTCACTTTGATTTATTTTCAATCTTTTATTTTTTTCCTATACTAACTTAACACGTCTTCTTCTAAAAATATAAACATTATGGCTTTTTTTTTGAAACCGCATATCATGTCAAAAGCTTAAAAGCTTATAAAGAGTTCATACATTAGTAAGACTTTATTTTATAGATCCAATACCCGTATTGTATGATATAATAATATACTTAAATAATATACTTAAATAAGGGCGGGTTCAAAGGGTCGATCTTGTCTTAACGATATTTTATGTTATCAATAATTAAAAAAAAAAAAAAAAAAATTGCTGTCTTTGAATAATAGACATTCACTTTTTGAAATTTTTATTAGGGTAATTGCTCTGGTACATCCTTGCTATCGTACTTTAGTCAATATGGACATCATCATCATCATCATCATTATTATTTGTGTCTCCATTGACCATCATCTATTGCCAGATTAAATAACAAATACGGCTTTGAACCATTAAACAACGTGACACGTTGATGATACTGGATTGGGTTTTTTTTTTATATTTTGGTTCTCTCCTCTCTAGCCTTTATTCATGTTGTAAGGGAAGCCAATTTCTTAGCCCATGATTTTGTAAGCTTAAGGGGAATGACGGAGATCTGTTTTATATATATATATATATATATATATATGTTTTTCGTTAATAATATGAGTTTATTCAGAAAATTAAAAACAAAACAAACAACGTACGCTTGATTCTAATTAAGCAAGCAATATATATATTAGCAGTACAAAAACAAACACAGATTTTTCTTTTTAGCAAAGAGAACAAAACATAGAAAAGGAAATACATTTCCAACTGTGTATTATACCATCAAAGTTTAAAGCTAACCACTATGAACGTTCCCAACTGTTTAGATACTTCCATAACCCAAATCAAATGCTAGTTTGCATTCATCTAAAATAAAGCACAATATACTAGTTTTAGTTTCCCAAATCAGCTGGTTTGGTATCATTTTTTGGCAAAGACTCAGTCGATGCCGATGGTGGAGCCGGAGTGCTGGGAGGAGGAGCAAGAGTCTGCCGCGGTGGCAGAGCCTGATTGGGTGGTGGATGTGGAACAGCCTTGTCTGCAGCAGCATTGTCCGAAGGAGGAGCTGAGAGGTCTTCAAGGGAAATGAACACACTCTGTGATGGCTTCCTTTGGTGGCGACCTACTTTCTGAGACATTTTTCTTCTTCTTCTTGTTTTTTTCTTCAAGCAAACTGATAAGAATCACAGAAACAAATATGGGAGTTTGAGGAAGGAAAGCAGGGAAGGAAAGCAAGAGAGGCTGATGAGAGAGAAGGTGGGGGTTCACTAGATTTATATTGCACAATACATAGTTGACTTCTTTTGTATATGGTAATGTCTTAAAAGGGTTATCCAATGCACCGGGATTCGTGGGCAATATCTTGCACAAGATGCAATTCCAAATTGCAAAGCATAAGCATTTAATGTCTTGATAATACTTTTTTTTCCTTTCCCTTGGGGTTGTTAGAAATACATTTATTTATTGTTAAATATTTCTACTCTTGAACTCCTAAGTACTTTATCTATGAAACGAACCTGTCAAACACATATTTTCTTTATATAAAGCTCTCACTTAATAAGATTCTAAATCTATTATTTTGGGTTAAATTGATAGATATTGTGATGCTTCATTTATGTATCTTAAATCTCGTCAAACTCTCCCCGCCGCTGACTATCTATTTAATAAAGAAAAAAAAAAAAGTTATTATTTTGAGTGGAAGATAAATATCATGCACCAAGATTGGACCATACTAGTATTTTCAACAAAACATTTTAAAAAAAAAATCATAATGGCATAAATGCCCCTACAAGGCATTGATGCTTTTTTTTCCTCCTTTTTGTGGATAAGAAAGTGTCTAAAATCCTTGTAACCAAATATGATTGACATGTTTCCTTATGAGGAGAATTTAGTTTTGAATTTCCCATTCTCCACTTATGGTTTTGTTGTGGAGGGTGTTGGACAACATAGAGCCTATAATCAAGGTGAGTGACTCCATAATTAATTTGACATTCTCATGCAATTCACGATTAAGGTTGTAAACGAGTTGAGTCAAACTATATATTAAAATTTCCAAATTGGTTCATTTAATTTTATGTTAAACATAAGTCAAATTTGATCTCCTCACGAAGCTAAATAGCATGATTAAATTTTGGTCATTTCTTGTCAAATAAATCCAAACTTATTTATGAGTTACTTGATTAAAATAATCTTCTCTTATATTATGTAGTAAACACCGCACCTAATTTCTATTACCCTTTAACAAATCTAATGATTAATAACTGAATTATAGTTTACATGTAAGAAATTTAAAATGATATGTCATGCCATTATTGTTCAATTAATGTACAAAGAAAATCCACTGCATAATGGTGAAGGAATTCTTTTCATTTATGGCCTTAGGGTGAAGCCACCTTATGCATTGGGGAGGCCATGGCCCCTCCAAATTTTGTTAAAACCTCTCTAATTATAGGTAAAAGTAGGCTAGAATCATTTTGACGCTCTGTTTGTTTCGCTGGAAAACTTTATGTAAAGATGGTTTTCCACATTTTCTAGTGTTTGGTAGCACAAAAAAACCTGATCAATGGAAAACTATCTTTGGTCAACGAAAAACTCTAATAAAAATAAGACTTATTTTTTATAGGTTGTTTTCCAAAAAAAAATTTTGGAAAACAATCTCTCTCTCACGTGTTACATCTCCTATAAATATTATTTTCGTCTATACATGTGGGAAACATAATTTTTTGGCGCCTTCTCTCTCTCATGGTAAATTTTCTTGCTTTTTCTCTCTTCCCTTTGCTTTTTTTCTCCTCATACCCTCACTATCACTAACTCTGGTCTCTCCTCTTCCCATAGATCTCTCTCTTTAATTGTCTCCCTTCTCTCTTTTCTCCATGTTTTTCTTCCCCTCTGTAACACAATTCTCATATTAGATTTTTTTTTTTTCCTTCAGTGATCGGTCAATAGCTCCGACTTGCAAAGGAGAACAAATTTGCAGTAGTAATTATTTCATTTCTCTCTACCAAAATCCCAATTCTTTACTTTGAATTTCAAGTTCGATTTTCTTTTTTCTCTAAGAAATTTTTGGTTTGATGGATTCCAGGTAGAAGTTACTTCCTTTTCATACATAAAGTGCAAAAAAAAAAAAAAAAAAAAAAAGAAGAAGAAGAAGAAAGAATGAATGAAGGAAAAGATGAAAATTTTAAACATAGTACCTATATTGCTCTAAATTGCTTTTACATGGGACAATCTTTACTGTGGACTAATAATATTGTTATATAATGAATGATAATTGTTTAGGAGAATTGCATTTGTTGGCAAATACTTTTTTTGTTGGCAGACACTATGCAGTGATGATATCTTATGTAGTACATTATGTAAATACATAATTTAGAGTAATATTGAAGACTTGTGGTTGACCATAGTAGACAAATGGTTGATGTGTGTGTGTGTGTGTGTGTGTGTGTGTATGTTACTGTCTATTTGTACAAGCAAAATAAATGGTAGAGATCATGAAAATTTGACAACTAATTAATTTTGATTGTATCTATTGTCAAAATTTTAGTATGAAAACCAAATTTATTCTTGGTTTTTTATTTATAATGATTACGTTAGTTAGTTTTCATAATATACATGTTCTAAATTATACAATAAATATTTTAGAAAAAATTGCATACCAAACATCATAAAACATTCTCAAACTCATTTTTAAGGTTGTTATCAAACACTGGAAAATAAGACAGTTTTCTAGAAAATGCTCTTTGGAAAATATATCATTTTCTAGAAAACGTTAATGCTGAAACAAACAGAGCGTGAGTTAAGAGTTGGCCCCCACAAGATTAAAAGATCGGCCCCCCCTCCAACACGTCACTCATAAAATTCTTCCCACACCAAATCCCAACTGTGCAATCATAAAAATTAACTCATTTTGTCTTTTCCATTCTTCGCTAAAGCATGATAGCCACATCCATATTTTTTTAGTATTTAGTTATTCAATTTTTGTGAAGGGATAAAACTAAGGTGTAGTACATCAGATTACCTGATTAAAATTATATGTATTGAATTTAATTGTTCTTAAAAATAATAACATTATTTGTATTTTATTGATCATGTTAAACATGCGCTTGAATTTAATTGAAGAACCTAATGTAGTACACTTAGGATATTGTACTTAAGTTTTGCACTTTCTCAAAACTATTACAATATCCCTTTCCACTTAAAAACCACTGAAAAGACTCTCCTCTTCACTTGGTGCTCTCTCTTCAGTTACTCTTCATTAACTCTTCCATGGGATGCTCTCACATAATCAAATTTTCATTAGTTTCTCCCTCTTCCTTAACAAAGAGTTTTCTTATTTAAAGCTAAGCAAATATTGAGAAATACCAACTTCTTCTTCTGCAATTTTGTTGTATACTTATATTTGATTTCTATGATTTTTATGGACTTATGGTTTTTCAAAAGAATAGCAGAAACTCATGAAAAAAAAGACTTAAGATGCTCAATTGGTCAATTAACTTGTTAGTATTTTGATATTTAAGTGCTATAGAATTACACCGACAAAATTTTTTTATCAATAATCTTGTGTTATAAATATACTGTACTTTGAGTTTTTCATTGAATTACAAATCAAAATGATAGTTTTACCTTGACCCCCATAAAAAATTCTTGGCTACGCCCTTGGGCCTACCAAAGACCCCCTCAATTTTAATGCCGATACACTATCTATACTTCTCAATCCTCCCATCAAAAAGTATCATTGATTGTTATTAGTCAAGAATTGGACAGAAAAGTAACGTCTATTAAGCAAATGACGTTTTAAGTTTTGGTTCATAAATAGACTCCTAATAAAACGAGTTTTTATATCACTCTTTTTTCTTTTTTTTCTTTTTTTTTTTTGAGAATCCGGACCGATAGGTCAAGTTTTATTCCATGAAGAGAAAAAAATTACACGATACGATAGGCCAAGGTTTTTTTTTTTTTTTTTTCGTTATTGTATATCATTCTTATTACTATTATTAAATATATTAAAAAAATCCGAACTTATATTAATCAATCAAGTAGGATAAACTCTACGTGGGCTACGTTAAGTCTTCTGGCCGATAAAATATTATAGAAATTAATCATTTGAGTTAATTAGATAAAATGATTTTTGTAGGGTCGCAATTCAGGGCTCACGCCCAACAGGAATGGGGTTCTGGCCTAAGGAGCCTGAAACAATGAATTTCTAGAGAATAGGCTGCAGAACTAGGCCTTAACGGAGTGGGTACTAGCTAAAATTGGGTCATGCAACAATCAAGAATAAGAAAATCCCCTTCATGTCCATTAGATGTTCAATCCGAGGAGACGTGGAGGACGTATATCAGTCCCTGCTCAAAGGCTATGGTCCTAACACTGTTCTTCTGTTCTAAGTTCCCTTTTTTCTTCGTCCCCTCTTCATGGGGACTTCCCTCTCTTATATAGCCCTCTCGAAGTCATCAGGGCCTTACATTTGTTAATTATCTGGACCTCCACTTAAGTGTCTGTTCCATCGGACATCCCCCCCCCTCATCTTTCTATGAGTTGTGGTAGCTAAAGCAATACTGTTCACAAGTCCTCTCCACATTAATGCGGCCAGAAAAGTAGTTGTCATGCATTTAATGTAGCAACTGTAGCCTCTCCCTTAACGTCCTACACTTTCCTCCTTCTTATGGGCTTATGGGACTCATCCTTGTTACCAATGCTCGTAGGTGTGGATCTTTCTAGCAGGCAGAGTGCATATTTGAGCCATGCTTGGTACGTTCGTGGAGACATTTCTCCTCGGACCGCCTTTTAGCCCTCTTAAGGCCCACTAGAGTTGGGCCG
Source organism: Quercus robur (assembly GCF_932294415.1). Lineage (NCBI taxonomy): Eukaryota > Viridiplantae > Streptophyta > Magnoliopsida > Fagales > Fagaceae > Quercus > Quercus robur. Next base: position 1,620,244 of record NC_065540.1, read on the forward strand.
GGGGCCATTTTGGCACTCACACCTTCTTCTCGGACGTGATCGAATTTTCTATATGGGGCCCAAGGCCCATTGTGTGATCTTGGGCCTTTGCCCCTACAATTTTCATTTAAGAACTTTCATAAACTTTTTTTTTTTTTTTTTAGAAAACGAACTTTCATAAACTAGATTTTTTTTTTTTTTTTTTTTTTTTTTTTTTTTTTTTTATATACAAGATAAAATTTATACTTTAGCTTAATATAAGTGTATGTGTGTGAAGCTCCCTCCTAAAGACTTGAATCCTAACCCTTTCCCTCCACACCTCACAAGCACTTATATTTATGGAGTGACCACCGCACCAAAGGTGTGCAGTGGTATAAACTAGATTCATTAACTTTGAATTGTTGCCAAGTGCCTCGTACCTTAAGTGATATTGCCTAGTTCTTTATGAGAAAAACTAAGGTTTGAATCCTCCTCCCTCACTTGTTGCAATAATTAAATTTATATACAGAACCCAAAAAAAAAAAAAAAAAAACTTATATTGTTCATAATTACATTTTTTTTTTACTACAATATGAACTATTTATATCATCGATAAATTACAAGTAATAATTTGATATCTTATGCAAGTATTTACAAATGTACGCATTCTAATTTCAAATCATATATAATATTAATATATTTTTATACATATAAATATTATAAATAGATAATATGATTTATATAAACATATAATATTATACTTATTCAAATTGAAACTAACACTCATGAGCTTGTTATCCCGTTTAAATTTGATAGTTTGATAGTTGGACCTAAACTTGAACTTGAATTTTATTTGTTTGATAATAAATAAACAAATATAAATAAGTTTTTGCCTAAGTAAAGTTTGAATTGTTTATAAATAGAACGAGTTGAGTTTACTTAAAACCATATTAAGTAATTGGAAATGGATTCTAAGAAATATTGTTGTATTAATCTTGCTATGAATTATCTCACATTTTCAAAAAATGTGGGCATACACATCTTGATATATAACAAACCTTTTGAGCCTATATGTTATTGCCAAATACAAAGATTTCAACTTTTATTTTTGACATTTTTTGTCTGTAAAGGGACTCATAATTTGCAAAAGCAAACATATTGTATCAGAACATTTTTTTTTATTGTATAATAATAATAATAATAATTTTTCCCTAGCAAGTAAGAACTGAAATTTTGAACTCAATTATTTATTTTATGTGAAGAATCGGATAATACCAATAAACTATATAAGAGTATAAGACTTTTTATAGTGTACCAACACATATACCATTATAAAATTGTTATTCAATATATATATAACAAAATAAAATATAATATTGTCAACATATTTTTGCCTAAACTTATTGGAAAGTAGAAGATGAGTTAAATTTAATCGAATGAAAAATGATACAAATGAATAAAGTGAAAATCATTAATTAATGTTGTGTTTGGATTGGGTGAAGTGAAGATAATAGGGAAGGGAAATTATGTTTGGTTATCCTTTTGTCTAAACTTATTGGAATATAGAAGATGAGTTAAATTTAATCGAATGGAAAATGATAAAAATGAATAAAGTGAAAATCATTTATGCTGTGTTTGGATTGGGTGAATTGAAGATAATAGGGAAGGGAAATTATGTTTGGTTGAGCTTGAGAGAAGTGGGCATAAATGGGGAGAAAGCTATATAATGAAAAAGGTACAGTTGGTTTTTTTTTTTTTTTTTTTTTTTTTTTAAACTTTTTAGTGGCTCACAAAATTACACTTTCGTCTATTATGGCCTGTTTGGAAGTTTAGAGAGGGAGGAGAGTAGAGGAGAGTAGAGGGGAATGGTTCCCCTCCACCTTGTTTGGATGTTTTTTAAAATTAGTAAGGGGGAAGAGAATAATTAGCCCTTCCCCTTGTTTGGATGTTTTAAAAATTAGGATAGAGAGGAGAGAAAATTATTAAAATAGACAAATTTACCCCTATTTGAAAATGGACTTGCAACATTGGTCTATTATTAATTTAGAAATGGTAAATTGGGAAATTTATCTAGTCAATAATTTATCTACTCTATTCTCCCTCCAAATCTCTCCAATTTGGGGGAATTAAAAATGAGGGGTTAGAGGTGGTTGAAACCCCTCCAAATCACTCCAAACTCCTCCCCCTTATTCCTTAATAAACTTTCAAACAAGGTAATTGAATTACTCTCCCTCCCTCTACTCTACTCTCCCTCCTTTTTTAAACTTCCAAACAGGACATTAGTTTTCATCCCTCTCTCTGCTTCACGAGGATATATATGCTAAAAAAAACACACACACACACACACGCATTTTTGCTTTCTATTTCTATTCCCTTTACAAACCAAATAGAAGAAACATAAGGACATATATATAATTTTCATTTCTCATTCCATCCCTATTTCTAGACATGTACGCACTATTTTAAAAATCACACTCGACCAGTTGGTTCAATTGATTGACTCAAACCTAGAAATGGTTAGGTAAAAACTAGAATAATTGATTAAAAAAAAAAAAACTGGTTAAAACCATGAAAAATTGGTCAAAAACTGGAGAAAAAAAAAAAAAAAAAAAAAAAAAAAAAAAAAAAAAAAAAAGGAGAACCAAACCCTTTCCTAATTCTCTAACCGTTATGGTTTTTGAAACCATACATATTTGAGGGAAACATTTTATTTTCCCATTTCTTTATCATTTAATTTCCCTTCATTTTTTACTTTTATTATCCTTCTCCCTAGCTACAAGTCTACAACCAAACAAAGTGTAAAATAATGGCACCAGAGTAAAGTGGCAACCACAAACATGGTGACATGAGGAGTATCCAAACAAGCCTACAGCCCAATCCAATTAATTTCTTAAACCTAACAAATAAAGCCATTATTTTGAACAAATTTTCCAGTAATTCAAAAGATATTTGAAGGATAATAATAAGTCATTTAATCCAATAAGTCAAAGAGTATTTAATGTTGGTTTCCTATGAAATATATAGTCATTATGTTTTAGTTCTCCTAAATAGATAAGTTATTTATTTTGTTTATAGTTTCTATGAGTCAAGTTCTTGAAAATGTAATGTTTTTAATTGCTAATTTCATTCTTCCATGCTTAGAATGTTGTTCTAAGCATTATATAAGTCATTCGGTTGAATTTAATAAAATCATGTTATACTGTTTTTAGAATTAACCTTTATGCTTTTCAGAAGATGGATTTATTCTAAATTAACTCTTATCCCTTGAATGGATCCCTTTATGTGGCGAGTTTCTATATCTCTTTGGGTGGTGATATTCTGTATCTCATTGAGTGGTGAGCCAATCTAATTCTGTATCCATAGTTAAATTCCTTTGGGTGGTGATATCTATATTATTTTGGGTTTGCTTTGTTAGTGAGCTTATCTATCAGATAAGTTTGGGTTGCCCCATACAATTCCGATATCAAATAACAACATGAATTTTTTATTTTTTGTGTTTTAATGAACATGTTGGGCTAAGTATTAATTTGAGTAAAAGAATAGGCTAAGCCCATATAGTAACAATGATAGGCAAGCCTGGAAACAAAAGCTATTATGGGAAGTGATTCACTTAAGTTGACATAAGATAGACATTTGATGATTTAAGTAAAGGATGCATGAATCACTACGCACCTTTGGCGTAATGGTTACTCTATAAATATAAGTGCTCGTGGAGTGTGTGAGGGGGAGGGGGGGTGGGGAGCAAGGGTTGGAGTTCAAATTTCCAAGAGGGAGTTTCACACACATATGCAAATAAATTAAGCTAGAGATTGAACAAATGCAAAAGAACAAAACGGAGAAGGACATGTGGTGCTAGAGATGGAACATAACCATCAGATCGACAAACCAAAGAACTTATTCACAACATATATCTGAGCAATTTTAGAGACCTTATATTAGGTTATTAGGTCCTTGTAAGCTTATGTCCTAATACTTTTATTTAAGTTTAATGCAATATGTACATGTTGTGAAAATTTGATATATATGAATGTCCATTTCAATGCAACATAGTGTTATTAGAATTGAATTAATCGAATTCTTGTGATTTTCCTTTAATTGAGAGGATATGCTTCAATTTACTTTAAGCCCTTTGATTTCAAGATGATGCAACATGTTTTATAGTCAATTAGTTAACATAGTCACTTTAAGAGTTTTGCCATTTAGCATTTCTTAATCTCTTTAGTTGTTAGCCAGTGCATGTTTCAAAGTCCTATTAGGTTAAGCATTTTCGTACCTCATACCCTAATTTACAAAGTTAGATAACACTTCAAACTAGTTGTCATACCTTGAGAATTATCTCGAGATAGTAACAATTTATCCATAAACATCTCGAACAACCTAAAAAGGTAATTAAAAACCTAAAAAGGTAATTAAAAATACTAAAATTCGTTTTTATTTTAAGGTTATTTTTCCTTCCATTCATTCCCCTTCAAAAATTTAAAAATATAATTATATAATTATTTTATATTCTTTTTTTTATAGAATTCGTTCTTTTATTTTCTATCTATTTTATTTGATTTCATTCATTTATGAATTCCTAACATTAGGGTTAGAAACAGATTTCCCAATATCCTTTTGGTAAGAGTTTCTATGACTGAGCAATTTCTAAGCCCATATGAGGCCCAAGTAGGCTGGCTTGAGGAATGGCTTTGTACAGTTTTACCTTGGGCCGAATTTCACCACACGTACGCATGCATGCAGGAGCCTTATCCCTCAAGGCTTCAAAATCTCACACGGTCCCAACTCCCACGTCTCTTTCACCCAACTAACTTTCTGAAATCCAACGGCTCAGAAAGCAATTGAAAATATGTGATGCAATTGCATGGACCATCCAACGGCCTATACTAACTCCGACGCACTGATGGCGGCATGTGTTATTTCGTACACATCACTAAGGAAAGAGACTGAACCAAACCTCAACGCTCTATCCTCTCGATGAGAATTGCTATGTACACCTGTACAAGACGTGACACTGCATCCAAAAATAAAGTCTGATGTGTCTGGTGACTATGTCGACGCACTTTAACACAACTTGATAGCGAGAGATTAGATTATATTACTTATACATTAATGAAAAATAATTTAATTACTACTTAATTATGTGTTTAAGTTGTGTTAAATTATGTTGGTAGGTATTGACATATTTTGACACAACTTGCATATTTGTTAATAAATTATGGTTATATCACCATTCGTAATGTTTAATTGGTGTAAAATTATATTGGGTAGGTGTCAACATAATTTACATATATGTTAATTAGCGATTGAATTACATAAACATGGCTTGTGTCCAGTGTTTAGTTCTATTGGACACGTTGGGATATGAATATATATCTACATCCCAACACGTCTAGTAGAATTGGACACTTAACGCAAGCTCTTTTAATTATATTACTTACTTAAACATCAATCTTCATTGATATTTAGTAAAACTAGCTTTTGAACACGCGCATTACTTGATTATGATCTGAGATATTTTCTAATAAATAGTAATATTAATCCCTTAAATTAAAATTTGATAGGTTTTTTAAATGAAAAATTAGAAAGGGATAATGATAAGACAATGAATAATAATCATGACCTAAAAAATAAAACTAGGCAAAAAATTTAATGAATTTTGTAGGGAAAAAGCAATGAATAATTTCATTCCAAATTATATAGGTTTGATAAATTTCAAATTAAAATGTTACCAAAAATGATAACCTTGGGAGATTTAAAAAATATAGTGGTTGAGAATTTGAAAAATATAGTTGCTAGAAATGAATAAATAAAAAAAAATTTACAAAAGAAAAAAAAATTACCTAGTACTTGTGTAGGGACACGATTCGCGTAAAACCGCGGTAGAGTTGGGTTCACACGTAAATGGGCCCGTACAATATCATTTGTAGAGAGTGGGATCGAAAGGCTAAGTCGTATTTACTCGGCTGTGGTTTTATTAAGGAACTCACATATGGTTCAGGTGTATCCACCTCCGGAACCCCTCCTCTTTTTCCGTGGGACTGGAGCCCTCCTCTTTCTTTAGGTTACATATTTTTCTTTTATACTAGCATGCGTTCAATTTCCTTCGTCCACGTGTAGGGTCGACCTTTCCAAGACTGATACTTGTCCCATCAGTCCCAGACCTAAGTCGTAGAGAGTTGTTGATAAGGTTAATGGATAAGGTTCTGTTAGGCGCAGAGATATGCATGGGGAAGGTGGCAAAGGAAGCCTTTCTTAGATATTTTAGATTTCCCTTCAAGCCCGTCATTTTACCTTTCTGCCCTTATTCTTGGGTCAGCCGAGGACTGCACTATCCTCGGCTGCTTCTCCGGGCCAATTGGGCCATACTATTCTTGAACTCTGGCCATGACCTTTTTTCGGCTCAGGCCTTTAGACCCTTCATCAGCAAATGGGCCTGGCCCGTCAGTTATTGGACCCCACAACTTGATTTATTGAAAATAACTTACCATATAAAAAAGAAAAGAAAAAAAAAAAAGGATAAAGATAAATCACTCCATAGTCCACATTCTAAATACTAATTACTATTTTAAATATTTATAATCCACTTAATAATATAAAATTTACAAAAGAAAAAAAAATGAAAAATATTACCCAGTACTTGATTTCTTGAAAGTAAAGTACCATATAAAAAGAAAAAAAGAAAAAATAAATAACTTCACATTTCACAATCTAAGTACTAATTACTATCTTAAATATTTATAATCTATTAAATAAGATAAAATTTATTAAAAAAAAGTAATTTTTTTTTTTAGTCAGTACTTAATTTATTGAAAGTAAAATACCATATAAAAACCAAAAAATTTAGAATTAATGAATATAAATTTTTTAAAAAATATGGATAATTTATATTTCTATCTAATAATATTCTTTTAAGACTTTTTAAAGGGTTTTATTATTTTTGGTAAAAAATTTTTTTTTTTAGAGGGTTAAAAAAATTTAAATTTCTGCTTGCCACCTATTTAAGTTGTGACAAATTGTTTGTGACAGGTTAGTGATCCTAGACTTTTATTACTCATGGTGATGGGTCCTCAGTTTCAAGCCGCAATATATGCCACGTGGAGACACATTACAGGTCAGCTAAAGTGGGCTCCATCATGTATATCCACTTCTCTTCTCGTTGCTTCCAAAACTTCTTCCTGATTTTTTGTTACAATATAATATTTTATTCTGTCTTTTCAACTCTTTCCTACTCTTTTATCTCTCTCCCTCGAAATTAAATCTCGACCGCGAAACCAGCTTTTCGTTTCAGTTTGTTGCCGCTCAGCACGTTGCCTTTTTATCAATTTCGTTTTCTTTTACCCTTTCCTTTTTCCCAAACACAAACACAAAAACCCTAATCCTATCAAATCGCGCGCTATATTCTTATTTGGATCTCTGGCTTTAGAACCAAAAAGCTTTCGTTCTCTCCGCAAATCTCAGATCTGTAAGATTCAAATTTCACTCCAAGGCCCTTTGTTTTTCTCGATTTGATTTCTGTTTGCAGATTTGGATTTATTCAAAGCTTTGAAGGTAATTTTTTTTTCTTTTCATTATTTCAAATTAAAAAAAAAAAGCAGTTCAGGCGGTTATTGATTACAATAACGGTTTTTTTAATGTGTTTGGTTTGTTTTAGGATTTCTAGCGTGGAGGTTACGAAATATATATATATTTTCTGTTATAAAGAGGACCAACGTTGAAATTCAAGTTCAAATTCAAATTCAAATATATTTTGCTTTGAGTTCACAGTTCATAATTAAGAGGGGATTTTGGCTTCTCGTGCTGTTTGTTTTTGAATGCTCTCGCTCAGTTTTGCTGTTTGGGAGGAATTGAATTTTGTGGCTGAATGGGAGAGGAAGGAGCAGTGTGTTTGGATGTACTGACAATTGGAGTCAGTGAAAACGAGAACACGACGAATGAGTTGAAGCGCGATTATCAGTATCTTCTAGAGGACGAGGCGGAACCATTGTTTCCAAACAAGAAGCAAGCGAAGGAGGTTTCGAACGAAGACATTCGGTCAGAAGTTTCGAACCCCAACACTTGTTCGCCAAAGCAGAACGGGTCTAGTAGTGTTCAGGAATTCACTAGCCAATCACTTGGACTTGGGAATGGGAATGGGAGTAACAACCAGGTGGAGTGCGGTGAAGTCACCTCCACATGTTTGGGAAGTAACTCGAGTTCGAGTTCAGACGAGGCATTGAGCCACCACGATGACAATGACACTTCTCACGACGCTGATGCCTCGGCCTCTGCCTCCGGTGCTGTTGAGACGTCCCGGGTTGTGATGGAAATTCCCAAGGACGTTCGGTCAACTGGAATAAGAAAAATTACGTTTAAGTTTAGTAAAAGAAGAGAGGACTATGATAACCAGTCGTATGCTTCGGTGGTGTCTCAGCCTGAGACTAATGGGGTTGCTATTGGCATGTCATATGGAGTCCATTTTGAACAAGATTATTCGACGGAGATGATTGATTCTGGTAGGGTCATGGTAGAAAGCACGTATGGGAAGGAGTACCTCGGACCAAGAAAATCGGGTTTTGGTAGTTCTAATAATGAGTTCAATGTGTCTGAGAAGGTTGTTCCTACGAATGTCAAGAAGCTGTTAGCTACTGGTATTCTTGATGGGGCTCGAGTGAAGTATGTTTCTACTTCGGGGAAGGTAAATTGTAGTTCTATATGATTTTTTATTTTGTTGGTATGTTACACGTGTGCAATTGGGTTTTGAATCCTCAACCTCATTGGGTCGTTGTTTAAAGTTTTATATTTGTTTGGGGTTGATATGTTGTTTTTAAATGGTTGTCAGATAGAGCTTCAGGGAATCATAAATGGTGGTGGATATTTGTGTTCTTGTTCATCTTGTGATTTTTCGAGAGTAAGTCGTGCAGTTTTAATTGTTTCTGGTTACTGGGGCCTTTGTTTGGTGGTGGTGATTAATGATTGATTGAATGGTATGAACAGGTTTTAAGTGCCTATGAGTTTGAGCAGCATGCTGGTGTCAAGACCAGACATCCAAATAATCACATATACTTGGAGAATGGGAGGCCAATTTATAGTATTATACAAGAACTGAAGACTGCACCACTCAGCATACTTGATCAAGTGATAAAGGATTCGGCCGGATCATCTGTCAATGAGGAGTTCTTCCAGCTTTGGAAAGGTGATGACTGTTATTTGATCTTTAAATTGTTTTATTTGGAATCTGCCTCAAATGGCACTTCCTTCCCTCACAAGTGTTGGTCGAGGGTGAGGTGTTATGGTTTCAAACCCACTAGGTTCATGTGACCGTGTGTGACTTATGAATAATATAAAAAAAAATCATTTAAAATGTTTTTTTTAGTTACATATGAACTAATGAACCAAAAGAGGAGAAGAAAAAAAGGGGGGGGGGGATAGGTTGCATATATATACTTGTAATGAGAACTTGCATAGGAAAAGAGAGAAGTTGAAGAAAACAAATGTTGTGTGTCTATTCTTTTATGGTCTTGTTCAGACTTTGAGGTTCTTTTGTACCCTGCAGAAAGTCTTCAACAGAGTGATGGAAAGGTTGAATCCAATCGAAATTATAACCGCAAGCTTCCTCCGTTGCTTCATTCACATATGAGGTAAAACATTATTAAGCTCCATTTGTGGGTGCAAGGTCTGCTGCCCTTTGGATTGATCCACAGGGCTTGGTTGGTTTGGTTCATGTAGAGCAAAGGAATTAGTTTATCTACTTGTAGATATTTGTGGAAGACACCATCAATTTGCATAAAGTTTGTGCATGATTTTATTAAGCCTAGATTCTAGTTGTTTTCTTGATTGTGTTTTTGGTGATTTCTAATTTTCTTTTTGGGCATGGCAACTGAACTTGTTTATGATCAATTATTTGGGTTAACAATGTTGCTTTCTTGAAACTTCTAGCTACTCCAGTCCAGCTTTTGAAGAAAGTGTTAGCCCTGCTTCATGTTCCTTTGTGCAGAACAACCATTTTGAAAGGAAAATGTATATGAAAGAGGCCTATGAAGAGCAGAAATATGCAATGAAAAAGTACGCCCTCTCTCTGTTTTTCTCCATACATTTCTCGTTCAGCAATCTACATTCTTCTTCACTAAATTGATTTATTGAACTATATGCGTCGTTCTGTTTTGGACGCTAACATTATACGTGTTTTGTAGACCAAACTCCTATGTTTCTAGCTCAATTACACAACAGAAGAAAACTACTGATGGTGGCACTAGGAAAAGGTATTTGTTTTCATCTTCTACTATGCTTCTTCCCAATTTCAATAGGATGTTTATTAATGGGGTTTATACTTGCTTACTTGGGGAGTTTTCTTGACTTGGCAGGGATAATGATCTACACCGGTTGCTTTTCATGCCAAATGGACTTCCAGATGGTGCTGAATTGGCTTACTATGTTAAAGGACAGGTATTGAAATATTTCAGTGTTGGTGATTGGTTCTTGTTATGGTGGATGTTCTGCTGATGTGGTTCTTTATTCTTGTCTTTTACAGAAAATATTAGGTGGCTACAAGCAGGGGAATGGTATTGTCTGTGGATGCTGTGACAGAGAGGTATGATCATTGAGTTGTATAGACCACATCAAGTTTTGAAATTTGCATTGCATCCTTGTTTACCTGTTTCTCCCTCCCTCTCTCTATTGCTTAGCAATACTATCACTTGTACCTGTGAACAGATTAGCCCTTCACAGTTTGAAGCACATGCTGGAATGGCTGCCAGGCGTCAACCGTGAGTAGTCTTTAAAGTACTGTGATTCTTGTTTGAGTTAGTTTGCTGTAATGTAATTAGTTTATATGTCTTATTGCAGGTACCGCCACATCTATATCTCTAATGGTTTGACACTCCATGATATAGCTATTTCATTGGCAAGTGGACAAAACCTTACCACAGGTGGCAGTGATGATATGTGTGCAGTGTGTGGAGATGGGGGGGATTTGATTGCCTGTGATAGATGCCCACGGTCTTTTCATGCAGGTGGTACCTAGCTTCTGATTTTCTGTTTGCTTTATGCTTGGATTTAGTTGATGTTAAAGATCATAGTGTGTTTGGATGAGCTTGCTTTCATCAGTTTGTTTTATTTATTGTGCAAAAGTGCAGCTGTACCTTAAAAAAGGTGATGCTTTGAAAAGTTGTACATTCTATTCAAAAATGAAAATAAGTTGTACATTATGTGTGAGTTTAGATAGCACTGAGAATGAAATTTTCAGCTGCGTTTGGCGTTTTGTGTGGGTCCCGTGCACTATTCATGAGACCCGCAAGTACAGATTTCAGCAAATTTTTCTTTAAAACTGAGTCTCACGGCACTGTTCACATATTTAAAAATTATTTTGCTATAGTATTTTTAGTTTTCAGTAATAAGCGGTATTCAAATAGACCCTATATGTGTTAGCTTTCCATATGTGTTATATTGGTTTCTCAATTTTGTTTGAAGTTTATTAGGTACACTTGAATTATGCATAAAACATAAAGGCTACCTTATCTTTTCATACTATCTTGCCTCACATCTTTCTTCAGCTTTATCTTGCACTAACAGGACATATAACTTGACTCATATTGCTTCCACTAGATAATGAATGGTCTTTGTTTTACATCGAGGAGTCTTCGCAATCCAATATTGCCAGCCCAATTTCTCAGAGATGAATACCTTATTATATCATTTCCAATTACCTTAAAAAGACATTTGTATGTAGAAAAAGACCTTAGAAAGACATGTCAGTTTCTTCTTCTTTTATATGTATATGTATATGTGTGTGTGTGTATGTATATTGTACTCTTCATTTGGATCTGAATTGAACCAAACATTATTTTTTGAACATGGTGGTGATGTTGGTCAATATGATTACTCCTTTATGTCTAAATTACTCTTAATGCTTTTTCAGTATACAGTTTTCTTTCATTTATGTTTCAGTTGGATTTTTTTTGTGTTGCAGCTTGTTTGGATTTAGAGTGTGTTCCTGAAGGTGATTGGCATTGTCCAAATTGTATAGAAAAACCTGGCCCTGGCAGAAAATCTGCTGCTGGAGAATCCTCAAGTCTTGTGAGACCAATTGTTATACGGTTGACACGAGTTGTCAAAGCACCTGAATCTGAATATGGTGGTTGTGTTGTTTGCAGGTTGGTTGCTCTAATTCATAATTTGTTATCCCTGAAAATAGCAAAATGTTGTTTGTTATTTTTTATTTGGTTATGTGAGAAGATGATACACAATTTTTTGTGACTTGGTGCCAAATGTGGTCTTGGTAATATAGTATCTCTGACATTCTTTGACTTGATTAAATTGTTTGGCATCTGATAGAATCACGTTTAAGATGTGATTAACCTTATATTTCCCCTTTGATGTGTAGTGGGTGATTGAAACAGATTTATCCTTTGTTTTTCCCGTTTTTGTTTTCATTTATGTGCTATTTTCAGTTTACACAAGGGAGTTTTATTTTTCTTATCCTATTCTTTCCAAATAAAAAATGCTTCCTGTGCATTTCTTTGTGGATTTGTGGTCTTTATTTTTCTGGTTCATCTCATCTTCTTTATCTCTCTTCCCCCTGCTAGATACTTTTTTACTTTGTAATTGCTTGGGAAAGGGTTCTTATCAACCTGTTATTAATTTCAGCACTTGGTCATTATTGTCCTACAAAGTTCTTGAAAGAATTTTTTGGTGATTGGGAGCAGGTGCAGGGAACTAATGGAATAAATGTGGATTTAAATCAATAATGTTGGGCGGAAAAATGGATACATGACAGAGCAATGGGTTAACTGTTTCTAAAATGTTATAGATTAGTTGCTTATGTTTTGTGAATGGACTGGATTATTTAGCCCTACTGAAGGGGTACCTATCAAAGAAGAAAAAACTAGTAAAGAAGGGGCTTCCTCTTGGTGGAAGATCTGTTTTTGCCTTTTGAAGTGGAAGTTTGTTTTATTCATTTGTTTTCTTGTTTATGTTGATTAGTTATCATTATATTATGTGCCAGCGATGCACTTCCTCTTTTGATTTTATAATTAGGCTAACCAACTGTTCGACAATTTTTGTTTTGTTCCTAGGGCTCATGATTTCAGCGTCGCTAAATTCGACGAGCGAACAGTTATGCTCTGTGACCAAGTATGGCTCTCATTTTCCCCTTAAGCATGCAAGCATCAATTTTAGTATTGATAATTTTTTTAGACATTTTTTTAACCTGACTCTTTATTTCTGTTTAGTGTGAGAGGGAGTTCCATGTCGGATGTTTGCGAGACAGTGGGCTATGCAATTTAGAAGTAAGTTTGGGAACCTTGTAATAGTTTTTTCTTATAAGGCTTGTTAAAGGGGCTTATATATTTTCCTTGAATCATATCTCAGGAACTCCCCAAGGATAAGTGGTTCTGCTGTGATGACTGTGATAAGATCCATGTGGCTCTACAGAATTCAGTTTCCCATGGAACAGAGACAGTTCCTGCTTCATTGTTTAACATAATAAACAACAAGCATGTAGAGAAAGGATTATTTATTGATGGGGATGCAAATGATGTTCAGTGGCAAATTATGAGTGGAAAAAGTCGCTATCCAGAGCATCTACCCTTGCTTTCAACAGCTACTTCTATTTTTCGAGTAAGTTGTTTATATACTTTGTTGGATCCCAACTTGTTCTCTTAACAAAACAGTGATATCTTGTGAAAAGAGTCACTCGGAACCTTGATTGATAAAATGTGATGAATATGAACCAAATTTTCCCCATTGTTGATTATCTGCTTTTAAAGTCTTGTTCGATGAAAAATATTTTAGTTGTCATTCCTTTTTCCCCATTGCTGTTAAATCTTATAATTGTGTGTTTGTGTCTGGAGAACTTGGTTATACTATAGTTATTGGAGTTATTAATTGTTATCCTCTTTTGACTAATTTTTTGTCCTATATTTTTGCCAGGAGTGTTTTGACCCTATTATTGCAAAATCGGGTCGTGATCTAATTCCTGTTATGGTCTACGGGTAAGTAGTATTTGACATGTGCTTATTACACTGCCTTTTGTTTTCATTCTTCTCTCTTGTGGGTGTGTGTGTGTGCAGTGTGTGTTTTGCTAGCATTTTATGATGGTTTCCATAAATATTTTGTGATAGTTGAAGTGGCATTTACTTACCCCAAAAAGAGTTGAGGTGGCTAAATGTATGACTCTATTGTAAATGTGGGACTAGTTGGTGAGACGAATATAGGCATTTCTGTTGTAAATGTGGGACTAGTTGGTGAGAAGAATATAGGCATTTGGTTCTTGTACTAGGCTACTAGCATATGTTTTGTTTAACGGTTGATGTGTGAGACATTATATTTTGGAACACTATTATATAGCAGGTATTGTGGGTACCTATCTTGCTATTTCACTGATGTCAAACAACCTTTTTTTTAATACTCTCCTAGGTCTTATGAGCAAACACATTATTATGGCTACTACTATCAGATGTGGGAAAGTTAAATAATGTTCTTTATTATTCGATGTTTTAGAAGCAAAAGAAATTTACCCATAAAATTATCTTTCCTTGGTTAACCAGGATGATTTAAAAATAAATATAAATAAAATAAAATACCTTTTTGAATATTGCATTTAAACACAGGAATATTCTAATTACCTTTTTTTTTCCTTATCTAACCTTAACAATTTGTTTAGCATCTCATTTAAACACTGCAGTTAGGTCCATTTAAACAGTTTGTTTAGAAATTCTAATTGCATGCTTGGGCCTAATATTAAACTTCTTATGACTTTATTTTGAATGTTTGGTTATTCTGGCAATTTCCATAATGTGTTTTTATTTTTCTTTTGTATTTTGCAGGAGAAATATATCTGGGCAAGAGTTTGGAGGAATGTATTGTGTTGTTTTAATTGTGAAGTATGTTTCTTTCGTGGCACAATGTTGATATTGTTTCTGTTTAGGGTTTCTTGAGATTATTCTAGACATTTCAATCATCATATGTTTAATGGTTTAATGCATGCACAGGTCCGTTGTTGTATCAGCTGGTCTTCTCCGAATTTTTGGCAGAGAGGTCGCTGAGCTTCCTTTAGTGGCTACCAGTAGAGAACATCAAGGAAAAGTCAGTACTTTCTCAGTTTCATGTTGTTTTTTAAATTTGCTATGTTGTAGATGTTAATATTGCCCCCCCACCCCCTTTCTTTCCCTCCTTTTCCTGAATATTACATGTTTTTTATGGGTAATCATATGATTTGTTTTTTATTGTATTTTTATTTTTAGGGTTATTTCCAAGCATTGTTTTCATGTATAGAGAGGTTGCTGATTTCCATGGATGTGCAAAACCTGGTGCTCCCTGCTGCTGAGGATGCTGAGTCAATTTGGACAAAGAAATTAGGCTTCAGAAAGATGAGTGAGGAGAGAGTAAGTGAATTCTGTGACAGTGCACTCATGCAGATTAAAAATATATATTTACCTGATTTTTTTTTGGACAAATTAGTTATTGGTCATCTGAATGTCAGACAACTTTAAGAGGGAAAAATATATATATATATAAACAGAAAAGAATGAAACAGTCATCTGAACAGGTTAAAGAACACTGAGAAAACATTAAGCTGCCTTTCCTTTTTTGATCGGTAAGTGAAAGAACCATGGGACTTCAACCCATGACCCTGTGCACCATCTCATTCTTATGGAGGATGGAGGTGCTGTTTAGCCATGGAGCTGTGCACAATAAATAGGATAAGTTACATTTTAAGCCCCATAGGGGTGATTTCAAATTAAGTTCTTTACTTTCAGAAGTTTCATTACATTTGCAAAAAGTTTCAATTGAAACTTTACACCCCTTAAAAAAAGCAACACTTTGTGATTATTGAACACGAGTCTATTATATATGATCATTATTTAATCCAATACGTATAGTGTCATTTTATATAAGTACTTTATTTATTTATTTAAAACATCTTGTGTAGTGGGTTTATGGTTTGAGTTGAAACTTTTATAAATTATAGGGTTTATTTGAATCTTCTAAAAATATGGGGTTTAATTTGAAATCACCTCAAAATAAAAAATATGATTTCCCCAATAAATAACATGTACAAAGAAAAGGAGAAACTTTGGGAAAATGTCTGAATGTTTGAAGGGTCTGATTAAGTTCCCGTTTTAGAGATCTGTATGACATGAGTGTCTATTGTCTAGTTTTTTTTCATTGCCCATTAGTTAATAAAATATGATGGTGGACGTATTTTCTTTTTAACATTATAGTCTTATTTAGAATGGTATTGAACTTCATATTCCATCTTGATGTTGGTAAATAGTGAATGTGAAACAATTATTGACTGATAAATATATTTTACTGGCTAGTTGTCGAAGTATATGAGGGAGGTCCAGCTGACAATTTTCAAGGGAACAGCAATGCTAGAGAAGGCTGTGCAGCAAAGAATGGAGTGATAGCTTCTCCAAGTCCAAAATGACTCCATCAATGAAGATGGGAAGACTTATTCATTAATTTTTGTATAAGTGATTCTATTTTCATGTATTGGTGCTGCTATTTTGTTTTTGGCCAGCAGCCAGCTACATTGTTTTGTTCTTGTACAAACTAGGAATGAGAACTGAGTAGAGTGGAGTAGAGTGGGGGAGAAGGGAGTGTTAAATAAATGAAAAAAAAAAAATAAAAAGAAAAAAGAGAAGAAAGAAAGAAGGGAAGAGGTGGAAGTAGAACAAGAAAAACAGTGCATGCTAACCTTTTATTGCGCATGCATGCGGTAAATTTTATTTTTGTATTATTGAAACTTTGCTTCTTTTTTTATTTTTATTTTTCCCTCTAGTTCCATATATGTACAAAAATGTCTATCAAAAACTCAGTTACCCTTTGTTCAGGAAGAAAGTTGATTTAGTTGGCTTTATTTATCAAAAAAAGGAAAGAAAAGTTGATCTAGTTGGCATTATCGTGTACTTGAAGATCCTGATAAAGGGAAAGCTATTTTCTTGTAGAAGTCAGATTGTTGTTCATATTTATATAAATCTTATTTTCGGTTTACATTTTGGCCTTCATGCTGCCTAGTTTTTTTTTTTTTTTTTTGATTTACTGTTATAGTATATGGTTTTTTTTTTTTTTTTTTGAGTGATAATGTATAAGCCTTTTTAACACCCAACAAAAAAGCAAAATGAAAACTAAACCTGTGCAAATTATTGGGTACTCTATTAGCGTAGTAACATGGAATTTTCTATTAACAAAAGCAAGTCTCTAAACCAAAGATCCATAGTATACTCTTTTAGACCTCAAATCAACAACTCTGCACTCGAAATACTTTGGGTCCCCATAAGCCAAGACAAATCAAAGCAACAATTGTTAGCCAGGATAGTGGAGCAGATCTAAGATAAGGTAAAAGGTGGAAGAAAAGGATTATATCACAAGCAGATAAGTGTTTTTGATTAATAGTTTAAAACCAAAAAGAAAAGTATGGAATGTCTATCTAAACTGATAATGAAGGAGTGGAAATGCATTGTCTTTACTAGGGATCCATTTCTCTCCGTAGGCAAAGAATTTTAGCACTACTAAAATAAAGCCAATTCCATGTTGTCATAGGTTTTTATCCATATCGAGATATAGATTGAAATTCTAGTATATAAAAAAAATTATTTAAAAAAAAAAAGGTGGGAGAAGGATCAATACATCTAGGGGTTCACAAAAAGGAAAAAAAGAAAAATTATGTTACACATATACTAATATATGTTGGAAATTGAGATAAGTTGGAAAGTGCCAACTGAATTTTACAGCAATGCATTTCCCAAATTTGGCCTTCTATTATGCGGCTTTTAGCAGTAAAATTCGGCCCTTAATGTCACAACAATTCTCCAATGATATTTCATTTGCTTCAACAATCTCCTATTAGTCTAAAACCAACAGACTTACTAAGGTTATATATATATATATATATATATATATATATATATATATATATATATATAACGAGTCTTTACAGCAATTGTTAACAATTTATTTTAGGAAAATTTTGACATTTTTATGGGAAATGAAAAAAACTATCAGAATATTAATTTTTTTTCTCATAAAAACTTTCTTTAAATAAATTGTTAACCAATGTTCTAAGGTATCCGTTAGCATTTCTCATATATGAAAGTTTCGCTGTAAATTGATAGATAACTATTATATAGGAAAGCTTTTGTTGTATTTTTGGGTAATATGAGAGAATGGATGACCAATTAAGATATATATATATATATATATATATATATATATATATATATGTATATATATATACACACACTCGGTTTCATATTTATTTTATAACAATATACACTTTTTTTTTTCACATATGTCCAAGAGTGCGTAGTAGACTACTAAAAAAAAAAAAAAGCAACAACATCAAAGGGTTCACAACCTTCCTGTCCTATCGAGGGTTTTACTAGGGTTTTGCGGATCCTCTAAAACCCAAATCAGTATCATTCCCAAATTCCTACAATGGCCTTCGTCTCTGGCATTCGACGCGTTCTTGGTGGAGGATCTTCCACTGCGTCTTCGATTCTTCAATCTCACTACACTTCCATTCGTTTCAATACTACTCTTACTTCCCCTAAGCTCTTTATCAGCGGTACGTCTCATTCACTCTTTTCTAAGTTTGCTTTTCGTTTTGTTCCCGGGAAAATTGTGCGGTAAATGTTACAAAAGTGAGTCTATATTTGATTTGGAAATCTTGGGTCATCCATTTTAGACCAGTTTTCTAATTTTTTATTTTAAATAGTTATATCTCTTTCTTGCCCCCATTTTCCCAGCAATCAAATGGGAAATTCTAGTTTCTTCTGGGTGATTCTTTAGAGGTTGATATGTCTTTTGCTTGTGCTTTAGCTTTAGCAGACTAATCAGTAATCAACCGGTTGTAATTTACATTTCAAAAAAGTGAGTTAGCAATTGTGCAATCTGTTTTCTGATTATTATCTTTGTCTCGGTTTTGTAGCATTTAGAATCTTCTGTGTTTCAAAGCTCTGAATTTTAAGCTCAATATAAAATAGATCATTATTTTGCTTGAATATCTGTAACAAAAGTGACTTCTGGGGTTTCTAAAATGAAAGTGAGTTGATTCATTTTGAGCTGAAATTTAAAGTATAGATCATTTGATTTTTTATTTTATTTTTTTGGGGTATTCAAATTACCTGGATGACGCTACTACTTGCCAATTAAATTGATCTCTAGGTAAATGAAGGCGAACCAATGTAGTCATGAAATTGTTGATGGATCTTGTTCGTGTTTTAGCAGCGATGCTCATTTAAATTTAAGAATTCTGATCTTGTTCAAAGTAAGGGATATGTATATTTATTTCTGATAAAAACAAGTGGAAGTATTCACAATATCTGCCTGATCATGTTTGCAGGTGCTTAGTTCTCATAACACCATCTGTCCTTTGTCACTTGAATGTAGAGCTTGGTTTATTGTTCAAGGAAATATTATCGTACCTTAGGATGGTGTATATGATTGTTGCTACTTAAGATCACTGACATTTAGGATAAATATTTATCAATCTTCATTCATCTCAAATCCCATTTTATAGCTAGTGCTACCAATTAGAGAATCTAGGTATGGAACCATCTGAGTTAGTTCTAAAATCAAAGGTGTGATTGTGTGAATAAGTTAGTCATAAATTTTATTTTCCAAGAGGTGTATCTTAAAATCTAACATTTATTTGTTTGTTTATTACATAAGTATAAATTTCTTTAAATGCATTACGATTTGTTGGATGTTTATGGGTTTAAAGGTGGGTGAGACAGGTTGAGCATGGCCCAGTAGTAACCATACTGCTTGTCTTTACCCCCCAATAACTTGAGCTGGGTGCATCTTCCCTGCGAACCTGACATATCTACTCAAAATTTGGCAATTGCTATCAAACTAGCACTGGAGAAGCAGTATAAGGCTTGTAGTTAGTACAAATGAATTCTGCACACATGGACAGTTGATATTTCTTTTCTAATTCATCTTATGAGGTTATCAACTTATCATCAGCTTATGTAACTTACCGGTTTCTTACATTATTAAAACTAATGTATTTTATCATAATGGCATCAAGGGTTATGGAATAGTTACTGGATTAGTAGCAATTTTATTGCCTAGTGTCTCTTCTCAAGGCTACGTAAAACAGACTGAAGATAGTGGGCATCTACCTACAATTTACATTTTACACGAAATTCTTATTTTGAAGCATGACTGTCTTTTATCCTTGTGTAACAAAAACAGGTCTTTCCAGACTTACAACAGATCAAAAGCTTCAAGAGGCATTTTCTCCTTTTGGCCAGCTTGTTGATGGTAAAAGGCAAACATATTTTGGTTATATTTCTTCCTTGCATCCTTCCTTATTCTTCCACTTTGACCAACTAGCTTAATGATTCTGCAGCAAAAGTCATAACTGATAGAGCCACTGGAAGATCAAAGGGGTTTGGGTTTGTTTCATATGCAACCATAGAAGAAGCTGAGAAGGCCAGAGAAGGAATGAATGCTAAGTTCTTGGATGGATGGGTTATTTTTGTTGACCCTGCCAAACCAAGGGAGCCCAGACCTCCACCTCAGCCACAGCAAGAGCCTTCCGAAACTGGTTTCAGAACAAACAGGACTGTTGGATGGTGTGGATGAATGTATTAGAGGTTGTAGTGGATCTCATTGGGATATGAGGACTGTTTGAGACTATACTACACATTATTAGCCAATATACATGTTGAATTGGTGAAAATGGAACACTATTGCATTAACCATTGAGAAAAGTGAAACTTTTTGACCTTTTTTAATTCAATGCATAGTTGGTTTATTGCTATTAGCCTGTTAGGCTTTGTTATTCATTGTGTTGCTAAAATTTTGTTTTCGTGGTATGGAACTTGCTGTGACTGGTTCTTAGGATTCCGACTTCAAATTCAGTTGAAATGCACTGAATCTCAGAAGGCCCTCTAATGTTTTCCCAGGGTACCTATATCGACACTGAAAAATGAATAATAGTTCAATGTCTGTTGACACAACCAAGTCCTTTTACCTTCGAAATTTTCCATGGGTTGAATTGAGAGGGATCCCATGATTCCCATCAGGTTGTCAAAGGCCCCTCTCTCTCCAATCTAGGTTTTTAGTTTTTTTTTTTTGAATCCGAGTGGGTAACAGAAATAGTTGTTCCAAATTTGTTTAAGCTGATGTGTAATTGTTTGATAATGAAAATGTTTGTCATATCACCAATAAGACTCATTTTTTTAACTTAAGACCAATAGAAAATTTTGGGTACTAGTTACTTCAACTAGTAAAGGATTTTGTTGTCAAATTAGTCTAACGATAAAAAAAACAAGTATTATAATAAGGGAATGTAATAATAAAACTATCTCTCACAAAGGTAAAAAAAAAAGGCAGATAGAGAATTAGAGATTAATCCTTTACTAGTTACTTCAACTAGTAAAGGATTTTGTTGTCAAATTAGTCTAAGGATAAAAAAACAATTATTATAATAAGGGAATGTAATAATAAAACTATCTCTCACAAAGGTAAAAAAAAAAAAAAAAAGGCAGATAGAGAATTAGAGATTAATTAAAATTCAATAAAGCTATGAAAACTAAATCCCAAAGAACCCATAAGTGATCTTAAGAAATTTTGTTGGTTTTTTTGTAGCATAGAGAGAGAAGTGAGGCTACTTAGTTGGCAGAGGGTCTCAACTTCGTCTTTCAACCTCGGAAGGTGGTGAACTGGTCTGAACAATTTTTGTCACCTTCCGAGGTTGTCACACTCGTCTTTTTTTTTTTTTAAAAAAACGCCTACAAATAAGAAAAAAGAAACAAAACCCTTCGGCTTTACTTAAACCCAAACAATACTTTTACAGTCGCAAACAAACATGAATAATCTGTGTCTATATGCTCCTCATTCTCACTGCGTCTCCATGATGAAACTGCCACCACCACCACCACTAAGTGCTCCAAAGGTCAGTGTCACTCTCTCACATTGTAATATTCGCCTCAACAATCTGTTTGGTTGCTAAGAAAATTTTAAAAATAGTTGAATAAAGGAACTGTATATATCTCAGTCACAGATTTGGAGCTCGTTTAGTTCGTCTCAGAGGGAATTCAAAGTACGTGCTGTTTCAACCACTGGGAATATTGACGCCTCCAATTACATTCCAAAGGCGCCGATTTTTCTCCCCGAAGGCCCATGGAAGCAGGTGGTCATTTTTCTTTTCTTTGTTTGGGAAACATAATTTGCATATATTTGTCAAAAAAGTACTTTTTAAAAACATATTTATCAAAAAAAAAAAAAAAAAAGCATTTGAATGTCACTGGTAAAATATGTAATCAATGTGTAGATTCCTGGGGGAGTTACTGCCGCAGAGGGATTCAAAGCTGCCGGTATGTATGGCGGTTTGCGTGCTAAAGGCGAGAAACCTGACCTTGCCCTTGTCACTTGTGAGGTGGATGCCACATCTGCAGGTTAGCTAGCTTTCATGTTGCTAAGCAAATTTAGTTTCAATCATTTTTATGCTTTTGTTTTGTAGTAAAACTTATTTTCCAGTTGTTTATGGTCTTAAGTATTTTTCTTGAGTTGTGTGCACTTGGTACAATATTGGCTCTTTGAGAATTTAAGAAAGGAAAGGATTTGATTGGAGATACTGTTTCATGTCAATATTTATTTATAGGGGCGTTCACAACGAATGTGGTTGCTGCTGCACCAGTGTTATACTGCAAGAAGGTGTTAGACATTTCAAAAACGGTACTCAACTCCTTTTTCTGTCAACCATAAATCAATAAATGGAGGGATGACTTGTAGTTAGCATGAATTTTAGATATTATTATGATTATTATTTGTTTCTGGCTAGATTATACTTTTGACAATACTTTGTTTTAAAGGGCTTGCTACCTTGAACATTTGATGTATAAGTTATTCATTCTACACATATTTTGCCATAGTATGGCCTATAAATCAAAATAGGGATTTTTTGAGTGGTTGCTGTTCAGATTTTTTTTATATTATGTTTTCAGTTTCTTATCTATCTGCTAATGACTCAATTTCGGCAACTCATCAGGCACGTGCAGTGTTAATAAATGCTGGCCAAGCCAATGCAGCAACGGTAAGATATCTGAGTATATTGATGCTTTGCTTGTATATTCCTGTCCAGCAACTGCATAGTTTCAGTCAAAATCTGGTACAATACCAAAGTTAATGGTTGTTCTCCCCCCGGGGGCACTGAGGCCATGTCTGTGCAAAGACTAGGGGTTTATTCAAGTCAACCACATTATTTGCTGTCAGCCTGTTACTTTGAGAGATTCATTGAATAGGGGGAAAAATGTTGTTGCTTTGAGTGTGAATCAAGTCTTATGTGGCTAAATGACCTACCAATGATGTCCAGGGTGATGCAGGATACCAGGATGTGATAGAATCTGCCAACATGCTTGCTGAGGTATGCTACCTTCAGAGTCTGAACACTTCATTCCCATCGTTGTGGTTGTGCAGGTTCAATTTTTTCTTGCTAATTAGACTAAGAATATTCTTTGCTGCAGCTACTTCAAAGGAGACCAGAAGAAGTGTTGATTGAATCCACTGGTGTAATTGGTCAAAGAATAAAGAAGGTAACTTGGTGACCTTATGTATGTTATACTGATCACATTGATGTGCACCATGCCTGCCAAATAGACCAGCTAAAATTTTTTGCCGCAATTTCTTTTGTCAGATTAATAACATGCCCTGTTTCTTTCAATGTTTTACATATAATTGATACTCTAATGCACATGCAGGAAGCGCTTTTAAAGTCACTTCCAAAACTAGTTGCTTTGCTCTCATCATCAACTGAGGGGTAATGCTCATGCTTTCTTCATTTTAGTTTGTGTTATTGACGTTAATCCATGTTTATGAAGGCACCTGCTTGTCTGTGTTTTCTACTTCCAATCTTCTATGTTGATTTTTTCTATTGTTTTGAAAAATGTATAAGCTTCAAATGATCTCCTTGATAGGTTGTTTAGTCTCCTATGTCATGTTTATTAAAACATTCTTGAATATTATCAGCACATGTGCAGGGCAGATTCTGCAGCAGTGGCAATCACAACGACTGACCTTGTAAGCAAGAGCATTGCAATTGAATCTCAGGTGTGCAAGTACTTGTTTTCTGTGTCAATTTGCATGCATATGTGTTACCGTTACAAATTTAAACCAATGATTATCAGCATGCATATCTTGAGAGGTAATTGTGCTACTTGCTTAAATGAGGCACTGAATATGGATACTGGATCAAGGACCAAACAGGAGTAACTCTTGTTGGTTTCTTGATTTCTAATGCATAATTGGTGACTCTTTAGAGTTTAATAAGGACAATATCTAATGTTAAAGAAAATGGTTTGTTTCAGCAATGGGCTGTATCTTGTCAATAAAAAGCAATAAGCAAGTTAACATCCTTCCTTTGTAGAAAATGTTGTTGTATAGAATAGCCTTATCTCAACCTTACAGAACTTGCATCCCAGGAAATTAGGATTCTTCTATATTATTATTCTTGGAAATTTAACTTCCTGCCAAAGACAGGCCTTTAAAAGTTATAAATTCCTCAGGTTGGAGGGAGAACAGTAAGAGTTGGGGGAATGGCAAAAGGTTCTGGGATGATCCACCCAAATATGGCTACCATGCTTGGTGTATGTATCCTCATGGTTCTCCTGCAACTTTATGGGAAGCATACATTTCTTTTCCATTCCTTTATATTGCTTTATGTGTTCCAGGTAATAACAACTGATGCCCTGGTTACAAGTGATATTTGGAGAAAGATGGTGCAGATTTCTGTAAACAGGAGTTTCAACCAGATAACTGTATGGAATATCATTGCTTTAATCCCGTCTATTTTATAGGATTATTGACTTGGCTATCATTTTTGTAATTTTCGCTGTGCCCTCTTTTACACAGACTTCCTTTAATTTAGGTATCATAAGTAACTCTCCTCTTTTGTCTCTTGCATGTAATGAGCACCCATTTGTGAATGCAGTAATTCACACTGTAGTTAACTTTATACCCATTTTACAGTTTCTCTTATTATCTCCTGTCAATGGGATGAACTTTACCTCATATTGGACTGCTTGATGTTTAGACGCGAATCTTTGGCCTGCACATCCTTTACCTCTCCTTAATATCAATATTTCTATATATTCTATGTGTGCATCTTTGTCTTGGTATTATGTCATATGAAAGCTCTCTGTAAATTTCATTGTCAATACAATTAATCATAATGCCAAAACAATTAAAGTTTTCCTCTCTCTCTCTGTTGTGAATTGAGAAATAAAAGATAATGTAGTCAATTCGAGATGACTAATCTCCTGAACTTGAGAGAGGAAATAGACATTTTTTTATTAATTTTCTACTTGCTTCATTCACAATTCCTACGTACATAAATACTAGTGAGGAGATAAGCTTCATCACAACCAAGTCCTAAAACATAGGATCCAATCCTACTTAAATTTAAATACAAATTGAAATTAAATCCTAATCCTCATCCTGATCTACTACATAATTTTATTAGAATTCTATTCAAATTCAAACTTCTTCAACTAGTTCAGAATTATTTGCCATTTGGCCTTAGGACACAACATTCCCTTCCCCTTCAGATGAATCTTGTCCTCAGGATTCTACAACATAGAAATTAACCCTTGGTCACATTGATTGGAGAATACTCGGCCTCGGATTTTGAAGTGTTGAAGGAAAATTATGATCGTGGAGACTTGCACCAATTCTTTAACCATTTTTGTGAGCACTAGAGACAAAAATATCTTGCTTCTCATACCCTTGAACTCATTGGGAATGACAAATTCAATGTGTGTGCTTGAGATCGACTAATTTGAATTCATGAAAAGATCCCTTTGATCAATCTTTTCCACTTCATTGAACCTTTGATCTTCAAACTCAATTTTTGTAGAAAGTGCACCCTCCAACATATTACTTTCTTGAATTGTTGGTGATACTTGGAGCACTTCACTTTGATTCTCCGAAATTTCATGAGATCCTTAATCTTTTAATTATTCTTTGAGTTCTAAAAGTACATTGGATTGTTTATCTAAGACCTCTATCATTTGATCCCACGAATCTTGCATCTTTGCTTCCATCCTTGCTATGGTTTTGGACATGTCCTTAGTAATATCTAACATTCGGTTGACAATCTTTGACATGCTCTCCATTCTTTGTTTGCTGGGATTGACACACTTGATAGATAGATGTGGGTTTTTTTTTTTTTGGTTGGGTGTTGCAGCGGCTGCCTGGAACTATGGTGGCTGTTGTTTGCCTTGGGTTGTAGATGGTGGGATAGTGTGATAGTGTGGGATGAGAATATGACTGAAATTTTTTTTTTTCCAAGAAACTAGATGGATTTATTGGCTCTGATACCAAATGTTGTGAATTGAGAAATAAAAGATAGTGTAGTCAATTCGAGATGACTTATCTCTTGAACTTGAGAGAGGAAATAAACATTTTTTTATTAATTTTCTGCTTGCTTCATTCACAATTCCTACGTACATAAATACTAGTGAGGAGATAACCTTCATCACAACCAAGTCCTAAAACATAGGATCCAACTCCTACTTAAATTTAAATACAAATTGAAATTAAATCCTACTCCTCATCCTAATCTACTACATAATTTTATTAGAATTCTATTCAAATTCAAACTTCTTAAACTACTTCAGAATTATTTGCCATTTGGCCTTGGGACACAACACTCTCCCTCTCCTGATAAGTAAAATTGTCCTCTTTATGTGGAGTGGGGTGATGTCTTCTATTGAATGATGTGTGATCCACTAAATGTTCAGTTCTTGTTGGGGTTTGACTACTTGAACTGGAACTGAATTTGAGTACAATTGGTTCGAAAACTTATTAACCCAAATATAACCAAAATTCAAAGAAAAATGAAGCAAGCCGGTAACTTCTAGATTGGGTTGGTGCAGTTCCTCTGTTCATGGTTGCTCTCCTAGTGCCCATCACGTCTGCTGTAGGTGTGTGAACTTCCAAGTTATTTACATTCAGTTGATGCTAATCAGAGGTTTAACTAATTTGTTCATTGCTCTCTTTTTTTCTTTTTCTTTTTTTCCTAATGATAATTGATTCTTTGTGTAATCAATATTTCTTTTAGTCACCACTATTCATTAACAGAAAGCTCCTCCTCTCCCCCTAATAATTTAGCCTTAAGAGAGGTTTTTGCTTCCAAGATATTTAATGAACACAATTTTGCCAGTTCACATTGATGAATATAGGCATATACATGACCTAATTTCTTATCTTATAAATATGCATATAATGTTCCTGTTCTATGAACTATATGTCCTCTTTGGCAAGACGCTTGTTGCCATGAATAAGTACCCAAGTTTCCTTTTTGACATGGTGTGATTAATCCCACTTCTGGGACATTATGAAAGTTGTAAATATAACAGGTGGTCGATTTGTTGCAACAGGTAGATGGAGACACTAGTACCAATGATACTGTTATTGCTTTGGCTAGTGGGTTATCTGGATCAACCAGGATAGCTTCTATAGACAGTTACGAGGCATTGCAACTCCAAGCATGCCTTGATGCGGTAAGTTATGCTGCTATTAAACTATTCACTCAATCATATAAATTCACAAGTATTATTTTGCTTCTCATTGATAAAGAACTGTTTTCTGCAAAACTTGCACCAACTTTCCATTGTATTTGGATGCCTCTGTTCCCCTTCCTCCTGGTGCTAACAAAACCCTTGTATTTATTTACATCTCCTAATCCAACATTACTGAAATTTTTTTGTTCACTAACATTGTAAAGTTTTTTTTTTTTTTTTTTTTTTCCTTCTTGTTTCTATCTATCTATCTTTCTTTCCTTTTTTTTTTTTTTTTTGACAAAAAAAAAAAAAAAAATGTAGTGTTGCACTAACTCTTTTCAATTGCTAGTGCTTTAATAAAATAAAATTGGTAGGGCTCAAATTTGTTCCTAGGACTTGGTCCTGCATTTTATATAATTTCATGAGAAGGGCCATAATTAGTCACGGGCCTTAAATTGTAATATTGTATGGATCTAAACCAGGTATTGAGTTCAATTTATTCGAAGTTTTATCAATTTCAAATTTTCAGGTAATGCAAGGTCTTGCCAAATCAATAGCTTGGGATGGAGAAGGAGCAACATGCTTAATAGAGGTCTGCATCTAAAGTTAATGTTATCTCTGCTTATGAGCCAAATTTGATGCTGTACATTTGCCCCATTCTATAAAATTGGACATCTAATAGTAACCTACCAAACCTACTCTTGAACACAACTATGAACAAGAAACAAGTCTCTTAGGGGAGCAATGTGAGAGGGAACAACTCTCATATCTATGAAGCAGTATCCTCTTACGCATTAATTAATTAAAAAAACAAAGAACCAGCATGACTTTTTCAGAGAGAATGAAAAGGCAAAAAAATTGAAGCTTATATTTATGACTTATTCTAGTTCAAATGGCACTTCCTCCTGTAATAATGGGTTGGAGGGTGAGGTTCTGCGTTGTGGGTTAAAGATCCATTGTGTGTATATAACTTGCAAATTAAAAATAATCTTTATGACTTAATTATGATTTCAAACTCAGCAATATGATGTGATTTTAGGGAAGTGACCGGCTGATATGTTGAAATCTTCTATCTAATTTTATCTTTAGTGTATAGGTAAGTGTGGCAGGTGCAGACAGTGAGGCTGAAGCAGCAAAGATTGCACGCTCAGTAGCATCTTCTTCACTTGTTAAGGCAGGATTTTTAAACCTGACCAACCTTCCAATTCTCACATTAGAGTCTAATCTTCTGTCAGTTTTGTTAAGCAGGCTGCTGTATATGGCAGAGATCCAAATTGGGGGCGCATTGCTGCTGCTGCAGGCTATGCAGGGATTTCTTTCCACCAAAACAAGCTTCGAGTATTGCTAGGTGATAGTCTGCTCATGGATGCTGGGGAACCACAACCATTTGACCGGTAATTCTAAGGCTTGACTTTTATGTTAAAATCTGGGGCATAACCAAGAACTAGTTCTTTTCTCTATAAGATTTGATCTTGCATATGTTTTTTTTCCCCCTCATTTTAGTTCCTCCCAGTGTACATATCTTATTTCCAATGCTCTGTGGAAGTTGATCATAAGTTTCTATTCTTATCTTTTTTTTTTTGGTGGGGTGGGGGTGAGAGCGAAAGAGAGAATGGGCTGGTTCCTTTGATTAACTTACTGTTAACATCGGTGTGTCACTAAAATCTGGTACCTGTCACAGCACGGGGTATCATCTTGAAATTTTTCTATACAATGCTTCTTTGGTTGCTCTGTGTTAAAAAAGGCAATCAACTTTGCGATCATAGTTGCAGTTTTGAGAGCCCCAAAATGTAGCCATCATCAAATTCCAGTGTAAACACTTTGTTTCCCAAGCTAGTTTATACCCCATGTTTTAGAACTGAATTTTTTGAGGTAGAGGACTCTCCTGTATAGATGAGTGCAGGTTTGATTCTGTGAAGGCATGGTTGCAAGTGCACGTTTTTTTTCTAAGAGTACGTTTGGTATGTTGTAATAACTCTTGTAATGGAATAGTTATTCATGTGTAATAACAATTCGATCATTTGGTTGCATCTTTATTACATGGATTAGTTATTACATTGGAATGACTATTCTCTAAATTGAAGAATAGTTATTCCTCTTTAAATTGGATGTAATAGCTATTCTTTAGTATATATAATAGGTTTGAAAATTAATATATTTCCAAAAATATAAAATTTCCTTATACATCATCTTTTATAAGTTTTCCATATGTAACAACCAAACTTATGAACAGTAATAGTTATTCCATTACAATGTCTTCTATTCCCAATAATAAAGATTACTATTCCTAATGTAATTTACATTCATTGTACCAAACGTACCCTAAGCATTTTACATGTGCACATTGCCTTTTAAGCATGTCACTTTCTGTTTTGCAAATTCTTTTCAGCTTGTACCTACAATGTATTGAGTAATTGGAGATGTTTTCAGGGCTGCAGCAAGTAACTATCTGAGGAAGGCTGGTGAAACCCACAGTACAGTTAAAATACATATATCAGTTGGTAAGCTTCTGTAGTACTCATGAAACATACAAATGCTAATTTTTCTCCCTGTTTATAGTTAAATCCAGAATTATCAAGTCCACTAAAATTAGCCAGTTAAGGGATAACCCTCCCCTAGAGGGTGGGATCCACATAATTTTGTAAAAAAGAAAAAAATATAAATGCAATTTTGCCTGCTAACCTTTGTTTACACAATGAATACTAGTATTGGTTTAGAATGTTTGTCCATAATCTGAATATTCAGACTGAATCCAAACAATTCAGTTAGGGTGATGCTTATGTCCCTGCTTAGGCTGCAGATTTGCATAGTTGTTAAATGGCTAGGACTCCTGAATTCTCTTCAAGTTAAATAACTACTATTCATTTTTAAAAAGAAGAACGGAAAACAATGTGTTAGCTCTTTGCCATTCGGTAGCTAATCTGGGCTGTATTTCTTGTGTTCGAACAAGTTGGCTAGCTGAATTTAGTATTTGCTCATTTGGGCAGCCATCTTCTCAAATATAAAGATTTAGTGCGATCTTATCATAATAAAGATTTAGTGCATAGTTGACAACTCATGTTTAGTTACCCAACAGATAATGTCTAAAAAAAGAAATTCAGAAAGATATCTGTCATCTCATATTCTCATTGCATCAGTATACTTTACTATAAATGAGCATAATGAGATTTTACATCTTTTGGTGTTAATCTTATTTAATTTCCCTCATTTCTTCTTTCAAACAGGTGATGGATTGGGAAGTGGGCAAGCTTGGGGATGTGATTTAAGTTATGATTATGTCAAAATAAATGCAGAATACACAACATAAAAGAAACACTTGTGCCATCTCGTATTTATTCTCACTTCAGGATTTCCAAACAATTAAACCCTCTTTATCATATATTGATTATAGGTTTAATGTTCTGTCATTGTTGTTTCTCATGTAGATCTGCTTATGCAAAACATTTTTCAACAATCAACACTTGCATGATTGCAAATAAATTTTGGAGCTCATTCCTACTATCATAAGAAAAAATTAGGAGACATTCTAGGAAATCAAACATCTGAACTGGAGGTCTCTGGTAAAAACTCCTAATAATCACTACACGATAGTAGGAACGATAACACATTTGTGGTAAGTCTGCAACAGAAACAGAACCTCTTTTCCCCTTCCAAAGCAGCCCCATACTTAAGTCTGAATATAAATCTCTACCTTGAAAAGGAAAAGTATCACCTACTTACAAGACTTGTGAAAGGCTTTGGATCTGGAAACACTGATTTAGTGATTTCTGGTCCTTCATTCTAGTTTAATTAGTGGGAATTGACGGGGCCAGGCTTCAGCAAAGCCATCAAAATGTTGGTTAGACTTGCATGAAAACAAGGTTCTACCTGTCGTGGAAACAAGAAGGACCTCACCATATACTTAGCACTAAGGAGGCCTCTTTCATCAAGACTAAACATGGATACAAATCTACCAACAATACAAACTTTGAAATTAATACTGCTATATACAAAGCATCAAACACCATATATTAACTTAGTTAAAAAGTTATCACCACACAGTAGTGCATGTATCATCCAAAGTTCTTAGACCATCAAAAACTATGAAAACAGTTGAGGCAAATACTTATTTATCCACACACACAGGAACAAAAGATAGGACATCGTACAGAAATGTCGACTCATAATGCTTCAGCAACAGGGTAGTGCATCTCAGTGTGTGATTTTCTAAGGAAGCTATTCCCACAGTGGGAGTTGGAGCTGCCAACTTCAAAAACCTCAAATTCATTAGAACCCTTAGCAGCCTTGCGAGATTGTTTCTTGTCCTTGCCACTTATCCCATGTGAAGAGTTCTTCTGCCCTTTCTTTCCATTTTTCTTTTCATTTTTCTTGTCATTTTTCTTGTTGTTTTTATACTTCTGTGAGCTCTTGTTTTTAACCGAGTGTGACATCAAAGTAGGCCTTGGATCATACACATCAGGAGCCCATTTCACAGGCAGTTTCTTCGGCGGAATCCCCTGAGTCCTACGGCTACCTTTCATGGCAGACACAAGCTTCAAAGGAGTCTGGAAGGTATAAAGTTAATAATAAAAAAAGCATTACAATGATTCCCCAGCATATTTTAAATAATAATAATGTGCAGCCATTTTGAAAAATCTAAATGACATCTTACAGAAGAAATACAAAAATTAAGCAACCAAACCTAAGTTTTCTAATCAATCACATCTAGGTTTTCCTAAACGATAAAATAAAAATCAGTTCAACTTAAACCAACTAAGCAAGGTTCCAACTTCCAAGAGCTCTCCATCATCTGACGCATCCCCAAATTAATGCTTGAATGCTAGAACCAGCTTTCCCAGGTGTTTATCAGTTATTTCCCCATCATTATTTTGTCACATCTAAAATTCACATTTAGGGTCTATTGCTAAAAACATTTCCAGCCAAGATACAATGACAGCAAAGAATATTTAGTTAGAAGAAAACTGAAAGGCACTTATGAGCTCACAACAGAAAAGACAGTGCAGGAGGAGGTAAATACAAGTGTGTGTGTGTGTGTGTAAATATATACAAGTTCAGTAACAAGTTTAGCAAAAAGATGAGAACTTACTGGCAACGATATCGATCGTGAGTAGGCATGATCGTTAGATTCCTCAGAATGGAGGCCCTGTGATATTATTTCAGGTTCCTCATCTTCTTCACCTTCTTCATCTGAAGAAGAATTAGGAAGCAACCTTAACTTTGGATATGGAAAGGTTTCAGACTTGATTAAATGCTTCTTTGGGCAAGTTTCCTTCCATTCATGTATGTCTTCCTCCCCCTCATGCCCATCAGGTGCAGGTTCCGACACTTGAACATGTTGGATATTTAGCGACTCGTGAAGAGCATCCCCAAGGGCATTTACATCAGAAGATTGACTGTCCATTGCCAAAATCAGCTTCTACAAAAATTCGAGCCCAACACATGAAGATTAGAAACATCAAGTATAATGGTAATCATTAGATTCTACAAGAACAAGAGCATCACATTCATATTCAAAAGACAACTATAGTGGCAATCAATGTGGTAAACATAAACAGCAAACAGTAAAATCTTTAAGATATCCCTCATTCCCATCAAAGCAAAAACCAAACAAACCTTGAATTCCAGAAGAATTTAAAGTGACAACACGCACATCCAACTAAACTAAACCTTAATATTTTTGAATGCACAACAATCCCAAAGTCATAAAACTAAAATAATGTTATTATTAAACATGCTAGTGAATGTAAAAAGCTTGAGGATTATCATATCAATACTCAATAAAGTCAGAAATTTCATATACATTGAAATCTACATGAAATTAAAAATAAAAGAAAAAAGAAAAAGTACCTTAAACAAATTTCCGGGCTATGACAAACCAGGAACGCGTATTTAGTATTTTACCAAACAGAATCTACTATCTTTCTCAGCTTTTGTCCACCCAAAACCTTAATCCCTCTCGATCTTGAATTTCTCAAAAACCCCACTTCAAATCTCGTACAGATCGCTCACGAAACGAGAATGACCGGGAAAATATCTCACCGAAAGAACAAAAAAACACAACAACAACAGCAGAGAAAAAGAAAGAAAAATAAAGCAAGTGTTAACTAAGATTACCACGACGATCACCTTTCTCAAGACGTTTCAGACGATGAAAAGATGAACCACCATGAAAGCAAGTCAAAGAAGGAACCAAAGGAAGAATAAAGAGTTCAACGGGTACCGAAGGCATTTTCACAATGCTCTTCGAAACCCAGTTAAGAAAAACCCCGAAACTCCTCTAATACGCCACAATTGCAGCGATTTTTTTGATCAGCGAAAGCAGATTTTTGGAGTTAAATAAGAGGTAAAACAAATTGTGGGGATGTGGGTCTGAGAAATCAGCGAGTTTGGAGGCAAAGCATGAAATGGATCGGAGGGAGAGAGAGAGACATTTGCGTGATCGGAGAAGAAGATAAGAAAGATCGGAGAAGGAGGCAGATATTGGGTATGGAAATGAGAAAGAGCAGGTGAGGGTTTACTATATACATATATAGAGAGAGAGAGAGAGAGAGAGAGAGAGTCTTTTGGTCAATGGCCAATGGGTGTATCGCCTAGACGTGTGGCGTTGTCTCAGACCAAATCAGGGACGTACACGTTTTTACCATGACTTGTTGTTCTACTTCTACGGACACAACAACATACCTTCGTTTCTCAAAAAAAAAAAAAAAAAAAAAAACGACGACAACAACATGCTGTCACAATATTTTTGCTACAGATAAAAGATAGGAGTAACAAATTTGTGACATTTTATAGTGTTTTTCGATCTTCTCTTATCCTATCCAAGTTGAGTTTGTGAGGTGTTTTTGCCTTAAAAGTCAAAACCTTATTTTCTCACATTTATTTGTTTGTGAGTGTGTTCTTTAAGTTTAAAGTAACTCTTTGGGAATAATTTATTTAACTTTTTGCTTAAATAATTTTCTTTTTTTTACTATAGATAAAAGGTAAAAGCTAAATCAATTAAGTAAATAACTTAAATGGTATCCACAAATAGGAAGAAAAATAAACAGAAGTATAATAAAATAAGTAGGTGATTGTGATTTACGTGAGATCTGCAAATAGTATGAAAAAATAAGCAATAAACTGACTTATTATAGTTATCAAAATCGTACTAGAGGTTAACCCGACTGAAGGATTGGTTCATTGGTTCAACCAGTGATTCATTGGTTGAAATTTAGGTTTATTAATTGATTAAATGGTATATTTTATAATTATAGAAAGCAACTAAAATAAAATAAGAATACTTCATTTACATAAATTAATAAATTATAACAAAAAAAAAAATATCATATGAAATAAAGTTAGAGAAAAAAGAAACACATCATTCATATGTAAATCATCCAATAACTAAGTTATATAGTCCAAAAGTCTTAAAAAAACTTATCTCATAGAAGTTCAAAATAAATCTTTAGCATAACAAAATTATTTAAATCTCCAAATACAAGTGATGATTAAAATAAGGTGTTATCGTTGGGATATTGATCACTTGTGTTTCATGCAAACGAATCGATGGAATCCACAAAGTTATATCTATCTTTAGAGTGTATAAGTTCTTCCATCTCTCTCTCTCTCTCTCTCTCTCTCTCTCTATATATATATATATATATATATATGTATGTAAGGACTGAAATTGGATTGGTCCCAAAACCAGATTGAGCTCAAACCCCAGCAGCCCAAACAATAAATTTGTAGAGCGTGGATAGAAAAACTAGATTTATCCCAGAAGGAATACGATTAGATTTAACGGTTCAAGACAGTTAGATACAAGTAAGATGAGAAAATCTATCTTCGGAATAGATTAAATAGTTTGTATCATATGGTGTTGTTGAATCAATAAAATTGTACCAGAGTTCCAATCTTTTTCCTTGATTTTTTCTCCCCTTTTTCAGTACATCTTTTCATGTTATATACTACAATCTTAGTGTCATCCATACCATACACGTGTAGGTTAGATCCAGGGGACTCCTTTCTGTCCCATCCAGCACCTCCCAGAACCATCAACTAGTAGCTATAAGGCTGCTTGATCACTGTTCAGGCATCACTTTCATATTAATGTGGCCAGAGAGTTGGTTAAGAAGCATTTAATGCGGAGGTAGCAGCTTTTGAAGATATTTATTTACCTTTCTTTTCTTACCCCTAGTCCAATGTCCCACCCTTAGTTGTGATGTAACTCCGAGGTAAGTCCGTGATGATATGACACTCAGATCTACCTCGGACACATGTTGCCGAGAAGGCTTTTGTCCTCGGATGCTTATTGGACCTATTTCATATTGTCTCTACTCCTCTCTTCATTCTGTTCTTCTCATAATCTTATTTGGACCTCCTCGGATGGTTTAACGTCCTCGGATAGGGCCATAGACCCAATTAATACTGCTTTAACAATACTTCCTAATTAACTGGCCCCCACAATATATATTTAAGTTCATCACTTTATCACATACTTCTATAGTTTTATCACTATCTCTTTATCTCTTCACTCTCAACTCTCGTCTCATGGACTGCACAACTCTTACTTTATCTTTTTAGTTTTTAATCTTTATCAATTTACCTTTTCAATTTTCAGTAGTTCAGTAATTCTATTTAGTCTTTAGAGTTCAATAACTTCAGTTCAATCTTCTTTCACAATTTCACACTATATTCTTTCTTTTATCTATGGGTTGCAATCTGTTGGTTTACACGGTTTGAGATTGGGACATTTCACATTTAGTATTTTACAACAA
Source organism: Quercus robur (assembly GCF_932294415.1). Classification (NCBI taxonomy): domain Eukaryota; kingdom Viridiplantae; phylum Streptophyta; class Magnoliopsida; order Fagales; family Fagaceae; genus Quercus; species Quercus robur. The sequence continues at coordinate 1,656,452 of NC_065540.1, forward strand.
ACCATTTTGGATTATACTTTGGTTCTTGGACTAAACGGTTTAACCAGTGGTTTGGTACAAATTTAATAACACTATGAGGCATCTCAAATTGGCATTAAAGTTTCATATTTCACAATGGGTGAGATGGCAAGTTGTGATTATCATATAATAAAAGTGACATTTTAATCACAATCTATCACATTGATAACTAACAAGTCTCGAAAATTTTGTGGAATTTTTTGTATTTATAGCATTATTGTGGTGTGCTTGGTTGAAATGATGAAAAATTGCCTTGTGCACTTGGTCATTTTAGAACATGCATTGTGCATGTGTTGCCTTTAGTGTCCAAGAACACTAGAGTTCCGAAGGCATGCCAACTCCCTTATTTAGCTTGGCAAAAGATAGAATTGTTTTTCTTATTTTAAGCTTGCTACCAAATATAGGAAAATGAGATAATTTTTTGAAAATTATTTTTTGAAAAATGATTATTTTTCATAAAATATTAATGCCTGAACAAACGGATCATAAATTGTAAATTGAATCCTTTAAATTTGGAATTATCTTGATTCTGTTCTAATTAATTTAAAATTTAGGGTTTTAGATCTTAAGGTTATACGAGGATTTAATTTCAATCGTACCATTTATGGGCATTGTTGACTTGAACATTAAATATCTTTAAAAGCTTTTTATAAGAATAAATAAATATTTTTTTATAGAAGAAATAAGATAATTTAAGCTCAAAAAGATGTAGTTTTAATATATTTAGTAGGTAATAAAAAGAACTAGTCGCTAACCCGTGCGATGCACGGGATAGTTAAACAAAATTTATACACATTCACTTTTATTGGTACAATCATTTGAAAATAATTCTAACTAATACACTTAAAAGGGTTAGTAATTTATAGTACTTACCCCCCACTATTAGTATACAGATACCAAGTGCGGTCGTCGTAGCCCTTTGAAATAACCTTCCCCAATTGGACCCTATCAAAAAAAAAAAAAAAAAAAAAAACACCCAATTAACAAAATTGATCCAAAAGGGTCTAAAAAGCACACAAAATCAATTCAAAAAACAAAAATATGAGACAAAGTAATTACTTTCCGCTGCCAATGAAATCGTCTTTTGTATTGCTTTTCCAAACTGCAGCACTTATCTCTCTAAGGCCTTCAATTAACGAAAACACAAACTTCTCTTGGAATACCGGAGTATTATGACCATCTATACACACATACACAAAAAACAAAATCAGCATAACTCACTATAACTCTATAGAAGCCTAAAAAATATAAAGAGAAATTAAAGGGGTTGAATTTGATATTTACGTTTGGAGAGAGAGAGTTTGCAGAAACTATGGCTTTATATTTCTTAACTTGAGAGAGGGGTAAGGTTGCTAGGGTTTTATTTCTTAACTTGAGAGAGGGGTAAGGTTGCTAGGGTTTTGAGGTGTTATAATGTTTTTATTTTTATTTTTTATTTTTTAAATATTGTGCTGACGTGGAAAATTGTGGTGCCAGCAGAGGCTTCGGTTTTATATATATATATATATATATAGTTTTTATTTTTTATTTTTTAAATATTGTGCTGACGTGGAAAATTGTGGTTTGTGCTGACGTGGAAAATTGTGGTGCCAGCAGAGGCTTCGGTTTTATATATATATATAGATTTGTTCATTTCTATTTTCTATTTTCAAACTTCAGTTTTTGTTTTATTATTATTATTTTTTTCTATGTCCATTTTCTCTCTCTCTCTCTCTCTCTCTCCAATCTCCACTACTAGCCTTTGCCGGCCCTCTCAATCCAAGCCAACATGGTAGAACAATCTAGTCACCATTTTACACAACCTATAATGTCATTCTTTAACATCTAATTCTTTAAATTTGCCTCTTCACTTGAGCAATCGTGGATTTTAGGTTTATTATCACGCAAACATCTTCGGCCAAATCCATTAGCCATCATCTAGAATTGATCAATTTCACCAAGACCTATCCTTGAACAAAACCCATAAACCAATATATTTCCAAAGTCGACCCGAGCACCATGCCAAATCGATCGAACCACTATGTTGAAAGTCCAACCACCAAACCTAACTTAAAAAAATCATTACCACCCAATACCCATGCACTATTCTCTTGAAGTTACGGATTACCCTTGCTAAGTTGCTGTACGGATAATAACACTGCCCCATTCGTCTCATTCTCACTTATAACTCCTATTTTCAAGTTTATCCGATTTTGCTTTAGTTTTTTTTTTTAATTTTTTTTATAAATATTTTTAGGGGGATAATTTTTAAGTTTATCTCCTACTTTGATCCATTGTATGATATTTTAACCCTATAATTAATTAGGATTTTTGATTAGTAAGCTTGTGGGGGAGGGGTGTGAGGTGTGAGGGGCAAGGGTCAGGGTTTAAGCTTCTAGGAGGGAGTTTCGCACACATATACACCTAGATTAGGCTAGAGTAGAATTTCTATCTTGTATAAAAAATAATTATTCATTTTAGGAAACGAATAATTAATTAAATTAATTAAAACATCTAATTTTATGTTAAGTTTATTTCATGCATTAAAGCACATTCTTTCTTTGGGTTTTAACCATTAAGAATGTGACACATTATTAATAATAATGAATGCCTTTTTGAGCATTAAAAGTTTTGATGATGCTATCGTGCACCCTTGGCATGATTATCATTATAAATACAAGATCTTCAAGAGAGAGTTTACACACATATACACTTAAGATTAAACTAAAGTAGGATTTTTATTTCACATAAAATTTTTTTTGATAATGTTCTAAAATGAATTCTCAATCTCGAAGATGATATTTTAACCATTGAGTTTATGAAATGTTCATTTACCATTAAATTAAAATTTTAGTATTGATTGTAAATATGGTGTTTGTGACCCTAAATGTAAAAGGTGTAATTTGCAAATTAATTTAGAAAATAAATAAAAACTTCTATTTGTTTGTTTGAGAGGAAGAATGAGAGTATGGAAAAGATAGTCTGTGTGAGTTACATTCTTGTTATAATTCCTAAGGATTTTTCTCAAGGTTTTTATTTCTATTTTAAAGAAAAAAAAATTGTGGGCTCAATGGGGATATACCCACCCATCTTTCCTTTTTTTTTTTGTTGATTTTATTCCTCACCAAATAGTAAAAATAATAATCACTTCATTTTCTCTTTTTAGTTTTCTATCCTCCAATTTTTCAGTCAAACTAAACAAATTTTTAGATTATCACTACGAATCCTTAGCATGATAATTACTTTACAAGTACAAAATTTGGTGTTCAAATCGCCAAGAGAAAGATTTACACACTTATACAGTATGCACTTAAATCGGACGGATAAGCATTTATATTTTTGTATAAGAAAAAAACAAAAAAAAAACTTTGGATTCTACTCCAATCCAAGATATTTATTTGAACTGGACCTGGATAATTGAACATCGTTTGCTTGCTGTTCGAGCTTCAGTTAGGCCCGACCCAAAATCATGCAATGAAACTCACCTAGAACGGTTGATCGATTGGATATAGTTCAAAGCGGAGAGCAGCTGAAACTCGCAGTCTCACTCTTGAGCCCATTGGTTCAAAAGCAAAAGTAAAACTTATCCAAAACGATCGTGTTTCTTTGCCTACGTTGCAATCCGTATGCCACTTTCGTTGTCTATCTCCAGATTCTCCACGAAATCTCTAAAGTCAAATTCATGATTAAACTCCATGATCTAGTAATGGGACTTTTTATTTATTTATTTTTAAATAAGTTGGTTAAATAAAAGAGTAGTGCTAATAATAAAATATTTTTTGCAATTGTTGATATGATTTGTTGTGATTTAAGTAATACCATTTTCATTTGAATTCATCGTTAACACTATTTTTATTATGCACCAATCACAATGCATTATATAAATAACTGTAAAAAATTATGAAAAAAATGTTATATCCGTAAACTTATTCATTGGGCTAAATAAACCTATTCGTTTGCAACGTACAGTTTTTTTTTTTTTTTTAAAAGAAGTGTTTAGTATAACAAAATCAAACAACAATAATATATTGTTTTTTAGTTACATGCACATTCCTTGAAGAATAGATTTTTAAATTTGAAAATGAATATAGGCTAAAATTGATTTTAATATGATTCCAAACAAAATTGATATAAAATAAAAGAATAAAATTTTGAAGTTCAGGCTAATGCTATGCAATACCTAAAATTTTCAAAAAGATCCAATTTACTCCCTAAACATAAATGTTACTTAACACTATTTTAAAATTTTGTTTCTTGCGTTTCATTCTCTATATCTGGTTATTATGTATCTACCATTGGCTGCTCGAATACCCCCTCATGTATATAATATATAGTTGCTATTATATAGTCAAAACAAGCAATAGGAAGAGAGCAAAGAACTTAAAGGAGTAGGATACTTTCAAACAATGTTAAGTATTATTTGTACTTAGGGGGTAAATTATATATTTTTGAAAATTTTTAGTGGTAACTTGCATTAATTCATACCATAGGAGTAGTTTTTGTATTTTACCCCAAAAATAAAACCTTATAATTCCACTCCTTACTCATAAAACACACTAAAAAGTATAAATTTTATGGACCGATGGATTGTACCTATAACTTTTGGAGTACATCATGTTTTAACTGGTTTAGTTTTTCTTTTATCTCTATGAAAAATAACTAATTTTGTGGTCTGTCACAGAATTTTTAATTTTTTTCTTCTAAATGCAATTATATAATAAATCTAATTGTTTCTCCAACAAATATATATATCCTACTCAAAAACAAAAATATATATAATTACATAGTTTTTTTTTACAATTACTATGATATAACCTGTTGTGATTATTGATCGACACATATGAAAGTAACTTTCGTGAATCACGATAGACCATGTCAACCCCAAAACACAAGCAAAGATACTCCTATATTATATTTATAGGGTCCAAATAGTAAAATTGGTCTTTGATTTATCTAAACCCACGTCCTTACCTCATTGGTCCATCCCACTTCACACGGATCGCCACTTCATCACTTCACAACCGTCGATTAGACCCAGATTCAACAGCCCAGATTCCCCCAACCACAGACCATGGTTCTCGCCGAGTCCGTATTAAATCTCACCCACCCAACCATACCGCTCGCTCACACAATTTCCATTTCCATTTCCCACTTCCAGTCCAACCACTCTTTCCCTAACTCCCTGTTTGTTTCTCGAGAAAATTCTTTTTGTGTGATTTTTTCATGGATACAGGTGGAAAAGTGAAGAGAGGAGCTGGAGGAAGAAAAGGCGGCGGTCCAAAGAAGAAACCCGTCTCCCGGTCCGTCAAAGCCGGTCTACAGTTCCCAGTCGGTCGGATCGGTCGGTACTTGAAGAAAGGCCGATACGCTCAGCGTGTCGGTACCGGTGCTCCGGTTTACCTCGCCGCCGTGCTCGAGTACTTAGCTGCTGAGGTAACCAAATATTTTTTTGTTGCTTTTGACTATTTAGGGTTTCTACTTGAATTAGTTGCTTCTGCTTGATTTAGTTATAAAGAATATGAAAAAAAAAGTAGAACTTGTAATGGAGAAGTAATTTAGGTTTTCAAACTTCGGAACTTAAGAATTTGAAGCTAATTTAATGTTCATTTGTGGGTTTTAATTAGAACCAAACATTTAAATTAGTTTATTTGTTTGGTTTTCTGAACTATGATTCTGTTAGATCTTGCATTACTGTAGTCTCAAGTAATGAATTTGTTGCGGGTTTTAGTTAGTTCAATTAGTAAAGTTTTGTCTCTTGAATAAGAGATTTGGGGTTCAATTTCTGTCCAAACCAGAAATCGATTGGTATTTTGGTTTGATGATATAAAGTAATGATGACGGCATAGGTTAATGAATTTGTTACATTTGCTATATGTTTGCTTAAACTTATGATTTGTGTGTATTGGTCTTAACGTGTAAATTAGTTTTCTTGTTCACTTTTAAGAATATTGTTTTTTTTTTTTGGTTTAGGTTTTGGAATTGGCTGGAAATGCTGCAAGAGACAACAAGAAAAACAGGATTATCCCGAGGCATGTGTTGCTAGCCGTGAGGAACGATGAAGAGCTTGGAAAGCTTCTTGCAGGTGTGACCATTGCACATGGAGGTGTACTTCCCAACATCAACCCTGTCCTTCTTCCGAAGAAGACCGAGAAGGCGGCCACAAAGGAGCCCAAGTCTCCAGCCAGGGCCACTAAATCGCCCAAGAAAGCTTAATGTGTTAAAACAAATTCAGTCTTTTGTGTCACTGTATGTAATTTCCTATCTGTATGTGGCTTGTAGGGAAGCTTTTTAATGTTGTTAGGAGTTAGGACCATTTGTACTCTTTGTTTCCATGTCATTGTAGTGTTAAAACATCCTTTGTTTTAAGTCATTGAAATGAAATTGCAGCCCAGTTTGGTATTCTCATTTGTTACTTTGGTTGAAGTTGTTGTAATGTAATTAGGCTTAATTTGGGTTGTTTGTGGTTTTGACCATTTGGTTTGTTGTGTTAAGTGTATAGAAGAAAAATCCTAGCTTACACATGTGAGTTAAGAATTGTGCTGCATGTGGATGTTGATTGAAGGGGTCCTGGTAATGTATGTGGAATTGGATGATGAAAGTTTGGTTTTAATGTAAGGAGCAGAGCATTGAGGAAAGCTGTCATTCAAAAATTAATAGCTTGTTTGGATGGATGAGGAGTAGAGGAAGGGAAAGTAAGTTAAATTACTTGGATGTTTTTTAAGGGGGGAGGCGGAGAGGGAGAGGTTCGGAGGGGTTCTAACTACTTTTAATCTCTCATTTTTAATTCTCCCAAATTAGAGAGATTTGGAGGGAGAGTAGAGCATATAAATGCTTGACCAAATGAATTACTAAATTTACTCTTATCATATTAACAAAATTGCAAATTATGAAAATGCTAATTATTTCATTTCTTTTTACTTAATTTTAAAAACATCTAAACAAGGTGGAGGATAACCATTTTCCTATCCTCTTTTCTCATCTTTACTTTCCTTATCCTCCAAACTTCCAAACATAGCATAAGAGTTCTTGTTGGTGGAGCCTTGGTGGTGGTTAATTGTGGAAGATTTCAATTCATATTGAAGAGACTTGAGGTGTCTTTGGTTCATTGCCTGAAAATAAAAGATTTGACCCAAAGGCAGGCTAGAAACACAAATCAACTGCCAAGAGCCTTGCAGTGTAATGCCACAATATGTTCTACCTTATTAGGAGAACTAGCTTTTAAATCCCCACCTCCCCTAGTTGTAAGTTGTAACTATTGAATTTCAATAAAAAAAAAAAAAAAAAAAAAAAAAAAAAAAAAAAAAAACCCCACACAAATCAACTGAGGCTTAACTAAGGTTCTTACTGGAGCCACTGACCTTGGATGCACTAGAAGTTCAAGTATAATATTGTAATTCATGTTTCCTTAAAAAAGCACGAAGATGACAATAGGTGTAGTCAAATTAGAGCAGATCTTTCTGTAAAGGTCGTAAAGCATAAAGAAGATGTGCATTGGAAATTTTTGTCTCCCATGGATTTGGAGTCTTTAGCTTGACAGAAACAATTTAGTCTTTTGAGCTTCTTCTAGATCTATTTTGTCTCCACTCTGTGCATAGAGCTGTTGAACTTTATGCTCTTTTGGGGAATGCCAAATCTAATCACTTAGAGATGTCTATGGAAGTTTGTTGATTCATTTGGATCTTGATTGAGTTAAGTTGAATGCAAATTTTTGGTGTTGGGCAGTCTTGATCTGGCTACTTGAGGGGGCCTACAACGGGATTATTGTGGTAATTGGATCTATGGGTTTTCTAGGAGGCATAACTTCTAGTGTTGTGGTTGAATTGTGGGCAAAAAAGTGATGGTTTATATCTTGTGCTCTCTTTGAGGTTCACTAGTTTGGTTGTAGAATTAGCTGCTCTAGTGATGGTCCTTTGTAAATGGTTCGGTGAAAACTAATCTTGGTTTATTTGCCCTCATTGATGATTACAGGTGTCTCTTCCACCATTTCTCTTGTAAAAAGATATTGTATATGTTTAGGGAGGCTAAGTAAAGTGTTGATGCTTTGGCTCGATTGGCTCATAGTCAAGCTGAAGATGTTTTTTCTAATCCCCTCTCCAGGGTTGATATTTGTTATTTTGTTGATTTGTCTCCAGAATTGTACTTGTTAACATTGGCGAGTAATTTCTGTTAGTATTAGCCTTCTCTACCAACAAAAAATAAAGATGTGTTGCGGAGTGTAATATAATAATTTGAAATAAGCCAATCAGTTTGATGCTTGCGTGCATCTTGTTCTTGTTATGGGTGTGTTTGGATAGAACTTATTTTGCTGAAACTGAAAACTGAAAACACTGTAGCAAAATAATTTTTAAATGTGTGAATAGTGCTGTGGGACCCATTTTTAATGAAAAAATTGATAAAAAATGAAATTTATGGGTCCGTAAACAGTGCACATATACACTGTTCACTGCAGAAAGTCACATTTGCAGTTACTGTTCAATGAACAGTAACCGCAATACTCCAAAAACGCGTGAAAACCAAAAAAAAAAAAAAAGAACAAAAACGCAATGGAAAACGTGGACGTGAATTAAGTTGAACACAAACACACACTATGTTATCATCACCATTGTCCCCTGTCATCATCATCAGCTAGTTTATAAAACACTCATCATTTACATTATGAAAACGTAATAGAATTCTCCGATATAATACGTGAAAATTCAAACAATTATTCACGTCTTATTAAGTCATATAACTTGTTTAAGAAAGTGTAATCAAAATGCACATGAAGGATCATCTGATAACCACATATTAAGTTGAAGGACATCCTTCAAATTGGCTTAGAGGAAAGCATTGTCTAGAAAAATGTGTTCTTTCATCTAATTAAGAATACACAGTTTTCTTAAACAATTAGGTGTGGAGATATTTAGGTACAATGAATTGTTTTGTATTTGCCGTCAGTTGTGATCTTAGTTGACTTGGTTAACTCATTTGAATGATATTGCTAATATGACCCTCTACTAATGGATATGATGGATAAAATGATAGGGAATTGAATACTACTTGAGTATACTATGATAGAAGAGCTATTATTGTCAAACTTAAGTACAGTTGGTATGGTTGGTTGTCCCCTTCACAGCTTTACCAATTTTTATTCATAATTCTATTCTGCATTGGATTTTCCTTTTCATTAACCCATTTTAGAATATAAAGAGTTGTTTTATTGTTTAGAGAGAGAGAGAGATTGTGTGGCAATTGACAATGGTATTTGATGAATTTGGTAGTGTATATAATTTGTTTCGAATTAATGTTTCCTATTCTAATTTGTATTTCTAGCTGCCCTATGATTTGTTTGTTTTGCATCCTAGTTCTGTAAAGGTGGTTATGAAAAGCTTAGAAAGTTGACCATGTTATGTATGCTTCACAATGATGCTATAACCCACGGGGTTTTAGTTGTGTTATTGTGAAGGGAGGCCAAGCTTGTTTGCATTTCATTTGGTTTTTTATTCGTCCATGTGCTGATAGCGAATGCTAGAATGAAGCATGATTCCTCTTGCTGATGAGAAATGGAGCAAGATCTGTAGAATTGAAGTAGAACAAGCTTCTTTTAGGTGATTTTTCATATCTCATTAATAATTTGGTTTAATCAGCATACCTGCCACTCGATTTGTTTTGACCAATTTTCCCTTGCTTTTTTTATTTTATTTTATAGGTAAAACAGAGGACCCAAATTTGAGGGGGGAATTAACGTTTCCTCCACCAAATGGAACTAAAACTTATAATGCCTTTTTGGCTTTCCATATTAGGGATGGAGAAGCTGGGTGCTTGACCATACTCTGCTGTGCAGATCGGAGACTGACCGTACTTTACCATAATATTCCATACTTAGAAAAGATATCAATATTTTCTGACCGGTTATCAAAAAAAAAAAAAAAAAAAAAGATATCAATATGATTACCAAATATAGTTGTTCAAGGCAATTAGGTAATTTTCCAACTTATCAATCTTATGCCACTAGGAAGACTAGGATGATTTTATTTGAATTAACAAATAGTAATCTCTTCAAGCCCAGAAGAAGTTACTGGTTAGTGCTGTAGCCTGTATGGTGATATATGCATCTGCTCTTTCCACTAAGCTCTCTTCAGCATCGAGAAAGGTTAATTTCATTTTTTCCAAGTCTAGATACACAGCAAATTTAGTTTGAGAGTTCTATGCAAATCTCATAGGTATTGATGAGAGTTTTTTATGCTATGCTGGAGGTGTTTGTTTTGAACTCACACCAGGCAACATATCTTGTATCATTGGTTATTAGTCTTCTTCCAAGAATTGAGACTCAAGCCTACGAGACTTGTCTTCTCCACAATATTGATTATGTTGCATCATTCCTTGGTGGACGGTGTCAATCTGGACTTAGTTTTATAATGACTAGAGGTTTCTCGGTTGAGAATAAGGCTTTGCCCACCATCATGGGCACCAATCTATATCCTATTGATCATTTGGCAAATCTCAACTCCAGTCATTCCTTTAGCTTATCCCAATCACCGAAGCACAGATAAAGCTTCAAAGTTTTCAAACTATTCGCTCCGATAAGCAGACCGAAGCACTGATAAAGCTTCAAAGTTTTCAGATTACTATATTGCTTGCTGGGTATAGTGTTTGGTAGCTAAGAAAGTGAATGAATACAAAAAGAAAAGAAAATAAATTGATTCTTTTATAATTCATTTTATTTGATTTGTTTCCAATTAATTTTTTCAGTTTTTTATTATTTGACATGGCCTATTCATTCTTATTAAAATGCTAAGGTGGCTTTTTTAATGTTTAATTATTTGATTTTAAATTATTATTGTAGCCACGTGTGCACCAACAATGCAAACCATTTGACATGTAGACATTTTCCGTTAACAATTTAACGGTAGGGACCAAATTTGTTGCAAATTAAAAATAACAGGGACCAAATTGACTATGACCCCAAAATGTAGGGACTAAAATAGTATTTTTGCCAAAAAATTTAAAAAAAATAATTTTGTTCGTACTTGGATGCACACATAAAAAACACACACACACACACACAAAAAAAAAAAAAAAAAATTCATTAGTTGTTAAGCAACTAAGGAGGAAGCTAGAGCTAACGCACGCAACTAATAGTAAAATTGCCCTCCTAAACTTTATGTTCTGGCTCCGTCCCTACATGCACACCATATGGCATGTGAATTAAAAAAAAAAAAATGAAAAGCAATGCAGAAAAAGAAAAAGCTTAACTTTCAATTATAATAGAGGGTGATTATTGAAAGAGATCATATGATTGCTTGCTTAAAGACAGACAAGCGGAGAGAGAGAGGGATTGGGTTTTGGAATACTCGAGTTAAGCACCTATGTCAACTTTATAAATACTTCCTAACCCAATTTGGAGAAATTTCTCTACACTAGTTTGCATATGAACTTTGTTGAGAAACATATTAAGTTTTTTTAGATACGATTTGAGACTTTGATTTTTTTAGAAAATATTTTTATTAATTTTTCATAAATAATAATGCTTTTTTTTAAGGAAAATTACACTTTACTATCTTAACTATACCCTATATTACACTTTACACCTTAAACTTTTTGAATGCACGTTTTGCACCATAAACTATGACTCTTGTTACACTTTGCACCTTAATGTTAAGTTTGCTGTTAACTTGGATAAACATATAAAGTTTAGGATGCAAAGTGTAATTAAGAGTATAGTTTAGAATGGTAAAGTTTAATTTCTTCTTTATTTTTAATGGATTGAGAATAGGGGAAATTTGGTCATTTCACATGATGTCATACTTTTCTATCCAAGTTAACGGCAAACTTAACGTCAGGATGCAAAGTGTAACAAGGGTTATAGTTTAGGGTACAAAATATGCATTCGAAAAGTTTATGGTGCAAAGTGTAATTTGAGATATAATTTAGGGTGATAAAGTGTAATTCTTCCTTTAAAAAAAAAAAAAAATTAATGCTTCGTATTAATTTTTAGAGTAAAATACTATTTTAGTTTCTAAATTTTATTAAAAGTTTGTTTTTCATTCTTAAATTTTAAGAAGTTTATTTTTCGTCCTTAAACTATTGAAAAGTTCATCATTCGTCCCTTAATCATTGAAATCGTTTTATTTATGTCCTTAACTTTACTAAAAAAATTTTTTCATCCTTAAATTATTGAAAAAAATTATTTTTTCATCCCTATTTTTTTCTCTAAACTATTGAAAAAACTATTTACAAAGTTTAGGGATGAAAAAAAATAACTTTTTAAAGTTTACAAATGAAAAACAAACTTTTCTTAAAGTTTAGAGACCAAAATAGTATTTTACCCTAATTATTATGAAAAACTAATAAAAATAATTTTTAGAAAAAATAAAGGCTCAACACACAATTTCGACAAAAATCAAAACTAGATCCTTTTTTAGGGTCACTAACCCACAATTTTGACAAAAATAAAAACTAGATCTTTTTTTTTAAGGGTCGCCAACGCACAATTTTGACAAAAGGCTAATGGAAAAAATTGAAACGTAAAGGACCATATTAAATAAAAGTAAAGTTACATGACTAAATTAAATTTCAAGCAACAATTTTATTTTATTTTATTTTTTGGAAAAAAGGGCATTATGACTATATGAGAATTGAACTCTGGAGCACGCACTCTGAATTAACATTTTGATTTTTTTGATGAAACTATAAATTAAATTTAAACAAATAAAACTTGGGGTGTGGCTTACCTCCAATACTTTTTAAAAAGGAATTTACTTTCATTTTAATGAGAGATTGCCACATCATCTATTAATTGAGTAAAATGTGAAGATTAAAACCCACTACCACTTGTCATTGTATATTTAAAACAAAATAACATTTTTAGTTAAAAAAGTACTGTAGGTAAGCCAAACCCTAAAACTTGCAATTTGTAATTTAAATTTTGGGAAAATTACACTTTGCCCACATGTGGTTTGCCCAAAATTTTTTTTGCCTATCTGTAGTTTAAAAATTGGCACTTTACCCATTTGAGGTTAGCTTCGTTTGTCTCTCATTACCCATCTCTATTAAAAATAAGAATAAATTTGTATTTTGTTATCTTTTTATATCTCTCTCCTCTCAAAACATTTTTTAAAAAAAAACTCAAAAATCAAGGGAATAGAAGATCTAAAAGGTAGGTTTTGTAAAATTAAAACCTAATTTTTACATCTTCTTTTCATGTTCCAACTTTTAGATTTTCTATTTTTATGTGTTCTACTACATCATGTTCTGTTTAGATTTCCTGGGTGTCTCATGTCTTGGTGGTCTGAAAATTCGGAGACATGCGGATTTAAAATATATTGAAGGGATTGCTGGGTCATGCATTACTACTACTACGGAGTATGCTCCTGGCAATGGTTTTACCCATATCATTATGCCCCGTTTGCTTCAGACTTTAGTGGTGTTGATCAATTAAAAATTGAATTCACATTAGGGAAACCTTTCAAGCCATTTGATCAGTTGCTGAGTGTATTGCCTGCTGCAAGGTTTTCAGTTTAATTGCTTATTTATTTATTAGTATATTTATTTGTTTTTCCTAATTTTTTTTTAGTAAACAGTAATATACTAATACTTATTAGAATACATACGAAAATAATAATAGTGTTTTGAACTATGTTTATAATATATTACATAACCAGAATACAACTACAAAAGGGCCTAACCTTTGTAGTTGTAAATTGTGGTTATAAATAACGAATACTAGATACACATAACTAATGTGAAACAAACATCTCTATTATTTTTTTTTAGTAAACGGTAATACTTATTAGAACACACACGAAAATAATAATAGTGTTTTTCCTAATTTATTTCTTTAATAAGATGTGGTTTTATATCCTGGGTTGTTTGAAAATCGCATTTGGTGGTCTGAAATATATCTCTCTTTTTTTATATTATTGTTTAGGAGCAGATGTGGTTATCCGCTGCTCTTTTTAATAAATACAAATAACCATGACTTTGTTGTGTAGAATTTTCAGAGTTTTCCTAGCATTTTGTTTTTGTTTTTGATCTTCTTGTTCCAATGAACATTTCTATCGATTCTTCCTTTGTTTATCAAAGCTCGTGCTCATCCCAATCTCTGTTGAGATTGCTGCCTTAGTCCCATTATATCATCAGTTTAATGGGTTTGTCATTTTTCATTTGGAGTTGGACAGAGGCTTCAAGAATATTAATTTAGCTCAAATTTATATTTTTTAATGTGTTAAAATAGAAGATTTAAAAGTTGAAACATGAAAAGAAAATGTAAAAGTTAGATTTTAATTTTTACAAGACCACCATTTTAGATCTTATTTTCTCTTGATTTTTGAATTTTTTTTATGTTTTGAAATGAGAGAGACATAAAAAGATAACAAAATACAAATTTATCCATATTTTTAATAGATGTGAGTAGCAAGAGATAAACAGAACTAATTTCTAATAAATAAAATGTCAATTTTTAAATTACAAATAGGAAAATTTTTTTCAAGAAAACTGGACAAAGTGTAATTTCTCTTTAAATTTTATAGTAAATATTACTCCAGTATTTATTACCATTTTAGGAAAGAAATTTAAACGGTATTTCACAGCTGGTCACCACGAAGTTGCTCTGTCGTTTGCCATGCTGTGAAGCACTGTTTATTCTAAGGGAAATGGCAAACCAGCTGTGATGTTTAACAACTTATAGCCTGGTCACTGCGAAATTACCGTAACGAAGTATGTCACTTTTAGAAAGTGACTTTCATACTATAAGTGACTTCACTCAAATTTAAATTTTATAGCAAATATTAGTATTTTATAACCATTAGACAAGAAATTTAAACGGTATTTCACAGCTGGTCACCACGAAGTTACTCTGACCTTTGCCACGCTGTGAAGCATTATTTTTCTAAGGGGAAAGACAAACCAGCTGTGATGCATTTTTTTTTTTTTTTTTGGTAAACGCTGTGATGCATATTGTTTATAGCGAAAGCCACTGCGAAATTACCCAAAAAAAAGAAGACATGTTGGCGACTCAGAACAGGGGATGCGAAATTGTGAATAATCTCCCTCTTTCTCTCTTACACTGTCACACACACACACACACGGAGAAAGAACAGTATTCATTCCTTTACTAAACAGGAAACTTATCTAGTAGGAATTAAATCAGGCGTTGTTTCAGGAGAGTTTCGATCCGTATGTTCACAATTTTCTCACATTCATCACTTTTATATCTTTCCTTTCACTTCGCCCTTGAGATGAAAAATCCGCATCAAATTGTTTTCTCTTTCCTTAGTTTTCTTTTCTTTTAATATATTTCTCTTCATTTTAATTGAACGTATCTTTTTTTTTTCGTGGATCTATATTATGGCTCAAGATTTACAGGTTTCCATGAGCACCCAAGGAGCCTCAACTTCATCACCGTCTTCTTCTTCAATACCTCGGTGGACATATGATGTCTTTCTCAGTTTTAGAGGCAAGGACACCCGTAAAGGCTTTACGGATCATCTATATAATGCTTTGATAAGAAAAGACATTTTTACCTTTAGGGATGATACAGAACTTGAGAGAGGAAAATTCATTTCACAAGAGCTCGTGAAAGTTATAAAAGAATCGAGATTTGCTATTGTTATCTTCTTTATAAACTATGCATTTTCAACGTGGTGCTTGGATGAACTAGAGCATATTGTTAGATGCAGGAAAGAGAAAGGATTGGAAGTTTTTCCAATTTTTTACCACATGGATCCATCTCATGTACGGAAACAAAAGGGAACTTTTGCAGAAGCATTTGATAAATACAAAGAAAGTTGTAAGGAGAGCATAGAGAAGGTTGAAACATGGAAATCTACTTTGACAGAAGTGGCTAATCTCTCTTGTTGGGATTTACAAAATAGGTATAATTTTCATCACAAATTTATTTCTCATATATAAACATTAAACACCCAGTCTTATTTCATATATCATGAAGTATATAATATAAATAGTTATTAAAAAATGTAGCATATTATGCATGTATTGAAATATTGCAACATATACTTGTTAAATTTTTGTTATATTATTAGAAATAGTATGTGACCTTTTTTTTATTTATTTTTTAATTTATATTTAGTGAGACCTCTTCTTTGGACTTAGGTACGCTTCTTTGCAATAATTAAAAAAGAACTATTTTACTTAGGGACATAATTTTTTTTTTTTTTTAATTTTTTTTTTATAATAAGGACTTAAAAATTTTAGAACCAATTTTTAGAACCCGTGAACAGGAAGTACTTATATTTACAAACCACTGTTCACGAGTTTGTAAACAAAATAATAATAATTTATTCTGAAATTTTTTTAAAAAAATTATTCACTTTTTGTCTCTCTACACTTCTTCCTCAGTCTCTCTCAATCTCCGAAACTCTCGTCTCTCTCAACTCTCTGCACTGCTCTCTCAATCTCTGAAGCTCTCTTCTCTCTTAATTCTCCCTCGTGATTTTAGGTAGGATCTCCGATTCTCTCATCTCTAAGTTCTCCGTGTTCTAATTGTGGTGGATTGGTGGGTTTGGGTTTTGCTCACGGTGGTGGGGACCGTGGGTTGTTGTTTTTATTTTATGGTGTTGATGGTTGGAGTTTGAGGTCTGAGGGTGGTGTTCTTCAGATTTTCAGTGGTGGTGGCTAGTTGGATGGTTCGGTGGTATGGGTTTAGTTGTTCTGGTTTGGGTTTGGGTATGGGTATGTGATTATTTTGATTTGTTCCAATTTGGGTATGGGTATGTGGTTATTCCGATTTGGGTGTGGTGATGTGGTTGTTTTGATTTGTTCCAATGGGTTTGAGGTGAGTGGTGGATGGTGGATGGGTTTCTTGTTTTGGGTTTGTGGTTGGGGGTGTTTGTTGATTGTGGCTGTGGGTCTGGGTTTTGCTTGCCGTGAGTTTGGGTTTTGCTCACAGTGGTGGGGACTCTAGGTTGCTGCATTTGGTGTTGATGGTGGATTGGTGCTAGTCTATCCACTTCAAATTTTTTTTTGGGCGTTGATGGTGGATTGTGGATTTTTGTGGGTTGCTAGTGGTGGTGGTGGTGTCAGTAGATTTGTGGTGGTTCTTGTCCAGAAAGAATGAGAGAGAGAGAATAAATAAAAATAAAGAAATGGTAAATAAAGAATTAAAAAAATAATATTTAATTTAAGTGGTTAAAGAATAAAAACGAGGATATAGGGTGTGTTGATAAATGAGTTGGTATAATGGATAACGTAACCTTTTAGATGGTAAAATAGAGACCAGTTTACAAACCAGGATGTAGGTCACAGATGCAATTCCAACGACTTTGACAAAACTTTTCCCAAATACAATTATGCACACAAAACTACATAAAAATGAGAGAATAGGTACATAAAATTTGTCACTAAATAAGCCAACAAAACTTGTACTAAATAAGAATATGAACAAACGAAACGTAGAGAAAGAAAAAATGTAGAAAAGCAGTCAGCAAAAACGCAGAGAGAGAAGGCGAGCGAGACTGAAAAGAAGAATAAGAACAAATAGTGGTGTGATCTCAATGTTTGAGGTTGAAGCTTCATCAATGGCTGAGCCTGTAAGTACAAAAAAAAAACTCTGAATCAACTGAACCTACAAGAACCGCGACAACCATCTACAGTTTTCAAACCTGTGAGGTTGAACCGCGGTTCACACGGTTCACTGAGTTTTTCATATATGCCGATTTTTGAGGATAAAAGAACCATTTCAGTGAATGGTTTCCGGTTATCTCGGTTGGACCGTACGGTCTGGTCTGGGTTTCAAAACCTTGATTTCAATTACTGATTTAATTAAATTTTATATGGAAAAGAGACTGAAGGAAGACATGATTGATTTTGAAATTTGAGGTACTAAATCAACACAATTAAGAGCATCTCCAGCAGATTAGGCAAAATTTTGTACTGTTTAGAGAATGAACAGTGACTTTTACCTTTTAGCTACCCACTTTTTCAAATACACTTTCCAACAGATTCTCTATTTCATTTAAATATTATTTCTTCATTCATTATTTATTCTTTTTTTAACAACTACACATCTTCCAACATTTTTTATTCAATATCTTATTATTATAATAGAAAACAAATATTTGAAAAATGAATAGTAGCCTATTAGACTTGATGAGCTACTGTTCATGAGCCAAGAATAGTAGCCTATTTTGTGGGTTTACTCTCTAAAGTAGAGAGCATTTTGTGTTTAGCTCTCCTGTTGGAGATGCTCTAAGAAAGCTTGTTGTTTAACGCATGTAGCTTCTTGATGTTGGGACATAGAATTCTTATTCTTAGATATTCATACTGTTATATGTATATATTCATATATTAATGATTCACATTTTTTCAGTATGTTCATATATTACTCTTAGTTATTCATGCTGTTGTGTATGATAAATCTAGTTAGATAATTTAATGGAAATGAAATAGAGAAATTAGTTTCAGATGATGATTCCCTTCTGAATAAAAAAGTTTCATATATTATGTACAATTATGCACAACAAAACTACATAAAAATGGGAGAATAAGTACATAAAATTTGTCACTAAATAAGCCAACAAAATTTATTCAATTCAGGCTTTTTGTCCAATTTTGTTAAAAATTTTACTTAAAAAAAAAATATTATTTTCACAATAAAAAAATCTATAAAAGCATAGAACAATCTGTATAATGATTCAAGCAATAAGAATGTGCTCGTTTGTTACTCCTCTCTTATCTCTAGGAGGCCTAGTTGTCCTCGAATTCAGCTACCACACTTTCCTTGAGCTTTCTCTTCGTCTTAACATACTGATTTGCTTTTATTATTATTTTGATTTTTTCTATTGAATTGAAACTCCCTCCCTCACATGTTTAGCCTTTAATTTATAGGTGTAGTGCAGTACATTAAGTTCTCTAATTAAATTTCAAAAACATAGTTGCACTGCATTTAATTATTCTTGGAAAGAATAATATTGTATTTATTGGTGAATGCAATAAGGTGTTTAATTTAATTTAGGAACCTAATGTACTATGCTTAAGGTATCGTACCTTAGTTTATCCTTAGCCTTTTGTATGAGCTTGTTTTAGAAGCCACCTTTGTATTCTCATATCTCAAAATTCTTACAGGAACCAATTACCAAATTCCCCAAAGGCAAAGCCTCTCACTTTCATCCAAATGCTCTCACATTCTCACTCAATTCATCCCTCTTCCTTAATAAAAAGTTTCTTATTTGTAGGTAGGAAAAAATGACATTAAAATCTTGAAATGTGCAAAATTCTTCTTTTCCTTTTTCAATTATATTTTAGATTAATTTCTTTTTATTTATCTTATAGTTTATAATTTTCTTTCTTCTTTTTCCTTCAATTTATTAAATCAATTGGTAGCACTAACTTATCAAAAAAAAAACCTTATACACACGTCAGAAATAAAATATTGGATTTGGCTTTGATATTTGAAGAAGAGCAAATCTTGAAGTTGATGAATGAAAAAAGATTTCATGCTGAAGTTGTGTTCTTATTGTGTACATGGAGGTACATTTTTAGTTGATTAATAAAAATTTTACTTATATATAAGAAAATTTGATGTATGAAAATTTATTGGTGCAATTATTAGTAGGGGCACCACCTGATTATTCAAAATTTGACAATGCCTTTAAATGTAAAAGTGATATTAACTTTTTTTCCCCTTTTTGGCCTTAAATCTCTATTTTGGTTGAGTTTAAATTATTTTATGGGAAATTAAATGTTTCCACCATAAACTATACCCTATTTTACACTTACCCCCCGAACTACAAGGATTCACTATCAGCCCCCTAAACTAAAACCTGTATAGCACTTTTCCCCCTCCTATCACTTTCTTAATTAAGTTGGAGGGAAAAGCACTTGAGTCATGTGACACTTGTTGACATGGAACCCATTAACACCAACTGAAATGACCACAATGCCCTCCTTAAACCAAAAGCAAATTTCCAATTTCCCCTAAAATCTTTTTTGGCTGGAAAGAAAGGAAAATGAACAAGATGAACAACAAACCTCGAAAAT
Organism: Quercus robur; assembly: GCF_932294415.1. Taxonomy (NCBI): domain Eukaryota; kingdom Viridiplantae; phylum Streptophyta; class Magnoliopsida; order Fagales; family Fagaceae; genus Quercus; species Quercus robur. The sequence continues at coordinate 1,676,426 of NC_065540.1, forward strand.
GAACTATGCCATAGGAGATCAGATAACAAATCGATTGTGATGATCAGCGAATCTGAATGAATAACAAACCCATAAAATGAAATATGCCAGAGAGATTAAACAACAAACCCACTGAGCTAAACAACAAATCCAGATGAACAACAAACCCAAAACATTAACAACAAACCCAGAAAATGAACTATGCCACAAAGAGATCAAATAGCAAACCCAAGATTACAACATCAAATCAAACTTAGATATAAACCTCATCCCAATTCTCCAAACCCAGACTCGATTCAAATCTCTATTTCGGCTTCATAGGCAACTAGATATGAAAACCCTTCACCTAAATGTCAAAATTCTAGGTTGATTGCCTCAAACCCAAGTAGCAAATCGACAAAACTACTGAATAATTGCAAATTGAAGGAGGTGCTAAAACCCAAACCCTAACCTAACACATGTTGTAGTGATGGTCGGAATGGTGGGAGAACAACCATTTTTGACCACATTGTTCTTGTGGGTTCATACAACTAGCTTCTTCTCTTTCTTGTTGACGAGTTTAGGTTAAGGTTATTGTACAACTAGCTTCTCTCTTTGTCGTCGGCAGGTTGTGGTTGGGTAATCAGGTTCGGGTCTGTTTCAAGGCTTATTGGGTGTGTGGTTCCTATGTGCTAAGCTATTATGTCAATAGTCTATACACAAACCAAGAGATAGAGAGAATCAATCTAGGTTCAGTGAGAGGGAATTTAGGTTCAACGAGAAGGAATTTGGAGAATGATCCATCTATTTTTGGTTTCTCACTTACTCTTATGGATTCATTTTGGAGAGAGATTTACTTCTCTTTATTTAATTTGGTTCAACGAGAAATTAAACTATGCGCTTGGCTATTATGTCTTTGTATTTTCTTTCCCCTTTTTAAGTTACTAATAATGAGGGGTATTTCGGTCATTCCAAGTGGCATTATTGGATCCATGTTAGCAAGTGTTACATGAGTTTCACGTGACTATGTTTTTTTTTATCTAACTTAATTGGAAAAGTGAAGGAAGTGGATAAAGTGTTGCACAAGTTTTAGTTTAAGGGGGTGATCATACAGTCTTGTAGTTCAAGGGAGTAGGTGTAAATGGGGTATAATTTAGGGTGGAAAAGTGTAATTTCTCCATTATTTTATGGTTGCCTATAGTGTTTTTGTTAAATTTAATTTTTTGTTATATACTTATATTTAATATCTATGAATGTTATGTACTAATGGTTGTTCAAAAGATATGAGAAATCTAGAGCAAAAAGTGACCTTAATAATGTTTAATTGATAGTTTACATTGAAAAAGAAATTGCTCAAAATTTCACAATGGAGATGATAATGGATGGATTTTTATTATATGAAAGACCACTGATGATTATAATTTTAATGGAGGATGCTAAATGCTTTTTTTTTTTTTTTTGAATATTTGTTAAATATATCTATGGCAAATTGAAAAACTCATGTACACTCAAGAAAAGTTTAGAAAGGATGTACAATTCTCATATAAGATAATTTTGTTGATGTGTAACTTTTGTGTATATAGAGATATATAGTAACTTGAGTTTTTCTTGAATTGCAAATTAATATGATAGTTTAGTCTCACCCCCCTCCCCCAAACAAAAAATTTTGGTTCCACCCCTGATTGGGTTCATTGTAATACAAGATTTGTACTTCACTCATGTATTAAAGATGTAGCTCTTAAGAGTTTCCTTTGTAGATGTATACTGCGAGACTAAACCACGTAACTCTCATATGTTCTTTATTTTATAGTTTTGCTTCCACTAAGGGTAGTTACATCCACAAATTTAGTCCACGTAATTCTCTTCTGTTCTTATATGGGTAGTTCTATCCACGCTACTTAAGCAAATGAATTCAAATGTGTTTAAGCAAGGATACTAATATTTTTCTTCCTCTCGGGGTTTTTTTTTTTTAATTGGTTTGGACCATCATGTAATTATTTTCTATCTTGTTCATTGGCATGAGTTAGAATTCATCCAACACGTTGTGAGAAATAATAAAATATTTGGTTTGGCCTTCACATGAATATTTTCTATCTTATTTGTAGGCATGAGTCAAACTTTATCAAAGACATCGTTGAAGAAATGTGGAAGAAATTGAGTCCAAAATTCTCAAGAATTAACAAAAACTTGATAGGGATACAATCTATCGTGGACAAATTGATCACTTCATATTTAGATTTTGGGAATAATGTTTGCATGATAGGGATTTGTGGTATGGGGGGAATTGGAAAGACAACTCTTGCTAGAGTTGTTTGTGAAATGTATTCTGATAAATTTGATGTTTCTAGTTTTGTTGCTGATGTTAGGGAAAAGTAAAAAAAAGGTGATTTGCTTCAATTACAAAAACAATTTCTTAAAGAAAGTTTGGGGGTTATAGAGATATGGAATGTTCATCAAGGAGTTGCCATAATCAAGGATAGGTTACGTCATAAAAAAGTTTTACTTGTCCTAGATGATGTTGATCACATGGACCAATTAGAAAATTTGGCTGGAGAGCGTCAGTGGTTTGGATCGGGGAGTTGGATCATCATAACAACAAGAGATGAACATTTGTTGGCCAAACATGGAGTTCTTAAAATATATAAGCCTAATGGACTCAATAATGATGATGCCTTACAACTTTTTTGTTCGAAAGCCTTCAATAATGAGCAACCCAAAGAAGATTATATGTTCCTCTCTCAGGAATTTGTAAAATATGCTAGTGGCCTTCCGTTAGCTCTTGTTCTATTGGGTTCCTTTTTATTTGGAAGAAAAATAAATGAATGGCAAAGTGCATTGGACTTGGTTAAAAAAAAAATCTAAAACAGAAATATTTGATATACTTAAAATAAGTTATGATGGACTAGAGGAGGAAGAGTGGAAGGAGATATTCTTAGATATTGCATGTTTCTTTAAAGGGTGGTCCAAATTGAAGGTAATACATATATTAGAGAACTGTGGTTTTCAGGCAAGAATTGGTATAAGTGTTCTCTTGGACAAATCTCTCCTAACTGTCACAAGATATGATGAAAGATTGGGGATGCATGATCTACTACAAGCAATGGGTGAAAAAATTGTTCGTCAACAATCACGTGAAGAGCTTGGAAGGCAAAGTAGGTTGTGGCTTCTTGAGGACTTGTTTCATGTATTGGAGAATAATATGGTAAGAAGCTATAATTTTATTTTAGCAAATAAGATTAAGTATAGTGACATAATTGTGTTTAATAAATTGGTTCTTGAAAAAAAAAAACTTAAATAGGTTAAGTGGTTACCTAAGTATCTAAATAACAAAATATAGAATATGTTCATTTAACATACTAATATATTGTCTATGATGATTTCTTAGAGTATTCACGTTAGTTCGTGTAAAATTTGTTGTCTAATATATTAATACTATTTCTCCTCAAACAAAAACCACTATCTCTCTCACACAGAGTCTTCCTTTCCGAAACAATTAAACCCAAGACACTCTCTCTCTCTCTCTCTCTCTTTCACACACGGTCCACACAAGAATCACTCTCTCACATCACCACTGCCTACCCCACCTCGACAAATTAACTCAAAATCCATCCACAACTAGTTCTGCAATGATCCAAACAACCAGATCCTTCTTGATTTGATTGGCGACCATAGTCGACGATTTCAAGCCCCCCCCACACCTTACACTGATGGTGAGATTATGAGTTTGTCCACACCTTGGATCTCTGTTGTATGCTTTTTTGTGCTACCGATTGGATTTGATTTTGGGTTTGGGTTGATGGGTTTGAGCTGCCATTAGGTTTGATCAAATTTTGTAGTGGGTTACGGTGCTGGGTTACGGTGGTGGTTGGACGGTCTTTGTTGGGAAGCAACCGAAAGAGAGAGAGAGAGAGATGAGAAATAATTATAAAATAAAATAAAATAAACTATAGTAACCTCTATATTTACGTGGTTATTGTAGTTTTATTAATCTTTTTCACATTTTTATCATTTGAAGGCTTTACTGTAGTAATTCTAATGTTGTTAATTTTTATCATTTGCTTGTGTAAAATCTCAAGTGTTTGCTTTTGAAATCATATGCAACAAATGCAATTCAAGCCATAGTCATCATCATCAATTGGAAAGCAGGTTTCAACTTTGAAGAATTTCCTGAAGTTTTTTCAAAGATGTCTAATCTTAGATTGCTAATAATTGATGAGTTGCACATCCCAAATGCTCTCAATCATGTTCCTAATGGCCTAAGACATCTTTCATGGAAATACTGTCCGTTAAAATGTTTGCCATCTAGTTTCCAACCAAAGGAACTTGTTATTCCTACCTCGACCAGGATCATTGCTTCAGTTCCATAGGTGAGTCTAAAGGGGTTTCTCCAGTTGGGGTTCTTGCTGTGGTTCTGTACGCCCAAAGGACGTTGGGCAATTCTTCTGGAGAGGCGCCCTTCGCGTCGTCCAGCCTGGCTTTAATAATCTTGAGTAGTGTCCGATTCGTCACTTCCATCTGTCCATTTGCTTGGGGATGCCCTAGGGATGAGAATTGGTTCTTGATGCCCAGGCTCGAACAAAAATCCCTAAAGCCTTGGCTGTCGAACTGCCGCCCATTATCTAATATGATCGTCAATGGAATCCCGAACCTGCAAATTATATTCTTCCATACAAAGCTCTGAATTCTTGCTTCAGTGATCGTTGCTAGGGCCTCTGCTTCGACCCATTTTGTGAAGTAATCAATAGCAACTAGTAGAATTTTACCTGACCTTTATCTTGGGGCAGTGGACCGACGATGTCGATTCCCCATTGTGCAAATGGCCATAGAGAGGCTATTGTCGTCAGTTTATTTGCTAGAAGCCGCTAGACATTCCCGTATTGTTGGCACTTCTCACACTTCTTTACGAGCTCCACTGTATCCACCTGCATAGTAGGCCAGAAATAACCTGTTCGAATGACCTTGTTCACCAAGGACCTAGGGCCGGCATGGTCCCCGCAAATCCCTTTGTGGATTTCTTTTAGTATGTACTTTGCTTCTTCTTCGTCGATACACTTCAAGTAAGGCATGGAAAAGCCTCTTTTGTATAAAGTGTCATTGAGGATCGTAAATCTGGCTGCCCTCTTCTTAATCTTCTTGGCCTCTTCTTTGTTCTGAGTGAGGTGCCTGTCTTGGAGGAAAGAAACGATTGGTGTCATCCAGTTGTTTGTGTTCTGGATTGTGAATGTTGGCACTTCTTCAATGCTGGGGTATTTCTGGACTTTCATTTCCAAGCCCATGCTGATCTCCCCTTCTTTTGACGATGCTAGCTTCGAGACTTCGTCTGCCATCATATTCTGGCTTCTGGGGATCTGTGCGAATTCTACATTGTCGAACTCCCAAGTCAGATGTTTCATCAGCCTGAGGTATTTTTGCATTCTTTCTTCCTTTGCTTCGTAGTCTCCCTTGATTTGTCCGATCACTAGCTTTGAATCATTTTGGACTAACAGATTCTTTGCTCCAAGTGCCTTTCCGAACCTTAATCCCGTCAGTATTCCTTCGTATTCGGCCTCGTTGTTGGTAGTCGGGGATTTCAGTTGAACTCCGTATTTGAGCACTTTTTCGTCAGGGGTGGTTATGACAACCCTTGCTCCCCCTCTTTTTTGGGCTGACGAACTATCAGTCTGTATCATCCATCGCTCGGCTTCGTTGGTGAGGCTGTCTTCGTCCGGAAAGGTGAACTTTGCGATGAAGTCTGCCAAAGCCTGTGTCTTGATGGCCGTTCTGGGATGGTACTCAATGTCAAATTGACTGAGTTCAATTGCCCACTGGACCATTCTTCTGGCTACCTCAGGTTTGTTCATGGATTTTTTGATAGGTTGATCCGTCATCACCAGGATAGGATTCGCCTGAAAATATTGCCTAAGTTTGCATGAGGCTACTATTAACGCAAACAAGATCTTTTCAATCCTTGGATGCCTAGACTCAGCCCCTTGGAAAGCTTGGCTGACGTAGTAAACTGGGAGCTATCTTTTGTCTTCTTCTCTAATCAAGGTTGCATTCACTGATGTAGCTGATACTGCCAAGTACAAATATAGGTTTTCTCCCTCCTTGGACGGACTTAAGAGGGGTGGATTACTCAGGTAACGTTTGAGTTCTTGGAACGCTGCTTCATATTCGTCGGTCCAGGCGAAAGCCTGCTTCAAAGTCTTGAAAAAGGGTAGGCACTTGTCCGTCGCTTTAGAGACGAACCTGTTTAAGGCTGCAATCCTTCCTGTGAGTTTCTGGACTTCCTTGACGGTTCTGGGCGACGCCATATTGATTATGGTTTGCACTTTCTCCGGGTTTGCTTCTATTCCTTTTTAGGACACCATGAAGCCTAAGAACTTCCCTGAAGCTACACCAAAAACGCACTTACTTGGATTCAACTTCATCTGGTATTGTTTGAGGGTGGTAAACGTTTCCTTTAGGTCATCCAGATGCACAAGCTCTTCCTTACTCTTAACGAGCATATCATTCACGTATACTTCCATGTTCCTGTCAATCTGTTTGTTGAACATTTTGTTCACTAGTCTCTGATACGTAGCTCCGGCATTCTTCAGTCCAAAAGGCATTACCTTGTAACAATAGAGTCCTTGACTCGTGATGAAAGCAGTCTCCTCCTGATCTTCTTCAGCCATCCTTATTTGGTTATATCCTGAAAAAGCTTCCATGAACGTCAGCAACTTGTGTCCGGCCGTAGAATCCATAAGCTGGTCTATCCTTGGTAGGGGGAAACTGTCCTTCAGGCATGCCTTGTTCAGGTATGTGAAGTCCATGCACATTCTCCATTTTCCATTTGCTTTCTTTACTAGGATGACGTTTGCGAGCCACTCAGGATAGTGTACTTCCCGGATGAAACCTGCCGTCAATAGCTTGGTAACTTTGTCTGTAACTGCTTGATCTCGTTCTGGGGTGAAGATTCTTCATCTTTGCTGGACGGGTTTTCTTTCTGGGTTCATATTTAACTTATGTTGAATGACTTTTGGAGCTATGCCTGGCATGTCCTCGTGGCTCCATGTGAAGACGTCTAAGTTTTCTTTAAAGAATTGGATGAGCCTTGTTCTCATCTCAGGGCTTAACGTCGTCCCTATCTTCGTGGTCTTGGTTGTCTCCCCTTCGGCCAGTTCTACTGTTTCCAAGGCTTCCATTTTATCTTCGTCATTCCCTTCGATCATCCATGTGTGATTCTCCTTTGCGTCCAAGACGGCTTGATAACACTCCCTGGCTAAGACTTGATCTCCTTTTACTTCGCCGACATCGTTATCTGTTGGGAATTTTACCTTCAAACAATAGGTTGACGTGGCTGCTTTCCATTTGTTGAGTGTGGGCCTCCCAATGATTACATTGTAAGATGAGGGACAATCTACTACCAGGAAGTCTAATTGGCGGGTCAATTGTGTCGGGTAGGTCCCCACTGTTACTGTCAGCATCACTATGCCCCTGGGATATACCTTGTCTCCACTAAAACTGACGAGGGGGGAGTCAAATGAACGCAGTCTCCTTGGATCTATCTTCAGCTGTTGGAAGGCAGAGAGGTAGATGATGTCTACGGAGCTACCATTGTCCACGAGGATCCTTTTGGTGTTGAATCCCTCTATATTCAGCATTATAACCAAAGGGTCATTGTGGGGTTGCTTCACTCCCCTAGCGTCCGCTTCATTGAAAGACATGTCCTGGTCCGTCCGTTGCTGCTTAAACGGAGGTATCATGTGGATGCTATTCACCTGTCTTTGGTATGCTTTCTTGAGGGATTTGAATGACCCTCCTGTGAAGGGCCCTCCTGTAATCGTCTTTATCTCCCCGATCACGTCCTGTGTAGGTTGGAACGGTTGATCATCACTCCTGGAAGAGAACTCATGCTGACTCTTATTGCCGTCCCTGAACTTATTATATTCTCCCTTCTTCACGTATTTTTGTAATTTGTCTTTCCGTATCAACTCTTCTATCTGCTCCTTTAAGTCCCTACAATCTTCCGTGATGTGGCCATGATCCTTGTGAAATCGGCAGTACTTGTTCTTATCTTTCTCCCTGCCTAATGGTGAGTAAGTGGTCCGTTGACCTTATAGGACACTGCCCCCAATGAAGTGACGCAAGAAAGCATTGCTTAACTGCTTGAAGTTGTCGATGGACGATGTGGGCAACTTCGTGAACCATTCCATTGCAGCCCCTTTGAGAGTGGTGGGAAAGGAACGACACAGTATCTCGTCGGGTGGCTGTTGAAGGCCTAACATCGTTTTGAAGGTATTAAGGTGATCCTGAGGGTCTTTGAGCCCGTCGAACGGCTCAAGTTGAGGTAGACAAATTTTTGACGGCACAGGGCATTCAAGGACTGCTGTAGTGAAAGGCGAGTCCGTGGCCCTTTCCATTCTATCTACGCTTCGGTCCGTCTTCTCCTTGATGGCATTCCTCAATTCGTCCATCTCCTTCCTCATTTCTCGAAGGAGATTTGAATTCTGCTCATCCGGAGTGGTAGGTCTTTGATGAATACTCTTCTTATGGGCATCCCCTTCCCCCTCCGTGTTATCCTTGGACTGATTCTCTTCCTGTTGAAGCCGTAGCTTCATTTCCTGATTTTGTTTGGTGAGTTCTTCAATGGTGGCCGCAAGAGCTTGAACTTGTTGGGCCAAGGCTGCGGAATTTGGATTGGATTTCATCTGAATGTAGAAGTTGATGGAAACTACGTTTTCAAATATGAATTCAAAAATGTCGTTTCCACAGACAACGCCAAACTAATGAAGCGTGACCTCGTCAGTCAAGATGAACGTGCTCAGATGAATCAAAATTCTCGCCTGGATACCTGTGTAGGTGACAAGACTACTTCCGCAGGGGTGGTCACCGGTGTGGTGCCTGCAACAACGTCTCCAATGCCAAAGTCAGAACGAAAGTGTATAATGTAAAAAGAATACTAAAATGGCAATCACTTATCCTTTTTGAGTGTCAGTGTTTTTTTGTACCTTTTGTTAGCAATGTGGGGAGCTTTATATATGTTGTCTTGGGTTTTAGCCGTTGTGACTGGCATTTATGATGTTAATTCCTTCCTTTGGTAACGCTTACTACCTTGTAATGGAGCTTTCATTGTGCTCTTAACGGTCTGTACAGATGGTTTTGTAACCGTCCGAGGTATTATTGGTGGCATTGAATGGTTCCGCTATTCTCGTCAGTGATGTGGATGCTTTTTAGGCTCGTCTTAGGGGTGGCCTCGTCTGTCCTGCTGTATTCGTCTCTAATTGATTTCGTTAGTCCCGTCATTGTCTATATGACGATTTCTTTGAGCATTCACGTTAGTTCGAGTAGAATTTGTTGTCTATTTTAACAAGGAACGTACTTGTTTTATTTTACAAAACTATTTTTCAAAAACACCTGGGTCATATTATCTATTTACACTGCATTTCTTTAAAATATTATTTCTTTATCATTTTTTTTAATTAATTCTCCCAAATCATATCTCTCTCCTCCTTAAAATTTTTTTTATTTTATTTTAAAAAACCAGTCTCTCTCACACACAATCAGTTTCACTCTTTCCTCCTTTCCAAACCCATCAAACCTAAGACTCTCTCTCTCTCTCTCTTTCACACACACACACACACGTAAATCACTCTCACATAACCACTACCTACCTCACCATCATAGATTAACCCAAAATCCATCCACAACCAATTTGGCGACCTTAGTCGATGATTTTGAGTTCTCCCACACACCAATGGTGAGATTTGAAGTTCCCCTACACCATGGATCTTCGTTGTATGTTTTTTTGTGCTACCAATTGATTTGACTTTGAGTTTAGGTTGATGGGTTTGAGTTGCTGTTGGGTTTGATATGGATTTTTCAGGTTAGGGAGCAACCGAGAGAGAGAGTGTGTGTTAAAAAATGAAATACAAAGCTACAGTAACCTCTATATTTACATGGTTGAGCATTTACATTAGCTCGTGCAAAAATTTCTATCTATTTTAGTACAAGAACCTACATTTTCTATTTTACAAAACCACTTTTCAAAAACACCCATATCAGATTATCTATTATACATTCTATTTTATTTAAATAATTATTCTTCATTCTTTGTTTATAGAGAGAGAGAGAGAGAGAGAGAGAGAGAGAGAGAGAGAGAGAGAGAGGAATTTGATGAGATAAGAGATGAGAGAAAAAAAATTTTAAATGATATTCAAAGCTATAGTAACTGTGTAAAATACATAGTTACTATAGTAACTTTGCAAATTTATATATCTTTAGCTTGACTGATGTTAGCGATTTTGGAGCTTGAATGTTTAAATTTGACACATTTTTCTATCATACACATGCTGGTCCAAATTTTCTCTATAGCTTTGTAAATGTTTTATACATTTTTAAATGATATGATGTGGGTAGTTTTCAGGGTTAGTTGGCTAAAATGTGACTCTTAGTCTATTTTATATAGACTGATGTGAATGCTCTTATATTTTAAAATTATAGTGCTCCATTATTGTTTTAATGTATGACAGTATGAGATTTAAATTGTTTAAAAAATATAAAATCTTTAAAATATGATGTACTATGATCTATTAGTTACTAAGAGGGCTTAATATGTAGTACATTTTATAATTAAAATGTGATGTTGTACTATGATCTATTAATTACTAATGTGACTCTTAGTTTCGGTTTGTGATGTTTGTGAGAGTGCTTTTTTTCTTTAGCACACAGGCCCAAGGATCCTGGGCCAAATAGTTGTATTTTGGTGGACTGGGCTTGGTTCACCACAGCTAAATGGGGGCTGATTACGAACCAAGTTGTGCGCAAGTCACATAAATCTCCTCAAGGCAAAAATGCGATTCCTCCCCGGGCGTACTGTCGTGGGATCTCGGGACGTACTGTCGTGGGATCCCGGGGCGTATTAGGCCTGTAAGAACCCAGAATCTCTGGTTTTCTGCACTATACAATCTTTCTCCATGCTTGTTATGCAATGGAGTTTTGTCCTTTCCTTTTACCTCTATAGGTCCTACACAAGAACAACTATACAAGACACATATCTTCAAATAATTGTTAGTTTCTTAGATTAGGATATATATATATATATATATATATATACATATATTAATACATATACATATATGTAAATGAATTTTATGAGAATGATTCAGCCACGAGGATCCTGGCCCCAATTCTCACAGACTTAGTGCTTTTGCACAAGACTTGTGGGATTTGGAACTCAAGTCTGAGTGGCTTTACTTGGGCAAGGACTCAGCTATACAAGCAAGAATATATGTATTGAGCAGCAAGAAGCAGTAAAGGAAGATAATATAATAAAGAAATATGCAAAGTAAATGTTAGAAATTCTCAAATCAATATGAGATATTTCACTATTTTTCTTGATTGTGGATTACAAGTGTGCTCACTAAGACGTGATACAAGGTTCAAATAAGCTCAAAAATTACAGACTTTGATGACTATTCAAGCCTCTAAGACTTGCAAAGTTTGAATCCTTTTGAATCCAAGTATGTGCTATAGTGGCTGTTTTTGGGATACCGGGAGACATTCCTCTGTTTTTCTTAAATTTTACAGAGTTCTAATGACTCTGTTATGATATTCTTCCTATTGAAAATCCCCCCCCCCCTTCAACATGGGTTTTCTCTTCCTTTTATAGCGTGTTTTCTAGGGTTCCGAGGTACTAGTGATTTCTCTCTTTTGCCCCTCAGAGCTCGTGTTGTGACAGTTTCTTAGGGGCTGGTCTCTTCCCTTTTTTCTCATGGTTTTCATCTTTTAATACTGTTTCTCTAAAAGTCACTTGCTGACTTTCCATTCCGGGGCGTCCTTGGGCAACTAGCCTTCAATCTCTCTTCGTTCAAGATTTCTCACTTTTCAGACTCAGCTGTCGGTTGTATTTCCTTGCTGTCATTATTCCCAAATAGTTGGAATCTTTTACTGCTGGGTTGAAAGTTCTCTTCCTGTCGCTTCTACGTATGATTTTCTCATTCTTGGTTCCTTGTGGTACAGCTCCTTTGTTCATGAATGTTTGCTTTATACTTTCTGATTCTTTGCTGCACCACTGGGTACTTGAGAAGGACATCTCTGTTCTTCATTTCTTGTTTTTCGTGGTAGCTTTCTTGAGTTGTCTCAATCCCACAGTAGCTGTGCTGCATTACCTGAGGATCCCGGGCCTCTAGCAGCCTCTGGGTATCCCGGCCCAGTTCTTTCACTGGATTTTGCTGGACTTTTTAATAACCTTTTTGCTGGAAATCTGAACATAAATAAGGCCTTAATGTTGATTCTTCTTGCTGCTTGAATTGGGCCTTCTTTACTTTTCATGGAATGGACTCTTTTTTTTTGTGAAATTTTAGCCTTCAACAATGTTAAAAAAAATGTGTTTTGAAGCGTAATGATTTTAAAAATTGTTTTTTGAAAATGTCTTTTTTTAAAATGAGATTAAGGTTATGTTTAGTAACAGTTTTTGTTTTCTATTTTCAAAAACTTGTTTTTGGGAATATAAAGAAAAAACAATTTTTTTTTTTTTTTTTGTATTTTTGAATTCAAAAACATGTTTTATTAGTTGCAATTAAAAAAAAAAAATAGTTTTTTGAAGGAAAAAAAAAAAAAAACTAAAATATGTTGTTACTAGGATTTGAACTTTAATGCTAACTCATTAAATGAGACAGATTCATTGAATAAAATGTGTGTTTTTATTGACTTTTAAAAACTAGAAATTGGTATGTTTTCATACAGGGTTTTGTATGTTTTCATTTTCTTTTACAAATTACCAATGCCAAATGGTAAATTGGTAATTTGGAGTGCATCTTACTATTTTCTATTATTAAATTTGAAATTTTGACCCGCCATTTTTGAGAGGCAAGTGTAATGCAAAAATTAAATTATTTTTAGTTCGGGTTTAATGAGGTGATTTCCCACCTTAGCCTTCTTGAGCATACCAATAATTAAGAGGAGGTTATATATGGAAAATTGAGGGATTGGATATTTTTATCTCCTTTGAAGGCTTTACTGTAGTAATTCTAATGTTCTTAATTCTTATCATTTGCTTGTGTAAATCTCAAGTGTTTGCTTTTGAAATCATAGGCAACAAATGCAATTCAAGCCATAGTCATCGACTCTTGGGAAGCATGTTTAGGAAAAATAAACTATGGGGAAGCAGCTTTCAACTTTGAAGAATTTCCTGAAGTTTTTTCAAAGATGTCTAGTCTTAGATTGCTAATAATTGATAAGTTGCATACCCCAAATGCTCTCAAGCGTTTTCCTAATAGCATACGACATCTTTCATGGAAATATTGTTCTTTAAAATGTTTGCCATCTAGGTTCCAACCAAAGAAACTTGTTGAACTTGACTTGCGGCATAGCAAGTGTGAATATCTTTGGGAAGGAGCAAAGGTAATTCGGTTCTTTTAACTACGTTTCTATTATTTATTATTTCTCTTTTCTTTAAGTGTAGCTACAATATAGTGCCAGTGTATTTGAGCTTTCTCCTTTCATTAATAAGGTTGTTTTAATTTCAAAGAATTCTTTACTTATTAAACTAAATTCTATGCTTAATGGTTTTTTTTTTTTTTTTTTTTTTCTTCTTCTTTTCAACAGTGTTTAGAAAACTTGAAGTCCATCAATCTTTTCTCGTCCAAACTTATTAGGACACCTGACTTTTCAGGGGTTCCGAGACTTGAGGTACTAAACCTTGGATCGTGCTACAAGTTGGTTGGGTTAGAGCATTTGCAGCAGTGGAGCTAAAAAGCTATAATGCTATTTTAGCTCCACCAATATAGCAAAAAGGACCTGCAGCAGTGGAGCCATAGGTAAAAAATTTAGCTTATTTGCTACAGTGCACATCTATCTATAGATGTGCACTGTAGCACTCATCTAAACAAAAATAATAATATTTTACTCCCACTACCGAATAAAATAATCAAACTAATCTTATTTTTTTCATCCCTTTATTTCACTCCTTCACCGTGCACTCTCATCTCCCTCAATCATCAAACAAACACTCATCTCCCTCACCCATCTCTGGCTCGCCGGCCTCTCTCATCCCTCAGCTCGCCGGCCTCTCTCATCCCTCAGCTCGACAATGACGGCCATGGGACCCACACGGCCAGCACCGCTGCCGGATCCCCCGTGGGGAACGCTTCTCTTCTCGGCTACGCTCAGGGCACGGCGCCTGGAATGGCGAGTCGGTCGCGCGTCGCAGCTTACAAAGTTTGTTGGAGCGTTGGGTGCTTCGGATCCGATATTCTTGCGGGTATGGATCAAGCCATAAGCGACGGCGTGGACGTGCTTTCGCTCTCTCTCGGCGGTGGGTAAGCTCCGTATTACAGAGACACCATCGCAATCGGAGCTTCCACGGCGGTTGAGAAGGGCATTTTCGTCTCTTGCTCTGCCGGAAACAGTGGTACTATGGACCGGGACTGCTAGCTCTGATGTGGGTTTTGTTTTTTTGTACTCGTTGTGGGTTTTTTTTTTTTTTTTTTTTTTGCTGTGGACTGCCGGTAGTGGTGGTGGTGGTGGTGGTGGTGTTTTCCGATCTGTTGTGGGCAAGTGGACTTGTATTTGTGTTTGTGGCAGTGGGCTTGTGCTCGTTGTGGGTTTCTTCTTTTTTTTTTTTTTTTTGCTGTGGACTGCCGCCGGTGGTGGTGGTGGTGGTGGTGGTTCCTGTGGTTGACGGTAGAGGTGATTGAGGTAGAGGTGATTGAGGTTGGTGGTGTAATATTTTTTTGGTAGTGGAATATATTATTTTATTGTAGTAGATATAATATTTTATTGTGATGTTTATATTATTTTATTATGTTGAAAGCTAAAATAGATCCACTGCTGCAGCATGTGTGTAGGTAAAATAGATAAAGTAACTTTTAGTGGAGCTAAATTGCTAAAAATTTAGCTCCACTGCTGTGGATGCTCTAACAAAATACAGAGAGAAATTTATGTTTATTATTTATATTTATTTTTAAAAATGATCCTATAATTTATGTTATGATTTTATTATGGTGCAATGTAAATGATTATTAAAAGATCTTGTGAGCATTGGTCTCTTTCCCAGTAACTTGTAATGAAGCATGTATATAGGTACTGTGGGCTTTTTTACCTGAGCAGTCAGGATTGCGGCAACTGAATGATTTGTAAAGTGCCTGTTGATATGCATAGATTAAGTTAAACGTGACTCATTATAAATTGGAGCAAAATCTAAAAAGCCAGTGATTTAGCAGAGATTCTCAGTTGTACAATCACTCATTATCACTTATCAGGACTAAGAGCATTCTCATCAGCTTTCTAAAAAAAATGTCATTTTGACACACTAAAAACCCACTTTATCATTTTAGAACATCTGAATTTTAGAATATCATTTTACAACATACCATTTATCAGATGTTCTATATTTCAATTCTATACATTAAAATAATATTTCCTACACATTAAAATAATATATTTACCCAAAACACAGCAAAAATATAAATGCACAGTCCAGTCGCCACCGGGTCCAACAGCCACCGCTACAACCACCGCCACAACAACAACCACCGCTACAACCACCGCCATAAACTACAACCACAATCACCGGATCCTCCAACAGATTCCAAATCCAAAAACCTCAACCAAAAAAGATAAAAATAAAAACTCAAAATCTTCAACAAAACCCCAACCCAACAGATCAATCAATGACCAAACTCAACCAACCATCGACGACGAGATCGGCGGCGAGAGCTGTGGAGGACGACGAGCAAAGATCGGTGACTGTGGAGGACGATGAGCAAAGATCGGCGACCACCCCTGGGCAAGCAGAGGTTCAGATTGGCGAGCTTCAATCGGCGAGCTCTGCTTCAGATCGGAATCGCCTTCTCAGGAAAAAAAAAGAGAGAAAGAGGCGCAGAGACGGAGAGATAAAAAAGGAGAAAAAACGAGACAATCGGTGCGAGAAATGAGAGACAAAGAGTGTGAGAATTCTAAGAAACGCAGAGAGAGATGGAGAGAGAGAACTTTATTGCAAACGGAGAGAGATGTGTTGCGAGGAGAGAGAAAATCGAATAAAATAAGGAAAAAAATTATAGCATTTGTGTCCATACCGTCTCATATTTGAGACGGTATTGTAGCGGTGTGCCAACTTTTTTGGCATTTGGCACACCTCATGAGGGCCTATTTTTGTTGTTTGGTGTGCCAAATGCCAAATATTTGGCATTTGGCACACCTGATGATAGTTCTCCAAAGAACTTTTTTTATTTGGGGTGAAAATTGAGAATTTATTTAATATTTAAAAGCAAAGTACATCAAGTATGTCCATTAGACGCATGTAGTTGGTGTCAGTTTACAAAAGGATTCATAGAGCACTCTCTAGGAGTGCATTTCTACACAAGGTTATTAAGATGAACATTGTGCTTATATTTCCAGTTGATTGCTTTGCTCCCTTCCCCTCTTTGCTAGCCCGTCCGCCGCTCCCCTTGCCTCATGGTAAGTATGATGTAGACGGACCATCTAGTCTCTTGCCAGGAGAATCCAGCAATCACAAATTAAAGGGGCGAAGGCCAAAGCCATATCTTTAGGAAAAGTTAGTCATTTAATAACTAAAGTAGAGTCTATCTCTATATTTAAAAAAGGCAAAAATTCAAAACTGACCTTCTAACTTTAGTATTTTTCATTTCAGTCATCTAACTTTCAATTTTGTCATTTCAATCTTCTAACTTTCAATTGTTGTCAATTCAGTACTCCATTAGACCTCAATCTCCCGCTGCTAGGTAAGTGAGCTAAAACGACGTTGTTTTGGCTTCTTTTTTTTTTTTCATAAATTTCGGAATTAAAAGAAAATTAAAAAACTATTATTAAAAAAAAAAAAAAAAACATTTAGGGGAAGAAGAAGCCTTGGCTCTTCAATATGGATCAAACAACTCTCTTTCTCCAGAATATGCTTCTCCTCCACCTTATATCGAAGCTATGGCACCTGAAACTGAAGGCGATGGCTTCTACTCTTCACTTAAAGCTCCTGTGCCCGCTCCATCCATGGCTATGGAATTGGACACTGATGAGTCTTCTCCAAAGCTCCCTCTTGCAACACCCTTTAGTTATAATGCTAAACATTTGGGGAAAAGGAAGAATTGGTCGGTGCTGGAGCTACGGAGTACACCCTATCAATATCTTCATCTTGGTCTCAATCTCTGCAACTCGATCTCAATATCAGAACTCCATCACCTTCATCTCGGTCTTAATCTCAATATCTCGGTCTCGGTCTCAATCTCTGCAACTCGGTCTCAATATCAGAACTCCATCACCTTCATCTCGGTCTCAATCTCAATATCTCGGTCTTGGTTTCAATCTCTGTAACTCAGTTTCATCTCGATCTCTCTCAATATTTCTTTGTTCTTGATTTCAGGTCTTTGTTTTTTATTTCAGGTAATGGGAATATCTCGGTCTCAGTTTCAATATTTCTCTGCAACTCAGTTTAATCTCAGTCTCCATCACCTAAATGTTTTTTTATTTTCTTTTAATTCCGAAATTTATGAAGAAAAAAAAAGGCCAAAACGACGTCGTTTTGGCTCACTTAATGGCAGCAAGTAACTGAGGTTAGTACCGAATTGACAACAATTGAAAGTTAGAGGACTGAAATGACAAAATTGAAAGTTAGAAGACTAAAATGAAAAAGGCTGAAAGTTAGAGGGTCAGTTTTAGATTTTTGCCTTTAAAAAATTTATGCCTGCATCCCAAGCCATAGATAGCTGTTGCCTAACTGCTTAAAGCTCAGCTATATTATTCGTTGTTAAGCCTATATGTGAATAAAATTCAGTGATCCATCTCCCATGTGAATTTCTTATTACCTAAGGTACTATCATCGGTATTTAGAGATACAAAAGGATCAACAGGAGGTTTCCAAGATATATTTAAGATGCATTTGGGAATATTAGAAGCTCTAGGATGGATGAGAAGAAGAAACTCTGAAGAGAGGTGAAGGGTTTTGTGCACCATTTGGCTACGGGTGGCAGATGGGGGATTATAATTGTGAATTTCTGGATGCTATTGAATAAGATATTCTTTCAACCAAGAAGCTAGGGGTAACAAAAATAAATTAATGGGTCTTTGTCCAGGAAGAGCTATCCAAACATCTTTGGCCCATATACAATCCCTTATAACATGCAAAGTAATTATAGGAAGATTACATCTTGGACAAACATGAGAAAAATCAAGAAGTATATTAGCCAAAAAATTTCAATAATGCTTTTAAAAAAAAATTAATGCTTCATTTTAATTTTTATGAAAAATTGATAAAAATCTTTTTTAGAAAAAATCAAGGCTCAACACACAAATTTTGACAAAAACCAGAAAACAAGCCGATTGACTGAATTGAAATAGATGACTAGAGGCTACCTCTCATTCTGTTGTTGGTTTGGTGAAGTGGTTGGAATTAAATATGGTATTTCACTACAAACCGAACTGCACGGATATATGTATGTATATCTCACAAAACCCATCCTCCTCCTCTCTCTCTCTCTCCAAAGTCCAAACCCAGAAACCCACACTCATACCAAACCCAAAAACCCACATCAAACCCAATAATCCAGTAAGCTAGAAACCTAGAAATCCAAATAATCAAAGTATATCTAAGACAAATTGTAGCGAATTTGAAGCAAATTAAGGTCAATCAAAGGTGAGTCTCTTTAACCCTTCATATTTTCTCTTTGATTTGATATTTTGATATATGGGTTTTAATTTTTTTGATATGTGGGTTTGATTTGTTGGATCTATGGGTTTGATTTAGGATTTGTGGGTTTGATTAGTGGATTTTGGCTGTAGGTTAGATTTGGGAAATTTGTGGGATTTTTGGTTGTGCCAACTGAACTAAGCCACACTAGTGCCCAAAAATTGGGAAGTCAAAGAACTAATACCGGAGCTAATGAAATGGTAACTAGTTCATAAGGTATGATGGCAAGTTTGCCGAATAACTACATCGTGAACACCCCTAAATGTGATCATTAAACTTTGGACCTCTTACTCTAAATTAAATTTCGAAAAAGTCTAGGGCCATAATATTTTTTATGACTACTTGCCACAATTGTGACATGAGTATGACATAGTGTAATTGGTGAAAAAAATGATGGATCCATACATAAGTGATGATTTTTTTTTTTTAAGGGAAATATATAAGTGATGGTTAATCACTTACAATGTGTCAAAATTGTAAATCTTATAACAAATTAGTTATAAAATAATTTGTGACGTAGAACTATTCTTAAATTTCGCATATAAAACTTGCCATTTGTAATTTAAATTTTGTAGTAAATATCACAAGAAATTTAAACAGTATTTCACAGCTGGTCACCACGAAGACTCTGTCCTTTGCCACGGTATGAAGCATTATTTTTCCTAGGGAAAAGACAAACCAGCTGTGATGCATTGTTTATATCGAAAGACATTTAATAATATTTTAATATTTAATAATATTTAACAATGCCACAGTATGAAGCATTATTTTATTAGGATTTGGATAGCCTGGTCACTGCGAAATTAGCTAACTTAATAGAAAGAAGAAGGCTTGTTGAGTCGTTGACTTGAATCAGAACAGGGGATGCGAAATTGTGAATAATCTCCCTCTTCCTCTCATCTCACCCTCCCTCTCTCTCTGACACACACGCGGAGAAAGAACAGTTTTCATTCCTTTATTATTAAACAGGAAACTTATCTAGTAGGAATTAAATCAGGCGTTGTTTCAGGAGAGTTTCGATCGGTATGTTCTCAAATTTCTCACATATTCATCACTTTTATATCTTTCCTTTCACTTCGCCCTTGAGATGAAAAATCCACATCAAATTGTTTTCTCTTTTCTTTTAATATATTTCTCTTCATTTTAATTGAACGTATCTTTTTTTTTTCGTGGATCTATATTATAGCTCAAGATTTACAGGTTTCCATGAGCACCCAAGGAGCCTCAACTTCATCACCGTCTTCTTCTTCAACACCTCGGAGGACATACGATGTCTTTCTCAGTTTTAGAGGCGAGGACACCCGTACAAGCTTTACGGATCATCTATATAATGCTCTGACAAGGAAAGGCATTTTTACCTTTAGGGATGATGAAAACCTTGAGAGAGGAAGATTTATCTCAGAAGAGCTTGTGAAAGCCATACAGGAATCGAAATTTGCTATAGTAATTCTCTCAAAAAACTATGCATTTTCGACATGGCTCTTGGATGAACTAGAGCATATTGTTAGATGCGTGGAAGAGACAGGATTGGTAGTTGTGCCAATTTTTTACCACGTGAATCCATCTGATGTACGGAAGCAGACAGGAACTTTTGCAGAAGCATTTAATGCTCACAAAAAAAGAGCCTTAGATGAACACAAAATGAAAACGTGGAGAACTGCTTTGGGAGTAGTGGCTGATCTCTCTGGTTGGGATTTGAAAGATAGGTATAATTTTCATGACAAATTTATTTCTCATATATAAACACCCAGTCTCATTTCATATATCATGAAGTATATAATATAAATAGTTTTTTTTTTTTTTTTTGAGAGATTATATAATATAAATAGTTATTAAAATATGTAGCATATTATGCATGAATTGAAATATTGCGACATATACTTGTTAAATTTTTGTTATATTATTAGAAATAGTATGTGACCTTTTTTTTATTTTTTATATCTTTGGACTTAGGTACGCTTCTTTGCAATAATTAAAAAAGAATTATTTTATTTAGGGACATAATTTTTTTTTAAATTTTAATATAATAAGGACATAACTTTCTACGAATTATAAATCTATTGAAATTGTCTATGAAAGTACTAGATGCTAACACCCTAGTACATATTTAGACCCATAATCAATTTTACGGCTTAATACTCAATTAATCCTAAACTATCATTAAAACCAAATTTACGTGATTGGCCTAATTTTCATATTGGATGCATACAATAAAGTCATAGCATAAGAAAGATGTGGAATAAGAAATGACAAACAACATGAAAAACACCAAGAAAAATTTTCGAAGAGGAAACCAGTCCCCAATGAAAAATCTCTCCCCTGACACCATCATCAGAATCTCAACTAGTCTGAATAGTTGTAGTGTCCAGCCCTCCAAGTTCCAGCTAGCAACCGGCTTCACTAAATCCCTTTTTTTTTACTAAATTACCAGAGAGACCATTGTTGAGCAGCCAACGGAAAGCCTCCAATATGATTTGGATTTGATATTAGATCCAAATAGCGTCCAGCCCTTCAACAAGCTCATAACACTCAAGGTTTGGTGATGGAGGTGAAAGTTTCAAATTTCTCTTAAGTATATGTCATTCGTGTGACAAATGGAGAAGAGGATGAAGGAACCTTTTAATCTAGGCTAAGGCTCCCTCTCTCTCTCTCTCTCTCAAGATGAAATGCTTATGATGAATAAACTCTCTCTAAGTGTATATACCGAGCTCTCATTGACTTCTGAAGTCCAGTATTCACAAGGTGTGTTATTAGGCATATTTGAGAAAGCTGGAAAAAACATATTAGAGTGCGTGACATTTTGTCTACATGCAGCTTGTGGCCTGGTCAAGACCTAGCTAGGTTGCAAGTTTGTTGCGACTGCCCTTTAATAAAAGCTGCTCCTTTATTTGCCACGTGTCACTTTGTTGCCTAAGTAGGTTGTAGAGGCACTTCCAACAGCTTAGATAAAGCTTAAATACGCTATCCCAAATACAATTATGCTCAGAAAAATACATAAAAATGAGAGAATAAGTACATAAAATTTGTCATTGAATAAACCAATAAAACTTGTGCTTAAGTCTATTTTCTTCATTTTTTTTTTTTTTGGTAAATTACAAAATACTCTTTGTGATTTTGCCATTTCACAAATTTAGTTCATAAAATTTCAATTTTTATATCCATACCCTTAAGGTTTGGATGGAAATCAAACTATTAGGATTCTACCCAACTTCATAGATTTTGTATTTTATAGGCAAATTCATCCCTCAATTTCATTTCCTTTTTCCTCTTTCCGAAAAATATTTTCACCCAAAAATATTTTATGGTCGGAAAATATTTTCCATCAAACCAAACACAGCCTGCATGCAATGTGATGTGAGATGTAAATGTTGGTTGAGTAAATTCTTTTTAACTTATTTACCTTTTTACCATTTTATTCTACAAATTTTTACATCTTACATGGGTGGTAAATGCATGGTGCAATTAACCTGCTCTATTGCTCAAGATCTAAATCCTGCTTTTTATACTGATTTGCTTTTATTATTATTTTGACTTTTACTATTAAATTGAAACTCCCTCTCCCCCCACCCACAAAAAAAAAAAAAAAAAAAAAAGAAAGAAAAAAAAAGAAAAAACATATTACCTTCAATTTTTAAGCTATGTACTTTAGGTGTAGTGTAGTGCAATACATTAAGCTCTCTAATTAAATTTCAAAAACATAGTTGCACTGCATTTAATTATTCTTGAATATAGGGTGAGTTTGGTTCAGCTTTTTGAAAAAGTGCATAATGAAAAAGTGGAGTTTTGTAAAAGTGCATAATGAAAAAGTGGAGTTTCAAAAAGCTGAGTGTTTGGTAAAAACTGTTAAAAAGTGCATAATGAAAAAACTGAGTGTTTGGCTAGCACTTATAAAAGTGGCTTTTTGAGGGGTAAATGACCAAAAAGGACAATGTATATATAAGAGAATTTATTTCATACTTTTTTTTTTTTTTTATGTGAGTTTGTTTCATACTTAAATCAATTACTTCATCATACTTAAATCAATTTTTCTCTTTCTAAAAAAATTATTTTTTTCTTACCAATATTAGCTAATAATAATCTACCACTTAAGATTTATTGTGAAAGTATTGTAAAAATATTGTGATAAAAATTGATACTAATTTTAATTTGAACGTACTATTAAAATTATTTTTTTCTCTTTCTAAAAAAATTATTTTTTCCTACAAGTGTTAGCTAATAATAACCTACTACTTAATATTTATTGTGAAAATATTGTGATAATATTTCCTTCTTTTTCATTTTTTTTCTCCTCCACTCACTTACCGCATTTTCTTCTTTTTTTTCTTTTTTTTTTTCCCTCTTTTTTTCCAGTCCACACACGTACCCTCTGGCCACTCTTTTCCTTTATTTCCTTCTTTCCTTTCTTTTTCCATTTCACTTCTCCAAGTTTCCAGAACGTCCCAGAGAGCTCTCCTTCTTCCTTTTTTTTTTTTTTTTTTTTTTTTTTCTTCTTCTTAGCTCTTTGTCTGCATGATTCTTTCTCTTTCTTTTCTTTTTTTTTTTTTCTTTTTTTTTTTCAATCCTTCTTTCCTCCTTTCTTTATTCCTTCCTTGCCATTTCTCCAAAACACCAGAACATCTTCTTCGTCTCTTTTTTTTTTTTTTCTTTCTTCCTTTTTTAATCCTTCTTTCCTCCTTTCTTTATTCCTTCCCTGCCATTTCTCCAAACACCAAAACATTCTCCTTCTTCGTGGCTGAGAGGGAAGGGCTTGGAGATCGAAAATGGGGTCGGAGTCAGAGTCATCCGGGTTTGATTGGGTGGTGTTCGCCGATTTGATCGAACCCAGAGCTCGGTGTTTTTGACGCTTCGACTTCGATTTTGTCCTGTAATTCTCTATGCTATATTCTGATTTTTTTTTTTTTTTTTGCATTTTGAGGAATCCTAATTTGCAAGGGATTGATTTTTTTTTTCCTTAACTGATTTGGGAATTTGTTATAGATTTTTTTGTGTTTGGATTTGGGAATTTGTTATAGATTTTTTTGTGTTTGGATATGGAAATTTGTTGGGAGAGCAGAGAGATGAGATGAGAGCTGATGATTTATCAAGGGTAATTTGGTTATTTTTGGAAGAGCCCAACGGATCAATTTGAAAACGCGCATGAGCTTTTTGTTTATGGACCTCCAGAGCTCCATAAACTCAAACGCGCATTTCTTCACAAATCTAAAACGCAACTTTTTCCAAAAAGTTGCGTTTATTACTTACCAAACACTATTTTTGGGTTGGCTTTTTTGAAAACGCGCGTTTTGGGTTTCAAACGCTGAACCAAACGGGCACATAATACCATTGTATTTTATCGGTGAATGCAACATGGTGTTTAATTTAATTTAGGAACCTATTGTACTATACCTAAAATAACAAACCTTAGTTTATCCTCAACTTTTTGTATTGGCTTGTTTTTTAGAAGCCACCTTTTTATTCTCACATCTCAAAATTCTTACCGAAACCAACTACCCAATTCCCCAAACGCAAAAGCATCTCACTTTCATCCAAATGATCACATTCTCACTCAATTCCTCCCTCTTCCTTATTAAAAGGTTTCTTCTTTGGAGGTAGGCAAAAGTGATATTAAAATCATGAGAGGTGCAAAATTCTTCTTATCCTTTTCAATTATATTTTAGTTTAATTTCTTTTTATTTATCTCATAGTTTATGATTTTATTTCTTCTGTTTCCTTTAATCTGTTAAATCAATTGGTAGCACTAACTTATCAAAAAAAACCTCATACACATGTCAGAAATGAAATATTGGCTTTGGCTTTGGCTTTGATATTTGAAGAGAAAATCTTGAAGTTGATGTATGAAAACATTTTTTGTGTTCCCATTGTGTAACTGTGTACATGGGGGGTACTTTTTTTAGTTGATTAATACTTTAGATACAAAAGTGATCTTTATTTTTTTTCTTTGGGCCATAGATATCTAGTTTGGTTGAGTTTAAATGATTTTAGGGAAAATTATATGTTTTTACCATAAAGTCATAAACTATACTTTATTTTACATTTAACTCTGGAACTACAAAAATTCACTATCAGCCTCCTAAACTAAAACCTATGCAGCACTTTTCCCCCTCACTTCAATTTCTCAGTTAAGTTGGATGGAAAACATAGTAACGTGAGTTGAATGTGATTACTTGTTGACATGGAACCCACTAACCCAATGTCCACAACGCCCCCCTCATACCCAAAGCAAATGCTCAATTTCCCTTAATTTTATTTGGTTCGAGAGAAGAAAATGAACAAGATGAACAACAAACCTAGAAAATGAACTATGCCATAGGAGATCAAACAACAAATCAACTACGATAAACAATGAATCCAAATGAATAACAAACCTAGAGAATGAAATATACCACACATAGATTAAGCAACATACTTGTCATGACCCCAATCCATGGAACATGAATTTAGATGCAAGACTAAGTTGCTGAACTATATAACTCAATAAACATAATTAATCCAAAATAAATTAAAACTCCAAAGAACAATACTCTTAAAAAAAAACCTCTTTCAAAAATCTAAACTCTACAAATTGGAAATAATCTCCACTATATAAAACATGAATTACAAAATAAAGGTAACTAAAATTCTATAAATCTTCAAGTAATACTGAAGTCTCCTACAACTTCCACACTCTACCTTGCACCTTATAAAGTGATCCAAAGGTTCTATATTTCCAACTACACTTTAATCTGAAAACAGTAATTGATGGGGTGAGCCACACATTTAGTAAGTAATTATACAGAATACACAACGGAATAGAGTCGAGCAAAGTACGAGTTTGATTTCACAATTTCACTCAAAATATCAAATTTAGTTTTCCAAACATACAAAGAACCACTTAATACATATATAAAATCAAATCTTAAAGTCATTTGAAAACACATACAGATTATTGATCAGAGCACAATGTCACATATACACATCACATATTCTCACATACAATCGTATGAGTGGATACTGACATCTAACCCCTGTTGGTGAGGGATCAACACATACTCTCACATACAATCCTATGAACGGATTTACACATATATCTGATCAATTCTAAAAACACTCATCTTGAGTCACATATCACAAAACAAAATATATACAAAATAGAATAATTTTCTTAGTATTAACAATTATTCCACATCTAGAGACATCAAATATCACAATATTGAATTGAAACAAAATTAAAGGATGCTTGACTCCCTTGGGGAACAAATAGGAATCGAGGAATTATATAAATATTTTACAATTCTTGGGTAAGTTTGAAAACCTAATTTGCTAAAAGAAACTTCTTAAATACCATTTGGAAAATAAGAATATGACCTTGAAATCACTTGGTTTTAAACAAACTTAAAGAACAAGAACCATTTTAGAAAACTTACTTTGAAACTCAATTATTTTCTGAAAATAGTTAAGTTTAGAAATCATCTTCTAATTAAGATTTGGACGTTCAAAACGTTATTTAAAATTCAAAGTCTCTCTTTAAAACATTATTTAATAGTCGAAATTTCTCTTTCAATGATGCAAAAATACTTTTGATAAACTTTAGAAAATATAAGTTTGAAATACAAAACTTTTGAAAACTTTTAACTTCTAAAAACCTAATGGACAAAATTTGTGCATATTATGCATAATTACTTACAGCACTTGAGTCGCTCTGGAAGTCTAGCTAAAACACCCTCCAAATAGTCTCAAAATACTCTTATATAGGACCTATAATCAATCATGGAAATATACTTAATATCCTTTACAAAATATAAAGCTTATAGAACTATGCAAATGGACTCGCTAGGATTATACTTTGCTGAACTAATAACACTTTCAACACTAAATTAACGTTTCTCTAACCAATGGTATTCTAATCAATAATACATCCTTGCATTAATCGAAATTCATTTAACCATGAGATATGCAGTAGCCAACATTTTAGGATTTAATATATAACCCCAATGCAAACGGTGGGCCAATACCAATATGATTCTGTTCATGAATTTAACATTCATTGACCCTACGGATTTAGTATAAGAATTTTGGTATGAAATCTTAAATCTGTCATTATCCTTTTAAAAAAATTGTAGATGTGTTGAACCTAAATGGTTCATTGTGTTTGGGAATAGTCAACACCTAGGCATAGACTATCAAAGCTATCAATAATAGAAAATAGGACTTTGACAAAATGAGAGCTAGCTAGTGAAACATGTGTAGGGTCGGGTGCAAATTGTCTAGCAATTCAGAATTGACATTATGGTATAGATCAACAGCCCTAAAGCTCTTATGGTCCTACGAAAACGATGCAAGCCTTATTCATGGATTTAATAATTTTGGCTTTTGTTCTAGAATCTGAATAGTGGCAACCTAGGGTTCAAGAATTATTGAAATATTGTAAATCGTAATCTAAGAAACTACCAATTCAACAATCTACACATCACCAAAGTTTTCCATGATAAAATTCAAACTCCTTAATTCTCTGTTTTTAACAGTGAGAAATCATACCTTGAACAATTTGATTGTCTTTTCAATTGTATGTGCTCTAAACTCCAAGGAAAAACACCTCTTAGCCTCTTTGATAAAACCTATGGGGTAGCGGGCTGCATTTACGAGAATACCTATGGCCCATTATATTTAAAATAAAATTTAATAATAACCTCAAATAAAAGTATATGGGGGTATTACACTCACTAAGCTGAACAACAAATCCAAATGAACAACAAACCCAAAAAATGAACTGTGTCACAGAGAGATCAAACAACAAACCCAAGATTACAACATCGAATCAAACCCAAACACACACCTAATCCCAATTCACCAAACCCACACTCGATTCAACTCTTTATTTCAATCATCTGCTTTGTAGGCAACTAGATCTAAAAACCCTAAACTTGAATCTCTAATATTCTAGGTTGATTCGCTCACACACAAATAGTAGATCTACAAAACCACTCAATAATTGCAAATTGAAGGAGGTGCTAAAACCCAAACCCTAACCCTAGCACATGTTGCGGTGATGGTCACAATGGTGGGAGAACAACTGCTTTTGATCATGTCTTTCTTGTGAGTTTGTATGGATAGCTTCTTCCCTTTGTTGTTGATGGGTTCGAATTAGGGTTATAGTATAACTAGATTCTCTCTTCGTTACTGGCGAATTGTGGTTGGGTAATCATGTTTGAGTCTATGTCAAGGTTATTGGGTGTGTGGTTTCTATGTGCTTGGCTATTATGTTTGTAGTCTATACATAGAGCAAGAGATAGAGAGATTCAATCTAGATTCGGTGAGAGAGAATTTAGGTTCAATGAGAGGGATTTTGGAGAATGATCCAATCTTTTTTTGGTTTTATCACTTTCTCTTATGGTTTCATTTTGGAGAGATATTAGCATTCTCTTTATTCAATTTGGTTAGGTGAGAGATCCAATCTGCGTGCTTGGCTATTATGTGTTTTTTTTTTTCTTTCCCATTTTTAAGTTACTAATAGTGACAGGCATTTTCATAATTTTAGATGGCATTAGTGGGTTCCATGTCAACCAGTGTTACATGAGTTGCATGTAACTACGTTTTCTATCTAATTTAACTGGAAAAGTGACAGGAGGGGGTAAAGTGTTACACAAGTTTTAGTTTAAGGGGGCGATCATGCAGTCTTGTAGTTCAAGGGAGAAAGTGTAAGATGGGGTATAAATTAGGGTGGAAAAGTGTAATTTCTTTAATATTTTATGGTTGCTTATAGTGATTTTGTTATATTTAATTTCTTGTTATATACTTATATTTAATATTGGGATAATAACACCCCCACCCCCTCCCTCGTGGTTTGGGGAAATTACACTCCGCCCCAAACTTGAAGGGAAAAAAACACTTTCCCACCTTGACATCCAATTGACCAAACTTTGTTAAATTAATATTAAAAATGTTATGTACTAAATTATCCTTTTTTTAAGGGCAAGTTTCAAGAATTAGCCTCCATTTAAAAATTAAAATTCATTGTATTAAATTTTTAATTGAAGTGTATTTTAAAATGTTAAAAAGTATGAATTTTTTATTATTATTATTTTAACGGGTCGGGTTATGGAGAGATTTACCGTTGCAAATGCTTTGGTGCTTGATAAACTTTGTATTTGTATTATAAATTTATCAGTTATTTTTTTATTGACCATGGTTAAAATTTTGTAAAGAGATTCTTATAGAAATTTAGAATATTTCGTTACTAATATAAATAAAAGGGGGGTGTTAATTTTTGCAAACCTCAAGGGAGGAGATTTTTTTTCATTCAGGTTTGGGGTTGAGAAATTTTGAGCAAAAAGTGACCTTAATAATGTTTAATTGATAGCTTACATTGAAAAAGAAATTGCTCAAAATTTCACAATGGAGATGATAATGGATGGATTTTAATTATGAATACTACTGTTGATTATAATTTTAGTGGAAGATGCTAAATGTTTGTTTTTTTTTTTTGAGAATTTGTTAAATATATCTATGGCAAATTAAAAAACTCATGTATACTCAAGCAAAGTTTAGAAGGATGTAAAATTCTCATATAAGATAATTTTGTTGATGTGTAACTTTCGCGCATGTGCATGTGTGTGTGTATGTGTGTGTGCATGTGTAGTACCTTGAGTTCTTCTTGAATGGTAAATTAATATGATAGTTTAGTCTTATCCCCCTCCCTCACAAATAAAAATTTATGGCTCCACCCATGATTGGATTCATTGCGATACAAGATTTGCACTTCACTCATATATAAAATATGTAACTCTTAAGAGTTTCTTTTGTGGATGTATTCTGCTAGATTGAACCACGTAACTCACATGTGTTCTTTATTCTATACTTCCACTTCTGCTAAGGGTAGTTACATGCTTGTTATTTAGTCAATGTAACTCTCTTGTGTTCCTATATGGATAGTTTTATCCACATTACTTGAGCAAATGAATTCAAATGTGTTTGAGCGAGTAGGCTAATATTTTTCTTCCTAATTGGGGTTTTTTTAATTGGTTTGGACTATCATGTAATTATTTTCAATCTCGTTTATTGGCATGGGTTAGAATTCATCCAGCACATGTAAAAAAAGAATATTTTATATATGGTTTGGGCCATCACATAAAGATTTTTTTTTATCTTCTTTGCAGGCATGAGTCAGAATTTATCCCAAAAATTGTTGAAGACATTGATAAGAAATTGAATTCAAAATTCTTAATCATTCACGAAAACCTCGTAGGAGTAGAATCTATGGTGGCAGAATTGTTGAACTGTTCGTATTTAGATTTTGAGAATAATGTTTGCATGATAGGGATTTGTGGTATGGGGGGAATCGGAAAGACAACTCTTGCTAAAGCTGTTTATGATATGCATTCTAATAAATTTGATGCTTCTAGTTTTATTGCTAATGTTAGGGAAAAGTCGGAAAGAGATTGTTTGCTTCAATTACAAAAACAACTTCTTAAAGATATTTCGGGCGAAATAAATACAAATATATCGGATGATTGTGAAGGAGTTTACATAATCAAAAAAAGGTTACGTGATAAAAAAGTTCTACTTGTCCTAGATGATGTTAATGATGAGCACCAATTAGAAAAATTGGCCGGAAAGAAAGGCTGGTTTCGACCGGGGAGTTGGATCATTATAACAACTAGAGATGAACATGTGTTAGTTGCACATGAAGTTCTTAAAATTTATAGGCCTAAAGGACTAAATAATGATGATGCTTTAAAATTTTTTTGTTTGAAAGCCTTCAAAAATGAGCAACCCAAAGAAGGTTATACGCAACTATCTCAGGAATTTGTAAAATATGCCGGTGGCCTTCCGTTAGCTCTTGTTACTTTGGGTTCCTTTTTAGTTGGAAGACCAAGAGATGACTGGCAAAGTGCATTGGACTATTTTAAAGAAAATCCTCCAAAAAAAATATTTGATATACTTAAAATAAGTTTTGATGGGCTAGAGGATATGTGGAAGGAGGTATTCTTAGATATTGCGTGTTTCTTTACGGGGTGGCCCAAATTTGAGGTAATACGTATACTAAAGAACTGTGGTTTTAAGGCAAGAATTGGTATAAGTGTTCTTCAGGACAAATCTCTCCTAACTGTCATAGGAGGCAATGAAGAATTGGGGATGCATGATCTACTACAAGAAATGGGTAAAAACATTGTTCGATCATGTGGAGAGCTTGGAAGGCAAAGTAGGTTGTGGCTTTTTGAGGACTTGTGTCGTGTATTGGAGAACAATATGGTAAGAAGCTATAATTTTATCTTAGCAAATAAGATTGAGTAAGTATGGTAACACAATTGTGTTCAATAAATTAGTTCTTAAAAAAAAAAAAAAAAAAACTTCAATAGGTAAGTGGTTACCTAAGTAACAAAATATAGAATATGTTTATTTAACATTCTAATATATTGTCTATGGCGATTTCTTAGAGCATTCACATAAGCCTATGTAAAATTTACAGTCTATTTTAGCTTAAAAACTTATTTGTTCTATTTTACACAACTATTTTTCAAAAAACACCACATTAAATTATATATTTACACTGCATTTCATTAAATACTATTTCTTTATCAATTTTTGTTTATTTATTAATTCTCCCAAATCATACTTCCCTTCTCCTCAAACACAAACCACTATCTCTCTCACACGCGGTCTTCCTTTCCAAATCCATTACACGCACACATACACAGTCCACACGGAAATCACTCTCACATCACCACTGCCTACCCCACCTCGACAAATTAACTCAAAATCCATCCACAACTAGTTCTGCAATGATCCAAACAAACAAATCCTTCCTGATTTGATTGGCGACCATATTCAATAATTTCAAACCCCCCCCCCCCCCCCAAAACACCGATGGTGAGATTATGAGTTTGTCCACATCTTGGATCTCTGTTGTATGCTTTTTTGTGCTACCGATTGGATTTGATTCTGGGTTTGGGTTGCCATTAGGTTTGATCAAATTTTGTAATGGGATATGGTGCTAGGTTGCGGTGGTGGTTGGACGGTCTGGGTTGGGAAGAAACCGAGAGAGAGAGAGATGAGAAATAATTATAAAATAAAATAAAACTATAGTAACCTCTATATTTACACGGTTATTGTAGTTTTGTAAATGTTTTACACATTTTTATCATTTGAAGGCTTTACTGTAGTAATTCTAATGTTTTTAATTTTTATCATTTGCTTGTGTAAAATCTCAAGTGTTTGCTTTTGAAATCATAGGAAACAAATGCAATTCAAGCCATAGTCATCAAGAAAAGGAATGCAGGTTTCAACTTTGAAGAATTTCCTGAAGTTTTTTCAAAGATGACTAATCTTAGATTGCTAATAATTGATGAGTTGCACATCCCAAATGCTCTCAATCGTGTTCCTAATGGCCTAAGACATCTTTCATGGAAATGTTGTTCATTAAAATGTTTGCCATCTAGTTTCGAACCAAAGGAACTTGTTGAACTTGACTTGCAGTATAGCAAATGTGAATATCTTTGGGAAGGAGCAAAGGTAATTTGGTTCTTTTAACTGCCTTTCTATTATTCATTACTTCTCTTTTCTTTTTGAAGCGTAGCTACAATATAGTGCCAGTGTATTTGAGCTTTCTCCTTTCATTAATAAGGTTGTTTCATTTTTTCTTTTTTTTTGAGAAACAGGTTGTTTCAATTTCAAAGAATTCTTTACTTATTAAACTAAATTCTATGTTTAATGGTTTTTTTTTCCTTCTTTTTTACAGTGTTTAGGAAACTTAAAGTCCATCAATCTTTCCTCATCGGAGAACCTAATTTGGACACCTGACTTTTCAAGGGTTCCGAGACTTGAGGTACTACACCTTGGTTGTTGCACTAATTTGGGTGGGTTACACCCATCTATTGGACAACTCAGCAAGCTTAAAAGTTTACATCTGTCTTACTGCGAATCTCTTACTAATCTTCCCAGCTTTTCAGAGGCTACGAGTCTTGAGGTACTAGGCCTGGAATGTTGCACTAATTTGGTTGGGTTACACCCATCGTTTGGACAACTCAGCAAGCTTAAAAGTTTAGATCTGTCTCGCTGCACATCTCTTACTAATCTTCCCAGCTTTTCAGAGGCTACGAGTCTTGAGGTACTAGGCCTGGAATGGTGCACTAATTTGGTTGGGTTACACCCATCGTTTGGACAACTCAGCAAGCTTAAAAGTTTAGATCTGTCTCACTGCACATCTCTTACTAATCTTCCGAGCTTTTCAAAGGCTACGAGTCTTGAGGTACTAGGCCTGGAAGGGTGCACTAATTTGGTTGGGTTACACCCATCTATTGGACAACTCAGCAAGCTTAAAAGTTTACATCTGTCTCACTGCACATCTCTTACTAATCTTCCCAGCTTTTCAGAGGCTACGAGTCTTGAGGTACTAGGGTTGGAGGGGCGCACTAATTTGGTTGGGTTACACCCATCTATTGGACAACTCAGCAAGCTTACAAGTTTACATCTGTCTCGCTGCACATCTCTTATTAATCTTCCCAGCTTTTCAGAGGCTACGAGTCTTGAGGTACTAGGCCTGGAAGGGTGCACTAATTTGATTGGGTTACACCCATCTATTGGACAACTCAGCAAGCTTAAAAGTTTACATCTGTCTCGCTGCACATCTCTTACTAATCTTCCCAGCTTTTCAGAGGCTACGAGTCTTGAGGTACTAGGCCTGGAATGGTGCACTAATTTGGTTGGGTTACACCCATCTATTGGACAACTCAGCAAGCTTAAAAGTTTACATCTGTCTCGCTGCACATCTCTTACTAATCTTCCCAGCTTTTCAGAGGCTACGAGTCTTGAGGTACTAGGCCTGGAAGGGTGCACTAATTTGGTTGGGTTACACCCATCTATTGGACAACTCAGCAAGCTTAAAAGTTTACATCTGTCTCGCTGCACATCTCTTACTAATCTTCCCAGCTTTTCAGAGGCTACGAGTCTTGAGGTACTAGGCCTGGAAGGGTGCACTAATTTGGTTGGGTTACACCCATCTATTGGACAACTCAGCAAGCTTAAAAGTTTACATCTGTCTCACTGCACATTTCTTACTAATCTTCCCAGCTTTTCAGAGGCTACGAGTCTTGAGGTACTAGGCCTGGAATGGTGCACTAATTTGGTTGGGTTACACCCATTGTTTGGACAACTCAGCAAGCTTAAAAGTTTACATCTGTCTTGCTGCACATCTCTTGCTAATCTTCCTAGTTTTTCAGAGGCTACGAGTCTTGAGGTACTACTCCTGGAAGGGTGCACTAATTTGGTTGGGTTACACCCATCTATTGGACAACTCAGCAAGCTTAAAAGTTTACATTTGTCTCGCTGCACATCTCTTACTAATCTTCCCAGCTTTTCAGAGGCTACGAGTCTTGAGGTACTACTCCTGGAGGGGTGCACTAATTTGGTTGGGTTACACCCATCTATTGGACAACTCAGCAAGCTTAAAAGTTTACATCTGTCTCGCTGCACATCTCTTACTAATCTTCCCAGCTTTTCAGAGGCTACGAGTCTTGAGGTACTAGGCCTGGAAGGGTGCACTAATTTGGTTGGGTTACACCCATCTATTGGACAACTCAGCAAGCTTAAAAGTTTAGATCTGTCTCACTGCACATCTCTTACTAATCTTCCGAGCTTTTCAGAGGCTACGAGTCTTGAGGTACTAGGCCTGGAAGGGTGCACTAATTTGGTTGGGTTACACCCATCTATTGGACAACTCAGCAAGCTTAAAAGTTTACATCTGTCTCACTGCACATCTCTTACTAATCTTCCCAGCTTTTCAGAGGCTACGAGTCTTGAGGTACTAGGCCTGGAAGGGTGCACTAATTTGATTGGGTTACACCCATCTATTGGACAACTCAGCAAGCTTAAAAGTTTACATCTGTCTCGCTGCACATCTCTTACTAATCTTCCCAGCTTTTCAGAGGCTACGAGTCTTGAGGTACTAGGCCTGGAATGGTGCACTAATTTGGTTGGGTTACACCCATCTATTGGACAACTCAGCAAGCTTAAAAGTTTACATCTGTCTCGCTGCACATCTCTTACTAATCTTCCCAGCTTTTCAGAGGCTACGAGTCTTGAGGTACTAGGCCTGGAAGGGTGCACTAATTTGATTGGGTTACACCCATCTATTGGACAACTCAGCAAGCTTAAAAGTTTACATCTGTCTCGCTGCACATCTCTTACTAATCTTCCCAGCTTTTCAGAGGCTACGAGTCTTGAGGTACTAGGCCTGGAAGGGTGCACTAATTTGATTGGGTTACACCCATCTATTGGACAACTCAGCAAGCTTAAAAGTTTACATCTGTCTCGCTGCACATCTCTTACTAATCTTCCCAGCTTTTCAGAGGCTACGAGTCTTGAGGTACTAGGCCTGGAATGGTGCACTAATTTGGTTGGGTTACACCCATTGTTTGGACAACTCAGCAAGCTTAAAAGTTTACATCTGTCTTGCTGCACATCTCTTGCTAATCTTCCTAGTTTTTCAGAGGCTACGAGTCTTGAGGTACTACTCCTGGAAGGGTGCACTAATTTGGTTGGGTTACACCCATCTATTGGACAACTCAGCAAGCTTAAAAGTTTACATTTGTCTCGCTGCACATCTCTTACTAATCTTCCCAGCTTTTCAGAGGCTACGAGTCTTGAGGTACTACTCCTGGAGGGGTGCACTAATTTGGTTGGGTTACACCCATCTATTGGACAACTCAGCAAGCTTAAAAGTTTACATCTGTCTCGCTGCACATCTCTTACTAATCTTCCCAGCTTTTCAGAGGCTACGAGTCTTGAGGTACTAGGCCTGGAAGGGTGCACTAATTTGGTTGGGTTACACCCATCTATTGGACAACTCAGCAAGCTTAAAAGTTTAGATCTGTCTCACTGCACATCTCTTACTAATCTTCCGAGCTTTTCAGAGGCTACGAGTCTTGAGGTACTAGGCCTGGAAGGGTGCACTAATTTGGTTGGGTTACACCCATCTATTGGACAACTCAGCAAGCTTAAAAGTTTACATCTGTCTCACTGCACATCTCTTACTAATCTTCCCAGCTTTTCAGAGGCTACGAGTCTTGAGGTACTAGGCCTGGAAGGGTGCACTAATTTGATTGGGTTACACCCATCTATTGGACAACTCAGCAAGCTTAAAAGTTTACATCTGTCTCGCTGCACATCTCTTACTAATCTTCCCAGCTTTTCAGAGGCTACGAGTCTTGAGGTACTAGGCCTGGAATGGTGCACTAATTTGGTTGGGTTACACCCATCTATTGGACAACTCAGCAAGCTTAAAAGTTTACATCTGTCTCGCTGCACATCTCTTACTAATCTTCCCAGCTTTTCAGAGGCTACGAGTCTTGAGGTACTAGGCCTGGAAGGGTGCACTAATTTGGTTGGGTTACACCCATCTATTGGACAACTCAGCAAGCTTAAAAGTTTACATCTGTCTCGCTGCACATCTCTTACTAATCTTCCCAGCTTTTCAGAGGCTACGAGTCTTGAGGTACTAGGCCTGGAAGGGTGCACTAATTTGGTTGGGTTACACCCATCTATTGGACAACTCAGCAAGCTTAAAAGTTTACATCTGTCTCACTGCACATCTCTTACTAATCTTCCCAGCTTTTCAGAGGCTACGAGTCTTGAGGTACTAGGCCTGGAAGGGTGCACTAATTTGATTGGGTTACACCTATCTATTGGACAACTCAGCAAGCTTAAAAGTTTACATCTGTCTCGCTGCACATCTCTTACTAATCTTCCCAGCTTTTCAGAGGCTACGAGTCTTGAGGTACTACTCCTGGAGGGGTGCACTAATTTGGTTGGGTTACACCCATCTATTGGACAACTCAGCAAGCTTAAAAGTTTACATCTGTCTCGCTGCACATCTCTTACTAATCTTCCCAGCTTTTCAGAGGCTACGAGTCTTGAGGTACTAGGCCTGGAAGGGTGCACTAATTTGGTTGGGTTACACCCATCTATTGGACAACTCAGCAAGCTTAAAAGTTTACATCTGTCTCGCTGTACATCTCTTACTAATCTTCCCAGCTTTTCAGAGGCTACGAGTCTTGAGGTACTAGGCCTGGAAGGGTGCACTAATTTGGTTGGGTTACACCCATCTATTGGACAACTCAGCAAGCTTAAAAGTTTACATCTGTCTCGCTGCACATCTCTTACTAATCTTCCCAGCTTTTCAGAGGCTACGAGTCTTGAGGTACTAGGCCTGGAAGGGTGCACTAATTTGGTTGGGTTACACCCATCTATTGGACAACTCAGCAAGCTTAAAAGTTTACATCTGTCTCGCTGCACATCTCTTACTAATCTTCCCAGCTTTTCAGAGGCTACGAGTCTTGAGGTACTAGGCCTGGAAGGGTGCACTAATTTGGTTGGGTTACACCCATTGTTTGGACAACTCAGCAAGCTTAAAAGTTTACATCTATCTCGCTGCACATCTCTTACTAATCTTCCTAGCTTTTCAGAGGCTACGAGTCTTGAGGTACTACTCCTGGAAGGGTGCACTAATTTGGTTGGGTTACACCCATCAATTGGACAACTCAGCAAGCTTAAAAGTTTACATATGTCTCGCTGCACATCTCTTACTAATCTTCCCAGCTTTTCAGAGGCTACGAGTCTTGAGGTACTAGGCCTGGAATGGTGCACTAATTTGGTTGGGTTACACCCATTGTTTGGACAACTCAGCAAGCTTAAAAGTTTACATCTGTCTTACTGCACATCTCTTACTAATCTTCCCAGCTTTTCCGAGGCTACGAGTCTTGAGGTACTACTCCTGGAAGGGTGCACTAATTTGGTTGGGTTACACCCATCTATTGGACAACTCAGCAAGCTTAAAAGTTTACATCTGTCTCGCTGCACATCTCTTACTAATCTTCCCAGCTTTTTAGAGGCTACGAGTCTTGAGGTACTAGGCTTGGAAGGGTGCACTAATTTGGTTGGGTTACACCCATCGTTTGGACAACTCAGCGAGCTTAAAAGTTTACATCTGTCTTACTGCACATCTCTTACTAATCTTCCCAGCTTTTCAGAGGCTACGAGTCTTGAGGTACTAGGCCTGGAAGGGTGCACTAATTTGGTTGGGTTACACCCATCTATTGGACAACTCAGCAAGCTTAAAAGTTTACATCTGTCTCGCTGCACATCTCTTACTAATCTTCCCAGCTTTTTAGAGGCTACGAGTCTTGAGGTACTAGGCTTGGAAGGGTGCACTAATTTGGTTGGGTTACACCCATCTATTGGACAACTCAGCAAGCTTAAAAGTTTACATCTGTCTCGCTGCACATCTCTTACTAATCTTCCCAGCTTTTCAGAGGCTACGAGTCTTGAGGTACTAGGCTTGGAAGGGTGCACTAATTTGGTTGGGTTACACCCATTGTTCGGATAACTCAGCAAGCTTAAAAGTTCACATCTGTCTGGTTGCACATCTCTTACGAATCTTCCCAGCTTTTAAGAGGCTACGAGTCTTGAGGTACTAGGCCTGGAAGGGTGCACTAATTTGGTTGGGTTACACCCATCTATTGGACAACTCAGCAAGCTTAAAAGTTTACATCTGTCTCGCTGCACATCTCTTACTAATCTTCCCAGCTTTTCAGAGGCTACGAGTCTTGAGGTACTAGGCCTGGAAGGGTGCACTAATTTGGTTGGGTTACACCCATTGTTTGGACAACTCAGCAAGCTTAAAAGTTTAAATCTGTCTGATTGCACATCTCTTACTAATCTTCCCAACTTTTCAGAGGCTACGAGTCTTGAGGTACTAGGCCTGAGATGATGCACTAATTTGTTTGGGTTACACCCATCTATTGGACAACTCAGCGAGCTTTAAAGTTTAAATCTGTTTTCCTACACATCTCTTACTAATCTTCCCAGCTTTTCAGAGGCTACGAGTCTTGAGTTACTAGGACTGGTATGGTGCACTAATTTGGTTGGGTTACAGCCATCGTTTGGACAACTCAGCAACCTTAAAAGTTTAGATCTGTCTCACTGCGAATCTCTTACTAAGCTTCCCAGCTTTTCGGAGGCTACGAGTCTTGAGGTACTAGGCCTGGTATGGTGTACTAATTTGGTTGGGTTACACCCATCGTTTGGACAACTCAGCGAGCTTAAAAGTTTAAATCTGTCTCACTGCGAATCTCTTAATTTGCGCGGCTGCGAGAAGCTTCGATCAGTGCCAGAGCTTCCATCAACCGTGAGATATATAAATATGGAAGGCTGTTGTTCGCTAGAACCATCACCAGGACTGCTTAGACAAAGCAGTTTGTCACGACCTAATTCTTCCCCATTTTTTCGTGGGTATGATGAGAGCAGTGGTGGAGTGGCATTTTCAATATTGAAGCGTTACCTCCAGGTAATCTCTTTTTTCTCTCTCTTTGACTCTTTCTCTTCACTTGTTAAATGGAATGTCTTTTTTTTTTTTTTTTTTTTTTTTGGGTACAGGGACTCTTTTGTGAAAAAACTGGATATGAAACTGCTACCAAAAGAAAAGAGGATGGATCTAATACTGAATTTCAGATCTTTATTCCCGGTTGTTTAGTTCCGCAGTGGTTAACTCATCAAAGTTGGGGGGACTCAATAAGCGTAGCGTTGTCTCCAAATTGGTGTAATAGTAGGTGGATGGGATTCATTCTATGTGCTCTTTTCAATAAAGAGGCATATTTCACTTGTGGTTTTAGAGCATTTGTGAAAGCCATTGGTGATAAGCCTCAGTCACTATTTCTTTAAAGAATTCTATATTGGGGTATGTAGCGGGGACCACGTTTGGTTATTGTATTTGTCTCGTGATAATTGGCTTAGTACTGTTGGGAATGGTGAATGCAGTCAGATTGAGGTTGTATTTGGACATTATTCGAATTCAAACTATTTCATTCTTCCAACAAATCCTGTGAAGCGATGTGGGGTCAGTTTGGTATACGAGCAAGACATGGAACTGATGGAAGAGTTAAACCAAGCAAATGCACAATGCTGCAGTAGTAGCCGTGTCATTACTTATGAAGGTTGGGATGGTGTCCATCATGGATATGTCAATTCAAAGAGAAGCCGTGATGAGTGTGATGACGAGTTTGATGATGACTAAGCATTTATTTAATGTGAAAAAAATGAAATATTTCCCTCTTCATCCAATGGTAATGACCAACTCCAACATACTTCCTGTTATAAGTCTAATCCTAATTTATTTTCTTTTCTTTCTTGCCGTACAGTTGGTTTGGTCACTTAACAAGTATAGTCCAGTTGTCTTTTT
The DNA here is from genome assembly GCF_932294415.1 of Quercus robur. Taxonomy (NCBI): domain Eukaryota; kingdom Viridiplantae; phylum Streptophyta; class Magnoliopsida; order Fagales; family Fagaceae; genus Quercus; species Quercus robur. The sequence goes on from NC_065540.1 coordinate 1,716,253, forward strand.
AGTTTTCCTTCATCACTTTCAAGAAGCTTAGTATAAAACCTTAGGCAAGTTAAGAATATGATTCAGAAAGGAAATAAATTCTCAAGCTTCACTTATTACACTTCTAATAAGAAATTTTGCTAATGTAGATGGTTCAAACCTATTTTTGCATCCTATTTATGGTTGATCAGTGTTCCTTCTTTTATCTATGTGAAAACTGAAAACCTAGTTCTCTGATTGTGTGTATTTGCTATTCACGCTTTGAGTAAATTTTGTTGGTTTTTGAGTAAACTGAGATTGGTTTTTAAGTAAATTGTGTGTATTCACGCTATGAGATCGGTATCATTTGTTAAAATTTTTTTTTCTGTAAAAATTTGAGGGAGAGAGACAAGGGGAGTGGAAGTTTCTGCATCTTGAAGAATTCTAATTTAGTTTTTTTTTTTCTTGCTTTTACTGCCATTGATATTTTGCAGTTTGCACTAATGATTTTTTTGGTTAACTCTTACAGTTTAGATTTGAGGAAATTATTCATTGATAGTCATCCATAAAGAGATTTTTTGGGGCAGATTAATATTTTTGCAATCTCTCTTACCCACTCTCTGATTTGTTTCAACATTGAAGGTTTTTTTTTTTTTTTAAATAAATAAATTCATCCATGTGCAATTTTTTAGTTGGATTAATATTGATGATATTGCCATTGGGTTTTATAGTTGATGAAGTAGCTAAGGAATTTGAGAATGTTATTTTTATTGTTTGGAATTTTAGTTCTTAATTGAAGATTCAAGTTCATCAATGAGTGCATATATATTGTTTGTGAAAATGTCTGAATGAGTTTTTATTTTTATGTATTTTTTGTTCTTGATTCGTGATTTTTATAAGGCTTGCATGATAATTCCTTTTGCTTTTGCAGTTTGGAAAAGACTGGAGTAGGGGAAATTGGAAAAGACTATTTTGACTCTTTTTTTGTTGGATCTCAAGAGAGAGAGACTGAAAACAAGAAGATTCAATGACATATTTTAAAAAGTTAATATGGTTAATGAAAATCAAGATTTGAGGCAGTTGTCATATGATAAGTATCTTGCTAATTGTCTTAAATGATGGACTGTGTACACCATCTTTGTCCTTGTTTACAAATTTATTTACGCATACAAGTAAATTTTCTTTATATATTTGTTTAATTATAACAATGAAGTTATTTGTTTGCTGTCTTCTGGAGTTGAATTTTGTTATTCTTATACAAAAAGACTAGTTTGTGTAGAAATCGAGTTATAAATCAAATACATTATTCCAAGTTTCTGGTGTTCGGAGACTTTTCCTGTTGTGATAGTTTGGTTGAGATCCACCCATCTATTGATTTTAGTAAATTTCATGGCACTGAGACTTGAAGAAATGTAGTTGATAGATGGTTGTGTACTTGGAGGCTGTTGAGGGCTAATTCGGCTGATCCCATACATAGCATCAGATTCAAGTATCGGAAGTCGGAACAACCCAGAGAGTCACAGACCTAAGAGAGAGGCCTAAAGTGGTTTTTCTTGCATTCGCCTACTCACATATCCGCAGTTCCAGCGGCAGGTGGGTGTCCCACTTGCACACAAATTCAAGCAAGACCCCAGGTCCAGTCCTTATCAGCACAAGCGTCTTCCTCAAGCAAAGCAATCTGTAGGGAATTTAACCAAAATTCCCAACCTATGAGGAACAAAATAAATAGAGAAAACACACGTCAAAGAAAATAATCACACGCACAAGACAATATTTACGTGGTTCGGCAATTTGCCTACGTCCACGGAGTTGCAGGGATTTCACTATTATCAGGGAGACTACAATAGTGCACAAGAACACTCTCAAGAAACCCAAATCCCAATTACACCCTAGCACTCTCTCACAGAAAAAATAAGAATAGAAACTGGCTGCCTCTCTTTTCTCTATTTTCTCTCATGCGGCTGCTCACTAGGTTAATTAGGATTTCTCTCTATGTTCTCACGGCTGCATCTTTATTTTTCGAAACCTAATATATATATATATATATATATATATGTCAAAAGTCGGCTGGAGTGGGATTCCCTTTTCAACTAGGATTCTATCAACTTATGTGGACTTGGGCTTGACAATTCAAGTCACACATACAGCCCATTTCAACAAATCTCCACCTTGGCTTGAATTGATCAAGCTACACGAGCAAACTCCTCCATCAGCTCCACCTTAGCCCTTAAGGGCTCACAAGCTGCAAACATTAGCCACAATCCTCCATAACACAGCCCCTCATCCCTGCAACTCATCCTCTTGTCCTCAAGCTAGAAGACCAATTGAAGCTGCGCACAGCTTCAACTTCTCAATAGTGACACCCTTAGTCAACATGTCGGCCGGGTTCTTAGATCCACAAATCTTCTCAAGCATTACCAGCTTATCTTCAACAAGGTAACGGATAAAGTGGTATTTTGTCTGTATGTGCTTCGACTTTGAATGAAAAGCCGAATTCTTGGCAAGAAAGATTGCACTCTGACTGTCACTGTGTAGAATGCCCATCTCCTGCTTCTTACCCAATTCATCTAAGAAACCATGTAGCCAAATCATCTCCTTTCCAGCTTCAGTTGCTGCAACATACTCAGCTTCTGTACTAGACAGAGTAACAATCTTCTGTAGATTTGAAGCCCATGATATAGCTGTACCACCTAGAGTAAAAACAAACCCAGTAGTACTCTTTCTACTATCAATATCACCAGCAAAATCAGCATCTACATAACCCTGCAGTTTCAAACTTGCACCTGTGAAACAAAGACATGTATCTGATGAACCCTTCAGATATCTCAGAATCCACTTGACTGCCTCCCAATGCTGCTTTCCAGGCCTACTCATGAATCTGCTCACAACTCCCACTGCATGTGCAATGTCTAGCCTTGTACACACCATAGCATACATCAAGCTGCCAATAGCTGAGGCATAGGGCACCTTGCTCATATGGTCCCTTTCTACTTCTGTCTTCGGTGACTGTTCTTTGCTTAGTTTGAAATGACTACCCAAGGGTGTGCTCACTGGTTTAGCTTCATTCATGTTGAACCTGCTGAGAACTTTCTTCACATACTCTGACTGTGAAAGCTTCAATGTACCATTAGCCTTGTCTCTAATGATTCTCATACCAAGGATTTGCTTTGCAGCTCCCAAATCCTTCATTGCAAACTGTTTGGACAATTGCTTCTTCAGATTATTAATCTCCTCAATGCTAGACCCTGCAATAAGCATATCATCCACATACAACAGTAATATGATGTAAGAATTGTCAAAAAACTTAACATAGCAACAGTGATCAGCTTCACATCTCTTGAACCCAATTCTGTGCATAAAACTGTCAAATTTCTTGTACCACTGTCTAGGAGCTTGTTTTAGGCCATACAAGCTCTTTCTTAGTTTGCAAACTAAATTCTCTTGTCCTTGAGCAATGAACCCTTCTGGCTGAATCATGTAAAGGTCTTCCTCCAAGTCACCATGAAGGAATGCTGTCTTCACATCTAACTGCTCAAGATGTAAGTTTTCTGCAGCCACCATTCCCAGTACTAGTCTGATTGTTGACATCTTCACAACTGGAGAAAATATCTCTGTGTAGTCAATGCCTTCCTTCTGCTGAAACCCTTTAACAACTAATCTGGCCTTGTAACGTTTGCTACCATCATGCTCATTCTTTATTCTGTATACCCACTTGTTGTGCAAAGCCTTCTTTCCTACTGGCAATTCAGTCAGTTCCCATGTCTGATTCCCCAACAAGGAATCCATCTCATCCTTCATGGCTAACTCCCACTTGCTTGAATTCTCATCTTGCAAGGCTTCATCATAACACTCTGGCTCACCACCATCAGTCAACAGGAGATAATTTAGAGTGGGTGAATAACGCTGTGGAGGTCTAATGTTTCTGGAAGATCTGCGGACTTCAGCTACAGGTGTACTCAGATCTACCTGTGAATTTACATTCTCTTTATCTTCTTCACCCCTTTTCTGGACAGTACCTTCAGTCAATTCATCTAAGTTGACAAACTCAGATTTCTTTTGATCTATCCCTGTAACATCTGACACTACAGTTAACCTGTCCTTGTACATAACATGTTCATTAAATATCACATTTCTACTTCTGATGATTTTCCTGTTTTGTTCATCCCAAAACCTATAGCCAAATTTCTCATCACCATAGCCAATGAAAAAACATATTTTAGACTTTGCATCAAGTTTACTACGAGCATCAGAATCAATATGAACATAAGAAACACAACCAAAAACTTTTAAGTGTGAAAACTTTACCTCTTTACCGCTCCAAACCTCCTCAGGAAGTCTGAACTCCATGGGAACTGAAGGTCCTCGGTTTATCAGGTAAGCTGCAGTACTAACAGCATCAGCCCAAAAAGTTTTTGGTAGTCCAGCATGCAACCTCATACTCCTAGCACGCTCATTGAGAGTTCTGTTCATGCGCTCAGCCACACCATTCTGCTGTGGTGTCCCAGGAATGGTCTTCTCCATCCTAATTCCCTGTGCAGCACAATACTTACTGAACCCTCCATCTATGTACTCTCCTCCATTATCTGACCTCAAACATTTTACTTTCAAACCTATTTCTGTCTCAACCATGGCCTTCCACTTCTTAAAGGTTTCAAATACATCAGATTTATTTTTCAGAAAATAAACCCATACCTTTCTGCTTGAGTCATCAATAAAAGTGATGTAATACCTTGAACCTCCAAGGGATGCAACTGGAGAAGGCCCCCACAAATCAGTGTGTACTAACTCCAATTTTCCAGCCTTCGGTGTTCTGCCAGTTTTCAAGAAGCTCACCTTTTTCTGCTTTCCTAAGATGCAACTTTCACACATGTCAAAATCAATGGACTTCAATTCTGGTAGTTTTCCTTTTGACAACAGCATCTTCATCCCTTTCTCACTCATATGACCAAGTCTGCGGTGCCATAGGCTTGTATTAGTACTTGCATCAGCAATTGCAATTGTGTCTCTTGGACTTGAGGTCATGTACAGAGTACCAGTCTTCTTTCCACGAGCCAATACCCTAGCTCCCTTTGTAACCTTCCAAGTACCACCAACAAATAGTATTGCATGTCCTTCATCATCAAGTTGTCCAACAGAAATCAGATTTCTCCTCAGGTCAGGAATATGTCGAATCTTCTCCAGTAACCAAACAGACCCATTGGGCAATAATATTCGAACATCTCCCATACCCACAACATCCAAGGCTGAACCATCAGCCAAATACACCTTACCAAAATCACCTGCAACATAATTCTGTATGATTTCTCGGTGTGGAGTGGTATGAAACGAAGCTCCTGAATCCAAAACCCAATCATCAAGTGGACTGTCTACTGCAAGAAGTAATGCATCCTGTACCTCTTCTGTTACAGCATTAGCAGAATCATCTTCATTCTTCTTCTTAGGACTTTTGCATTGATTCCTAAAGTGACCTGTTTTCCCACAATTCCAGCATTGTACTTGTTGGCCTGATCTAGATTTACTTCTGTTCCGATTAGAATTTCTGGATTTTGATCTGCTCCGATTTGAATTTCTGTTATTACCTCTGCCTCTTGTCTCAAGGTTTAGGGCAGAACCAGATCTTGAAGTTTCGCCTGCATCTCTTCGGCGAATCTCCTCAGCCAGAATTAAATCTCGTATATCATTGTACTTGAGCTTTTCTTTTCCTGTAGAATTGCTTACTGCCATCCTCATTGCCTCCCAACTGTTTGGCAAAGAAGCCAAGACGATTAGAGCACGAATCTCATCATCAAAATCAATTTCTACAGACGACAATTGATTTGTGATAGTGTTAAATTCATTCAGATGTTGTGCTACTGATGCATTCTCTGCCATCTTCAGATTGAACAGTTTCTTCATCAAGTGCACCTTATTGTTTGCTGACGGCTTTTCATACATACCAGACAAAGCCTTCATCAGATCTGCTGTGGTCTTCTCCTTTACAACATTGTGTGCAACAGACCTAGATAGAGTTAACCTGATAACTCCTAGTACCTGTCTGTCAAGAAGAGCCCATTCATCAGCCTTCATAGCCTCAGGTTTTGTCCCCAAAAGAGGCAGATGCAATTTCCTCCCATAGAGATAATCTTCAATCTGCATCCTCCAATACGCGAAGTCTGTGCCATCAAACTTTTCTATTCCAGACGCCTTTCCTGCTTCCTCTGCCATTGCTCCCACTCAAACCTAACCCTAGGCTCTGATACCAGTTGTAGGGAATTTAACCAAAATTCCCAACCTATGAGGAACAAAATAAATAGAGAAAACACACGTCAAAGAAAATAATCACACGCACAAGACAATATTTACGTGGTTCGGCAATTTGCCTACGTCCACGGAGTTGCAGGGATTTCACTATTATCAGGGAGACTACAATAGTGCACAAGAACACTCTCAAGAAACCCAAATCCCAATTACACCCTAGCACTCTCTCACAGAAAAAATAAGAATAGAAACTGGCTGCCTCTCTTTTCTCTATTTTCTCTCATGCGGCTGCTCACTAGGTTAATTAGGATTTCTCTCTATGTTCTCACGGCTGCATCTTTATTTTTCGAAACCTAATATATATATATATATATATATATGTCAAAAGTCGGCTGGAGTGGGATTCCCTTTTCAACTAGGATTCTATCAACTTATGTGGACTTGGGCTTGACAATTCAAGTCACACATACAGCCCATTTCAACACAATCAAGGCAAGTTCAGAACTCACTTTGGCCATGGTTCAGCGGCCTTAACAAAGATTCATGAAAGGACGAGTCCTACGGTTCTGTAGCGTGGTCACCATCAAACTCCGGGATCAGGGTCAAACGGTCTAGCACCTGGGGGACAGAGCAAGATGCAAAAAACGAGGATAATAGGCTGTGCCCAAATAAGCTTGTTTGGAGTGAGGAATTCCAGTTGCAAGAGGAAGAAGAAAAAGCGAGGCAAGGACTTTCCTCTTCTCAGAGGATAACAGGCTGTGCCCAAATAAGCTAGAGAAACCAAGAGGTAAAAGTGGGGGCTTATGAAGAGCTTTGAATTTTGTTTCTCTTTTGCTCTTTTTTCTTCTTCCTTAATTCTCTGCTCTGTACATCTTGAATCAAATAGTCCTAATACCTCTTCATCACCGTGTCCAACAATGCCTCCAAAGTCAAAGAGCATCAAGAGAGAGCAATGATGCCTCTTCCCGCGCACCAATACCAGATGTCGCAGACCATGCAGCGAGAACAGCTAGAGCTTGTTGAGTCAGTCAAGCAACTGAAAGACTATAAGCAAGCAGAAGGAAAATGCTGTCTGATAAGGAGATTGGCTCTACTACCAATAACTAGCAATCTATTGTTCGAAGGCCTCCCTATCCGATTGAGTTATTGGATAAGCCCTATCCAAAGAACTACAAAACTCCAATCTTTGTCCGCTACGATGGGAGAAAGGGGAATGTAATAGTAGAAATGGCAACGGGTCAGGTTTAGGTAGGGTTTTTTTATGCCCAAACCCGACCCGAGGGTCTTTTCTCGTAATCCAAACCCGACCCGTTTAATAAACAGGTTTTTTTTTTTTTTTTTAACCCCAAACCCGCCCTGTCAAGCTCTATGGGCCCTGCGGGCCCGTCCAACCGTTTCTGAGCCTAATCAAAAGCTGTGGCCCAATACGACCCAATCATTAAAAAAAAAAATCAATTTTACATCTAGAAATCACAACCAGAGATTCAGAGACGAATCACAAACCTAAACATAAATACAAATCAGTTTTTTTTTTTTTTTTTTTTTTTGATCTTCTTTGTTAATACATACTCTTCACTCATTTCAAAAAAAAAAAAAATCACAAACCCAAACATAAATAGAAACATAAATAAGCTTATTTTTTGGCTCTTCTTTGTTAATATAGATTTTTCACTCATCAAAAAAAAAAAAAAATTTATAAACAGAAAATACAATCTCGTCCTCTGATCATCTAATCTCTCTCCGCTCTTTGATCTAACAATCCTATGCTCTGATCTAACTCTCGTATTCCGATCTAACAATCCTATGCTCCTCTGTGACAAACTTCAACCACCACAAGATCCTTGCTCCTCCATGAAAAACAACCACCACCACGTGATGAGAGTGAAGGTGAGGGTGGATTGGTGAGTGAATGAGAGTGAGGTGAGTGGGTGAGGGGTGGCTGTGAGAAAACGAGAGTGAGAGTGAGAGAGGTAAAGGGCGGCGAGGTGGAGTGACTTCATGAGGGGAGCGTGAGGCGAAACGAGGTCGTGGGGCCGTGAAGTTGAGTGAGGTCGTGACTGTGAGGGGAGAGTCTAAGGGCAAGGGAAGGTGGTCGACGATGAGAACTTGAAAGAGAGAGAGAGAGAGAGAGAGAGAGGGTGGCTGAGAGGTGAGAGTTACATTTAGTTTTTAGAAAATGAAATTTGAAAGGAAAAGAGAGTATTTATACTACTAGGGTTTTAAACGTTTTTTTAATATTATGTGAATACGGGTCGAGTTCGGGTCAAGTATGCATAAAACCAAGACCCGACCCTATAATTTATCAAGTCGGGTAAAATCCGACCTATTAAGGTTGGACCGGACAAGGTATCCGCAGGTCAGATATAAATTGTCATCCCTATGCAATAAAGCATGTTAGCAAGTTTCTCGATACAATGGGACAACATGCTGGTAACGAAGAGCTATGCCTAGGGGAGTTTTCTAAATCCCTTGGACCCTTACAAATCGGGCTTACACATGGTATACCAGACTCCCACCAGGTTCTATCAAGACTTGGGATGAGATGGTAGACAGTTTCTACAGTAAGTTCTTCCGGGAAGAGGAGAGGATAACATTTGTCAATCTTTGTAATAACACCAAGCAAAATGTGAATGAAGGTGTGGTGGAATTCATCCGAAGATTCATGGACACAGCCTTGGATTGTTATGACGACAATGAGGAACATGAACTTGTTGAGGTGTGCATCAATAATATGCTCTGGGAATACAGGTTGCACCTCGAGAAAGTAAATATTATGCAATTTGTCGATCTGTTACAAAAGTCTCGGAGGACAGCCCTCACAGTATCAGAGAGGAGATAAAAGAGACCGAGTGTTTGTATGCGTGATTTGTAGCTGGATTTGGGCTTTAAGACAGGATTTAAAATTTTCTATTTATAAAATTCAAAAATAGTATGGCGATTATCTAATGATTGTGCGTTTGTTCTTCTGCACACTTATTCTTCAAATTGATTGGAATGTCTTTTTAAGACTAATAGCGCGAGTAAAATGAAATTGTTTGCACACCAGTCTTTCATATGTACAAAATAAAAAAATTTAAGGAAAAAAAAAAAACTACATAGATTATATGCCATTTTTATGAGTAGGTGACAATCTTCCAAGAAAGCCATTCTCACATACAAGAATTTGTTGAAAACTTGATTGCCAAACCGCTATCTCTTCAAAAATATCAAACTAAAATTCAGTCATTAATCGAAACCAGTCCAGATTTTTCCGGGAAAATTTTCATTAAAAGTTCAAAATTCCCAAGCATACTCTAATTCAAGTTATAATCTCACACTACCCTTGATCCATTTTCCAAACAAATAAAAAGCCAAGAAATCGGTCTCATATTTTTTCTAAGTTTCCATTAGCAAAAACACCACCACAATTACCATCTCGCCAAAAAAAAAAAAACCCACAACCCACTTTATATATCAAATACACAAATCAACATTATCCCATTTCCCGTTTGGTAAATGCATAATTTCAATGATTTCCCCACCAAACACAATCACATTCACATTCACGTCCCAACAAACAACCAATCATTCCAAACAATTCCCAGAACCAACAAATTCCATTAAATTTCTCTACCAAACATTACAAAACTAGAGTTGCTTTGCCAAACAGAAACTAACAAAAACATCAAATTCAAGAACTAGTAAACTTGGTGACAGCCTTGGTTCCTTCAGAGACAGCGTGCTTAGCCAACTCACCAGGCAACACCAAACGCACCGCAGTCTGAATCTCCCGAGACGTGATCGTGGGCTTCTTGTTGTACCGAGCCAATCGCGATGACTCCTGGGCGAGCTTCTCGAAGATATAGTTGATGAAGCTGTTCATGATCCCCATAGCCTTGCTCGAAACCCCAATATCGGGGTGAACCTGTTTGAGAACCTTGAAGAGGTAGATCTTGTAAGTCTCGATGCTTTTCTTGACCTTCTTCTTCTTCTTCGAATCGCTACCGCCTTCCTTCGAGATCTTCTTCTCGGCCTTCGCCGGAGCTTTCTCCGCCGCCACTGGCTTCTTCTCCGCTGGCTTCTTCTCTGCCTTTGTGGGTGCCATTGATTTTTGTGAGAGAGTGAAAATTCTAGAGAGAGATTCGGAATGTGAAAAAGCTTGCAATGAAAAAAATGTGACGAAGAGGTTGGTGGGTTTGGCCCCGTTTGGGAGAGTTTATAAAGGGCGAAGTGAAAGGAAAGATATACAAGTAAATTTTCTTTATATCTTTGTTTAATTATAACAATGAAGTTATTTGTTTGCTGCCTTCTGGAGTTGAATTTTGTTTTTCTTATATGCAAAGACTAGTTGGTGTTGAAATCGAGTAATAAATCAAATACATTATTCCAAGTCTTATACATACCGCTGTAGTGGAATGGCTCAAGGAAAACTAAGGTTAGATGAAGTGTTCTAAATTGCGTGTGGGTTGAGCTTGCTTGCTAATTTATTATAACGGCATGCACTGCGATTCTATCAATATATTCATACATTGATAGAATTATTGTTTACTTTCAGATATTGTATTTCTTGTGCCAACAATAATTATGTTTACTTGTAATTGCTTTTGCTGATGAACACCATTCTAAATGATATATAGAAAATTAATTTTGAATCAAAAGATAATGTGGGGGAATCATAAAATTCTTTATTATTATTAATAGTGGGTCTACGCTTATCGGCCTGCCTTAGCAAGTTTGAACTTGTTTTTAACCTGGTTGAGTCTATTGTTTGGTTAGCACCTGCTGGCCTTTAACACTAGCTTGGCCTATTCCTGGCCTCTTAGCCTGGGTCTAGTTAACATGGCTGGCCCAAACTAACTTATTGCTAAAAAACTCCAAGCTTTACTGCTTAGTCGAGTTTAGATTGTGGTATTTGAACGCAGGGGATGAAGAGCACCTTAATTTGGTAGTAGATTATTTTTCACTTAATTGGAAGAGTAACAAAACTAAGGACACACATTGGCTTGGTACGTAGGCATAGACCATATTAAGTAATGGATAATTTTTTTGAGTTGTTATTAAGAAGTTTCTTATTTGTAGGTAGGAAAAAATGACATTAAAATCTTGAGATGTGCAAAATTCTTTTCCTTTTTCAATTAAATTTTAGATTAATTTCTTTTTATTTATCTTATAGTTTATAATTTTCTTCCTTCTTTTTCCTTTAATTTATTAAATCAATTGGTACCACTAACTTATCAAAAAAACCTTATACACATGTCAGAAATAAAATATTGGATTTGCCTTTGATATTTGAAGAAGAGAAAATCTTGAAGTTGATGAATGAAAAAAGATTTCATTCTGAATTTTATGTTCTTATTGTGTACATGGAGGCACATTTTTAGTTGATTAATAAAAGTTTTACTTATATATATAAAAAATTGATGTATGAAAATTCATTGGTGTAATTATTAGTAGGGGCACCTTCTGATTATTCAAAATTTGACGCTGCCTTTAAATGTAAAAGTGATCTTAACTTTTTTCCCCCCTTTTTGGCCATAAATCTCTCGTTTGGTTGAGTATTTTATGGGAAATTAAATGTTTCCAATATAAACTATACCCTATTTTATACTTACCCCCAAACTACAAGGATTCACAATCAGCCCCCTAAACTAAAACCTGTATAGTACTTTTTCCCCTCCCGTCACTTTCTTATTTAAGTTGGAGGGAAAAGCACTTGAGTCACGTGACACTTGTTGACATGGAACCCATTAACACCGCCTAAAATGACCACAATGCCTTCCTTAAACCAAAGCAAATTCCCAATTTCCCCTAAAATCTTGTTTGGCTGGAAAAAAAGGAAAATGATCAAGATGAACAACAAACCTAGAAAATGAACTATGCCATAGGAGATCAGATAACAAATCGACTGTGATGATCAGTGAATCCGAAGGTATAACAAACCCATAAAATGAAATATGCCACAGAGATATCAAACAACAAACCCACTAAGTTGAACAACAAATCCAGATGAACAAGAAGCCCAAAACATTAACAACAAACCCAGAAAATGAACTATGCCACAAAGAGATCAAACAGCAAACCCAAGATTACAAAATCAAATCAAACTCAGACACAAACCTCATCCTAATTCTCCAAACCCAGACTCGATTTAACTCTCTATTTCAGCTTCATAGGCAGCTAGATATGAAAACCCTTGACCTAAATGTCAAAATTCTAGGTTGATTGCCTCACACCCAAGTAGCAAATCGACAAAACTACTTAATAATTGCCAATTGAAGGAGGTGCTAAAACCCAAACCCTAACCTAACACATGTTGTAGCAATGGTCAGAATGGTGGGAGAACAACCACTTTTGACCACGTTGTTATTGTGAGTTCATACAACTAGCTTCTTCTCTTTCTTGTTGACAAGTTTGGGTTAAGGTTACGTACAACTAGCTTCTCTCTTTGTCGCTGGCAGGTTGTGGTTGGGTAATTGGGTTCGGGTCCGTGTCAAGGTTATTAGAGTGTGTGGTTCCTATGTGCTAAGCTATTATGTCAATAGTCTATACACAAAGCAAGAGATAGAGAGATTCAATCTAGGTTCAATGAGAGGGAATTTAGGTTCAACGAGAAGGATTTTGGAGAATGATCCAATTTGATTTTGGTTTCTCACTTACTCTTACGGATTCATTTTAGAGAGAGATTCACTTCTCTTTATTAAATTTGGTTCAACAAGAAATTATAATACGTGCTTGGCTATTATGTCTTTTTTTTTCTTTCCCCTTTTTAAGTTACTAATAATGAGGGGTATTTTGGTCATTCCAAGTGGCATTATGGGGTCCATGTTAGCAAGTATTACATGAGTTTCATGTGACTATGTTTTTTTTTTATCTAACTTAATTGGATAAGTAAAGGAAGTGGATAAAGTGTTGCACAAGTTTTAGTTTAAGGAGGCGATCATACAATCTTGTAGTTCAAGGGAGTAGGTGTAAATGGGGTATAGCTTAGGGTGAAAAGGTGTAATTTCTCCATTATTTTATGGTTGCTTATAGTGATTTTGTTAAATTTAATTTCTTGTTATATATTTATATTTAATATCTATGAATGTTAGGTACTTATGGTTGTTCAAAAGATATGAGAAATCTAGAGCAAAAAGTGACCTTAATAATGTTTCATTGATAGTTTACATTGAAAAAGAAATTGCTCAAAATTTCACAATTGAGATGATAATGGATGGATTTTTATTATATGAAAGACCACTGTTGATTATAATTTTAATGGAAGATGCTAAATGCTTCTTTTTTTTTTTTTTTTTTTTGAATATTTGTTAAATATATCTATGGCAAATTGAAAAACTCGTGTACACTCAAGCAAAGTTTAGAAAGGATGTAAAATTCTCATATAAGATAATTTTGTTGATGTGTAACTTTTGTGTATATATAGATATATAGTAACTTGAGTTTTTCTTGAATTGCAAATTAATATGATAGTTTAGTCTTGCCCCCCTTCCCTTAAACAAAAAATTATGGTTCTACCCCTGATTGGACTCATTGTAATACAAGATTTGTACTTCAATGATGTATTAAAGATGTAACTCTTAAGAGTTTCCTTCGTAGATGTATACTGCAAGACTAAACCACGTAACTACTTCTGCTTCCGCTAAGGGTAGTTGCATCCACTAATTTAGTCCACGTAATTCTCTTCTGTTTTTATATGGGTAGTTCTATCCACACTACTTGAGCAAATGAATTCAAATGTGTTTGAGTAAGGAGACTATTATTTTTCTTCCTCTTGTATTTTTTTTAATTGGTTTGGACCATCAAGTAATTATTTTCTATCTTGTTCATTGGCATGAGTTAGAATTCATCCAACACATTGTGAGAAATAATAAAATATTTGGTTTGGGCCATCACATGAATATTTTTTATCTTATTTGCAGGCATGAGACAGAATTTATCCAACACATCGTTGAAGAAATGAACAAGAAATTGAGTCCAAGATTCTCAAGAATTATCAAAAACTTGATGGGAATAGAATCTATCATTGAAGAATTTATCCCTTCATATTTAGATTTTGGGAATAATGTTTGCATCATAGGGATTTGTGGTATGGGGGGAATGGGAAAGACAACTCTTGCTAGAGTTGTTTATGCTATGTATTCTGATCAATTTGAAGTATCTAGTTTTATTGCTGATGTTAGGGAAAAGTCAGAAGAAGGTGATTTGCTTCAATTACAAAAACAAATTCTTGAAGAAGGTTTGGGGGAAAAAAATACAAGGATATGGGATATTCATCAAGGAGCTAACATAATTGAGAAGAGGTTATGTCATCAAAAAGTTCTACTTGTCCTAGATGATGTTAATCACGTGGACCAATTAGAAAAATTGGCTAGAGAGCATGATTGGTTTGGATTGGGGAGTCGAATCATCATAACAACTAGAGATGAATGTGTGTTGGTCGAACATAAAGTTCGTAAAATATATAAGCTTGATGGACTAAAGAATAATGATGCCTTGAAACTTTTTTGTTTGAAAGCCTTCAAAAATGAGCAACCTGAAGAAGGTTATACGCAGCTCTCTCAGGAAGTTGTAAAATATACTGGTGGCCTTCCGTTAGCTCTTCTTACATTGGGTTCCTCTTTAATTGAAAAAAAAAAAGGTGAATGGCAAAGTGTATTGGACCATTTTAAAAAATTCTACAAAAGGAATATTTGATATACTTAAAATAAGTTATGATAGTCTAGAGGTAGAGGGGAAGGAGATATTCTTAGATATTGCATGTTTCTTTAAAGGGAAGTCCAAATTTGAAGTAATACCTATATTAGAGAATTGTGGTTTTAATGCAAAATTTGGTATAAGTGTTCTCTTGGAGAAATCTCTCCTAGGTGTCACAGGAAAGTATGAAAAATTGGGGATGCATGATCTACTACAAGAAATGGGTGAAAAAATTGTTCATCAACAATCATGTGGAGATCTTGGAAGGCAGAGTAGGTTGTGGCTTTTTGAGGACTTGTTTCATGTATTTGAGAACAATATGGTAAGATGCTATAATTTTATTTTAGCAAATAAGATTTAGTAAGTATAGTGACATAATTGTGTTCAATAAATTATTTCTTGAAAAAAAAAACTTCAATAGGTAAGTAGTTACCTAAGTATCTAATAACAAAATATAGAATATGTTCATTTAACATGCTAATATATTGTCTATAACAATTTTTTAGAGCATTCATATTAGCCTGTGTAAAATTTACAGTCTATTTTAGCATAAAAACCTATTTGTTCTATTTTATACAACTATTTTTCAAAAAACACCTCATTAAATTATCTATTTACACTGCATTTCATTAAATACTATTTCTTTATCAATTTGTATTTATTTATTAATTCTCCCAAATCATACCTCCCTTCTCCTCAAACAAAAACCACTATCTCTCTCACACACGGTCTTCCTTTCCAAACCCATTAAACCCAAGACACACACACTCTCTCTCTCTCTCTCACACACACACACACACACACACGCAGTCCACACAGAAATCACTCTCTAACATCACCACCACCTACCCCACCTCGACAAATCAACTCAAAATCCATCCACAACTAGTTCTGCAATGATCCAAACAACCAGATCCTTCATGATTTGATTGGTGACAATAGTCGATGATTTCAAGGCCCCCCCCCCTCCCCCCAACACCGATGGTGAGATTATGAGTTTGTTCACACCTTGGATCTCTGTTGTATGCTTTTTTGTGCTACTGATTGGATTTGATTTTGGGTTTGGGTTGATGGATTTGAGTTGCCATCGGGTTTGATCAAATTTTGTAATGGGTTATGGTGTTGGTGGCGGTTGGACAGTCTAGGTTGTGAAGCAACACACAGAGAGAGAGAGAGAGAGAGAGAGAGAGAGAGAGAGATGCGAAATAATTATAAAATAAAATAAAAAATTATAGTAACCTCTATATTTACATGGTTATTGTAGTTTTGTAAATATTTTACACATTTTCACATGGTATGATGTGGGTGATTTTCTGGGTTGGTTGGCTAAAATGTGAGTCTTAGTATATTTTACATAGACTGGTGTGAATGCTATTATATTTTAAAAGCAATATGATTAAGTAATTTTTAATAAAATTGAATTCATTTTTTTGAATGTAATCAATTAATCACTAATCTCTTGGTTACTACATAGAAGAAAAGGATATATTAACATTTTTTTATTAAAAATAATAAAAATAAATAAAACTTCATTCTATATGCTTTATTTACTTTCTTCCATCACTTCAAAAAGTAATGTTGTAATTTCCTATTTTTTACGCTCTTAGTCATGAATTTTTAAAAGGTAGAAGCATGGTTTTAAAAACCAAACTGGATCGAACGATTTTACCAGGAATCAAACCAGTGGATCAACCATGCACATCTCTAGTTCAACCGGTAAAAATCGGAAATGGAACCCATTTTCGGTTCTTTGATTGTTTTGGTTTTTAAAACTATGTGTACAAGTGTGCCTTTATTGTTTTAATGTATGACAGTATAAATTTTAAATTGATTAAAAATATAAAATCTTTAAAATAAGATGTACTATAATCTATTATTTACTAATAGTGCTTAATATGTAATAGATTTTATAATTAAAATATGATGTTGTACTACAAGCTATTAATTACTAATGTAACTCTTAGTGTTGGTTTGGGTTGTTTAAAAAAATGTGTTTTGAAGGGTAATGATTTTAAAATTTGTGTTTTGAAAATGTGTTTTTAAAAAATGAAATTAAGTGTTTGATAAAATCTTTGGAAATTGGAAAGTATTTTTGGTACAAAAAGTCATAGTGTGAAAATGCAATGGAAAATAGAAAAACACTCCATGAACTGTATTATCTTAAAATCGCAAGGCTAAAAACCGATCTCGATCTATACATTTTCATTTAAATCGCTCTTTTTCTCCACAAAATCACAATGCCAAATGGTAAATTGGTAATATATAGTGCGTCTTGCTATTTTCTACTGTGAAATTTGAAAGTTGAACCCACCGTTTTGGGAGAGAATTGGAATGCAAAAATTAAATTATTTTGAGTTCGGTTCATAGCCTTCTTGAGCCAATAATTTAAAGTAGGTTATATATATGGAAAATTGAGAGAGTAGATATTTTTATCTCCTTTGAATGCGTTATTGTACTAATTCTAATGTTCGTAATTCTTATCATTTGCTTGTGTAAATCTCAAGTGTTTGCTTTTGAAATCATAGGCAACAAATGCAATTCAAGCCATAGTCATCATCGACAATTGGAAAGCAGGTTTCAACTTTGAAGAATTTCCTGAAGCTTTTTCAAAGATGTCTAAGCTTAGATTGCTAATAATTCATCAGTTGCACGACCCAGTTGCTCTCAATCATGTTCCTAATAGCCTAAGACATCTTTCATGGAAATATTGTCTGTTAAAATGTTTGCCGTCTAGTTTCCAACCAAAGGAACCTGTTGGACTTGACTTGCAGCATAGCAAGTGTGAATATCTTTGGGAAGGAGCAAAGGTAATTTGGTTCTTTTAACTACGTCTCTATTATTTATTATTTCTCTTTTCTTTTAAGTGTAGCAACAATATAGTGCCGGTGTATTTGTGCTTCCTCCTTTCATTAATAAGGTTGTTTTAATTTCAAAGAATTCTTTACTTATTAAACTAAATTCTATGTTTAATGGTTTTTTTTTTCTTCTTCTTTTTAACAGTGTTTAGGAAAGTTAAAAGTCCATCAATCTTGCCTATTCTGAGAACCTTATTAGGACACCTGACTTTTCAAGGGTTTCGAGACTTGAGGTACTAGACCTTGTTGGGTGCTCTAATTTAATAGATCGCTTAGACCCATCAATTGGACAACTCTGCAAGCTTAAAAGATTAATCTGCATCTCTGCAATTCTCTTACCGATCTTCCTAGCTTGTCTGCTGAAATGGAGTCCCTTACGTCTATTAATCTTTCTGGTTGCTCAAAAATCAAGAAGATTCCAGGATTTGAGGGAACTATGGAAAGCCTATCACAACTTATTTTGAGTAGGACTGCTATTGAGGAACTACCACCCTCATCAATCGAGTGCTTGACTGCCCTTGAAATTCTAGATCTAAATGGCTGCAAAAATCTCAAATGCCTTCCAAGCAACATGGATAGTTTTGAGGTCTCTTAAATATCTCAATCTTTCCAATTGCTCAAAACTTGCCAACCTAACAGAGAACTTGTGGAAAATAAATTGTTTGGAAAGACTTGATTTGAGTGAGATTTCTCAACTTGGAAATAGAACTTAATGGTATAGGCGGCTTGTCGTCGTTAGAATATTTATCACTAGGGTCAAACAATTTTGTCACCCTACCTGCAACCTTCAGTCAACTTTCAAAACTTATAGCTCTTGATTTGAGCGACTGCAAGAAGCTTCGATCAGTGCCAGAGCTTCCATCAACCATGAGATATATATGTATGGAAAGATGTCGTTCCCTAGAACCATCACCAGAACCTTGTTCTTACCCATTTCTTTGTGGGTATGATGAGATCAGTGGTGGAGTGGCATTTACAATATTGAACCGTTACCTATAGGTAATCTCTTCTCTTTCTCTGACTCTTTCTCTTCACTTGTTAAATGGAATATCATGTGTTTTTTTTTTTTTTGGGTACAGGGACTCTTTTGTCAAAAAACTGGATATGAAACTGCTACCAAAAGAAAAGAGGATGGATCTAAAACTGAATTTCAGATCATTATTCCCGGATATTTTGCTCCACGGTGGTTAATGCATCAAAGTTGGGGGAACTCAATAAGCGTAGTGTTGTCTCCAAATTGGTGTAATAGTTGGTGGACGGGATTCACTCTATGTGCTCTTTTCAATAGAAATGAAGGTGTCTGTTCTGGTTTTAGAGCTCGTGTGAAAGCCATTGGTGATATGCCTCACAGTGAATATGTCTCTCAATTGCTTTTTAGAGAATGTTCAAGGTACCACGTTTGGTTATTGTATTTGTCTCGCGATGATTGGTTTAGTACTATTGGGAATGGTGAATGCAGTCAGATTGAGGTTTTATTTGAGGAATCCTCTGGTTTTGGATCTTCTGTGCTGCTATGTGGGGTCAGTTTGGTATACATGCAAGACATGAAAGTTTGGTATTCAAGCAATAGATGGAACGGAAGGAAGAGTTAAAGTGTTAAACCAAGCAAATGCACAATGCAGCAGTAGTAGCCGTGTCATTACTTTTGAAGGTTGGGATGGTGCCCATCATGGATATTTCAATTCAAAGAGAAGTTGTGTTGAGTGTGATGACTATCCATATCTCTTTTTATGACGAAAGAAGATAGATGACTATGCATTTATTTAATGTGAAAAAAACGAAGTATTTCCCTCCTCATCCAATGGTAATGACCTACTCCAACATCCTTCCTGTTATAAGTCTAAACCTAATTTATTTTATTTTCTTTCTTGCCGGACTGCTGGTTTGGTCGCTAACAAGTATAGTCCAGTTGTCTTTTAGTTTTTCTTCATCACTTTCAAGAAGCTTAATAACTAGTATAAAACCTTAGGCGAGTTAAGAAATTTTGCTTAAGCTTCACTCATTATACTGCTCTAATAAGAAATTTTGCTAATGTAGATGGTTCAAAACTAATTTTGCATCCTATTTATGGTTGATCAGTGTTCCTTCTTTTATCTATGTAAAAACTGAAAACCTAGTTCTCTGACTGTGCGTATTTGCTATTCACGCTTTGAGTAAATTTTGTTGGTTTTTGAGATTGGTACCATTTGTTGGTTTTTGAGTAAATTGTGCGTATTCACGCTTTGAGATTGGTACCATTTGTTTGATTTTTTTTTTCTCTGTAAAAATTTTAGGGAGAGAAACAAAGGGAGTTGAAGTTTCTGCATCTTGAAGAATTCTCATTTTTAGTTGTTTTTTTTTTTTTCTTGCTTCTGCTGCCATTGATATTTTGCAGTTTGCACTAATGATTTTTCTGCATCTTGAGGAAATTTACATTGATAGTCATCCGTAAAGAGGTTTTTTTGGTGCAGATTAATATTTCTGCAATCTCTCTTACCCACTCTCTGATTTGTTTCGACATTGAAGGTTTTTTTTTTTTTAAATAAATAAATTCATTGGATTAATATTGATGATACTGCCATTGGGTTTTATAGTTGATGAAGTAGCTAAGGAATTTGAGAATGTTATTTTTATTGTTTGGAATTTTAGCTCTTAATTGAAGATTCAAGTACATCAATGAGTACATATATATTGTTTGTGAAAATGTCTGAATGAGTTTTTATTTTTTATGTATTTTTGTTCTTTGTTCGTGATTTTTCTAAGGCTTGCATGATAATTCCTTTTGCTTTTGCAGTTAGGAAGAGACTGGAGTAAGGGGAATTGGAGAAAGAAACTATTTTGGCTCTTTTGTCGTTGGATCTCAAGAGAGAGAGACTAAAAACAAGAAGATTCAATGACATATTTTAAAAGTTTACATGGTTAAATGTAAATCAAGATTTGAGGCAGTTGTCATATGATAAGTATCTTACTAATTGTCTTAAATGATGGTCTGTGTACACCATCCTTATCCTTGTTTACAAATTTTTTTACTCATACAAGCAAATTTTCTTTATATCTTTGTTTAATTATAACAATGAAGTTATTTGTTTGCTGTCTTCTGGAGTTGAATTTTGTTATTCTTATATAAAAAGACTAGTTCATGTAGAAATCGAGTAATAAATCAAATACATTATTCCAAGTTTCAGGTGTTGGGAGACTTTTCCTGTTGTGATAGTTTGGTTGAGATCCACCCATCTATTGATTTTAGTAAATTTCAGGGCACTGAGACTTGAAGAAATGTAGTTGATAGATGGTTATGTACTTGGAGGCTGTTGAGGTCTAATTCGGCTAAGCCCATACATAGCATCAGATTCAAGTATCGGAACAACCCAGAGAGGCACAGACCTAAGAGAGAGGCCTAAAGTGGTTTTTCTTGCATTCCCCTACTCACATATCCGCAGTTCCAGCAGCAGGTGGGTGTCCCACTTGCACACAAATTCAAGCAAGACCCCAGATCCAGTCCTTATCAGCACAAGCGTCTTCCTCAAGCAAAGCAATCAAGGAAAGTTCAGAACTCACTTTGGCCATGGTTCAGCGGCTTTAACAAAGATTCATGAAAGGACAGGTCCTACGGTTCTGTAGCGGGGTCACCATCAACTCCGGGAGAAGGGTCAAACGGTCCAGCACCTCGGAGACCGAGCAAGATACAAAAAACGAGATCCCATATTGAAAGCTTGTTTGAGGTGAGGAATTCCAGTAGCAGGAGGAAGAAGAAAAAGCGTGGCAAAGACTTTCCTCTTCTCAGAGGATTATAGGCAGTGCCCAAATAAGCTAGAGAAACCAAGAGGTGAAAGTGGGGGCTTACGAAAACTAAAGTCTAAATTCTCACCCTATATAAGGGTAAAGAAACTCACTTGTAGCGACAGATGAAAGAAAAGAGAAATCACAATCATTGAGAGAATACAAAAAAGCTTTGAATTTTGTTTCTCTTTTGCTCTTTTTTCTTCCTTAATTCTCTGCTCTGTGCATCTTGAATCAAATAGTACTAATACCTCTTCATCACCGTGTCCAACAATGCCTCCAAAGTCAAAGAGCATCAAGAGAGAGAGCAATGATGCCCCTTCCCACGCACCAATACCAGATGTTGCCACCCTCTATGAGATGTTGCAGACCATGCAGCGAGAACAGCTAGAGCTTGTTGAGTCAGTCAAGCAACTGAAAGACTCTATAAGCAAGCAGAAGGAAAATGTTGTCTGATAAGGAGATTGGCTCTACCGCCAAGAACCAGCAATCTATCGTTCAAAGGCCTCCCTATCCGATCGAGTTATTGGATAAGCCCTATCCAAAGAACTACAAAACTCCAATCTTTGTGAACTATGATGGGAGAAAGGGGAGCGTGATAGAGCATGTCAGCAAGTTCCTCGATACAGTGGGACAACATGCTGGCAACGAAGAGCTATGCCTAAGGGAGTTTTCTAAATCTCTTACGGATCGGGCTTACACTTGGTATACCAGACTCCCACCAGGTTCTATCAGGACTTGGGATGAGATGGTAGACGGTGTCTGCAGTTAGTTCTTCCAGGAAGAGGAGAGGATAACATTTGTCAGTCTTTGTAATAACACCAAGCAAAATGTGAATGAAGGTGTGGTGGAATTCATCCGAAGATTCATGGACACAGCCTTCGATTGTTATGACGACAATGAGGAACATGAGCTTGTTGAGGTGTGCATCAACAATACGCTCTGGGAACAGGTTGCACCTAGAGAACCTAAATATTATGCAATTTGTCGATCTGTTACAGAAGGCTCAAAGGACAGCCCTCACAGTATCAGAGAGGAGATAAGAGTAGTGTTTGGATGCGTGATTTGCAGCCGGATTTGGGCTTTAAGACAGGATTTAAAATTTTCTATTTATAAATCCTGAGTTATGCGAGAATTCACAAATAGTAATGGCGATTATCTAATGATTGTGCATTTGTTCTTTTGCACATTTATTCTTCAAGTTGATTGGAATGTCATTTTAAGACTGATAGCGTGAGTACACTGAAATTGTTTGCACACCAGTCTTTCATATATACAAAATAAAAAAGTATTAAAAAATAAATAAAAACTATATAGATTATATACCGTTTTTATGAGTAGGTGACAATCTTCCAAGAAAGCCATTCTCACATACAAGAATTTGTTGAAAACTTGATTGCCAAACCACCATCTCTTCAAAAATATCAAACTAAAATTCAGTCATTAATCAAAACCAATCCAGATTTTTCCGGGAAAATTTTCATTAAAAGTTCAAAATTCCCACACAATTTTAAAGCATTCTCTAATTCAAGTTATAATTTCACACTACCCTTGATCCATTTTCCAAACAAACATGCCTTAAATTAAAAGCCAAAAAACCGGTCTCATTTTTTTTTTTCAGTTTCCATTAGCAAAAACACCACCACCATTACCATCTCCCAAAAAAAATCACAACCCACTTTATATATCAAATACGCAAATCAACATTATCCCATTTCCCATTTGGTAAATACATAATTTCAATTGTTTTCCCACCAAACACATTCACGTTCACATTCACGTCCCATTGAAAAACAAACATTTTTTTCTTTTGTGTTAAAACAAATCTGTCTTTTGTGTCACTGTATGTAATGTCCTATCACTGTATGTAATGTTCTTAGGTGTTAGGACCATTTGTACTCTTTGTTTCCATGTCATTGTAGTGTTAAAACATCCTTTGTTTTATGTCATTGAAATGAAATTGCAGCCCAGTTTGGAATTCTCATTTGTTACTATGGTTGAAGTTGTTGTAATGTAATTAGGCTTAATTTGGGTCTGTGGTCTTGACCATTTGGTTTGTTGTGTTAAGTGTATAGAAGAAAAATCCAAGCTTACACATGTGAGTTAAGAATAGTGCTGCATGTTTGGATGTTGATTGAAGTGGTCCTGGCAATGTATGAGGAATTGGATGATGAAAGTTTGGTTTTAATGTAAGAAGCAGAGCATTGAGGAAAGCTGTCATTTAGGAATTAAGAGTTCTTGTTTGTGGTTGGATGGAAATAATACAGATTTTGGGGTGGAGCCTTGGTGGTGGTTAACTGTGGAAGATTTCGGGGGTGTTTGGTTTATGTTTTCAAACAACCATTTTCAGTTTTTAAACAACATTTCACACATTTCTACACTTTTTCACCCATACGTATTTCCACAAATGTTTTCAAACAACAATTTTTAGTTTTTAAACACATATACCAAACGAGCCCTTCTATTCTTATCAAAGAGACTAGAGGCGTCTTTGGTTCATTGCCTGAAAATAAAAGATTTGACCCAAAGGCAAGCTAGAAACACAAATCAACTACCAAGAGCCTTGTAGTGTAATGCCACAATATGTTCTCCTTTATTAGGAGAACTCGCGTTTAAATCCTCCTCTAGTTGTAACTATTGAATTTCAAGGAAAAAAAGAACCACAAATCAACTGAGGTTTAACCAAGGTTCTTATTGGAGCCACTGATCTTGGAAGCACTAGAAGTTCAAGTAATATTGTAATTCATGTTTCCTTAAAATAGCACAAGGATGACAATAGGTGTAGTCAAATTAGAGTTGATCTTTCTCTGAAGGTCATAAAGCATAAAGTAGATGTGCATTGGAAATTCTTGTCTCCCATGGATTTGGAGTCTTTGGCTTGATAGAAACAACTTAGTCTTTTGTGATTCTTCTCGATCTATCTTGTCTCCACTTTGTGTACATACAGTGGTTGAACTTTATGCTCTTTTAGGGATGCAAAATCTAATCACTTAGAGATGTCTATGGAAGTTTGATGATTCATTTGGATCTTGATTGAGTTAAGTTGAATGTGAATTTTTGGCGTTGGGTAGTCTTGATCTGGCAACTTGAGGGGGGCCTACAACAGGATCATTGTGGTTTTTGGATCTATGGGTTTTCTAGGGGGCATAACTTGTAGCGTTGTGGTTGAATTGTGGGCATGAAAGGGATGTTTTATATCTCCTACTTTCTTTGAGGTTCACTAGTTTGGTTGTAGAATTAGATGCTCTAGTGATGGTCCTTCCTAAAGGGTTAGGTGAAAACTAATCTTAGTTTATTTGCCTCATTGTTGATTATAGGTCTCTTCCACCAGTTTTCTTGTAAAATGATATTGTATATGTTTATGGAGGCTAACTACAGTGTTGATGCTTTGGCTTGATTGGCTCATAGTCAAGCTGAAGATATTTTTTCTAATCCCCAGAATTGTACTTGTTAACATTGGCGAGTAGTTTTTGTTAGTATTAGCCTTCTCTACCAACAAAAAATAAAGATGTGTTGTTTAGTGTAATATACTAATTTGAAATAAGCCAATCAGTTTAATGCTTGCGTGCATCTCGTTCTTGTTATGTTATCATCACCATTGTCCCTTATCATCATCAGCTAGTGAAAAAAGAAACTCATCATTTACATGATGAAAACATAATAGAATTCTCCTCCAAAATAATACGTGACAATTCAAATAATTATTCACTTGTCCTAATAAGCAATATAGCTTGTTTAAGAAATTGTAAAAAAAATACACATTTAGGATTGTCTGATCATCACATATTAAGTTGAAGGACATCCCTTCAAATTAGTTTAGAGGAAACATTGTCTAGAAAAATGTCATCTAAATAAGAAATTAGTGTGGAGATATTTAGGTACAACAAATTTTGTATTTGCTTTCAGGTGTGATCCTGGTTGACTCATTTGAATGATATTGCTAATATGACCCTCTACGGATGGATAAAATGACATGGAATTGAATACTATTAGAGTATACTATGATTTGTGCATTGCTTCCTCAGTGGATAGAAGAGCTATTATTGACATGGTTGATTGTCCCCTTCAAAGCTTCACCAATTTTTATTCATAATTCAATTCTGCCTTGGATTTTCCTTATTGTTAACCCATTATAGAATATAAAGAGCTGTTTTACTGTTCAGAGAGAGATTGTGATGGCAATTGACTATAGTAATTGATGAATTTTGTAGTGTATATAATTTGATTCGTATTATTGTTTCCTATTCTAACTTGTATTTCTAGCTGTCCTATGATTTGTTTGTTGTGCATCCTAGTTCTGTAAGATTCTTCCAGCATCATTATTAGGATTACTCTTAAAAGTTTAAAGTATGCTGTGAAGTTAGGCTTGTATGGTGAGTTGGTATGGCATGAGAAAGAGGTCTGTCATTAATTTGCCACTGCATGATGCCACCTAGTTCATTTGCAATTTTGGTTGTCATCATGTGATTTGCTATTGAATCTACTTTAGGTTGATTGTTGATGAGGTGGTTATGAAAAACTTAAAAAGTTGACCATGTTATGTATGTTTCATATGGTTTTTAATCCGTCTGGGTGCTGATGGTGAATGCTAGAATGAAGCATGATTCCTCTTGCTGATGAGAAATCGAGCAAGATCTGTAGAATTGAAGCAGACGAAACTTCTTTTAGGTGATTTCTCATATCTCATTAATAATTTGGTTTAATCAGCAGACCTGCCATTCGGTTTGTTTTGACCAATTTTCCCTTACTCTTTCTATAGGTTAGACAGAGGACCCAAATTTGAAGGGGGATTAATGTCTCCTCCACCAAATGGAACTAAAATTTATAATGCCTTGTTGGCTTTCCATACTCGGGAAGGAGAAGCTGGGTGCTTGACCTTACTTTGCAATGCATATCCGAGACTGACCGTACATTTACCACTAAGCTCTTTTCAGCATTGAGAAAGGTTTATTTCATTTTTTCCAAGTCTAGATACACAGCAAATTTAGTTTGAGAGTTATATGCAAATCTTAGAGGTATTGAGAGTCTTTTATGCTATTCTAGAGGTGTTCATTTTGAACTCACGCCGGGTGACATATCTTGTATCATTGTTATTAATTTTCTTCCAAGAGTCGAGACAGAAGCCTACTTCTCCACAATATTGATTAAGTCGCATCATTCCTTGGTGGATGGTGTCAGCCTGGATGTAGTTCTATAATGACTAGAGGTTTCTCGGTTGAGAATAAGGCTTTGCTCACCATCATGGGCACCAATCTATATCCTATTGATCATTTAACAACTCTCAACTCCGGTTGTTCAAGGTTTCTCTATGATCTTATCAAGTGCGTCTCCATAGACATCTGCTACCACATCTATCGTTGTTTTTGTCAAGAAGGGTCCTAAACTTCTTCCAGAATTGGCTTATTATTTCCCTCTCTTGTGCTCAAGATTTGTGACTATTTTTCGGTGAACTGTCCTGATGTTATTCAACTCTTCCCCATGTTGGACCGATCAGCATCTCCATTCTTGTAAGGATTTGTGCACATATTGAGAAGAATAAAGAGAAATGTTCTTCTAGTCACCAAGAGGCCCTTGGATTTGGTGGTGCCAATGTTGACCTTGATGCGGAGATTGAAAGGATGGTAGAATAGGGTGCCCCTCTTCCATTTGATATGCCTGATATCCAAGCAAAGTTTATCGATTCAAATCACATTAGGTTTCTACCATGTGGATTCGCAACGGGTTTCTCCCATGTGGCTTCTCACTTTGTTGACATATACACTCAACTTGATGTTCTTGACTCAAGGGTTGATTGAATTGAGCAATTTCTACATGTTCCGTCTCCACCTCCTCCTTCACCTTTTGCGGAGGATTAGAGGACTACCTTTACCTATTCTGCCAAAAAGGGGGAGAGCATTACATGTTGACTTCTTTTACTTAGACGGATTCCTCACAAAAGGGGGAGTACATAGTCAGGAGGAGAGAAGATTGACTAGCTACACCAAATGTAACTCGTTTCTTTTTGTTGTAACTTATTTTATACGCATACTGTTTTTATCTAGTTTTTATTTATAGTCTTTATAACTCTAGTTGCTGGTATGTACTTATGGCTGTGTTTAGGCCTATTTGACTTCTGTGGTGTTTTGGATTTAAAACTTATATTATGCTTAACTATTTTCATTACATTGTCCTTTAATGTTTGACATGCAATTATCTTGTGCTTGTGTGCTTAATTGATTGCATGTTTGGATGATCACTACTTGGTGTTTTGATCATTGTAGTCATTTAAAAAAAATGGTTGTTGTTTGATTGATCAAGTTTCATTCATGCATATCATTCATATATACTTGATAGCACTGTATTTGTTTATTCTTTTTTACTTTATTCTACTTGCCTTAAGTTCAGTGGTTTTCAAGTTCAAGTTTTGCTATAGTCATTAGAGTTAGGTGTAAGTCTTTTGTTGTTCCTAGGTTTCTAATTCACATTTAAGTTCAAAGTTTGTATAGGTGTATTTTGTCATAGAATAGCAAAGAGGGAGATTGTAAATTTCATGTTTTTAATTGGCTTTATTCAATGACAAATTTATGTGTATTTTTTTGTCCCATTTTAATGTATCTTTTTGGGCTTAATTGTATTTGGGGTAAAAAGTACTTGAGCCTTGTGATATTTATGAAAGTTGCATTTTGTTCCAACTCACGACCTCAGGTGACTTGCTCAGCTTGCGAGTGACATGTGACAGAAGAATTAGATCAAAGTGTTGACTAGGCATCTTGCGACCAACCAAGTTGTGACAATGTCACAAATTGCATAATCAGATTGTTCTGTTTTATGATTTTTTTCTGTCCATTGTAAAAATGCCAACACACACATTATGTGTATGTTGAATGTGGCAAGAGAGAATGATCAGAGTATAACTTAATCTCTACACATTAGTCTTATTATCCATCTAGTCACCTTGTAAGAAAAAAGAAAGCTTTTAGTTTTGAGCCAAGAAACTCTCATCCTCTCTTCATCCCTCTCATACTTTGAGAGAGATTTTTATTCACTTCATCTCATACACACACAGATCATGGTGAGATATTAGTGAAGTTGTGGAAATATAGGAAACTATCTCAAATTCAATCTTATTAGTGGTTGTCTACTGGTGGTTCAATGGAGGTGTCTCCGGCAAGTGAGGTAAAAGTAGTTGGTTACTAGTTGGGGTTTGGAGGAGTCAAGATGTCTATTGTATTGCAATTATTTACCTAACAGAGATTTTTGACGTTATGGTAGGGGGAGAGGTTTTTTGCTCGAGTCTCAGGTTTTCCTCTTCCTAAACACTTCTTTGTGTTTGGTGTTGATTTGCTTTCATTTACCTTATTTCCATTTTGTTATTTACTTGTTTAGTTTATAGTAGATTTGTGTTTGATATATGGAAATTGGTTAATCACTTATACTTCACTAATTAGTAGTTTAGACCAAAAGTGATTAAGCCATAAAAATGATGTTTAGGTTTCTAAATATGTGTTAGGATATTATTAGCATATTTCATTTAGGTTTTTACAATTAGACCAACCACTTCTTGATTGTGGCTTGCCACTTATTGGACTTGATTGTTCAGACCAACCAAATTAACGTGCTATCAAATGGGAGAGTTCACCTTTCTTTTCCTTCCAATGGCTTCTGCATTTGTGCCAATGCCCTGCTTTTATCAGCGTAGAATAGAAGGCACACCTTTGGATTTACCAATCATGAATGCAATATATGTATGGTAAAGTTGCAAAATTGTTCAGCTCAATTATGTATTGAGCTGTCCAAACTTTGATATGGTTGAAAGTTGAAACTAGACTACCTTTGTGTTTGACTGAACTCTAAACCTCAGCTAAATTATGTTAGTATGTGCGTAAGTACACAAATTATAATTGAAATAAAAATGATAAATTTATACAAACATATGCTTTTTTTTTTATTCCAAATTAAATTACAAATAGTATCTCATTATCAATTTATCAATTGTCACCTACCTAAATCATGTCAATATATGCCTAAAAACAAAAGTTTTTTTACGATGAATCATTCAAGCCTCTCTGTCGATATCCGCATCTGCAAGGTTGTCTCTTTTCTTAAGCAATGCTCTGTATGAATTCTTAGAATTTTAAAATTTAAAATTTGTTTTTAAAACTTTCTTTAATCCCTCTTTAGATGATGAGAAAGCAAAGATAAAGTTGTTCTGTTGTTTTATATCTAAATTTTTTGAGTGCTAACTTTCCCAGCTCAGCTTCTTTGTTTAGTAAATATATAGATATAGTAAAGGAAACAATTTTTGTTACTATTTAAATTCTTAGAAGTAACAATGCCCACTCCGATGTCGTTTCATGAGGTTTTCGTGATTTCAAACTTTAAGGATTTTGCTAAGATAGATGGTTCAGACCTATTTTGTTATCCCATTTGTAAACGTTCAAGCATTTTGCTAATTTTCATATTCACCTTGTGTTGTCCTAGCAAAAACAAGAGAATTTTTCATCGTAAATATTTGAAACGTGAAAGCTATAGTCTGTATAGTACTTCTTTTTCTACTATGTCTATACTTCATAATCATTGGTGCCGTGTCTTCTAGAAAACTGAGAAGACAAGGAGGAACTTCGATTATATTGATTATTAGTCGTTAATCCGTGCGATACACGGAAAAGCTATTGACTTTGGAAAAAAAAAATCCAACAATGAGTAAATAGACATTTTGCTAGTTTTTTTTTTTTTTTTTTAAATGAAGAAATATTTAACTTCTATATTTTTCCGTAGTTTAGAAGTGTTGTCTAACATTGAACGTTATTGAGTTGCAAGTGCATAGTTACCGAAACCTACAAAACAATTTACAATTCTTAAATTAATAAAGCAAAACTCCCAATAGTTATATATACATACACACTCAAAAAAATATAATTTGCAAATATATAAACAAAGACCATGATATGAGGAAAACACACTAAGTTTCAAATTTGAGTAGCAATATGACTTTCTTGTAGTAATAACAATATAAACAATTCAAAACATAGAACAATATCAAAATTATAATATTTAATTCCATTATCTTTTATGTTGAATCCAAACAAAATTATAATACTTAATTCCATTATCTTTTATGTTGAATCCAAACAAATAATTAATCAACCAAAAATCATAGCTTTTAATAAGAAACCAAAAAATTATATGAACCTAAATAAAAAGCATTTAAGGTGAATAATTAAGATCAACCTACTGAGAAGCAAATATCAAAAACCCCAATACTTGAAACTTCCAAATTTATAGAATCCTCAAATTCTACTTCAAAACCAAACCAAATTCACCAAATTTATATATAACATATCAAAAAAAAATTTGTCATTCTCTAGGCTGGAAGACATAAGTTACAGCTTTGATTTTTCTCCAAAAAAAATAGGGACGCTTTATCTGCCATGTACAATATAAAAAAAATAAATATAAATATGAAAAACTGTAAAGTTAAAAAAAATTGTGGTGAAGTTTTATAGATTTAATAAAAAGTAAATATCTTTGGTTTTAAAAAGTTCCATACTTTTGCCTCTTGAGCATCTTAGTTACCTGTTGACCAAAGGCACTAATATCAAGTTCTATCATCCATATGGGCAATCCTATGGAAGCAAGAGTATCAATAGAAGATCCCACGTAAGCAAGGTTTGGAGCAATGCTGAAATGAGACTCAAGCCCAATTCCTTGTTTCAGATTGTTGTCTAATTTTGTTTTAAAAAAATGATAATGATGAGTTTGAGTTTAAGTTGGACTTGTTAGAGAGATAGAGTTGATAATGTTGAGTTTGAGTTTAAGTTGGACTTATTAAGGAGATAGAGTTTCACTCCTTGTTAATTTTGGACTAAACAAAAATAATTTTATTTAAATAAAATGATAATTTTATTTAAATATTGTGCTGACATGGAAAATTGTGGGAGTTTCAGAGGCTTCGATTTTATATATACATATAGATTAATGAGTGAATTATTATTATTTTTTGTTTTGATTATAGTATCATACTAACTCAAGTTTTTACGTATATGGAGATGATAATGATTGAAATGAATGCAGAGGATGATGCTCATGTTCTATTTATACTTTGATTGTTAGCTAAATAGGGAGGATTTTTACCTAAATAAGGAAAAAAAAAATGGTCAAACAGACAGAAGTGGTTACACATATCTCATCCTATGAAAATCGAATAATTGTCCTCTAGTGGTAAGTGAAACATTCTAGACTTATTAAGACTAAACAAATTTTGAATGCTTAGTTGAAGAAAGTTCCAATTTATAGCGTTCGCTCCTAATAAATGTATAGTTGGATTTAAGTTGATGTAAAGCCAGTGAAAGGATATTTGATGGTGATTTTTAGATTAGATTTCAAATTGTTCGTTTAAGAACAACTTATTTAATTTTTTCCTAAAAACTTTTTATTGAAAGTGTGCTTAAGGGTCCGTTTGGGAATAACTTAGCTAAAATTAAAAACTTTTTTGTTGAAAGTACTGTAGTTAAAGCTAAAAGTCTGTTGAAATAGTACAATAGAACTCATAAATAGTACCAAAAAGTGCAATGAAACCCATGAATAGTAGTAAAAATAAGCTAAATAGTAGTAAAAATAAGCTAAATAGTAAGATAAGCTAGCCAATATAAGCTATCCCAAATGCAACTTAAGTATACTTCTACCTTGGAAAAAGTGACAAAAAGTGGAAAAAAGTGATAAGAAGTGGGAAAACATGAGTTTTTAAAAAGCTATATAAAAGAGATAAAAACTAAAAGCTAAAAGTTAAAACTGATGCCAAGCAAACCAGAGTTGAATGGACAACACACAAACTGGTATTGGGTTAGTACGTTAAAGGCCCAAACAATAAAATTTGTAGAGAGTGGGCTGAAAGGCTAGGCCTTAGTCACCGAACAGTGGTTAGTCATGGTGTTCATGGTGGACGCACAGGGGTGAACTAAGTCCATGGACCTTGTCCATTGAGCTTAATGTTTTTATTATTTCTTCCCTTTTCTGGGCACCATGGTCCGGGAGACGATTTTTCCCCCCCTCTTCTTAGCTGCTTTCCCCTTCTTTTATACTAGCTTTTCCCCTTTCTTATGCGTCCACATGTAGGTTTCACTTTTTAGGGCTGGTACTTGTCTTTTCAGCCCATACCCAAAGTGGTTGGGGGTGGTTGTAAAAGCTGAAGAGCATGGTGAAGAACATGGACCTGTCAGGCGCAGAGTACTTAATTGCAGTATTGGCAGCCTTTTACTTGGGCCACTCCTACACTGTGCTCGCCCTTTCTTTTAGGAGCGCTTTGGGATGCAGGGGACAAAATCGTCCTCGGCTATATCCATAGGCCATTTGGACTTTCATTGTATGTCCTCGGTAATGCCTCTCCTCGGCTCGGGCCTTGGGTCCTAATGTAAAGTGGGTCGGGGTCATAAATTCTCTGACCCCACAATTATATATATATATATATATATATATATGTGTGTGTGTGTGTGTGTGTGTGTGTGTGTGTGTGTGCGCGCGTAAGGAAAAAAAAAAGGAAGGAAAAAAAAAAGCTGAACATGTTATAAAGAGAGAAAAAGACAAAAAGGGAAAAAAAAAAAAACAAGCAACTCGGTTGGTTGCTGTGGCGTTGTGGAAACTGGAAAGGGAGGAAAAAAAAAAGATTGGTGTAGTTGATTGCTTTTTAAAAGAGGGGTAGAAGTGTAAAAGCATGGCTAAAGTAACATTTTTCAGAAATCAACTCAGTTTTTTTTCCATTTTGGAGAGAAAACTTTTTGATGGGTCAGGGAAGAAAACATTTGGGTCCCACCATTTATTTTCTTTCCTTTCCACCCAACCAAATACACTCCAAAAAAGTTTTTTTTCCTATTTTATCTCAAAAGTTTTGTACCTACCCTATTTCACCTCCAAACAAACATATCCTTAGAGACGGACCAGTGGAGAGAGAGAGAGGGTTGAGTTTTGGTTTACTCAGGTTAAGTACATATGCCAACTTTATAAAGTACCACCTAACCTAGTTTGGAGAAATTTTTTTACACTAGCTTTCATATAAACTTTGTTTAGAAACATATTAAGTTTTTTCAAACACGACTTGAGCCTTGATTTTTTCAGGAAAAATATTATTATTATTTTTTCATAAATATTAATGCTTTTTTAAAAAACTAATACTTCATATTAATTTTCATGAAAAATTAATAAAAGTCTCTTTTAGAAAAAATCAAGGCTCAACACACAATTTTGACAAAAATCAAAACTAGATCTTTTTTTTAGGATCACAAACACACAATTTTGACAAAGACTAATGGAAAAAATTAAATTGAATAAAATTGAAACTTAAAGGGCTTAATTAAATGAAAGTAAAGTTATAGGACTGAATTGATTTTCAAGCATTTTTTTTTTTTTTTTTGAAAAAAGAAAGGGGCATTATGAGTAGTGGTGTTTAGCAACTGATTTGCACTGAAGCTAAGAACAGAAATCGAGGTGCCGCACCGAAAAACAAGCCGATTGACTGAACTGAAATAGGTGACCGGAGACGACCTCTCATTTTGTCATTGGTTCGGTGAAGTTGGAATTGAATATGGTATTTACCACAAACTGAACCGCAAAGATATATGTATGTATATCTCACAAAACCCATCCTCCTCATGTAGTCATCTCTCTCTCTCTCTCTCTCTCTCTCTCTCATCAAATTCCAAGCCCAAAAACCCACATTCATATTGAACCCAAAAACCCACACCATTCCCAATAAGCCAATACCATAAATCCAAATAATCAAAGTATATCTAAAACAAACTGTAGCGAATTTGAAGCAAATTAAGGTCGATCAAATGTGAGTCTCTTTAACCCTTCATATTTTCTCTTTGATTTGATGTTTTGATATATGGGTTTAATTTTTTGGTAAGTGGGTTTGATTTGTTAGATCTATGGGTATGATTTAGGATTTGAGGGCTTAATTAGTGGATTTTGGTTGTAGGTTAGATTTGGGAAATTTGTGGGATTTGTGGTTGTGCTGACTGAACTAAGCTACACTAGTGCCCAAAAATTGGAAGGTCAAAGAACTAATTGCTGGCTGTCATGAGTGGAGTTAATGAAGTGGTAACCGATTTCTAATGTACAATGGCAAGTTTGCCAAATAACTACATCATGAATACTCCTAAATGTGGGAATTAAACTTTGGATCTCTTACTCTAAATTAAATTTTGAAAAAGTCTAAAACCACAATATTTTTTACAACTTTTTGCCACAATTATGACATGTCAAAAAGTAATTGGTGAAAAAAAATGATAAATTCATGCATAAATGATAGTTAATTACTTACAATCTGTAACTTTAAAATTGTAACAAAATAATTGTGAAATAATTTATGACCCTAAAATTATTCTTAAATTTGGCACAAAGTTAAAACTTGCCATTTGTAATTTAAATTTTATAGCAAATTTTAGTATTTTATTACCATTTAGACAAGAAATTTAAACGGTATTTCACAGCTGGTCACCACGAAGTTACTCTGACCTTTGCCACGCTGTGAAGCATTATTTTTCTAAGGGAAAAGAAGCTGTGATGCATTGTTTAAAGCGAAAGACAAACCAGCTATGATGCATTTTTTAAAGCGAAAGACATTTAATAACTTATAGCCTGGTCACCGCGAAATTACCGAAACGGAAAATGTGACTTAGAAAAAAAAAAAAAAAAAAGAAGACTTGTTGACTTGACTCAGAACAAGGGATGCGAAATTGGGAATAAATCTCACCCCCATCTCCCCCTACCTCGCATCTCACCCACCCACCCTCTCTCTTTTTGATAAAAAAGAACACTATTCATTCCTTTACTAAACAGGAAACTTATCTAGTAGGAATTAAATCAGGCGTTGTTTCAGGAGAGTTTCGATCGGTAAGTTCTCAATTTTCTCACATTTATATTCATCACTTTTATATCTTTCCTTTCACTTCGCCCTTGAGATGAAAAATCCACATCAAATTCTTTTATCTTTCCTTTTAATATATTTCTCTTCAATTTAATTGAACGTATCTTCTTTTTTATTTTTTATTTTTCGTGGATCTATATTATAGCTCTCAAGATTTACAGGTTTCCATGAGCACCCAAGGAGCCTCAACTTCATCACCGTCTTCTTCTTCAACACCTCGGCGGACATACGATGTCTTTCTCAGTTTTAGAGGCGAGGACACCCGTACAAGCTTTACGGATCATCTATATAATGCTCTGACAAGGAAAGACATTTTTACCTTTAGGGATGATGAAAACCTTGAGAGAGGAAGATTTATCTCAGAAGAGCTTGTGAAAGCCATACAGGAATCGAAATTTGCTATAGTAATTCTCTCAAAAAACTATGCATTTTCGACATGGTGCTTGGATGAACTAGAGCATATTGTTAGATGCGTGGAAGAGACAGGATTGGTAGTTGTGCCAATTTTTTACCACGTGAATCCATCTGATGTGCGGAAACAGACAGGAACTTTTGCAGAAGCATTTGATGCTCACAAAAAAAGAGCCTTAGATGAACACAAAATGAAAACGTGGAGAACTGCTTTGGGAGTAGTGGCTGATCTCTCTGGTTGGGATTTGAAAGACAGGTATAATTTTCATGACAAATTTATTTCTCATATATAAACACCCAGTCTCATTTCATATATCATGAAGTATATAATATAAATAGTTATTAAAATATGTAGCATATTATGCATGAATTGAAATATTGCAACATATACTTGTTAAATTTGTTATATTATTAGAAATAGTATGTGACCTTTTTTTTTATTTTTTTTATTTAGTGAGACCTCTTCTTTGGACTTAGGTACGCTTCTTTGCAATAATTAAAAAAGAACTATTTTATTTAGGGACATAATTTTTTTTTAAATTTTATATAATAAGGACATAACTTCCTACGAATTACAAATCTATTGTGATGATCTATGAAAGTACTAGATGCTAACACCCAAGTACATATTTAGGCCCATAATCAATTTTACGACTTAATACTCAGTTAATCCTAAACTAACATTAAAACCAAATTTACGTTATTAACCTAATTTTAATATTGCATTCATACAATAAAGTCAAAATATATAAATAGAAGCAATAAGAAAGATACAGAATAAGAAATGACAAACCCCCCCGAAAAACACTAGGAAGAGTTTTCAAAGAGGAAATTGGAGCTCTCAATAGAAAACCTCTCCCTCGACACCACCATTGAAATCTCCACTAGCCTTAATAGTTGTTGTACATGAAATATCATGAACCCTCGAAGCCCATATCCATAAGTACTTGAGCCATCCAAGCTTTAGCTGGCAACTAACTGTACTGAGTCCTTTTTTCAACTAAATTACTAGAGAGACCA
This sequence comes from Quercus robur, assembly GCF_932294415.1. Classification (NCBI taxonomy): domain Eukaryota; kingdom Viridiplantae; phylum Streptophyta; class Magnoliopsida; order Fagales; family Fagaceae; genus Quercus; species Quercus robur. The sequence goes on from NC_065540.1 coordinate 1,753,069, forward strand.
CTGTTGAGCTGCCAACGAAAAGCCACCGATATGATTTGGATTTGAGATTAGCTCTAAATAATTTCCAATCCTTCAATAAGGGTATAACACTCAAGGTTTCGCGATGGATGTGAAAATTACAAATTTCTTTCAAGTATATGTCGTTCGTGAGAGAAATGGAGAAGAGAGGATGAAGGAATTTTTTGCACTAGGCTAAGGCTCTCTTTCTCAACAAGATGGAATGCTTGGGATGAATAAAAATGAACTCTCTCTAAGTGCATATACTAAGCTCTCATTGATTTCTCAAGTCCATCATGCACAAGGTGTGTTATTTGGCATATTTGAGAAAGCTGAAAAAACATATTAAAGTGCATGACATTTTGTCTACATGCAGCTTGTGGCCTAGTTGAGACCCAGTTAGGTTGCGAGCTAGCTGGTCGCAACTGCCCTTTAATAAAAGCTCCTCCAACAAATTTGACAATACTTAAGTGCACTATATCCCAAATACAATTATGCTCAGAAAACTACATAAAAATGAGAGAGTAAGTACATAAAATTTGTCACTAAATAACCCGACAAAACTTGTACTTAAGAATCTATTATCTGCATTATATTTGTTTTGTTAAATTAAAATTTACTCTTTGTGATTTGGGATTTCCCAAATTTAGTTCACAAAATTTCAATTATTATATCCATACCCTTCAAGTTTGGACTGAATTGAAACTATTAGGATTCTGCCCAACTTAATAGATTTTGTATTTTGTGGACAAATTCATCCCTCAATTTCATTTCCTTTTTCCTCTTCTCTTCGTCCATTGCAGCATGGTCAAGCACTTGGGTTGGTGTTGCCATGCTCAATGCTTGGTTCATCTTCTCCGATTTTTATTTTTCATTTTACACTTACCCCCGAACTACAAGAATTCATAATCAGCCCCCTAAACTATAATCTATATAACACTTTTCCCCCCTCCTGTCACTTTCTTAGTTAAGTTGGATTGAAAAGCATGAGTCACATGACACTTGTCCCCACCTGAAATGACCACAATTCCCCTTAACCTAAAAGCAAATTCCCAATTTTCCCTAAAATCTTGTTTGGTTAGAGAGAAAAGAAAATGAACAAGATGAACAACAAACCTAGAAAATGAACTATGCCATAGGAGATCAAACAACAAATCAACTGTGATGAACAACGAATTTGAATGAATAACAAACCCATAAAATGAAATATGCCACAGAGCGATCGAGCAACAAACCAATTGAGCTGAACAACAAATCCAGATGAAAAACAAACCCAGAAAAATGAACTATGCCGCAAAGAGATCAAACAGCAAACCCAAGATTACAAGATCAAATCAAACTCAGACATAAACCTAATCCCAATTTGCCAAACCCACACTCGATTCAACTCTCTATTTGGTCATCTGCTTCATAAGTAGCTAGATACGAAAACCCCTGACCTAAATGTTAAAATTCTAGGTTGATTCCCTCACACCCAAATAGCAAATCGACAAACCACTCAATAATTGCCAATTGAAGAAGGTGCTAAAACCCAAACCCTAACCTTAGCACATGCCATAGTGATGGTCAGAATGGTGGGAGAACAACCACTTCTGATCATGTTGTTCCTTTGAGTTTGTATAGCTAGCTTCTTCTCTTCCTTGTTGACGAGTTTGGGTTAGGGTTATCGTACAACTAGCTTCTCCCTTTGTCACCAGCTAGTTGTGGTTGGGTAATCGGGTTCAGGTCCGTGTCAAGGTTATTGGGTGTGTGGTTCCTACATGTTAGGTTATTATGTATGTAGTCTATACACAAAGCAAGAGAAATAGAGATTCAATCTAGGTTTAATGAAAGGGAATTTAGGTTCAGTGTGTGGGATTCTGGAGAATGATTCAATCTTTTTTTTGGTTTCTCACTTTCTCTTATGGATTCATTTTGGAGAGAGATTCACTTCTCTTTATTCAATTTGGTTAGAAATTAAACTATGTGCTTGGTTGTCGTGTCTTTTTTCTCTTTCCCCTTTTTAAGTTACTAATAGTGAAGGGCATTTCAGTCATTTTAGGTGGCATTAGTGAGTTCCATGTCAAAAAGTGTTGCATGAGTTGCACGTGACTACGTTTTCCATCTAACTTAACTGGGAAAGTGATGGGAGGGGATAAAGTGCTACACAAGTTTTAGTTTAAGGGGTGATCATACAATCTTGTAGTTAAAGGGAGTAAGTGTAAATGGGGTATAGTTTAGGGTGGAAAAGTGTAATTTCTCCATTATTTTGTGGTTGCTTATAGTGATTTTGTTACATTAATTTCTTGTTATATACTTATATTTAATATCTATGAATGTTATGTACTTATGGTTGTTCACAAGATATGAGAAATCTAGATCAAAAAGTGACCTTGATAATGTTTAATAGATAGTTTACATTGAAAAAGAAATTACTCAAAATTTCAAAGTGGAGATGATAATGGATGGGTTTTTACTATATGAAAGACAACTGTTGATCATAATTTTAATGGAAGATGCAAAATGCTTTTTTTGAATATTTGTTAAATGTCTATGGCAAATTTAACAAACTTGTGTACACTCAAGCGAAGTTTAAAAAGGATGTAAAATTCTCATATAAAATAATTTTGTTGATGTGTAACTTTTGTGTATATATATAGATATATATATATAGTGCCTTGAATTTTTCTTGAATTGCAAATTAATATGATAGTTTAGTCTCAACCCCCCCCCCCCCCCCCTAAAATCTGTTTGGGTTCATTGTAATACAAAATTTGTACTTCACTCATATATCAAAGATGCAGCTCTTAAGGATTTCCTTCCTGAATGTATACCACCAAGCTGAATCATGTAGCTCTTAGGTGTTCTTTATTTTATACTTACATTTCCACTAAGGGTAGTTACATCCATGTTAGTTAGTCCATGTAATTCTCTTGTGCTCTTATATGAGAATTCTCTTGTGCTCTTACATCCATGTGCTCTTACATCCATGTTAGTTAGTCCATGTAATTCTCTTGTGCTATTTTATACTTACATTTCCACTAAGGGTAGTTACATCCATGTTAGTTAGTCCATGTAATTCTCTTGTGCTCTTATATGGGTAGTTCTATGTACATTACTTGAGCAAATGAATTCAAATGTGTTTGAGCAAGGAGGCTAATATATTTCTTCCTCTGGGGTTTTTTAATTGATTTGGACCATCATGTGACTATTTTCTATCTTGTTTATTGGCATGAGGTAGAATTCATCTAACACATTGTGAGAAATAATATTTTATATTAGGTTTGGGCCATCACATAAATATTTTATATCTTCTTTGCAGGCATGAGTCAGAATTTATCCAAGAGATTGTTGAAAATATGATGAAGAAATTGAGTTTAAAATTCTCAAGAATAAACAAAAACCTCATAGGAATAGAATCTAAAATGGCAGAATTGATCCCTTTGTATTTAGATTTTGGGAATAATGTTTGCATGATAGGGATTTGTGGTATGGGGGGAATGGGAAAGACAACTCTTGCTAGAGTTGTTTATGATATGTATTCTGATCAATTTGAAGTTTCTGGTTTTATTGCTAATGTCCGGGAAAAGTTGGGAAAAGGTGGTTTGCTTCATTTACAGGAACAATTTCTTGAAGAAATTTTGGGGGAAAGAAATAAAAAGATACGGGATATTCATCAAGGAGTTGAAATAATCAAGAATAGGTTACGTCATAAAAAAATTCTACTTGTCCTAGATGATGTTGACCACGTGGACCAATTAGAAAATTTGGCTGAGCATCACTGGTTTGGATTAGGGAGTTGGATCATCATAACAACTAGAGATGAACATGTGTTGGTCAAACATGGAGTTCTTAAAATATATAAGCCTAACGGACTAAATAATGATGATGCCTTAAAACTTTTTTGTTTGGAAGCCTTCCAAAATGAGCAACCCAAAGAGGGTTATATGCAGCTCTCTCAAGAAGTTGTAAAAAATGCTAGTGGCCTTCCATTAGCTCTTGTTACTTTGGGTTCCTTTTTAATTGGAAGAACAATAGATGAATGGCAAAGTGCATTGGAATATTTAAAAAATGATCCTACAATAGATATATTTGATATACTTAAAATAAGTTATGATGGACTAGAGGAAATGTGGAAGGAGATATTCTTAGATATTGCATGTTTTTTTACGGGTTCAGGAAAAAATTATGTAATACGTATATTAGAAAATTGTGGGTTTCATGCAATAATTGGTATAAGAGTTCTCATGGACAAATCTCTCCTAACTCTCACATATAATGATAACAATTCTGATGACGATGACAATGAGTATTTGGGGATGCATGATCTACTAAAAGAAATGGGTCAAAAAATTGTTCGTCAACAATCATGTGGAGAGCTTGGAAAGCAAAGTAGGCTGTGGCTTTTGCAGGACTTGTTTCGTGTATTGGAGAACAATATGGTAAGAAGCTATAATTTTATTTTTGCAAACAAGATTGAGTAGGTATAGTGACATAATTGTGTTCAATAAATTAGTTCTTAAAAAAAAAAACTTTAATAGGTAAGTGGTTACCTAAGTATCTAAGTAAAAAAATATAGAATATGTTCATTTAACATGCTATTATATTGTCTATGACGATTTCTTAGAGCATTCACTTTAGTTCGTGTAAAATTTGTTGTCTATTTTAACAAAGAACATACTCGTTTTATTTTACAAAACTGTTTTTCAAAAACACCTGTATCATATTATCTATTTACACTACACTTCATTAAAATCTATTTCTTTATCATTTTTTTTAATTAGTTCTCCCAAATCACATCTCCTTAAATTAAAAAAAAAAAAAAAAAAAAAAAAAAAAAAAAAAACTAGTCTCTCTCACACACAATCAGTTTCACTCTTTCTTCCTTTCCAAACCCATCAAACTCAAGAATCTCTCTCTCTCTCTCTCTCTCTCTCTCTCTCTCTCAAACACACGCACACACATGTAAATCACTCTCTCACATAACCGCTACCTACCTCGCCACCATAGATCAACCCAAAATCCATCCACAACCAATTTGGCGACCTTAGTCGATGATTTCAAGTTCCCCCACACACCAATGGTGAGATTCGAAGTTCCCCCACACCATGGATCTCCGTTGTATGGTTTTTTGGAGTTTAGGTTGATGGGTTTGAGCTGCCGTTGGGTTTGATTTGGATTTTTCAGTTGACGGGTCGATTGGGTTTTGTGATAGAATGATTAAATTGTAATGGTGGTTGGTTGACTGGTACAGGTTAGGGAGCAACCGAGAGAGAGAGAGAGAGAGAGAGAGAGAGAGAGTAACCTCTATATTTACATGGTTGAGCATTCACATCTACTCATGCAAAAATTTCTATCTATTTTAGTACAAGAACTTACATTTTCTATTTTACAAAACCAATTTTCAAAAACGCCCATATTAGATTATGTATCATACATTCTATTTTATTTAAATAATTATTCTTCATTCTTTGTTTATTATTATCTAGAGAGAGCGAGAGAGAGAGAGAGAGAGGGGAATTTGATGAGATGAGAGAAAAAAAATTTATAAATGATATACAAAGCTACAGTAACCGTGTAAAATACACAGTTACTATTGTAACTTTGCAAATTTATATATCTTTACCTTGACTGATGTTGGTGGTTTTGGGGCTTGAATGTGTAAATTTGACACATTTTCTATTATACACAAGCTGATCCAAATTTTCTCTGTAGCTTTGTAAATGTTTTATACATTTTTAAATGATATGATGTGGGTAGTTTTTGGGGTTGGTTGGCTAAAATGTGACTCCTAGTCTATTTTACATAGATCACATTTTACATAGACTGATGTGAATGCTCTTATATTTTAAAATTATTGTATGATTAAGTAATTATTAAATTAAATTCATATTTCCTAATGTAATCCCAATCACTAATCTCTTGGTTATTGCATAGAATAAAAGGCTATATTAACATTTTTTCTATAAAAAAATAATAATAATAATAAAACTTCATTCGATTGGCTTTATTTTCTTTCTTCCATCGCTTCAAAATGTAATGTTGTCATTTCCTATTTTTTTCCCCACTTGGCCATGAATTTGTAGAAGGTGGAAGTGCTCCTTTATTGTTTTAATGTATGACAGTACGAGATTGAAATTGTTCAAAAAATATAAAATCTTTAAAATATGATGTACTATATCTAATAGTTACTAACTAGCTTGTAACCCCATGCATATGCATGGATACACTTAAAGATATATAATAATATGCATAATATAATTCCTATATATATAATTTAAATTCTATAGTCATTTTTATATTTTGTTAACTCTATAAAAAATTTTGTAAGGATATTATTAGGTATAAAATGTAAATTGTCTATGTTTTAAAAAAAAAAAAATTTATTGTGAAGCACTTTTTTTTTTTTTTACGATTTATTTGTTCTAGACTTTTTGGTTTTTGTACCTAATCATTTACTTGGATAAATATTTATGATGTGGTCTCACATTTGATTCTAAAATTAAGAAATAAAACTCTTTAAGAATAAATAATTTAGGACACATGGCGCAAAATTGAAATTCTAATTTGGAATTATAATTTGAGTCTTTCTCAGTTTCACCTATTATTATATATATAGATATATAGACAGGGCTTAATATGTAATACATTTTATAATTAAAATGTGATGTTGTGTTATGATCTATTAATTGCTAATGCGACTCTTAGTTTCGGTTTGTGATGTTTAAAAAAAAGTGTTTTGAAGCGTAATGATTTTAAAAATTGTGTTTTGAAAATGTGTTTTTTAAAAATGAAATTGAGGTTATGTTTGGTAACAATTTTTGTTTAATATTTTCAAAAACTTGTTTTTGGGAATATAAAGAAAAAACAATTTTCTTGTATTTTTGAAATCAAAAATATGTTTTATTAGTTGAAATTAAAAAAATAGTTTTTTGAAGAAAAAAATACTAAAATATGTTGTTACTAGGATTTGAACTCTAATGCTAACTCATTAAATGAGACAGATTCATTAAATAAAATATGTGTTTTCATTAACTTTTGAAAACTAGAAACTAAAAACAGTTTTTTTGCATGTTTTTAGTTTCCTTTACAAATTGAGTTTTGGGAACGATTTTAGTTTTTTGTTCATTTTGGGTTGCCAAACAAATTTTTTAATCTCAAAAATAAAAAATTGTTTTTGGAAACAGAATATAAGATGGAAAAACATTTACCAAACATACCCTAAGTGTTTGATAAAATATGTGGAAACTAGAAAGTATTTTCTATATGAAAAAGTTGTAGTGTGTAAATGTAATGGAAAAGCAAAAAACACTCCGTGAATTGTATTATCTTAAAAATGCAAAGCCATACACCATCTTTATACATTTTCATTTAAGTCGCTCTTTTTCTCCACAAAATCACAATGCCAAATGGTAACATGTAGTGCATCTTACTATTTTCTATTATGAAATTTGAAAGTTGGACCCACCGTTTTGGGAGAGAAGTGGAATGCAACAATTAAATTATTTTGAGTTCGATTCACAGCCTTCTTGAGCATGCCAATAATTTAGAGGAGGTTATATATATGGAAAATTGAGGGAGTAGATATTTTTATCTCATTTGAAGGCTTTACTGTAGTAATTCTAATGTTTTTAATTTTTATCATTTGCTTGTGTAAAATCTCAAGTGTTTGCTTTTGAAATCATAGGTAACAAATGCAATTCAAGCCATAGTCATCAAGAAAAGGAATGCAGGTTTCAACTTTGAAGAATTTCCTGAAGTTTTTTCAAAGATGACTAATCTTAGATTGCTAATAATTGATGAGTTGCACATCCCAAATGCTCTCAATCGTGTTCCTAATGGCCTAAGACATCTTTCATGGAAATGTTGTTCATTAAAATGTTTGCCATCTAGTTTCCAACCAAAGGAACTTGTTGAACTTGACTTGCAGTATAGCAAATGTGAATATCTTTGGGAAGGAGCAAAGGTAATTTGGTTCTTTTAACTGCCTTTCTATTATTTATTACTTCTCTTTTCTTTTTGAAGTGTAGCTACAATATAGTGTCAGTGTATTTGAGCTTTCTCCTTTCATTAATAAGGTTGTTTCTTTTTTTCTTTTTTCTTTTTTTCTTTTTTTTTTTGAGAAACAGGTTGTTTCAATTTCAAAGAATTCTTTACTTATTAAACTAAATTCTATGTTTAATGGTTTTTTTTTTCCTTCTTTTTTACAGTGTTTAGGAAACTTAAAGTCCATCAATCTTTCCTCATCGGAGAACCTAATTTGGACACCTGACTTTTCAAGGGTTCCGAGACTTGAGGTACTACACCTTGGTTGTTGCACTAATTTGGGTGGGTTACACCCATCTATTGGACAACTCAGCAAGCTTAAAAGTTTACATCTGTCTTACTGCGAATCTCTTACTAATCTTCCCAGCTTTTCAGAGGCTACGAGTCTTGAGGTACTAGGCCTGGAATGTTGCACTAATTTGGTTGAGTTACACCCATCGTTTGGACAACTCAGCAAGCTTAAAAGTTTAGATCTGTCTCGCTGCACATCTCTTACTAATCTTCCCAGTTTTTCAGAGGCTACGAGTCTTGAGGTACTAGACCTGGAATGGTGCACTAATTTGGTTGGGTTACACCCATCGTTTGGACAACTCAGCAAGCTTAAAAGTTTAGATCTGTCTCGCTGCGCATCTCTTACTAATCTTCCCAGCTTTTCAGAGGCTACGAGTCTTGAGGTACTAGGCCTGGAAGGGTGCACTAATTTGGTTGGGTTACACCAATTGTTTGGACAACTCAGCAAGCTTAAAAGTTTATATCTGTCACACTGCACATCTCTTACTAATCTTCCCAGCTTTTCAGAGGCTACGAGTCTTGAGGTACTAGGCCTGGAAGGGTGCACTAATTTGGTTGGGTTACACCCATCTATTGGACAACTCAGCAAGCTTAAAAATTTACATCTGTCTCACTGCACATCTCTTACTAATCTTCCCAGCTTTTCAGAGGCTACGAGTCTTGAGGTACTAGGCCTGGAAGGGTGCACTAATTTGGTTGGGTTACACCCATTGTTTGGACAACTCAGCAAGCTTAAAAGTTTACATCTGTCTTACTGCACATCTCTTACTAATCTTCCCAGCTTTTCAGAGGCTACGAGTCTTGAGGTACTACTCCTGGAAGGGTGCACTAATTTGGTTGGGTTACACCCATCTATTGGACAACTCAGCAAGCTTAAAAGTTTACATCTGTCTCGCTGCACATCTCTTACTAATCTTCCCAGCTTTTCAGAGGCTACGAGTCTTGAGGTACTAGGCCTGGAATGGTGCACTAATTTGGTTGGGTTACACCCATTGTTTGGACAACTCAGCAAGCTTAAAAGTTTACATCTGTCTGACTGCACATCTCTTACGAATCTTCCCAGCTTTTCAGAGGCTACGAGTCTTGAGGTACTACTCCTGGAAGGGTGCACTAATTTGGTTGGGTTACACCCATCTATTGGACAACTCAGCAAGCTTAAAAGTTTACATCTGTCTCGCTGCACATCTCTTGCTAATCTTCCCAGATTTTCAGAGGCTACGAGTCTTGAGGTACTAGGCCTGGAAGGGTGCACTAATTTGGTTGGGTTACACCCATTGTTTGGACAACTCAGCAAGCTTAAAAGTTTACATCTATCTCGCTGCACATCTCTTACTAATCTTCCCAGCTTTTCAGAGGCTATGAGTCTTGAGGTACTACTCCTGGAAGGGTGCACTAATTTGGTTGGGTTACACCCATCTATTGGACAACTCAGCAAACTTAAAAGTTTACATCTGTCTCGCTGCACATCTCTTACTAATCTTCCCAGCTTTTCAGAGGCTACGAGTCTTGAGGTACTAGGCCTGGAATGGTGCACTAATTTGGTTGGGTTACACCCATTGTTTGGACAACTCAGCAAGCTTAAAAGTTTACATCTGTCTGACTGCACATCTCTTACTAATCTTCCCAGCTTTTCTGAGGCTACGAGTCTTGAGGTACTACTCCTGGAAGGGTGCACTAATTTGGTTGGGTTACACCCATCTATTGGACAACTCAGCAAGCTTAAAAGTTTACATCTGTCTCGCTGCACATCTCTTACTAATCTTCCCAGCTTTTCAGAGACTACGAGTCTTGAGGTACTAGGCCTGGAAGGGTGCACTAATTTGGTTGGGTTACACCCATCTATTGGACAACTCAGCAAGCTTAAAAGTTTACATCTGTCTCGCTGCACATCTCTTACTAATCTTCCTAGCTTTTCAGAGGCTACGAGTCTTGAGGTACTACTCCTGGAAGGGTGCACTAATTTGGTTGGGTTACACCCATTGTTTGGATAACTCAGCAAGCTTAAAAGTTTACATCTGTCTGGCTGCACATCTCTTACTAATCTTCTCAGCTTTTCAGAGGTTACGAGTCTTGAGGTACTAGGCCTGGAAGGGTGCACTAATTTGGTTGGGTTACACCCATCTATTGGACAACTCAGCAAGCTTAAAATTTTACATCTGTCTCGCTGCACATCTCTTACTAATCTTCCCAGCTTTTCAGAGGCTACGAGTCTTGAGGTATTAGGCCTGGAAGGGTGCACTAATTTGGTTGGGTTACACCCATCTATTGGACAACTCTGCAAGCTTAAAAGTTTACATCTGTCTCGCTGCACATCTCTTACTAATCTTCCCAGCTTTTCAGAGGCTACGAGTCTTGAGGTACTAGGCCTGGAAGGGTGCACTAATTTGGTTGGGTTACACCCATTGTTTGGACAACTCAGCGAGCTTAAAAGTTTAAATCTGTCTGACTGCACATCTCTTACTAATCTTCCCGGCTTTTCAGAGGCTACGAGTCTTGAGGCACTAGGCCTGAGATGATGCACTAATTTGTTTGGGTTACACCCATCTATTGGACAACTCAGCGAGCTTCAAAGTTTAGATCTGTTTTCCTGCAAATCTCTTACTTATCTTCTCAGCTTTTCAGAGGATACCAGTCTTGAGGTACTAGGCCTGAGATGGTGCACTAATTTGGATGGGTTACACCCATCGTTTGGACAACTACGCCTATCTTTTGGACAACTCAGCAAGCTTAAAAGTTTAGATTTGTCTCACTACACATCTTTTTCTAATCTTCCCAGCTTGTCAGTGGTTACGAGTCTTGAGGTACTAGGCCTGAGATGGTGCACTAATTTGGTTGGGTTACACCCATCTATTGGACAACTCAGTAAGCTTAAAAGTTTACATTTGTCTCACTGCAAATTTCTTACTAATCTTCCCAGCTTTTCAGAGGCTACGAGTCTTGAGGTACTAGGTCTGACATGGTGCACTAATTTGGTTGGGTTACACCCATCTATTGGACAACTTAGCAAGCTTAAAAGTTTAAATCTGTTTTCCTGCACATCTTTTACTAATCTTCCCAGCTTTTCAGGGGCTACGAGTCTTGAGGTACTAGGCCTGAGATGGTGCGCTAATTTGGTTGGGTTACACCCATCTATTGGACAACTCAGCAAGCGTAAAAGTTTAAATCTGTTTTCCTGCACATCTCTTACTAATCTTCCCAGCTTTTCAGAGTTTACGAGAGGCTACTAGTCTTGAGCTACTAGGCCTGAGTGGAATGGTGCACTAATTTGGTTGGGTTACACCCATCGTTTGGACAACTCAGCAAGCTTAAAAGTTTAGACCTGTCTCTTTGCGAATCTCTTACTAATCTTCCCGGCTTTTCAGAGGCTACGAGTCTTGAGGTACTAGGCTTGAGATGGTGCACTAATTTGGTTGGGTTACACCCATCTATTGGACAACTCAGCAAGCTTAGAAGTTTAGATCTGTCTCATTGTGAATCTCTTACTAATCTTCCCAGCTTTTCAGAGGCTACGAGTCTGGAGGTACTAGGCCTGGAATGGTGCCCTAATTTGTTTGGGTTACACTTATCTATTGAACAACTCAGCAAGCTTTAAAGTTTAAATCTGTTTTCCTGCACATCTCTTACTAATCTTCCCAACTTTTCAGGGGTACGAGTCTTGAGTTACTAGGACTGGTATGGTGCACTAATTTGGTTGGGTTACAGCCATTGTTTGGACAACTCAGCAACCATAAAAGTTTAGATCTGTCTCACTGCGAATCTCTTACTAAGCTTCCCAGCTTTTCAGAGGCTACGAGTCTTGAGGTACTAGGCCTGGTATGGTGTACTAATTTGGTTGGGTAACACCCATCGTTTGGACAATTCAGCGAGCTTAAAAGTTTAAATCTGTCTCACTGCGAATCTCTTACCAATCTTCCCAGCTTGTCAGCTAAAATGGAGTCCCTTACGTCTATTGTTCTTTCTGTTTCAAAAATCGAGAAGTTTCCAGAATTTAAGGGAACTATGAAAAGCCTATTGGAACTTTACTGGGATTGGCCTTCTATCGAGGAAATACCACCCTCATCAATCGAGTGTTTGACTACCCTTTAAAGTTTTTGTCTAATCGACTGCAAAGATCTCAAATGCCTTCCAAGCAACATGGATAGTTTGAGGTCTCTTAAATTGTTCAAACTATACGGATGCTCAAAACTTGCCAACCTGCCAGAGAACTTATGGAAAATAAAGTGTTTGGAAACACTTGTATTGAATGAGATTTCTCAACTTGAAGAAATAGAACTTAATGGTATAGGCTGCTTGTCCTCGTTAAAATATTTATCACTAAGTTGGAACAATTTTGTCACCCTGCCTGCAATCTTCAGTCAACTTTCAAAACTTGAAACTCTTAATTTGCGCGGCTGCGAGAAGCTTCGATCAGTGCCAGAGCTTCCATCAACCGTGAGATATATAAATATGGAAGGCTGTTGTTCGCTAGAACCATCACCAGGACTGCTTAGACAAAGCAGTTTGTCACGACCTAATTCTTCCCCATTTTTTCGTGGGTATGATGAGAGCAGTGGTGGAGTGGCATTTTCAATATTGAAGCGTTACCTCCAGGTAATCTCTTTTTTCTCTCTCTTTGACTCTTTCTCTTCACTTGTTAAATGGAATGTCTTTTTTTTTTTTTTTTTTTTTGGGTACAGGGACTCTTTTGTGAAAAAACTGGATATGAAACTGCTACCAAAAGAAAAGAGGATGGATCTAATACTGAATTTCAGATCTTTATTCCCGGTTGTTTAGTTCCGCAGTGGTTAACTCATCAAAGTTGGGGGGACTCAATAAGCGTAGCGTTGTCTCCAAATTGGTGTAATAGTAGGTGGATGGGATTCATTCTATGTGCTCTTTTCAATAAAGAGGCATATTTCACTTGTGGTTTTAGAGCATTTGTGAAAGCCATTGGTGATAAGCCTCAGTCACTATTTCTTTAAAGAATTCTATATTGGGGTATGTAGCGGGGACCACGTTTGGTTATTGTATTTGTCTCGTGATAATTGGCTTAGTACTGTTGGGAATGGTGAATGCAGTCAGATTGAGGTTGTATTTGGACATTATTCGAATTCAAACTATTTCATTCTTCCAACAAATCCTGTGAAGCGATGTGGGGTCAGTTTGGTATACGAGCAAGACATGGAACTGATGGAAGAGTTAAACCAAGCAAATGCACAATGCTGCAGTAGTAGCCGTGTCATTACTTATGACGGTTGGGATGGTGTCCATCATGGATATGTCAATTCAAAGAGAAGCCGTGATGAGTGTGATGACGAGTTTGATGATGACTAAGCATTTATTTAATGTGAAAAAAATGAAATATTTCCCTCTTCATCCAATGGTAATGACCAACTCCAACATACTTCCTGTTATAAGTCTAATCCTAATTTATTTTCTTTTCTTTCTTGCCGTACAGTTGGTTTGGTCACTTAACAAGTATAGTCCAGTTGTCTTTTTAGTTTTCCTTCATCACTTTCAAGAAGCTTAGTATAAAACCTTAGGCAAGTTAAGAATATGATTCAGAAAGGAAATAAATTCTCAAGCTTCACTTATTACACTTCTAATAAGAAATTTTGCTAATGTAGATGGTTCAAACCTATTTTTGCATCCTATTTATGGTTGATCAGTGTTCCTTCTTTTATCTATGTGAAAACTGAAAACCTAGTTCTCTGATTGTGTGTATTTGCTATTCACGCTTTGAGTAAATTTTGTTGGTTTTTGAGTAAACTGAGATTGGTTTTTAAGTAAATTGTGTGTATTCACGCTATGAGATCGGTATCATTTGTTAAAATTTTTTTTTCTGTAAAAATTTGAGGGAGAGAGACAAGGGGAGTGGAAGTTTCTGCATCTTGAAGAATTCTAATTTAGTTTTTTTTTTTCTTGCTTTTACTGCCATTGATATTTTGCAGTTTGCACTAATGATTTTTTTGGTTAACTCTTACAGTTTAGATTTGAGGAAATTATTCATTGATAGTCATCCATAAAGAGATTTTTTGGGGCAGATTAATATTTTTGCAATCTCTCTTACCCACTCTCTGATTTGTTTCAACATTGAAGGTTTTTTTTTTTTTTTTAAATAAATAAATTCATCCATGTGCAATTTTTTAGTTGGATTAATATTGATGATATTGCCATTGGGTTTTATAGTTGATGAAGTAGCTAAGGAATTTGAGAATGTTATTTTTATTGTTTGGAATTTTAGTTCTTAATTGAAGATTCAAGTTCATCAATGAGTGCATATATATTGTTTGTGAAAATGTCTGAATGAGTTTTTATTTTTATGTATTTTTTGTTCTTGATTCGTGATTTTTATAAGGCTTGCATGATAATTCCTTTTGCTTTTGCAGTTTGGAAAAGACTGGAGTAGGGGAAATTGGAAAAGACTATTTTGGCTCTTTTTTTGTTGGATCTCAAGAGAGAGAGACTGAAAACAAGAAGATTCAATGACATATTTTAAAAAGTTAATATGGTTAATGAAAATCAAGATTTGAGGCAGTTGTCATATGATAAGTATCTTGCTAATTGTCTTAAATGATGGACTGTGTACACCATCTTTGTCCTTGTTTACAAATTTATTTACGCATACAAGTAAATTTTCTTTATATATTTGTTTAATTATAACAATGAAGTTATTTGTTTGCTGTCTTCTGGAGTTGAATTTTGTTATTCTTATACAAAAAGACTAGTTTGTGTAGAAATCGAGTTATAAATCAAATACATTATTCCAAGTTTCTGGTGTTCGGAGACTTTTCCTGTTGTGATAGTTTGGTTGAGATCCACCCATCTATTGATTTTAGTAAATTTCATGGCACTGAGACTTGAAGAAATGTAGTTGATAGATGGTTGTGTACTTGGAGGCTGTTGAGGGCTAATTCGGCTGATCCCATACATAGCATCAGATTCAAGTATCGGAAGTCGGAACAACCCAGAGAGTCACAGACCTAAGAGAGAGGCCTAAAGTGGTTTTTCTTGCATTCGCCTACTCACATATCCGCAGTTCCAGCGGCAGGTGGGTGTCCCACTTGCACACAAATTCAAGCAAGACCCCAGGTCCAGTCCTTATCAGCACAAGCGTCTTCCTCAAGCAAAGCAATCAAGGCAAGTTCAGAACTCACTTTGGCCATGGTTCAGCGGCCTTAACAAAGATTCATGAAAGGACGAGTCCTACGGTTCTGTAGCGTGGTCACCATCAAACTCCGGGATCAGGGTCAAACGGTCTAGCACCTGGGGGACAGAGCAAGATGCAAAAAACGAGGATAATAGGCTGTGCCCAAATAAGCTTGTTTGGAGTGAGGAATTCCAGTTGCAGGAGGAAGAAGAAAAAGCGAGGCAAGGACTTTCCTCTTCTCAGAGGATAACAGGCTGTGCCCAAATAAGCTAGAGAAACCAAGAGGTAAAAGTGGGGGCTTATGAAGAGCTTTGAATTTTGTTTCTCTTTTGCTCTTTTTTCTTCTTCCTTAATTCTCTGCTCTGTACATCTTGAATCAAATAGTCCTAATACCTCTTCATCACCGTGTCCAACAATGCCTCCAAAGTCAAAGAGCATCAAGAGAGAGCAATGATGCCTCTTCCCGCGCACCAATACCAGATGTCGCAGACCATGCAGCGAGAACAGCTAGAGCTTGTTGAGTCAGTCAAGCAACTGAAAGACTATAAGCAAGCAGAAGGAAAATGCTGTCTGATAAGGAGATTGGCTCTACTACCAATAACTAGCAATCTATTGTTCGAAGGCCTCCCTATCCGATTGAGTTATTGGATAAGCCCTATCCAAAGAACTACAAAACTCCAATCTTTGTCCGCTACGATGGGAGAAAGGGGAATGTAATAGTAGAAATGGCAACGGGTCAGGTTTAGGTAGGGTTTTTTTATGCCCAAACCCGACCCGAGGGTCTTTTCTCGTAATCCAAACCCGACCCGTTTAATAAACAGGTTTTTTTTTTTTTTTTTAACCCCAAACCCGCCCTGTCAAGCTCTATGGGCCCTGCGGGCCCGTCCAACCGTTTCTGAGCCTAATCAAAAGCTGTGGCCCAATACGACCCAATCATTAAAAAAAAAAATCAATTTTACATCTAGAAATCACAACCAGAGATTCAGAGACGAATCACAAACCTAAACATAAATACAAATCAGTTTTTTTTTTTTTTTTTTTTTTTTGATCTTCTTTGTTAATACATACTCTTCACTCATTTCAAAAAAAAAAAAATCACAAACCCAAACATAAATAGAAACATAAATAAGCTTATTTTTTGGCTCTTCTTTGTTAATATAGATTTTTCACTCATCAAAAAAAAAAAAAAATTTATAAACAGAAAATACAATCTCGTCCTCTGATCATCTAATCTCTCTCCGCTCTTTGATCTAACAATCCTATGCTCTGATCTAACTCTCGTATTCCGATCTAACAATCCTATGCTCCTCTGTGACAAACTTCAACCACCACAAGATCCTTGCTCCTCCATGAAAAACAACCACCACCACGTGATGAGAGTGAAGGTGAGGGTGGATTGGTGAGTGAATGAGAGTGAGGTGAGTGGGTGAGGGGTGGCTGTGAGAAAACGAGAGTGAGAGTGAGAGAGGTAAAGGGCGGCGAGGTGGAGTGACTTCATGAGGGGAGCGTGAGGCGAAACGAGGTCGTGGGGCCGTGAAGTTGAGTGAGGTCGTGACTGTGAGGGGAGAGTCTAAGGGCAAGGGAAGGTGGTCGACGATGAGAACTTGAAAGAGAGAGAGAGAGAGAGAGAGAGAGGGTGGCTGAGAGGTGAGAGTTACATTTAGTTTTTAGAAAATGAAATTTGAAAGGAAAAGAGAGTATTTATACTACTAGGGTTTTAAACGTTTTTTTAATATTATGTGAATACGGGTCGAGTTCGGGTCAAGTATGCATAAAACCAAGACCCGACCCTATAATTTATCAAGTCGGGTAAAATCCGACCTATTAAGGTTGGACCGGACAAGGTATCCGCAGGTCAGATATAAATTGTCATCCCTATGCAATAAAGCATGTTAGCAAGTTTCTCGATACAATGGGACAACATGCTGGTAACGAAGAGCTATGCCTAGGGGAGTTTTCTAAATCCCTTGGACCCTTACAAATCGGGCTTACACATGGTATACCAGACTCCCACCAGGTTCTATCAAGACTTGGGATGAGATGGTAGACAGTTTCTACAGTAAGTTCTTCCGGGAAGAGGAGAGGATAACATTTGTCAATCTTTGTAATAACACCAAGCAAAATGTGAATGAAGGTGTGGTGGAATTCATCCGAAGATTCATGGACACAGCCTTGGATTGTTATGACGACAATGAGGAACATGAACTTGTTGAGGTGTGCATCAATAATATGCTCTGGGAATACAGGTTGCACCTCGAGAAAGTAAATATTATGCAATTTGTCGATCTGTTACAAAAGTCTCGGAGGACAGCCCTCACAGTATCAGAGAGGAGATAAAAGAGACCGAGTGTTTGTATGCGTGATTTGTAGCTGGATTTGGGCTTTAAGACAGGATTTAAAATTTTCTATTTATAAAATTCAAAAATAGTATGGCGATTATCTAATGATTGTGCGTTTGTTCTTCTGCACACTTATTCTTCAAATTGATTGGAATGTCTTTTTAAGACTAATAGCGCGAGTAAAATGAAATTGTTTGCACACCAGTCTTTCATATGTACAAAATAAAAAAATTTAAGGAAAAAAAAAAAACTACATAGATTATATGCCATTTTTATGAGTAGGTGACAATCTTCCAAGAAAGCCATTCTCACATACAAGAATTTGTTGAAAACTTGATTGCCAAACCGCTATCTCTTCAAAAATATCAAACTAAAATTCAGTCATTAATCGAAACCAGTCCAGATTTTTCCGGGAAAATTTTCATTAAAAGTTCAAAATTCCCAAGCATACTCTAATTCAAGTTATAATCTCACACTACCCTTGATCCATTTTCCAAACAAATAAAAAGCCAAGAAATCGGTCTCATATTTTTTCTAAGTTTCCATTAGCAAAAACACCACCACAATTACCATCTCGCCAAAAAAAAAAAAACCCACAACCCACTTTATATATCAAATACACAAATCAACATTATCCCATTTCCCGTTTGGTAAATGCATAATTTCAATGATTTCCCCACCAAACACAATCACATTCACATTCACGTCCCAACAAACAACCAATCATTCCAAACAATTCCCAGAACCAACAAATTCCATTAAATTTCTCTACCAAACATTACAAAACTAGAGTTGCTTTGCCAAACAGAAACTAACAAAAACATCAAATTCAAGAACTAGTAAACTTGGTGACAGCCTTGGTTCCTTCAGAGACAGCGTGCTTAGCCAACTCACCAGGCAACACCAAACGCACCGCAGTCTGAATCTCCCGAGACGTGATCGTGGGCTTCTTGTTGTACCGAGCCAATCGCGATGACTCCTGGGCGAGCTTCTCGAAGATATAGTTGATGAAGCTGTTCATGATCCCCATAGCCTTGCTCGAAACCCCAATATCGGGGTGAACCTGTTTGAGAACCTTGAAGAGGTAGATCTTGTAAGTCTCGATGCTTTTCTTGACCTTCTTCTTCTTCTTCGAATCGCTACCGCCTTCCTTCGAGATCTTCTTCTCGGCCTTCGCCGGAGCTTTCTCCGCCGCCACTGGCTTCTTCTCCGCTGGCTTCTTCTCTGCCTTTGTGGGTGCCATTGATTTTTGTGAGAGAGTGAAAATTCTAGAGAGAGATTCGGAATGTGAAAAAGCTTGCAATGAAAAAAATGTGACGAAGAGGTTGGTGGGTTTGGCCCCGTTTGGGAGAGTTTATAAAGGGCGAAGTGAAAGGAAAGATATACAAGTAAATTTTCTTTATATCTTTGTTTAATTATAACAATGAAGTTATTTGTTTGCTGCCTTCTGGAGTTGAATTTTGTTTTTCTTATATGCAAAGACTAGTTGGTGTTGAAATCGAGTAATAAATCAAATACATTATTCCAAGTCTTATACATACCGCTGTAGTGGAATGGCTCAAGGAAAACTAAGGTTAGATGAAGTGTTCTAAATTGCGTGTGGGTTGAGCTTGCTTGCTAATTTATTATAACGGCATGCACTGCGATTCTATCAATATATTCATACATTGATAGAATTATTGTTTACTTTCAGATATTGTATTTCTTGTGCCAACAATAATTATGTTTACTTGTAATTGCTTTTGCTGATGAACACCATTCTAAATGATATATAGAAAATTAATTTTGAATCAAAAGATAATGTGGGGGAATCATAAAATTCTTTATTATTATTAATAGTGGGTCTACGCTTATCGGCCTGCCTTAGCAAGTTTGAACTTGTTTTTAACCTGGTTGAGTCTATTGTTTGGTTAGCACCTGCTGGCCTTTAACACTAGCTTGGCCTATTCCTGGCCTCTTAGCCTGGGTCTAGTTAACATGGCTGGCCCAAACTAACTTATTGCTAAAAAACTCCAAGCTTTACTGCTTAGTCGAGTTTAGATTGTGGTATTTGAACGCAGGGGATGAAGAGCACCTTAATTTGGTAGTAGATTATTTTTCACTTAATTGGAAGAGTAACAAAACTAAGGACACACATTGGCTTGGTACGTAGGCATAGACCATATTAAGTAATGGATAATTTTTTTGAGTTGTTATTTACGTTGTGTTTGGTAGTTTTGAGTAAGAAGAAAATAGAGGATACAAGGGAGAGGGGAACAAATATCCTTCTTGTATGGATTTAAAAAAAAATAAAAATTAAGTAGTGGAGGGGATTAAATATATCTCTTTTTTTTTTGTATGATTTAAAATTTTAATGTGAGGAAATGATAAAACATCATATGAATTCTACCCCTATTTTGTTAAAATCAAATAAATAAATTATAATTTGATATCATTAAGATAATACTGAAGATTTTTTTTTTTAAACATCAATGGCATCACTTCCAATCCATCCAAATACACCGTTGTTTGAATGAGCTATTCTTAAACAATCGCTATTTATCTACAGTGAGGAATAATTAAGTATGTTGTGGAGGTTGAGGTATTTTCTTTAATCTCGTACATGTATAACTTGTTTACTTGAAAAGGAAATCGATTTTTATAAGCTATCAGCTATGGTTTGTGGACTAGAGCATGAGCATTGTGTAATTGACCTATAAAAATACAGTATATCAAGTCGAGATACTTATGAATGCATTATATAGAGAGATTATATATTGTGTGTGGATGTAACGTAGTAGGGGTAAATTTTTTAGAAATTGATACTTTGTGGGCATTGATGTCATTTTCAAGTCCCAGCCAAGCATGTGTTATACATTATAGTTTATTTTATTTGTTGTAGGTTTATATTCTTCGAATGGGTGGTAATTCAATAATTTCATATTTGTAACACCTCTCTAGAAACTGTAATAATGTTGACGTATTGCATACTATCAATCTATATCTATATATTACTAAAAGTTGAAACATGGCATTTATTGCTGCTGAGCTTCTGTTGCGCCACCTCATCGCTACGTCATTCGCCATATAATTATTATTTATTATTTATTCCTTTTTTTTCAAAAAAAAATATAAATAGATTATTGATTTTACATATTCATCTTTGCCGGTTTTAATATTTCTTTTTCATTTCCAATTTTCCTAAAATCTATATATTACTAAAAGTTGAAGCGTGGCATTTATTTCCAATTTTCCTATAATTTTTTTTACATTCACTTATTTTTTAAAATATTTATACTTTCTTTAACCTTTCTTCTTTCCTTATCTTTGCATCTTCCCACTACCCTTTACTTTAATATTGCTATTCATCTTTCCTTTTATCTTCCTTTATTTGTCTCTTTTTATCCCTTCCCTCTTACTATAAATTTGTCACTATTTTCCATTCTTTGCATAGTTTCTCTCACAAAAAGGTTCTCTCTCTCTCTCTCTCTCTCTCTCTCAATGTTTTGGTGGATTTTTATTTTTAATTGTATCTCTACTTTAGGTTGATAAATTTTTGTGTTTTTAAGAACTCTAATTTAGGTTGATATGATTTAATTTTGTGTTTTAAGTTATTATTATTATTATTATTATTATTTTGCTCTTTGATAAATTTTATGAGATTACATTATAAAAAATTAAAGATAGTAGATAAAAATAAAATAGTATTCCATTACATAGCATAATTTGGATAATTTAGTGTTTTATTGTTATATCTTTTAATTTTTCTTATTTTTTTCTTCTCTTCTATTTTACTCAATATTGAAATTCAACCACATCCTCCTTATCATTAAATTATTTATATTTTCTCTCTCTTTTTGTTTTAAAGAATAAAAAAAATGTAATATTTTACTTAAATTCAAATAAAAGAAAATTGTTCTCATCAAATTGTACTCATTTTTTTTTTTTTAAATTTACACTTTCTCCCACCCTTCTCCTTCTCTTTACCTTTTCATCTCCACAAACATTCTACCTTAATATCACTCTTCCTCTTTCCTTTTATCTTCCTTTATTTTGTTTCTTTTTACTATCATCCTCTTAGTATAAATTTTTTATTCACTCTTCCATTCTTTACATAATTTTCTCTCACAAAAAAGTGGTTATTTACTGCTCTTTCTCCCTCAATTTTTTGGTGGATTTTTATTTTTATTTTTCTTGCATCTCAATTTTAGCTTGATAAAGTTTTGTATTCTTTAGAACTCTATTTTGGTTGATGGGATTTACTTTTTTGTTTTAAGTTTTTATTTTTATTTTTTTTAATGATTTTGATTGTTAAATATTATCATATTGCATTATAAATAATTAAAAATAGTATATAAGAATGTATTATTATTATATTACATAGAACTATTTGGATAAGTTAGTGTTTATTGTTATGTATTTTATTTTTATTTTTTTCTCATATAATTTTATTTAACATTTAAATTCAGCCACATCCCTCATATATATCATTAAATTATTTATATTTTCACTCCTTTTTTATTTAAAAAAATTTAAAATATAATATTTTGCCTAAATTAAATAAATAAATTGTCAACATTAAGTGGAGTAATGCTAGGGAAACACTTATTCTCACATCCAATGCATCAAAGGAAGAATGAAATACAAAAAAAATCAAGTTAGAAACACTAAATTAAAAAAGAAGAAGAAGCTAATAATGCATATTTAATGTCATAGAATCATCATCAAATTTTGGAAAATGATAGGTTGCCAATGGAGAGAGAGAGAGGTGGTATAGAAAAAAATCAATACAAAGTAATTAAGAGTAGATCAAGAAAAAAAAAACAAACAAACGTCAATTAGTAATCATTGATTGGACAACAAAGAGGTTATAATTAAGGAGAAGTAAAAAATAAAATAGAGATTACCGTGTGGAGAACATTAAAAACTTTACAGTGTAGTAACATAAACCGTTAAATTCACTTAAAAAATTAAATCAACAATGAACAATTAAATACAATCATAGTAGTAAATTTAAATTTAAAACTAATCAAACTCTAACTATGAAACCATATTAATCATAACTAAAAAAGAGATGTTCTCTAATTACATAAAAAATAAAGTTAGAAAATTTAAAAATCTATTTTTTGACATTTCATTTAACCTTATTTATAATATATATATATATATATATATATATATATATATATATATATATAATTTTCATACACTATTACTTTCGAAAATCTAATGAACAATGCTACCTCTCACTTATCGTCTTTATTATGCAAATCATCAGTTAGTAAATATGCAATAATAGTAAGAAGCGTTACAAATGAGATCACTAAAAATAAAATCTAAAATTAATTAGCTACTATCATTATGGAGTAGTAGTCTATAATTTTAAGCATCCAAAAAAGTGGAATGTATAGAGTTTTCTTAAAAGTATGTGTAAAGATTCACTATATATATGTGTGTGTGTGTATAAAGGTAAAAAAAAAAAAAAAAAAAAAAAAAAGGTATATTTAAGATTTTTATTAACTTAAAAACCAATGGTTTTTTTTTTTTTTTGAGAAACTATAAAAAAAAAAAAAAAAAGCAATGGTTAATAACTAAAATTATAGTATTAATAAAATATTTAATGAAACCATTCTAAAAAAATTATCATGCGTAACGCACAGGTGTGCGACTAGTTATAATAAAAACAACTAGTCTCTTCAAATTAATACTAATAACAACAATTCAGCAACTAATTTGCACTGAAGCTTTGAATAGAAATCGAGGTGCCACACCAAAAAACAAGCCGATCGACTGAACAAAAATAGGTGACTGGAGACGACCTCTCATTTTGTCACTAGTTCGCAGAAATGGTTGGAATTGAATATGGTATTTCACTACAAACTGAATTGCACATATATATGTACGTATGTATATCTCACAAAACCCATCCTCCTCATGTAGTCATGCTCTCTCTCTCTCTCTCATCAAAGTCCAAGCCCAAAAACCTACACTCATACTAAACCCAAAAACCCACACCAAACTCAGTAACCCAGTACCATAAATCCAAATAATCAAAGTATATCTAAAACAAACTGTAACAAATCCAAATAATCAAAGTATATCTAAAACAAACTGTAACGAATTTGAAGAAAATTAAGGTCGATCGAAGGTGAGTCTCTTAAACCCTTCACATTTTCTCTTTGATTTGATGTTTAGATCTATGGGTTTTAATTTTTTGATATATGGGTTTGATTTGTTGGATCTAGGGGTTTGATTTAGGATTTGTGGGTTTGATTAGTGGATTTTGGCTATAGGTTAGATTTGGGAAATTTGTGGGATTTGTGGTTGTGCCAACTGAACTAAGCCACACTAGTGCCCAAAAATTGGGAAGTCAAAGAACTAATTGTTGGCTATCATGAGTGGAGCTAATGAAGTGGTAACTGGTTCCTAAAGTACAGTGGCAAGTTTGCCGAATAACTGCATCATGAATACCTCTAAATGTGGTAATTGTACTTTAAACCTCTTACTCGGAATTAAATTTCGAAAACGTCTAGGATCACAATATATTTTACAACTTCTTGCCACAATTATGAAATGACAAAGAGTAATTGGTGGAAAAAAATGATGAATTCATGCATAAATGATGGTTAATCACTTATAATCTATAACGTCAAAATTGTAACAAAACAGTTGTTAAATAATTTACGATCCTAGAACTATTCTTAAATTTGGCACAATGTTAAAACTTGCCGTTTGTAATTTAAATTTTATAGCAAATATTAGTATTTTATTACCATTAGATAAGAAATTTAAACGATATTTCACACCACGTAGTTACTTTGACCTTTGCCACGCTGTGAAGCATTATTTTCCTAAGGGAAAAATCAAACCAGCTGTGATGCATTGTTTAAAGCAAAAGACACTTAATAACTTATAGCCTGGTCACTGCGAAATTACCGAAACGGAAAATGTGACTTGGAAAGAAGAAGACTTGTTGACTTGACTCAGAACAAGGGATGCGAAATTAGAAACATATTAAAGGCAGTTTGGTAGCAATGATTAAGTATTGTTGTTCACTTTTTAGTGTTGTAGAAATATGTATTTGAGTATTATAAAAATATATTTTAAAAGTATTATTATTATTTAAATACTGTAAACTATTGTTTAAAAAAATAATAAATCTATGCATAAGTAATGGTTTTTTTTAGAGAGTTTTAACCTATAACGTCTGTTCTTGATGATAACTCTTTATCATCAGACCAAGACATCGATCAGTTCTTGATATAGGCAGAGATTAAACCCAAGACATCTTATACAATAATCAAAGACTTTACCAGTTGAACTAACTAGAACCCACAGTAATAGTTAATCTCTTATAACCGTCAAAATTGTAGTAAAATAATTGTGAAATAATTTACAATTCTAAAAGTATTCTTAAATTTGGCCCAAAGTTAAAACTTGCCATTTGTAATTTAAATTTTATAGCAAATATTAGTATTTTATTACCATTTTAGACAAGAAATTTAAACGGTATTTCACAGCTGCTCACCTTGAAGTTACTCTGACCTTTGCCACGCTGTGTGAAGCATTATTTTTCTAAGCGAAAAAGACAAACCAGCTGTGATGCATTGTTTAAAGCGAAAGACATTTAATAACTTATAGCCTGGTCACTGCGAAATTACCGAAATGGAAAATGTGACTTGGAAAGAAGAAGACTTGTTGACTTGACTCAGAACAGGGGATGCGAAATTGTGAATAAATCTCCCTCTTTCTCTCTTAGACATGCACACACGGAGAAAGCATAGTATTCATTCCTTTACTAAACAGGAAACTTATCTAGTAGGAATTCAATCAGGCGTTGTTTCAGGAGAGTTTCGATTGGTATGTTCTCAATTTTCTCACATAGTCATCACTTTTATATCTTTCCTTTCACTTCGCCCTTGAGATGAAAAATCCACATCAAATTGTTTTCTCTTTCCTTAATTTTCTTTCTTTTTAATATATTTCTCTTCTTTTTAATTGAGCGTATCTTTATTTTTTTTTTTTTCGTGGATCTATATTATAGCTCAAGATTTCCAGGTTTCCATGAGCACCCAAGGAGCCTCAACTTCATCACCGTCTTCTTCTTCAACACCTCGACCTCGGTGGACATACGATGTCTTTCTCAGTTTTAGAGGCAAGGACACCCGTAAAGGCTTTACGGATCATCTATATAATGCTTTGGAAAAGAAAGGGATTTTGACCTTTAGGGATGAAGAAAAACTTGAGAGAGGAAAATTCATCTCACAAGAGCTCGTGAAAGCTATAGAAGAATCAACATTTGCTATTGTCATTTTCTCAATAAACTATGGGTTTTCTACATGGTGTTTGGATGAACTAGTGCATATTGTTAGATGCATGAAAGAGGCAAGATTGGAAGTTTTTCCAATTTTTTACCACGTGGATTCATCTGATGTGCGGAAACAGACGGGAACTTTTGCAAAAGCATTTGATGAACACAAAGAAAGTTTTAAGGAAAGCATTGAAAAGGTGGAAACATGGAGAATTACTTTGAGAGAAGTGGCTAATCTCTCTGGTTGGGATTTATTAAATAGGTATAATTTTCTAGACAAATTTATTTCTCTTATTTATAAACGCCCAGTCTTATTTCATATATCATGAAATATATAATATAAATAGTTATTAGAAAATATGCATGAAATGAAATATTACAACATTTACTTGTTAAACTTTGTTATATGGTCGGAAACAATATGTGACCCTCTCTTCTTCTTCTTCTTCTTCTCTCTTCTTTTTATTTTTTATTTATTTTTTAAATTTACTTATTTATATTTTTTAGCGGGACCCTTTCTTTAGGACTTAGGTTACGCTCCTTTGCAATAATTAAAAAAGAACTACTTGATTTACGGACATAACTGACTTCAAAAAAAAAAAAGGGACATAACTTTATTTTTTTATTTTATATATTGACATAACTTTCTACGAATTATAAATCTATCGAAATTGTCTATGAAAGTACTAGATGCTAACACCCTAGTACATATTTAGACCCATAATCAATTTTACGGCTTAATACTCAATTAATCCTAAACTATCATTAAAACCAAATTTACATGATTAGCCTAATTTTCATATTGGATGTATACAATAAAGTCATAGTATATAAATAGAAGCAATAAGAAATGGCAAACTACATGAAAAACACTAAGAAGAATTTTGGAAGAGGAAACCAGTCCCCAATGAAAAACCTCTCCCTTGACACCACCATCAAATTCTCAACTAGTCTGAATAGTTGTAGTACATGAAAGACTATGAGCCCTCGAAGCTGAAATCTCCCTAAGTATTTGAACCCTCCAATATGATTTGGATTTGATATTAGATCCAAATAGTGTCCAGCCCTTCAACAAGTTCATTAACACTCAAGGTTTGGTGACGGAGGTGAAAGTTACAAATTTCTCTCAAATATATGTCATTCGCGTGACAAATGGAGAAGAGAGGATAGAGGAATCTTTTGCTCTAGGCTAAGGCTCTCTCTCTCTCTCTCTCTCAAAAGATGAAATGCTGATGATGAATAAAATAAACTCTCTCTAAGTGTATATACTAAGCTCTCATTGATTTCTCTAGTCCATTATGCACAAGATGTGTTATTTGGCATATTTGAGAAAGCTGGAAAAAACATATTAGAGTGCATCACATTTTGTCTACATGCAGCTTGTGGCCTCGTCAAGTCCTAGATAGGTTGCAAGTTTGTTGCGACTGCCCTTTAATAAAAGCTCCTCCTTTATTTGCCACGTGTCACTTCGTTGCCTAAGTTGGTTGTAGAGGCACTTCCAACAACTTAGATAAAGCTTAAATACACTATCCCAAATACAATTATGCTCAGAAAAATACATAAAAATGAGAGAATAAGTACATAAAATTTGTCATTGAATAAGCCAATAAAACTTGTGCTTAAGAGTCTATTATCTTCATTTTATTTTTTTTGATAAATTACAATTAGTCTTTGTGATTTTGCCATTTCACAAATTTAGTTCACAAAATTTCAAATTTTATATCCATACCCTTAAAGTTTGGATGGAAATGAAACTATTAGGATTCTACCCAACTTCATAGATTTTGTATTTTATAGGCAAATTCATCCCTCAAATCCTCAATTTCATTTCCTTTTTTCTCTTTCCAAAAAATATTTTCACGTGAAAATATTTTATGGTCGGAAAATATTTTCCGCCAAACCTAGCACATCCTACATGCAATGTGATGTGATGTAAATGTTGGTTGAGTAAATTCTTTTTAACTTATTTACCTTTTTACCATTTTATTCTACAAATTTTTACATCTTACATGGTATGGTAAATGCATGGTGCAATTAACCTGCTCTATTGCTAAAGATGTAAATCTTGTTTTTTATACTAACTAGATGATGTCTCATGTAATGCGCAGACTACTTTACAATTTTACTTGAAATCATTTTGATGTATATTAAGACCTACATATAATACTTATTTTTTTGTATAATATTTATGTTTGCCCACAATATTTTTGAATACTTTGAAAATTTATTTCCTTAATTCATATTTTATTTTAAAAAATTATATAACACTATAAGACTATAACATATTATAATATTTTCTGTTAAAAGTAGATTTTATTTTTTAAATTGATTAAATGATTTATAAATAATAATTTAAAGTATAAAATACGTCTATAATCTAAAATAACATAAATTTAAACAATCTCCTAAACACTTTCTCAACTACTCTATCCTCAACCAAATATGGAAACCTCAATCACAAACACCCAACTCATTACCTTAATGAAATTAAGGAAATTATTTGTAAGTATTAACATAAAGAGAACATGATTAAACAAAGAGAAATTGGCTAAAAACACATCCATTTATCAAAATTTAATAGTTTTTATTTGGGCTTCCATATCCTTTAAAAAAAAAACGGAAAATACTTTGAAATCATCATCGATTTTTGTTTTTATCACTATGGTTCATATTGCATAAAGTAGCAATAAAAAAAAAAACCTACGAAGCAACCTACAAATTATGAATTCAAATACAAAATTAAAAAAAAAAAAAAAAAATTCTTGCTAACTTCGTGAATAATCAACTAGAATGTTTCTTTTTCTTTAGTTCTAAAACAAAATACATTTATGACTTTCCCAAACCAAAATCCCAAAATCCAAAGACTCAAAATGAATCACAACTTTTACAAAATCCACAACATCTGACTTCAACATCAAATCGTAAGCTACCATGATTGAATAAAAAATGCAAGCCCCCTCCCTTTGTCATAACCTATTCATACGATTTAGAATCAAATGGTACCATAACGTCGTAGTTACGTAGATGTCATTGAATGGGTGAAAGTAAATGACATCTTTTTTTGTCTAAGTTTATTTGAGATGGGATAGCATGAAGGGTTGTGGGCATGTGTATATAGAGAAGTAGAAGTGAAAATGGTGAATGAAAATGCAAAGAGTTTTTTGTGTGTGTGAGAGAAGAAAAGTCTTGAAACGTTAAACCAAATAAAACAAATAGTAGTCTTAAACATTGAATTAAAATTTAACGAAAAATAGCATTGAAACATTGAACCAAGGGAAAGAAAGAGTCTATTTTTTACTTTATTCTTATCTTTGATGTGACTTAAGAGAGTGACCCACATGTCAGAATATCATACTTTCTTGCATGAAGTCTCTGCTTATATATATATTAATTTGCTTTTATTATTATTTTGACTTTTACTATTGAATTGAAACTTCCTCTCCCCTCCCCCCCCCCCCCCCCCCCCCCCCCCCCCAAAAAAAGAAGAAACACATTACCTTCAATTTTTAAGCTATGTACTTTAGGTGTAGTGCAATGCAATACCCTAAGCTCTCTAATTAAATTTCAAAAACTTAGTTGCACTAAATTTAATTATTCTTGAAAATAATACCATTATATTTTAGTGGTGAATGCAACATGGTGTTTAATTTAGTTTAGGTACCTAATGTACTACACCTAAGATAACAAACCTTAGTCTATCCTTAACTTTTTGTATTGGCTTGTTTTAGAAGCCACATTTTTATTCTCTTATCTCAAAATTCTTACAGAAACCAACTACCCAATTCCCCAAAAGCAAAAGCATCTCACTTTCTCACTCAATTCCTCCCTCTTCCTTATTAAAAAGTTTCTTATTTGGGGGTAGCCAAAAATGATATTAAAATCATGAGAGGTGCAAAATTCTTCTTATCCTTTTTTAATTATATTTTAGTTTAATTTCTTTTTCTTTTTATTTCTTATAGTTTACCCAAGAAATTAAACTATAAGATTTTAACTCTTTTTTATTTTCAAACAACAAACACAAGATTACAACATCGAATCAAACCTAATCCCAATTCGCAAAACCCACACTCGATTCAACTCTTTATTTCGGTCATTTGCTATGCAAGGAGCTAGATCTAAAAACGCTTAACTTGAATCTCTCAAAATTCTAGGTTGATTCCCTCACACCCAAATAATATATCTACAAAACCACTCAATAATTAGAAATTGAAGGAGGTGCTAAAACTCAAACCCTAACCCTAGCACATGCTACGGTGATGGTCACAATGGTGGGAGAACAACTACTTTCGCTCATGTCCTTCTTTTGAGTTTGTATAGCTAGCTTCTTCTCTTTGTTGTTGATGGGTTCAAATTAGGGTTATAGTACAACTAGCTTCTCTCTTCGTCGTCGGCAGGTTGTGGTTGGGTAATCGTGTTTAAGTCCATGTCAAGGTTATTGGGTGTGTGGTTACTACATGCTTGGCTATTATGTTTGTAGTCTATACATAAAGCAAGAGATAGAGAGATTCAATCTAGATTTGGTGAGAGGGAATTTGGGTTCAATGAAAGGGATTTTGGAGAATGATCCAATCTTTTTTTGGTTATATCACTTTCTCTTATGGATTCATTTTGAAGAGTGATTCACGTTCTCTTTATTCAATTTGGTTAGGTGAGAGATTCAATCTATGTGCTTGGCTATTATGTTCTTTCTTCTTTCCCAATTTAAAGTTACTAATATTGAGGGGCATTTTCATAATTTTAGATGGCATTAGTGGGTTCCATGTCAACAAGTGTTACATGAAATGCATGTAACTATGTTTTCTATCTAATTTAACTGGAAAAGTGATAAGAGGGGGTAAAGTGTTACATAAGTTTTAGTTTAAGGGGACACTCGTACAGTTTTGTAGTTCAAGGGAGAAAGTGTAAGATGGGCTATAATTTAGGGTGAAAAAGTATAATTTTCTCAATATTTTATGGTTGCTTATAGTGACTTTGTTATATTTAATTTCTTGTTAAATACTTATATTTAATATTGGGATAATAATACTCTCTTCCCTTGTGGTTTGGTGAAATTACACTCTGCCCCAAACTTGAAGGGAAAAAAACACTTTCCCACCTTGACATCCGAATGACCAAACTTGTTAAATTAATATTAAAAATCTTATGTACTAACTTATCCTTTGTTTAAGAGCTAGTTTCAAGAGTTATCCTCCATTTCAAAATTAAAATTCATTGTATTAAATTTTTAATTGAAGTGTATTTTTTTAATATTAAGTATGAATGTTATTATTATTATTATTATTATTATTATTATTTAACAGGTTATGAAGAGATTTGCCGTTGCAAGTGTTTTGGTGCTTGATAAATTTTGTATCTTTATTACAAATTTATCAGTTATTTTTTTTATTAACCATTGTTAAACTTTTGTAAAGAGATTCTTATAGAAATTTAGAATATTTCGTTACTAATATAAACAAAAGGGAGGGTGTTAATTTTTTCTAACCTCAAGGGAGGAGAGTGTTTTTTCCATTCAGGTTTGGGTTGAGAAATTTAGAGCAAAAAGTGACCTTAATAATGTTTAATTGATAGTTTACATTGAAAAAGAAATTGCTCAAAATTTCACAATGGAGATAATAATGGGTGGATTTTTATTATGAAAGACCACTGTTGATTATAATTTTAATGGAAGATGCTAAATGCTTTTTTTTGGCGAGTATTTGTTATATATGTCTATGGCAATTAAAAAACTCATGTACACTCAAGCAAAGTTTGGAAAGATGTAAAATTCTCATATAAGATGATTTTGTTTGTGTGTAACTTTCACATGCGTGTGTGTGTATAGTACCTTGAGTTTTTCTTGAATTGTAAATTAATATGATAGTTTAGTCTCGTCCCCCTCCCCCCAAACAAAAATTTATGGTTGCACAATTGGATTCATTGTAATACAAGATTTGTACTTCACTCATGTATCAAAGTTATAACTCTTAAGGTTTTCCTTCATGGATGTGTACCGCTAGACTAAACCGCATAACTCACATGTGTTCTTTATTTTATACTTCGGCTTATTCAAAGGGTAGTTACATGCATGTTATTCAGTCCAAGTAACTCACTTGTGTTCCTATATGGATAGTTCTATCCACGTTACTTGAGCAAATGAATTCAAATGTGTTTAAGCAAGTAGGCTAATATTTTTCTTCCTAATTGGGGTTTTATAATTGGTTTGGACCATCATGTAAATATTTTCAATCTCGTTTGTTGGCATGGGTTAGAATTCATCTAGCACATTGTGAAAAAAGAATATTTTATATTTGGTTTGGGCCATCACATAAAGATTTTCTATCTTCTTTGCAAGCATGAGTCAGAATTTATCCAAGAAATTGTTGAAGAGATGATAAAGAAATTGAATTCAAAATTCTTAATCATTAACAAAAACCTTGTAGGAATAGAATCTATTGTGGCAGAATTGATCCCTTCGTATTTAGATTTTGGGAATAATGTTTGCATGATAGGGATTTGTGGTATGGGGGGAATTGGAAAGACCACTCTTGCTAGAGTTGTTTATAATATGCATTGTAATAAATTTGAAGCTTCTAGTTTTATTGCTGATGTTAGGGAAAAGTCAGAAAAAGATGGTTTGCTTCAATTACAAAAACAATTTCTTGAAAATATTTTAGGGGTAACGAATACAAATATATCGGATGTTCATCAAGGAGTTGACATAATCAAAAATAGGTTACGTCGTAAAAAAGTTCTACTTGTCCTAGATGATGTTAATCACGTGGACCAATTAGAAAAATTGGCTGGAGAGCATCATTGGTTTAGATTGGGGAGTTGGATCATTATAACAACTAGAGATGAACATGTGTTGGTTGCACATGGAGTTCTTAAAATATACAAGCCTAAAGTACTAAATAATGATGATGCTTTAAAATTATTTTGTTTAAAAGCCTTCAAACATGTACAACCCAAAAAAGGTTATATGCAGCTCTCTCAGGAAGTGGTAGAATATGCTAATGGTCTTCCATTAGCTCTTGTTACTTTGAGTTCCTTTTTAGTTGGAAGAACAAGAGATGAATGGCAAAGTGCATTGGACTATTTTAAAAAAAATCCTCCAAAAGAAATAGTTGATATCCTTAAAATAAGTTTTGATGGACTAGAGGATATGCTGAAGGAGCTATTCTTAGATATTGCATGTTTCTTTATGGGGTGTCGCAAAAGTGGAGTAACACATATATTAGAGAATTGTGGTTTTGATGCAAGAATTGGTATACGTGTTCTCGTGGACAAATCTCTCCTAACTCTCACAAGATATAGATTTTGCGATGATGAAATATTGGGGATGCATGATCTTCTAAAAGAAATGGGTGAAAAAATCATTCGTCAACTATCATGTGGAAAGCTTCGAAGGCAAAGTAGGTTGTGGCTTATTGAGGACTTGTTTCTATTGGAGAACAATATGGTAAGAAGCTGTAATTTTATTTTAGCAAATAAGACTGAGTAGGTATAGTTACATAATTGTGTTCAATAAATTAGTTCTTAAAAAAAAAAAAAAAAAAAAAATCGATAGGTAAGTGGTTACCTAAATATCTAAGTAACAAAATATAGAATGTTCATTTAACATGCTAATATATTGTCTATAATGATTTCTTAGAGCATTCATATTAGCCTATGTAAAATTTACTGTCAATTTTAGTATAAGAGCCTACTTGTTCTATTTTACACAACTATTTTTTAAAAACACCTACATTAGATTATCTATTTACACTATATTTTATTAAAATACTATTTCTTTATCAATTTTTATTTATTAATGGTCCCAAATCATATCTCTCTTCTCCCCAAACAAAAATCATTGTCTCTCTCACACAGCTAGTTTGACTCACTCTTTCTACCTTTCCAAACTCATCAAACCCAAGACACACACACACATGCGCGCGAGGAAATCACTCTCTCACATCATTGCCACCTATCCCACCATCACATATCAACCCAAAATCCATCCACAACCAATTCTGCAAAGATCCATACAACCAGATCCTCCTTGGTTTGATTGGTGTCCTTGGTTGATGATTTTGAGTTCCCTTATACACCGATGGCAAGATTCGAAGTTGCTCCACATCTTGGATCTTTGTTGTATGGTTTTTTGTGTTGCTGATTGGATTTGATTTTGGGTTGATGAGTTTAAGCTACTGTTGGGTTTGATTTGGATTTTTTGGTTGATGGCTCAATTGGATTTTGTGATAGGATGATCAAATTTTGTAATGGGTTGTTGTAGTGGTGCTGGGTTGCGATGGTGGTTGGACTGTCTAGGTTGGGGAGCAACCGAGAGAGAGAGAGAGAGAGATGATTAAAAAATGAATTACAAAACTATAGTAACCTCTATATTTACATGGTTATTGTAGCTTTGTAAAAAAGCAC
Organism: Quercus robur; assembly: GCF_932294415.1. NCBI lineage: Eukaryota > Viridiplantae > Streptophyta > Magnoliopsida > Fagales > Fagaceae > Quercus > Quercus robur. Next base: position 1,787,537 of record NC_065540.1, read on the forward strand.
ATTTTTACATGATATGATGTGGGTGGTTTTTTGGGTTGGTTGGCTAAAATGTAAGTCTTAGTCTATTTTACATAATACATAGACTGATGTGAATGCTCTTATATTTTAAAAACATAATATGATTAAGTAATCGTTAATAAAACTGAATTCATTTTTCCTAATGTAATCAATCATCACTAATCTCTTGGTTATTAGTTACTACATAAAAGAAAAGGTTATATTAACATTTTTTTATTATAAAATAATGATAATAATAAAACTTCATTCTATAGGCTTTATTTTCTTAATAATGATAATAATAAAACTCCATTCTATAGGCTTTATTTTCTTTCTTCCATCACTTGAAAAAGTAATGTTGTAATTTTCTATTTTTTACTCTCTTGGTCATAAATTTCTAAAAGGTAAAAACATGGTTTTAAAAATCGGACCAGACGGTTCAATTGGGAATCAAACATGAAACCGGACCAGTTAAACTAGTGGTTCAGCCATGATAGTCACTTGTTCAACCTGTAAAAACTAGGAACCAAACCCATTTTTGATTCTTTGACTGTTCGGGTTTTTTAAACCATGTGTAAAAGTGCGCCTTTATTGATTTAATGTACAGCATGAGTTTCAAATTGGTTAAAAAATAATATAAAATCTTTAAAATATGCTGTACTATGAAATGTTAGTTACTAATACGGCTAAATATGTAATACACTTTATAATTAAAATATGATGTTGTACTAGTGTACTACGATCTATTAATTACTAATGCGACTATTAGTGTCGGTTTGGATTGAAATTAATTGTTTGATAAAATCTCTGGAAACTGGAAAGTATTTTTGATATGAAAAGTGGTAGTATGAAAATGCAATTGAAAAAAAAAAAAAAAAACTCCATGAATTGTATTATCTTAAAAACGCAAAGCCAAATACCAATCTTTATACAATTTCATTTAAATCGCTTTTTTTCTCCACAATATCACAATGCCAAATGGTAAATTGGTAATATGTAGTGCATCTTACTATTTTCTATTATGAAATTTGAAAGTTGGACCCACTGTTTTGGGAGGGAAGTGAATGCAAAAATTAAGTTATTTTTAGTTCGGCTCAATGAGGCAATTTCCCACCTTAGCCTTCTTGGGCATACCAATAATTAAGAGGAGGTTATAAATATGGAAAATTGAGGGAGTAAATATATTTATCTCCTTTTAAGGGTTTACTGTAGTAATTCTAATTTCTTATCATTTGTTTGTATAAATCTGAAGTGTCTGCTTTTGAAATCATAGGCAACAAAAGCAATTCAAGCCATAGTCATCAAAAATCGGGGAGCATATTTCAACTTTGAAGAATTTTCTGTAGTTTTTCCAAAGATGTCTAATCTTAGATTGCTAATAATTGAGGGGCAGCACATCTCAATTGCTCTCAATCATTTTCCTAATGGCCTAAGACATCTTTCTTGGGACTACTGTTCTTTAAAATGTTTGCCATCTAGTTTCCAACCAAAGGAACTTTTTGAATTTGAATTGTGGTCTAGCAAGTTGAAATATCTTTGGGAAGGAGCAAAGGTAATTTGGTTCTTTTAACTGTCTTTTAGTTATTTATTATTTCTTTTTTCTTTAAGTGTAGCTAAAATATAGTGCCAGTGTATTTGAGCTTTCTCCTTTCATTAATAAGGTTGTTCTAATTTCAAAGAATTCTTTACTTATTAAATTAAATTCTATGTTTAATGGTTTCTTTTTTCTTCTTTTTAACAGTGTTTAGGAAGGTTAAAGTCCATCAATCTTGCCTTTTCTGAGGACCTTATTAGGACACCTGACTTTTCAGGGGCTCCGAGACTTGAGGTACTAGACCTTAGATCGTGCTATAATTTGGTTGGGTTACACCCATCTATTGGATAACTCAGCAAGCTTAAAAGTTTAAATCTCTATTTCTGCACATCTCTTACCAATCTTCCGAGCTTGTCAGCTAAAATGGAGTCCCTTACGTCTATTAATCTTGATCGTTGCTCACAAATCAAGAAGATTCCAGAATTTAAGGGAACTATGAAAAGCCTATCGGAACTTATTTTGGGTTCGACTGCTATTGAGGAACTACCACCCTCATCAATCGAGTGTTTACCTGCCCTTGAAATTCTAGATCTAAATGGCTGCAATTATCTCAAATGCCTTCCAAGCAACATGGATAGTTTGAGGTCTCTTAAATTTCTCAATCTATCCGGATGCTCAAAACTTGCCAACCGGCCAGAGAACTTATGGAAAATAAAGTGTTTGGAAAGACTTGATTTGGGAAGGATTTCTCAACTTGAAGAAATAGAACTTAATGGTATAGGCTGCTTGTCCTCGTTAAAATATTTATCACTAAGTTCAAACAATTTTGTCACCCTGCCTGCATTCGTCAGTCAACTTTCAAAACTTGAAGCTCTTGATTTGAGCCGCTGCGAGAAGCTTCGATCAGTGTCAGAGCTTCCATCAACCATGAGATATATAAATATGGAAAGGTGTTGTTCCCTAGAACCATCACCGGCACTGCTTAGACAAAGCAGAATGTCACGACTGTATTATACTCATCATCACAGGTATGATGAGTGCTATGGTTTAGTGGCATTAACAGTGTTGAATCGTTACCTACAGGTAATCTCTTCTCTCTCTTTTGACTCTTTCTCTTCACTTGTTAAATGGAATATCATTTTTTTTTTTTGGGTACAGGGACTCTTTTGTCAAAAAACTGGATATGAAACTGCTACCAAAAGAAAAGAGGATGGATCTAAAACTGAATTTCAGATCATTATTCCTAGATTTTTCTTTCCAGAGTGGTTAACTCATCAAAGTTTGGGGAACTCAATAACCGTAGCGTTGTCTCGAAATTGGTGTAATAGTAGGTGGATGGGATTCATTCTCTGTGCTGATTTATGTTTAGATTACTCTTCTGGTTTTAGAGATTTTGGTTTTAGAGCTTGTGGTTATAGAGCTTGTGTTAAAGCCATTGGTGGTATGCCTCACAGTCAATATGTCTCTAAATTTCATTTTGGGACATGTAGTTGCGACCACGTTTGGTTATTGTATTTGTCTCGTGATGATTGGTTTAGTACTGTTGGGAACGGTGAATGCAGTCAGATTGAGGTTGTATTTGAAAACGACTCTGGTTCAAGCCTTCATAGTACAATGAATCATGTGGGGATGTGTGGGGTCAAATTGGTATACGAGCAAGACATGGGACTGATGGAAAAGTTTTTTGCTTTCGCACAGTGTATCTTCAAAGATTTCAACCAGAAACTAATTACTGTTCGCAATTGGTGGATCCATAGTATGGTAAATCGCTAGTCTAGGGAATTTTTTTCAAAGTGCAGGTAGTCGGACTCGAACTAGGGAGCACACCTAATCAAACCCGATATAAGCACCTTGAGTCCAAGTGCCTAACCAACTCAGCCAACCCCTGGGTTGGAACTGATGGAAAAGTTAAACCAAGCAAATGCACAATGCAGCAGCAGTAGCCGTGATAAGTGTGTGGTGACTTAGCATTTATTTAATGTGAAAGAAATGAAATATTTTCCCTTCATCCAATGGTAATGACCAACTCCAACATCCTTCCTATTATAAGTCTAATCCTAATTTATTTTATTTTCTTTCTTGGCGTACAATATAGTCCAGTTATCTTTTAGTTTTTCGTCATCACTTTCAAGAAGCTTAATAACTAGTATAAAACCTTAGGGATGTTAAGAATATGATTCAGATAGGAAATAAGTTCTCAAGCTTCACTTATTACACTGCTCTAATAAGAAATTTTGCTAATGTAGATGGTTCAAACCTAATTTTGCATCCTATTTATGGTTGATCAGTGTTCCTTCTTTTATCTATGTGAAAACTGAAAACCTAGTTCTCTGATTGTGTGTATTTGCTATTCATGCTTTGAGTAAATTTTGTTGGTTTTTGAGATTGGTACCATTTGTTGGTTTTTGAGTTAATTGAGATTGGTTTTTGAGTAAATTGTGTGTATTCATGCTTTGAGATTGGTACCATTTGTTGAATTTTTTTTTCTTGTAAAAATTTGAGGGAGAGAGACAAGGGGAGTTGAAGTTTCTGCATCTTGAAGAATTCTCATTTAGTTTCTTTTTATCTTGCTTCTACTGCCATTGATATTTTGCAGTCTACACTAATGATTTTTTGGTTAACTCTTACAGTTAAGATTTGAGGAAATTTACATTGATAGTCATCCATAAAGAGATTTTTTGGGGCAGATTAATATTTCTGCAATCTCTCTTACCCACTCTCTGATTTGTTTCAACATTGAAGGTTTTTTTTTTTTTTTTTTAAATAAATAAATTCATCCATGTGCAATTTTCTAGTTGGATTAATATTGATGATACTGCCATTGGGTTTTAATGTTTGGAATTTTAGTTCTTAATTGAAGATTCAAGTTCATCAATGAGTGCATATATATTGTTTGTGAAAATGTCTGAATGAGTTTTTATTTTTATGTATTTTTGTTCTTGATTCGTGATTTTTCTAAGGCTTGCATGATAATTCCTTTTGCTTTTGCAGTTAGGAAAAGACTGTGGAGTAAGGGGAATTGGAGAAAGAAACTATTTTGGCTCTTTTTTCGTTGGATCTCAAGAGAGAGACTGAAAACAAGAAGATTCAATGACATATTTTAAAAAGTTTAAATATGATAAGTATCTTGCTAATTGTCTTAAATGATGGTCCGTGTACACCATCCTTGTCCTTGTTTACAAATTTATTTGCTCATACAAGTAAATTCTCTTTATATCTTTGTTTAATTATAACAATGAAGTTATTTGTTTGCTGTCTTCTGGAGTTGAATTTTGTTATTCTTATATAAAAAGACTAGTTCGTGTAGAAATCGAGTAATAAATCAAATACATTATTCCAAGTTTCAGGTGTTCGGAGACTTTTCTTGTTGTGATAGTTTGGTTGAGATCCACCCATCTATTGATTTTAGTAAATTTCATGGCACTGAGACTCGAAGAAATGTAGTTGTTGAGGGTTAATTCGGCTAAGCCCATACATAGCATCAGATTCAAGTATCGGAACAACCCAAACCTAAGAGAGAGGCCTAAAGTGATTTTTCTTGCATTCGCCTACTCACAAATTCACAGTTCCAGCTGCAGGTGTGTGTCCCACTTGCACACAAATTCAAGCAAGACCCCAGTTCCAATCCTTATCAATACAAGCGTCTTCCTCAAGCAAAGCAATCAAGGAAAGTTCAGAACTCACTTTGGCCATGGTTCAGCGGCCTTGACAAAGATTTATGAAAGGACAGGTCCTACGGTCCTGTATCGTGGTCACCATCAACTCCGGGGAGCAGGGTCAAACAGTCCAGCACCTCGGAGACACAGCAAGATGCAAAAAACGAGATCACATATTGAAAGTTTGTTTGGGGTGAGGAATTCCAGTTGCAGGAGGAAGAGGAAAAGGCGAGGTAAGGACTTTCTTCTTCTCAGAGGATAATAGACAGTGCCCAAATAAGCTAGAGAAACCAAGAGATAAAAAGTTTTATATTTATCTAAAAGAAGCTTAGTGATTTTGGAATTTGATGGTCTTCTAATAGTTTTATATTTATTGGCCAATTGGCATTATTGTACGTAAGGTTTGGATTTTATTCCTATTAAATTATTGGAGATTTATTCATAAAGAAATTGTTGAGGTATTTTGGATTTAATTGATTTAGTTTTTTTGAGGATAAATTTTAGTTGCTAAGAAGGCCTTGCACACTTATAGAGTGCTTACTTTATAAGCGTGCGGCAATTGTCACGTGCCTATCTTTATAATAGGGTTCGGGGCGTGACAATAACATTTGTCAGTCTTTGTAATAACACCAAGCAAAATGTGAATGAAGTTGTGGTGGTATTCATCCGAAGATTCATGGACACAGCATTGGATTGTTATGACGACAATGAGGAACATGAGCTTGTTGAGGTGTGCATCAACAATATGCTCTGGGAATACACGTTGCACCTCGAGAACCTAAATATTGTGCAATTTGTCGATCTGTTACAGGAGGCTCGAAGGACAGCTCTCAGCCTCTCACAGTATCAGAGAGGAGATAAAAGAGTTCGAGTGTTTGTATGCGTGATTTGTAGTTGGATTTGGGCTTTAAGACAGGATTTAAAATTTTCTATTTATAAAACCCGAATTATGCGAGAATTCACAAATAATAAATGCGATTATCTAATGATTGGGCCTTTGTTCTACTGCACATTTACTCTTCAAGTTGATTGGAATGTCTTTTTAAGAATGATAGTGCGAGTAGACTGAAATTGCTTGCACACCAGCCTTTCATCTATACAAAATAAAAAATTTTATGGGAAAAAAAAAAATTAGAATATACACCATTTTTATGAGTTGGTGGCAATCTTCTAAGAAAGCCATTCTCACATACAGGAATTTTTTGAAAACTTGATTGCCAAACCACCATCTTTTCAAAAATATCAAACTAAAATTCAGTCATTAATCAAAACCAATCCAGATTTTTCCGGGAAAATTTTCATAAGAAGTTCAAAATTCCCACACAATTTTTAAAGCATATTCTAATTTCACACTATCCAAGAAACCGGTCTTTTTTTTCATTATTATTAGCAAAAACACCACCACCATTACCATCTCTCAAAAAAAAATCACAACCCATAATATAAAAAAAAAAAATCACAACCCAGTAACCCACTGTATATATCAAATACACAAATCAACATTATAAAGTCACACTACCCTTGATCTATTTTCCAAACAAACGTGAATTAAATAAAAAGCCAATAAATCGGACTCATTTTTTTTAAGTTTCCATTAGCAAAAACACCACCACCATTACCATCTCCCAAAAAAAAAATCACAAATCAAATACACAAATCAACATTATCCCATTTCCCGTTTGGTAAATACATAATTTCAATCGTTTTCCCACCAAAGACATTCACATCCCATTGAAAAACAAACAACCAATCATTCCAAACAATTCCCAGAACCAACAAATTCCATTAAATTTCTCTACTAAACGTTACAAACTATAGTTTGCTTTGCCAAACAGAAACAAACAAAAACATCAAATTCAAGAACTAGTAAACTTGGTGACAGCCTTGGTTCCTTCAGAGACAGCGTGCTTAGCCAACTCACCAGGCAACACCAAACGCACCGCAGTCTGAATCTCCCGAGACGTGATCGTGGGCTTCTTGTTGTACCGAGCCAATCGCGATGACTCCTGGGCGAGCTTCTCGAAGATATCGTTGATGAAGCTGTTCATGATCCCCATAGCCTTGCTCGAAATCCCAATATCAGGGTGAACCTGTTTCAGAACCTTGAAGAGGTAGATCTTGTAAGTCTCGATGCTCTTCTTGACCTTCTTCTTCTTCTTCAAATCGCTACCGCCTTCCTTCGAGATCTTCTTCTCGGCCTTCGCCGGAGCTTTCTCCGCCGCCACTGGCTTCTTCTCCGCTGGCTTCTTCTCTGCCTTTGTGGGTGCCATTGATTTGAAAGAGAGAGTGAAAATTCTAGAGAGAGATTCGGAATGTGAGAAAAACTTGCAATGCAAAATGTGATGAAGAGGTTGGTGGGTTTGGGAGAGTTTATATAGGGAGGCGGAGTAGGCTCTTATTGGAGGATAGGGTTTTCACGCGGATCGATGACGTGGCTTTTTCTTGATCTGTATGGACGGTGGGGATTGCGTTTTTCACTCTTTACTGAGTCGTAATCTTGCGGATTCGGAGTGCGGTTACTGCTGTACGGTTTATCCAATGACTACGGGAATTTCCAAATTATTTTAAAATAAAAAAATTTCTTAAGTCTTTTAAGGGATGGGGAAAGTTAAAAGAAATGTTTCATAAAGGATTTTAATCCAACTGAAAGGTCACCAAAATAATATATATTCATTTCAAGTCTCTCTTTTATTTGTTTGTTGTTGTAAAACATTTTGTAGAACATATGTATGGTTAAGAAAATTTGAATGACCTGAGTGTGTATCAAAAATTACCTCCACATCAATATATTAAAACTTGTTTTTGACACTAAAAAGAAATGCATGGGATATCTAAGTATTTTTATAAATACTAGCTTCATTACCCAGTACTTGATTTCTTAAAAGTAAAATATCATACAAAAAGAAAAAGAAAAAGAAAAGATAAATCATTCTGTAATCCACACTTTAGATAGTAATTACTATTTTAAATATTTATAATCTACTTAATAATATAAAATTTACACAAAAAAAAGTGAAAAAAAAATTATCTAGTACTTGATTTTTTAAAGGTAAAGTACCATACAAAAATAAATAAATAAAGATAAATCACTACACAGCCCATACTCTAAATACTAATTACTATCTCAAATATTTATAATTCATATAATAATATAAAAGTTACAAAAGAAAAAAAAAAGTGAAAAAAGAAATTTACACGGTACTTGATTTTTTTAAAGTAAAGTACTATACAAAAAAAAGAAGATAAATATAATTCACTCCACATTCCACACTTTAAATACTAATTACTATCTTCAATATTTATAATCCACTTAATAATATAAAATTTACAAAAGAAAAACAAAATTTATCCCGTACTTAATTTCTTGAAATTAAAGTTCCATACAAAAAAAAAAAAAAAAAAAAAAAAAAAAAAAAAGATAAATCACTTCATAGTTCACAATCTAAATACTAATTACTATCTTAAATATGAGTAGTTCTACTATATATTCCATTTTTTCAATTTGAGTTTATCTATTGTTAGTGAGATTACACAGGAATGGATTTTTAAGAAACTAAAATTTAATATTTGAAATAGAGTAAACTGCTTGGTTTAATATGTGCTAGTTTTTTGGAAAAAAATTTCAAACATTCATGAGAGATATTTAAAGAGAAATGATATGTCTACAACATTTTTACAACAAATCCTAAGTGGCAGATTGTTACTGGTTGTTATTGTTAGGGCAAAAAAATAATCTTAGTGTTAGTTTCAAATTTGAACCAATAACAACTAACTACTTGTAATTTATTGTAAAAATGTTGTAGACGTAGCATCTCTCATATTTAAATAAAGAGTGCTAATTTTTAGGAAAAAATTTCTCCGGTAGTTTTTTTTTTTTTTGAATTACAATTTTAACCCTATTTTTTATTTTTTAAGAATAAAAATTATCTAATTAGCTTAAGGGTATTTTTGACATTTTTTGAAAGCATAATGACTTTCTAATTCTTTTTAATATATAGAGATTATACATAAACATTATTTGGAGTATCAACTAATTGACGAGGTGAAAAAAAATATGTGTACATCATTTAATAAAAGGTTAATTTAATGAAATTTTTAGTAAAAGATTTAATTTATTACAAGGCCAAAGTGAAAGGGTTAATTGTTCAAAATAAAAGTGTATAAGAACCAAATTAACACTAACTTTTTGTTTTGACTTTTTTTTTTCGATTTCAAGCCACATGGTATATTTTTATTTGTCACCCTATGCAAACTCAAATACTATGTTATAGAACATTGGTTTTATTTTTATTTTTTTAGAAAGAAATATTTTATTAATACCAACAAAACATTGAAGGGGACAAACTCCTCAACCAAGAGAAATTATAAGGTCCTCATGATAAACAACTGATGTGGTCCACCATTCCACATAAAGACTCCCACCTATTTGAAATTGCTAAGTTAAAAAATTTTTAAAACAAACTAATTATTGACTCGGTAATTTTAAACAAGTGGGAGTCTTTTAATGGAATGGTGGACAAATAACGGAGTCCACCAGAGGACTGTATAATTTCTCCTCAACTAGGGAGTTGTTCCTCTAAGATAATTTTTACAACAACATAAGAACACAAACATAACATCAAGATACCCTAACTAAGAAAATTTAAAGACCACTTAGAGCATTAGCATTAATGGAACTAAAATTTATAACTTTTAGCATCACAAAAATTCATTTTATCTATTTTAACACACCCAACATCAATGATTCTAATTTTTTACCACTTCGATTAAAATAGTACAAAGAACTCATTAAAATAATAATAAAAAAACATCCATAAAAACCTTAGCAACCAGCCACCCCCACCACCACTCCACCAACCATAACCATCACTGTGGCAATGATAGCCTATGGCAAAAAAATAAAATAAAATACAAAACCACAACCCATGACATTGCCACCACCAACTACAACCCACCATCTCAACCATAACCCACTACCATAACCAAATCCATGAAACCCGTAGCCAAAATCAACGAAACTCACAACCAAAGCCGAATAATACACAAACTTAAAACCCAGCCAAATCTGAAGAAAGGAAGAGAGAGAAAAAGGATAGAAGAAAGGGAGAGAATCGGAGAAGGTGAAGAGAAAAAAAAAATGAGAGGGAGAGAGAGTGAGAGAATTGGAGAAGCTGCAGAGAAAAAAAGGAGAAAAAAAAAAAAGAATCGAAAAAGCTAAAACAGAAAAAGGAGGAAGAGAAAAGAAGAAAGAGAAAAAATATATTTTAAGTGGAAGAGGAGAGAGATCGAAATAAATATTTTTTTATAATTTTGAAGTTACAGTAAAGTGTCAAAAATGACATTTTATTGTAGCTTGTTTGCTAAAATATTTAACTTTGGTACCATCAATGTAGCTTCCTTGTTTGTATTTTGGTTGCTAAAATAGCTTTTCAGCAATTTTAGAACCATCAATGTGGATGCTTTTAGCAAGAGAGTGGGCTGCTTTATTTGCTTCCCTTGGGAACAAAACTAAACAATATGGCTTGACTTTGAGTTGCCTTAGGAAAGTATTAGCAACAATGGCTTCAATTTTCTAGTAGTGTAATTGTGTAAACTTCCGGATTTCTCAAAGCATCCATGCAATTTTTTAACTCCCCTTACTGTTCTCTGAAAATTATAGCTACCCACCACAATGGTTTGCCCAATTAAACGCCTCTACTTCTACTTGGAGAGGAGGAGTAGTCTTAACCTTTTTTGAGTAAGCAAAAACCAGCATCCCTCTACTACAAGAACAATTTGTCCCCATTGCTGCATCAACATTTACTTTAACTCAACCGTTAAATATGGGTGTTGGACAAAGCCAAATGAAACTGAGTTATATAACTATGTTTTCATCATCCAAAACTCAAAAAACGTGGGGTCCATTGAAAAACAAGTTGTTTGGATTGATTTTTGAGTTGATTTTCCATAACTCAAAACTCAAAATTTTTAGTTTGAGTTACGAAAACGAAAAACAAAATTCAACTGTTTTTGAGTTTTAAGTTAAGTGTTTCAATGGTATAATTATAAATAACTTATGGCCTATTTGAAAGTTTAAAAAAGGGGAGGGAGGAGAATAGAGGGAGGGAGAGTAATTCAATTACCTTGTTTTGAAGTTTTTTAAGGAAGGAGGGGGATGAGTTTGGAGGGGTTTCAACCACCTCTAATCCATCATTTTTAATTCCCCCAAATTGGAGAGATTTGAAGGGAGAGTAGAGTAGATAAATTATTGACTAGATAAGTTTTCCAATTTATCATTTCTAAATTAATAATAGACCAATTTTGCAAGTCTATTTTCAAATAGGGATAAATTTGTCTATTTTAATCATTTTATCTCATCTCCATCCTAATTTTTAAAACATCCAAATGGGGGAAAGTGCTAATTACTCCATTTCCCCTTACTAATTTTAAAAACATCCAAACAAAGTGGAGGGGAACCATTCCCTTTTACTCTCCTTCCCACTACTCTCCTCCACTCTCCTCTCTCTCTAAACTTCCAAATAGGCCATTAGTCTAGTAGAGCTCACGTCAGTGTATTGTCAAATCATAATAGTATGAGACCGTTGAGCACCTTCTCTTTATTCTTTATTTAAATTTTTTTTTTTTAAATTTTCAAGCAACTCTTTACTCTTACACCCATCACATAGTACGCTCGCACCCTCCTTCTCATTTTATCAATTTTGAGTTTTAGAAAAAAGATATGCACCCAAGACAAGATATGAAACCAAACAAGTATTTTTTAGAATAAGTGAAAAAGTAGAGTTAGATATATGAATTATGAGAATTGAGTTTGAGTTATGAGATTCGAATTATGAAATTTAAGTTATGGTTGATGCTCAAACCAAACAGGCCCAATGTTTGGTCACACGGGTTGGGCACTTTTGCTAAATTATGGGTCTCTCATGAATCAGGCCTTGCAATCCTTGGATTTTTCTTCACGATATGACCTTTATGACCAATGGACTTTACTTCACGATGTGGGATTTAAGATCAGATAGGAGTATTTTCTCTTCCTTCAAGAGTTGGGCTCATGGCACTTCTTCTTTTGCTTCACGATCGATCTCCTTGCTTCGGAAGTATGCCTCAAGAGTCATGACTAGGGGTGTCAATTCGGGTTAGCGTGTCGGGTTCGTGTCGTGTCGAGGTAGGGGTATTAGACTAAATGGCTCAACCCTAACCCGACCCATTTAATAATCGTGTCAGGATCCTTCAACCCTAACCCGACCTGTTAATAAAGCGGGTTGACCTGACCCAATCCATTTGACACATTTAATAAACGAATCGTGTTGGGTTGACACAAATGTAACACAACCCATTTCAACCTGCATAATATTAAATATAACATCCATCTATAAATTATTATTTTTTACATCCCAAAAACCAGTACATACACTTCAAGTCTTCGACCCACATTCAAAATAATATAGTTCAATAAAAATATAACATTCATCTAGAAATAAGTTCTTTACACTCCAAAAGAAGTGCAACACTTCAACCCAAATTCAAAATAACATAGTTTAACAAAAATAAAATAACATAGTTCAACAAAAATATAATATCCTTGGAACTCGCCAAATGCTAAGTATCAATATTGAAAGAATTTGAGCAAATAGTAGACTAATCCTGACTATGACCACGATTATCATCCATAGATTCTTTGTTGATGTCCAAGTTCATAACATCTTCCACAAGCTCATCCAATTTCATTTGTATAAGTTCTATGCCAAAAAAAAAAAGTATTAGTAGTTACAAAATATGATCATGCCTCAACAGTTTTACAAGAACTAAATAATAATAATGTAAGAGTAATAATAACTAATGAAACAAATAAGATTACCTTTCTCATTTGTAATTACTTACTTTTCTTTTTAAATTTAAAATATATGTTGGATATAAAAGGTATTTGACAAATCTAAAATAAAATAATTATTTATTTGTTATACGAGTTAAACGGGTTGTGTTAAGTGGGTCATTTCGGGTTTGACACAAATAAATTGGCGTGTCAAACGTGTCTATTGCGGGTTATGCGGGTTGACCCGCTTATGACACGTTTTTTATCGTGTCGCTTTCGGGTCGACCCGTTTATGACCCAAATCCATTAAGGCCCAACCCTAACTTGGAAAAAACCGTGTTGGGTTCGTGTCGTGTCCGCGGGTTGGGTCGAACATTGACACCCCTAGTCATGACCCACGAGCTTTTGCCATATAATATGCTCATATCATATTTTCCCTCTACGTGGATTTGGCCCACGATAATAGCCTTAATTTACACAAAATAATTATTTATGTGGAAATTGGAAAATGCCCAAATCCGAGTCATTTACCTACCAAACAAAACAAACTATTGGACTAATCAAGTAACAAATTCAAAAGCCCATGAATACAATTGTAAGTAGAAACTTTTATCCGTATCTTATATCTTATATCTTATATCTATATCTATATCTATATCTATATTCCAATCTAATTTTTCTTAATTTCTTAATAATACTTCACTTACTTTTTTATCAAAATAAAAAATAAATAACAAAATTTCCTGTTTAGATCTCAACATTTTATGTACTAAAATACTCTCGTACAAATTCTTAAATTCTCTAAAATACCCCTATCTTTTAGTTAAATAATCTTGAATTATAAAACACAAACTAGTTAAAAGAGAAATTTATTGTTTCTAACTTTTAAGCTTTTTCCTTTATCTTTTCCATTCAGCCTAAAACTTAGAACACTACGTCTATCTCATTTTAAACATTATTCCACGTTACCTTATCTCTTTCTTTTAAAAAAAAAAACAAATACACAGTTATTTATATATCACTTTTAAACATTATAACACTAAATCAAAAATAAATAAATAAAAAAGAGTATTATTGCATGGACAAAGTGTGTGTAATAAGTCTAGTTGTGTAAATAAGCCAATTGGGGCAGAGTGGGTGATAATTCATTGATGCCCACACCATCTGCAAGTGGTAATACTTTGGGCAAGTTTAATAAACTATAATAAACATCGAAATGTAGTAGTTATTCTTAAGGAATAGTTATCATGTTGTTTGGTTGTAGATTTGTTATGGGGGAGGGAAAAGACAGACAAGCCATGTTCCATATAAATTTTGAAAAACACAATCAGAATGAAATTTTGGAATTTTGACCCTCCTAGGACAAAGTTAGCAAGCAGACACTGGAACCAAGGGAAACCAACTGTGACCATGTAATTACCAACTTGCTCTGCCTGGCAGACTTAAACTTACAACTGAGAAGAAATTTAGCAGATTGATGCAAATATTCGTTCTGCTAGATAAAAAAGCTACTTTAACAAAAGTATGTCTCAGGTCTTTGCTGTCATATATGTATTTGAAGTCCAAATAGAGAGCACATAAAAGACCCAGATGAAAACTTGAAACTGCATTGAACATCATGTGCAGAATGATAAGCATTAACTTCAGTCTCCAAATAGCATTGTGGATGACAGGATGAGACACTGAGTGCATCTTCCTTCTTTAAAATCCAAAATTTCTTATGCTATGAGTGAAAACTTGGCTAAAACCTGTCAGTTCAGAGAAGGGAGGAAAATCAAAGGAAAAACAAAAAAGAAGAGGGAGAATGAATGAACAAACAAATGAATGAATAGAAACATCATACATTCAAAAATGCATGGAAGGCATATTTAAAGAATAATAACATAAGAAAATCAAACAAAGCACCGTAAAATATCATTTTATTTCCTTTACTAATAAATGGATAAACAAACCATGAATTATGATGCAGTATATATTACGCAGTGAATACAGTAATTCAGAAGAAGGTTTGAGAAACTCATGCAAGTAACCTTATGCTTTGGTGCTGAACAGTAGCATGTCTCAAACGTCAGACGACATGCAAAGTAAAGTCAATAGAATAATCAATTTCATAAATAAATATGCTTCACAAAGATATCATGAAGACATTTATACGATAACATAAAACTGACATGGAAGATGAACAAATTCAACTAAAGCCATGCATAATTTTGAATGAAGTACAACCAAATGGAATTAGCACCTCTCCTTTGATGTTGAAAAAATTTTATGTCATTAAGCTATCACGGAGAAAAACGCAGAAACAGGGCCTTATACATACTAGGAACAAGGCCCTGATGACCTAAATTAGAATCCCATATAAATTAGACCTTGTCATTCTGCCATAATATGTCACATTTTTATATTATGTCGGTCATATATGCATTTTCTTGAATCCAATTAAGACCAAACCTTGAATAAACAAATAAATTAGAGTAGACCTCAAAATAAGTACGAGCATTTGGTTGAATTGGAAAACTCAGCAAAGTAGGCTAGGCACTTGAGATCTAGCCTGGTCCACCAATTCATTCAAAACCAGGTAGATTACCTAGTTATGGGCTGCAGACAGGTGAATCACCTAGACCATCAGGCAAACCCCAAGTTAATCTCTAAATCTGTGTGTTCTCAAAACAGGTTTCTTGTTCCTTGATAAGTTCCAAATGGTTTTGTTGGTAAAATAGGATTTTGGGTCAAATGCAAAACATCCTCTAAATCGTCTAATTTGAAATTAGAATCCCCTGAACTTTGAGAATTACCAAAATTGATCATTCTATCTAAATTTTCATCTGTGTGTGTGTGTGTGTGTGTTCTGAACTGTTTATAGCCTCCCACTCCTACCTCTATAGACAACATCCTAAAGAAGGCTGCAACGACCAATCACTTGTAAGCCATAGAAAATTTCAGGAAACCACCAGTCAGGCTTTGATTCTGACATTATACTGTGCCTACATATTAAGGTAACTGGTCTTGTGCCTTAATTGCATGAAAATTAGGTAACTCAGAATCCTTGCCTATTTCCTTTGTGACCAATGGTTTTCCTTTTATAGCCACATCCTAATGCTAAACTCAATGCCATCAGAGTTGGAAAATGTTAGGGCAATTTAGCAATACTTCTAAATCCCCAATCCCCCACCCCCGCTTCTCTCTCTCCCGCCCTCATGGCCACCGTCACCAAATACTTCTTTACTCAACATATCTATCACTATATAAGCAAATATTTGGCTCTTTAAAGCCTGGAGTTGGTTATACCCTAGGTGACTTATCCATAATCACCAAGGATACTCTGGCTTTCTAGAAATAATATTTTGCTTTACACTTTACCCTAAACATTGATAGATCTATGTCTGCAGGTGTTTCCCGTGGAGATAGTTGGCTTTCATCAGCCAGCACAGACTTCTTTGTTACAGTGTCAAAAATCCCATAGATCTGATCATGTACATAATTTACTCTTGAGGCTTCAACCTTATCAAACACCACTCCATTTATTAAGTATGCAAATCCCAGCAAATCACTAGCTAATACAACAAAACATTAAGAAAGAACAGATGGAGTGAACCCCTTAGCCTGATATCCTACAACTGATTAATGATAAATTATTTCCTCAAAAAACTAACAGAAGTATGTAAATATCTAGTTAACTCCAATAATCATAAATACCAATGACATGGCTAATCAGCTACATGACTCTTATGCACCATTCTTTGCCAGCACAAACAATAGTAATTAGACAAAAATCACAATTCCAATGGACATCAAATCACAATTACACTAGCATCCAGCTGGCATTAGATTGTCTAATGCTACTTCAATTTCCAAAGGCAAAGACCATACGGTGAATATTCCCTTCCTTTCATCAATCACTTTCACATACGCTACTCGTACATTTGGAGCAAAATCATCCATTGTGCTTGGAACTACAAATGCATTTTTTTTTATAGATACAATTCATATGAATACGATAGAATTTTCAACCTAAGGCATCCCCTCCATGATGATTGACACCAATTGGTTTTTGGTATAGGTGAGGTTTGAACACTATATCTATATGTATTGCTCGACGACAGATTTTATCAATTAGGTTAACTAGAACCCACTGGAATTGCAAATACATGTGAATACTACAAAAAGATTAAAAGCCCTATGACAACCATCACATCAACACACACCCCAACCATATAACCCCATTGGCACATGCACCATAGCCACCCAATCATCAACATCATCCCAACAAACACCAAATGGTATTAACTGCTGTCAGCAAAAATCAGCAGAATCACCCAAAACCCTATCTCTTCATTGCATCCATTTCCAGTACTGCCACACTACTCTGTTCCACCAAACCCAACATTACTTTACCAAAATATCTGATCGATACTGATAACACAGTATAAAGCCTATTTTTCATTATCATTGCAGCTTCCGAAAAACAAACATAGGTAGCTTTATCAAGTTACAAAAAGTGAAAACAGCAAGCAGGTTCTCATTTCTAACACCCAAAACAACATCATCACTAAACTAAACCAACCAAACACAAAACCAAGAAAATCCCAAAACAGCTTATACAATAAGAAACACAAGAAAAGAAAATGAAAAGGGATTTTCTCATATAAACCTTGGAGAACCAGCATTGATATTCCGATGAAGAATCCGAGCCCCGCCCGAATCGCCACCATCAATCAACTCTCTTAGCCCCAAGTTCCCAACCTTCTCTTCCTTCTCCTCCTCTTTTTCTTTCTCTTTCTCTTCCTCAACACCACGCGACTTAACCAACAACCTCTCGAAGTAATTCCCATATATATACTCAGGCGTGTACCCATTTTCTTCATCGAAAAGCATTATATGCCCATGCCACTCCCATACCCGGTAATCCGAACCCGTTTCCTCGTGAAACCCGACACAAATGTGGTGCTCACCGATAGTCACGGCCTGACCCGAGTTGGGTTTCAGAGAATCGGTCTTTCCACTAAGGATGACCCGGACGATTTCCTTTTCGAGCTTGGATTCTTCTTTGGCGAGCTGGGTTTTGCTACTGCCATTCTCACCATCGTCTTCGTCGTCATCGTTGTCGTCGGAGAAATTGGCGGCTTCGAAGAGGAGGTCTTCGAGGGACTGAGAGTGGAAAGGGTTGGCGGTGGTTGTGGCGGTTGGAGGGCGGATTTGGAGGCGACCCATGAGAGTTTGGAGGAGGAGATTGTCGAAGTTGGTGGTGTTGGTGAATGACCCCATGGTGTTTGATATTTGGTCTCTGAGAAAAAAGAGAGTGATTGATTCTTCTTCCAAAGGGTTTTAGACTTTAGGAGGAAGAGTGTTGAGGGGAGAATGGACCCGTGGGTGGGAGAATGGAGGGTTTATGATTAATATTTTTAGATTTTTGACAGGTTTGGAGATCTATTGGAGACACGTGTAAGCAAAGGATAGATATGAAAAATGGTTGCTGAGTAAGCGTTGGAATTTTGCTATAGCATCTTTTTTTATCCAAGTTTTTCATAAAAAAGTTTCTAATTTTCTTTTTCATAAAAAGAAAAAAAATCTATGTTTTTTTTTGAAAGGATTTTTTTTTTAAATAACGGTGAAGTCTATGATAATAATATTTCCAAGCAAATTGAATTAGAATGTTTCATAAAAACAACCAGCACAAATTCTTACTTCACAAAAAACCTAAACCAAGCTGTGTATAATAAACATCTGAACTCAAAGTGACTCTCTCCATCCACATTATTATCAAGATTTTAAATTATTAAGATTTTTAAGATTCATATGAAGGATATCATTTCATATGTGAAAGTATGAATTTGTGCTGGTTTTTTCTTTTTATTCTAATTCAATTTGTGAAAGTGTATCAGGTTTATTAGTACCAGGCATATGGTAATCTTTTTAAAAATGAATCTAAATTATTCTTTCGATAAAGTGAAATTATTCAAGCTTTCACTATTCATAACAAAAAAAAACTATTACATATATTTATTGTTTAATTGGCAGCATTAGGAATTATTGAAAACTTTAACTGTTTATGAATATTTAATATTCATCTTCTAACTTATTATACACTCACTTTTGAGGGCTATATAAGGATGCTCCTTGGATGTATCATGCATCACCCAAAAAAAAAAATTATTGTTGAGGTCCAAAATATCACAATATTGTATCAAATTCCAAAACAATACAAAGGATTGAAATCTAGGAACCATTTGGGCTTTCAATGAAAAGGAAAGGCTCAAATCCATTAAAAGTCAATAGGAAGGGACCTAAGCCCATGAATGGGCAAATTTTGGACCTCATGAAACAAGGGAAAGAAGAAGTCTAGCCCAACCCTCAAGAGAGAAAATCACTGAGGAGCCTAGGGAGAAGGTTGAACCAAGATACTTGGAGATTTCCAAAGACTGGGATCCTTGGGATATGCAGCATAGCCAGGTTAGGACTGAGACAACTCAAAGGGGCATGCCCAAAAACACAAAGAACGAGGTTAGATATGTCCCATTAGCCACCCAATAATGCAGAAAAAGAACAGAAAACTTGGGAACTAACAACTCATGAATAAGGGTCTGGTACCTTAGGGAACCTAAGAAGATGGACTATAAAGGAAGGTGGCTGGGGATCTTTCAGCCTGATAGAAATGAATCAGCCCAATTAGGAAAAATGACAAAAAGGAAAGCAACCAAAAGGTGTGCCACAAATGTTGCTGACACAACATTGGTTCTGGTACCCAAGGCAGTAAATAAAGGGAATTAGTAGTACCCCAGAAACTCTAAGATGACACTATAAAAGAAAGGGCAACTAACAGTGCAATTTCATTCAATAACAGTGAATCGGAGGGAAAAGATCCTTAAGAAAATTCTGTTAGAATTCAAAAGGAGAAAAGAGAGGGAAAACACTGCCCGAGATCCTGAAATAGCCACTAGAGAATACACTTGGATTCAAAGAAATTCAAATTTCGCAAGTCTTAAAGGCTTGAGGAGTTATCTAAGTTTATGATTTTTGAACTTATTTGTTCCTTGTAACATATCCTAGTGAGCGTGATGTATTAAAAACTTAAGAAAATAATGAAACATTTCATATCATCCTAAGGATCCCTAACAATTTATTTTACTTTTTTCTCATATGTCATTCTTTGTTGTTCCTTGCTGTTCAATGCGTATATGTTTTCTGTATGTTAGTATGTATGTGTTATAGAATCCGCGCTTTGTACACAACTTAGTTCAAAATCAGCCCAACTTAGCTGCGGTGATCCAAACCCAGTCCCTTAAACATAAAGCATTAGGCCGAAGATCCTTGTTTTCTACTTGGGCCTGTGTGCTGTTTTTACCCACAAAAAAAAAAACAAAAAAAAAAAAAAAAACCCACACAATTATAAATACATAAAACAAAACTTATGATCACACTTGTACTCAAAATCATCATCTTGTAAGCTTTCAAAATTTTTATTTCTTAACCCTTTTGTAATATAAGTTTCCAAAGAATTATTTGGTACTGCTATTCTATTTTGTAGCATACTTGTTTCATTATTCTTATTTCTTTGTTATCTTGACTCTATAGAAATTTTTCATGAAACATAATGGATTGTAATATGATGTGTTTTCCTAAAGGGACATGAAGTTGAGTTCAACTTGAGTCTACAAATTACAGGAAATCCCTTTTGAAAGTATCTTTCAATGCATCACAAAATTGAAATTTTGGTATTTCTCTTTAAAAAAATGAGAATGATAAATAATGAATGATGGTTAATGGTTGTGAGAGTGCTTTTTCTTTAGCACACAGGCCCAAGGATCCTGGGCGAAATGATTATAGTTTGGTGGACTGGGCTTTGGTTCACTGCAGCTAAAGGGCTGTTTAAGAACCAAGTGGTGTACAGGGCATACTTTCTACAATACACATAAACTAGCAAACGAGGATATTTGTATTGAGCAACAATCAAAACAACAAAAGTAATGCAAAGCAATCAATAAATGTACAAAGTAATGGTTAGGGATCCTCAAATTAATAAGAAATACTTCATTAAAGTTTCTTTATTATGATTACACTATACTCATTAAGACGTGATACAAGGTTCAAGTAAGCTCAAAAATTACAGACTTAGATGGCTATTCAAACCTCTAAAACTTGCAAAGTATATGCTATAGTGGCTGTTTCTAGGATACCGGCAGATGGTTTTACTAATTTCTCTGAGTTTTTCTCGACAGAGCTTTCTCAAATGATTCTTGTTCTCATTCCTGTTGCCTTCTTCACGATCCTTCCCCCCTTTTTATAGTGTTATTTTTAGGGTCCCGGGAAACTATTGATTATCCTGTTTTGTCCCCTGGGTACTAGAGCCCGTTTTGTGTCCATCACCCAGAAGGTTGGGTTTTCCCTGTTTCTCATTTTTTTTTCTTCCTTTTGGTGCTGTTTCCTCAAAAGCCCATGGCTGACTATCTATTTCGGAGTGCACTGGTTCCTGATGTCACGTTCCTCATGGTTCAGCTTTTGATCGTCCTTCCTCTTTATCTTTTTTCTCAAATGGGCGGAATCCCACTCTACCGGTTCGAAAGTCCTTTGCTGCTACTCCTCTTTTTATAGCCCTTCATTCTGATTCCCCGAGGTACCGTCCACTTGCGCTGTGAGAGGTCACTCCAGGCTTTCTTCTTTTTTCTTTGTTGGATCTCTGGTACCTGAGAATGACGTATCTATCCTCTGTTTCTTGTGTTCTTTTGACTTTTCCTTTGAGCTATCTTAATCCTCTCTTGGCTATGCTACATGCCTCGGGGATCCCAAGCCTTTTGGCATCCTCTGGAGATCTCGACTCAACTTTCTTTTTACGCTGGTAATTTTTCAATCTTCTGATCTGGGCTTCTTTTCTTTTTCTTCTTTATTTTCTCATAGGCTTTCGAGCTTGTCTTTTTTCTTTATGTTTTTTGGGCTTCAAGCCTTTTGGGCTTACCACCTCTTTTCATTTTTTTATGGCCCCTTGTGTTCATTTCTTTGGGCTTGGGTGTTGTGATTTTTTGGACCTCAACAATGGTTATCTCTATTTTTTTTTTAATGAAAAATGGCAAAAAGTTTTTTGCCTTTTCTTTCTGTCTTTTTTTGCAAATAATCTAACTTTTATTTTTTTTATTTTTTTAACCAAGCTAGCTTTTAGCTTTTTGTTATAGATTTAACATAAAAATTATATATATATATATATATATATATATATATATATATCTATCTATCTATAGCTAAGACTATGCAAATAAACTACTAGAAATTGTGGGGCACTCAAACTATTGTCCCAATAATTAATGTTTTGGGGATTGAAATTTTGTGAAAGTATACAAGGTACATTTGGATCATCTCCCCGAGCAGATATTGAGAGTATTTAGAGAATTTGGCATTTTAATTGTGATCATATTTATGAGCATAAATTGCAAAATTCGAGCATATTACCATTCTATTCTTGTCAAACAATTTTTTCTCTAAAATTTTGGAGGTTGTAAGGGAGGAATTTGAACATAGAAAATTAGTAATTTTAGGAATTTGAGATTTATTTTTGATAAAACATTCCGTTGTTGTACTCTTTTTTCCCCCTAATAATTCGATAGTACAATAAGGGAAAAAGGATTTAAACATTAATTCTTCTAATAAAAGTGCCGGTTACAAAACGCTTGAACAAATCCTCTATGCAAGAGGTAATCAACCCAATAGTTACATTTTTCATTGCCGTATCAGTTATAACAAATGAATTTTAGACCCTTTGTATTACCTGTTCTTTGAGGAGAATCAAGGTTTGAATACCTTTATAGAGAGACTCCCTCTAATGTCTACCAAACATACTTCATACGAGGTTGGAGAACCAAGGTCTGAATACTGATTTATTCATTTTACAAACCATTGCACCAGTTGTTTAACAAAACACATTTATTTTTTTATAATAAAAAAACTTGTGACAAATCGACTGCATGCTTGAATAATGCCAAGCATCTTACAGAAAACGGTGACAAATTGGGGACCCTAAAAAAGAATCATCACAAGCATCAATATATTCTCTAGCCAGACTAATTTTCCCTGCTCCTTTCAGATATTCATTACAACAAAATTCGTTCCGTACTTATCATCATCATCATCATCATGAAAAAACAATCCATTTAAAGGTTGTAGTATTAGCACACATTCCTGAAACCAATGTAAGCAGAGCAGCTACATACAGAGGTTTCTTGTAACAAAGTAAAATCTTATATAACAGCAACTTCATTATAAGTAGGAGAATCACACCCCAAGATGTATGCTTGTACAAACAGCTACCGCCTCAGGCTCTCCACTATGTAGTCTGCATAGAGGTTCCTTCACAAAGAAAGAAGATAAATGTAATCAGATGATAAGCATAATAATACATGCACATATTGGTACTAAAAAGGAATTAGAAAGAAAAAACAATTTAAGATATTCAAGATCAACACCAAAAAGTAATTGTAAAAGCCTGGAACCTGTGTTGTCCAGGGATGGAAGTAGTGCAAAGAAAGCATAAGAAATAGATTTACAAATATATTTTACAAATTAGATCACTTGCCCAAAACTCAAACCAGAATTGGGAATATCTTCTAGATCAAAAATATTGAAGCATTTTCTTCCCTTTTGTGTGTGTGTGTATTCATGTGTAAGAGACACTAATTAAAGAGGAATATCGCTTACATGGAGTACTGGATTGCTTCATAGGCAGCAGAAGCAGGCAGAAAGTCATTAACTGCAACTTCCTTGTTCTCATTTTTCTTGTCTGATTATCGTATTCAGGATCAGTAACATGTCATCCATAGGATTTACACAAAGAAAGGACGATTTACACAAAGAAAGGACAATATACAGCATTGGATTATGTTTGCAGATGTTCACAACTATTGTATGCTAAAAAACTTACAGTCTTCAAAGAAGCGGCGTATCTCAGCCAAACGATGTGGTGGGAGATCCTTGATATCATTGATGTCTCGGTACTCAGGATCATCGGCACAAACAGCAATTATCTTGTCATCTTTCTCACCCTGTAAAAAATCAAAATTAACACTTGTTTTTTTTAAGATAAAGACTTTCTTTTGGGTCTCATATTATTTACCTGATCAATCATAGGCATGAGGCCTATAGCTCTAGCCCGAAGAAAGCATCCAGGAAGAACTGGCTCCTGTCAATATTTGTAAAGCCAAGATATATCAGGCAGGTTTACAACTCTCTACAATTAAACCATTGTTTTGAAGGCCATTTGTGGGGTTCAGTTCATCGGTCATGTTCAATGCTATATACACATGTACAAACATATATGAACATGACTGTATGTATGTAGATACATGAGACTGTTAAAGTAGACAGGTCTACAAAATCTAATCAATGTAAGTTCAAGTCAAGTTTGAATGCCTTGAACAAACAAGGCAATTAGATGACATTAAGTGCTTTCAAGCATACATGTATAATTCCCAAAAACACATGCATGCAAGGATAAAAAGGAGTGAAATTTTGAAATTTGCAAAGAGATATGCATACCTGCATAATAACCAAGACATCCATGGGGTCATTGTCCTCACAAAGAGTACGAGGAATGAAACCATAGTTATGGGGATACACAACAGATGAGTAGAGCACACGATCAACCTGTAAATATATGTACCATTTAGAAATCCACTAACACATATGAGGAGACCAAGGAAAGAGACTTAACTCGCATCATTACCTTAATCAATCCAGTTTTCTTGTCAAGTTCATATTTCACCTTGCTTCCTTTCGATATTTCAACTACCTGCATAAATTAGCCATCAACCCATAAAAGATTCTAGTCAAAATGCTGAATGTATAACAATTTTTCACTAAATATCATGTAAAATATTCCCTTATTCTTCTGAAATGTAATAACAATTCTAACAGCCAAAAGCTGTAACTGTACAGAAAGTAATATAAAACTGCATATTCAAAGAAAAGTGCAAGATGGTATTTTCTGGGGCAGATTATTTAAAGGAAAAAAAAAAAAAAAACCAACAACATTTCAGTTCTGGAAAATTATAGATTTAGTCTGACTTGTATAAACAAGTTACTTCTTCCAATTCCATAGTCATGAATAAACAGTTTTCTTTAGATAAGATGGCTAAATTTTGCAGATTATCTCATACAGTGCTGCACAGAATGGCACAAATATAAAGGACATATCTTTATATGTTGATTTGCAAACCACCCCAAAATTACATGACAGGAACCACATCCACAAATCACATGGCAGGACCTGCAAATTTGTAGTAATGTGGCTCCAAGGTTTAGTGCATTTTTAAAGTATCCAATTCAGTACTAGTTAAAAAAAGCTTCTCTAATAATGAGAGATTAAAATTACAGGGTATTAATAGTTTGAACTAAAATCCAATAATATCTAGCAAACTAAGTATGAGAGATTAAAATTACAGGGTATTAATAGTTTGGACTAAAATCCAATAATATCTAGCAAACTAAGTATGATGTATTCACTTTCCCTTTTTTTAGAAGTTCTTTCTGACACTTTCCTAACAAACAAGTGGCCCCAGAAGTTACGCAGCATTCATATGTTTGACCATACAATTCTTGGTCCACTTCGCAAAGTTTCCTCAGAACCTAGGGGGCCATATGATTTGTTTAGAAAAAAGGAACTCCCATTCTAAACAAGAACCAAATGCATTGATGTTCCGAAACATAGGTGATATAGCGTGTCAGTAATAACAAGACAGGTTTGTCCAACTTTTTGGTTATGGCTAGATCCGTGTAGAATATATGATAATCATAAATTACTATTTACACATGCAAACTTTAGAATCAGTTCTCAAGCAATCACAAGCCAGAACAACTTATACAACGAGTAAATGAACAAATGATGATAATGTTTTGGTATTCTTACAGCGTTGAATACGGTTGGAGCTCCAGGTCCTGTTCGAAACGAAAACATAGGTTTGCCACATTGATTAGTCACAAAAATAACAATTAAGCATTAACTACAAACGGTTTACTATGACATTGCATACCTATCTCAAGATCATGCCAAGGGTGAGCAGCAACAGACCTCCTCGTCATGGATGAAAGAATCCTCTCATTAAGAGGAGCATGTGGGGCGTAATGAGCATCGTGGTTTTTGTTTGGGGTTTCAATTGGTGGAACCATGACTGCAGGCTGAAAGTGCATACAGAGATATTTCAAAAAACGCAGCTAGTACTTTTTGTCACAAACCCAATAAATAATGTATCTTCAAGCAACAATTTCACAAACTAAATCAAAACGAGAATCTTCATTTAGTTCTACTCACATTATACGCAACTTTCTGATTAGTTGGAATTAGCAATATAGAGAGACGCTTAATTGTGTCTCATAAAGACATTTGTACCAAACAAAGATACCCATTTATCAACTTTTTATGTATTAATTACGGGTCCCAATTGCTAAACCAAACGTCAACTACAAGATTACAATATGAAACGATAACGTTTATTAGACGTTTACCGTGTCAACTAAAAGTAACATCAACCAGAAGCTACCATAAAAAGCTATTTAAAAAAAAAAAAAGAAACCAAGATTTTTTTTATTAAAAAAATTAAAAATTAAAAATCTTCTACAAAGACAAGCACAAACATGACAGAAACAGTTCCGGCTTTGAAATTCGTCACAAAGATTTTGGCATTATTTGGCTAACAGGTTACAAATTACTTTTCTAAAATTTTAAATTTTAATACAAAAATCAGACAAATTTAAATTAATAAATGCCCTAAGCTTCTCGATCCAAATAGATATTGAGGTGAATATCTAATTAGAAGAAGAAAAAATTTCAGTTTCTTCGTACTTAAAAAACGCACAGACAAAACAATTTCATTTTGAAACATATCAGAAAAAAATGAACTGTAAGGAAAATAAATTCATCCACAAAATCAGTCTCAGATCTGCCAAAAACGGCTAACAAAGATTCATCAAGAGTTTCCTTCAACAATCGCAAGGATATAAAAGTAAAAATACCGTTTAAAAAAATCAAAACAAAGATTCGGAAAAATCAAAAGCAAAAATCCACTCGTTCTTTCTTTGGTAATAAGAAACGCTCACACAATAACACACAGAGAGCACTGTTGCATGCATCACACGCAACGAAAAAAAAAAAAAATTTTGGATCCACGACACCACGACCAAAACAGAAAGCAAAAGGCAAGAGCATGAAGTTTACGGCAAAAAAAGCCGATCTGTGAAACGTACCTCCACTATTTCAACTGTTAACTGAGGATCCAGCTCGTACAAATGAAGCTTCGAGAAAAGGCACAGATCTCGACGAAAATAGAGAAAGAGAAAGAGAGAATGGGAAAGAGAGGATGCAACTTGCAAGACCTAAAAAATGGGAATAGCGTTTAAGTAGAGAAAGAAAGAAAGAAAGAAGGAGCTGTGCGGTACGCGTTCCCGCTCTCGTTTCTGTTTCCCCATTTAAAGGGACCTAAATGGAAAAGACAAATAAATAAAAGAAAAAAAGAGAAAATGGAAAATTCTTACGTTTCAACAAACAGTGAAATGCTCATGGAATCCGTATATTCTGCGAGAAAACGAATATATCGTGGCACCAGCTGTTAGAAGACGGTGGGGGGTACGTGTCGTTTTTTGATTGGGTAGTTGAGACTTTGGCTGGGTCCCACTTAGTTCCTAACGGTCGTGCGGTGCAGTCTTGGTCCGCTGCGTTATCGTTAGTCTGGACGTTGGGAAGTCTATCGTCTCGGTTACCGTTTATTTTTTAAACCAAAAAAAAAAAAAAAAAAATGTCTATTTTATGATATTATAAAAAATGGTAATAGTAGTACCTTACATTGATTGTGTTTGGTGATGGGGATGAAGTGTGAGTCGGTGTACCCCATTCGCTGTGGGTTTTCGGTAATTGTGCAGCTGTATTGTTGACACGTTAGCTTGAATCTGCAGCATACTATGTGGCAGCGACTCATTAACACGTTGGACCTCATTTGCGTTATCCACTCGCGTAGAGAAGAATTTGCATTTTTTGTAATTTCGGGTAACTTTATTTATTCAAGGTAAGACAAAGAGAAATATAGATTGGTTTCCTTTGTGGAACTTTAGATATACTTCTATGTTAGAACCAGATTTTCTCTTGGTTTATATGATAAAAATGATACAAAAATCGATTCAAGCAAAAAGTTTATAGATTAAATTTTGCTGCCAAATGGACATTTATTTCTTTCTTTCTTTCTTTTTTTCCTTCTCAAATTTTTTTTTCTTTTTTGGGAGGGACTCAAAACTTAAAAAGAGCATATAGAAAAAATGTGATATCAATTATACATATAATTTTGATAATTTAAAACTTTTTTTTTTTGATACCGTAGATTTTAATTGATGGCCATTGACATTATAATTATTTTTCATTTACTATTTTGCCAAAACACCAATTGATTTTTTAATGTAAATAGAACTCAAAATCACATTTCTTGTTCCATCGTAGAAATTTTACCATTTAAACTAAATAAAACTCCTACGTGTTTAAAATTGCCAAGTCAATTGTAGATAAGAATAAAATAAAATAAAAACTGACAACTGACTTAGCAATTTTAAACATTTTTTTTTTCCAAACAGAAGCCACATATTTAAAAGATAGTTTTAACTTATGGCATTCACTCTTAATAATTTTCTTTTTCATCAATTGATTTTTTTTTTTTTTTTTTTTTTTTTGGTGTAAGTTAAGATCAACCTCAGATCTTTTATTCAAAACAGTGACAATTTCAGGATTTTTTTTTAGAGGGGTCAATAGTGTCAAAACTATAAATTTATTGTGGAAGAAGTAAAACATAAAATGATTATTATTTTTTTTTTATATACAACTTTCATATTATATAAAATAATTTAAAATAGTATTCTAAATACAATTTAGTATACAAACTGTATTGTACAATAGCCTAAAAAATTATTAATAGTTTAAAGATTGATAAGACAACAACCATTTAATGCATAAATAAATATAATTAAATAACTAATTAAGCATTTTTGTCAAATTAATAATAATTTATTATATTTATATGTACTTGTAGGGACTGGATTTGGTGCCCAACTCCAGATTTTCTAGAATCTTGACCCAAAGAGCCCAATACAATGAATTTATGTAGAGTATGGGTCAAAGAACTAGGTTAAAATGAGTTGAACTATGGCTTGCATGGGATTTAAAGGTAAATGAGCACGAAATAAGATCTGTCATGGTCAAAAGACCATTTGTCCGAGGAGACTGGAATTTTTAGGATCACAAATCACAATATTAGGGTTCTTTTACATGCTCTCTATCTCCCCCTTCCTTTTTTCTCCATCCCCTTCTTATAGGAGCTTTTTTACATTATATAGGCTATCTCTGATCATCTGGACCTTACACTTGTTGGTCACCTAGACTCATACCTAAGCATCCATCCCATCAGATACCCCTTTTAGTCCTTTGTGAGTTGCGACAGCTAAGGTAATACTGTTCAGAGGTCTTCTCCACATTAATGCGGCCAGAAAAACAGTTGTATTGTATTTAATGTGGTGGTGACAGTCTTTCCTTAGATATTTTGAGTTCTCTTTCTTTTCACGTGTTTAGGGAGTGTGCCTCAACAGTTTGAACATACGTTTGCTCCAGATTTTCAGTGTCCGAGGAGAAGTTCATCCTCGGACCTTCTTCCTTTGTCTCCCATGATAAGGTCTGTAAATTAGATCATCTAAGTCATGTTGTCTCCTCGGACTCGCTAGTGTCCTCGGACAAGCCCAAGGCCCAACTCGTTACTTTGGGCCATAGCCCCCACAATACTAACAATTAAAAAAATGATAAAAAAAGAACAGTAACACACATAAGATTCAGTCTGGGAGTAAATGTGGAACTAAGAAAAAAAATAGTATTTAATATAAGTTTTTGCTTTTGAAGTGTATGACTTTTTAACCATACACATGGTCATTCTCTTGGAATTGGAGCAAGCACTAAAAAACTTCTTGGACTTAGAAATCTATAGATCCCTTATCAACCAACTTGATTAGATAGAAAGAAAATATAGAAGGGAGAAAGAGTGATAAAGAGAATGAGGAAAAAAGTAAACCACTAGAATGGTTCTTCCTTACTTTGGGGCCAGTAGAACTAGTGCCAAGTGAACCTTGGTATTTACCTATAGCCAACGAAAAATAATGTTGGCATTTTGCACTACCCGCACGAAATGAAATAATGCTTGTTCGTCCAGCAAGAATGAGGGGCTTCCCTTACTCAAGCTCCCAACACCCGCGGAGTCCATTGCCCACAAACCCATTTCTACTTATATCGCCACGCGCATCACAAGTAAGCCAATCATAAAGTCCTCAAGAACGGGAAAGCCGACCAGAAGACTATTCCATAACTGACTCTTGTTGCCAAATTAAGGGGGTTCTTAGGAGTTTCCTGTTCATCCGCCACGTTGATTTTTCCTTCTTTTATGAAATCTTGGATTTTTTGCTTCAATTCAAAGTCTAGCTTGCACCCGTTGCATGGCCCCATCCCCCCTCATTGGGGACCTAACAAAATTCTGCCAATTCCTTCCTCCCCCACCCCTTAGATACCAACATACTTTTCAAACAAGGCTTGTTGCCTTTTAGTAGTCAAGAAATGAGACCTCGTCAACTATTTAGTTTTTTGGACAAAAAGAAAGCACAACAACCTTGATCTACAACTTTTGCTCTGCTTGACATAATTTCCATCTACTCTAAGTATTCTGAAGCATGTTCCTGCTTTCGTGGTTCTTTAGGTGC
This sequence comes from Quercus robur, assembly GCF_932294415.1. Taxonomy (NCBI): domain Eukaryota; kingdom Viridiplantae; phylum Streptophyta; class Magnoliopsida; order Fagales; family Fagaceae; genus Quercus; species Quercus robur. Next base: position 1,818,282 of record NC_065540.1, read on the forward strand.
ATTATTCACCGAGCTCGAGGGCAATGCACCTTCGAGTGGTGTACTTTTTTTCTCATGAAGAAGAAAAGCGCAAGGAAAAATAGTTTTATTCTACCATCAACTATATAGTAAGAAGAAATTATAGAGTCCTCTGATGGACCATGTCACTTATCCATCATTCCACTAAAAAACTTCCACTTGTTTAAAATTGTTGAGCCAGTAATTAAAATTTATTTTAAAAAAAATTTCTAACTAACAATTTTAAACATGTGGAAGTTTTTTAATGGAATGATAGACCACATCACTTATCCATCATGTGGATCTTATAATTTCTCATATAGTAAACCAGAGTTAGATAAGGTTTATTTATTTTAAAACAATTGAGCATTTTTAAGAGTAGTGTTATTGCACAACACCTTCACAACAAAATTTAGATGACAAATTGTTAAAGGTATGTAAAAAAGTGATGTCAATTTTGGGTCAAGATAAAATCACTTATAACTTGCCACTTAACCTTTATTTTAAAATTATTATGAAAATATTGTGAAAGTAGCACAAAATTAAGCATATTCAAGCTTATTTAAGCTAGATTTAAACAAAATTTATGCTCAAGGTGTTAAAAAAAATTAAAAAATTTCATATATAATTTTTTTTTTTTTTTTTTTTTTGCCCAAGTCAAGGGGTTCATTTGAACCCTTTGGCTGACTATAGAGCCGCTCTTGATTCAATAACAATACACTTTACTAATTAAGCTAACTTGAACCAACATAAAGCTACATAATTTACACATGAAGCAAATAGTCTCTCTCTCTAAATTAAGGGATTCGTCATTACTTTAAAATAAAAATACTATCTCCATAACATTTTTCACAACACTTTCACAATAAATCTTAAGTTGTAGGTTATTAGAGGTTGTTATTGGTAGGTAAAAAAAAATACTAATTTTTCAGTGGTAAATTCAAATTAGAACCAATTATAACTTACTAGATATAATTGATTGTGAAAATTTTGTAAAAGTAGTCATTCTCTTAATTTTTTTGAAAACTATTCATTCTCTTAATTTAATAATGATTAATTATGGAATATCTTTTGTGCGGAAAATATATTCGTTCTCACTAGTCACTACACTCCATCGCACAATTCACATGATTACAAAATTAAAAAAAATTAGGTAGAAAGTCAAAATGGGCATGGCAGCTCAAAAAAGGTTAAGTGTAATTGCGTCCACACGTAATTTTAGGGTTAGCGGGAGCTGGCGGAAGAAGTGGCGTTGAAGTAAGCTCGACCAATAAATTCGCACGGCATCAATTCCTCTTCTATCTTAGCATGTGATCCCTGTGGGAATGCCATCCAATCCATTCAATCACTCTGTCTGTGCCACCAAAAAAAGTTTTATTCTATTTGACTTGCCCGACTAAAACCTACCAGTCTTCTTTGAAATATTAAATTCTTTAGTGTGCTCGACTTTTGTAAAGTTTAGACAGTTCTTCGGGACATAAAAACCGTTGTGGTTGTTTTGGTCACGTCTGGACGTTGAATTTTCATCATTGTGTTACTGTTATCTGACCAGGACAATTGGGTCGAAACAATTCCAGAAGGAACGTGACTTCTTCAACTTAATGGGAGGACTAATGGAGTCTTCATGACTATAACCAGTTCTTATTCTTTGTTTTATTACTATGTTTCTCCTCTCATGCTTACTCTCTCTCTCTCTCTCTCTCTCTCATTATGAATTTGGGCCATGTTTTGAAATTCCATTTAGAATTGAAAGCATGGTGTCACTGTAAGGATCTATATGGGATTTTTTTTTTTTTTTTGGCTAAAAGTAATGTGAAAAAAAAAAAAAAAAGATAGTTGAAATAGTACAATGGGACTTATGAATAGTACTAAAAAATGCAATGAGGTTATAAATAGTAACAAAAATAAACTAAAGTTTAAAATAAACTGACTTTTTAATTTAAAGCCAATTAAACGCACACTAATGGTTTCTATTTCAGGATGATTATGGTTTATTATTAGGCTAAAACATCAATTAGTTTGCAATAAAGCTAATTAAAATTAGTTTTTTCTTTTTCTGAAATGGCTGTCTTAATTGTCAAAAAATAAATGGTTGTCTTAGCCACAGGCTATATATAAAAACTCTGCCATAATAGCAAAATTTGGGATTGGAGATATATCATTTATAGTAAATTCAGAAAATTAATATGAGGTCGTTAATTGTATTGATGATAATGGATAACATTTTCAAATGGTTTGTGTACTTTCCGAAAATATGCAAAATAATTGAAAGGAAGAGGGATTGAATAAGAATAACAGTATGAAATTTATTTTCAACTTTTCATCCCATCTGTTTGTAATTAATTTACTTTCATAGTCTTACCGAGTTACACTGTTATTAAACCCAGCCTGGGCAGTCAAATCGGTCTGGGTCATCAATTGCATCGGATGTGCATAAGACCCTATCAAAACTGGTAAAATTCGACGGGTTTTAAGCAAACTGTGTGACCTTGTTGGGTTTTAATAACTTTATTGGGTTTGTGAAGTGTGTAAATTTACGTTAATAGGTCCATCCCAATGACTCATTTACTGTTTAATGTGTAATAATATGAAGCTTGTTTAGTATGCAAGCTTAAATAGCAGTTTTTAATGTTTAAACACTAAAATTGTGGGCAAAATAAAAATAAAAATGTGTTTCGTAAGAGTATTTGATCAACCGTGTTTCAGTCACAGTTTTCAATTTAAGGTATTTAGTTTAAACATTGTATTTTCACTATTTTGAGAACATATTCAGAGTAGTTTTTTTGTATTATAAGTACTTTAAACATGTGTTTTCACATCATTTTGAATAACAATACTTGAACACCGCTACTAAACATGCCCGTATAATTTAAATAAATAAAAAAACCTAAATAAATAATGCACTTTTCAATTTTACATAGCCAGTTAGCACGTAAATATGAGTATATGAGTATATGAGTATATATTATATAATTTACTACTTAAACCTTCTTTTCTCTTCTTTTATTTACATTGTTTGTGCTTTTAACATTTTTTTTTCTCTCCTTTTGTTTATGTAGTTTAAGATTTGCTTTTTTTTTTTTTTTACTATACAAAATTTTAGGACATGTAACAAAGTTTTATTTAGCAAAAACTTTGTTGCAATCTTATGAAATTCATTTATTTTGCTTGTGACTTTTATAGAATTTCTAATGCTATTGCTTATGAAACCTTCATTTTGAATTATAATGGAAAGTTTAATTTAGGCATTTTTTTTTTTTAATTTACATATTTATGTTATGACTCTCAAACTTACTTTTATATATTTAATTTTTAAATTCTTTTTATTTGACCATGCGACCGTTGTCCGTTGACCCTTTGGTTGAACCAATGACCCAGTGACCCGCTTATAGACCAGGTTAGTGTCCAATCTAGGTTTAATAACTATGCTTATGATTTGCTCATTATAACAACATTTTTGTTATTTGTAATGGCAATTTAATGTCCATTATTCCATTTGACACCAAGAAGTAAGTTCAAATCATAATTCAAAAACCAAAAAAAAAAAAAAAAAAAAAAAATCATAATATCATATTACATATGTAAGGACCAGATGATAAGAGAATGAAAAGAAAAAGGGTTGTATTAAAGAAAAATCGTCATCGACAAAGTTCGAGGAGGTCTGTTCTTATATATTATTCTCAAGTCCGATTACAAGTTTGGTTCTTGAATGCTATATTGTTTTTTCTCCTTTTTCTCCCTCCTTTAATCTCGTTGCCTCCCTCTTCTTTTATACTCTCTTCACTTTTCATCTCCACCTTCCACCTATATGCTAGATGGTTAATGCTGATACTTGTCCCATCAACACCTCCCATAAGTCCTCATGTAGTAGCTGTAAGGCTGAAATACACTGTTCAGATATCACTTCTACATTAATGCGGTCAGGGAGTTAACTGCAGTACATTTAATGCAGAGGTAGTAGCTTTCTCCCTATATATTTTGGGGCTCCTCCTTATCTGATATCTCTGCAATGTTTGTCTACCCCAACTGAATTTCTAGGGTTGTCACCCTTGCTGTCAAACCATCTTTCAGGACCTCGACCTAGTCTGGCCGAGGATGTTTTCATCCTCGGCACACTCTCCAGAGCTATTATGACCAAATCCCACCTTTCTATTTTTCAACATAGTCTCTTCTAACGAAGGTCTCTCCTCCTCGGGCGGGTCCTTGTCCTCGGCTTGGCCCACAAGCCCATTATACGGGTAGATAATGAACCTCAGGGCCCAAGGGCCTTACAACATATATAATACATATTGAGTTATTATTAAAATTAATAATTTTCTCCAATTTATGGGAAAGAGAAATGATTTATTTCATAATTAATAATTTATTATTATATCTAACAATATATATGGTATTGTCTCATTTAAAAATCACATATTTACGATGATTATATAAATTTTAGATAACTCACATCACATCCAAAATAGTATATGCCTCACAATTTGCCCAACCAATCCTAGAAAACTTCCACATCAACTCAATCAGCTCATGCAAAATTGTGTAAAATAGAATTCTAGCAACATTAATTATAGATCCTATTCATATGCAAATTTTTTTTTAATATTTTCTCTACTCAGAGAGAGAGAGAGCGCGCGCCGTTACTAATGCTCTAAGGGGTTCAAATGAACCCCTTAACTTGAAAAAAAAAATTATGTGTATAAAATAGTATTTTATTAGTTTAATTTACCTTTAAAAATATCTCTGCACACTCTGACATAGGATCAGTTTAGCCCAAAACTAAACAACACAAATCGTGTTACATGTATGTGTATTGTTATCATGTTAGTGATTCTTCATACGTTTGATTGGTTAAATAGAAACATTGTGTATTATTTATATATTTATATATGTATGGATGTGTATGGCTCTTTGGGTCAATAATTAATAAAATGTATATGGGTTAACTTTTGTCATTCAGATTAAGATGTATTTATAAAAACAATAACAAATAGATAATGACAATTACATAAAAATACAAAATGTTATACAAACTTTACAAAAGAAAATGGTTACACCTATCCACATTGACAATAAATAGTGAAAACTCATAATGATGTCAAAATATGAAAACTCATAGAAAGAAATAGTAATATGTCATGTATTTGTGTATTTGTGTATATATATTTTTTTTGTCGACAACTCGATATATTCAAGTTATATATATATATATATATATATATATATATAAAATTTTGTTTAATTTAAGTGTCTTAATGACCCACTTGAAAAGAAATCCTAGTGCCACCACTTGGGGGGGGGGGGGAGGGGAGAAAGAAAGAGAGAGAAATAAGAAATTGATAAATAAATAATATTTTGATGATATATAGTGTAAAATATATAATCTGAAGTTGATGTTTTTGAAAAGTATTTATGTAAAAAATTTATTTTTATGATAAAATAGACAATAATTTACACGAGCTAAAACGATTGTTATTAGGATTTTTGTTATAGTGCATTGTTCATTGCCCAAACCACTATCTTATTATTTGTTGTATCCTGGTAGCCTAACATAAATAAAAGTGGGTGTTTTAAAAAGTGAGATAAATTATTTAAAAAAAAATGAATGAAGAAATCATACTTGAATGAAATAGGATTTATAATAGACAATCCGATATGGGTATTTTGAGAAGTGATTAGCTAAAATATGAAAAATAAATTTTTATCCTAAAATAAGGAGAAAAATGTAAGGAAGTCAATGCCAATGCTCTTAGTTCATTAAAACTAAGGGTGTACAACCAGTCTGCCGATTTACGAGTTTCATTTTTAAGGTTTGATGAGTTGGATTTGGATTGTTATATATATATATATATATGAGTTATGCTAACGAGTGCCCTTAGGGCAATGGTTAACAATTCATTTTAAGAAAATTTTTACACCATATTTATGGGAAATGAAAAAAACTGTCAAAACATTAATTACTTTTTTTTTTTTCCATCAAAATTTTCTTTAAATGGGTTGTTAACTATTACCCTAAGAGCATCCATTAACATTTCCATATATATATATATATATATATTGCTGTGGGTTAGGTTTTAGTGCAGGTTAGTAGATTCACAAAATCGCCTAACTTAACCTGACATACCTACGTTTAATATATATTTTAATTATACTTTATATATGTCTTTGTTGGTTACTCTATTGCCCCTCTCTCTAATGTAAAATAGAATCAAATTCCTATCTATATTTTCTTGTTTTGAGTTTCAACCAAAGTGATCGATACCGTATCGATACGTATACCGGTATCGAAACGCCAACATTTTGTACCGGTTTAAATACTAGTCGTACTGGCCATGTACCGGCCATATCGGCCGATTTCTGGCATTATCAGCCAGTACTAAGCGTACTAGCTATTACAAAAAGAAAAAAAAACTTTTTAAAAAAAATTCATTTTAGTTTTATATTTTTTGAATTTTTGTAAGGGTAGAATGGTAACTTATTTACATTAACTCATTAATATTATTTGTTTTCTTAGTATACAATGAACAATTAAGCTTTCTATTTTTTATATTGTGTTTTTTTTTTCTTCTTTTAATTGATGCTAAAGTATAAAACCATGAATAATTTGTTTTGAATTGAGGTAGTATTTTATGGTAAACTTTTATATTTATTATAATATGTATACACACATACATACTTACATACATATATACATAAATATATATATATATATATATATATATATATATATATATATATATATATAAATATAAAAAATAACGGTAAACCCGAAACAATACACCAATATTGACCGGTACTGAAATATATTGTTTTACTGGTCAAACTGGTACAGTCTTTAGTACGAGATTGACTCTCTTAATTTCAACTTAGTCATTTATTAAAAAAAAAAAAAAAAAAAAACTCAATCCTTTATTAAAAAATAATAAAATTCAACTTAGAGCGCGTTTGGATTCGGCTGAAAAAAACTGCGTTTGCGTTTTGTCTGTTTTTTTTTTTTTTTTTTTTTCACGCGTTTTGGAGCGTTTTGGGTGTTGCGGCTACTGTTCATGCACTGTTCAATGAACAGTAGCCGCAAACTTTGACTTTTCAAATTTTTTGACCAATCACAGCACATCGTGTACTGTTCACGGACCCACAAATTTCACTTTTCAGCAACTTTTTCATTAAAAATGGGTCCCATGATACTATTCACACATTTAAAAATTATTTCGCTACAGTGTTTTTCAGTTTTCAGTTTCAGTTTTCAGTTTTCAGCTGTATCCAAACGGACCTTTAGTCTCTTAATTATCTACTTAGAATTTTCAAATGGCAAGGGCAGTAAATAATTGTAACTATTCTATTTTGTTTCTCAACTAAGCTGGGATAAAATTATTTAGTTTGATTATTTCTGTTGGTTTAATAATTCGTAGATGGTAATATGCTTAGAATTTTCGTAAGATTGTAGGGGCAATGAACACTTGTACTGCTGGCTATCATTCTAGAGATCTTTTTATTATTGTAATTATATAGATTATGGATAAATAGACTTTTAGTTTATAGGGTATTCTCTATAATGATTTTTTTTTTTTTTTATCATCAAGTTAAGACAATAATTGATTTTTAGTATTGGCAGAGACTTTACAAATAAGAGTATGTTTGGCATCAGCTTTTAACTTTTAATTTTTATATACAGCTTTTAAAAACCTCATATTTTTTTCTGTTTTCTCACTTTTTCAAATTTCTTAAAATACAAATATATTTTAGTACAATTTCAAGGTATTCTAAAAAAAATAAAGAAGCTAGATAAGCTGTTACTTGGCTCAACGGTTGTCCTCGGTTACTTTCCAAATTTATTTATTTTTCCCTTAGATTCTTTCCCCTACAATAAAGGAATTTCTAACCAAAGTGTACGAGAACAACTTTGCTACATATATAAAAACAAATTATATCGAGTCGACAGGACTGCAAAACTGACGAAAAAAGGTTAATGCTTTCGCTGGTGCTATCTTTAGCCCTTGTATTTTTAATATTTTATCACTACCTTCTATCTATGATTCTCTACTGTACCTTCAATAAATAGTACTGTAAACAAATGACCTTAATAAATTCTTAATAATGCTCATATTGTTTTTTTAATTGCCAAAATCATTAGGCAGTTACACGTTGTGAGTACCCATTTATTTGGTTGAATTTTTAAATGAGAAAAAGGTTGGAATTTTCTTTCTTATATATTCATTGCAAGCTTTGAAGCAAGGTGAGGGACCAGACTACATTAATGACCCCTTACCTATAATTTAATATGACATACGCATGTCCCTCATCTAGATCTAGATACTATGTAGTTAGGAAATGATGTTTTTGGAAGGTAGGAGTAATGTTTTAGTTACAAACTATTTTTATAAATTATTGATATGGTAAATTCTTACTAATTCTAATCTGAACTGCCACTAAAATCATGTTTTTACTTATTAAAAATTATTTAGAAAAATACTTTAAGTCACATCAATAATTTGTAAAAATACTATAAAATAAATATATATATATTTTTTGAAGTGACTATAAAATAAATACTCTTGGTGAAAGAAACCCTGGTGCTCATTACATTAAATATAAGGTACAGGAGCAAATACCCTCAAATCATGGACGTTAGATGGCCATGGAATGAATTAATTATTCACTTTTTACTTTATAAATTCAATTAGGTAGATCTAAAATTTGATAACCAATAATCAATTGTAACTTGTTAGGATCTAGGAGCTCCTTCTGCTTGTGTTCTTAATTTATAGGATTGATTCAGGTAGACACTAGACAGTTTTGTTGTTTGATTTTATAATTTTTTATTTAATTCTTTTATTTAATCTTAATTTACAATTTAAAAAAATCTAAATGAAAATGACAAGTAAATATAAATAAATAAAACATATTGGAATTGTATTTTTTTTTTTTTTGGCATTCACACATGTAAACTTGAAGCTTCTTAACTTAGAGCTATTTTAGGAAATAACTAATTTATAAATGGAAAGTCTGTAATTTTTCTTTGTTTAGAACTCCTTTCTTTTAACTACTATAAATACTCAAATCAATCCCAAATAATAGTATTGGAGCAAATTTAATTTCTATTAACACAAAGCTTTTAAGCATTTTATCCCTATATAAAAATATGTCAAAATACACCATTAGTCCTTAAAGTTTGTTAGGTGAATGTTTTTGGTCCTCAACTTTCAAGTGAGCAAAATTAGTTTCTAATTTTTTTTTTAAATAAACTTTACTAGTTATATTGTTAATTACAGTTAATCGTAATGACTATATGTAGCTAACAGAGCAACGACGCAGCATTTTTTCATAAGAAATATGCACATCAATATACCCAAAATAACATCTTCCCGGGAGTTGAAGACTAGTCGCCCTCAATTAGAAAGGGAGATGATAATTGTTGTCATGCATTACTGATCTTTTGTAATTGCCATTGCAGAAAGTGACTATTGTTTATTAATTATTAATGTGTATATGCGGGTGCCGGCTGAAAGCGCCAAAGGTTGCCGAAGATTATTGGCAATTGCCTACGTACTCAGTCAAATTTGGTTGTAGAAAGTACAAAGTGCGTTAGATCTCAACCATGTATTTGGGGTAAAAAAAACAAAAGAAGAAGAAGGGAAATAAATTATAAATGAACGTGGCCGACACGGTAGAAAGAAAACAAAGCATCCTTCATTGCATTGAGAAAGAGTCCAAATTGACGTGTATTTTTTTCTTTTTTAAAGAATCCTAAAAGGTTGTTTGGATTTACTATTTTCAATCACTCGTCACCTTTTTTTTTTTTTTCTTCACTCATTACTTAAAAATTATGAGTCCCACACAATGGTAATTTCCATGGGACTCACGGTCGTAGTGTTGTCACGTCACAGTTAAGGCTTTCCTCCCCACCAATGGTCATAATTTATTTTGTGACCAACCTTTTTTTCTATATTTCACACTTCATTTTCTTTTTCTTCAGCTCCCAAACCAAATTGAAGAACACAGTCAAGAGCATCCATAGTAAAGTTACAAACTAGAATCTACAGATCAAACTACAAACCTGCTTGCTACAGAACAAGTAGTGAAATTCAACTCAATAATCAACTTAATTCCTTTGTCATATTCTCACCCTTTTATATCCTCAGCAACAACACCCACATGGTAAATTCCAATCTCTACCCAATACTCCCAACCGAATCATTACAATTTGAAACCAATACCACATCAAAAAGAAAACCCATGTATACTGTATCCATTCCTCATTTCACCAATCAACACAGACACATAAACAACAACAACAACAATAAAGAAATAAACTCTATTGAATACCATGACATAACCAGAAAAAATGTGCTCATTTTTTGCCTAAAATTTCAGAAAAGATGAGAGAAAAATTCATAACTGCTCTTGGAAATTTTCCTTCAAGCCAAACACCTCGCAAACGAAGGGGTAAGAGCGACGTTGATTGGAATTTGGAACTCTACAAGCGACTAAGGGGTAAGAGCGATGATGAGTGTGAAAGCTCCAGTGGTCAATGCAGTGAGCTATGCCATTTGGTCCTCATATTATCGACCACCACTGATCTGATCGAGGAGCAGAGCACGCAATTAATGGAGTTTTCTGGGTTCGGTTTCAAGGCTGAGGATTACGGAAGGAGGTCTACAACTACTTTCTGGGTTCGGTATCAGGGATGAGGACGGAGGAAGACTATGTATAGCGAATTTCTGGCTTCGGTGTAGTTGGGTGAGGGTGGAGAAGTTCCTAGTAAGAGTTCGACACAGTTGGGTTATGGGGGCTGAAGGAAATAAGAGTAAGGGAGAATATGTGGCCATGAAGGGCTTCGCAGGTAGCCGTTCTGTGGCACTGCACAATGGCCAGTTCGTGGGACCCAATTTTTTTAGGTTGAAAACATAACTGGGTTTTAGGCAGCGTCTGGTTGGATGTAAATCGAATTTCGACTGTAAAATAAACGTAGGAGAAAATGAATTCCGGTAAGGTAAATGAAATTTGGGTGTTTGGTTTTGCAATGAAAAATAATTTAGAAAATGATTTTTGGTGTTTGATAACATTTTGAAAATGCTATTTTTTTACAAATGCTTCACATTTTTTCAGCCATTTTCTCAGCTTTCAAACAAATTTTATAACAGAAAATTTCAAAATATACATTTAACACAATCAAAAATCAAAATAAAATCATTTATTCACAATATATCCATAATATACTCGGTGAGAGAAGGAAGAAAGAGTGAGAGATAGATCGGGAAAGAGAGAGATCGGTATCAACGGAGGACGGTGGCAGCGAGATCGGGAAAGAGAGAGATCGATACCAACGAAGGACGACGACAGCTAGATCGAGTGGGTGTAGGTTTGCCGAAATGGGGATTGGGTTATGTGGGTAGATGGGTAGGTTGGGTGTGGATCAGAGCTCATGGAGGAGGGTAGCTTGGATGATGGAAGGGGTGGTGATGGCGGTGGTGGATTGGAGACATGCAGCGGTGAAGCATGGTGGTGAGGTCGAGTGGGTGCGATCTCGGTGGTGCGGCGTGATCTGGGCGGAGGAGGCGACAATGGGGGCAGCACGATCTGGGCTGGCCTTGGCTTGGCTGGGCGGCTGGAGCTTGGCGTTGGACTGTGTGTGGAGTTGAGGTTGGTGTGTGGACTGGAGCTGAAATGAGGTTGGTGCGTGTGTGAGAGGAGTGTAATTCATTTGAAGGTAAAATAAAACCTGAAATGGTTTTACGCCCGAAATGCCTTATTTTACAGTCAACGCAGAATACCAATTCCGTTTGACCCAATTTTCAGTACCTACCAAACACACACGCGGGTGTAAAAGCATTTTCGAAAATCCTTTGAAGCCAAAACAAATGTAGCCTTAGGTGCCAAACGGGCTTTAAGAGATATTTCATCATTAATGGGTGATAGGAAATGAGTTATAGAGTGATGAGTGAACATTTTTATTTTTTTTAACTCAAACAGCCCCTAAGTATTTTAACACACATGGGGAAAATGAAGAAGATCTTAAAGAAACTAATAGTGGTATATATCCAAAAGGGTCTAACTCTTAGATACACAGTACGGACTTTAAACCTTTTTAACTTACACTCATTTTTTTAATATGGAATTTATCCACCGTAAATTGACCACATGGGCATATGTGACATTTGCATTAAAAAAAATATAAATACAATTAAGTATTCGAAAAGCATATTCAAGTGAATGGAAACCATTCTTAATAAATAAAATTCCCGTTGTAGCGTGTTATATGTACCATGATATATTCCCTTTACTTCTCTTATTAGTTATTACCAATAAATAAAATAAAAATATTTTTAACATAATAACATCTGACAAAGTTAAGTATACTTTCTTCTTCTTGTCCTGTTTGTTAAATTTTTAAATTGTCAAATGCATTTGTTCTCAATTATTATGGCATGCAACCAACTGACCAACAAGGCAAAGAAATAATTTAAATGTTTAAAAACACATGTATATGCCATTTTGTTCTCAGTTATGCCACACGACGAGACATCAATAAAAAAAGAAAAAAAAAAGAGACAATCTATCTTTTTTTTTTTTGAGAATCAGAGACAATCTATCTAGAAGACTAGAACGGGTAAAAAAAAGATTGGAAATTTTGGTGTATAAAAAATCATATAATAATGATAAATTTGTGACTTGGTTTTAGGAGGTACTAGGACTACAACTTGGTTTTGTTAGCAACAATCAGTTGGCAACTGGCCCCAAACCATGATACCTTGCGTGTGGAGGTTTAAAAGCCAAATATAATAGTATATATGTCGAGTGAGAGTCGTTGGTTAGGTTGAATGATGACAAAACTAAGAATGCTTCATTGATTTGGTGAGTGTAGACATCTTATATTATATTTGTATCCCAATAGACTACCGGCACAATTCGTGATCCGACCCGGTACTTTTGAGTCCCATGGTAGGCTTGGTAGCCACTAGCCCAATGAATTAGGCAATGGATTGATTTTTCAGCCCATGGATGCCCATTGGGCTAGCCCGTTAGCCTACAATATATAATAAAATAATTTGAGGAGTGTGGGGTAGCCCGCAATATATAATAAAATAATTTAAGGGGCTAGAACATGAGACATGAGAGAGAAAGATGTAAGACCAAACACCTCTAATCACTAGGATACCAAAAATGGCTATATTAAGTTATGCTTAATTAATATATATTTTTCTACTGAGTTAGATAAAGAGAGGGAAAAAAAAAATTAAAACTCAAAGTAAGTAGAAAAATGAATATTAATTAAGCATAACTATTGTAAGGGGAGAGATTAATGCCCCTTAATAAAATATGCGGGGAGGCTAAACTGAGACTCAACATTGGGCTTCAAGGTACAGGGACCCGACCAAACCAACCAAATTTGATCGACCTGAAGCCCAGTAGGCGGATCCAAATAGCTTGGTTTGTCGGATACGAGTTTTCTTCCTTTGAAAACCAAAACTTTGGTTCTAGTGGCAGATTAAAGAATTAGAAAATATAAATCAACTTGATCAAAGTATATTAAAATTACTTTTAAATTCCCCCCCCCCCCCCCTTCCCATGTTTCCTCTGATTGGTAGAAAATCTACCAACTTATCTTTAGAAATTATATTTTGTTTAGCCCTCATAATGTTTAGGCAAAGTGATAAGGTTTAAGATTTTTTCCCCACGTGTCTTCCTCTCACTAGTAGAAAATCTACCACCTATCTTCAAAATATATATATTTTTTCATCTCTCATTAGTTTCTAGGTAAGTTGTATACAGTTATCTTACACTTTTCCTACATGCAAAATCAAAAACAACCACTCAAACTCAAAATAAAAAATTTGGATATCTCTCTCTCTCTCCCTCTCTTTAGTTTTCACTTTTCACTTTTCAAGCTCTTTCCAGTCTCCATACTCCTCTCTAGCTGTCTTTATCATCACCATGTCGCTACCTCACTTTCTTTCCTCCACGGTCAAAATGAGTTTAGTCTCAGTATATTTTCTTCCTTTCTCATCTCTCTTTTTCTCTATTTTGAGATATGAGTTTATTATTTGTTCAAATCACTCTATAGTTATTGATTTGATTTGTTTGGTCATAGATTTGAGTTATTACTTATCAAACTTGAAACATTAACATAAAAATTTAAAACCCTATCACATTTTTATTTTGTTTATCTGATTTGTATTTTATTGATCATTTGTTTGATTTGTTTTATTAATATTTTTTGATTCATTTTGTTGACCAATTTGTAGCCCAGACTTGCCAAACCGACGATTCCAACTTGCCCAACTGATGACCCAAAACGTCGGGTTGGACCAGTATGTTCGATCGAGTATGAGTTCAATTTTCAGTCACCCAACTCAATCAAGTCGAGTACGGGTCAGCTCCAAACCCAACCCAACTTATGGATAACCCTAGGTGCAGTCCAAAGGCTTTTGGTGTAGTGATAGGCCTATCCAAGCAAAAAGTAAAGGTTGTACCTTAGCAAGACAACATCAGGGCTCAAGGAAACATTTTGTGATAATTAGTAAATACAAGGATAACTCTATTACAACAAACACAAAAAATAAAATAGTCCAATGGTAGAGTAGAATTAGATTGACGGTCCAATAGTTAATTATTAAACAAATTCAGATAAGTGTCCACATCAGAAAATTATTATGTTCTTTGATCAAAAGGGTCTTGAGTACTTTTTCCTACTACCGTATCAACATGAGGGAAAAACTCTATTGTCACAAATACATTATATCATTCAATGGAAACAAGTGGTAAGAACTAGAGGTTCCATGACTATATATATAAAAAAAAAGAAAAAGAAAAAAAAAAAAGAGGATGGCTATTTAGTATGGAATGAAGGGAGAAAGAGAGAGTCCAGCTTAATGCAGCAAATATTTAACCAAGATTCTTATGGAAAATGCATAATGGGTAGTGAAGGCTACTTTCAAGTGAGTTGGCGAATAAATGTATGGTGATAGGGAAAGGAAGAGGTAGAGAGACTTAGCTATTTTTGGCCATCGGTGATGAAAGGCTACTTATAACTAATTAGAGAATATTTCTGGTGCTGGGATTTGTTAAAAAGGAAAGGAATGTGTTGTGGATAGGTGAATATGGATTTTTATGGACTGCAAGAGGTTATTTATGGGTTGGAAGTGCTGATCTACAAGCTAAAGGAGGTCTTATTTATGAACAAAGGGCTGGAAATAACAAAAACGACATATAATTTAAGAGAGGTTGGTCTATCTTGGGAGAGTTAATGGGGGTTTTCTTTTTTAGTGGAGCTTAGGGGGTGATTAGCAAGGGTTAAAAAACATTGGGTTTGATTAGCAAGAAGAGTGTTAGAGTATTTAACCTAGGCTTTGGCTAAAAATGGGGTGATTTCCTTTTGGGATTTTTTCCCCTCTTTTGAGTAATATTAGCTGGAGGTGAATATTTGGCTAATCTTGCATTAAATGTTGAGATTCTAGGGATTGATTACAACCAATGAGGTTAAGGCAGGTATTAGGATTAGAATCTTGATTACTGCAACTGAGATTTGAGCCCTAAAGAGTAGGACTTGTCACCCCAAGCCAGGTGTCAAGTTTTTAGCCTACTTTAAAGGGTTCTATTGGAGATCTCTTTATGCCTTCCAACCACATTTCCCTAAATTTCTCCTTCTGGGGTTCATGGGCTTGAAACTTGAATTGATTCTTAGACATATTTGGCACTTAGAAAGTTGGTTTGTTGGACCTTGAGTAATTTGGTCATGGCCTCCTTCTGCTGGAACTAGAACTTGGGGAAGAAAATGAACATTTTTTGTCCATCAGACTTTAGGTGTCAGCCCAACCCCTGCATATTGTTCATGTCAGGAGTGTTAGTGGTAGTAGGACTGATGGGACATGTAGTTAGCTTTTAATTTGGTTTGGGAGCTTGGTTCTTCTCAAGGAGCTATCCAATTGAGTCTTGTTAGAGATGAATTGAAGGGATGCTGTCTAGCTGGCTTAGCTACTTGCTTTGGACTGTTTTGGTTGGTATTTTGGGTTGGGCTTAGCCTTGAGGGCTGAGCACTTCAGCTAGGCCTTGCTTTTGTGGTTCTCTCCACCTGGGCTTGTTCATTTTCCATCGCTTCTTGGGTCCTACAATATGGAAAATGTTGCCACATATTGCTATGGGTGTTTCTTTTTACTCCTCATGGGTTTTTATTGTTAATAAAAATATAATGTTTTCTTTGGTTAATGAATATTTGTAATTTGTTTTGGGTAATAATTTGCAAGGCTTTATAATAATAGTATTTGACATAAGCTTAATTATTTCAAAATGCTTGTTAATAATATTTACTATAAGGTTTTTAAATAATGACCTCCATGGTTCTTTTGGGAATAACATTTGCCATAGGTCTTAACAGAGGCAATATCTATGGGCTTTAAATAAGACTTAGTAAACATGACGTTCTCATGAGCTTTTAATAAATGATGGGTTTGTAGGATGAATAATTACCATGGTGTTGAAAGTAAAAAAGTATGAATATAAGATAAGGGCAAGACTTAGGTACTGTTTCTTAGGTTACCTTCTTAAGATTCTGCTATGTGGATTTTTTCTCATGGGATGTAAGGGTATTTTTTTTAATTAAATAGCCACATGGCTGATTCTTAAGAAGGGAACCTAAGGAACAACACCAAGGTACTGTCCCTAAGTTTTGTCAATAAGATAAATAGTGACTATGAGTTTTTATATAGATTTAATGGGTTTAAGATAAAAAATCATAGCCTTCTATGAGCTTTTTATAAAATGATTGCCATGGGTTTTGAAAATAGAGAATTACCATGAGTTTGTGATATGATTTAAAATAATTATTTATTATTATTTTTTGAATAAGATTTAAAATAATTATGGTTATGGGTTTAGGAACTTAAATAATCTTATTTGTCAAGAATTGTTTATCATTGGGTTTTAAGTAAAATACTTATGATATAGTATTTGCCAAGTATTAATAAACTTGGTCTTTTGATAAAATAGTGTCAAGTGGTTAGCTTGGATTTTTGATGTTATCAATAAGAATTGAGATTTGATGATGCCATGTAGCAATGTGCTTTGATAATAAGAATTGAGTTTTTCAAGTTGCCAATAAGAATCGGCCTTTGATGATGGCACGTGGCAATGAGCTTTGATAGTGTCAATAAGAATTGAGTTTTTTATGATGCTAATAAGAATTGGGCTTTAATAGATGTTTTGGATTAAGCTTGAACCATGGGCTTTGATTATAAGATTTGAGTCCTATTGATAAAATAATTTGGCCTTGAGTTTGAACCATGAGCTTAGCTTCTCTTTCTTTCTTTCTTTCTTTCTTTCTTTTCTTTTTTTTTTTTTTTTTTTTTTTTTTTTTTTGTTTTTAAGAAACAACCATGAGCTTTGTTAAATCATGATAATAGAATTAAATAGGATGCAAAATACTGGGCTTTTTGTAATGGTTTATATTGGTAGCCCAATCTAGTGATGTAAAGGAGAATATTTATGGGCTAACTTGATAATGGGATAAAAGATATTTATAGATGCCTAATCATAATTTATTGATGATATTTGGGGTTTTTTTGTTTTGTTTTGTTGTGTGAATGGGTAATGTTAATATCGAATAAAAATAAAACACGTGGCGGGTATGAAAGTGTGTACCTTAACAATTATATATATTTATATTTATTGTAGTAATGAAACTATTCTCACCTTAATATATTTATAAATGCATCAATGTACTTGTTTATTCCATTCAATACTAGTTACTCAATAGTTACACACCGAGAGAAAGAGATCAAAGAGGAAATTATCACCTTTCGAAGGTAGGTTCGGTCGACATGCCAAATCTTGGCATACACTATGGGATGGTATTTTACCACGTAACAAAATAAAAAAACAAATTTTGAAAGTGGGGGACTAGGTGCAAAAGTTGTTGGACTTGATGTTACAAAATTGTAGAACAACAACATTATATATCACTACTTGTTGCTAATATTACTTTTAGGGAAGCTAATAAGCCGCGTACCTCTAATGAAGGTAAAACATGATTTTCAGGAAGCCAACAAGTGTGTTGATGCACTAATGTGAAGGAGGGTGGAAACTCTAGCAAGATTTTGCATTATTTGAGAACTTTCGTACAAATGTTTTACTATTACTTTTAAATTTATAGAGTTAGACTAATGTACATGTAGTTTATCCCTAAGGACCTAATGGTTCATAAGGCTTTGAAAGATTCATGAGGAATTGATTTAAAAACCTTTACTTAACATCTTAGAGCACCCACAGTAGATGTGGGATATGTGCCAAATGCTAAATATTTGGCATATATCCCACACCAAACACCATTTGACCCCATTTATCAGATGTGTCATATCTCATATTTTTTGTAACATGCTACAGTAAAGTCACAAATTTGCAACGGTACGGAACGCGTGTGGCAAACTGATTTATTCTTTTTTTATTCCTCTTTCTCTCTCATCTCTCCGTCAGTCTCACCTTTCTCACCCCAATCCTCTCCTCTCAAACCCCAACCCTCACTGCTCTTCCACGCCCACGATCACTTCCACGCCGATGTCGACGCTGATCTCTCTCTAGCAATGGTTTTTCTATTTTTTTTTTTTGGCTGTGGTTTGATGGTTCGGTTCGGACGGAGGTGGGTGGGTTCGGATGGGCTAGGCTATGGGTTAGTGATGTCGGTGTGGGTCTGTTGTGTGGGTTGGCGATGACGATGACGGCGATGAAGATGGTGGGTTTGGAGTCTGGGTTGAGGTGGGAGGCGGTGGGTTTGTCGGGGTTTATGGTTGAGGTGGTGGTGGTGGTGGGGCTTTCGATTTGGTGTTGGTGAGCTATGGGTTATGGGTCAAGGTTTTGGGGCAGCAGCATTGTGGGTTGAGGTTGGTTGCGGCAGCGTTATGGATTTTGGTCCGGTGGTTACTTGAGTTTGTTTGTTGATGGGTTGGTTGGGTTGGGGTTTTGGGTCGGTGATTGGTTGAGACAGTTGATGGGTGGCGGAGGATTTGGCTGGATTTGTTTGGGTTGGGGTTATGGTTGTTTGTTGTGGAATTTGGCTGGATTTGCTTGGGTTTGCTTTGAGTTGTGTTTTTGGTTGTGGAGGATGTGGTGGTTGTGTGGTGGTGGCTGTTGGTTGTTGGCAGCAGTATGATGACTGTTGATTGTGTTGATGAGTTGTAAATATTATTTTAATGTGTAGTAAATATTATTTTAATGTATAGAATTGAATGATTAAACATCTGATAAATGAGATATTGTAAAATGATATGGTAAAATAATAAAACAGGCATTTGATGTGATAAAATGACATAATTTTTGTAACGGCTGCTACGGATGCTCTTAGGGCCATTTCCAGAAATTATTCACTCATTGTAATGACGTGGTGTAAGATATATATATTTTTGCTTGTAAGATATTTGGTGTAAGATATTTGAATATTAAAAAAAAAAGAAAAGAAAAAAAAAAAGTCGTTGCACATGCACTGGCATTTTCCACAAAGCAACCTGTAACCGGCTAAACCAGTGTCGTCAACGACGTCTTTCATCTCCCCAGCGAATCAAAACATCGTCGTTTCATTAATCCGTCAAGTCTATTATCGTGCGTCCGATCGATCCAGATCTCAATGCATTCACAATCCAACGGCTCAAAAGTCCCCTCTCATAACTTACTAGTAATAACGCGCCTTTTCCAAACTTTTATTCTCTCCTCGAAAACCATTTTTCTTAACGGCCGACCGGTGCTGACGTTTCACCAGGGACGCTTCGTTTCCTCTTTTCTCTCAAAAACTTCGAATCTCTCTCTTTCTCTCTCTCACTCTTCCCTCCGATCTGGTACTTCCTTTTCACAAATCCTCCAAATTATCGTCTCAATTTTTTAAATTTCAAATTTTAAATTCATTTTTTGTTTCATTTATTTATTAATCAATCAGTGTCATTTTCGTTTAGGGTTTGCTTCTTCGGTGATAGAATTTTTCAATGGCTGCTCCACCTGCAAGAGCTCGAGCCGATTACGATTACCTCATAAAGCTCCTTCTGATCGGCGATAGCGGTACGATTTTACTTTTTTGCCCTTTCAAAAAATCTGCCATTTCCTTTACTTGATTTGATCGTATTTTAGGCCTGATTCGATTGTAGTTTATGTTACTTTGAGCTAAACACCAACGATTGGCTAAATTTTAGTAGTTTTTATGAGGAAAATAATGGTGGATCTTTTGGTATGTAGTGTGGAATGCATTTCAGATTTGATTGGTAATTGTGTTATTAATTAACTGACTGCTTCTGAGTTTGGGGTTATTTGATAGTGCCACTTTAATAGAATTCTGTATATGATTTTAGCGCGGTGTAATTGAAAATGGCGACGCGTGTTAAACTTGTTATGCCAATGAGCTCTAGGTCAAATGGCATTTCCTCCTGTAATGATTGGATGAAGGGGGAGGGTGTGTGTAACTTACCAATGAAAAGGAAAAAAGGTAAGTAAGTGCTGTTTGGTTGAAGATAGGTTTTGATCTAAGGGTTGTCGTTGGGACGAAACTAAAGGAATGCCATTTATCTTGTCAAATTTTATGTCTTTAAAGTTTGATTTGATTGCGCATTTTTTGAGATTCTCCTACATCTGTTCTCTTTGAGTTGGAGAAAACTCGTCTGCAGGTTTGGTTTTGGTTTTCCATTATCTGTCAGAATCCTGAATAATATTTTTTTTTTCCATACCTCAGCCTTAATATGCGAATAAGAACTTGTGCGCAATAAGCTTGAGATCCTTTCTTCCATTTGTAACATGAACAAGTCATTTAAAATGAATTACCATCATCAAGCACCATACAACTCTCTTATAAGAATTGGATCTCATTGCATCTCTTTAATTTTGTCAAATTGAGTCTTGCTCTATAAATTCTTCCCAAATACATAGGTGACCAATTAGACTTTAAGAATCCCAGTGATCAGTGATGCCTCCGTGCACTTTATTCACTCGCCATGCAGGTTCTCAACTCACAAGCTCAAATAGCATAAGCAAACAATGGCAACACACACACGCACACACCCAAAGAGAGAGACCAAATAGAAAATCATCACTGTCTGTGGGTAGGTTTGGTTGACTAGGCCTAGAGTCAGTAGACAGTGTGGGATGGTCTTTACCATGTAACAAACTGAAATTACAAACTGTGAAAGTGGAGTTAGATGCAAAAGTTTTTGTGGACTTGACATCGCAAAATTCTAGTACTGACAATGTTACTTCTTCGCCTATTGCTGATTTTAGCAAGCTAATATGCCACATACCTCTAACAAGGGTGAAACACTACTTTTTAAAAAGTCAACAAGTGTGCTGATGCGCGGAGGAGGGTGAAACTATAGCAAGATTTTGCATTATTTGAGCACCCTTGTTCAAATGTTTGAATTTTATCGCTTTTAAATTTAGACTAAATGGATATATATTTTAACCTCAAGAGGTAGGGTTAGTGGTTCTTGAGAGGCTTTATAAGATTCATGAAGTATTGGGTTCAAAACCGTTAGCTAGAATTTTTGGGCCACTCGTAAGGAATTGCTCCTTGAAATTACTTGATGTATGTGGGACGCGGAGGGATTGCATACACCGCCGGGGGGAGGGGGGGGGGGGAATAATCAAGTGTTTGAAGAGATCGGGACAACTTTGTTAGTATTAAAAAAAAAAAAATTGTTGCATCAGTATTTTCCACAACTTATAAGAATAAAGATTCTCATGATTATTAAAAACTATGCCGATGAAAGAATTATTAAAAAGCACTTCTTTACGAGCATAAGTGTCCATCATCACTTAAATTTTTATCTTTGAGAACACTAGTGGGTTATTCAAATAAACATGTGTATGCAAACATTCCTTGTCCAAAAGAACACTCTTTAGGACTTGTATCAAACATGTGGTGTGCATCAATCTCTTGGATAGTTTCTTTAGTATGTATTGAAGTACTTGCCTCAACATCACCCATTATCAAAGTAGACATCATAATCTGGTGGAGAATCCTAGTCTGTGGCACCATCTCTTTCTAAAAGTTCATCATTCAATTCAAATATTCACACCAACCTATCCTTCAATCTGCCTCTTGCCACATATTTTATGGGTCTAGCATCATGAAAAGAGTTTTCTTCTCTATTATCATTCTCATCTTCAAGACCACATATCGGTATGTCCTAGGGGTTGCAGTTGCCTCTTGGAATCTCCATATAGGCTACTGTTGGTTCCCATTGCTGAAGAACTTGTACAACAAATCTTCAATCATGCGCCTATTCTCAGCATCCCTTTTTGCTGGTCTTGATTTCCCCTACCCCAAGATCTCTACCACTTAAAGTTGAGAGTTGAGACCTTTGACTCAAATCTAAATTTTGTGGCTTAAATCTAGGATCTTTTGCTTTAATCCACTTGATATGGTGAGGATAATTTAGTTCTAGTGTAGAAGAAGGGTTGGAGAAAAGGTTGCTTACAATGACTCAAGAGGCTATTTATAAAGGTCTTTAATCCTACGTTTAACAATTTAATCCCAACTTTATTACAGGTTATATTACTTACATGCCAATTGTGGGTTTTAGTTAGCTCGACTAAT
This sequence comes from Quercus robur, assembly GCF_932294415.1. Classification (NCBI taxonomy): domain Eukaryota; kingdom Viridiplantae; phylum Streptophyta; class Magnoliopsida; order Fagales; family Fagaceae; genus Quercus; species Quercus robur. The sequence continues at coordinate 1,840,834 of NC_065540.1, forward strand.
AAAGTCTCTTGTTTTCGAATAAGGGACCTGAGTTTGAATCCCATCTACACCAAAAACCAATTGGTGTCTTGGCTTGATGATTAAGAGCAATGATTATAGAGTGGACATCATAGGCTTGAATCTTGGCATATCTATAAAAAAATGTTACATGCCAATCACATTACCTTTTTAAATTTTAAAGACATAATAATTAAATAAAACATAACATAAAGAAATACAATACAATGGACTAATGGACCTTTCTTTCCTTGTTGGCTTAAATTCTCCTACATTACTATCACTAAAGGTCACCTGAATTTAGTGCTAGCTTGTAATGTGGGACTAGAAATAGTGTCAAGAGCCTTGTAGCTTAACTGACATCTCTTAGTGTTTCCAACATAGACATCTAGGGTTCAAATCCCTCTTTCCCCAATAACTATTGTATTATCGAAAAAAAAGTGGGACTAGAAAGAGTGATGTTATAATCACTAGAAGAGGCCTCTCATTTTTATATATATAATTTTTTTGAGATATACCTTGCATCTTGTATATATTGAATTAGGATGCTGAATACTTCTACTGTACCTGTATTTGACACGGCAGGTGTGGGTAAGAGTTGCCTCCTCTTGCGGTTCTCTGATGGGTCGTTTACTACTAGTTTTATTACAACTATTGGGTAAGTGATTTCTAAGCCAGTATATACTGGGAATTTTTTTTTTTGTTTCTCCATGATCAGTTTCTAATGTCACTGGGTTTGATTATCTTTTACAGTATTGATTTTAAGATAAGGACCATAGAGCTTGATGGCAAAAGAATCAAACTACAAATTTGGGATACTGCTGGCCAGGAGCGGTTTCGAACGATTACAACTGGTTAGTATCTGGCCTTGAAGGTGATATCAATTGGGGTTGTAAATGTACTATTTATACAAAATTTATGGTATTGCACACATTATGGGAAATGCAGTTTTGTGTTGCATTGTTTGGAGTTTTCATAAGTTTTACAAAACTTTTTTTTGTTATCTTTGGCACAAAGGTGATTGAGAAAACTCACAATTGTGGGTGTTTTTGTATGTATTAGAGCATGTTTTTATAGAGGAGTAACATATAGTGTATGATATAACTAAACAGGAGCTTAAATAGTTTGCATAATCAATCAAATCGGAGTTGCAGTAAGGATTGACAGGCTGACATTTTAGCTGGTGTCTCCTGCCAAAAGCAGGAGCACGAAGGCATGGCATGTATGGATTAACTGTAAAGTACTTGAGCCTCTTGGCTTGGTGGTATCATTGAGGGGTAAATATATATGGTTTGCTCAATTTTTAGCAGAGCTGTGTTTGCTCAGATATTATACTGTTTTAATATAGTTTTTTTTTTTTTTAATTTAAAATTTAAAATTTAAAATTTTTAATCTTTTAATTATAGTTTATTTATTCAAGAATAATACTTGCAGAGCTTTGTTTTAATTGATAAATATTTATGTTTGATTACCATCCAAGTGTTGCTTTGCCTAATTTCAAGTGTTAGAAGCTTTCAGCCAAAAAAAAAAAAAAGATAAGAAAAGGAAGTGTTTTAGAAGCTTGATCAAGTATTGCTATCTTCTGCAGCTTACTACCGTGGAGCCATGGGAATTTTACTTGTGTATGATGTCACTGACGAGTCATCTTTTAACAGTAATGTCTTCCTTTACTCTTGTTATTTGAAGTTGGGAATCCTGTGATTATATTGATCACTCTTCTGCTTAACTGTATTTTATAGAGCAGACTAGATTTTTCGTGTTGCTATAATTGTGACACTTGATATCTTGAGGAGCTTCATTGCTTGGATGGAGTTTTTTTCCAATCAATGGTGAATATTAACTTTTCTGAGTATAAATGTTAATCAAACTGATTTATTTTTACATTCAGACATTAGGAATTGGATTCGTAACATTGAACAGCATGCTTCTGACAATGTCAACAAGATACTGGTTGGTAACAAGGCTGACATGGATGAAAGCAAAAGGGTCTGTCCTCCTCTGTGTGTGTGGGTGTGTGTGTGTGTGTGTGTGTGTGTGTGTGTGTGTGTGTGTGCATGTGCCTTCACATGCATGCACATGCAGGTGTGCGCATGCATACGTGCATCAGTTTTCTTTTGGGTGCATGCCTACGTGCATCAGTTTTCCTTTGGTTATTACTTATGTTGACTTGATGATGACCTTATTTTCAGGCTGTTCCTACCTCAAAGGGTCAAGCTCTTGCTGATGAATATGGTATCAAGTTCTTTGAGACTGTGAGTAAACTTTGTTGCTTATATTGAGCTTACAGTACTAGTTGGATTTTTCTTTCTTTCTTCTTTCTTTTTATGTTGTGAAGCCTGAAAATTACAGAGTGCAAAGACAAATTTAAACGTGGAAGAGGTTTTCTTTTCAATAGCTAGGGATATTAAGCAAAGGCTGGCGGATACTGACTCAAGGGCTGAGGTATAAGTATAACTTTGTTCGAACTTTGAAGTCATAAAGTGATAAAAATAAATAAATGTAAATGGGTTTTCTTCTTTTTTTGAAGTATTTTACATTTAACTAAAAATCTACACCAATCCTATATATATATGTCCTCTTGTAGCTTGTTCTAACAGAGTTTTAATTGTTGGATCTTCTCAGCCACAGACAATTAAGATTAACCAACCAGACCAGGCTGCAGGGGCTGCCCAAACTGCCCAAAGATCAGCTTGCTGTGGATCTTAAGCACATCGTCCTGAAGATGGGATCACAAGGATACATTTTCAAAGCAACCAGTTTGATGGAAAAAACTAATTTTGTTATAAATGTCTTTGTTGCCTGTATTGCCTCTCGCTGTTATTATTTTACGATCACTACTCATTTGGGTATGAATGGTAGATCTTCGTATTCTAAGATTAATTATATATTAGTTTGTTTTCCTTTTTCGGTTGTTGGTTTTTTGTTTTTTTGGGAGCTTGATAGAATCTAATTTGTTCTTGTCAGATTGCCATTACGAATTCTGATGTTGATAGTTGATTAGCAACAGCCTGCCTTTTTTTCTTCAGTTTTTCATAATAACTGTGTTTAGGTTAGCTTATTTTCTTTGACTTATTTTGCATAAAAAATTGGTTAAATTTCATTAACCTATCCTAAGGTTTGGGCCAATACCAATTAGGTCCAAGATATTTCAAAACTGGCTAAATTAGTCCCTAAACCCAAGTTAGCTCCTAACCACTGTTAGACCCGTTAGTTTGTACCCGATTTCCCTTCTCCTCTCTCTAATTCGCTCCTCTGGCAGTCATCCCTCTCTTCTCTCTCTCAAGACAGCCAAAACAAAGTCTCTTGTACAAAACCACAAGAAACCAACACAAAAATCATAAGATTTAGTTTTGAATCCATGAACATCCTCTGCCAAAAATAAAAAGCTTGAGTAAGGGAAAGTGTCAATTTCACCAAAAAAATTAAGATCTAAAATTATGTTATTCCCATATTTCTCAAGCAGCCTACTGATATGAACAGGCTAGAAGGTGGGGCTGGAATGTGTTCAATGGTGGTGGAGCCTCAAATTTCCCATCATCTTCTAGTAGAAATAGAAACTTATTTTTTACAAAATTACCAAACCCATTTCAAAATCAACCCCAAAATCTCTTTTTCCTGACCCTAAAACACCTAGTGCCCCAGTTTACAAACCCAAATCAAAATCACTAAATCCCTAAAGCCAATAGAAAACCCAATCACTAAATTAACCAATCACAAAACCAAAGACAAAAGGAGATTTTGGCCATAAACAACCGGAGGAAATAAAGAAGAGTATAAGAGAGATAGAGAGGATAAAGCGGCGATCAGTGGTTGTGGTGGTGTCGTTGAGCTCAGCTACCATCTGTGGTGGTGTGGGCTTCGTGGAGCTATGGCTAAGCTTGAGAGAGAGAGAGATAACCATCGTTGTGGTAGTTCATGGTGGCTATGGCCTGTTGGAAATAACCATTAGATTTTGAGGGATCTGATCTGAGTTTAGGGTTAGGGAGGGAATGAGAAAAGTTGAGATGAGAGGAGAGAGGGACGAGAAATATGAGAGAGTTTGAGAGAGGGGAGAGAGAGAAGAGAGGCTTAAATGACTAACGAGGCTTAAACGGCGTTTTGGACCAAGTTGGGTTTGGGGATGAAGTTGGTTAGTTTTAAACTGTTTTGGACCTCCTTGGCATTAGCCCAAACCTCAAGGTAGGTTAGTGAAATTTATCCTAAAAGATAAGTTGGGTGAAAATAAAATTGTACATTTGTACATAGAGAAAAGTGAGCATTTAAAAAGACCCGGACACAAAAGTCAAATGGGGGTATTTATTTTTATTTATATTATTTTTTATTCTTTAAGATTAGCCAAATTAGAACTAAAAGATTCTATTGTTGTAAGTTAGGAAAGAAAGCTGCCTCATCGCTAAAGAAATTCTTTCCTAAGTAACAACTTTTGTTTCGTTTGATTGATTCAGATGGAATGTAGGGCAGCCTATAAATAGAAGAGTGGGTTTTTCTGGTAGCAACAAACTGACATTTAGCATATCTAATTGGACAAATTTTTCGTTGAAATTGATTTGGAACTTCTCCAATATATTATGTGACGATTAACAAAACTATTTATATGTATTAAATTACTTAATGCATTAAATATGTCATATAATTAAAGCACATCGTTTGAATTGTCATATATTGGGTTAAAGAAATTTTTCTTCAAATCATTCTGGAAGTAAATTAGGTAAATTCTGATCAATTAGGATGGGGTTTAATTCACCCTATGTAGGAAATAAGTGGACTTCAAGCTAAAAAAAAAAAAAAAAAAATGATGATTTCTAAATCCTAATCCTATATATTTACCTTCCTAACTCAAAAGCACATGTAGCATGACCAAGAAGTGGCCAAGAGCATTATAGTTCAATTAGTTGATACTTTTTGGTGTTTTCAATGGAGACATTAAGAACATTCACAATGATGGTGGTATACTTAAATTTTTTTGCTAATGAGCTATAGTAAACTACCATCTATGACAGTTTATTGTAACTCAGAAGTTATAAAATGATGTTCTCTCTCTCTCTCTCTCTCCATAATTGACTGCCCTCTCGCCCAACCACTCCATTGAAACACACAGTCGGTCCCACTTATCTCTGTTGTGGTTGTCTCTCGTTCTCCTCTCTCACCTCTTTCCTCTATCTCTTTGCCTCACCTGTCTCTCTCTATTCCCCCTCTCACCACCACTTTGCCACTGTAGACCATATCTCTTCTCTCTTTATTGGGATTGAGATCGAAATTTGGGTACGTATATTTTGTGATTGGGCTTTTGTTTTGTGTGTGTTCATACGAGTTGGTGGCTGTGGGTTTGGTGGTGGTGGTTGATTTTAATTGTGGGTTTTGTGGGTTTGGTTGTGGTGGTGGGTTGTGGTTGTGATGGTGGGTTGTTGTGGCTGGTGGTGCGGTAGCTAGTTGCTATAAGTTTTTGTGGTGGTTGTTTATTTATTATTTTAATGAGTTGTTTATATTATTTTGAATGAAGTGTTATAAAAAATAGAACCCTTGATGTTAAATGTATTGTAAAGTGAGGTAGTAAAATAGATAAAATAGTTTTTTGAGATGCAAAAGGCTAACTATTTTAGCACTATTACTGTAAATGCTCTAAGGGGTTCAAATTCTCCCTTTCCATTGGTAACAATCGAATTATCAGCAGAAAAGAAAACTAAAAAGAGTTATTGACAATTTGACGAGACTTCAATAAATTGAATATTGATGTGTAGACCCCAAAAAAAAAAAAAAAAAAGATTCATGCATTCTATACCTTTGATGTTAAATGTATTGTAAAGTGAGGTAGTAAAATAGATAAAATAGTTTTTTGAGGTGCAAAAGGCTAGCTATTTTAGCACCATTACTATAAATGCTCTAAAGGGTTCAAATTCTCTCTTTCCATTTGTAACAATCGAATTATCAGCAAAAAAAAAAAAAAGAAAAAAAAAACTAAAAAGATTAATAGACAAATTGTCGCGACTTCAATAAATTGAATATTGATGTGCAGACCAAAAATAAAAAATAAATAAAAATCATGCATTCTATATTTATGCTTGTTCAAAGCGTTCTTAAGATCTTTTGAAGTGCCCTATGTACACTCATTTTTAAGAATTAAGTATTCAAACACCAGTCAACCTAAATGATAAAGAATGATTTGGTTGGTTTTGACAACAATGAAAGCAATCTTCGATGCAGGAGTAACTTCAATACAGTGTTTTCCAGTTTTGACAACAGTGAAAGCAATCTTCAATGTAGGAGTAACCTCAATACGTAGTTTTCCGGTTTTGACAACGGTGAAAAAAATCTACGATGCAGGAGTAACCTCAATACAAAGTTTTCCGGTTTTGACAATAATGAAAGCAATCTTCGATGCTGGAGTAACCTCAATACAGAGTCACAATTTGGTGGGTAGGATTGGGATTTTCCTACAAGTATCCATGAATCTAATGAATACGTTTTAGCTGTTCACTTGAACTACATGACATCTAGATTATTTATCTGTGGTGGAGATGCGCCATTGTTGATAATACAATGGTCATTAAATGTGTGGTCGACAACAAAAAAGGGTAGCAGACCATCCGATTAACTATAAAAAGTTTGATTCTCAAAAAAAGAAAAAAAATGCGTCTCAAAAGAAATCAGTTGATCATGTGAATATTTCTTTGTATCTTAGAAGAACAAAATTTATAACAAATCATAGGGTGGTAAGTTGTTATTCGTGCTAATTTGAATTTACAACTTAAATAACTTTTTTGCCTATCCATAATAACCAATAACAACCTGCCACTTAAAATTTGTTGTGAAAATATTGTGGACATAACATTTCTCTTCTGTGTTAGAACCCCTTTTCCTCTCTCTTGTGTGTGTGTTTGTTTCTCAAAAAAAAAAAAAAAAAAAATCTCTTTTATTAATGAAAATTGAAGATCCAAAGTACATATTACATAACTTAAAAAAAAAGTGGTGTTGCCAAGAATTCATCTTTAGGAAGTCAAACTAACACATCCACTTACTACTTGGTTTATAGCCAAACTAAACCCAAAAGTTTATTAAATTGGTGATGGATAATGGAAACTAAAGACTCTTCCAAAACTCAAAAAATTGAGTTTGAGTGATGAAAACCGGGAACAAATTTTTTGAGTTTTCAAATCTTCAAATTTGAGTTTCAGTTGCATTGTTGTTATTTTGGTGACTTTGTGGGACCCATGTGCAGTGAGTTGTCACATTAGACCCACTACTCATTGATATTACTATTGATATTATTGTTGGCACACCTTGAAACAGCCATATACGTGCTTCGAAACTATAGGGTTGTGAAACACACACTAGCAAATTCTCATCTTGTGAGTTGTGATTAAAATAAAAATAATGACTCTATAAACAAGTAAATAAGTAGTTGGTTAAATTTGGACGTCAAGGCCCATCGAAATCTGGCCCTAGTCAAACTATGAGCCCAACCTGCCCAAAATTTGTGCATTCGGAGGCTAAAAGAAGTGATGGGAATCGTAATCACGTGACACATACAACTATCAGGGGTCCTTTTGCAGATCGCACTACACCTCTCAATGGTGAGGATCAGTCTAGACTGACACAACATCATGCACCAAGCAAAGGTCATAATCGAGGGCAGAAAAATAAGTAAAAAGCCCGGATTCTTACTGGGGCTAGAGGCGGTTTGATGAGCTCCTTTGACAAAGAGACCGGACTCCAAAACTCTGTTTGGACTAGCAGCAAGTCCACCAGGATGTCGATGACGGTATGGAGATCCTCCGATCAGACATTGCTATATTTTCAAGTGTTCACTGCTGGGGACTCTAAGGATCCAAACAAATCCAATGGAGTAGAAACCGGAGATACCGCCACTTATCCTGATGAGGCAGAGATGATGTCTTCCCCAACAACAGGCTCGTTGTGAGACATTACACATCAGGATCAAGGCCAAAGTGGGGAAGTGGCAGGTGCTCAGTCAGACACTACTGTGAACATCTCGAGGGCTTCTTTGAAAAGAATCGATCCAGTTTTGAGAGCCAAATCGGAAGCCAGACAGAACAATGAAGAAGATGATCCTCATCATACTGATGACAACGAAGACCAAGTGCAGGCCGACAGTAGGAATGGCCACGATGACGATGAAATGTGTTGTGATGAGGGAAGTGATTCACACCTTTTCTGAGTTTATTTACTACCTATTTATTTTATTATAAATGAATATTGTTAGTTGGAATTGTCGAGGTGCTCTTAACCCCTCCTTTAATAATTCTGTTCGTGATTTAGTTCAAACTTGGTCTCCTGCTATTTTGATTATAACTGAAACCATGGTTAGTGGCACCAGGGCTAAGGATATCACTGATTGATTACCGTTTGATGGAGCCATCCATGCTAATAATATTGGTCTGATTGGAGGATTGTGGGTTCTCTGGGATTCAGGCTAGGCTGAAGTGTCTGAGTTATCGTCCATTGAACAGGAAATTCATGCCATTGTCAAGGATTTGTCTATGGGTACTTCCTGGCTTCTTTCAGCTATCTACGCTAGCCCCAGATATGCTAAAAGGAAGCTGTAAGGACTCAATTTGTAACGATCCCGAACTGGTATTGGGTTCGTACGTTAAAGGCCCAAACAATAAAATTTGTAGAGCGTGGGTGTCCAAGAACTAGGTTAACTTTAAAAGAAAAACGATTCAACCTCACGTTTACAGATGGATTAGCACCGATATAACTATTAGTTTTTCTTTGAAACAAGTACAGTTCTTTGGTTTCTAAGCTTTTTTCCTGAGTGTTCTTTGTTTTTTTATTTTTATTTTATTTTTATTTTATTTTTATTTTTTTTTATTTTTTATGTTCCGATCCCCCTTTTCTCCATGCTTTTCTTTCATGTTATATACTGCCCTCTTCATATCATCTTCATCACACTCGTGTAAGTTGGGTTCAAGGGATCTCTTTCTGTTCCATCTAACACCTTATGGAACCTCCTACTAGCAGCTGTAAGGCTGCTTCATCACTGTTCAGGCATCACCTCCACATTAATGTGGCCAGAGAGTTGGTTGAGAGGCAATTAATGCGGAGGCAACTGTTGTTATAGATATTTGTTTGCCTTCTCTTTCTTACCCTTGGTCCCATATCCCACTTTTAGTGGTAACGTAGTTCCGAAGTATGTTTGTAACAAGGTGGCGTTCTGGTTATCCTCGGACTCATATTACCGAGAAGGATTTTGTCCTCGGACGAATACTGAACTCACCTTACATGGTATCTACTCTTCCTTTCGTTTGGTTACCCGTACTACCTGATATGGGCCTCCTCGGATAGTTTTACGTCCTCGGATGGGCCACAGGCCCAATTAACTTGACTTTAATAATTTTAGCGACTAACCAGCTCCCACAGAAGCTATTGTGGGAAAATCTTGCCACCGTTACTGGTCAACACTCCATGCCCTGGGTTATGGTTGATGACTTCAATGAAGTGCTAGATGGTGAAGATAAATTTAGGGGCAGAAGCGTGAATCTGAGCAGAGTTATGAAGTTTTAGGAATGCTTAAATAACTGTAGAATGACTGATCTTGGCTTCTCCGGACCAAGATTCAATTGGTCTAACCTTCGTCCTCTCTCTCAGCTAGTTAAGGAGAGAATCGATAGAGTGTTTGTGAATACTGAGTGGAACAACATCTATCCGGAAGCGAGTGTTACTCACTTGGAGAGGGCTTACTCGGACCATAGTACCATTGTTCTTAAGTTGAAACATGAAGCTGGAGTGCAATTTCCTCGGCCATTTAGATTCCAGCCAATGTGGTTGTCTGATCCTTCATTTCCTAGTGTGGTAAAGGCAACATGGAGTGCTTCTAACAGCTTGGATGCTGCAGTGACTAATTTTGCGGCTAAGGCAAAGGAGTGGAATAAGAATCAATTTGGTAACATTTTCCATAGGAAACAAAGACTTGGTGCTTGGCTTAAGGGCGTTCAGTCTGCACTTGCGGATAGGCCTAGTAGCTCTCTCATTGACCTAGAGAGGGGCTTAAAGGCTGAATATTTGGAGGTCCTTCGCCTTGAAGAAATTTTGGAGTATGAAGTCGCGTATCACCTGAATTATTGAAGGAGATAGAAACACGACTTTTTTCCACACGTCAGCCCTTGTCCGTAGAAGAAGAAATAAGATTACCTGTATTAAGGATCGAGTGGGAAATTGGCTGAATGGAGACTATGTAATTGCTGAATTCATAAGACAAGGGTTTATTGACCTATTCTTCTCATCGCAAATTAATGTGCCTATTAAAGATTGGATACCACCTTGCTGGTAATGCAGATTGGGTAATGAGGATAAAGGCAGATTAGAAGTACCAGTGACGGACGGTGAGATTTTTTATGCTCTTAAAACCTTCAAGCTTTATAAGGCACCTGGTCCAGATGGGCTTCATGCGGGATTCTTTCAGTGTTTCTGGCTCATTGTTGGGAATTCAGTCAAAACAAAGGTAAAATCTATATTCTCTACTGGGGTTATGCCAAAGTATTTAAATAAAACTCTTATTATGCTGATCCCTAAGTGCAAGAGTCCTAAGTCTCTAAATAATTACTGGCCTATCAGTCTTTGCAATATAGTTTACAAGCTTGTCACAAAAATTATTGTTGGCCATATAAGACACCTGCTGCCTTCACTGGTCTTTCCCCTCCAAACTACATTTGTGCCTGGCAGAAAAGAGGTGGACAATGCAATAACAGTCCAGGAGATAGTGCATTCCATGTCAAGGAGGAAAGGAAGGACAGGGTTGATGGCTATAAAAATCGATTTAGAAAAGGCATATGATTGCCTTGAATGGAACTTTATTCGAGATACGTTGAAGTTGTTCAACTTTCCTAATCATCTGATCTCTCTAATTATGAGTTGTGTGTCCACTTCCTCCATTTCTGTGCTAGTTAATGGTGGGGGTCTTGATTATTTTCATCCTTCTAGGGGAATTCGCCAAGGGGACCCTTTATCCCCATACCTTTTTATTTTGTGTATGGAAGTTCTAGGAGCGTTAATTACTGAGAAGTGTGAAGCCAAACTGTGGGACCCTGCTAAAGTTGCTCTGGGGGGTATAGCATTCTCACATCTTTTCTTTGCGGATGATTTGGTACTCTTTGCTAAGACTGATCGGAAAAATTGTATTGCCATAAAAAATGCCATTGAGACATATGGTGTGCTTTCTGGGCAGAAAGTGAGTGATGAAAAATCCCGTGTTTTCTTTTCCCCGAATATCTCTAGAGAAGCTCGTGAGGAATTATGCAGCACGCTTGGGTACCGGTCTATACCAGCTCTAGGGAAGTATTTAGGATTTCCCATTAAGCATACCTCGGATCCTCATGATTTTGGATTTGTCATTGAACGGGTCCAAAGCCGACTCGCTGGTTGGAAATCCCATTTTCTTTCCTTTGCAGGACGGCTTGTACTCACACAAGCTGTTACCGCGGCCATCCCTAGTTATATCATGCAGTGTTCAATCCTTCCCCCCAAAATTATCAAGCGTGTGGACTAGCTTAGTTGGGATTTCTTATGGGGGTCTAATAAAAATAAAAAGAAAATCCATATGGTGAGTTGGAAGAAGGTGATGAAGCCCAAGAAAGATGGGGGTCTTGGTTTGCAAGTAGCCAAGGAAAAGAATATTGCCTTGCTTGCTAAATTGACTGGCGTATGCACCATGAAAAAGAATCCCTGTGGGCTTGGGTGTTGATTCATAAAAACATCAATTGTAGGAGTGTTGGGAACCAAACCAGTGTGGGAATAATTAAAGGGTGCTCTACCGTGTGGAAAGGTATTAAGGAAGGGGAATCTATTTTTAAGAAAGGTACCAAGTGGATTGCAGGTCAAGAGAGCAATTTATCATTTTGGTATGATAAGTGGCTCAATAAGGGGACACTGCAAGAGCTTATTGCCGGCCCTTTTAATAGAGAGGAAGAAAACCTCCAGCTCAAAGATGTCTTTAAACAGGGCCGATGGGACTTGGGGTGCATCTCCTTTGCTTTTCCTTCGATTCTAATGCAGGATATTAAAACAAATCCTATGCCGCTCATGACTACTAGCTAAGAACGCATCTCTTGGTTTTTGTCCCCAAATGGAGAATTTGTTTTGAAAGATGCATATAAGCTTGCATGTATTGAAGATGGTAGCCATACCTTTAATACTGACACTGGTAGTTAGGTTTGAAAAATTCCTACACTTCCAAAAATCAGGTGTTTTCTTTGGCAATGTTGCCACCTAAGTATCTCGTCAGAGCAACTCTTGCTTCCAGAGGATTGAACATTTCCCACCTTTGCTCCCTTTGCAATAATGAAGCTGAATCAATCATCCATATGTTGAGAGATTGCCCATTGGCCTGTCATGTTTGGGACTCCCTTATTCCCCCTTCTGTAATAAATACTTTCTATGGCTCAACCTTGGTGAACTGGTTGCGTACCAATTGCAAATCTAATGCTTGCTCTCATTTGGGAATTTTCTGGAATGTTATTTTTCCTTTTGGTGTTTGGAGTATTTGGTTGCACAGGAATAAGGCTATCTTCAGAGGCAATAACCCCCCAAAGTTGAACAGCTACAAAGTGATCATTAAGGCAGTAGAATTTGCTTTTTTGGGTGTGAATGGGAGGAATGTTAGGGTGAAAACTATTATTTTGGTTAGATGGACTTCACCCCTGGTGCAGTGGGTCAAACTCAATTCGGATGGGACTTCAATGGGCAACCCAAGGCGTGCGGGTGGAGGAGGCATCATCAGGAATGCAGAGGGCAAGTGGATTAAGGGGTATGCGAGAGCTATTGGAAAACGACTAGCGTTGCTGCTGAATTGTGGGCGTTGAGAGATGGAATTCAATTATGTTTAGAGCTGAATCTCCTTGCGATGATTATTGAATTGGATGCTATGCTTGTTATTGATCTGATAAGGAATATGAACCACAACCCAAATGGAAATAACAATCTTGTTGCTGATTGCAGAGAAGGAATGGCTAGAGTTCCAAGGGTTCAAATCCAACACTATTATAGAGAGGCCAACAAATGTGCGGATGCACTAGCTAGGAGGGGTGCGTTGCTTCCTTGTAATTTTCTTGTTTTTGATTCCCCCCAGCAGACGTTGCTCTGTTGTTGAGTTTAGACGATGCTGGGATTTTGTATTAGCGGAGTGTTGCTCCTATTTCAATTGCTTAGTTTATAAAACTTCCCTTTTCACCAAAAAAAAAAAAAAAAAGTAGTTGGTTTTTTAATCCTTACCCACCATTTGTCAAAATTAAAAAAAGAAATGAATAATAATAATAACAACAATAACAACAACAATTTATGTGAGCTTTGGCTACTACCATCCCCATCAAATTTTTTTTTTTAAACTATAATTTGAAATATTGATAGAAAAAATAGGAAGAGTGTGTGTGCGCACACGTGCACACACACATAAACAAGTAGGGAACTATCTTAGAAATAGATATAAAAGAGTAATTTGGCTTAAAGACCCTTTGGCTTAGTTTGACCTTATTTTTCTATTGATTAAGAAAAGATTTTTTTTTTTGTTGGCCAAAGATTTTTAGTGGTATTAAATTTAAACATAAAAAATTCAAAATAAATACAGAATTTTTAAAAATATTTGCTAAAATGTTTTAAATTTTTTTTTATACATATCCTATTTATAATCTAATTTTTTATACATATTCTATTACTATCTCCTAAACACACTTATTTTTTATTCTTGAGTAATGTTATGTCTACAACATTTTCATAACACATCATAGGTGTTAAGTTGTACTAGTTCTAATAACAACCTATCACATAGAATTTGTTATGAAAATGTTGTGAATGTGTCATTTCTTTTTATTTTTCAACACTCTCACAGTTGCCACTCCTTTTTCATTTCTTATCTCTATTTCATTAGTAAAAAAACCATTTAATTAATGATGGAAAAACACCTCTGCCTGTGGCTCACCCTAGGCAGGTTCTATCAGCCCTAAAGAGGAAACAGGGGGTGGCTAGTCTTAGGCGAGTTAGATAACAGCCTAAGGCCCTCAAATTTTAACAAATTATGTTAGTTTTTTTATTCCCATAAAAAAACTATAAAATAAATTAATTAAACCCTAAATTACAGCCAAAAAAATTAGGGAAAAAATGTCAAAAAAAAAAAATTGAGAAAGAAGGCTTTTAATGTAGGAGTAATAAATTATACCCATAATATTAAGAAAAAAAACAAAAAATTTTAATTTTCTTTTGACCTAAGAGTTGAAATCTCTCTCTCTCTCAACAAAGGAGAGCAAAACCCAAAAAAAAAAAAAAAAAAAAAAAAAAAAAAAAAATCCCCCAAAAAAAAAGCTCATACCTCTTCTTTTTCATATTGCACATCACTGGAAAAAGTTGCTTTAAAAAAAAAAAACATTTTTTTGCATTTGTCGTTGAACATGACTAAGCAGCATCAGTCAAACTCTCTAGTACGTTGTCATTCCTTTAGGTTGGAGACTTTGAGATTTTTTCCATGTTTGTTTTGCCTTTTACAGTTTTGTTTGGTTCTTTAGTGCTACTTTTAGTCTTTACTTATTAGGTTTTTACCCGTAAAAGATGGGTAGTGGACCTCTTTTATTTGGTCCACACCCTTCTCCACACGTTTCACCATATCTAGCCCCTCCTTTCTTTTTTGGGTCCAAGCGAAATCCTTGGTCATTTTATTTTTTATTTAAATAATAAATTGAGTTTTGTGAAAATTAAAATACCAAATAAATATATAATTAATTAATACTAAATATGATATTTATTATAATGTTGATGGTTTAGATTTATTTTCATAGTTAAAATTTTTAAAAAAAGTTCTAAAAACATAAGAAAATAGCCTGGACTAAATTATATATATAAAAAAAACTAGATTCTTTTCCAAATGCGATAGCTTAAGATCTTTTGAAATATAAATTACACACTTTTATTTTAGGGATAAGTAACAAAAATAAAAGTAGTTTGGTCAACACTCTTTAGCTTACAAGTATCAAATGAAGAACTGTTTGGTGGGAAAGATTGTCATTTTCCTCCAATTATCAAATGAAGAAATTTCAGCTGTTCACCTTAACTACAAGAAGATATCTAGATTATTTATTCGTGGTGGAGAAATGCCATTTGTTGATATTGAAATTTTAAAAACTTATATAAAATGTGAGACAGACAACCAGACAAAGAAATAAAGCAAGCCGACCATTCTATTACTTAACTATATATAACTATACATATATAGTGAATTCACAAAGTGATAATGTGAATATCTCTGTCACTAATCCTCAGTCAAAAAGATGTAGAAAAAAGAGAGAAGAAAAAAAAGGAAAAGGTAATGTTGTCGGTGTTGGTAAACCTTAGACTCTTTTGTGGCCCATTTATTGTCAAAATTTTTTTTTCATCATAATGCATCTTGTCGGTTTTTTAGTGTAGGCCAGCAAATTGCATGTTACTAAGATATCATAAAATATCTCCAAGGTAGAATAGAGAAAAAGGCATGGGGCCGATAAGTTTACACTAAAAAAGATAAAATAGAGAAAATGAGTGAGGTCGATAAGTTTATACTAGAGACTTTTTTTTGGTATTTAGAAAAGAAGAGGAAGAGGAAATGGCTACATTCAAAACACTGGAATGTTCATAGAAGGAGATGATCATCTTGTGCAAACAATGAGAAATTGGGAATGTACAGGGACTCCCTTGTGAACCTAACTACTAGTTCGGCAAAAATGGGTATTTGCCCCTTTCACCCAAAAGATATAGCAAGATGTCCATGTTCTGAAACTATTTAGTAAAATACCTCTTTTTTGAAACTTGATTTTCTAAAAATCGAGTTTTACATTGAAACTCGATTTTTAGAAAATCGAATTATAGGCAATCAAACTTAAAAAAAAAAAAAAAATTTATGAAACTCGAGTTCCATGTGAATTTTTCCAAATAACTAGATTTTCTAAAAATCGAGTTTCAAAATAGGGGCATTTTACTAGATAGTTTCAGAACAGAGGCTTGCTATATCTTTTGGGCGAAAAGGGCAAATGCCCATTGTAAGAACCAAGTACAAGAACTCTGGGCCTTAGATCCCTTGGGCTCACAATTTATTTGTAGTGGGTTTAAGGATTTCCTACAATGGGTCGTTCTCGGCAGAGAGACTCAAAGCAACACTCAGCTGAAAAGCTCTCTCTTTGACTCCTTTCTCTCAATTTTTCTGAACCCCTTCTTCTCCCAACTTTCCTCTATTTATAGCCAAGGTTAGTGGGGAGACCATGATTATGTTCATCGTTAGTGCTATTGAAGGTCCAGTATTATCTGGTTAAAGTGGCTGTTTTAGGTGAGAGGGCGGTGCAGCATTTATGATCTTGGAACTTGGCTCCATTTTCACCGATTGTGTTCGGCGACTCACGTTCCCGTGCATATCATGACCTTCCTGGGTATTGACTCATGCGCTCTACCGGGAAATGTTATCCGGTCAACCCCGGGAGCTTAATAACCAAAACTTGTTTTTGGCCCTAAGGCAGTTTTAAGAAAGGCATAAGGTAACGGGAACTATCTGCTGGGCCTGCGCCCAAGGCTGGTATGGGCTTGGGCCCGGGGCCTAGATGGGTCTGGGTCCAAGGCCTGTATGGGCTTTGGGAGCTCGGCGCCGTACAATAGCCCCCCCTTGATTCATACTCGGTTGCCGAGGAGAATCAAGGAGCTGCCTGGGCTTCTTGACCTCGGGGATCTTTTAGTCTGGGACTTCTGGCTGTCATTTCTCATTAATAGCCATCTCAAAAGACGCGCCGTTTCGCGGCGCCAGGTGCAGACGTCATTATTGCCTGACGGTTCGTGAACCGAAGCGGTGCGCAAATCGGTTACGCTTGGCATTTGCTGGGTCGCTCGTTCGCTGTGCCCATTTATTGTTTGATCAAGCGTTTCTTCTTTCCCCATCTCTTCTGGCTCTATAAATAGTTCTTCTCCAAACGTCACTCCATTTTTCCTTTGCCTCTGATTTTTAGCGCCTACTCTCTGCCGACCACATTTCTGTGTGCTTGCTTGCTCAGCGTTCTTTTCCTCCTTAGAACCCAACGTAAGTCTCTTTCTCCCTTCCTGTTCCTTCAGCTTTGTTTCTTTGATTTTATTCTTGTAGTTTTAGGCTTTATAGATGGGTTATTCTTACCTTCTAGATACCCCGGCTGCTTTGGCCAACTTTAGGAGTAAATTTAGTATCCCCAGTGACGTGGACGTGGCTTACTGCCATGAGAGTGATATGGAACTCCACCGAGGGCATGGTACGGCCTTCTTTCCTTTGATGTCCATCTTAGAAGGTGGGGTTAGGTTCCCGGTAGATCCCCTCCTGATAAGCACACTTACCTACTATGGGCTGTGCCCCGACCAGCTTCTCCCCAATTTTTACCGGGTAGTTAGTTGTGTCGGCCAGTTGAACCATACCTTTAACTTACAACTAGATCACCATGATATTAACCAAATGTACAGCCTTTGTGGGAGCAAATCCACAAATTACTACTTAAAGACAAGGGATGCTCGGGTACGGCTGATATCGTGCCTACCCGATTCGAACAGGAACTCCGCCGGGGAGTTTGTCAGGGTGCGCGGCAATTGGTTTGCCGGGGAGATCCCTTGCCCCCTCACACGGCGTGAAGTGGGTTCGTACCTCTCCCTTCTTATAGTTGTTTGAGTAAAAGAAAATCTTTTATTGTTAAAAGCTAACGTGTTATTTGTTCTTCTGCAGACGGCAAAGTGTTTACTCAGGACCTCAGAGCCGTCCACGTCAAGGACTTAAACTTCGTCCTTCGTTCCGAGATCTACGTGCACTGGGACGGGCAACTCCGGGCCTCACACCTGATCCTCGGCGTGGAACCGGTTTACTCTACTTGGCAATCATTCAAGCAGGCGTTGATAGTTGACAGCCCCCTGCTCTCGTACATAGACGTCCGGTACGTGAACTTCTTGCCGCCGAAGCTTACAACCGGGGAAGCGAGGGAATTTGGTAGGCGGTTCACTGCCGCGGACGAACTAGTTCCCCTTCGAGACGATTCCGCGGAGCAAGTATCCCGGCGCCTTAGAGAGAGAGCCCACGAAGCTATACAACAAGGGGACCAAGCCCAAGAGCAGAGCCATCCCGAGGATCCACCCGCCGAGCATCAACAGCAAGTGACGGACGCGGCTAACCTGCTAGCTGAAGCGATCCAGCCCGGTGCAAGCATGGTGGCAAGGCGAATAATGACCCTAGACAGGTTCGTGCCTGGTGCCCGGCCGACCAACCAGCCCCCGCCTACCCAGGGTTGGGGTCCAGTTTCTCAACCTCCTCCAACCTCGCAGTCCGGACGTGCCCGGAAAAAACAGAAAGTGGCCGAGCCACATTCCACGGCCCCGGGGGAAGCCGCTGTCCGGACTCCTCCCCGACCAACAGGGGGGATTGTCATCCGTGAGCCGCAGACCGAAGCCGGCACGGGGGGCGCATCCTCCTCCCAAATGGCTCCGGCGTGGGAGCCAAAGTTCCTTCTGGATGGCAAACCATTGCCATCAACGGCCTATGTTCGGATATGGGATAAGGGCGAGGGCGGCCGCATTGCCCAAACCTTGGCCGGAGCTCTCCAACTTCCCGAGGACGTGCACGCCTTTGAGGATGGGTCCGAGGAGTCTGTGGGGCGCCGGTTAGAGTGGCACGCCATTGCGGTAATTCTTTTGTCTATTTGCTCCATGTAAATTTCCTTCTGCCACTTTGCTAACCTTTACGCTTGTTAGGCCGCTCAACTAGCTCACATTGTGGCTGCCCGGGCACGGGAGCTTGACTAGGAAAATGAGCGCGAGAAGGCGGCGCGGGAGGCAGCAGTAAAAACGGCTAAAGAAAAGGCCAAGATTGCTGAGTCTGCCGAGAATAAGGCTGCTGCCGCGGAGAAGTTCCGAGCATCTGCCGAACAGAGGTGTACTGACCTCCTGGCCAGGCAAAATGAGACGGAACTTAAACTGGCCCAAGCCCTCAGTCTCAACACTTCTCATGCCGAGGAGATAGCTGATCTCAGGGCGGGCTTGGCGGCCGCGGAGCAGAAGTGGTACGACGTGGGCTTCGCCGACGCCGAGAACTCCGCAGAGCCGGTGGTGGCTCGGGCTCGGCATATGGGTTTCGAGGCCGGGTGGTTTGCTGCTCTTCAAGCAATGGGAGTTCCTGAAGACTCGCCGCTGAGAGACCCCGGCCAGATTCCATTTCCGAGTCCTGTACCTACCGTCCAGAACGCCCCGGCTGCTCTAGATGAGGAGGAGACGGCCAGTATGAGGGAGTTGGTTGAGCAAATAGACTCTCATGCTGAGCCCGAGGAACTGGAGGCTACGAGCACACCGACCGTGCAGGAACTTCTTGACGAGGCCCAGCCTTTCTCCCTGATCGTCCAACAGGAAGTGCCACCACCGACTCAACCCCCTAGTTGATTTTATTTTAGCTTATTTTTATTTCGTTTTTATTTGCCTATGTCACCGGGATGTGGTGATTGAACCGTTGTTTTAATTTATTGGTTTTATTTGCCCATGTCACCGGGCTGTGGTGACTGAACAATTGCTTTTACTCTTTTAATTGGAAGTCCGTTTTCTTTTCCTGTTTCAATTTTGTTGAATGAAATTATATCCGTTTGTGCTCTGCTTGAATCACACCAATGCTATGGCCGCTTAATAGAATGTACCCCCGAGAACCTGTTGTGCGGAGCTGTGAGTAGTTTTGAGAGCGCTATTTGGACTTAGTTTTTGTAAAAAGTGTTAGGTTTTTATCAGGTTTTGGTTTAACCGAGAATTGAGTTTCCGTCCTTCGAGCATTTGTTTGCAAAGTTTCCGTTTGTCCGGATGTTTGATTTTAACCGAGAATCAATTTTTTTTTTTTTTTTTTCATAGATTTAATTGCAGGGTTCACACATGCTCGGTGATTTTGACCGAGCCGAAAGTCAGGTTTCTGCCCTTAGGGTTTTTGTTTGTAAGGTTTTCACCTGCTCGGGGATATTGATCTAGCCGAGGGTCAGGTTTCTGTCCTTAGGATTTTGTTTGTAAGGTTTTCACCTGCTCGACGATATTGATCGAGCCGAGGGTCAGGTTTCTGTCCTTAGGATTTTGTTTGTAAGGTTTTCACCTGCTCGGCGATATTGATCGAGCCGAGGGTCAGGTTTCTGTCCTTAGGATTTTGTTTGTAAGGTTTTCACCTGCTCGGCGATATTGATCGAGCCGAGGGTCAGGTTTCTGTCCTTAGGTTCTGCTGGCGATTCTCTTGGTGTGCGGCTACAGGGTAAAAAACAGCAAAGACAAAAAAGTTCATCATACTCTTAATCTTCATAGAATACAAGTTTCGGCTTACATCGATGGTCACGCGTAGAACTTCTTCAGGTTGTTGGCGTTCCATGGTCGGGGGAGCGGCCTCTCGTCCAGGTCCTCCAAGTAGTAAGCCCCTGCCCCTACGACGGCTGTGACTCTGTATGGTCCCTCCCAACTCTGAGCAAGCTTCCCTGCAGCCACGTCCCTCATGTTCCCTACTACCCTTCTTAACACCAATTCCCCGGCACTGAATTCCCTGGTCCTTACATTTCGGTTGTACCTTTGCGCTAGCTTCTGCTGATACTCGGCAAGACGTACGGTCGCAGCCTCCCTGCATTCTTCTAGCCAATCCAACTGCTCCATCATAAGGTCGGCGTTTTGTACAGGGTCAAACCCAACGACCCGCGCACTGCATAAGCTCACCTCGGTCGGTATCACAGCTTCTGCTCCATATGCCAGAGAAAATGGGGTTTCCCCCGTGGATCTCCTGGGGGTCGTGCGGTAGGCCCACAAGACACTGGGTAGTTCTTCTGCCCACCTTCCTTTCGCTCCATCCAACCTTCTCTTGAGCCCGTTCAAAATAGTTTTGTTTACTGCTTCAGCTTGGCCGTTACTCTGGGGGTATGCCGGGGTTGAATACTTGTTCTTGATGCCGAGCTCGCCGCAAAAGGTCCGAAAAGCGTTGCTGTCGAACTGTAGCCCGTTGTCTGTCACTAGTGAATTCGGTACCCCAAACCTTGTAATTATGTTTTTCCACACAAACTTTTTCACGTCGATATCCCGAATATTGGCCAAGGCTTCAGCTTCAGCCCACTTTGTGAAGTAATCCACGGCCACCAATACAAAACGGCGGTTCCCCGTTGCTCGGGGGAATGGCCCGAGGATGTCAAGCCCCCATTGTGCAAATGGCCACGGGCTGCTGACAGGATTTAGATGTCCGGCAGGCTGATGGATCATTGGGGCGTGCCTTTGACATTGTTCGCAACTCCGAACGTATTCGGCGGCGTCCTTCTGCATCTGTGGCCACCAAAACCCCTGCGTCATTGCTCTGTGTGCTAGAGATCGTCCCCCGGCATGCCCGCCGCATACTCCTTCATGCAGCTCGGTTAGAAGCTCCTTAACTTTTTCAGGATGCAGGCACAAGAGGTAAGGGCCCGCGAAGGACCTTCTGTACAACTTTCGGTCCGAAGACAACCAGTACCTGGGAGCCATTCGTCGAATCTTATTGGCCTCGGCCTCATCCTCTGGAACTTTATCTTCAGAAAGAAAGTCTATGATCGGGTTCATCCAGCATGGTCCGGCCACCGCCACCTGCGCAACTTCTACTCCGGCCCGGTCGAGGGCAGTCTGCACACAGATGCTTGGTTCCCTTACAAGTTCAATCGTGATAAGCCTCGGGGTGTCCTCGGTAGCCGATGAGGCTAACGTAGCAAGAGAGTCAGCATGCTTGTTCTGCGACCGGGACACCTGGGATATCTTTACCTTTCCAAACTGACCGATAATCTGCTTTGCCGTACTCAGATAAGCTTTCATTCGAGGATCCCGAGCCTCGAAGTCCCCAGTGATCTGATAAACGACCAGCCGAGAGTCTGAGTAGATTTCTACGTCCCTGGCGCCCAGCTGCAATACTGCCCTTAGTCCGGCCAACAGGGCCTCATATTCGGCTTCATTGTTCGAGGCTTTGAACCCCAATCTGGAAGGAATGTTCCAGTCGCATACCCTCAGGGGTGATTATGACAATACCAGCCCCGGCCCCCATAGCGTTTGATGCGCCGTCCACAAATAACCTCCACGGGCGAATCTCCGCACTACAGATTACCTGGCCTTCATTCTTAGGTGTGAATTCCGCGATGAAATCAGCGAGAATCTGCCCTTTCACCGAGCTTCTAGGTCGGTATCTTATGTCAAACGATCCCAACCGAGTCCCCCATTTAGCAATCCGTCCTGTGAAATCGGATTTCTTCAACAGTGATTGTAATGGGTACTCGGTGAGGACGAACACTGTGTGTGCCTGGAAGTAGTGTGGTAACTTCCTCGTGGCGTGTACCAAGGCCAAAACCAACTTTTCAAGAGGCAGGTACCTTGTCTCGGCATCGACCAAGGTCTTGCTTACGTAATACACCGGTATTTGCACTCCCCGGTCCCTTAGTAATACAGCACTTACGGCATGATTGGTCACTGCAAGGTACATAAACAGATCCTCCCCGGGCTCCGGGGCCGTCAACCTCGGCGCCTTTGCCAAATACTCCTTTAGTTCTCGAAAAGCTTCATCGCAGCTCTCGTCCCACTGAAACCCCTTCCACTTCTTCAGAAGTTGATAGAATGGCCGGCAGCGATCGGCAAACTTGGAGATGAACCGGTTCAAGGCGGCCAACATCTCGGTGAGCACCTGCACCTCCTTAGGGTTGCTCGGTGGTTTTAGGCGATTGATTGCCTCTATTTGGTCGGGGTTAGCCTCTATTCCCCGAGTGGAGATCAGATAACCCAGGAACTTGCCAGCCCCCACTCCGAAAGTGCACTTTTCGGCATTGAGGCGCAGCCTGTGTCGCCGTAGTATCTCGAACACTCCCCGAAGGTCTTCAGTATGCAGCGACTCTTTTCTGCTCTTTACTACCATGTCGTCGATGTAAATCTCAACCGTGCAACCAATTTTCTCCCGGAACATCCTTGTCATCATACGCTGGTAGGTAGCTCCGGCATTCTTCAATCCAAACGGCATGACCTCGTAGTGGTAGTTTGCGTTCGGGGATATGAATGCTGTCTTCTCTCGGTCCTCGGGTGCTAAGGCAATCTGGTGGTAGCCTTGGAAGGCGTCCAGGAAACTCATTCTCGGGTGCCCGTACGTGGCATCCACCAACTGATCAATCTTGGGCATCGGGAACGGATCCTTGGGACACGCTCTGTTTAAATCGGTGAAGTCCACGCAAACTCTCCATTTACCGCTCTTCTTCTTTACTACGACAGTGTTTGCTAGCCATCTCGGGAAGAATATTTCTTTTATGGCCCCGGCCTCCTTCAGCCGCTGGACCTCCAGGTTTACTGCATCGACGTGCTCCTTTGACGCTCTTCTCGGCCTCTGCTTTTTCGGAGGAAATGATGGGTCCACATTGAGTTTGTGAACAATGAACTCGGGGTCTACGCCGGGCACTTCATACGGGTTCCACGCGAAGACATCTATGTTCTGCAACAGGAACAACAACATCTCTACCCTTTCCCGGTCATTCATGCTTGTACCTATCTGGAAGTATTTGTCACTATCTGGGAGAATTCTTACCTTCAGTACCTCCTCGGCAACGTCCGCCCCCTTTTCCTGGGGTATCTGTAATTGCTATGCAGTCTCTTTCTCGGCGTGCTCAGCTTGGCCGAGCTGTTCCTTTTCCCACTGGACCGCGGCTATGAGGCATTGCTTCGCCACCTGCTGATTCCCCCTTACCTCTACAACTCCGTACTCAGTAGGAAACTTTACTTTCACGTGAAGGGTGGACGGAACAGCCCCCATGGCGTGAATCCATGGCCTCCCCAGGATTGCGGTGTAAGGTGCGAACGATCGGACTACTATGAACGTAACTACAACTTCCTTGCCCTCCATGTCCACTGGGAGTGAGATTTGCCCCTCGGGAATCACAATTCTCCCGTCAAACGAGACCAATGGCGTGTTATACTTCGCCAAATCCTGGGTTCTTAACCCGAGCCCTTCGAAGAGGTCCGGGTACATGACGTCAGCCCCACTACCCTGATCAATCATCACCCTCTTCACCAGGAATCCGCCTATCCGGGCTGTCACCACTAAAGCGTCGTCGTGGGGTTGGACGGTTCCTTCGAAATCATCTTCTCCGAACGAGATGTCTAGCCGTCCAGTCCTCTTTTGCTTCTTGGATGATTCTCCCTCCGCGCAAGCCACTGTCATCACCATCCTAGCCGCCGCTGCCCCTCTCGGTGCGGCATGAATGACGTTGATTACTCCCCGGGGTGGTGGAAGGGGATTCCTTCTCTGTGGTGCGCCCTGCTCGGTCTCCCGGTCAGTGGAATCTACTACAAACTCTTTCAGGTGCCCTGCCTTCACTAACTGCCCGAGATGATCTTTCAATACCCTACACTGCTTGGTGGTGTGCCCCTTGTCTCTGTGATAAGTGCAGTATAGGCTTTGGTTCCTCCGAGATGGGTCGCCCCCCATTTTGTTCGGCCATCTGAAGAATGGCTCGTTCCTTATTCGTTCCAGTATCTTGTGCACGGGCTCTTTAAACAACACATTAACCCCTTCGATCTGCACCTCCGGTTCCTGCATTCTGAAGTCCCTTTTCGGCTTTGGTGGCAAGAAGCTTTGCCGAACTCTCCCTGAAAAAGGGGCTTTCCCCCTGCTTTGCAGCCGGTCATCCTCCAGGCGTTTGTACTCCTCTATGCGTCTCATCAGTTGCCTCATGTCCTCCGGGGGTCTTCTTGTCAGCGACTCCCGTAGTTCAGAATCCTCGGGGAGCCCCATCCTGAAGGTGCTAGCCGCAATTTTCTCGTTTCCCCCACCAATCTCATTGTAGAGTTCCCAGTATCGGCTGGCATAACTCCGAAGGGTTTCCCCGACCCTCATTTTCATGGAAAGCAACGCGTCGACCGGTTGTTGCACTCGGCTGCATGTTACGAACCTGCTGCCGAACTCCTGAATCAGCTCGGCGAAGCTGTGTATAGAACCTTTCCGCAACCCATTGAACCATCTCAGTGCGGTAGAGCCGAGGCTAGAGGGGAATACTTTACACATCAATGCATCGTTGTGCGCATGCAACGACATCATGTGGATGTAATGACTGACATGCTCCACGGGGTCTGTCCTCCCCTCATAGGAATTGAATGGTGGACGCGTGAATCTGCTCGGCATGGGTGCCCGTTCAATCTCATCCGAGAATGGAGACCGGGCCGCCATCCGCAAGGCCCTGCTCATGGCATCCATCGCGGCGTTGTGGTGCTGCCGCTCCTCTGGCGACTCTGACCCGTGGTTATCATATCCATGTGACCGGGAACGGTCCTGTCTACGACGAATATCCCGGGAGTGACGACGTGACTCTTGAGAATGGGATCGGTCTCGGTGTTGTTGCGTAACAGGTCGGCTGGAACCTTCCTCGCCACGGTTCCTTCTGGGTTGGGGGTTGTGGTCCCTTTCGTGGCGCCGACCCCTTGCCTCCAGCTCCAAGTCCATTACCAATCTGCGCAACCGCTCCAGCTCCTGGTCTCTATCATCAGGTTGCCGATGTGCTGAGACGTTTGAAATCTTCCGGTGCGTTTGGTCCGATCCTTCTCCCAATCCGGACCCTTCCTCTCCTCTTGAATGCTCCCTATCCTCCAGCCGCTTCTGCCTTCTCTCCCTCCACGTCGATCCCCGGGAAGATCCTGCGGAATTGCTCGGAACGTGCCCTCTTGAACGCTCCTCAGACATCTTCTTTGCTTGAGTCTCACTCGAACCACAGCTTCGTAGGATGGCCCCACGGTGGGCGCCAATTGTAAGAACCAAGTACAAGAACTCTGGGCCTTAGATCCCTTGGGCTCACAATTTATTTGTAGTGGGTTTAAGGATTTCCTACAATGGGTCGTTCTCGGCAGAGAGACTCAAAGCAACACTCAGCTGAAAAGCTCTCTCTTTGACTCCTTTCTCTCAATTTTTCTGAACCCCTTCTTCTCCCAACTTTCCTCTATTTATAGCCAAGGTTAGTGGGGAGACCATGATTATGTTCATCGTTAGTGCTATTGAAGGTCCAGTATTATCTGGTTAAAGTGGCTGTTTTAGGTGAGAGGGCGGTGCAGCATTTATGATCTTGGAACTTGGCTCCATTTTCACCGATTGTGTTCGGCGACTCACGTTCCCGTGCATATCATGACCTTCCCGGGTATTGACTCATGCGCTCTACCGGGAAATGTTATCCGGTCAACCCCGGGAGCTTAATAACCAAAACTTGTTTTTGGCCCTAAGGCAGTTTTAAGAAAGGCATAAGGTAACGGGAACTATCTGCTGGGCCTGCGCCCAAGGCTGGTATGGGCTTGGGCCCGGGGCCTAGATGGGTCTGGGTCCAAGGCCTGTATGGGCTTTGGGAGCTCGGCGCCGTACACCCATTTTGACCCTACTAGTTCGCAAGACGTAAGGACGTTCACATTCCTACTTTCTCTAGTTGGACAGACTCACAAGTCCAATTATTGTCCCACAGAGTGGAATGAAGATTCTAATATGGAGATTGAACGGGATTCCTAATTATGAATTATAATGTTATTCTACTATCTATTAGGAGGGGAAACAAAGGATCCCTTATGTGGGTCTCCTTGCAAAAGAAAGTTGTCCTTTATTTCTAGCACCTTTTTATACTTTTTTTTTAAAGTGTGTTTTGACTTCCTCGTGTTTTTGTGTGAGATCTCCTTCGTGTATTGATTTGAAACGTGCCTACCATGTTTGCTCCATTATTTGTGTTTTGTTTGGCTTGAAATGTGAATTACCAATTGGCTTTATCGTAGATGCCATTACACATACAATAATACTCAATTCAATGGAATTATTTGATCTTAAAGGGGAATTTTTTTATAATTTTGCACGCTGTAATGTAAAATAAGTTACAAACAATATATTACTGTAGTGTGGACATTACAAAGTCTGGTTCATTTATCTATACACAACTTTGCATTAATGTAAGATTACCAAAACATTCTCATGACCATAAATTATTGTAATGTGATTACCTTATTAAATGATTGCAATATTACATTCCTCTCTCATGGGAATGACTAAAATACCAAGAAATCTCTAGAATTATCTAAAATTTTTAAAATGACCAAAAATACCCTCAAAGCCTCTTTAATTACAAAAAACCCAAAAAACTCTAAAATGATTACAGCAGAAGTTCAATAGCTAGTAGTGCTTTTTTTTTTTTTTTTTTTTTTTTTTTGACCAATAATAAAGAAAGAGGCAAGCTTGCTAACCTTGATCCGGAAAGATCAATAACAGTGACCTGGGATCGGAAAGATTGACTTCCATTTTCTTCTAGCAGGAGTCTCTGTGCTTTGTACTATTGGACTAATCATACTATAGGTCTAGAGTCTACACGATCTTCTTCTAGTATAGTATAAAATACCAAAATCTTGTTCCTGAGTTTCTAGATCTAGTATGTGAGGTAATGCCTCCAGTTTGTCTAGTTTACTGGGCTACCTCTGCCATCCCCAAAAATCTCTAAAATAACCAAAAATATCTTCAAAGCTTTAAAATGTGATTCTAGGAAAAAAGATTCTAATAATCTAAGATTACAACGCAATTTAATATTACGCAAACCAAACATTCCCTTAGTGTTTTTATTGTTTCCTCTACATTTGTTGATTGGGGTTGATGTAAGGTTTAACTTATATTAAAATTACTGCTTTGCACATTAAAAACAAAATAGGTACAAGGTCATATTCTCTTGTAACAAAACCAAAATTTTAGTTTTGAGGGGCCAAAGCATAGAATTTTTTTTTTTTTTTAGAATTTAAGAATGAATATGATACTAATATTCAAAAAAAATATATATATACCATGAAAAATAAAACTAGTATCATTCAGTATTAACAAAATATAAATAAAAGAAAAGTCACAATATTTTTTTTCTCAATACATGCCAAATCAATCATTTATCAAAACAGAATTTGTCATTCTTTTAAATCCCCAAAACAATAAGATTGGTTTTGTACTAAATTTGCAGTAATTATTTAGAAAATCATCTTTCTTTTTGTTGTAAAGCAATATTTATGACCGAAAATTCTCGTCTTGAATGTGGTTGCACTAAATACAAAAAGAGTAAGCGTAAATACAGTTACTCTATAAACAAGCAGATAAGTTGTTGATCTTTTAATATAAAATATGTGAGATTTATTATCATCCCATCGAAATTTTGAAAGAAAATATAAATAAATATATTGATAAAGATTGGAAGAGCGCACACATGCACGCGTATAAGAGCAAGATATTATCTTAGAATGCTATAAACAAGTGATCTTGCTTGAAGGCCCTAAACTTCTTACTTTTCAGTTTGCCCTTAATTTTCTAGTGACTAAGAAATATCTTTTTTTTGTTTACCAAAATATTATTAGAGCTGTATATATCATTTTATTTATTTTTTTGAAAATGTATTATGTTAAAAAATTTGTATTTAGAGGAGGAGGGAAATAAATTATATAGGCTAGCTGATAAGTTTATTTTATTGTAGTTTCTTTAGATCAATTGAATTTTTAGGAAAGCAAACTTTAAATAATTAATATTTCTTTTAAGAAAAAGTTCAAATTTTGTGTGAGGCGTGGGTCCTGTCTCTGTCTACAAGCAATTCTGCCATCTCTCGTGATTGCAGACATTTTTGGTATTCACTGTAACTTAAATAACTTGCAGCACCCTTTAGCCTAAAGAACAGTGTTTATTACACATACACAAAAACGAAATTAAAATTGTGGTAACAGTGTGTGTAACAAGGCTATCAATGTTCAAGTTTTGGTTTTATATCACTTATTGCCATGCAGCAAGTAGTTTCAGCTGACTAGAGTTCAATACCTGATATTGATGTTATGCCAAGCGGGTTGAGATTTTGTGATACTAGAGTGGAATTTGCACGTTGAAGTTATTCATGTGATAACATTTTTCTTTATAATAAATTTTAAGTTTCAGTTCTGAGTAATTCATAGAACTTAGGCAATACAAAGCCTGTGAAGATGAGAAATCAATTATCATACGAGTTACGACTGTTTATGTAGGTTGAAACCTTTCATGGCGGTGATTCTGTTATGTGTTGGGTTGGCAGGGACACATTTTTTCTAAAGTAGCAATGGACCAGCAAATGAGCAATTACGTCCTGGTTACCTATTCGTTTGCTGTGGCTACTGCTTTCATTGCCCCATTTGCAATTTTTTCTGTACAAGTCTCTCTCTCTCTCTCTCTCAACCCACATTCTCACCTATTTATTTATCTCTAGAAAGATTAAATATGCTGAAGTCGACAGAAAATTTTTGGACAGAAATAGGAGGCTTGAGTTAACTCTTTCTATATTTACAAAGATAATGCTGATAGGCTTGCTGGAGTAAGATTCAGACTCGTCAACTTCTTTTCCTTTATGCAAATTTTCCTGTATCTATCTAATCATATTTTCTCCTGGCTGATCTGTTTTAAATAAGAATTTGTATCTTAGTGGGATTAAATACACATCAGCCTCATTTGGATCTGCTATTGATAATACTCTTCCAGCGATAACCTTTTTATTGGCTTGCATTCTTAGGTAACTCCCATACTCTAACTAACATCTGTTGCCCAATCGTGCTTATTATTTAGCAGGCCATCTTGAGTACGTGTTGATAAATTATTGATTTTCCAAAAACTTAAATTGTTAGAAAATTGTGAGTTTGATAATTTCTTTTAACACTCTTCCTTTACATGTGGGTTTAAAATGTTCTTATTAAGTGGAGCTCAACACATTTGAAAACTTTTAAATGGGAGCTAAGGTGGAGGCAAAGTTTGGACCTCATGCTCTAATATCATAATAAATTAATAAAAATTTAAACTAAAGAAATGGTGATTTAATTTAATTAATCATTTAACAAGCACCATTCCCAAGTGTGGACAAACATGCTTCTCACTTCCATAGAAATAACATAATTCTATTGTGCTTATCCTGAAACATGATTGACATGCATGTGTAACTTGGTAGGCTTGAGATTTTTATTTTTATTTTTATTTTGGAGTGATAGGCTTGAGAATATTGATATCAAGCATATCCGGAGCCAAGCCAAGGTGTTTGGATCCATTGCAGCAGTTGCAGGAGTCATGCTAATGAAACTAGTAAAAGGGCCTACATTTATGTTTACAAAAGAAGAAGTAACAAAGAACTTGAACGAGGCACTGAAAATCATCAACATCTAATTGCGGGTTCTATAATGCTAGTAGCTTCTTGCTTTGTCATAGCTTTTTCTGTTGTTCTTCAAGTTAGTGCACTGTCAATATGTGTTCTATATTTACAATCCAATTCAAAGAACATTAATATAATGGTTTGTTTTAAAGCCCTAATAACTAGGCATTTTATTTCTTTAGGCAATTTCAATAAGGTTATAACCAGCTGAACTCTCTCTTACTACTTGGATATGCCTGGTAGGCATAGCTAAGAGTAGCATACTGGTTCTTGTGATGGAAAGGGGGAAACCTGCAGCCTGGTCTCTTAGTTGGGATGCTAAGCTCTGGGTAGCTCTCTATTATGTAAGGATATTTGAACTGAATAAAATTTTAGCAATCTAACCCTTTGTAATAAGCAAAGTTAATGCTAATTCCATTTCAGTGATTGTTCTCATTTGTTAATTGAAATTTAATAGGAAATATTTAAATATTGATTTATTTTGAAGTACGGTTTTGAAGTTACAATTATTTTTATTATATATTTAAAAAATAGAAAATGAATATATATAACTTCTCATCACATATGGTTTTATATCATATCTATTAAAGAATAATAATTATATAACACAAAGTGAAGAAAATTTAGAGCAACATGGAAAATCAAGCCTTAATCCCAATTTTTGGAATAAGTTATGGATTTTCAATAGATTAATCAGACTTGGCTACATTTTTTTCCTATCATTCTATTCTATCTAAAATCATATTCTTTGTTATTTTCTTGATTATTATTTTTTTACTACTTCTTTTAATATTATTTTTAGGTATTTCTCAACAATATTTTTTGTTACTTCAACTTAAATTAACTTATTCTTTCTTATTTGTGCATTAATGATTCTCCTTTACACATAACCATATTACCATCAATGTGCATGAAAGATATATAACATCATCATTAATCGGTAAAAAATAAGAATAAAAGAAGAGTAATAGCGAACGAAATGAAGGAAAGAAAGGGGGGAAAAAGGGAGAAAATGAAGTGGGTGAACTTATAATGGACAAAATTTAAATATAGACCAAAACATACTAAAATAGTAAAACATATTGTAATTTGACTCAAGATGGGGGGGGGGGGGGGGGGGGTTGTTAATAAGCATGTCGATTTAGTGAAAAAATGAATATTTTGATCATCTGATTAGAACAAAAATAAAATTGGAACATAATAGAATTGATAACATTGTTAATAATTTTAAATATTCTTAAAAAAAAAAAACTGAAGTACACTTTTAGCTCTTAAATTCATGGATGTTTTCATTTTGGCCGTTTACGTTTCAAAATTTTCATTTGGCCATTCATGTTGATTCTGCCACGAGTGTCATCCATTTTCGTTAATAATATGTTCGTTAAGTTCCCTTCATATTTAACTTTTTTGAGATACTAGTCTAAAATGTTGTAGTATGTAAGAATTTATTATTATAAGAAAAAAAAACATATTATGAACAGTTAGGTTATCAACAAAAATGAATGACAAAGTTAATATGAAAACAAAATCAAACACAAAGGATCTAAATGAAAAATTTGAAAAGTAAGGGCCAAAATGAAAACACCTCCAAACTAAAGACTAAAAATATGCACTAGTCTAAAAGTGAAATCATTCATCAATGTGCAACTTTCTTCAAGCTAAAATCCAATTTATATCTATAACTGCCAGCTATACAAGGTAACACAAATAATAATAATAATAATAATAATAATAATAATAATAATAAGGCTAAAATGCAAAACTCACCCTCTAAGTTTTACAATTTTTCATTTCAGTCCTCTAAGTTTCAATCCTTCTCAATTTAATCTTCCATTAATATTCCGTCCATCACTACCGTTAGTTTGTCCAAAAACGATGTAGTTTTTCCCTTTATTGAATATTTAATTATTTATTTCTTAATTAAAAAACGTTAATGAAAACAAAAAACCCAGTTCATCCCCCATCTGAAGAACACAAACCATCTGAAGAATAAGAAGGAGAAACTCCACTACCCACTCCTGCCTAACTACCTAACCCATCAATAATTGAGATCGAGAGGGAGAAAGTGAGATCTAGAGGGAGAAAAAGAGATCGACAAACCGAGAGGTCAAGAGATCGAGAGGGAGAGAAGCTACTCGGCAGCTAGCCTCAGGCCAATCCTCGACACTCCGCTCCAAGAGATGTACTTGACTCCGGCCAAAATACCTCCTCTCCGTCTCAGTCTCTCAATGCGGCACTTGTGTTCTCAGCCACTGGAGTCACGGACCATGAGGCTAGAGTACCTTGGGTGCTTGAGCATCACTGAGTTGAGTACCTGGGTTTAGTCTGGGTTTATGGGGTTCTTTAACCCGATTTCACAGTGGATTTCTT
Source organism: Quercus robur (assembly GCF_932294415.1). NCBI lineage: Eukaryota > Viridiplantae > Streptophyta > Magnoliopsida > Fagales > Fagaceae > Quercus > Quercus robur. Next base: position 1,873,344 of record NC_065540.1, read on the forward strand.
GGTTTATTTCAAGTCAAAGGAAGAGTCTTTCTGCTTGGGTTAAATGCGCGTCAATCTCTCACTTTCTTCCTCATGATCTGCTGGTATTAGAGCGTTACTGGGTTCCTCTAATTTGCTTTATGGTTTTTTTATTTTTAAAATTTTTTTTAAATTAATGTTTTTCTCTAAAATTAAGAAAAAATAAAATAAGGTGATGAAAGGTAGGGATGAAATATTAATGGAAGACTAACGGAACACTAAATTGAGAAGGATTGAAACTTAGAGGACTAAAATGACAAAATGTAAATTTAAAGGACTGAAATGAAAAATGGTGAAATTTAGAAGGTGAGTTTTGTATTTTAGCCTAATAATAAACATGCATAAACTTGAACACGTGACTAGAAATGTGGGTGTAATGTTTTCTCAGCTCTTCATGGTGTGAAAATGACGTATATATGCAGGGAATAATCAGCATAGGAGCAAATTTTTACTTACAATCAGTGGCAATGAAAGAAAAAGGCTCGGTTTTTGTAACAGCCTTTAGTCCCCTCACCTGGGTCATAGTTACTACTATAGGCTCCATCATTTTCTCCGAGCCAGGGGCGGAGTTAGGAATTTTTGTTTGGAGGGGTTCAAGTTGTGACACTAATACATTTATCAAGACAACTTTCACACACACATATATATACACACGTGCGCTTTTTTATTATATATACACACACTTTTTTATTTGATAAGTTGTATATATACACACATCCAACCAAAAAAAAAAGTTTAGTATTTTCAATCAAAATTATTTTTGATGGTGATCTTTCATAAAATAAAATTCATTTTTTCCATTTTCATAGTCAAATTCTTAAAAAGTTTCATTTAAAATACAAATTATCAAATTTTATGCTAAAGTAAGTAAAAAATCTTTCAATTGAACTAATGAAATTTTCAAAAACATGAATGATCCAAAACTTGGAGGAATACGTTAGGCTCCAAACATATTTAAAGTTATCTTACTTTAACCCATTATATGGCAACTAAAGACACATTTCATGTGTAGTTTTAGTGACAAATTTTTTTTTAATGAGTCAATGACTTTTTAATTGTCACATAACGGGTTGAAAAAGATAGATTTAAACATGTTTGATACAAAACTTTATCAAATATTTAATAGATATAAGAGTACATTTTATAATATAAAATAGAATTGGAAAAAATAAAGTTATATCTCTATAACTATTAGACCAATTTTTTTTTTAAAGAGCATTATTGGACTAATTCAAATATTTGAGGGGGCCAACTCTTATTTTTGTAGACTAAATTTTGAAAACATTAAAATAATTGTATGTATATTTTAAAATTTTTCAAAATTTTGGGGGGGCCCCCCCGCACCCACCCTTATACATACCTCCGCCCCTGCTTTGAGCAGATGAACCTTGGAAGGTATAATCTATCGAGTTCTTTCCTTCACCATAACTATACATGTAGAACATTATTATGAACGAAAGATGATTGCAAGTTATGTAATGCCATATATATGTACAGGGTCCTTGGCGCCATTATTGTGATAATTTTTGATAGGCCAAAAACGAATTGACCCCTTGTGATAAATTAACCAATTAATTTAGCCAAGAGAATTAATTAAGTTAATTAACATGCAAACGCGTGGTAGCACAAACAAATCACTAATAAACTAATTATGCAGCGGAAAATAAATAACACGGTGATTTGTTTATGAATGAGAAAAACCTAACGGCAAAAACCAATCCAGGTGATTTTCAGGTCACCACTCCCGAAATTCCACTATTATCAAAACAAGCGGTTACAAGTAAAGGAATCCCAGTACCTCATACCAACCTATAGTTGAACCCTTACCCCAATATCCAATTGGACTTGTTCTGTAATGACAATTTTCCCTTTTGATGCACGGCTCCCAAGTACGTGACTAACCAATGCGTGGATCCCAGTACGTGACTTCAATCATCAACTAGAGAAGGTTGTTGGCTACAAAGTTCTTCAGTTCATCCCAACAATGAAGATCAAGAAGATGCTTGGTCACAAAATCTTACGGTGCACATACACAGCAACTTCTTCACAAGAATAATGAACTAGGGCAAAACTTTGTCTCCGGTTACAAATTGCTTGAACAAACTTTGCTCAACACTTGTGCAACTTGTGTACTCTTTGACGGCCCTTAAAATAATCATTTTATATGTTTAGGGTTAGAAGAAAAGAAAGCCCAAACACATAATCACGGATTAGAGTCAAAACAGAACTGAAATTCTGTTTTTTATAAAGCTCAACAGATACCTATTTGTTGAGATGCTGTCGAGCAGCTGTTCAGCTGTCGAGCCACAGGGCTGGAACAGCTTCTTAAGCTCGATGGATAGCTAGCTGTCGAGCTTTAATGAACAACACTTCTTCAGCTTAATCTTGGACAGACTTGCATATCTTCAACACTTGATCTTGAAACACAGTTTCTTGAAGTATTAAACACATCCTAAATCTACCCAAATACAAGTAAAGTGCGTTTTGTCAAAAGATAAGCCAATTATATAAAATAGTGACATATGTTCCTAACAAATGAATCACATATGTCTAACAATCTTAGGTCTATATCTTGTTATGTGGGGTAAAGCCAAGGACCAAAATTCCTTTATCTTAGCCAATGGCAAGGATAAAACTTCTCTCTGTCCATCATTGTCATCAAATACCACCAGCTAGCTAGGGAACTGATTAATACTAGTAAGAATGGCAAGGAAAGTAGTAATCATGTGACAATCACCATCATATCAAGCAAGTGAACATGGCAGAAATCTTCGTGGTGAAAGAATGAATAATTATTTATTTAGTTGTTTGGTAAATTTCTATTGGCATCCACTGCTAGTTATTTCAAGTATGCAAAAGTCAATTTTTTTTAATATTAATCAAGGATTGCAATTATGCCTATGTTGGGAAGCTCAACGTCAAAAATCTTAAACACTGAGAAAGTGGATTCTAGTGCTGACATCTCCCTTATTTGCGAGCACATTCAACCAGGGACGGAGGTATTTGCAAGCACATCCAACCAGGGACGGAGGTATCCTTGGATTTAGGGCAATGGCTCTAGCATTTTCCTTGTTTTAAAGGCTATAAAAAATTTTATAGATCTAAAATCTAAAACAAAATATACAACCTCAAAAAAATTAACCAAAAAAAAAAAAATAATAATACCAATAACAAAGTTGTGAGGGTTTTTAGACCCCTTGATTGATTTTATAGCAGAATTAATTAACTTTATATAATTAATCAATTATGCGTTTATATTGATTTCCAGGTTAACTGCCATAAATTAAATATGTCACCAATAAAATAATAAAGCAGTAGATCTAGTGGAAATGACATAAGACAATAATATGGTAATTCAAGAAAACTAATGAAACAAATTGTTTCAAAAATAAATAAATAAATAAACTGGGGAGGATTTAGCCTAAACAATCCTCAAGGCAACATGTCCACTAATAGAGTTGAAGATTATATAATAGACTTAATTCTAAATCTACTGCTACCTCATGTAGTACTTACTGGTGTAACTACATGTAATTCTGAATCCATGACTCTTCCATTCCGAAGAATTGCACATGAACTCCTCTATTCGTGACTCCAAGATCCACTCTCAAAGATTTAATAAGTAATTGTGGTTAATTGATTGCACAAAAACTCTCCTGTTTGTGACTCCAAGAAATCCATTTGAAAGTTTTTCTAGTAACTATTGTAGACTAGATTGCTCTATGACTTCATATAAGTCTTGCACTATGGTAGCAGCAACACTAAGTTAATTTTTCTTTATGTGGTCTTGAACTCTTACAATCTACTTTGAATGTTTCTAGGATAGTAAAATTGAGAAAAACTTGGTTATATAAACCCTAGCCGTACAAACGATGATTTCTCTCTATGAGAAGCCTCTTTGGTGATAGCTTATGATATCCTTTAAATAGCGTAACAAACGGATTACGAATTGGGTTTGAAACGAATAAGTTATGGCCTTTTCGTGTTTCTGATTTTTGCTAATACACGTAATCTCAATCGGTCAAACTAGGTGTCGAGCTGGGAATCGAACTCATCTCGATCAGTTGAACTTTCAATCGAAATTACAGAAACTTTATTTTTCTTGTGCTAAACTTGAGTATGACTTGAGCTGAGCTTGAGTCTTTGTCTTGAACTTTAAAATACACCTTTAGTATAGTCAATTTCACCAAAAATACTATAAATTGATTAAATTTGATCATTGTTTTCCAACCTAAAAATATGGACTCTAAAATAGATTTAAAAAATTAAGCCAATTAATCAATTTTACCTAAAACAAATAACTTGACATTTTAAAATTTTCAAACAAAATAATTTTTCATCAAAGACCAAAAAAGAAAAAGAAAAAAATCATCAACAACTAAGTAGCAACCAAAAATTAGAATTGCCACATGTAGCCAATATAAGAGTCGACTCTTAACTCGAAGTCCTAATTTTGACCCCACATCGAATAAGGGAACCATATGTTTGACCCCTTGGTTAAATTAGGCTTTGTTACCATGACATAAACCATCAAAATTAAAAACTATAGAAGCCTATATGATCAGAAAATAGGTCAGCATATGCCTTTCAATTACTCCAACAAATTTATAATTGCTATAGATTGTTGTTCCACTTTAAGTTGCTCATTTAAGTTCCATACAAATATTTGGCTTTTTCTTTGATGGGCCACCTCTTGGCTTCATGCACATGGCCTAAACATAACAGATTTTAAGAAAGGAATTCTGAATCCAATTCTCTATACCTCTAGTGAGTAAATTACAACATTTGATCAGAGAGACACTTTCCATATTAATAAAATATCTAAATATTTATGTGTGAGTGGTGTGGTTGGTTAAATAATGAAGTCTCACATTAGATACTAATAAAAAGAATTAATGGTTAGTATAATATAGTCATGCCCAAACTCCTAGACTTAAGTTTTTTGGATTGAGTAATGTCCATATATGAGCTCATAATCATTTGCCGTTATATTAATGAGTCAAGAGTCTCTCCAAAGTATTTCTCTCTCCAAATCATAAAATTATCTGTCGGCCAAACTTGTTTTCTTTTTGATGTTTTTGTTTTTGTGTTTGTATGTTTTCCTATTCGGAAAGGCATATTAAAAATATGGCAATCTATGTGTAACACAGCAAGCCTCAACCTTCAACACCCCAATAACGAAACATTGTTCTGACGTTTAAGAGCTGATGTACAACACCACTCTCTAGTCTCTAGTACAGGGATAGCCACTGAAACACGAAACTAAAGTGCACAAATGAAAATGGATTCCAGAGTGGAAGTGGGTAGGGTCTCACAAAGTCACAAATAGTGCACAAAGTTACAAGTAGCGCACAAAGCATAAGGAAACAAAACCATGCTCAGTATATACTAAAACTAGTGGGATTTACGTGCTCAGCATTAGCTTGATCTTGCACTAGGTAATTTCCCAGACTCGCTAAAATCAAAATTTAAAGCAGAAAGACAATATAAAGAAGATTGTAATGCTAGCCATCCTTCTTTTTTTCTTTTGACCAGTAAGTCAAAAAAATCATTTGGCACCTTTAATAATGTACATGATCAAAAGCTTGCTATCCGTCACCTTTTAAGCTATTACTGGCGTATGGGCAAACCTTTTGGCTCTTCCACCTTATTCTTGATTTTTTGCAGGTTCAAGACCATATTGTATTTTTAGGGAGCACGCCTCTGAGACAAAATTAATCATATTTTTGCTTTTGTCTTTCATTAGGTATAGAAAGTTAGGAAGTATGGACACTTCATTTAGGCGCCGTATCCATGTTTTACTCGTGTCATACCGGTGTCATATCGGCCATCTTATGTTATAATTTTTCAGAAATTGCTCATATCATCGTGTTCATGCTTCCTACATCGAAAACTTTTTATCCATTTCCTTTATGCATTATGCAAAAAAATGTCTTTGAAAATTGCAGAAGACTAAAAAGGGTCACAAATAATTTAATCCAACTTTTTGAAAATGGCTGCAAAGCAACTCCACCACCTGTGAAGTGACCCTCACCACCAACACCAAAGTACCATATAAATAAACGAAAGCACTAAGGTTTAAAGCATTCTTACATCAATAAGCCTAGGTATATATAGGTGTATGATCACCTAGTTTATGGTCCTAAGATACTTAATTAATTAGTGTCAATAATTGGTGAGTAATAATTGAGTTTTAATGTATTAGTGGAATTCGTGGATTTGGGAATATATTATGTGATATCATGTTTTTCTCATGCAGCTGAATCAGTGATACCACTGGATACTCTTATGAGCTATATATACCTGTTTCACAATTGAAGCTTGTGGTATATTCTAGTTCAAAGAGGAAGCACCAACAAGATGCAGAAGAAAACGTTTGATAGAATAAAACCATTTCTTGCAGTTGTATTCTTGCAATTTGGGTTTGCAGGGATGGATGTCCTTTCTAAGGCTGCACTAAACCAAGGGATGAGCAATTACGTACTTGTTGTCTATCGCCATGTGGTTGCTACTCTTGTCATTGCCCCTTTTGCAGTGATTCTTGACAAGTTATCTCTCTTTGCCTCTCTGCTTAAACACATACACTCATACATATACACACACTCGTACACGTACACATGCAGAGGGAAGAGATAACTAAAACAAATTTTCCCTCACTATCTTACAGGAAAGTAAGGCCAAAGATGACAGTTCCTATCTTCACCAAACTACTTCTGCTTAGCTTACTAGAGTAAGTATTCTTTAATACTAAGCCTTATAGTAATTATTCATAGTATTGTATTGTTTAAGCATATCTTATATCTTGTGCTCTTGGCAGGCCGGTAATTGACCAGAACTTGTACTTTCTGGGAATGAAGTACACAACAGCAACGTTTGCAGCAGCTTTAACCAATGTTCTTCCGGCCATTACTTTCCTAATGGCTTGGTTGCTTAGGTAAATAAAATGTAAAGCAAGATCTTGTAGCCGCATATACTTCACTAAGAACAAAACATGAAAGCAAGTTAAACATTAAAGTAGTTCATTTGTGTTTAAATAGTTGCAGAAGAGAATGATTTGAATTTCATTTTTTAGTTTAAATGACTTAAATTAAATTTTTTTTTAAACAATTTTTTTCTATTACGAAATTTATAGTCAGATTCTCTCTTTTTTGTTTTTGTTTTGTTTTTTGTTTTTTTTTTTTTTTGGCGATACTGATATTGGCCAGATTCAAAATTATTAGACGTAAAATTTTATTTCAAATACAACATTAGAAGATGCTTTTGCCTGAGTAAAATCTTGAAAGCTTAATTCCATCACGTGTTATTAAAACTCATATCAAGTCACTTAAATTAGAATTTTTCTTCAAAAACTTTAATTAAATTCTCAAATCCAAAATGCAAGATTGGGGAGGTCTTGGTTGATTGATTTTAATCCGTAAGGATCACTTGTAAAACCATGTTTACACAATCTATTCATCTTGTGATATTAGATTTTTAACTGTTTAAGTAATAAGTAGCTTCAAACTTATCGTAATCGTAAACAAATATTCTTATCCATGTAATTCAACGTTACACAATCTATTAATCACGACTGTTACTAAGAGAGAATGTTTTAAAAAAAAAAGAAAAGAAAAAAAGATTAAGCGTTCCAACATTTCGACTCCATAAATCTATCATCAAGAGAAATACTTAATCCCGGCAATCTGATTCTTTGAGTCTCTTTTTTCTTGTTGTAGTCCTTTTCTTTTTAGTTCTTTTTTTTTTTTTTTTCAAAACAAAATGACAAATTATTTTTTGAGAAACAAACACATACAAGGGAGAGAGAAAATGATTTTAACACAAAATGACAAATTAGGGATTTAGTTTTAGGATTTTTCCAAAAGATTACATCGATAGGCTCTATTATGGCAAAGTGCGTTACCCACCATAAATTTTTTTTTTTCTCCATTAGCAAAAGCCCAAACCTAACTTGTGGAAAACTTTAAACTTTCAAATAGAATATATTCCTAATGTTAAAAGTTTTTTAAAAAAAGTTTTAAATATAATAGAATATATTCTTAATTAAACAAAAGGAAAAATATTTTATGTACTGTGTTAAGATTTTCTAATAACAGAATTCTGTATTTGTTAAACTGTTAGCTTCCAAAAATATTTTCAAGACAATTTTTATAGATGTAAAATCCATAGATAGGCCCAACGTTGAATCCTAAATTCAATTAAGTTTTCATCGTCTTCTCTCTCGGTTTACTGCGTTCCTTATTTTTCTTACTATATTTGATGCATCAAGAGATAATTAAATGGTATAAATACAAGTTTTTTTTTTTTTTTTTTAGTAGGATTTTTGTTTATAAATGTAAAAAATGTTGTTTTTATGTCTCTGACTAGGCTTGAGAAGGTAAAATTAAAGAGTATCCGAAGCCAAGCTAAAGTGGTCGGGACTCTAGCAACAGTAGCGGGAGCCATGGTCATAACAATGGTAAAAGGCCCAGTTCTTGAGTTGATTTGGACTAAAGGAAAAACAAACCACGACCAGCAAAACAATGGGACCAATCTTCATCATTCGATTACGGGTGCCATAATGATAACAATTGGCTGCTTCAGCTGGGCTTGTTTTGTTAATCTGCAAGTAAAGTTTTCCTCCTCATAAATTTATATATTGGCACAATATGAGTAATTCACAACAAAGTCCCAAATATAATAATCTCATTGCTCTCTATTTTTCCAGGCAATCACACTAAAAACATACCCTGCTGAGCTTTCCCTAACAGCTTGGATATGCCTGTTAGGCTCAATCGAAGGCACCATAGTGGCACTAGTGATGGAGAGGGGAAAAGCTGCAATCTGGGCGATCAGTTGGGACGTTAAACTATTGGCAGCTCTCTACAGTGTAAGAATATAACATTAATGGTCTGTTTGGTATTCTGAAATTTTTCGTAACTTATTTGTTAAATATGAAACAAAAAGATAAAAATTAAAAAATTAATTTTTTTTTAAAAAGTCTTGAATATCGCTTTGGTGTCCGTTTCAATTTTTCTGTTGAAACGGAATATTTCAGTACCAACCTTTTTTATTTTTTTGAGAAACAAACTGCTAAACACACATGCACACACCTTAATTACACATTTTTTTTTTTTTGAGAAACAATTACACACATTTTGATATACCATTTTGGACCGTTTTGAAATTACCATTTCGTGTGTATATATATATATATATATTAATTAATAGAAAAATGTTATTATTCATTGCTATTCTTAAGCCAAATGATATAAATTAATGTAATATCATTTAATGAAGGTAATATAAAGTGTTTTAAAAGAAATATCATAATCATTACGTGATTAGATTGATTATTTTAAAAATCAAGTTTGGGTACTTTTGTAAATAAACAAAAATTATCCGGATATTTATAAAGTAGGAAGCTCCCTTTTCACCTATACCCCACTCCACCACTTGTCTCGTGCAATGACTTTTACACTCTTATTCTTTTTTATTTCAAAATCTCATTAGTTACAACTTACAAAATCTCATCACTCTTAGTGCATGTTTGGCTTCAACTTAAAAAGTCAGTTTATCTTACCATTCAATTTATTTTTGGTACTATTTATGAGTTTCACTGTACTTTTTAGTACTATTCATGGGTTCTACTATATTATTTTAGTTAACTTTTACCTTTATCTACAGTATTTTCAACAAAAAATTTTCAGTTACAGCAAAAAAAGCGAATCTCAAATAGACCTCTATTGTCTTTGAAAATTAGAAACCCATAAGTTTTAGTGCAGAACTGAAGAAAAAAATTTCAAACCGTGCAAAACTGAAGAAAAAAGTTTCTAACGCAACCAAAACTTGAGAATTTTTGTTCTCTTCTTCTTCTTTTTTCTTGAATTTCTGCTTTTTTTTTTTTTTTTTTTTTTTTTTTTTTTTTTTTTTTTCAAATCATTTGATAGCATCGTAGCAAATCTAATTTGAAGCTTATACTTCATACCAACAAAAACTTCAATTTCGGCTGGAATTCACCAAAATAAAATGGCCAAAATTAACCGGAATGACCCGAAATTTTATCCAAGATGGAATATGGAGATTTCTCATTCCGATTTACATACTGGAATTGTATTTTTCAACTAGAACAGAATTCATAACAATGATTTTATAAAAGGGTACTTTATTTTTGGAAAATGCTAATTTAGGATTTTTCAAAAAAAAAAAAAAAAAAAGAGATAAAAAGCAAAAGCATAAGCATTTTCCTTTTTGACAAATGGAGAAGCACCAATCAACTAGGACAAGGTTTCTCTTCGAGCACTCCTCCTATATCTTTTTATTAAATGTGAAATTTGACAAATTCACCATTAGATTGCAATTTCTTACTATATCCTCTATGTTTACAAAATTTCAAAAAGATTAAAGATCAATAACTACTCCATCAATCAAATGTTTAAATTTCAAGTTTTTTTAATCTTAAATTATGCATAAAAAAATAAGTCTATGGAATGAATAGTAAATAAAATTCAATTTGAACAAAAGTAGATATGCATGGTAAGAATATATAGATCATGCACTAATCAAAAAAAAAAAAAAATTATAAAGATCATGCAATTTAGTTGTTAAATTTTTAATATATGTAGCTATGTTAATCTTGCAGCGAGAATTTGTGAGAATTTATAAAGGACTTTGTCCAACCAAAAGAGAGAAGCAGGGGGGAGGGAGGGAGGTTGTCATTGCCCTAGGAACTTTATTTCCTTTAAAGCTACTATCTGTCCCTTTTTATCATATCAAAATCTTAGGCTATAATACAGGAGATTGTATACCACCATAGGGTTAGATAACCCAAAAGAAAGACCGAAATGCCTGGACAGTGACTTTCAAACACCGACTTAGTTATAAATCTTCGTCTGTATCACCTGTCCAGAGTTCCCCACCATGACACACCACTACCAAAACTCATGCATTATTGCATCTCCACAAACAAAAGGGGAAAAAATCATCTTTCTAAAGAAACGGAAAAATCCTACTAGCATCTATATTTTCATTTCTCCAGTCATGGAAAAAGGGATTTTGCCCAAGGAAGAATCAGATTCTAGGCCAGCAAGACATGTTTACAACTCTTCATATTTATTGATGCAGGGCATAATCTGTTCGGGACTGACATATTACATTCAAGGGGTTGTGATGCAAGACAGAGGTCCTGTATTTGTAACAGCTTTTAATCCCCTATGCATGGTTATTGTTGCTATCATGGGCTCATTCGTTTTGGCTGAGCAACTGTATCTTGGAAGGTATTCTTCAAGCTTAATCCACCACCACAGCATACCAGAACAAAGTGACTAACTAATTTTGTCAATTGTACAGGATACTAGGTGCGATTATCATAGTTGCAGGATTATATCTTGTGGTATGGGGTAAAAGCAAAGATTACAAGTCCTCAACTTCATTGATCGATGAGAAAACAGCACCAGATAAGCAAATAATACAAGCAGGTAGCACTGGAAACAAAGAATCCAATCATGAATCAACAGAAAAAAATTCAATCACTATTGACGTGTCTGGTTGAGAAATTGTAACTAGAGATGAACAAGTTCATGAGCAAAGGAGTCCAATCACTGTCTAGGGTACGACTCCAAGCCAGGCCTAGGTGCTAACTCTTAGGTCATATCCCTTTATTTTATTGTTGTTTCAGTTTTGTTCTGGTTGTACTGCGTCAAAAGGTTTTCTATTTGTATGTGAACTGGTCTCTAATTATGTCAAGGAAAATGACAATTGACTTGAAAATATAATGAATCAGAGATAGCACTTGAGTTAATATGGTGGAAGGAAGATCAGATGATTCTCTACAAGAGAATGTCATGATTCAGGACATATGCAGTAGTGTCTGATCAGCACCAGATTCCCACATTAATTAAGTGATCGGGAACTGAATCTACTCCGATGTCGAGTATCACCTAGCATCTCATTCTCCCAGGATATTAATTTGGCAGGTGAAGCATTGGGCCCAGCATTTCCTTCATCTTGCACCATGAAATACATTCTTTTGGGCTCTCATCTTCCTAAGATCCTAAAACAAAGCCATAATGCCTTCTTGGGCTCTCTTCTTCCTAAAACCCTTAGACACAAGCATAATGCTTCTCACTAATATATCAGATGGTCTTTGTTTATTAACAATGCAGAAACACCAAATTGTGTAATTAAATGCCATAAGACAATTTACCCAGCAAAAAAAAAAAGTTCCATAAGACAGTTTAATGGCGCTAAATAATATAGACTTAAGTAGATGGAGTCTTAGCACCATATCTCTTCAATACAATTTAGATTTAAAAAAAAAAAAAAAAAATTCAGTAATATTGCTGAGTTACTTCTTATATGATTCAAACTGAATAAAGAAAACTAAACAGATGTAGCCCTAGATCTTCCTTCAAAAACAATTAGTTCCATTAATGAGCATATCACAATCATATACAAGCAAGATCAATGAGAATGAATGCATATTAAAAGTAACAAAATATCCTTTCCGCCAACAGGTTACATCTTAAATTTCATTTTTTCTTTAAAAAAAAAAACCACGAACTACAATCTGTCATCATACAGTGTTCCTTTTTTTAATAAGTAACTGTCATCATACAGAACTTCCTAGTCCCACCATGTACCTTGCCCTCAAATTAGAAAAGTATCCAAACCCTTAAGTTAGTGGTGCAATCACCATAATGAGTACAAGATATAGACAAAAAAAGATGACTTCTATGCACAAAACGAAGATGATCCTACCTTACAATTTAAATCAGCTCGGTTCATGATAGTTGCTTCGCCTCATCCTTTCCATATATACGCTGAAGTTCACGTGTTGCAGCTAGAAAGGATTCTGAAAGTAGCAAGAGCAGGCATGAGAAGAAGACATAAAAAAAAGGACAATGTTTGACACAAAATTCTAAAGCAGTACAGGTTAAAGAGAGTTTGCATCACCTTTCCAAAGGCGGAAGGACTTCTGATTGATAGGTGAGCCGGTTATAGTCTGAATAACTTCAAACAACATATTTTGAGGCGTGCTCCTGAGCTCTTGGACAATCCCATAAATAGTCTTTCCATTCTCAAAGTAGATGTGATTATTTGGATGTTTTGTTTTGCATCCAGCATGACGCTCAAATTCATATGCATTGATCACCTAGAAAATCAAATAATTGGTCCATTGAGTCAACTAATTGTGCATAAAATTCCTATTATGGGTGTGTTTGTATAAGTTGTTGCAAAACGGTGTTTTGGGTTTAAAATGAGTGTTTGTAAAGAAACTATGAGGAGTTGCTGTTGTGAAACAGAGTTTTGAGTTTTAAAAACGCACTTTTAGGCTCCCAAAATGCCTAACCAAACGGACCATATATAAGAAACTAAATCTACAGAAACTTACCTTGGAGAAGTTACATGACTGACAGCCACATAGATATCCAGAACCTTTTATAATGCCACGAAGTTCCTTCTACCATCCATGCACAGAATGAACCAGTCATTTCATCAATGATAAGCTAATCTAAAAGAATATAATAAACATTTGAACTGATATTTACCTCCCGTGACCAGGCAGTATACTTTACAGGAACTCCATCCAGCATACCAGTTGATAGCAAACTTCTGACATTTGATGGGAAGTTATTTGGAGGAACCTTCTTGGACATTTTTAGATCATCTTTCTTTTTGGAAACATTTTCAGTTCCAGAAGAAGTTATCAGGCCAGTACTTGTATGAGCATCAGCACTTGATTTAACCAACTCTTTCTCATTTACTGACTCTGATCTTTGCACTGAAGGATGACCCATCAACAGTTCATAACTAGACATTAGCTTTCCTGAGGGATTTCTATCATCATCATCATCATAGCCACCGAAAGATATGATAGTACTCTCTCCCTTATTATAAGAGTGACCAATTGATAGGGTACTGTTTTCATCCTTGTTGAAGGTATGAACCATTGGTACCGAATTGTCTTCTACCTTATTGAAGATGTGACAGGTTGACATGGTATTGTCATCTGCCTTGTTGTAGGGTTGACCAATAGAAATGATATTGTTGTCACCATTGCTGACTGTCTGACATGTTGATATAGAATTAGCGTTTTCTCCGTATGTTTGACCCATTGATATGTTTTCATCCCCCTTGTTATAAGGTTGTCCCATTGATATGAAATTGTTATCCACCCGGTCATAGGCGTCGCCTAAAGATATGATGTCATCCCCTTTGCTATATGTGAGACCCATAGATATTGAATTGTCATCTGCCTTGTAAGCATGAGCTGTTAACATGGTATTGTCATCACCACGATTATAGGCATGTGGCATTGATACATACATAACATTTTCAGAGTCCTTAACTTGGCTGACTTTAACTTTTCTAAATGCACCATAATTTAAACCTAGTCTAGGATCTTCTAGTGTCTGTGACATTGATAGACCAAATGAGGAATCATTCCCAAATGTATCCTCATCAAGCTTTCTTCCCACATTCATTTTCTCTGTGGTGGTAAGTGATGGAATATTTCTGTCATCAAAATTCGCAGTCCTGGCTGTTTCGGAATCAAATAACCGTTCAGTAAATTGGCCAGAGAATGAATGAAAACTGGGCACATTTCCCCATGGAGAAACATTTGGATTCAACATTCCTGAAAATAAATTATTGGTTGGAACCTCTACTGCCTGCTTCTTGCTGGGAAACAGCTCCACCTCAGGGCCATCCATGAACCACTGATGAGCACGCTTCGGCTCAATCCTGGAAGAATTATCATAAGCTGTCTCACCATCATTTATACATCCAGCACCTTTGTTCATCCAGAAGCCCTGATTCTGGAAAGACTGTCACAAATAATTACTTACAAATATGTCTTTACCATATAGCTAATTAAAAGGAGAGTAATGAGAACACTTTATATCTGTATCTAGTAGATAATTATAAACTAAGATCAATGAACCATTCACATTATTTGCATTAGAACTGCTTAACCAATCAGTACAACTGTTTTAGTTTCAACAATTCAATTAACAATGCAAGATTACTCCGCCATGAATGACAAAAATTGAATGACATAAAACTTAAGCATTCATGGAAATCTTTTCACCTCATTCTTCTCCACTCTCCACGCTTAATCATATTCCTTACCATAAGTACAATTACCAATCAACATGTACTTTAGAGACAACAATGAGAAAGAAAGAGAGGAAACACACACAACAGCAACAATACTTCCATGTTTTTGATAACTAAAAAAATACAGTAAAAATAAGATCATGACTTAAGCCAATAATCAGATTCCATCCAACACAATACACTATCATGTAAAGCCTAGAGATGCTTTTGTTTCCCACTATCAGTTTCCAGTCCCCAAGAATCCTCTGGGGTTGTCAGTAGGAAACAGATTCAGAACTTTGTTTTCTACAAATGCTGACAAGTCCTATTTAAGCTTCCAATCAAAATAGAGAGTTTCGAAGTCTAATTAAGCTTGAGTCCTTCCTAAAACACGAGCAGCACATCAGTTCAGGGGCTGAGTCTCAATCTAGAATTTAAACACTATAATTATGGGCGGGTGCATGCACACATTCCATAGCATCTTCCTTTGCCTCCATTCTTCCAAGAACCACAAGAAGGGCGATAAAGCCGTACAAATATGCATTCACTAGGTCAAGTACACACACGGACAAAGTTTCTTAAAAAATAAATAAATAAAGGGCCCCATTAGTTTTATTCCAAGCTCACATGCTTTGATTTCTGCTAAACATTTAACAAAAAGATACAAACTAGTTTCTCAAAAAAAAAAAAAAAAGATACAAACTATAATAATTTCCATGGTTCATTTAATACATATTTTGAATCTCTAAATTTTAGGTCCAAAAACATACCATTTTGTATTGTACTTCAAATTCCTCTCTGCGATTCTCCTCGCACTTCTCTAATTGGTCGATGATTAAATTAATAGCTAATGAAAGAACAAATGCTACATAACGTAGTGGACCGTTAAGCTCGCCGCCAATTATTCAAAACTCATCTGCCAAAAGAAAAATTCAATATATTAGCAATGAAACAAATCCACAGTAATTTACTTTCATCCTCTGTTTCTGAATCTCAAAGTGTCATAATGCAGTAAAGGAAAAAAGCTCGACTCAAATAATCTCAATGCAACAATGGCGCTTACTTGAACTGAAAGTTCACATTTATCGCAGCGAATAACAAAAGCAAATACAACAGTTTATTCTATGAATTAACTAAAAGAGAGTCGCTCATTTTCGAAGCAACCAAACAGAGACAGAACAGAAGGAAAAGCGAATGAAACCCTAGCTCTACAGCTCTGAGTACAGAGAAAAACAGAGATCTCCGTGAAACGCACCTGTCGCGAGAAAGAACAACAAGACGCTCTGATAACCGCACGATCCGTGATCGGAGATCGATGGAAGATACGGTGGATATCAGCCGGAAAAAACGCCGGAGATTGTACGGACGGTGGATTGCGGCGAGATCTAGCAAATGGGGCCAGTTTGGATATTGGATTCGATTTTGAGAGGTTTTTTCCGTTTTTGGATTTTTTTATTTTTTGGGTTGTTGTTGCTGTGTTTGTAGCTGTGTGTTTGTTTGAGGAGAAAGATATTTAGATGGTGGGCCGCACGATCAGAGTTCGTGGAGCCTCATCGTGGCCGTACACGTGGACCAGAAACTAGTTCGATCGGTTTGGGTTTGGCAAATTGGCAGTGGCGCCTCGTGTTTGTGTTTGTGTTAGTGTTTAGTTCGCGGAGTTGGGTCCACGAAGCTATGATTATAAGAAGGTGTTGCGTCCAAAGCGTGGCCCACTTAGGAGAGATGTGATCTTATCTTCAAATTGACTTTTTAATGTTCTCTTCCTTTTTGAGGTACGTACGAGTACTAAAGCCTTAATTAATTTCATGTAATCTTATACAATATGTAATTTATTTGATAATATAATAACTAAATTAATGATCATACTTAGTAATAATGAAAAAGGAAATTAAAAGTAGGTGCTTTTTTCCCACTTTGAGAACTTGTTGAATACCTCCTAATACATTATAGGATTTTTTTTTTGAAAAAGGAAACTATCCTCAAAATTCATTGAATAGAAATAGAATCCAAATACAAAGCCTCCACATCAAGGGAAGGAGAATCCTCAATCCAAATGACATCACTCGTAACATTTCTAGCATGCCTAGCTAAAGAATGAGCTACTGAGTTGGCACTTCGTTTGTTATAGTGAACCTTCGACCATCATAGATCGTTGAGAAGACAAATCATGTCTTGGAAAATGTGTCCCAACCAAGAAGGCGAGAATTTCTTCAACCTCAGAGAATGCATGACTGTCTTGTTATCGCCTTCGACAACCAACTCTAAAAAGCCACACTCAATAGCAAACTCAACAGCTTGGCGACAAGCAAGAATTTCTACTTCCTCAACTACTAGTCACCGGTGGTCCCTTAGCTAATAGGGAAGTCATTACTTCACCTCTATCATTTCATATAATAGCACCAACCCCTGAGGCTGCTTGGTCTTTGAATATTGCTACATCAAAATTTAGTTTGAAGCGAGATAATGGCGATGGGCACCAATTGGTCGGACTAGCCATATTTGAATTTATGGAAAGCTGAGTCTTGGCTCTCGGAAACTCATCTAGGAAGTCCCTTGCTCTCTTGTTCAATACCCCAAGTCCCTGCAACTGTCCACCATGAATCATCAGATTCCGTTGGTGTCAAATAAACCAGGCATGAACCAAGAAAAGTTCCAGCTTATTAGGAGGAAGCCGATTGATTAACTTGTCCATTAACTAAAGCATGTTAGCTTGGCCCGCAGGGCATTTTTGCAATCGTGTAGAACACCTAGCCCATACATCCTTTGCCACTCCACATTCCCACAGTGCATGAATTCCAGTTACGGGATGACTCTTGCAAAATTCACAAGAATTATCTTGGATAATTCTTTTTTGTGACAAGTTTGCTCGGGAGGGTAGGATGTTACGACAAGCTTGCCAACCAAATACTTTGATTTTATTTGGTACATTAAGCTTCCAGATGTAGATCAGTTAAGGGAGAAGAAAATATGTTAATATTTTATGTTGTTTTATCTTTCCTAATGGAATTAGGATTTATTGCTTTTATAAGTTTAATTAAAATCATTTTCCTAGTTGAATTAGGATTTTAATTGTTTTTCTTTTCCTCGTTAAATTATTTTTCCTTTCTCAAGTAGAAGTAGGTTTATTATTTCTTTTTCTAAAAGGAGTAGAAGAAATTCTATTTCTAAAAATACTCTTTATAGAGAGGTTGATTAATGTTATGCGTTGATTAATAAAAGATTGTTAGAGAGATTTTCTCTATTATTTTGCCTACTAGCATAGTGTTTTTGTGGAACTTAGATTTCGTGGAGGAGTTGTAGTAATTATGTGTTACAAATTCTGCTTCTACATGCTTATGCTACATCAGTTGGTATCAGAGCAACGTAGGCGCATAACATCAATCAATCTCTCTATAAAGAGTATTTGTAGGAATGGAATTTCTCCTACTCCTTTTAGAAAAAGAAATAATAAACCTACTTCTATTTGAGAAAGGAAAAACAATTTAACGATGAAAAGAAAAACAATTAAAATCCTAATTTAACTAGGAAAAGGATTTTAATTAAACTAATAAAAGCAAATAAATCCTAATTCCATTAGGAAAGATAAAACAATATAAAATATTAAAATATTTTCTTCTCCCTTAACCAATTTGCATCACTTCCACAGGTTCTTCCATAAATCCTAATTCCATTAGAGCTCTCTACCCACTTCTCCTCCCTTGCCAACTGTCTCGCTACATGATACCCCAATTTCATTGAGTACTAGCCATTTTTATTGTGGAGCCAAAAAAGGGAGTCCGGGATATATCTTCCACTAAAAGGCACCCGTAGAATTGCTTCAGCATCCTCCTTATTAAAATTTTGCATAATGAGACCTCTATCCCACCATTGTAGCTTCGGGTCTAATAGCTCGGAGACCATCATCTCTTCATCAATATTCAGTGGTGGATGTAGGACTTTATTTGTGGGATGGTTGGGAATCCAAGTATCCTTAAGAATCCGGATAGAAGCTCTATTACCAACTCTCTAACATGAACCCCTCTGCAGTATATGTATCCATGTTTTCTTTTGTCATTGTTTTTGTTTTTATTTTTCATATAGGAACAATAATATTTCAAACCTATTGCCGAGATATGAATTGGTTTTTATTGTTTTTTTTTTTTTTTTTAAATTTTAGATTTTCATACCTTGCTACTCGAGACAAAATAACATGCAATTGACAGAGGTTAAAATTAGACTCGGCAAATAGATATGTTCCCACAACTAAGTGTTTTATTTTATTATATTTTTTCTAGATTTGTTTTTACTTTTTTTTATCATTCAAGTTTTAGACAAAAATATTTTCGAGTGGTTTGAAATTAAATAATTCAAAACAATTCAAAAAGCATTTGAAAGAAAATTTAAACTAAATTTCTAATTCAATAATTAAAATATTCCAAATTTCTAAATATTTTAAAATATATATAATTATGAAAGCAAAGTTTAGAAAAAAGACTTGCTTGAAAATAATTGAACTAATTGAACTGTTGTCCTTGAAAGAGAGTTGGAGGCACACTCAACAAAGAAAAATAGAGGAGATGAAGAATTTTAAATTATAATAAAATTAGGATTTTTAATTCACTTATTAAGAATTATAGAAGAAGGAAGTCGTGATGATTATCTACTTTATCACCGAATATTTTAGATTATCATCACCGAAAACTTTAGATTAGGACAAACACATAAAGAGTATTAGATTCCATTAATGACTCAAGGTTTGCAGCATTATCTTGAATCCTATCACTAAAAATCATAGCGATGTTAAGTGCTAACATAGCGGTAGCAACCGAGATTAGAGCATTAGCATTGGAAAATTCCAATGCTACTCTATTTTACAATTCTAAAAAGTCACTTTATCATTATACCATATTATTTTACAATACTTCCACATCCCAAACTTCTATTTTCTTCTTTTACTCATTAAAATAATATTTCTACATAATAAAATAATATATCTCAAAATTATATATTTTCTCTCCCATCTCTCTCCTCTCTCTCATTTTCAGCTCTCTTCCATCTGTAACTTCCGCCAGAGCCTTCATTTCCGGCGAGGTGGTGAAATAGTCCAACAATAACCATCAACTCAAACACCCAAAACTTCATAGATCAACTAAAAACGCATCAATCAACAAAACCCACAAACAAAAAATCCTAAATTTCACAACTCGGCTTCAATAAAACCCAAAACTTCATGGGTCATACTCGCACTGCTACGGTTGTGGATCATGGGTTGTGGATCGCAAATTCGTGATATGGGTTGCAGGTGGCTGTGCTCTGTGGTGCTCGGTTGCGGGTGGCTGTGCTCTATGGTCGTGGATCGTTGGCTGTGCTTTGTGGTGCTGGGTTGCGGGTGGCTGTTTCGGTTTTTGGGTTGGCGTGATATGGTGCTGGGTGGCTGTTTCGTCGTGGTGTTGGTTTTTGGGTTCAGCGATGGAGAGACAGAGATGAGAGACAGAGACAAGAGATGAGAGACACAAAAGAGAGAGTCAGATAAAATATTATTATTTTTTTACAATACTTGTTATAGTGCAATTCTATGTTTAGAATTGCACTGTAGCAGTATTGCAAAAAAATTTGCAATACTGCTGTTTAGCATTCTCCAATATAGATGGTTTTGGGGCTTAAAATTCCAAATTTCCCTTAAATTTGGCATTAGCATTCTCCAATGCTAATGCTCTAATAACAGCTACGAGTTTTATATCATATCAAAAAATGAAACTTCGAGAAAGCATCATTGAGGTTTTGTTTTTTGTTTTTTTGTTTTTTTTTGAAAAGCTTCTTTGAGTTTAGTTTAGTTTAGTGTTTTTTTTTAAAAAAAATTTATATAAATAATTCGTATAACATAAATTATGCGAATATCGAGGTTATTGATATAAGAACAAACAATTAAAAATTATGATAAGAATTATTACAGAAAAAAAAGGTTAATAAAAACAAATAAGTTAATGGTAAAAATATAATTTGATTTGGTGTGCGTTTGGGTAATGCGTTTTACAACATTAGGCACTGACATTGTTCACGCATTTTAGTCGTGGGACCCACTGTTCACGCGTTTTAGGCATGGGACCCACGGAACTGTTGCAAACAAATGAAGAAAAACACAGACCCACGGCACAGTGTGAACAGTGTTTTGCCATTTAAAAAATATTTTGCTACAGTATTTTCAATTTTCAGTGCCTTACGCGTTTTGCAGCATTAGGCACTAACACTGTTCACGCATTTTAGGCGCGGGACCCACGGAACTGTTACAAACAAATGAAGAAAAACGCAGACCCATGACACAGTGTGAACAGTGTTTTGCCATTTAAAAAATATTTTACTACAGTATTTTCAGTAATAAGTTTTCAGTTTTCGGCAAAATAAGCGATATCCAAACAGATCCTTGAAGTAATATGCATGACAATTAGACAATATATGTACTTGGTGCAACCATAATTTTTAAAACCTAATTTTTATTATCTATACCACTAATAATAGAATTTTCTATTTGAGTTTCATCGTTTTGCGTACTAAAATATCCTCCTACAAATTCTTAAACTCTCTAAAATATCCCTATCTTTTAGTTAAATAATTTTAAATTAAAAAACATAAACTAGTTAAAAAAGTAATTTATTACTTTTAAGTTTTAGGCTTTTTCCTTTCTCTTCTCCACTGACTTTTGAATATTATTCCATGTTATCTTACATCTTTCTTAAAAAAAAGATACACACCATTATATATATATATATATATATATATATATATATATATATATTTATATATAAAGATTACTTCTCCTATTTGAATTACAATGCCTCTGCATAAGAGTTGGAAAAAAAAATAAAGAGTTTCAATTTCAAATAGTTTCTTCTATTCACATCAGCCACTAACTTATGTACAAATAACTAATCAGAAGAAAAAAAATCGCATAAAGAAAGATACACTATCTCTATCTTACTTTTAAATATTATGACACTAAATCCAAAAAACAAATAAATAAAAAGAATTTTATCGCATGCGCAAAATGTGTTGGATGAGCCTAATATTAGTATATGATTTTTACTCATGATGTAACAGAAATAACCATGAAACACGATTGGCACACAATCACAATCCTTTAGTAGTATAAAATGACAAATTATGAATGCATGAAATAAACTAAATTACGTGAAAAAGATAAAGTTCTCAGAATAGCAATAACATCATATAAACAAATTTGAAAGTTTAACTGATCCACATAGAACATTTTAAACTACATGAAATCTTTCTTACGCACAAACCTAATTAACTTGATGCATTTCATTTTATGCATGCAAAACCAAAAACCAAAAACCAAAAAACAGGCAAAAACAAAAACAAAGAAGATAAATACATATATGCAATGTTCATAGGTAGGATAGGTGGAAGAATATATCAACTTGGAAGAGTTTTATTATAGATATAGAATTTCAAATTGAGCATTCCCATTCCAAATGTCAAATATTTGGCATTTGGCACACCAAACATCAAAAAACAAGATTCAAGAGGTGTTTCATATGCTAAAATATTTAGCATTTTTAGCAAACTTGCTACAATACAATTGTATTGAGAGCATAGTTGTCAAATCATGAATTGTATCGTGAATCGATTTTTGATTATTTTGTATCGTGTATCGTAAGATACACGAACACCTAATAAAATTATAAAATAATTATAGATATACATATATAAAAGTTATATTCATTATAAATTCAAAATATATTTAACTAATGACCAATTTAATCATTACTTATGTAATAAAATTTAACAAAGCCAACTAAATAAATCAAATTAACTTATATTTATAACATGCACATTCAAATTGATTAAACTCAGAAGTAATACATGATATATGAACCAAAATAATAATATATTTTCGTCGTCTTGGTTAATCAACTTTATCTAAGTCAATGTTATCATCATATTCAGCATCTTGCAAAATTATTTTTTCATAGACATTTTCTTTATTATTATCAACGTTCACTTTTTTTTTTTGGTTTTTTTATTCTAATAATTTATTCTTTATATTTTTTAAATTCTAGCTTTTTAAACTCAAAATATATTTTCATTTAATACATTATTAATAGCATAGAAAATAAATTTGCACATATGAAAGTGAGTGTTATGAGTATAGTCTAAGTTTTGTAGGAGAAATAGAAGGGAGGAAAAAAACTCATGGACTTGCTATTTCATTAGACTCAATTAAGTTTTCCAATAATTTTGTGTTAACAAAGTCTAAAAACTTGTTTAAATCAAATAAAATCACAAATTTTAACAAAAAAAAACTCATTTTAAACCCACATGTCTATGTATCGTATGATACGTACGAATCACGATTCATACGATTCACACTTATGTATCGGACGATTCATGGGCACTTACAATACGAAACTTTTTGTACACGATATGATACGTATCGTACGATACTGACAACTATGATAGAATTGTACTATAGCATGTTGTATAATTAAATAACAATTGTATTGGCATGAGGTGTTTCAAATTATATAACAATTTGTACTAGTAGAATGTAAAATTGCTATGGTACAATTTTTTACTGCTACAGTACAATGGCTGGGTTTTTTTAATTATTGTTTTAATGTAGTGTAATATTAAAATAGAATATATGATATATAGCGTATTGTAAAATGATGTGCTAAAATTGATAAAGTAGGTTTTGATGTGGTAAAATGGCATTTAGCATAGCACACCTGATGGGAATGCTCTGAAGTTAAATTTTTAATCAACCTATATAAATTTTAAGAGAATGAGAATTATTGACAATAAAAGTGGTGTATTATGAATAAAATTGTCACATTTAATGTTAAAAATAATCATGATAATAAAGAAGAAGTAGTGTATTATCATAGAAATTTAAAAAAAAAAAAAAAATTTTGAGAGAGAGAGAGAGAATCTGATTTCAACAAAGTGTAAAACCAAAAGTAAAAAATGAAAATGACAAAAGAAAAAGAAATAGAGAAAGAAATAAAAGTTGATGTGTCTATCCAAAAAATTGATGGTGCAATGCAATTAAATATGATATCCACTTGGTACAATCACAACTTATATCATATGGTATATAATTTATGTTCTCCTCTTTTTTTATCTTTTATTGTTAGGAAAAATTAAGGTTTAGGTAGTACCTCAAATGTATAGTAATATTTTTCAAAATTTAACACTCTATTCTTTACTTTTTTTTTTGAGAATCAGGCCTGCCCTACCAGGCCGACAAAAATTATTCTATTACTGGAATGTCAGATACAAAAAAACGATAAATATCCGTAGGAACGGAATTCATCCAAACTAAAGTAGGAAAAGACAATCTCGCTCGTCTAGCCAACGCATGTGCTAAAACATTGCCATGCCGACGCGTATGAGAGAAAGAATAGTATTGGAACATACTGACTGAAGACATAATGTCTTGAACTAAATGACCCACAACTGGATGCTGAAAATTTTTCTTCTTTATGGCTGAAATAGATTCTTCCGAATCCCCTTCAAAAATAACACCACTGAAACCACACTCACGGACAAACAGAGCAGCCCGCCTTGCTGCCATAGTTTCCAGAGCAACAATGGATGAAGGCAGGGGAATTATTTCAGACAGAGCCGCCAAGACCTCACCCAGCGAATTACGCACCACCACACCAATTCCAGCAGCTCCCAGATCGTCGAAAACCGCTCCGTCGAAATTTGCTTTCAGCAGCGCTGCATCAGGAGGCTTCCAGATGGCCTTCCGCGCCACCATTTTTGCTTCTGGTTTTGCACAGAATTGTTGAAAATCCGTCAGCTGCTTCTGTGCCAGCTCCGAAATCTTCTCAAGGGGAGTAGCAACCTCATTAACTCGGATTTTGTTGCGCCGATTCCAGATAGACCAACAGATCATTATGAAACCTTCAGCTCCACGTGGATTCTGCAGCGCCAACCTGAAAAGATCAACAAAAAATAAATTTTGATTCGTTGCACTCCGCAACTCATCAAAGTTAGTACCCCATGCCTCCTTCACCTTCTCACACCCCCATAGAGCATGAAACACTGTCTCAGGCCCCCTGTTACACCCCGTGCAGCTGCTGGACAGAACCACTCTTCGCCTAGCCAAATTCACCATCGTGGGAAGAGACTCCGAGCAAGCCCGCCAAGCAAAAGTCTTAACTTTGCTGGGCACCTTCATTCTCCATAAACCAGACCACAACCTCCGGTTTGCCTCATTTGATGATCCTGACGGTGAACCAGAGAGCTCCTTGGCACACACCAGTTGGTACCCAAGCTTCACCGAATACTGGCCATCCTTAGTTTTTGGCCAAATTAACATGTCTTCTTGTGGGATAAGACAAAGAGGGATGGATTTTATTTTCTGCACCTCAAATGGCAGAAAAACTCGCTCCAACAGATACACATTCCACCAACCCGTATCAGCATCTATAATGTCTGAAACTCTCGAATCAGCAGATAACAAAGAGGGGGGAGAGATCACTTTACCTGACCCATCACCCGGTAGCCAACAATCATTGTAAATCCGGACAGATTGGCCGTTCCCCACTCTATATCTAGCACCTTCAGCAATTATGTAGCGTGCCTTAAGGATACTCCGCCATGCATATGACCCCGTTTTGACATGTGCTGAAAAAATGTCCCCCGAAGGAAAAAACTTTGCCTTAAAAACCCGATAAAAGAGAGATTTTTGGTCATGAACCAGCCGCCAAACTTGCTTAGCTAACATGGCTTCGTTGAACTTCCTAAGTTCCTTGAAACCCATTCCGCCTTCATTTTTTGGCATACACAACGACTCCCAATTTTTCCAATGAATCTTTCTTCTCTCTCCACGTTGACCCCAAAAATTTTTTTTTATCATAACCTCAATGTCATGGCAAAGGTTCACCGGTAAAAGAAAACAACTCATAGCAAAAGATGGGATTGCTTGCACAATAGCTTTCAATAACACCTCCCTACCGGCTTGTGACAAAAGTTTCTCCTTCCACCCTTGAAGTTTCCCCCAAATCCTCTCCTTAATATAGATAAAACTCTCCTTTTTCTTCCTACCCACCATAGCCGGCAATCCTAGGTACTTTTCATACTCCTTTACCTCCGGCATCCCTAGGTAGTTCATCAAATCTAATTTGGTGCTCTCAAGGACAGATTTACCAAAAAAAAGATTTGTTTTTGAGCCATTTATTTTTTGCCCGGATGCTCTCTCGTATATGGATAACGCCACTTGGATTGCTTGCACATCACCCATCCTTGCCCGACAAAAGATCAAGCTATCATCGGCAAAGAATAAGTGTGAGATTTGTGGGCCATTCTTACAAAGCGAGAAGCCCCTTAAATCACCCCTAGCCACGGCTTTATTGAGCAACCCATTTAATCCTTCCGAGAACAACAAGAAAAGATAAGGGGATAGGGGGTCGCCTTGACGAATCCCCCTAGTAGGCTTAATTAATCCTCGAGGGAACCCATTGATCAAGAAAGAGTAAGACACGGATTTGATTGTAACCATAACCATATCAACCCATCTCTCATGGAAACCCATCTTTCGCATCAACTTCTCCAAAAAAATCCACTCAACCCTATCGTACGCCTTACTCATATCCAATTTCATAGCCATAAACCCCTCCTTCCCCGTTTTTTTGATCTTCATATGATGTAATGTTTCAAAAGCTACCAAAATATTATCCGAGATAGCCTTATCGGATTGAAAGGCACTCTGGGATTCTGATACAACATATGGCAACAGAGTTTTCAAACGGTTAGCCAACACCTTAGAAATTAACTTATACAGAATGTTACATAAAGATATAGGCCTAAAAATATTGTAAAACAAAAATTGTAAAGTAAAGCAATCCAAACCCTTAAGTATAGCCTTTCTTTGTTGGGTTTTGCTCGGGATTGTCTGTTCTGTCACTCAATGCCTTTGCTTATTAAATGATGGAATGGAAGTAACTCAATGATTAGAAAAAGTTGCAGAAGCTCGACAGACAGCAAGGTATCGAGGAGGTATCGAGCCAGCTTTTAAAAACAATTTTTCGAGATGAGAAAAACACAGACATGAATGCAATCCAACATGCAACTCAACCAACAATCCAAACAACATATAAGCACATCTTGCCTTTCCTTAATGTTAGTATCACATATTGGACTAACCAACATATCAACTTCTTACCCATATTCTGTTACAAACATTAGTTAAAGTCTATTTTCCTAATGGCCTTAATTTTAGTGTTAAACTGTGTGGATATCATGTTGAAAAATGAAATTAACAAGGGTTTGGTTTCAGATTTGGTTTTCATAAGGTACACCCATGTGGATCTAGTGGCATCATTAACAATGGTAAGGAAATATCTAGCTGACCTCGACTTCAAGCTTTTAGAATCTTTGACAAGCTCAAGTTCAAAAATTGTTTTTAGGCTTGGATCAAGTTCAGGCGGAGTTTGAACATGCTATCTTTATTATCAAACCGAGCTCGACCATTCTATACTTGGCTTGAGTTGATTACAGCCCTCCTAGTTGAAGTCCTATGTATGTTTCTCTTTTTTTCCAATGTTTTCTCAAGTACTTTTTTTTTTTTTTTTTTTTATTTTAGATTTGTCAAATACTTTTTATATCCAACATATATTTTAAATTTAAAAAGAAAAGTAAGTAATTACAAAAATTTACAGGGGATATAATTGGAAATTGAAACTTTATAGACTCTAGAACTACTAATACTTTTTTTTTTTTTTTTTTGGGCATAGAACTTACACAAATGAAATTGGATGAGCTTGTGGAAGATGTTATGAATTTGAACATCAACAAAGAATCTATGGATGATAATCATGGTCATAGTCAGAATTAGTCTACTGTTTGCTCAAATTCTTTCAATATTGATACTTAGCATTTGGCGAGTTCCAAGAATATTATATTTTTGTTGAACTATGTTATTTTTATTTTTGTTAAACTTTGTTATTTTGTATTTGGGTTGAGGTGTATGCATTTCTTTTAGAGTGTAAATAACTTATTTCTAAATGAATGTTATATTTTTGTTCATTTAGCAAAAAATAAAAAGAATTACAAAACCTCATGAATGGTGTTAAGACTCAATTTAAAGGTTTGGACCCTCTCTCTCTCTCTCTATATATATATATATATATATATAAATATATATTCACAGCTAGCAAAATTTGTCAGTACTAATTTGTCTTAGAAGAAAAGTCGTTGCTTCTTGTCATGACTTGGAACTAATGGCAGCCCAACTCCAATCTCCAACTACATCAATTATTACACCCAGTACCTACATCAAAAAATCCTCCTAAAATGCAAGTCCAGAATTTTCTGTTTTGTATGCACCCAGGTATTTGGCTAATTATAAAATTTAGGAGGAGATTCAGGGTTGAAAATTTCTTTAAAATTCAACAAACATCATAATAATATGCAAGTATTCAACTTGTTCTTTTCACCCACTCCACTGGTTCAGCAGCCCCCAAACAAAACAAAACCTCAGCTTAGCCCTCCTTTCAAACTCAGTCCTCACGATCCCAAAAAAAAAAAAACCTAACCATTATTTTCTTTCTTCTTGCTTTCTTAAAATAAATCATTCAGAAGGTGAGTTTTCAGTTTTCTTTTCTTTCTTCAGCACTACACCTTCATCTCTATTTTTAGTGTTTTTTTTCCCCCTTCTTCTCAACTATATATGCTTACTTAAATATTTACATGCACTTTAATTTTTCATAGATTTTTAGAGAAATATATGATTGAAGGCATGGGGAGGTATGAATAACATCCATATAATTAATAATAGGAATGATGATAGGTTGACTGTTTAAATTACAGTGGAAATTTTGTTTTTTTCTTAAGTACGAATAACATCCATATAATTAAGTAAAAATTTCTAATTAAGAGTTTATTTTTTAAGTTCTTTTTAGTTAAAAAATTTGTGAGAAATGGGTAAAAGCCCATTTTGACCTGTTATCACTTTGAGATCCATCAAACTTTTCCTATGGAAGTGCATTCACGACATAGCAGTATAGGACATGTAAATATGAACCACAAACACCCATTGGTAAAAAAAAAAAAATGGAAAGATTATTATCAAGGTGAAAATAAAGAAAGAAAACATATACATCTAGTTACTCTTTCACAAATTATAAGCAAATGTCATTATATAGAATTTTTAGCTATTATATCAAAGCCATTACATGCGGTCATACCAATGAAACACTTAAACCATTCTAAAGACAACAAATACAATTCAACTAAAACATCACTCTTTTGTGTAGCATAAGTTTGATACAGAAAAGATTACAAATTATAACAATCCTTGATACAGAAACAATAACACATTACAACAATACAATGACAAAGGCAACAATGAATGGGAGAAACAACTACTTATGTTTTGGTTGGTTGAGAAAACAGCAGTATCTTGTTTGATCTGGCTCATGAAAATCCTTGAAACATTGGCATTTGAAGCTAAGCCTACAGTATTAAATAATAAGGCATCATTTGCTAAGGTGGGCCACAATGAACAGACAATAACTTTAAGTATTAAAATTGCGTATTAACTATTAATTATCATGAAGTTATCACTTTTGAAAAGAGAGTGATCATTCATAAAAATTTTAAAAAATAAATAAAAAAGAGACAGTGAGCTTATCAAAGGCATGACACTGCCCCTTCTGCTCCTCAACTAACTATGTTTGAACAACGCCGCTTGGCCATCTTGAATCTTGATGCTCTCATTTGAAATGTTGGTAAAGAATTATCCATAAGCATCTTTAGTTCCAAGTTTGATTTGTTTTTCAAAGTTAAAGTAACACAATTAAGTCAACTAATAGGACCGATTCTCCCCCCAACAAAAAAAGTCTAACAAAAAAGAGTTGACAAGACTTTTGCTGATGTGTGCTAACCCATCAAATTGAATATTGGTATAAAATTTTCATATGATAATTTAAAAAATCATCTAATTGAAATGCTTCTATAATTTTCAATTTATAAATCCCATACATTTTCAAGAATCAGATTCATGTATGTACTTATTTAGTAGCAGTGATAAGGCATACATATCTTTGAGTAAGATAAAATAAAATTATAGAACATATAATATTGACAAAAAGAGAAAACGGGAGATAAGTAGAGTATATAGTGTTTTAGTTAGAGTCTAGTGAATTTTTCCACAATAAGATTTTTTTTAAGGGTAAACTATATTTTTGGTTCCTATCCTTTACATTATATTTGAATTTGGTCTCTAACCTTTCAATTGTGTCAATTTGGTCTCTAACATTTCAATGTTGTGTCAATTTAGTCCCTGTCATTATATCTTGAATGAAAATTTCTAACATGGTAAACAGCCAAAATAAAATTTAAGTTTATTATCACATCAACGGAAGCTAATTTTTTATTTTGCTATTAGACACATCATCAATTTTCATCCGAAAGATAACTGCAGGGACCAAATTGACACTATTGAAAGGTTAGAGATCAAATTGAAAATATGATGTATAGGATAGGGACAAAATATGTAGTTTACTCCTTTTTTTTTATTGGAACATTAAAAAAAAAAAAAAAAAAAAAAAAAAAAAGGTAAAATGCAAATTACAACCCCTAAAGTTTGGGGGTGTTTGGATTTTATCCCCTGAAATTAGGGGTATTTGGATTTTACACCCTAAGAGGTGTAAAATCCAAATACTCCTAAGATTTAGAGATTAAAATCCAATCACCCCTAAAATATAATAAATATAAGGAGTAAAATCTAAATTCTAAAATGTCATGGTGTAAAATCCAAACACCCTCACATGTTAGGACAAGGTGTAAAATTCAATCACACTCAAACTTTAGGAGTGTAATTTGTAATTTATCCACAAAAAAAAAAAAAAAAAAAAAAAAAAAAAAAAAAAAAAAACACCAAATGACCTATTTATAGACCCCCAAGAATTCCTAATTGACAGGATGGGCCGAGCAGGGTTGGATTTGCTCTACTCAGTCACCAAATCAAGATCTACTTTGCTCGGCCACCAAATCAAGACATTACTCTTCTTGACGTATTTTGGGCCCAATGTTTAAATAGCTTCACATGCAGAATTGGGCCAGAGAAAGTAATGGACATTACAACCTTAAAAAAGGTGAGTAATGTTCTATGCTTTCTGCCTTTATCACCAAATACTTTATACTTTTACTTTATCACCCAATAAATTAAAAAAAAAAAAAAAAGAAGAAGATTATTATCACCCAAAACTTTTAGATAAATACGACATAAAGAGTATTAGAATCCATAAATGACTCATGACCTTATTGGAAGTTTAGAGAGGAAGGAGAGTAGAGGGGAGGAG
Source organism: Quercus robur (assembly GCF_932294415.1). Classification (NCBI taxonomy): domain Eukaryota; kingdom Viridiplantae; phylum Streptophyta; class Magnoliopsida; order Fagales; family Fagaceae; genus Quercus; species Quercus robur. The sequence continues at coordinate 1,904,750 of NC_065540.1, forward strand.
ATTAGTGGGGGGAGGAGAGTAGAGGGAAATGATTATCCTCTATCTTGTTTGAATGTTTTTAAAATTAGTAAGGGGGAAGTGAGTAACTAACCCTTCCTCTTGTTTGGATGTTTTAAAAATTAGAATGGAGAAGAGAGGAAATGATTTAAATAGACAAATTTATCCCTATTTAAAAATGGACTTGCAACATTAGTCTATGATTAATTTATCGGTTTTGTAAAGTCTTGAACCTGATTATAATTCATCCAAATCTCAGAATATAAACACGAAACCACGATTTTCAACAACTAGTGTAGTTCATACATACAAACGCGTATCTAAAAATTCTATTATTACAGATCATACCAAAAAAAAAAAAAAATTGCTATTAAAAAAAAATACAAAGCTTGATACAGATTAGCTTCCTAATCTCCTAAAATCAAATCATTATCAGTCAAAATCCAACTGTTCTCTGAATGTTTGAAAACAAAGCGTTCATAACAGTATTAATAAAAACTAAATAGTGCCTAATTTAGTAGGTTTTTTCAAACTCCAACTGAAATCCAAATTCTCATTTCTTTTCCACATTTTCTGAGCAACCAAACACAAGCACAAGTAGAAGGAAAAAAAAAAAAAAAATCATAGAAACACAAAATGAATCCCCCAAAATGCACACAATCAGAAATGATATTAGCTCTTGGAATCCATGGATTCCATCTCCCCCAACCAGAGCAGCACGCTAACCAAAACACGCTTCTCTGATCTCAACCCCTCACTCTCCGAACCAGTTCTCGAAGCCCTAACCCAAGCCGGCTTTGAGTTTTGCATGCCGGTCCAAGCCGCCACAATCCCCTTACTTTGTAGCTACAAAGACGTCGTCGTCGACGCCACCACTGGCTTTGGCAAAACCCTAGCCTTCGTGGTCCCACTGGTCAAGATCCTCTGCTACAACAAAACTCCTCCTAAACCCAACCAAGTTCGTTTCTAAATCCCTATTTGTTTGTCGAGAAAGCTCGAGGAAATTAAAAAAAAAAAAAAAAAACTAAATGGAAAATTGTTTTGTTTTTTTTATTATTTATATAATCAGTTTGTAATTTTGTTAATTTAAAAATGGTAAATTAGGAAATTCATTTGGTCAATAATTTATCTACTTTACTCTCCCTCCAAATCTCTCTAATTTGGGAAAATTAAAAATGAGGGGTTAAAGGTAGTTGAAACCCCTCCCCCTCATTCCTTAAAAAACTTCTAAACAAGGTAATTGAATTACTCTCCCTTCCTCTACTCTACTCCCCATCCTTTTTTTAACATCCAAACAGGCCATCAAAGTTTTCATGATTATGTTTCTCAAAAAAAAAAAAAAAAAAAAAGTTTGCATGATTATCTTGAATCCTATTACTACAAATCCTACTAAAGCTGGCCTATTGTTATTATTATTATATACTAGCCTCTGAGCACGCGCTTATGCGCGTGCTCAGAGACTCTTCTATTTTTTGAGTAAGAGTTAATTTAGAGTATTTATTATAATTTGGGATTACTACATTTTCCAATCACAAAAAAAACCTAGGGGTGTGATGAAAAATTATTTCACCACACATAATACTTATCACACTCCTAGGTTTTTTTGTGATTAGAAAATGTAGTAATCTCAAATTATAATAAATGTTCTAAATTAACCCTTACCTAAAAAATAGAAGAGCCTCTCACACGCGTGCTCAGAGACTAGTTTAAATTTAAAAAGATACACTATTTTTTTTTTCCTTACTTTTTCTACATTCCCTTTTATTTTGAACAAAAAAAATGTCTAGGCATTTAGCAAACTCAAATTCACCATAAATTTTCACTGCCCGATTAGAGATAAATGAATGAAAAATTATGATACTAAATCAAAAAGGAAAGAAAAGTCTCATTGCACACACAAAGCACGTGTAATAAGGCTAGTATTATATAAGAACATGTTAAAATTGTGAGTTTAGTGGATTGTTTAATTATGTTGAGAAGATAGTTTATGTTTGGACCAAATGGATTAATAAATGTATCACACGTAATAAAATTAGTCATATATTTGTGGAGTAACCATCATGCAAAGGATGCGCGATGGTTCTTAAGTGTTTCTAACTTGTCCCTAATAAAAAAAAAAAAGTGGTTCTAACTTGTTTAAACTATTTGGTTCTCAATTGACATCGATTCCCTTAAAATTCTATTGCACTACCACTTAAAAAAAATTGTTATCCTATGAAAATAACATTATTAATAATTATTAAATTCTCTCCGATACTTTCTTAATCAGTAGCCAATTTTCCTTTTTTCTTTTTTCTTTTTTTCAACATTCAACTATTCAAATCTATTCCCTAGATACCTTTTTCAATTCTCTCATTCATGACCTCATAAATTTTTCTGTTACATCTTGTCCAACATTTCCTTTTCCTCATTTTCTTATTGTGCTCTCAAAATGGACGTCAAATAGTCCATTACCCGAAAAGCATCCAATTGGGCTAATTTTACAAAAAGGAAGCATAATTCTATGCTTGTCTTACTAAAAATGCCTACATGGCAAATTATGTGCATTGTTTGCATGACTAATGTCAGCATTTCTAAATTTTAATGGTCACATAAGTACATAGATTGCAAATATAAGCTACATTAACATTTTATATATATATATATACACACACTACTACTACTACTACTACTACTATTATTTAAGGGGCTTCCTCTGTTTGGAATCCTCAATTTTAATGTTCGAAATACTCTTAAATTTACCAGTTTGTAAAGTTAAAATAGTAGAATTAGACATTAAAAAAAAAAAAAAAGAACCATGTTCAAATTTTCCCTAAAAAAAACCCACGTTCAAACTTATCAAAAATAAAAACCACTTCGAAATCTATAACAAAAGTTTCAGATAACTACTCTGCTAAAAAAACTGAATGTTAAAAACAAATCCATAAAATTTCAAATCCCATGTCCAAACCCATCTTTATACACAATATTTCTTGTGTGAACACCTTCCTTCTCAGGTATTGTTTCTTTTTGCACCAATAGTTTTGTATAGTGGATTGGGAGTCTTCTATTTTTTTGGTAAGAGTTAATTTAGAGTATTTATTATATTTTGAGATTACCATATTTTCTAATAAAAAAAAAAACTTAGGGGTATAATGAAATAAAGACTCGTGAGATACTTTAAAGGCTGCATTGAAAGAAATGATTGAATTCTCTTGCAAGGTTTTCATTCTTGGGTCAGAGGATTGCAACATGTCCATACCACTACCTCTGTCACAACGAATCAGTAATTCTAGCCACCCACATGTCACTTCATCACTATCATCATTAAAGCCTATAGTAAAAGTGTAAAACAACGAATAGCCAAAAGAAAAAGAAAATTTTTAATTCAAACAATGACCAAAACACAATAAGACCCAAAAATTTACATAATCGAACTGTAAAAGGAAAAGAAAGAAAGAAAAAGAAAATTTTTAATTCAAACAATGACCAAAACACAATAAGACCCAAAAATTTACATAATCGAACTGTAAAAGGAAAAGAAAGAAAGAAAAAGAAAAATTTTAATTCAAACAATGACCTTTTGTGTTCTGTTTTGATTCTTCGCCTCCCTTGGTCCATTCTTGCTCTCAATAAAATCCAAGAATATTTTTTCCTTGCAGTCACGTTATAGCCTTATTGCAGATAGTTTTCAATTGCATAAGAAAAGTAGCGGATAGAAATTTTGCGCCGTACGGTTGTAGTTGGGCAATGAAGGATCTAATTGTTATTGGGAATTTTAGGATCAGTTATTTTAGCCAATTTTGAGTTTGAAACCGTGAGAGTGGTCCTATTTTTTAGATGGTGTTTTACGTGGAAGTTAAAAAAACATTTTTATCAAGTTTTAATTCAAACAATGTCCTTTTGTGTTCTGTTTTGATTCTTCGCCTCCCTTGGTCCATTCTCACTCTCAATAAAATCCAAGAACATTTTTTCCTTGCAGTCATGTTACAGCCTTATTGCAGATAGTTTTCAGTTGCATAAGAAAAGTAGCGTATAGAAATTTTGCGCCGTACGGTTGTAGTTGGGCAATGAAGAATCTAATTGTTATTGGGAATTTTGGGATCAGTTATTTTAGCCAATTTTGAGTTTGAGACCGTGAGAGTGGTCCTATTTTTTAGATGGTGTTTTACGTGGAAGTTAAAAAGACATTTTTACCAAATTTTGCCCCTACTTAAACATAGGGTGTAGGAGTATTTTGGAACAAAAAAAATTCGGTCCAAACAGGTGCAACCTCTTAAATAGTAGTATAGATACCTCGATTATATAGATGAATGTGTTTTTTTTTATTATATGTTTTCATATGACACTATTTTTTTGGGGGGGGGGGGGTGGTGGGGTGTTAAGTGAGAGTGAAATAGACCTTTTAGGAGAATAAATGTCAAATGAATATTATCACTCATAAGTTAAAACCGGCTTAGAGAATGCCTAAAGACATAATGCATTATTTTTAAATATATTTATTATTGTAAAAAAAATTTAAAAGAAAATATTTATATAAACCAAATAGTAATTGTGGGGTCCAATAGTTTGTGGGTTCGGCCCGCTCGCTTATGGGGAGTTCACAGACCCCAAACTGAAGGAGGCCAGGGCCCAAACCCAAAAATAGTGAGCCCAAAGTGGCCCGAAGATACGTCCGAGGACCGCTCAGTCCTCGGAAGACCCAAAATCCCATTGACGAAAGTGGAATACAAGCAAACTTAAAGGATCAGAAAATATCTCGAGGAAATAGTCCTTAATACCCTTCATTGACATGACATTGCACCTAACAGAACCGGATTCCCAGGCTTTATTGACCATCTCCCACAATTTCGGGATTAGACTGATGGGACAAATCTCTGTCCTGGAAAAGTCGACCCTACACGTGGACGGGGGATAATGAACGTAGGCTAGTATAAAAGAAAACGTAAGGTGACAAAGTGAGGGATCCCTATCTCACTTCCTGGAAAAAACTCCAGGAATGAGAATGCCCGGATAGTATACGCACTCCACCATGGAGAACCCATCGACGGGTAACCGGAGAAAACATTAGTGCTCCTTGGACATGATCCGAGGAGCCAAATCCCTCAAGTCACAAAGGGGTAAGGCCTGAATATCCAGATTAAAGCCTTTTCTTGTCTTGGTTCACCTAAAGTCCGGCCTATACCAACGCCCCGTGACCCAACGTTAGCCTTTCAAGCCCACTCTCTACAAATATTATTGTGGGGGATCTTTCACGCGCGAGCCCATCGTCGTTGTTGGGCCGTTTGAGAGTCGTGTCCCTACAATTGGCGCCGTTTGTGGGGAAGGCTTACGCGTTGGCAAGGGTGGCGCATGAGTCAGCTCTATAGCAAGCGGAGATTCACGAGTTTCTCCCATCTCCGGCGACGTGCAGTTGTTGCTCCGCCATAAGCTTCTGCTAGGGGCTACGCCTTGCACTGCTAACGGCGCGAACAGCTCTAGGGGCTTCCGGCCTCAAGCCAACTCTCCCCTCCCTGGCCTAGGGGCTGACCTTCGAAAAATAAATAAGTATAGAGAAAAGACTACTTAAAAAGAAATCTTACAAGTTTTGGACAGAACTAAGGCCTTGCATGGTCCTCGGACCCAAGCCTATGGGGAAACCAAGTACAAACAAGAGATCTTACAAGTTTTGGACAGAACCAAGGCCTTGCATGGTCCTCGGACCCAAGCCTATGGAGAAACCAAGTACAAAAAAGAGATCTTACAAGTTTTGGACAGAACCAAGGCCTTGCATGGTCCTCGGACCCAAGCCTATGGGGAAACCAAGTACAAACAAGAGATCTTACAAGTTTTGGACAGAATCAAGGCCTTGCATGGTCCTCGGACCCAAGCCTATGGGGAAACCAAGTACAAACAAGAAATCTTACAAGTTTTGGACAGAACCAATGCCTTGCATGGTCCTCGGACCCAAGCCTATGGGGAAACCAAGTACAAACAAGAAATCTTACAAGTTTTGGACAGAACCAAGGTCTTGCATGGTCCTCGGACCCAAGCCTATGGGGAAACCAAGTACAAACAAGAGATCTTACAAGTTTTGGACAGAACCAAGGCCTTGCATGGTCCTCGGACCCAAGCCTATGGGGAAACCAAGTACAAACAAGAGATCTTACAAGTTTTGGACAGAACCAAGGCCTTGCATGGTCCTCGGACCCAAGCCTATGGGGAAACCAAGTACAAAAAAGAGATTTTACAAGTTTTGGACAGAACCATGGCCTTGCATGGTCCTCGGACCCAAGCCTATGGGGAAACCAAGTACAAAAAAGAAATCTTGCAAGTTTTGGACAGAACCATGGCCTTGCATGGTCCTCGGACCCAAGCCTATGGGGAAACCAAGTACAAACAAGAGATCTTACAAGTTTTGGACAGAACCATGGCCTTGCATGGTCCCCGGACCCAAGCCTATGGGGAAACCAAGTACAAAAAAGAGATCTTACAAGTTTTGGACAGAACCAAGGCCTTGCATGGTCCTCGGACCCAAGCCTATGGGGAAACCAAGTACAAAAAAGAGATCTTACAAGTTTTGGACAGAACCATGGCCTTGCATGGTCCTCGGACCCAAGCCTATGGGGAAACCAAGTACAAACAAGAGATCTTACAAGTTTTGGACAGAACCATGGCCTTGCATGGTCCCCGGACCCAAGCCTATGGGGAAACCAAGTACAAAAAAGAGATCTTACAAGTTTTGGACAGAACCATGGCCTTGCATGGTCCTCGGACCCAAGCCTATGGGGAAACCAAGTACAAAAAAGAAATCTTACAAGTTTTGGACAGAACCAAGGCGTTGCATGGTCCTCGGACCCAAGCATATGGGGAAACCAAGTACAAAAAAGAAATCTTGCAAGTTTTGGACAGAACCAAGGCGTTGCATGGTCCTCGGAACCAAGGCGTTGCATGGTCCTCGGACCCAAGCCTATGGGGAAACCAAGTACAAACAAGAAATCTTACAAGTTTTGGACAGAACCAAGGCCTTGCATGGTCCTCGGACCCAAGCCTATGGGGAAACCAAGTACAAAAAAGAAATCTTACAAGTTTTGGACAGAACCAAGACCTTGCATGGTCTTCGGACCCAAGCCTATGGGGAAACCAAGTACAAACAAGAAATCTTACAAGTTTTGGACAGAACCAAGGCCTTGCATGGTCCTCGGACCCAAGCCTATGGGGAAACCAAGTACAAACAAGAAATCTTACAAGTTTTGGACAGAACCAAGGCCTTGCATGGTCCTTGGACCCAAGCCTATGGGGAAACCAAGTACAAACAAGAAATCTTACAAGCTTTGGACAGAACCAAGGCCTTGCATGGTCCTCGGACCCAAGCCTATGGGGAAACCGAGTACAACAAAGCACCATCGGAGTTCCGTACTCCCCAGTCGATTGCTCGGATGGATTATTTCGAGATTATCAGCCTTGGACGATGTTCACGCGCTTATCACAGAATATTCAACTGTTATCCCACGTACAATGAAAAGCTGGAATCAGTTTGCGTCAAAGCTCATTACATAACCGAAAAGAAAGGAAGATACAAGAGAATAAAATGAAGCTGAGGAAGTAGGTCAGAGGAGAGGTTGGCTACAGCCCCAGGACCTTGTTCTTCCTCAATGCTTTCACATGCCCACAACTCAAACAGCAAAAGAGACCCAACTTGAGCTTGACACTGTTGAAGGAAAGGTGCAGGGAGTTGGAGGCTGAGGGGCTTTCTCTAAATATACGCCTGCCGCAAAGCAGAGGCGCTGATGGCGGAAAATCTTTCTTCTGACATACCAAAATTCTGGCATGAACAGAACCTGCTTCGGATTTTGACTGAAAGAGGGAGAGACCCCTTTCCCCTCAGGACGAAATGGAGTACTCTCCTGAACTTATGCTTCCTGTGCCCATACCGTACTATTCTGAGTCTCATGAAGGCACGGCGTATCAGCGGTGGAGAAAGGTCTTTCTTCCCAACCCTTGCCTTAAACATGTTATGCTAAGGGAGGAGAGCTCCGGATATGGAAGCTATGATGTGGGAGAAAACTGAAGGATTTGTGCGCATATATAAAGCAACTTTTTCTCCCTCCCATTTATTTGAAAAGACAAGGTGATGGCAGTCAACTCACGCGGCGTCCCAACGAACGCTACAGAAAAAAGGGTTCTGGCTCAACTTCCAACGTCAACTGCAGCCCCAAGATTAAAGAAGCCTCGTAAAGGCGCACCTCGATCATTGTGACGTCAGAGAGTACCGCGTGGCCAGAGGTTGCAGAAATATCTCTTAATTCGTGGGCTAAGTGAATTCGCGGCCCAGGCCCGCTCTGCATGAGGGCCCAGGGACTGCGGCCCTCGCCGAGAAATAGCCGTCGCCAAGGACGACCCCTGCTCGGCGCCTTATGAAATGCCTGATGAAAGGGAGAATCTGAACTCGAAGAGTTTTGGACAGAACCTAGGACTTGTATGATCCTCGGACTCAAGCCTAAGGGGAAACCGAAGACATAAAAGTCTTGGACAGAACCTGGGACTTGTATGATCCTCGGACTTAAGCCTATGGGGAAACCAAAGACAGAGGTTTTGGACAGAACCTAGGGCTTGCATGGTCCTCGGACTCAAGTCTAGGGGGAAGCCAAGTACATAAAAGAAAAAGCATAAGTTTTAAGTAAAACCCAGGTTTTGCGAAGTCCTCGGACTCAGGCCTTTTGTGAAATCAACTGCTCGGATGGACAAATTCCTCGGCCCAAATACTGGAAAAGGTAAAGGCCAGTGTGTTAAGAAGATGGCGAAACGAACTGATAATCATTAGCCTAAGGAAATTGTGCATTGGGAGGGCGACGAGTCCTCGGATAACTATTTCTTACACCTTATTGAGCACTTAGTCCCCATCTCGACTAATTTCAAGGTAAGTCTCGTTTCTCACTGGTCGGATTGTTATGCCGAATGATGATATTGTTATAGTTATTATGGCGTCTTTTTATTAGCGAGTATTGTAGCCTTAGTTATCATTGATTCAAATGCTATACTATTGTACCGAGCAGTGCTTGCAAATTTATTAAAACAAATAAACAGAACATGCGAAATGGAATAACAGTAACTTTTATTAATATAAAAAATTATTACAACGTACAAAGAAGGGCTTAAACAAGCCTATACAAAAAAAATGATGAACTGCTAAAGCAGTAATAACATCCATAATACAGATAAGTAAACCGTCAGATGTCCTTTAGACTCGTCTTCAAAGTCTCTCTAAAATCTCTGCCTCAGTACTGTTCATATCAGGAGAAGAACCTTATATAGAAAAGGGGAAGGAGAAGGAAGAAGAATTGGAACACATGGAAGCACTTCAGCAAGCTCTTGTCGCTGAGGAGGGCAAAGGGAAAAGAAGATGGAGGACATGAGCAAGAAGGAGGAGAAGAAGAGGGAAGAGATGAAGAAAATAAAAAGGAGCAAAAGAGGAAGAAGGGGAATCAAAGGATGGCGCCAGTGAACAAAGAGAGGAAGAAGCAAGGGCGTTTAGTCCCTGCCTCAATCCTAACTCTTAGCACACTGGAGCCATATTAGGTATGCTCATGAGAGAGCGGATGGAGATGACAAGGGAGGTTTTCGACTCAGTCACACCGGAAGTGAGATGTGACGAGTCCCTGCTTCGGATTTTGGCTAAAAGAGTGGGGAGGCAAATCTTGAGTCTCCTCCACCCTTGCCCCGACCGAGCCATCTCAAGTTTTATTAGGACATGGCGTTTCTGGGAGATAAAGGGTTTATTCATGGCTGAATACTATGGCGGATGTATTAGGGGATAGGGAATAACCAGATGGACGAAGTGAATTTTGAGAAGGGCCTGAGGGATTCAGATATGAGAAAATCGCCTTGTCTTCTCTCTTTATATAGGGAACGAAGAAAAGGATATATACCACAATCAGATCCCCAGGGAAATCTATAAAGAAGAATGCGCCGTTTCGTTCTTCCACGCCATCAGTAACCGTTAGATCTGGGAGGTCTCGTAAATGGGAAAATATTAAAGGCACGCTTCAGATAACCAAACAGCATAATGGCAACGTGCGCAAATTGAGGGAACGTCTTGTAGACCGGCGCATTCCTCGGGGAAGTGAAGAGTCGCAAACGTTGATCAAGGACTGAATTGAATGAACCGCAATAAAGGCTTGATATTACCAAAACCCACATTTCTAACCAAGACGTTGGACAGCAGGGTTTTGAGGGGCTAATGTGGGGTCCAATAGTTTGTGGGTTCGGCCCGCTCGCTTATGGGGAGTTCACAGACCCCAAACTGAAGGAGGCCAGGGCCCAAACCCAAAAATAGTGAGCCCAAAGTGGCCCGAAGATACGTCCGAGGACCGCTCAGTCCTCGGAAGACCCAAAATCCCATTGACGAAAGTGGAATACAAGCAAACTTAAAGGATCAGAAAATATCTCGGGGAAATAGTCCTTAATACCCTTCATTGACATGACATTGCACCTAACAGAACCGGATTCCCAGGCTTTATTGACCATCTCCCACAATTTCGGGATTAGACTGATGGGACAAATCTCTGTCCTGGAAAAGTCGACCCTACACGTGGACGGGGGATAATGAACGTAGGCTAGTATAAAAGAAAACGTAAGGTGACAAAGTGAGGGATCCCCATCTCACTTCCTGGAAAAAAACTCTAGGAATGAGAATGCCCGGATAGTATACGCACTCCACCATGGAGAACCCATCGACGGGTAACCGGAGAAAACATTAGTGCTCCTCGGACATGATCCGAGGAGCCAAATCCCTCAAGTCACAAAGGGGTAAGGCCTGAATATCCAGATTAAAGCCTTTTCTTGTCTTGGTTCACCTAAAGTCCGGCCTATACCAACGACCCGTGACCCAACGTTAGCCTTTCAAGCCCACTCTCTACAAATATTATTGTGGGGGATCTTTCACGCGCGAGCCCATCGTCGTTGTTGGGCCGTTTGAGAGTCGTGTCCCTACAGTAATATTTAAATATTTAAGAGTATTTTTATTCAATGATACTTATAAACCAATTAGTAACAATAATTATTATGATTAGTTACAACGGGTTAGAGAATGTGTAAAGTCATAGCAATATTAATTCTAGCGCTTCCATTTTTATATATTATAATGTTATATTCACAACATTTTTACAATAAACCCTTGGAGAGCTATTATTGATTTTAATCTGAGTCTATCACTTATATCACTTCTTTTTAGTCCATCAATAACAAATTGCTACTTAAGATTTGTTGTGAAAATATTATGAATGTAACATTACTCTTTTGTAGATTTGGTTTGAGCTCAAGCCGAATTTGAACATTTTACTTTTGTTGTCAAGCTAAGCTCGAACTTTCACTACTTGACAAAGCTCGACTTATTTACAACCCAACATCAAGCCCAACCACTAGATTCCAATGTTCGATCCACCCTCAGAACCCAACAAATCTAATCTTGGGTTTCACATCAAGAGTGTTAAGCCTCAAGCATGACGCACGGTGGAACAAATCTGGTCGTGCGGAGCACTAACAACCTTTTGGCCAAACCACATTCGTTCCGGCGGGTACTCCCTCGAGTTTGTTTGATTTTGACACTGATGAAGGTGACAAATCTTGCTCTTCCACAACCACCATCTATCTGTCAATTGAGAGAGACACAGAGAGAGAGAGGGGGAGAGAGAGGACCCATTGAGAAATTTACTTGAGAGAGAATCAAAGAATGGAAAAAAAAGAGTTTATTTTAATTAGTTTGTTGATGATTGGTTCCTTAATGATATCGAGACACTGTTCATTTTTTTACTTTTGTGTTCTAGTTTCTCAAGACTGATGCATGATAGATTTACGTAGGTTTAGTTATTTTCCCCCCAAATATTAGTTTAACTAGCCTGGTGAGAATGTTCTTTTAAGCAGCAGACACAATGGATTAAGCGTCCAATTGTAATGGCCTCAAAAATCCATCCTCTCACAGCGATGGGCAAATGAAGATAAGATTACGTATAATGCCAATTTTGCATATTTCCTGCAAAAAACCATATTCGAATCCAAGCATAAAGTGGTCCTTGCATTTTCAATAGAATTCAATTTATAAGCCATCAGACACATAGAACAGATAATAAATCCAACAAACATGTTGGTAGATTCGTAACATTAGCGGTAGATTTCATTAGTTGTAAAATCATAATTTTGTTTTTTATAAAGAAAAGGTAAAGACCAAAACACCATCCACCTTTTACTGTACAGTTCTAGTTGTAAACCAATCTCTATTTGTCTCTTCTCTCCCACAAAATAATAAATGAATATAGTAAGCCATTTCTCTGCAAAAGCTGAACCAATTCCCTAAGCACTGAACCAAATACAAAATAGACCTTCAATCAAAAAACACAGCTTCAAAAAAATTATAGACACGCATGACTTCAAAACCCCCACAGATCCATCCAGCAACAACTTCCCCTATATCCATTTTCCCCTTTGTCTTTTGCTTCAAACTCACTCCTTAAATTCACCACCAACCTATAGTCATCATGTTCCTCATCATCACTCCTAAGTATTTACAATTTTCCACATTTCAAAATTTTACCACACTGGCACAAGCATGGCACGGCGCACCCACGTGATTTTTAATTATAAGGCTCTCTCTCTGACTCTCTCTCTCTCTTCATCTGCTTTGAAAATCACATAAAAGACACAGAAAGAAACAGAGGCTCTATCTAGGCCAGTCCATGATCGCCCACCTTGCACGCCGGCCCACCCAGTTAAAAAAAATTGCCAGTGGGATATATGCTTTTCGGTGTTCGAGCTTTGTCTGTTAGTCTGTCAGAGTATTACAGCTCTCTAGGGTGTACTCTATTTTTAGTGTTATTTCTTTCTCAAATTTGGGCAGTGAGTGAGAGTGACTCAAAACCTGGACGCAGTGTGAATGCAGCTTCGTGCTCTGCTAACTAACAAAAGTTCCTCGGCTTGAACTTTGGCTGCACACGTGGTTGACAAGGCAGAGTTTGTTGACAGTCTATTTGTGCAGAACTTGGTGGATGTGGTACTGGTTGGCTTGTATTTGTTTGCTATGTCTATTTGGACTGAGAATAGTGAATAGACAGGTCTGTGGTCTGAGAATTTGGACTCTCCTCGAAGGTACCATATTTGTTTTAGCCCTTCACCTTTCCACAATATGCGGTCACACCTGTCATTGTATCCAAACAAAGCAAAATCAATTAGCTTTTTATTATGCAAGTTGTGTTTTTCTTTAGTGGATATAATTGTACATAAAATGTCATCGAATGGGACATAACTTGTTCGTATCATTATTTGCTTGGGTGGAATGAAACTATTGTAAGCAAACATAACATGCACACAGATAGCGTAAGATAAGATATAATAATATAAGAATGAACATGCCATGGAAATGTCAAAAATAACTAAGTCAGTCACAACTTGTTTGAGACTTGCAATATTTTGAATCAACGATGTACAATAATTACAGTCAGATTATTCTTCTCACACGGAAGTAATTTTAAAAAGAAAAATATGACTCTTGCTTGCCTCCTCTCAAGGAATGGTCTGTGCTTTATGAAATTCAACTCTCTCGCTCTCGCACACATCCACTTGCATAGTAAGACCAATTATGCAAATAATGCTCTCCGTTGAAAAACTCAGTTTTGATATAAAAGAAATTGTGAAACACATTATAGAAGAAATAGTTGAAACCCTATTCAAGCACAACACTGACCGCAACTTAAGTCAACTTAAGCTCATCTAAATTGACACAGTGACCCCGGCATAAGATCCATCAGAGAAAGGAAAATATCAATTAATTATGTCAGCTTAATTTAGGCATCTTTCATTGGCATAGGATCACGTTCGGTTGAGGGGTAATCATATAATTAAAAATTTATTTCAAGGGAGACTTGCACAACAATAATGACAGACAAGTTTTAGTCCCAAAATTTTGAAATCGATTATAGATCCTTAACATATTAGTAAGGTCGGTCAAATCACATGGCATAACCAATGGGGGAGGGAGGACCTATGATGGTGAAGTACGATACAAAAATCTAGATACTTTCTCATAAATGGGAAAGATAGGGTAAAAAAGATTTGGAATCTTACCAGGCAGGAGTTCGTCTTTTCTCTTTAGATTTAGAGGTTTGGACAACGTAACTGTTAGAATTGGTGAGGTACTTGTAAGTAGGTGGAAAGTATATTCTCCCTTCTTCCCAACCTTTGAATACTCTACCAGCTCTCTGCTCTATCCTTAGCTGCCGACATAATTGAATCAACGCATTAGTTGGATAAAAAACAGGGTATTTCAAACTGACATTTATTAATTTTCTAGTATAAATCTCAATTTCCTTTGTCTCACATAAAACAGAATCCAAAGTCAAACACAAATTAAGAACCAAAAAATTAGTGATCAATCAGACAATCACTCACCTGATCCTTCTCTAAAAGTGCCTCCCAATCATGCTTCCTTAGTAGATCATGCATGTTACCACAACCAACCGCAAGCCGATAATTCAAATCCCCAAGCCAAATAATCTTGCTGAATTTATATATAAAAAAAGGGGTCAAAACTAGAGTTATCACAAATTTTACTATAAAATGTTTACAAACTGATATTACAATTAACGTGGTCAATTAGTAATAAATGAATATTTGAAAAAAAAAAAATTAGTTTACATTGCTAGTACAATATAAACCTATAAAAGTCCTATTAAAAATACCATTTTATGACTAATGATACACCAATTTATAAGACACATGTAGTAAAATTTGTATTATTCCTAACATCACTCTTAATAATTTATAATATTATAGAAAGAATGTTTGGTGGAAACTTCATGTCGATATCAGTTCCAAGACAGTTGTCAATTTATATACGTTCAGTCATTTGCTTAAGTTCAAATCCGATGACCAAATCTGTTGGCAAACAGAATAGACCAAGGTCCAAAGGTAATGATTTAGCGGTTGAAGCCTTTGTGAAAAATAGCATCCAGTTTCCACCATGTATTATAAGGCATTCAAGTGCTTAAAAAGTCAAATCTTTCTTGAGAGCACATAAAAACAAAATCAAATATATTAAATATAAGAACAGTAAAAATAAATAAATAGTGAAGGACTTACTCATGCTCCAATATGGTATCAGGAGGTATCGTCTGTTCAGGACCTCTAGATGAATGTGAAAACCTTGTTTTCTTTAAAATTTCCACCACATCTGAATTTCTTCTAGCCTCGTCGCCATCTTTCTCCCCGGAGGTTAAGTGGGTACATACAAAGCAAAATGTCGTCTGGTACAATGTCATGCTGATTGATATTGAACCCTATATTACCATTGAAAAGAAGAATACAAATATCAAAACCAAAATAGCAACTTGCTACTTTACTCATTTCCTATTCACTAATAATGTTTTCCACAACATAATGCAACTATGTTACATGTCTTAAACTCTATGCATTGTGTGATGAATAGCTAACCTTATTCCCAAGATATCCCATAATGCCTCTGCCAACGCAGGAGACCTTCAAATTACTAACGTGTTTGTAAAGATCGGCTCGAACCCACACGCATAAGAAAATTCCTACCATTTGCTTGCTCGCTGCTAGGCAGAAACGTTGCTGAGTTGAACCATCTTGTTCGGAGTTGAATGGTGAGCCGGGCGAGCATTCTTCCAAATTCATATTTGAGTCCACCATTTTTTGGAAATCCTCTATGCCAAGTTCATCTTCTAATGAAAGTAAGTCTGAGAAGCTCAGTCTTGGCTTCAAGCTCCCATGCTCGTCATCCTGTGGTGAAAGTTCTGCACCAGTGGCATTGTTGTTATATTGTGGAAATTCAGGGTCTTTTGTGTTCAGAACTTGACGAATGAGGGAAAGCCACTTGGTAGCTGGGCCGTAATCCTCTGCGCCCAGTACGTTCCCGGCATTTAGAGGGACAATTTCTTGGAACCTACAATACAAACAGCAAAGAAAAAAAAAATAAATGAGAGAAGTATAAAACCATTTTTCCAAATTACCAAAATACCCCTTTTTATTCAATATTAAGTGTGCATTGACAACCAAATATAATAAACTAGATTTTTGCTTAAGTTATCTCCGTTTGTAGACTCAGGTTACTTTTTGTCTCAGCTTTATTTCAAATAATCTAATTTTCAAGTGAATTTCAGTTAATTCAACTAATAAAGTCTTTGATGATTATATAAGAGATTTAGGGTTCAATCCTCGCCTTAACCTACATCAAAAACTGATTGACATTTTGGTCTTATAATAAAGAGCTATCACCAAAAACGGGCCTCATAGGTTAAAACTTTCTCTTAAAATTTTTTTTTTCAATTTTTCGAAAATAAATTAATTTTTTATTTTTTGTTTTACATTATGCTTATAAACCACCCCAAAAAAAATTCTCAATCGGCTGCTAGGTTAAGCTCTAAGGTTCATTTTTCAGCTTTTTTTTTTTTTAATAAGAATATTTGAAGGAAAAAAAAACTAATTTAAAAAATAAAAAATAATACTACAATCATAAACTATTTTACAACATTTTTACAAACGATTGATGTGAACAGCTTTTTATTAGGTTTCATTTAAATCTATCATTAAAATTTTATAAAAAAATTTATATATCTAACATTACTCTTATAAATAAATAAATAAAAAAGGGAAATGAACGTCAGAAAAACTGTACTTTGTTATAACTCCATAATCAATGGGCAACTTGGTCGAGTGAGAGTTTCCACTGTTAGAAAACTGCCTACTGCCAACAGCAAAAGCTTAAAGAGTAGAGATAGTGGGTGAGAAAATTTATGTAGTTTTGGTATCAAACTGTTCTACGTTACTTCTGGACTTGGCTCTCTCATTAATTAATAAGAAGTTGGAGTAACAGCTACCCTAGTAAAGTAGGAGTTGTCAGAACTTAAAACTATGACTAATGCTTAGACTTCCCCACATGGACACGAATCGTTTCTCGTAACATCAACCCCCACTGCTCTCTGGTGAACTGTTTTTGTCATCAGCATTAGAAAAATATCAACTATGGGAATCAAATCCCGTTTACACTAGAAACTTTGGGGAAAGAGAAAGAAAAGAAATGTGTGACCAACCCCACTTTTTTTGTGTAGCTCACAACTCTAAAATTGACCTTATAATTGGCAAAAGAGAAACGAAGCATAAGAGGACAAAGCAAATTTGGAATTGAGGGTTAGATAATAAAAAAACAGAGAAATATTTATAGCATTATTACCCAAGAACATAGATGTCAGCAGGTGCAGGGGACCTCAGCCAATCTTTCAAGTTCAAGCCCTCGTGGGGCGATTTTCCTCCAACATTCCATGTCCCCACGAACATCCTAACCAATGCAAACTATGCCACAGTCACTACCAACTCCCAAATCATAATCAAGACATCCCATTACACTATATACATACATACATATATATATATATATATATATATATATATATATTTTGACATTGTATTTCAAAGAATATGAAAATAGAAACACATCCAATTATGATTCATGGTAAATTTGAAGTCTGAATTAATATCAACTCAAGATTTTTCAAAACTTATCAATTTGGTACTTAAACCTAATTTAATTTCTAAAAATTAGTAGTTTTGAAAATTCTTAAACCTCGTTAGCATTAACTCAAATCTCAAGACACACGTAAATGGAATTTACCCTAATTCATTCTCTCTCTCTCTCTCTCTCTATATATATATATATATATATATATATATATATATTAAGTCTTAAGAAGCAGCCTTAATAATAATTCCACTTATAAAGCACGCAAAAGCTGTCAAATTTGTGCATTTCCAATCAAAGTATGATGGATTTGAGCCTAACAAACATTATTTTCTCTAATTTACCTGAGGTTTTGTGTATCTGTCAAAGCTGGTGCTACTGGTTCAAATCCTGGCCCATCATTTGCCTCCATCAACCAACCTTGCGGCCAAAAATTAAGACCAAGTTAGAAACTCAAAAAACAAAAAATCAAAATCCAAAGAAAAATTACAGGTCCATTTCAAGAATCTGTATCTTCCACCGTCCACGTGGCAGATGGGCCCTACTCTTACTCATAAACTTACAAAATGAAATTAGGGGGACCCAATTAGAATAAAAGGGCAAGAAAGCCCATTTTCCAAGTTTTGTGCTTTGCAAACCCCGATGATCCCAAAGTCCGGTTGTCCAATCAGAGCCGTCAATCAGACGACTCAAACGTACCCGAGAATATAAAGCTGTACGAACCAAAACTACAGTGCTACTACACAGTAAAATTACCTGAAAACTTTTCCGGAACGACGACGTAGCAGTCTTTGTCCGAGCAACTTTTCCTCCTCTCGGTTTTATCTGCTGAAAATTTCCAAGTACGTTTTTAAATCCGATACCGAAACCCGAAACGTGCCCGATACAGAACAAAGTAACGAAAAGGAAAAATTTTTACCTTTTAACGCAAAAGAATCGGAGTGAAACTCGTCTCCTCTGCTCTGTAGATTTAGCCATTTTCTCACGATAATTTTCGGCCAAGAAGACTGCGATAAAATAAAACAATTCGGGTTTCAGTAATACGCCGAAATTTCGGTAGAGAATAATTTACCGGTAAAGGATCAAATTTTCGTACCTTGGAGATCTTCCCACGCTCGGTTCTCATTGCACCACCACCGTCCGATCACTGAAACTGAATCAAATCACAGTTGCCAAAGGTTAAGACTTGAAGAAGGTATTTCAATGTATAAGTAAAAGACCATCCGAATCTATAAGATTTGTATTTTTTTAGAAAATTCGATTGAAAACTGAAAGTCTTCAATAAAAACAAAAATGGGTTATTAATCAAAGTTATCAAACACCAAGAGGGTACGAAAAAAAGAGGATATTTATTAAGACGGTTTTATTAGTTTCAAATGGAAAAATCAACGGCAATATTAAAAACCCAGTTGCAGGGAAAACGGAGACAACTTCTGAGAGATATATATAAGCAAGCAAGGAAAATAAAATAAAGAAATAAATAAAGAAAAAGAAATGTTGTGAATAAAATATAGAAGAAAGAGAAAGAAGAGGCCAGATACATCCTTTACAAGCACCAGTTTTGCTCTTTACAGAGAGGAAGACAGAGTGGAAGATCAAGGATTAAACAACAAAAAAGACTTCACTTTTTTTTTTTTTAAGATTAATGATCAATCTCAATTAAACCCATTTCGAAAAGTTCACCTTTTTTTAGTTCTTTGAAACTACCTAAGAAAACATAAACATAAATCTGAGGCATTGAAAACCATAATGAAGAAACAGAAAAGTACACCAGAAAACCGAACTGTGCCCCAAGATCTTAAAGTTGTTTTTCGGTTTAACCCATTTGTGTGTTGTTGAAACAGTAATAATGAATGCAAGAGAAAGACGTTTATTATAATTTTTTTATAAAAAAAAAGGAAAAACAGAGTACACTAGAAAAGCAGGATAATGAAGCAGGAAATCATCAAAAGTGGTTTTGGGAAGTGGGGTCAACAACATTGCTAATTAGAGATTGATTTAAGTCACTTTAGCAGAAAAGGAAGACACAATCAAGAAGGTAAAAGAAACAATAATTACATACACCACAAGTACTATCCACTGAGGCCTGAAGTTAACCAACCAAATTATATATATAAAAAACGTAAAAGAAAATCTCAGAGATGCACAAGAACTTACAAGAAATGGAGATGGGAAGGTTTAAGTTTTTGCAGAGAAAGATCAAAGTGTGCGCTTCAGATTGAAAAGAACCCTTTTATGAGAGAGAGAGAGAGAAATCACAGGATTGTGTAGTGATGCGTACTTTTTTTATAAGTACTGTTGTGATGTGTACTTGATTCTCCTCTTTTGGTTGGTGGAGGAGATTCGTGAAGAGAAAAAAATGCAGAACAAGTTTGGAGGCGTTCCTCCTCGTAAAAGAAAAAAGTGAGTTTGGTCCTCAAATTTATAAGTGTGAGATGGAGAAAGTGAAAAGATTTCAGAGAGAGAGAGAGAGAGAGAGAGAGAGAGATGGGGATGTTGAAGTCCAAGTTCCACGTTCTAAAGACCAAACACTCCTTTGATTGGCGGGTATTTTAGTCATTTACTACATTAATTAGTAGTACTATTATAGTAAGCGCCTAAAGCCTTAAACACTTTGTTAATGTAACTGAATTACTGAAACACCACACCGTACGCGTATCCGTCTCATTATATTTTGCCCAATACAGTAACAGTAACAAAATTTCTCACTAAATTAGTTGGAATAAATTTTTTTCTATCAAAATTTTTTTTTCAAAATTTTCATATATTTCTTTTTTTAGTATGAATTTTAAAAATTCTAACAATTGAATTTCATGTTTCTTTATGTTCCTAACATGCATATCAAATTTTGTTTAAATCAGAACACATTTACTATTCAATCAATAAATTTATTTTTTATATACAATTTAAAATTACAAAAATTTGAAATTTTAACATTTATTTGATGATATAATAATTGATCTTTGATCTGCTTAAAATTTTGCAAATATGAATAATATAATAAGAACATGCAAAATTCATACTTAATATAAAGATATAAGATAAATTTGTAAGGTTTCTCTCCAAAAACTTTGTTCATTCTACCGAACATAGGACAAGCCTAGAATACTTATTCGTGTGTATCTTAGTTGTGTCATTTTTTTTTTAAAAGAAAAAAAAAATGTGTGGTACACGGACACAAGAGGAATCAAATACACTTTCACACGATAAAGAGAGTATTCATGCCCTAATAGTAACAATGTATTTGAAAATTAATAAATACTAGTGTAAGGACACGATTATTTAACGGCCCAATGATGATGTTGGGCTCGTACATGAAAGATCCCTCACAATATGATTTGTAGAGAGTGGGCTTGAAAGGCTAGCCGTCGATCACGGGGCGATAATCCGGTCCTGATTTTAGGGGAACTTACGTAGAAAGGGGTCCAGCTTGGGCACCCAAACCCTACAACTTCGTAGCCTGAAGGATTGGGCTCCTCGGACTTGTTCCGAGGAGCATTAAGGTCTTCCCCCGGTTACCCGGCGGTGAGTGTTTTGGTGGTGTGCATACAGAGTTCAGGTGTTTTCCTCCTTGGAGTCTTTTTTTTCCTGGAGGTGGGATGGGAGCTCCTGGTTTTTCTTCATTTTTTCCCAGCCCCCCTATTCAGATTACTTACTTTCTCTTTTATACTTGCTGACGCTCGCTGTCCTTCGTTCACGTGTAGGGTCAACCTTTACAAGACTGATATTTGTCCCGTCAGTCTAATTCCAGAATTGTAGGAGATGGTTGAAAAAGCTGAAGAATACGGCTCTGTTAGGTGCAGAGTCTTATCTGGGAAGGGTAGTAAGGGTAACTTACCCAAGATATTTTAGATCTCCTTACAGATTTGTTCCTATACCTCTTTTTTACCCCTCTTCTCAAGGGAGCTTTGGGTCTGCCGAGGACTAAACTGTCATCGGCTGCATCTCTGGACCATTTTTTGCCTTATATTTTTGAATTTGGGCCATAACCTTTTTCGGCTTGGGCCCTTGGACTTCGCATGAGCAAGTGGGCCTGGTCCATAAATTGTTGAGCCCCACAATAGCCCCTCAAAACCCTGCTGTCCGACTTCCTGGTTGGAGAGGGGGGTTTTGGTAATATCGAGCCTTTATTATGGCTCATTTAATTCAGCCCTTGACTGACGCTGGCGACTTTTCACCTGCCCAGGGAATGTACCGATCTACAAGACGTTCCCCTTAATTTGCGCACGATGCGTTTATGCCGTTTGGTTATCCGAAGCGCGTCTTTAATATCTTCCCTTTACGAGACCTCCCAGATTCAACGGTTTTTGATGGCGTGGGGGAATGAAACGGGCGTATTCATGTTTGCAGATTTCCTTGGAGATCTGAACACATTAAGTACTCTCCTCTTCGTCCCCTATATAAAGAGAAGAAACAAGAGTTGTTTCTCCCACAGATGAGTCCCTTTAGTCCCCCCAAAGTTTGAAATCCTTAGATTCCTTCCGGAGTTTACTTTTACTCTCCGGTTATACCTTAACCTGAAATACACTCACCGTAGTAATAAGCAATGAAAAAACCATTCCCCTCCCAGAAACACCATGTTCTAACGAAGCTCGAAATGGCTCGGTCAGGGCAAGGATGGCGGAGACTCAAGATTTGTCTCGCCTTTCTTTCAGCCAAAATCCGAAGCAGGGACTCGTCACGTCACACTTTCGGCGTGACTGAGCCGAGAACACACATCATCAGTACTACCCGCTCTCTCATGAGCATATCTAACATGACACCAGTGTGTTAGGAGTCAGGACTGGGGCAGGGACTAAGTGCCCCTGCTTCTTCCTCTCTTCGTTCACTGGCGCCTCCTTCTGCCTCTCTTTCTTCCTTCTCACCTTTTCCCTCTTCTTCTCCTCCTTCTTTTACTCATGTCCTCCATCTTCCTCATTCATCTCCTCCATCTTCCTCATTCATCTCCTCCATCCTCTTCTTCCTTCTCCTTCATTTTCTTCTTCCTTCTCCTTCAACTTTTTCTAAAGAAAGTTTTTCTCTCGATATGAGCAATACTGAGGCAGAGATTGGAGAGACTTTGAAGACGAGTTTAAAAGACACCTGACTGTTCACTTATCTGTATTGCGGATGTTATTGTTGCTTCGGCAGTTCACCTTTTGTATAGGCTTGTTTAAGCCCCTCTTTGTACGTTGTAATAATTTTTCATATTAATAAAAGTTGTTGTTATTCTACTTCGCATGTTCTGTTTCTATGTTTTTACAAGTTTACAAGCGCTGCTCGGCACAATAATATAGCATTTGAATCAATAACTAAGGCCAAAATACTTGCTAATAAAAAGATGTCACCATAACTTTAATAGAATTATTTGACGCAGCAATGCCTATCTGTGAATAACGATACTTACCCCAAAACTAGCCGAGATGAGAGCTGAGTGCTCGATGCGGTGTAGGAAGTAACCATCCGAGGACATATCACCCGCAAAATGAACAGCCTCCTTAGGTTACTGTACAGTGGGGCGTTTCGCCATCTTCTTATCACTCTTACTGGCCTTAACCTTTTACAGTATTTGAGCCGAGGACCTTCCCCATCCGAGTAGTTGGTTTCCCAATAGGCTTGAGTCCGAGGACTTCGCAACGCCTTAGCTCTGTCCAACACCTAATTTTGTCATCCAAGTGGTTGGTTTCCCCATAGGCTTGAGTCCGAGGACCATGCAAGGCCTTGGTTCTGTCCAAAACTTGTTTTGTGTACTTGGTTTCCCCATAGGCTTGAGTCCGAGGACCATGCAAGGCCTTGGTTCTGTCCAAAACTTTTTTGAGTACGTGGTTTCCCCATAGGCTTGAGTCCGAGGACCATGCAAGGCCTTGGTTCTGTCCAAAACTTTTTTGAGTACTTGGTTTCCCCATAGGCTTGAGTCTGAGGACCATGCAAGGCCTTGGTTCTGTCCAAAACTTTTTGAGTTCAGTTGCTCCCTTTCCTCAGGTATTTCACGAGGTGCCGAGCAGGAGGTTGTCCTCGGCAACGGCTATTCCTCGGCGTGGGCCGTTGTCCCTGAGCCCCCATGCAGAATGGGCCTGGGCCACGAATTCACTAGGCCCACAAGTTAAGAGGTATATCTGTAGTCTTTGGTCACGCGGTACTTTTTGGCGCCCCAGTGTTCGAGGTGCACCTTCCCGAGGCTCCTTTAATCCCATGGTTGCAGGTGGCGTTGGAGATTGAGCCTGAGCCATTTTGTCTGTAGCGTTCCTTGGGACGCTGCGTGAATTAAATGCCACCACCTTATCTTTTTTAAATAAATAGGAGAGAAAGTTACTTCACTTACGCACCAATCCTTCAGTTTCCTCCCAAATCACAACTCCCATAACCAGTGCTATCCCCCCTTAGCATAACATGTTTGAGGCGAGGGTTGGGGAGAAGGAACTCTCTCCGCCACAGAGGTGCCGTGTCCTCCTGAGACTCAGAATAGTGAGGTACGGGCAAAAGAAGCATAAATTCAAGAGAATATTCCGCTTCGACAGAGGGGAAAAGGTGTTTCTCCCTCTTTTAGTTAAAATCCGAAGCAGGTTCTGTTCATGCCAGAATTTTGGTGTGTCAGAAGAAAGATTCTCCGCCATCATCGCTTTTGCCCTGTCGCAGGCAAATTTTTAGTGAAGGCTCCTCAACTTCCGGCTCCCTGCACCTTTCCTTCAGTAGTGTGAGGCTCAAGTTGGGTTTCCTTTGCTGCCTGAGTTATGGGCATGTAAAAGCATTAAGGAAGAACAAGGTCTTGGAGCAGTAGCCAACCTCTCCTCTGTGCCACTTCCTCGGCTTCACCTTATTCTCTTGTATCTTTCTTTTTGATTATGTGGTTGGCTTTAGAAGCCAACCTCTCGTCTGTACCGCCTCCTCGGCTTTGTCTTATTCTCTTGTATCTTTCTTTTCGGTTATGTAATGAGCTTTGACATAAGTTGATTCCAGCTTTTCATTGTACGATGTACTATTTCTTTGTTTTAGTAAAAAAAGGAAATTTATTTACTTGTTTTGAATACTATTCTTTTTGCAACACTACTTTGTGAACGGGTGTGCTTTATGTGTGTGTTTCTTCAATGATACTTAAAGCAGGAAACCTTAAAACATAATCCAACTATCTCTGATTTACCGATACTACCAAGCATAATAACGATAATTCTCAGTAAATTAAACTTAGGAAACTAACCGAGATAGCAGCCGAATGTTTTGTAATAAGTGAGGGGAGATCGTCCGAGAACGTTAAGTTCAAAGTAATTCACCCGAGGGGGTAATTGAGCATCAAGGGACTCTGATTGTGTTTATGGTAACATATTGCCCTATATAACATCAATCCCTTTGTTACTAAAGATCCGAGGGCCGACTTGAGAGTCCATGCAGTTCAAGAGTTGACACAATTGTTAATGGAGAGTTCTCCTCGAGTAGATTCTAAGATCCGTATAATGTAGTTCTTCTTTTGAGTACTTGGTTTCCCCATAGGCTTGAGTCTGAGGACCGTGCAAGGCCTTGGTGTTGTCCAAAACTTGTTTTGGGTACTTGGTTTCCCCATAGGCTTGAGTCCGGGGACCATGCAAGGTCTTGGTTCTGTCCAAAACTTGTTTTGTGTACTTGGTTTCCCCATAGGCTTGAGTCCGCGGACCATGCAAGGCCTTGTTTCTGTCCAAAACTTGTTTTGTGTACTTGGTTTCCCCCTAGGCTTGAGTCCGAGGACCATGCAAGGCCTTGGTTCTGTCCAAAACTTGTTTTGTGTACTTGGTTTCCCCATAGGCTTGAGTCCGAGGACCATGCAAGGCCTTGGTTCTGTCCAAAACTTGTTTTGTGTACTTGGTTTTCCCATAGGCTTGAGTCCGAGGACCATGCAAGGCCTTGGTTCTGTCCAAAACTTTTTTGTGTACTTGGTTTCCCCATAGACTTAAGTCCGAGGACCATGCAAGGCCTTGGTTCTGTCCAAAACTTTTTTTGTGTACTTGGTTTCCCCATAGGCTTGAGTCCGAGGACCATGCAAGGCCTTGGTTCTGTCCAAAACTTGTTTTGTGTACTTGGTTTCCCCATAGGCTTGAGTCCGAGGACCATGCAAGGCCTTGGTTCTGTCCAAAACTTTTTTGAGTGCTTGTTGTACTTATTTGCTTTTTTCGTAGGTCAGCCCCTGGACCATGGCAGGGAGAGTTAGCTTGGGGTCAGAAGCCCCTAGAGCTGCCCGTGCTGCTGGCGATGCAGGACATAGCCCCTGGCATAAGTTAACGTCGGAACAACTGAGTGTCGCCGGAGATGGGAAAAAACCCATGAGTCTCTGCTTGCTAGAGAGTTGACTCGAACGCCACCTATGCCGACGCGCAAGCTTTCCCACAGACGGCGCCAATTGTAAGGACACGATTATTTAACGGCCCAATAATGATGTTGGGCTCGTACATGAAAGATCCCTCACAATATGATTTGTAGAGAGTGGGCTTGAAAGGCTAGCCGTCGATCACGGGGCGATAATCTGGTCCTGATTTTAGGGGAACTTACGTAGAAAGGGGTCCAGCTTGGGCACCCAAACCCTACAGCTTCGTAGCTTGAAGGATTGGGCTCCTCGGACTTGTTCCGAGGAGCATTAAGGTCTTCCCCCGGTTACCCGGCGGTGAGTGTTTTGGTGGTGTGCATACAGAGTTCAAGTGTTTTCCTCCTTGGAGTCTTTTTTTTCCTGGAGGTGGGATGGGAGCTCCTGGTTTTTCTTCATTTTTTCCCAGCCCCCCTATTCAAATTACTTACTTTCTCTTTTATACTCGCTGACGCTCGCTGTCCTTCGTCCACGTGTAGGGTCAACCTTTACAAGACTGATATTTGTCCCGTCAGTCTAATCCCAGAATTGTAGGGGATGGTTGATAAAGCTGAAGAATACGGCTCTGTTAGGTGCAGAGTCTTATCTGGGAAGGGTAGTAAGGGTAACTTACCCAAGATATTTTAGATCTCCTTACAGATTTGTTCCTATACCTCTTTTTTACCCCTCTTCTCAAGGGAGCTTTGGGTCTGCCGAGGACTAAACTGTCCTCGGCTGCATCTCTGGACCATTTTTTGCCTTATATTTTTGAATTTGGGCCATAACCTTTTTCGGCTTGGGCCCTTGGACTTCCCATAAGCAAGTGGGCCTGGCCCATAAATTGTTGAGCCCCACAACTAGTATGTAGCCTTGTGTATATGCACAGATACAATTAAAAACAATCACAATTTTATTTTTTCTTAGAAAAGATTCAAATTATACATAGTATTAACTTAAAACTTTTTTTAAACCATACATTTTAAAAATATGTAATGGCTTCTCATTATTGATTTAGAATTTAATTAAATTTAGACTTTTTGGTTTTTTCACTCAATAATTCACTTACTACAAAAATTAAAAAAATAAATGGACATGTGGAAAAAATTGGACTCCAATTGAAATCTAATTGGATTTAGATTCTTCCATTTTTACACTTAATAATTCACTTGACACAAAATTAAAAATTAAATAGGACACTTGGCACAAAATTGAGAATCCAATTAAAATTTAATTAGATTTTTTCTGAGTTTTGGTTATATATATATATATATATATATAAATAAAATATATGTAGGGATAAGGGGTCTAAGAACATATGTTGGGCTTTGGGCCTTGTTCGAGGACATTTTGTAGTCCGATGACAGATAAATAGTAACGACTACGTAAGACTCAGGGCCCCATGAACGAGCTACTAGTGAGAATGCTAGGGAAGGTAAACTGAGAAGGAATATCTCCTCAGCTAAATGAAACAGAGGTCAAAAAGAGTGTCCTGTCATCTAGAGTGACCTTTTGGAAAATTCTAGTGATAACGATATACGTTGTGAACCTACAGGACAATTGGGAGGTGTGAAATATCTAAGAGAAAACTGCTGCCACCGTATTGACTGCTCTGCAGTTAACTCTCTGGCCGCATTAATGAGAAAATGATATCTGAATAGTAGTTTTCAGCCTTACAGTTACTCTCTAAAAACTTCAGGAAGGTGCTGATATGACAGGGATCAATAGCAATAATCTAATCTACACGTGAAAGGTAGAGATGAAGGGAAATGGATAGTATAAAATAGGAGGAAGGCAATGAGAAGAAAGGATCGGGAAATTAAGTGAAATATTAATTTCTTAAATATATAAGAATTGATCTCATCGAATTGTGTCGAGAACGATTTTTTTTAGATTAAATCAGTTTATCTTCATTTTCTTGTCATCTGGATCCATTTCACTTGTTGTTCGACTCATTAAGACCCAATATTTGAACCCACTCTTTACAAATTCATTGTATTGGGCTCTTTAAGCCTAAGTTCATCCATCCTTTAGGCTTGGGAGCAAAATTGTGTCCTTACAATATATATATATATATATATATATATATATATATATATTCTTATTCTTGATTTGTATTCTAATTTCTAAATATCATTTAATAGTCATGAATTTCCTTTATTATATATTTTTGTTCTTAAATTAATATATATTTAACATTATGTGAAAAATAAATGCTTAATAAAATATAAAAAATATAAATAAAAATATATTTAATAATTATTTAATAGATATGTCTCATAGTATTTGTGTTCTAAATTTTTTTTTTTTTAAATGTTGTTTCGCCATATTTTTCCCATATCCGTACTTCTTAATTAGGAGATTTAAAAAAAAAAAAAAAAAGAAACTTTTGATGAACATATTAGATGCACTGGGGATTAAGTGGTTAAAGTCCCACTGATCTAATTGTGGTAACTATAAAGATGGTAAGATGGTGATGCGGATGAATTTTTTTGGGGCAGCCTTATTTGAGTTATATCTCAAATTTTAACCTTTGTGCAGATAAATTTGTTGACTTCTCTTGATCTTTCTTATTTTTTATTGGCTCGCTTTCTTTTTCCATTTGTATCCATTTTTCTTTGGCCAAATTATTAGGCTTTGAAGGTCTTTATTCTTTTGTTTGTCGACTTTGATTTTTGGTAAATTATCTGGGTAAACACAGAATATATAATTAATAATATCAGATCAAAGGCAAATGTCATAGAAAATGTCAAAGGCAACGACAAAAACAAAAGTTCAAGAGGAATTAATGACGGAGTAAAGGACAAAGTTTTGAGCCTGTTTTAGTCCCAGGGACATGCTTAATCTCTTTAAGTGGAAATTGTTGGAGTAGCCACATAAAATCATGAACAAGGGCTTCCAAACCAAAAGAAACAATTGTGTATTCAATTTTACCACAAGAGAGCACGGTCCCATGGATAAAGTAAATCGTAACCCATTTATTAAACAGACTTTATATTGGTTTCTAATTTCACCAATTGACCACGACGTACTTTAACTCCAGAATGGTAGATTCCACCCAACTTAATTTATATTTGTACCAATAATTGAAATCGGCTACAATATTTAATTTATCTTTTCAAATATTATGATTTATTTAATTTATTACTTTTCAAACACCATATTGTAAGATGTAATTTACTCCCTAACCCCATAAATTTTATGAATGGTGTGTACATTTATTATTTAGTGCTCGAGCTCAAGACCCCCGAACCCCATAAATTATATTTATTGTTGGTGTGTATATTTATTATTTAGTACATGAAAAATTTTAAAATGATAAATAGATAATAACAACTACTATAAAAATAAAAATGTTATACAAATTTAACAAAATAAAATGGTCACACTCACACCTACCTATATTGACAAAAGATAATGACAACTGATAATTAAATATCATGTAATGATTTCAACATATGAAAAATCATAGAAAGAAATTGTAAAACTACATACATTTGGGGGTTTTTTTTTTTTGGTAACTCGATATAGTCCAGTTCTATTTTAATGACCTCTTTGAAAAAAATTATTGGAGCCACCATTGGTTATACAACCACAAAAATGGAACTCACGTGCAAAATTTCTTGCCCATGATTTTCAGAGTGTTTCTATACTCAGATTCCAAAGGTAGCCAAAAATGAATTGAAAATTACCAATCAAGTTGCCAAAAATATGAAAAAAAAATAAAAAAATCTAGGACGGGCCGCGGTAAGTGTTCTTTGGGGGTTCAAATGAACCCCATTTATATATATATATATATATATATATATATATATATATATATATATATATATAATTGTGGGGTCCGGTAATTTATGGGCCAGACCCGCTTGCTCATGGGAAGTCCACAGGCCCAAGCCGAAAAAGATTATGGCCCAAGTATTATGGCCCAAGCTCGAAAATATAAGGCTGAAGGTGGCCCAGAGATGCAGCCGAGGACAGTTTAGTCCTCGGCAGACCCAAAGCTACCTTAGAAGAGGGGTAAAAAAGAGCTATAAGAAAAATCCATGAGGAGATCTAAAATATCTTGGGAAAGTTACCCTTATTACCCTTCCTAGATAAGGCTCTGCACCTAACATAGCAGTATTCTTCAGCTTTATCAACCATCCCCAACAATTGCGGGATTAGACTGACGGGACAAATATCAGTCCTGGAAAAATTGACCCTACACGTGGATGAGGGACATCGAACGTAAGTTAGTATAAAAGAAAAGGTAAACTAATCAGAAAAAGGATCCCCATCTCACTTCCTGGGAAAAACTCCAGGGAGGAGAATGCCCGGATAATATATGTACACCACCACGGAAAACCCACCGCCGGGTAACCGGAGAAAGGCATTAGTGCTCCTCGGACATAATCCGAGGAGTCCAATCCCTCAAGTTACAAAGCTGTAGGGCTTGGATATCCTGACTGTAGTCCTTTCTTACCTGAATTCCCTCAAGATCCGGGCTGAACTAACGATCTGTGGCCCAACGCTAGCCTTTCAAGCCCACTCTCTACAAATCTTATTATGAGGGATCCTTCACGTGCGAGCCCAACGTCATTGTTGGGCCGTTTGAGAATCGTGTCCCTACAATTGGCGCCGTCTGTGGGAAGGCTTGCGCGTTGGCGCAGGTGGCGCATGAGTCAACCCTCTAGCAAGCGGAGACTCGCGAATTTTTCCCCATCTCCGGCGACGTGTAGTTGTTGCTCTAACGTAAGCTTCTGCTAGGGGCTACGCCTTGCACTGCTAACGGCGCAGGCAGCTCTAGGGGCTTCCGGCCTCAAGCCAACTCTCCCCTCCCTGGCCTAGGGGTTAACCTTTGAAAAATAAATAAGTATAGAGAAAAAATTACTTAAAAAAGATATCTTACAAGTTTTGGACAGAACCAAGGCCTTGTATGGTCCTCGGACCCAAGTCTATGGGGAAACCAAGTACAAAAAAGACATCTTACAAGTTTTGGACAGAACCAAGGCCTTGTATGGTCCTCGGACCCAAGTCTATGGGGAAACCAAGTACAAAAAAGACATCTTACAAGTTTTGGACAGAACCAAGGCTTTGTATGGTCCTCGGACCCAAGTCTATGGGGAAACCAAGTACAAAAAAGATATCTTACAAGTTTTGGACAGAACCAAGGCCTTGTATGGTCCTCGGACCCAAGCCTATGGGGAAACCAAGTACAGAAAAGATATCTTACAAGTTTTGGACAGAACCAAGGCCTTGTATGGTCCTCGGACCCAAGTCTATGGGGAAACCATGTACAAAAAAGATATCTTACAAGTTTTGGACAGAACCAAGGCCTTGTATGGTCCTCGGACCCAAGTCTATGGGGAAACCAAGTACAAAAAAGATATCTTACAAGTTTTGGACAGAACCAAGGCCTTGTATGGTCCTCGGACCTAAGCCTATGGGGAAACCAAGTACACAAAAGAAAAACCATAAGTTTTGGACAGAACCAAGGCCTTGTATGGTCCTCGGACCCAAGTCTATGGGGAAACCAAGTACAAAAAAGACATCTTACAAGTTTTGGACAGAACCAAGGCCTTGTATGGTCCTCGGACCCAAGTCTATGGGGAAACCAAGTACAAAAAAGATATCTTACAAGTTTTGGACAGAACCAAGGCCTTGTATGGTCCTCGGACCCAAGTCTATGGGGAAACCAAGTACTAAAAAGATATCTTACAAGTTTTGGACAGAACCAAGGCCTTGTATGGTCCTCGGACCCAAGCCTATGGGGAAACCAAGTACAGAAAAGAAAAATCATAAGTTTTGGACAGAACCAAGGCCTTGCATGGTCCTCGGACCCAAGTCTATGGGGAAACCAAGTACAAAAAATATATCTTACAAGTTTTGGACAGAATCAAGGCCTTGTATGGTCCTCGGACCCAAGCCTATGGGGAAACCAAGTACAGAAAAGATATCTTACAAGTTTTGGACAGAACCAAGGCCTTGTATGGTCCTCGGACCCAAGTCTATGGGGAAGCCAAGTACAAAAAAGACATCTTACAAGTTTTGGACAGAACCAAGGTCTTGTATGGTCCTCGGACCCAAGTCTATGGGGAAACCAAGTACAAAAAAGATATCTTACAAGTTTTGGACAGAACCAAGGCCTTGTATGGTCCTCGAACCCAAGTCTATGGGGAAACCAAGTAAAAATATATATATATATATATATATATATATATATCTTACAAGTTTTGGACAGAACCAAGGCCTTGCATGGTCCTCGGACCCAAGCCTATGGGGAAACCAAGTACACAAAAGAAAAACCATAAGTTTTGGACAGAACCAAGGCCTTGCATGGTCCTCGGACCCAATCCTATGGGGAAACCAAGTACACAAAAAAAAAACCATAAGTTTTGGACAGAACTAAGGCTTTGCATGGTCCTCGGACCCAAGCCTATGGGGAAACCAAGTACACAAAAGAAAAATTGCAAGTTTTGGACAGAACCAAGGCCTTGCATGGTCCTAGGACCCAAGCCTATGGGGAAACCAAGTACACAAAAGAAAAACCATAAGTTTTGGACAGAACCAAGGCCTTGTATGGTCCTCGGACCCAAGCCTATGGGGAAACCAAGTACAGAAAAGATATCTTACAAGTTTTGGACAGAACCAAGGCCTTGTATGGTCCTCGGACCCAAGTCTATGGGGAAACCAAGTACAAAAAAGATATCTTACAAGTTTTGGACAGAACCAAGGCCTTGCATGGTCCTCGGACTCAAGCCTATGGGGAAACCAAGTACACAAAAGAAAAACCATAAGTTTTGGACAGAACCAAGGCCTTGCATGGTCCTCGGACCCAAGCCTATGGGGAAACCAAGTACACAAAAGAAAAATTGCAAGTTTTGGACAGAACCAAGGCCTTGCATGGTCCTAGGATCCAAGCCTATGGGGAAACCAAGTACACAAAAGAAAAACCATAAGTTTTGGACAGAACCAAGGCCTTGTATGGTCCTCGGACCCAAGCCTATGGGGAAACCAAGTACAGAAAAGATATCTTACAAGTTTTGGACAGAACCAAGGCCTTGTATGGTCCTCGGACCCAAGTCTATGGGGAAACCAAGTACAAAAAAGATATCTTACAAGTTTTGGACAGAACCAAGGCCTTGCATGGTCCTCGGACCCAAGCCTATGGGGAAACCAAGTACACAAAAGTAAAACCATAAGTTTTGGACAGAACCAAGGCCTTGCATGGTCCTCGGACCCAAGCCTATGGGGAAACCAAGTACACAAAAGAAAAATTGCAAGTTTTGGACAGAACCAAGGCCTTGCATGGTCCTAGGACCCAAGCCTATGGGGAAACCAAGTAC
This sequence comes from Quercus robur, assembly GCF_932294415.1. Taxonomy (NCBI): domain Eukaryota; kingdom Viridiplantae; phylum Streptophyta; class Magnoliopsida; order Fagales; family Fagaceae; genus Quercus; species Quercus robur. The sequence continues at coordinate 1,937,838 of NC_065540.1, forward strand.
ACAAAAGAAAAACCATAAGTTTTGGACAGAACCAAGGCCTTGCATGGTCCTCGGACCCAAGCCTATGGGGAAATCAAGTACACAAAAGCACAATCGGAGTTCCCTACTTCCCAGTCGACTGCTCGGATGGATTATTTAGAGATTCAGCCTTGGACGGCATTCACGCGCTTATCACAGAATATTCAACTGTTACCCCGGTTAGTTTCCTAAGTTTGATTTACTCTGAATTATCGGTATAATGCCTGGTAGTATTGGTAAATTAGAGCTAGTTAGATTATGTTTCAAGGTATCTTGCTCTAAATATTCTTGAAGAAACACACACATGGAGCACACCCATTCACAAAGTAGTGTTGCCAAAAGATCAGTACTCAAAACATGTAAATAAATTTCTATTTTTACTAAAACAAAGAAATAGTACAGCGTACAATGAAAAGCTGAAATCAGCTTATGTCAGAGCTCACTACATAATTGAGTAGGAAGATACAAGAAAAAATATATAAAACAAAGCCGAGGAAGTGGATCAGAGGAGAGGTTGGCTACTGCTCCAAGACCTTGTTCTTCCTCAATGCTTTTACGCGCCCATAACTCAGGCAGCAAAAGAAACCCAACTTGAGCCTCACACCGCTGAAGGAAAGGTGCAGGGAGCTGGAAGTTGAGGGGCTTTCTCTAAATATTTGCCTGCCACAAGGCAGAGGCGCTGATGGCGGAGAATCTTTCTTCTGACACACCAAAATTCTGGCATGAACAGAACCTGCTTCGGATTTTGGCTAAAAGAGGGAGAGACACCCTTTCCCCTCGATCGAAATGGAGTATTCTCTTGAACTTATGCTTCTTGTGCCCGTACCTCACTACTTTGAGTCTCAGGAGGACACGGCGCTTCCGTGGCGGAAAGAGTTCTTTTTCCTCAACCCTCGCCTCAGACATGATATACTAAGGGAAGAAATTGAAGGACTTGTGCGAAGGTAAAACACCTTTCTCTCCTATTTATTTAAAAGGTAAGGTAGTGGCATTTAATTCTCGCAGCGTCCCAAGGAACGCTACAGACAAAATGACTCTGGCTCAACTTCCAACGTCAACTGCAACCACAAGATTAAAGAAGCCTCGTAAAGGCGCACCTCGAACATTGGGACGTCAGAGAGTACCACGTGGCCAAAGGTTGTAGAGATACCTCTTAATTCGTGGGCTTAGTGACTTCGCGGCCCAGGCCCGCTCTGCATGAGGGCCCAGGGACTGTGGCCCACGCCGAGAAGTAGCCGTTGCCGAGGACAACCCCTGCTCGGCGCCTCGTGAAATATCTGAAGAAAGGGAGAATCTGAATTCAAAAAGTTTTGGACAGAACTTAGGACTTGCATGGTCCTCGGACTCAAGTCTATGGGGAAGTCAAGTACACAAATAATATAATAAGTTTTGGACAGAACCTAGGACTTGCATGGTCCTCGGACTCAAGCCTATGGGGAAACCAAGTACACAAAAAATATAATAGGTTTTGGACAGAACCAAGGCATTGCATGGTCCTCGGACTCAAGCCTATGGGGAAACCAAGTACTCCAAAAGGTTTTGGACAGAACCAAGGCATTGCATGGTCCTCGGACTCAAGCCTATGGGGAAACCAAGTACTGGAAAAAGTTCTGGACAGAACCTGGGCCTTGCATGGTCCTCGGACTCAAGCCTATGGGGAAACCAAGTACTGGAAAAAGTTCTGGACAGAACCTGGGCCTTGCATGGTTCTCGAACTCAAGCCTATGGGAACGCCAACTACTCGGACGGGAAAGTCCTCGGCTCAAATACTGTAAAATGTTAAGGCCAGTATGTTAAGATGGCAAAATGACCCCCTATTCAATAGCCTAAGGAAACTGTTCGTTTTGCGGATGACATGTCCTCGGATAGTTACTTCTTACACCGTATCGAATACTCAGTCCTCATCTTGGCTAATTTTGAGGTAAGTGTCGTCCCTCCCTGGTCGGCATTGCTATGTCAAGTAATTCTGTTAAAGTTATGGTGGCATCTTTTTATTAGCAAGTATTTTGGCCTTAGTTGTCATTGATTCAAATGCTATACTATTGTGCCGAGCAGTGTTTGCAAATTTATTAAAACATATAAACAGAACATGCGAAGTAGAATAACAATAACTTTTATTAATATGAAAAATTGTTACAACGTACAAAGAAGGGCTTAAACAAGCCTATACAAAAAATAAATTGCTAAAGCAACAATAGCATCCGCAATACAGATCAGTAAACAGTCAGATGTCTTTTAAACTCGCCTTCAAAGTCTCTCCAATCTCTGCCTCAGTACTGCTCATATCAGGAGAAGAACCTTCTTTAGAAAAAGATGAAGGAGAAGGAAGAAGAATTGGAACACATGGAAGCACTTCAGCAAGCTCTTGTCATCAAGGAGCGCAAAGGAAGAAGAAGATGGAGGACATGAGCAGAAGATGGAGGAGATGAATGAAGAAGATGGAGGACATGAGTAGGAAGGAGGAGAAGAAGAGAGAGAGGCAAAGGGGGGCGCCAGTGAACGAAGAGAGGAAGAAGTAGGGGCACTTAGTCCCTGCCCCAGTCTTGACTCCTAACACGCTGGCGCCATGTTAGATATGCTCGTGTAAGAGCGGGTGGTACTGATGATGTGCTTCCTCGGCTCAGTCACGCTGAAAGTGTGACGTGACGAGTCCCTGCTTCAGATTTTGGCTAAAAGGACGGCGGGACAAATCTTGAGTCTCCGCCATCTTTGCCCTGACCGAGCCATTTTGAGCTTCGCTAGAACATAGTGTTTCTGGGAAGGGAATGGTTCCTTCATTGCTTAATACTACAGTGAGTGTATTTCAGGCTAAGATGTAACCGGAGAGCAAGAATAAACTCCGGAAGGAATCTAAGGGTTTCAAATTTTGTGGGGATTAAAGGGATTCATCTGTGGGAGAAACAACTCTCGTCTCTTCTCTTTATATAGGGGACGAAGAGGAGATTACTTAATGTGTGCAGATCTCCAAGGAGATCTGCAAACATCAATACACCCGTTTCATTCCCCCACGCCATCAAAACCGTTGAATTTGGGAGGTCTCGTAAAAGAAGGATATTAAAGGCATGCTTCAGATAACCAAACGGCATAAACGCGTCGTGCGCAAATTGAGGGAAATGTCTTGTAGACCGACACATTCCTTGGGGAGGTGAAGAGCCGCCAGCGTCGGTCAAGGGTTGAAATAAATGAGCCACAATAAAGGCTCGGTATTACCAAAACCCACCTTTCCAACCAAGATGTTGGACAGCAGGGTTTTGAGGGGCTATTGTGGGGTCCGGTAATTTATGGGCCAGACTCGCTTGCTCATGGGAAGTCCACAGGCCCAAGCCGAAAAAGATTATGGCCCAAGTATTATGGCCCAAGCTCGAAAATATAAGGCTGAAGGTGGCCCAGAGATGCAGCCGAGGACAGTTTAGTCCTCGGCAGACCCAAAGCTACCTTAAGAAGAGGGGTAAAAAAGAGCTATAAGAAAAATCCATGAGGAGATCTAAAATATCTTGGGAAAGTTACCCTTATTACCCTTCCTAGATAAGGCTCTGCACCTAACATAGCAGTATTCTTCAGCTTTATCAACCATCCCCAACAATTGCGGGATTAGACTGACGGGACAAATATCAGTCCTGGAAAAATTGACCCTACACGTGGACGAGGGACATCGAACGTAAGTTAGTATAAAAGAAAAGGTAAACTAATCAGAAAAAGGATCCCCATCTCACTTCCTGGGAAAAACTCCAGGGAGGAGAATGCCCGGACAATATATGTACACCACCACGGAAAACCCACCGCCGGGTAACCGGAGAAAGGCATTAGTGCTCCTCGGACATAATCCGAGGAGTCCAATCCCTCAAGTTACAAAGCTGTAGGGCTTGGATATCCTGACTGTAGTCCTTTCTTACCTGAATTCCCTTAAGATCCGGGCTGAACTAACGATCTGTGGCCCAACGCTAGCCTTTCAAGCCCACTCTCTACAAATCTTATTGTGAGGGATCCTTCACGTGCGAGCCCAACGTCATTGTTGGGCCGTTTGAGAATCGTGTCCCTACAATAATATTTTTTTATTAGCTTACTTTACTTTTAAAAATATTCTTGCACATTCATTTATTGCTTGCTCACATTTGATAATTCCATCGTCACATTAAGTAGTATTAATATCACATATGATTGTACTTTTATCACATTTAGTATTTTCCTAATTTTTTACTTATATTTGATGGTTTCATCTTCACATTAGACAATACTACCATCACATATGATTGTATTGTTGTCACATTTAGTAGTTCCCTTATTTTTACTCACATTTAATAGTTTCATAGTCATATCACATAGTACCAACATCACATATGATCGTATTTTTGTTACATTCGGTGGTTCCCTTATTTTTTTTACCCATGTTTCATTGTTCCATCATCATATTATGCAGTATTAATATTACATATGACTATACATTTGTCACATTTGATAGTTCCCTTATTTTTACTCACATTTAATAGTTTCATAATCATATCACACAGTATTAACATCACATATGATCGTATTTTTGTTACATTCAATGGTTCCCTTATTTTTTTACCCACGTTTAATTATTCCATCATCGTATTATGCAATATTAACATTATATATGACTGCACGTTTGCCACATTTGGTGGTCTCCTTATTTTTTACTCACATCGGATGGTTTTGACTTTGCATTAAGCAGTACCATCATCACATATGACTGTACTATTATCTCATTTAATGTTTTCTTTATTTTAATAATTATATTGGATGGTACTGATGTCACATTTGTCAATACCAATGTCACATTTGGCAGTTCCTTTTTTTGTTAGGCACATTTGATGGTACCCACGGAACATTGGCCAATACCATCCAATGTGACTAAATACTGATATGGCTAACCATCAAAATAGTATATATATATATATATATATATATATATATATATATATATATATATATATATATATTCTGAACTTTCATAATGAAGAGCTACATTTCAAAGTTATCACAATATTGAATATTATACACCAGCATTTGAAAACAATTTCACACAGTAAGAAACTAGTTATAGAATAATTCCAAACCACCGTTTTAATTGCAGCAATTTAGAGGGGAGAAAAAAAAAATTAATGCCCGAAATTGCATATTCCATAACAATTTTCGGAGAAAGAGTCACAAATAGATTGCACCGTGGAACAAACCGCAGGAATTCTGCTCCTGCAAAATGATTTAGCATCATATTAAATGTAAGTTTTGAGTATGAGAGAAAAAGGGAAAGAAAGAGATGCTATGCCACTTCGGCAAGACACTATCTAAATAACATTGTCAATCTACTATCTATTATTTCATCAAGATTTGATTGAAAATTTTTCAATTTTTTACTTACTCCATGATTAAGTAAATTAGTAAGTTAAAATTGCATAAGGTAGGCACACTAGCTCCACTGGGCTACTACAAAGCTTATAGAACAAAGCATAAAACACATGGTGTGCATTTTTAGAACAAATCATCAAATGTTGTTCAAAACTCCCAAATACAACCACCAAAAGCAGATAACCCACAGGCCATCATATATCCACCAAAAAAAGAAAGAAGAAAAAGAACTAACCTTAGATTGCTGCATTCAATGAATGAATGAGACTCAAGCATCTCCAAAACCATGAGATATGAACCTGGAAAACCCAATCAAATTAAAAAACTAAGCAATAATCAAACCCAACAATGTTTGAAAATTCAACAATACAAATTTAAATAAAAGTAATGTACAAAGTTAATAATCAACTTGTCCAATTGCAGGTTAACATTATTAATAGAGATAGATTAAGGCCACACGTATGATGAGAAACTATTTCAAATGAAACCTATATATAGTTAGCTATCAACCTCTAACCCTATCATACGCACGTATCAGTGTAATATGTTTATTATATTAAATATTGAAACTTAAAAGGTTCCAAAAAATAAAAAATAAAAAGAGAAATGGTAATTTTACAACATTTTCGTAACAAATTCTAGATGGTAAGTTGTTATTAATTCTAATTTGAACCCATCTATGAAATTATTTTTTTGCTTAACAGTATTAGCTATAATAACATCCTGTCACTTAAAATTTATTGTAAAAGTATTGTAAAAATATGTAAGCATATCATTTCTCAAAACAAAAGAAAAATTACACTTTACTATCTTAAACTATACCTTAAATTACACTTTGCACCCTAAACTTTTCAAATGCACGTTTTGCACCCTAAACAATGACTCTTATTACATTTTGCACCTCGACGTTAAGTTTACCATTAACTTGGATGGAAATATAAAGTTTATGGTATAAAGTATAATCAAGAGTATAGTTTACGCTGGTATAGTGTAATTTCTTCTTTGTTTTTAATGGATTGAGAAGAGAGGTAATTAGGTCATTTCACATGATGTCATACTTTTCCATCCAAGTTAACAGCAAACTTAATGTCAGGGTGCAAAGTGTAACAAGGGTCATAGTTTAGAGTTAGGGTGCAAAATGTAATCTGAGATATAGTTTAGGATGGTAAAATGTAATTTCCCTTGAAACAAAAGCTATCAGATTCGAGGAAATTAAAAAAAAGAAAAGAAAAAAAAGTGTCTTACAGTTCCCAGCACAAAAGTTATTCGTCGTAATACATTTTACTCTTCTTTACCTACCTAGATTTGATTTGATTTTTTTGTTGTTGTTGAATATAAGATAGAAATACCTAGAAATGATTTAATATTGTATGCGTGTAGTTATCTAAACAAAAATTACATGAAAAATGTTTCCGTATTTTTGTTGCAATTTGTTTAATAAAATAGACATATTATACTCGTACTATACACATGTCGTTCTTTCTCCGTTTCCGTATTTTTCTGCCAAAATTTTGAAACGTACTTTTCTTGAAAGACGTCGAATTGGACCCGTTCTTATAATTACCGTATTTTACTAACTATGGTAACTCTTATTTTCATCAATAGGAGCCACCCTACCTTTAAGTAAATTTTCTCATTTAAACTTATATTTTTGTTGTACTTCAACTTATCTATCTCAACATTTACATTTCATCTTCTCAAAAAAATAAAAAACAAATAACATTTACATTTCAATTGCAATCACTTTACGAACATGTTGCTTCTAAATAGTCCAACATTTAGTACCATAAAGTATTGTTAATTTTATTGAAGTATTTTCTTAATTTACATATAATTTTGAATACTCTATAAATTGCATGTGCATAATACTAACTAAATATTAATTTTGAATTAGGGCATTGATCGTTAAGTGCATAAATTTATAGTTTAGGCACCATGATTTTAATTACTCCATATTAAGAAAAAAAAGCAATACTTCTAGATTCCTAGTTAAAATTAAATAATTGAGAGAGCCAGTTTTAGATTAGTGGTAACAAAAGGTGGTTACTTAGAGAGTGTATTGTGTGTAGTATAATTTGCTCCACAATTCCTTAAAAGTTACCTTTACTTTCAAGTGGAATTTGTGATGCATCTTTGTGTTAGAATGTTATTCCTTTTTCGTTGTGTGTTTTTTTCTATAAATAAAAAGGTGGTGACTTCGTAAAAGACTAGTGGTATGTTTGGAAGGAAAGGAGAGTAGTGAAATGAGAGGTAGGAGAAGGGAGGAGAATGGTTATCCATTCCCCTTATTGGGATTTTAAGTAAAAAAAAAAAAAAAAAGAGGGATATTGTCTCTTTTTTTTTTTTTTTTTTTTTTTCAAATGTTTTAAAAATTAAAATGGGAAGGAGATGACATGTAAAACACCATACAAATTAACAATTATATCTCTCTTTTGTTTAATTTAAAGAAATAGACATAAAATACATCTTAAGAGCAAAATTGATAATTTAATGTTTATTTTATATAAAAAAAAATTGGAACTTGTTTCCCTATATATTCTCCCATTTTAGAGGAATTAACAATGTGTTTGGAAGTTTGAAAGGAGAGGGGATAGAGGGTATGAGGGGAAAGGAGAGGAGATGGGAGGGGAATGATATCTCTTCCCATTATTTGAATGTTATTATAAAATTAAGTATGGGGAGCGGAATAAAATTTCTTCCTTTATTTGGATGTTTTAAAAGAATAAATGAGAATGGGATGAAATAATAAGACATTGTATAAATTGATAATTACCTTCATTTTGTTTAATTTAAAGAAATAGCAATAAATTGACACCATGAAGGTAAGGTTGACAATTAATTTTTTTATTTATTTATTTTAAATATAGGTGGATCCCCTTTCCCTCCAAATTGGGGAAATTTGGAGGGGAATATAAAATGAGGGGTTTAGAGGGGTGTCTTACCCATTTAAATCCCTTCAAACCCTTTCCGTCTCCCATTAAAAACATCAAAGAAAAGTGAAGGGGAATATAAAATGAGGGGTTTAGAGGGGTGTCTTACCCATTTAAATCCCTTCAAGCCCTTTCTGTCTCCCATTAAAAACATCAAAGAAAAGTGAATTCAATCATCCCCTATCCTTTCCTTCTACTCCCCTTTCTATTCAAACACACAATGAAATTAAGGGATTTGGAGGGATACTTTAACCCTCCAAAATCCAAATCTCATGCCATCCTTTCAAAAAAATAATCCAAACACCATGAGTTAAAGCCTTTCTCGTGGAGTCCTTCCCTCCCTCAAAAGCAGTGTGGGTTTTACTTATAGGTCCACCCCCTATTAGAGGAGGTAGTATCTTATAGATCATACATATCATCATCTCTCTCTGGTCACATATAAATGATGTAATATATTGTGAAGAGAGATGCTATGTCTACAATATTTTTACAATAAATCATAAGTGGTTAGTTGTTATTGGTTCAAATTTGAAACTAACACTAAGATTACTTTTTTGCCCTATCAATAACAACCAGTAACAACCTGTCATTTAGAATTTGTTGTAAAAATATTGCAGACATATTATTTTTTTATTGTGAAAGAGATGTAAGGGGTAAATTTGATTTAACCTTTTTGAAATTGAGCTTTTTGAAAGGAAAAAAAAAACCATATTTTGTTATTGCTATCATTTAGTACAACACGATTAAAAAAAAAAACCCAAGACTAAAAGGTAGGATTTATAAATTTTACTAAAAAGTAAATCACATTTTGAACATTAATTTTGTGCAAAACGTGGTTGTGGGGCCCAATAATTTGTGGCCCTGGCCCATTTATTCATTGGAGCCCAAGGCCCGAGCCGAGGAAGGTTACAGCCCAGGATCGGTAATACAAGTACAAAATAGTCTTGGGACACAGCCGAGGACGATTCAGTCCTCGGCATGTCCGAGGTCTCACTGGAAGGAAGGGCAAAAACGGTATAGGAACAGTTTGGAAAAAATCTAAAATATCTAGGTCAATGGAGAAGGATACGCTGGAAAGACTAACGATCAGGGAAAGCTGCCCTTACTGCCATTCAATACTCTGTACCTGATAGAGCCATACTCTCCAGCTTTTACAACCACCCCCAACCACTCTGGATATGGGCTGGTGGGACAAGTATCAGTCTTGGAAAAATCGATCCTACATGTGGACGAAGGATAAGGAACACATACTAATATAAAAGGAAAAGTAAGCAATCCAGAGCAGTGGCTGGGAAAAATAGCCAAAAACCAGAGCCTCCCAGCCCGCCTCCAGGAGAAAGACTTCCAAGGCGAACACGATTCAAATCATGTATGAATACCACGAAAAACCCACCGTCTGGTGACTAAGGCCTAGTCTTTCAAACCCACGCTCTACAAATGATATTGTTGGGGCCTTTTTACGTGCGAACCTAACACTATTACGGATCGTCACAAATCGAGTCCTCACAATTGGCGTCGTCTGTGGGAAAGGCTTGTGTTTTGGCACAGGCAGTGGGAGGAGACAATCTTTCACATCATTTTCAGTAGTCGGATATAATGTTTTAGAGTAAAGTCCCACTAGGGGCTACGTTTCTTCACTAGGGGCTGCGCTTTGTAGCGTCAGCAGCACGGATGGTTCTAGGGGCTTGGCCGAGGAGCTAGTCCCCTTAAACCAAGGTCCAACACCATAACCGAGGGGATAGTTCCCCCAACTTATCAAAATCAAGTTTTGGACAGAACCAAGGTACTGCATGGTCCTCAGACTTAAACCTATGGGGAAACCAACTACTTATCAAAATCAAGTTTTGGACAGAACCAAGGTATTGCATGGTCCTCGGACTTAAACCTATGGGGAAACCAACTACTTATCAAAATCAAGTTTTGGACAGAACCAAGGTATTGCATGGTCCTCAGACTCAAACCTATGGGGAAACCAACTACTTATCAAAATCAAGTTTTGGACAGAACCAAGGTATTGCATGGTCTTTGGACTCAAACCTATGGGGAAACCAACTACTTATAAATATCAAGTTTTGGACAGAACCAAGGTATTGCATGGTCCTCGGACTCAAACCTATGGGGAAACCAACTACTTATCAAAATCAAGTTTTGGACAGAACCAAGGTATTGCATGGTCCTCAGACTCAAACCTATGGGGAAACCAACTACTTATCAAAATCAAGTTTTGGACAGAACCAAGGTATTGCATGGTCTTTGGACTTAAACCTATGGGGAAACCAACTACTTATAAATATCAAGTTTTGGACAGAACCAAGGTATTGCATGGTCCTCGGACTCAAACCTATGGGGAAACCAACTACTTATCAAAATCAAGTTTTGGACAGAACCAAGGTATTGCATGGTCCTCGGACTCAAACCTATGGAAAGGTTAGCTACTTAATAAAAATTCTAAGTTGCTTAATCCTCGGATCAAATACCAGAAGAGGTTAAAGTTATGAAAGTTATTAGGAAGATGGTGAAACACCTTATTACTCAGCAACCTGTAGGGGCTGTTGATTTTTGGGTTATATGTCCTCGGATGATTACCTCCTACACCGCACCGAGCACTCAGCTGTCATCTCGGCTATTTTGGGGTAAGCATTGTTTTCTTGGTCGGCATTATTGTGCCAAACCACTCTATTAAGTTCATAATAATATCTTTTCCTTAGCAAGGGTTTCGACCCAAAGTGTCATTTGTTCAGGTTGGCATTATTGTGCCAAATAGTTCTCGTAAGTTCATGATAACGTCATTTTTCTTGGTGAGGGATTTCGGCCCTAAGTATTGTTTTCTCAGGTCAGCATTGTTGGGCCAGACAGCTCTAATAAGCTCATCACAATATCTTTCCCTTTCTTCTTAATAAGGATTTCAGCCCTAAGTATCATTTGTTCGATTCAGCGTTATTAAGTCGGATAGTTTCAATAAGCACAGAGCAAGATCTTTTTATTAACTGGGATTTTGGCTCTAAGCATCGTTCAAAGTATAGAAATAAAAAAGAAGTCGCAAAGTAGTGCGTTTATTTATGACATATCCATTCCAAAAAGAAGAGATAGAACATACGAAATAAAACAATGATGATTTTTATTAATATAAAGGGGTATTACAGTGTACAAAGAAGGGCTTAAACAAGCCTATATAGAAAACAGGTTACTAAAACAATAAAAAAAAAAACACAACAAATGAACAGCCATAAATCTTTTTAAGCTCTGCTCCCAAGTCTTTCCAAACTCTGCTCCATTAGCATCCATATTGAGAGGAGGACCTTCCTTGGTGGGAGAGGAGAAGAAGAGGAAGAAGGAAAAGCACCAGGATGGATCTGGTGGTGGAAAGAAGAAGAAAGAGAGGCAAAAGGAGGTGCTAGTGAAGGAAGAGAGGAAGAAGCAGAGATACTTTGTCCCTGCGTCAGTCCTGACTCCTAATACGCTGGTGCCATGTTAGCTATACTCATAAGAGAGCGGCTGGTACTGATAATGGGTGACCTCAGCTCAGTCGCGCCAAAAGTTTGACGCGACGAGCCCCTATTTCGGATTTTGGCTGAAAGGAGGGTAAGAAGGATCTTGAGTCTCTGCCATCCCTGCCCTGACCGAGCCATTTTGAGCTTCACAAGAACATGGTATTTCTGGGAAGTGTATGGTTCCTTCATTACTTACTCCTATCTCGAACGTATCATAATTTAAGGTGTAACTAGCGGATAAAGTAAACTCTGGAGGAGGCTAAGCGTTTCAGACTTCAGAAGAATTAAAAGGGTCACTGTACAAGAGAAATAACCTCTTGCTTTTCTTCTTATATGAAGGGCAAAACGGAAGGTATTTAATCTGTCCAGGTTTCCAAGAAAATCTGTAAACGAGAATATACCCGTTTCACTTCCCCACACCGTCAATAACCGTCGAATTTAAAATGGTCTCGTAAAGGGAAATCATTAAAGGCGCGTTTTGGATAATCAAACGGCAGGAACGCATTGTGAATGAATTCAGAGGAATGTCTTGTAGCTCGGTATGTTTCCTGAGTAGATGAAGAGACACCAACATTAATGAAGGATCGAGTTAAACGAGCCGTAATAAAGGCTTGGCATTACCAAAACCCTCCTCTCCAACCAAGAGGTCGGACAGTAGGATTTTGAGGGGTTATTGTGGGGCCCAATAATTTGTGGCCCTGGCCCATTTATTCATTGGGGCCCAAGGCCCGAGCCGAGGAAGGTTACAACCCAGGATCGGTAATACAAGTACAAAATAGTCTTGGGACACAGCCGAGGACGATTCAGTCCTCGGCATGTCCAAGGTCTCACTAGAAGGAAGGGCAAAAACGGTATAGGAACAGTTTGGAAAAAATCTAAAATATCTAGGTCAATGGAGAAGGATACGCTGGAAAGTCTAATGACCAGGGAAAGCTGCCCTTACTGCCATTCAATACTCTGCACCTGACAGAGCCATACTCTCCAGTTTTTACAACCACCCCCAACCACTCTGGATATGGGCTGATGGGACAAGTATCAGTCTTGGAAAAATCGATCCTACACGTGGACGAAGGATATGGAACACATATTAATATAAAAGGAAAAGTAAATAATCCAGAGCAGTGGCTGGGAAAAATTGCCAAAAACCAAAGCCTCCCAGCCCGCCTCCAGGAGAAAGACTCCCAGGGCGAACACGATTCAAATCATGTATGAATACCACGAAAAACCCACCGTCTGGTGACTAAGGCATAGCCTTTCAAACCCACTCTCTACAAATGATATTGTTGGGGCTTTTTTACGTGCGAACCCAACACTATTACGGGTCGTCACAAATCGAGTCCTCACAGTGGTAAATAGGGTCTGTTTGATAAATGTGTTTAAATATATGTTTTTAATTTTTAAATAATATTATACGTATTTCTATACACTTTTTTACCTATATATATTGTCATAAAAACTAAAAACTGATGTTTAAAAATAAGTATCAAATGAGTTCTAAACAGACACCTTAATAATCTGATTTTTTCCCCCATTGAAGAGAGTGGGAAGAACTCCTCCAGGAGGCGTAATAGTTTATCCTCTCCATCTGGTCTTCTTCGCCGTCCTGTCTCTTCTGCCTATCCAAAAAACACACCATAAAAAGGGGTGTGGGTAGCACCAAAAGCGGTTTCCTTTACACGCTAATCATTGATTGAACTTTTACTTAGCGGTCTATGCATCATTTTTCAACTGTGATGATTTGCCTTTTGATTTGATTTGTTTGGGTTGGTCATATCAAACATTAAAGATGGTCTTGTTTAGAAAAGGAGGTCGTAGAAAGAAGTAATGGTAAGGGGTGAACGGCTGTGTGTCATTACTCATGACAGGAATGTGAACGAAATGGACCTTAGGCCTATGACTTTCCCAACATATTTTCTTATATGAAACTTATAGAAACTAGATTCACTGCCTCAAAAAAAGGAAAGAAAAAAAATTCACCCAGCCGGCCAGCCTATATTTTTAAAATATAATTTTTACTACAAAATAAATCATTTTTAATTATCAATATATTATAAATAATAATTTGAAATCTTATGAATTTCTTTATATATATATCTTGAACTTTATACTTCCAAGCTTAATCCTAATAGGTTGTAAATGAATCAAACTGTTTATAAACAATTCAGACTTGACTCGATAAAAAGCTCGTTCATGTTTATTTGTTTATAAATAAGCCAAAACTTGAGCATTAGTTTTAGGCTTATTTAGTAAACAAGCTGAGCCTAAGCAAAAATATTTGTTCATAAGTAGCTCGTGAGCTATAAAGCTCGATACAAAAGAAGCTGACTATAAACTCATTTATAAGCTTGATATTTGCTTTCTAAATAAACTCATTACACATATTTTAATAATAACATGTCTCATATTGGACCATCCTTTACCTTAATTTTTTTACTTCTCTCTAAATTGATCAAGCACCACTTTAGACTTTAGTTACTTTTTAATAAAAAAAAAAATTTATAAGTGGGGCACAAGTCTTTTTCTAGTTCTTTGCCATCTAATTTGGATGTAAAAATTATATTTTAAACAATTGATGAAGCTATAGACAATGAATGATGAATTAATGGATTTAATTTTGTAAAGTTGTAATTTGAACAACGGCTAATCATAGGTCAGACTAAAAGCACGATAAAATGAGTATGTTATTTTTTAATTTTTGTTTACTTGATTTTGAAAAATTTGAGCATTTGATAATATAATTTTATTGGATCTTAAGTTCAAAAGCTTGATTTGAGCTCGAGTTTGAGTTTGATATTAAACTCGAGCTTGGCTTGACTAATGAATCAAGCTAAGTCAAGTCAAGCTCAAGATTTTTTTTACTTTTCCATGAGCTTAAGCTCAAACAATATTATAGGCTTGTCTCAAACTCAAGCTAAGTTTAAGCTTTTGAATTTTACAGACAACCCAAGTTTGAATATGCAGTACTACTTGACAAAGCTTGACTTATTTATAACCCTCTAAACATGTTAATTTATTTGTGCTTGACTCACTTAATAATCAAGCCTAAATTTAAGATTGAGTTTGATTAGCATGTTTGTTAAATAAAAGAAATGACTTAAAAAAAAATTTATTTATAAAATACTCTATCAATTCATTTAAAGCTCCAGCCTCAAGAGTCAAGACCCTAATTAATGGACAAATTCAATAGTTGTAGTTTAAAAGAAGAAAAAGCCAATAAACTGAAATGGTGGCTACAATTGGAACCTTGATGTGACACAAATTAATTAGTCACCCAGCTGGTATCTGCGGATGGTAATCCAGATCCTGAAGGAATATACACACATAGGCTTCTTAAATCTTAAGTATTTAGGAAAAAAGTATTATCTATCTGACTGGCTTTCAGAAAAAATAAAACAATGGGCACTACTGGCGGTAGTAAAAATTCAACAAACACTTATTTCTTTTTTGGATAAAACTATTCAACTAAAAATGTGGTCGTTTATTTATAATTTTTTATTCTAAGTTCTCGATCGTTTTCCTTTTTTTTTTTTTTTTTTTTTTTTTTTGGGTGGATCTATAAGAAGAATACAGTGCCAATCTTCCTCACTTTTTCCTAGTTTCATTGGAATGCTCCATCAAATGTGGCTTGGTATATATTCCAACAATTCAATAATGACTTCTACGGTCCCAATTGCAGTTTTGTCTGGCTTTCTTTTGGCGAATCAGTGCAAGTGCAATCTCCATAAGAAAGCATATATGAAAAATTAAGCTACTTTTTTTTTACCCTCTGTTCTTTTTGATGTAGTTTTCATACTCAATTTGGAATTTTGAATGCAGTAGTAGCATATGATCATGTTATACAAATTAACGCAATAAAATGAATAATTGATAAGGCATATTCTTCTTAAATTGAGGTAGGAATCGGAGCCAGAGCTAGACTTTTGAGTTAAGGGAGGTGACTTTACTGTTAACTGTGTGCAGTGGTTTCGACCTTTCACTTTACTACTACTTAGCTACTGAGATTTTTTATTTATTTATTTATTTATTTATGTTATTAAGAACAAAACTATTTTTGTTTATAATTTTTTAAATGATAGGGTTGTTTATTTTAAATAAAATTGGTTAATTGAGCTTAATTTTTTTTTTTAAAGTTTTACTATTGGTAATTTTTGTTGTTGAGCTTATTTTTTATTTTTATTTTTTTTGTGCTTGTATATTTTGTTTTAGATTTTAGATCTATAATTTTTTTTTATAGTCACTAAAATGAAGAAAATACTAGCACTACAAACTTTTTTATATATTATTGATGTAATAAGTGGTTACCAGTAAGTAAAAAAATGATGTGAGTGAAAGGTACATGTGTGAACCAATAAGAATTTGCTACCAAAATACTTTGTAAGAATGTTGTAAAAAAGTTTATGAGTATAACATTACTCTTAAAAGAATCAATGATATTGTTTAAGGGAAAAAAAAATTATAGAACAAAATTGCTAAAATTATTACACATATATAATAATATTTTTTTAAAAAATTTAGGGGGGCCATTGCCCCCCTATTCCAAAGCTAACTACGTCCCTGAATTGAGGTAAGGTAAAAGCAACGGCCTCTACAAAATCACATCTAATTCTTCAAAGGAGCGAGCCAAATATGACTACATACACTTGGCCATATATGTTGCCAACCGAAGATTCTGAAAGATTTATCATTATCACAGAAAAATTATTTTTAAAAAATGCTACTAAGTGGCACGATAAGTACATATTTGGAGCCTTTTTCTACCTTTTAACTTGTAACATCGCTGTCTCAACGAAAGCATATCCTTCATATATGAACATGTGTCGAGTGATTATTGTAAAATAGACCCTCCATTACCTCAATATAATCGACCTGTAACATGTTATTTCGTACACGTGCTATGTCCTTATGTTACGGTCAATATTAACTTGAGGATTAGGGAGAAGGTGAAGAAAGAAAATCTCCTCAGAAAACCAATCATATCCCATGTTAGGGTTTTATTGGTAAGAGGTGACAATAAAAAAGATTAAACGTCCTTAATTAATTTCTAATCTGAGATAAACAAAGATACGTTGAACCTCTTTTCTATTTTTTTTTTTTTGTTTTCCTTACAAAGATAACTTGAACTTTCAAAAGAGATTAGTTTTTATATGATTATCATAGTATTGTTGGGTCTAAGGAGTTTAAAGAGAAAGAGACGTACCAATGCTGGTTTGCTAAGTGTCATGACCACGTTGTGTTCTAGTGATTGTGGCTCTCAGCCATTGGCCTTTGGAGATTCGACAAAAATCATTTCCACAACCTAACCCGATATGCCTCTATGATAGGGCTTAATTAAACAAAAGACTGGCTAGGACGTCATGAAACTCCTTAAGGGAGGCATGGCCACGTCAGACCTGCAGAAATTCTAACACAGAGAGAGGAAGCAAACCTATCCGTTTACCAAAAGAAAGAAAGCATTGGAAAGTAAAGAAGAAAGTGCATGCGTACTTTTGTTTATTTATCAGGAAAATAAAAAGTGTATGTACTTTTATCCTAGCTTATGTGAAGCTTGACTGCATCGAATGTTCTTCCCTAATCTTTGAACTCAGATTTATCTAACTAGTACAAGTCAAGTTTGTGCGAGTGTGCATTTGTTTATTAGCACGCCTTTGACTGTTATTTTGTTGAATCTCTTATAACTTAGTGTATCCTGCCTTTTGTTGATGTGGTTAGGACCTTTTTCTCATGTCTTCAAACAACTTATGAGACATTAACCTATCATAATATTTTTGCATTCTAACTTAAATCGAATTGCATTATCATGTTAGAGATATTATACTCCAAAAGGTCCAAACCTATTATAGGCACACGTAATTGTAAAATAAGCACACTAACCTTAGGATTAGTCTAAGATTGTCTTAGAGTTCTAAATGAACCCTACATTAGATTAATTCAATATAAAACATAATTTCAATAGTTAAGATATAATGTCAAAGATTTTCTTAGACCGTTAAGTTGAACAATGTAAGATTCTTACTTCCACTTTTCTCTTTTCTCTCTTTCAATACCTCAATCATTTAACAACTTTAATATACTATCAATTATCAATGCCAGATACTCCAAAATCCAAATACCCACACGTCACAACCAAATATTTTGCAAGCCATTGTGATTCACTTAATTAAAATAAAAAAAAAAAAAAAAAAAAAAAAACCCACCACACTTGACGTGGCATCAATATGTGTTTCCAAGTCACCCCCTAGCAACTAAGCTAGCTATGCCAAAGTGCCCCCTATGTCAAGTATTGATACAAGGTCTTGTCATTTCAAGCAAAGTTACCAAATGTTAGTCTTATCATCAATGCTATGTCTATAACAAAAGATTTTATCATGTCAAGTAAACGTTAGTCTTATCATTAATGCTATATCTATAACAAAAGATCTTGTCATGTCAACCAAACGTTAGTATGCCATGTTACTCATCACATTATAATACCAGCTATCATGCATACCAACATCTTACTTGCCTAGTGCCCAATCTCCGGCATCATGCCAATCCATGCAAGCCCACTGTGCAAGCATCCCAAATCACCCATTGACCATGATCACTCCTTAATCTTTTTAGGGTACACATTTCTCATGAACCACATGTCGCGTAGCATTAGCAACACCAGTCACACACAATGCTTCCATTAATTGGAGCAACTTGCAGCAATTTGTGTCGGCGATAATCATCAACTGTGGCCGTTTGCTACTTTAGAACGCCTTCCACATTTTCAAACTAATCACGTTATGCATTCAAGACCTTACAAACTAAGGATCCATTTGAAGTTTAAGGGTGGTGTAAAGATATCATGGCCCTAAAAACCTAAACCTATTGTAGGGTCATGTGTTTATACAACAAGAGCAAACTAATCCTAGGATTAATCTAGAATTCTTTAGTATATAAACTCTATATTAGATTTATTAGCATACATATTTAATAGTAAATATGTAATCGTTAGGAGCTTAATTTCTATTGTAAATGTAATCGATAGATCCAACCACTTTCACATTTTTTCTTTCTTTTTAGTCCCTCAATCCATCAACAACTTTAACAATCCCAACGCATTTTTGATGATCTATATTGCTGATGCCAATATGGCGGCCCCAACCATTTCAAACTTTTCAATGGCCCCATCACACTTTATTAATGAAAATGAAGTATAATATTAAAAACAATCTTTAATGAAGTATAATATTAAAAATTAGGTTTTAAATCATATATTGTGGACACGTATCACGTATGTCCTTATCAATTTCCTCGGAGAACTTTTTGACGGGCGCAATAGCAAGCAGCTTGAAAAAACGCATTCACATTTCACAGATAGTGGCTTATATATATGGCCGGTCCAATCTTTGTCCTTGGAACCTTCCATGTTTCAGGCCATTATAAAGTAATGATATAGTGGAATTCTGGGATACGGGAATGTTATACGATATTATTAGCAATTAACAAGAAATGATATTATTGCCGAAGAAATTGTCAAAAGGTGACCCCATGCTACAACCAACCTACAAGTGAATTGTCTCTTTGCTTCATCGCAGGATTCATCTACCAGGGAAGCTAGCTTTTGAGTTATTAAATTATTCGAGGCATTAGTTAGTGGACCTTTTATGATATGCACTAAAATGACTTCTACTTGTGGATTATCAAATCTCACATTCTAGATTACTTAATCAATGTACCCATCCGTATTAGGATTGTGAGGAAATATCAAAATTAAGTTAACTAACAATTTTTGGCGATACGTACCTAATTTCGATGAAAAAAAGAGACCATAGATTTTTGTTATTATTATTATTATTATTATTTTTACAGGTAAATAACATAAACCAAGGCCAAGATATCTCATCCGTGATAATCTTGATTATTCCGATGATTAAAATTAATTGGGTTCATTTCATCCAACCCTTTAAGGCAGTCCTTGGAGTCACAGTCATTGTTTGAGGAAGGAATTCTAGATAGAATAGTCTAAATGATTTGGCGATGATTCATGGATATGATTCCTGTATAGTCTAGATTCATGGATATGATTCATCTATAAACATTAATTCTATATAAATGAATTCCTCCTTTGAGTTTGGGAACACTGTAGTGGTTTTTTTCTTTTGAATATGTCCATAGGTTTTCTACTTTGTTACCAATATTTGTGTTATTTACTTTATCACTTAATGTTTTATAATTGATGACTTGCATAAACTGTGGTTGGTAATAACTAGTATTGCATAATTGGTGGTTGATTCAACAAGTTGATATATTTCGTTACAAAGTAACTAAATGTCTAAATTACTTTTCATTACAAAAACAAATTAAAATCTAAAATGTTATAATCGTGTTGGCATTATTATGCTAACCAAGAAAAAAATAGGGAGAGGGGGGGGGGGGGGGTTGGAGCGAGATAGGAAAAGACACACAACATAACAGAAAGAGATTAGGAATTGTTGTTCAATAATGCAAATCAACCAACCAAAGAAGTGATGCATCGAAATTGAATAGCTTAAAAGGTGAAAGTTATTTGTTTTTATCCCCAGTCAAAGTAGGAATGATGGTGTAGGTGGGATAAATTAATGGAAAATCAAACTACTACAAGGATTCTAAACTAATACAATAAGAAGGACTTACTATGTTGGAGACCAAGCAATGGGGTTTGATTAGAGGCACTTTGACGATTAAGTTAATGCAGAAAATCATATGATGAGTTTAAGAAAAGTGGCAAGAGTGTTTAGATAATAGAGTGTGTATTAAATCATATAATGAGTTTAAGAAAAGTGGCAAGAGTGTTTAGATAATAGAGTGTGAACTAAATCATATAATGAGTTTAAGAAAAGTGGGAAGAGTGTTTAGATAATAGAGTGCACATGACTCGCTAGTTAATTTAGAGGGGTTTCTATAGTGTTTCCTCGGTAGTGTTAGTTAGTGGGCTTGTTCCCTTTGATTGAGGAACTATGTTAGGGTCTTGATCAGGATACTTGATGAGCAGTCGATGGTTGCATCTTGGCTTAACCTGTTTGGTTGTGCCAACAATATTAGGTCTACTCGAACTAAACCTACTTTGCCACCTCTTGGGCTCAAGTGACTTACCCCCTCTAGATTGAATCCTTGACATTTTCCACCAATATGGATCTAGGAGCCATTAGACCAAAAGACTAATGACCATTGACAGGTTTGTAGGGAATTTAACCAAAATCCCAACCTGTGAGAAACAAAACGAATAGAGAAAACACACGTCAAAGAAAAATAATCACACGCACAAGACAATATTTACGTGGTTCGGCAATTTGCCTACGTCCACGGAGTTGCAGGGATTTCACTATTATCAGGGAAAATACAATAGTGCACAAGAACACTCTCAAGAAACCCAAATCCCAATTACACCCTAGCACTCTCTCACAGAAAAAATAAGAATAGAAGCTGACTGCCTCTCTTTTCTCTATTTTCTCTCATGCGGCTTGCTCACTAGGTTAATTAGGATTTCTCTCTTTTAATCTCACGGCTGCCCCTGCTTGCACTTAATACAATATATATATATATATATATATATATATATATATGTATATGTTAAAGTCGGTAGAGACAAAAAGAAAAAGGTTTCCTATTACAAATAGGATTTGGCAACTAAGGACCGACGTGGGCTTGTGGCAATTCAAGCCACACGGCCCACTTCAACAAATCTCCACCTTGGCTTGAATTGATCAAGCTACATGAGCAAACTCCTCCGTCAGCTCCACCTTAGCCCTTAAGGGCTCACAAGCTGCAAACATCAGCCACAATCCTCCATAACACAATCCCTCATCCCTGCAACTCATCCTCCTGTCCTCAAGCTAGAAGACCAATTGAAGCTGCGCACAGCTTCAACTTCTCAATAGTGACACCCTTAGTCAACATGTCTGCCGGGTTCTTAGATCCACAAATTTTCTCAAGCATTACCAGCTTATCTTCAACAAGATAACGGATAAAGTGGTATTTTGTCTGTATGTGCTTCGACTTTGAATGAAAAGCCGAATTTTTGGCAAGAAAGATTGCACTCTGACTGTCACTGTGTAGAATGCCCATCTTCTGCTTCTTACCCAATTCATCTAAGAAACCATGTAGCCAAATCATCTCCTTTCCAGCTTCAGTTGCTGCAACATACTCAGCTTCTGTACTAGACAAAGTAACAATCTTCTGTAGATTTGAAGCCCATGATATAGCTGTACCACCCAGAGTAAAAACAAACCCAGTAGTACTCTTTCTACTATCAATATCACCAGCAAAATCAGCATCTACATAACCCTGCAGTTTCAAACTTGCACCTGTGAAGCAAAGACATGTATCTGATGAACCCTTCAGATATCTCAGAATCCACTTGACTGCCTCCCAATGCTGCTTTCCAGGCCTACTCATGAATCTGCTCACAACTCCCACTGCATGTGCAATGTCTGGCCTTGTACACACCATAGCATACATCAAGCTGCCAATAGCTGAGGCATAGGGCACCTTGCTCATGTGGTCCCTTTCTTCTTCTGTCTTCGGTGATTGTTCTTTGCTTAGTTTGAAATGACTACCCAAGGGTGTGCTCACTGGTTTAGCTTCATTCATGTTGAACCTGCTGAGAACTTTCTTCACATACTCTGACTGTGAAAGCTTCAATGTACCATTAGCCTTGTCTCTAATGATTCTCATACCAAGGATTTGCTTTACAGCTCCCAAATCCTTCATTGCAAACTGTTTGGACAATTGCTTCTTCAGATTATTAATCTCCTCAATGCTAGACCCTGCAATAAGCATATCATCCACATACAACAGTAATATGATGTAAGAATTGTCAAAAAACTTAACATAGCAACAGTGATCAGCTTCACATCTCTTGAACCCAATTCTGTGCATAAAACTGTCAAATTTCTTGTACCACTGTCTAGGAGCTTGTTTTAGGCCATACAAGCTCTTTCTTAGTTTGCAAACTAAATTCTCTTGTCCTTGAGCAATGAACCCTTCTGGCTGAATCATGTAAAGGTCTTCCTCCAAGTCACCATGAAGGAATGCTGTCTTCACATCTAACTGCTCAAGATGTAAGTTTTCTGCAGCCACCATTCCCAGTACTAGTCTGATTGTTGACATCTTCACAACTGGAGAAAATATCTCTGTGTAGTCAATGCCTTCCTTCTGCTGGAACCCTTTAACAACTAATCTGGCCTTGTAACGTTTGCTACCATCATACTCATTCTTTATTCTGTATACCCACTTGTTGTGCAAAGCCTTCTTTCCTACTGGCAATTCAGTCAGTTCCCATGTCTGATTCCCCAACAAGGAATCCATCTCATCCTTCATGGCTAACTCCCACTTGCTTGAATTCTCATCTTGCAAGGTTTCATCATAACACTCTGGCTCACCACCATCAGTCAACAGGAGATAATTTAAAGTGGGTGAATAACGCTGTGGAGGTCTAATGTTCCTGGAAGATCTGCGGACTTCAGCTACAGGTGTACTCAGATCTACCTGTGAATTTACATTCTCCTTATCTTCTTCACCCCTTTTCTGGACAGTACCTTCAGTCAATTCATCTAAGTTGACAAACTCAGATTTCTTTTGATCTATCCCTGTAACATCTGACACTACAGTAGACCTGTCGTTGTACATAACCTGTTCATTAAATATCACATTTCTACTTCTGATGATTTTCCTGTTTTGTTCATCCCAAAACCTATAGCCAAATTTCTCATCACCATAGCCAATGAAAAAACATATTTTAGACTTTGCATCAAGTTTACTACGAGCATCAGAATCAATATGAACATAAGAAACACAACCAAAAACTTTTAAGTGTGAAAACTTTACCTCTTTACCGCTCCAAATCTCCTCAGGAAGTCTGAACTCCATGGGAACTGAAGGTCCTCGGTTTATCAGGTAAGCTGCAGTGCTAACAGCATCAGCCCAAAAAGTTTTTGGTAGTCCAGCATGCAACCTCATACTCCTAGCACGCTCATTGAGAGTTCTATTCATGCGCTCAGCCACACCATTCTGCTGTGGTGTCCCAGGAATGGTTTTCTCCATTCTAATTCCCTGTGCAGCACAATACTCACTGAACCCTCCATCTATGTACTCTCCTCCATTATCTGACCTCAAACATTTTACTTTCAAACCTGTTTCTGTCTCAACCATGGCCTTCCACTTCTTAAAGGTTTCAAATACATCTGATTTATTTTTCAGAAAATAAACCCATACCTTTCTACTTGAGTCATCAATGAAAGTGATGTAGTACCTTGAACCTCCAAGGGATGCAACCGGAGAAGGCCCCCACAAATCAGTGTGTACTAACTCCAATTTTTTAGCCTTCGGTGTCCTGCCAGTTTTCAAGAAGCTCACCTTTTTCTGCTTTCCTAAGATGCAACTTTCACACATGTCAAAATCAATGGACTTCAATTCTGGTAGTTTTCCTTTTGACAGCAGCATCTTCATCCCTTTCTCACTCATGTGACCAAGTCTTCGGTGCCATAGGCTTGTATCAGTACTTGCATCAGCAACTGCAATTGTGTCTCTTGGACTTGAGGTCATGTACAGAGTACCAGTCTTCTTTCCACGAGCCAATACCCTAGCTCCCTTTGTAACCTTCCAAGTACCACCAACAAATAGTATTGCATGTCCTTCATCATCAAGTTGTCCAACAGAAATCAGATTCCTCCTCAGGTCAGGAATATGTCGAATCTTCTCCAGTAACCAAACAGACCCATTGGGCAACAATATTCGAACATCTCCCATACCCACAACATCCAAGGCTGAACCATCAGCCAAATACACCTTACCAAAATCACCTGCAACATAATTCTGTATGATTTCTCGGTGTGGAGTGGTATGAAACGAAGCTCCTGAATCCAAAACCCAATCATCAAGTGGACTGTCTACTGCAAGAAGTAATGCATCCTGTACCTCTTCTGTTACAGCATTAGCAGAATCATCTTCATTCTTCTTCTTAGGACTTTTGCATTGATTTCTAAAGTGACCTGTTTTCCCACAATTCCAGTATTGTACTTGTTGGCCTGATCTAGATTTACTTCTATTCCGATTAGAATTTCTGGATTTTGATCTGCCCCGATTTGAATTTCTGTTATTACCTCTGCCTCTTGTCTCAAGGTTTAGGGCAGAACCAGATCCTGAGGATTCACCTGCATCTCTTCTGCGAATCTCCTCAGCCAGAATTAAATCTCGTATATCATTGTACTTGAGTTTTTCCTTTCCTGTAGAATTGCTTACTGCCATCCTCATTGCCTCCCAACTGTTTGGCAAAAAAGCCAAGACGATCAGAGCACGAATCTCATCATCAAAATCAATTTCTACAGACGACAATTGATTTGTGATAGTATTAAATTCATTCAGATGTTGTGCTACTGATGCATTCTCTGCCATCTTCAGATTGAACAGTTTCTTCATCAAGTGCACCTTATTGTTTGCTGACGGCTTTTCATACATACCAGACAAAGCTTTCATCAGATCTGCTGTGGCCTTCTCCTTTACAACATTGTGTGCAACAGACCTAGACAGAGTTAACCTGATAACTCCTAGTACCTGTCTGTCAAGAAGAGCCCATTCCTCAGCCTTCATAGCCTCAGGTTTTTCCCCTAGAAGCGGTTGATGCAATTTCCTCCCATAAAGGTAATCCTCAATCTGCATCCTCCAATACGCGAAGTCTGTGCCATCAAACTTTTCTATTCCAGACGCCTTTCCTGCTTCCTCTGTCATTGCTCCCACTCAAACCTAACCCTAGGCTCTGATACCAGTTGTAGGGAATTTAACCAAAATCCCAACCTGTGAGAAACAAAACAAATAGAGAAAACACACGTCAAAGAAAAATAATCACACGCACAAGACAATATTTACGTGGTTCGGCAATTTGCCTACGTCCACGGAGTTGCAGGGATTTCACTATTATCAGGGAAAATACAATAGTGCACAAGAACACTCTCAAGAAACCCAAATCCCAATTACACCCTAGCACTCTCTCACAGAAAAAATAAGAATAGAAGCTGACTGCCTCTCTTTTCTCTATTTTCTCTCATGCGGCTTGCTCACTAGGTTAATTAGGATTTCTCTCTTTTAATCTCACGGCTGCCCCTGCTTGCACTTAATACAATATATATATATATGTATATGTTAAAGTCGGTAGAGACAAAAAGAAAAAGGTTTCCTATTACAAATAGGATTTGGCAACTAAGGACCGACGTGGGCTTGTGGCAATTCAAGCCACACGGCCCACTTCAACAAGGTTAAACAACATGCTTCAATTGTTAGAATTGAGAAATAAATTATTGGGGACCCTCACTATATTTCTTATGCAACTGACCTGCAGTCATGTGAGTAGATGAGAACTGTGTCGTCCTACTACAACCTATTCAATAGATTTTTTATACTCATCGTTGTCACTTTTTAATGATCATACATGCATGATTAGGGTTAAAATATATTCTTGAAACTTTTTTGCATGAATGCACTGCAATTGTGGGGGCGATCAACACCATAACAATGGTGTGTCCTCACTCCTCACATCTTGCATCCTCTCCTTGGATGGTGATAACTTTTCATGTAGTGATGTTGCCTAGCTAAACAAGTGTAAGTACTTGATCAACATGTGTAATTTTTGGTAAATGATTACAACCTTTTGCAAATGTTAGGAGGGACACAACACAACTTAATTCCTGAAAAAAAATTTAATCTTTCATGAATGAGTGTATGTATGCCTATAACTATGAAATTGATTATATCATTGTCATTGTCAAGCTATTTCAATCCTCTCCTTAAGTGAACACTCCTACATGACATTTTTCACCCCAAAAAAGCACTTGGACCCGAAACTGAATGCTATTATGCTCTTTTCTGAGATTCTTTTGTAGTGAAGATTAGTTTGCTTTGGTAAAATTCCTTATCATCATCCTCAATCATAGGTTAGGCTTTAGTTCCTTCGAAAGGGTCACTCAAAAGGTGAGAATTTGTTAGTCCCCACAAATTGTCAAATCATGTGGTGTTGGCGGGTCGGGTTGTTTAAGATTCATAATCGCAATCACTAATCAGTGATATAAAATATGTTCAAGACTAATTAAAAACTTATTTGAACACAAGCTATGCCTCACTTTAGGCCATGGCTGGACAAAAACAGCAATAAGAATTGGACTAACTAATTAAAAAAAGATGAGTGTAGCAATTAGAAGCCAATCAATTATCAGATTAGGACTACTATGATTACTGGTAATTAGCTTCCTAATCATTAGCTCTATTATGATAATTATGTTCTATAGGGGATCCTTCAAGCATGCATAATATAATAATCGTGGTAATAATTTTGTGCTCTTCAAGAACTGGGTGGCATGACCCCCACTCATTAGTGCTTTTTAGCCACGCTATGGACTATAGTCACTCAGGGATTTTCAGCAAGTCATGCCTAATCCTGATTAATAAACCTGACATTTTCTTCTGGCTAAATCATTTTCCCCTTTTTCCTCAAAGAGAAAAACCGACCTAACCCCCATCACAGCCATAACAATATACCATAAGAGATGATTAAATTCGATGTTGCTTGAAAATGAATTCACCTTATTTTTGTTCACCATAAGAGATGATTAAATTCGTAACTATAAATTTTTAAAACTTCACAAAACTTTTTTGATAATAAATTCAAGTAATTGTCATGATCATTTTCCATTCACATAAAATATGCTAATATGCTTCTATAAGGACTGAAATTGGATTGGACCCAATATAGGATTGGGTTTTAGTCCAAGAAGCCCAAATAATAAATTTAGAGAGTGTGGATGAAAGAGCTAGATCTACTCCATAGGAAAAACGATAAAATTTGCTAATTTAAGACTACTAAACACAAGTAAGATAAGAAGATTTGTCCTCGGAGTGAACTGAGGAGCTTATACTATATTGTCTTGATGATCAACAAAGCTTTACAAGAGTTCACAGTCTTATCGTAAAAGTTGCTTGATTTCTTTTTCGATCCCCCTTCTTAGTACATCTTCCCATGCTATATATTACAATTTTGGTATTATCCTTACCACACATGTGTAGGTTAGATTTGGGGAACTCTTTGTTGTCCCATCCAACATCTCCCAGAACCATAAACTAGTAGCTGTAAGGCTGCTTGACCACTGTTCAGGCATCACCTCCACATTAATGCGGCCAAAGAGTTGGTTGGGAGGCATTTAATGCGGATGTAATAGCTTTTTAAAGATATTTGTTGCTCTTCTCCTTTCTAACCCCTTGACCGATGTCCAACTCTTAGTTGTGATGTAACTTCGAAGAAAGTCCATAATGATGTGACACTCTTACTGACCTCGGACCCTTGTTGTCGAGATGACTTTCATCCTCGGACATTTGTTGGACTTATCTCATATTATCTCTACTCTTCTCTTTACTCCGTTTTCCATATAATCTTATTTGGACATTTTCGGATGGTCTAATGTCCTCGGATTGGGCCACAGGCCCAGTTAGTATAGCCTTAACAGTACCTCCTGATTAGCTGGCCTCTACAGCTTCCAAGTGATTTCCATATGGAATCCTTCTTGATATCACTTGAATTGAAAGAATCGGTGGGGTCAATATTCAAATACCTAAACACATAATAAAATTTTATAATATTTTCGCAATACTCTTATTTAGATTTGTTGTGAGATATACTTATATATATATATATATATATATTAGATTACATTATCTTTGTATATTCTTCATGCTTACAAAATTTTGAGGTGATTAAAAATTAATAGTCATGTCATTAATTAATTGTTAAAATTCAAATTTTTGTAGTTTAAAATAATGCATAAAATATGAGTTTATAGATCAAATGGTAAATAACATCCGATTGATATGAAAATTGGCATGCATGCTAAGAACATATGGAACATGTAATTTAACGGTTGAATTTTCAAAATATTAATTCAATAACAAGTTATTGGGTAGTGTAACATTACTTAGAGTTACATCAGGTGTAACTTGAATCTAACCATTTCTATTTTATTGTGATATAGTGAGTTGACAATTTAATATATTATAAAAATGTTGTGAAGTTTTATTGTGACACGTTGACAAGAGAAGAATTTGAAGCCTTGCAATAATAAGGAGGGTATAGGTTATATCATAGGCTAGCTATACCAACTTCAAATTTGGAAAGCTTTTCAAATTATCACACCCATGGCCGATACCTCAATGTCATAGTTGTATGTTATCATAATTACTTATTTTTGCTTTCTATTACTCCATAAACAAATGTGGGGCTCCCAACTCCCAAAAGTTAACTTTTTTATAAAATAAAAAAAGTTAACTTTTGATAAATATAATACAAGAGAGCAGTTTTTGTTTGTTTTTTTTTTGCTGAATATATTAGAGAGCAGTTCCAATTATAAGGCATATATTAAATTAATTGCCACATGGTTTGATAGTTAATTTGATCATTTTCCTTAATTATTTATTCTTTGAATTGAGAAATAGCAAGAACAGAGACGGATCATGGATCTTCATGGGCCAGGCTATTTGCAATATGCTGTGTTTTTATATTAGAGCAATGTTATATACCAAAAAAAAAAAATTCACAACATTTTTTTATAAAAGTTGAGTTTGCATGATTTTACAGGTTCTTATATAAATTCATCACTATAGAATTTCTCTTTTATGAGCACATTATCACTGATTCAGTAGGAATCTTCTGCGTTTTGGCCATAACATATGGGACATCTGCCAAATAAGTCTCAACGAAATTTCCATTGTATTTTTCAGTCTGGCATTATGCGAAACTGTTACTCCAATAAGGAATAAAAAAAATAAAAACCACCAAGAAACATTTTTTCCCACTATAAATCACGTCAGCAGTGACTTTCATTTTAATTGTCTCTTTGCTCTAAATCATGGTTTCTCTAAAATGATTTTGGTAAAATTGACAGCAGAAACGTGATACACATAGTAGCAGAATATAATCAAAATTATAATAAGGAACACGAGCCACTAAAAAAGGTAGCTCTCACCAATTGACTTAAAGAATAAAACTAGAAAATTAAGTTGTACAATGAATTTCTTGAATGACTACCGAGGACTCTTAAAAGCCTTGCATAAAATTGGAATGTTTCGTCACTGATGATTTCAGGTGATAGAACCCCATGAGTTGGAAAATAGTCTCTAATTTTGTTTTGGTTTGAGAGATCCTTAGAATCTACGATTAATGTAAACTTGAATTAGATGAGGGACCAAGAGGGTAGCTAAACTAATCAACTATAGCACATTGCGAGTTGTAAAGTAGAAATTTTGTTTGTTTATCCCATTAGAATCAAACAAATTTGATTTCTTCAGAATCTGCATAACTGGTTACCAGTTAGGAATGCATTTTCAAAGAGCATGGTCCTCCACCACTTAAGTTAAGAACCATTATTTTTATTTATTTTTTTATAGTGAAATTTAATTATCAAAGTTGGGTAGGATTGATTAGTATGGATTGCCAACATTGATTGGCTATTTACATTATAAGGGAATTTTAAAGTCGATTACTAAACTGTTATCGTTACTGTGATTGGTGCTTTGGATCTCCAAATTATTGGTCCATTGAAATGCATGTAACCAGGATTTAACTTTGAGGTCTTTTGACTTCTGAGAAGAATAATTGTGATGCATGGATAGCAACCGAAGGTGGCAAGTATATAAGTTTGAGATTCTCTCAAACAATTAGGCTCTTTTCATTAGTCAAAAATAATCACATGATTGGACCATTATAACTACTTCTCTTTAGAAAAGAAAATTCAATTCAAAGGCAGAAAACATGTGGTTTGGATAATCGGAAAGATTGACCTTTCCTTCTTAGATGACATAGATCTAGAGACTGCAATTTAGAGAAGAATAAAATTATTATTACAAAGTTAAACATAATAAGCAAATGATATTGCCAGATAGAGCAGCAGTTTTTTACCGAAGAGAAAATTCATTCAATTCACACATTAAAAAAAAAAAATGATGTTATCGTGAAGGACTTGAGATTAGTATGAAGCTGCATGAGCATGAATATATCCAGCAAAGAATCATTGTCTCTCTTTCCATGTGTTAGGAGCAATGATATTTATTTGATATGATTTTATCAATTATGTTAAATGTTTAAATTTACTATTTCTTAACAACTTAAATCTTCTGGACAATTGGTAAAATCAAAACTTAAAACAGTTCAGTTGACCATCATACATAAATTTACGGATTAAAGCTTAGTGTCATAGTCATGACTCATGACTCACATATGGTAAGTGATGCATATAAAAAGGAGAGCCTGTTAAAATCATATTTGGTTTGAGGTAAAAGGTACCCTTATAAATTTACATGCATTAGCAATTCAATGATGTTTTAGTCCTTTTAGAGTTTGCCCCCTCCTTCCTTTTTCTTGCTTAAAAGTACTTCAATTAGAAATTAAGAGAACAAGAAACAAAAATACAAGCTTAAAGCAAAAGACAAAATATCTCAATGATGTGTTAGGGTCTGTTTGAGATACTGCTTATTGCTGAAAACTGAAAATATTGTAGCAAATAATTTTTAAATGTATGAATAGTGCCGTGGGACCTAATTTAAAAAAAAAAAAAATTGCTGAAATTCATACTTGTGGGTTCCGTGAATAGTGCACGGGACCCACACAAAATGCCAAACACAGTTGAAAATTTAATTCTTAGTGCTATCCAAACTCACACTTAGTCTATTACAGTTGTTCATAGAGCTCTATTCTCCTCCAAATAGAGCTACTAGTGTGGTCCTCTCGATCACTTCAGCAAAGTCCCATACCTAAATATATATAATGCAAGTCTGCCTTGTTTTTTTCCCTGAAAACATAATGCAAGTCTGACTAATTAAACACTATTGAGACTGCAATTATACCTCTCAGGAGGCACGAATGGGTTGCACCCGAGATAAATAATTTTCCCAAATTAATAACTTCATGTCTGACTTAAGTGAATCTAAAATTTGTTTAAACTACTCTGCATCGAGTGGCGAGCAGTTTATTATTTTCCCCACAACTTGAACTAATCCTAAAATACATTTTCTTTAATTTTTCAATTCAATAATTAAAATGGAAATAAAAGATTTGAACCTGAGACGTACGCTTCAGTTGAAAATAGTAAATGAGGATAAGATCATTCGAGAGCCTTATATATAATTATAAAAAAAGATCTTTCGAGAGCCAAAAACGACCATTAATAGCTTTATAATATTGGACCGACCTATATCACAGTGATGTATGCTAGAATTGGTCAAGTAGCTAGCCCTGAATTCCCTATACCAGAGGAACTATAGTGTGGTCCTTGTTGATAATCACACTGAGAAATACTACAAAATTAACCATGCATATTTGTAAACTAAGTTATATTCTAATTACTTAATTAGACCCTAATACTATTACGTATATATATCACATGATGTAACTGACCCACTTGTTTGTCTCTCGAGTCTTGACGCAGCCATATACCTTCCGGGAGGCACGCGCTGCTGCTTGCATTAGATACAATGCATCAATCATTTTCTTGCCGACATGGGCTCTAAAGTAATATATCTAGGAGAAACATTAGCTTATAATGACTGATTTGAAAAATGATCCATCATTTTCTGTGAAAACCATGTTTTGGCAAACCCAATAGTAAGTTTAAGGAAGCTTTTCATTGATAAAAATTTCTACGAACAATAATATATATAAATAGACGATCATGATTCTTCTTTTTTTATTTTTGAGAAGCAGATGATCATGATTCATGACAGTTAAACACAAAAATCCCTAGTGGCATTTGAATATAAAGTTGGTTATGTTTGTGATAGAGACCCTTAGATTAGATAAGCACTTCCTAGTTCCTACCTGATACTGTTAGTGGTTATTAGCCCAATGGGCCTGGGTCCATTGTGTTGTTGTACATGCGCTACACTCATACTACTTGTACTACACACATAATGTGCATATAAAGACTCTCTCTTGTACAGTATGATGCACATAAATATACTGATCTTGTACAGTTTGATACATAGAAATATATAGAACGTTCTCTCTCTCTCTCTCAACATGGTATCAGAGCCACGTCCTTATGGCCCTATGTAGTTCGATCCATTAGTAAAGGAGTTCTCTAATCATCCCTTGACTTCATTGAGCTTGTATATTGCGAAATTGATCCCATATAATTCCTTGTACTCAGATCGATCAAACTAGTAAATGACTTCTCCAATCATTCGTTGCCAGGAGATCTCATGTGCCCACATGTGCCAACGGCCATTGACACATGCCACACATGTTCATTTCTTTGCTTTTAGCTGCATATCATTGTCACATAGTGTGTCTATATAAAGACTCTCTTGTACAATTTAATACAAAAAAATTGTTAAGTATACACATGTGAGTGAAATCCTACATTAAATAATGATAAGAAAAATAAATGATTAATATATTATTAGCTTTATATATTATTTTTGGTTTTCAGCTTTATGATTGGAGCATGTATTAGCTAGAGCTACTTCCCTCTAGAAGAATTGATCAAGGAGCCATTCTCCTTCCAGTTCTTGATCAGTTTGAGAAAATTCTACAAACCATGCATATATATAAACTAATAATCCTAAATAATGAAATACTACCATGTCTATGTCTGATGATGTAACACTTGACTTGAGGCTGCAAGCAAAATACCTTCGGAGAGGCATGGTGGTTGCGTGGCGTCGTAGACATAAAATTTCCCAACAAGATCTTGATGATTACTTAATTTAGTTAATTAAATTTCGGTTTAGGTCACTCTTCACCACTTGTCTTCCCACAACTATTTTTTTTTTGAAAATTTCCCACGACTAATTTTAAATTAATGCATAGATAATTTTTTTTAGTGACAAGATTCAATAGTATTATTTGACAATACACTATTTTGGTATGCTTATAACGAACTAATTTATTAAAACATTTTCATTTGCTTTGAAAGCATGATGATTTGTAAAACACAAGAAAATTTTAGCTAAGCTTTTTCATTTTAGTATAATTAATTAATACTGAAAAAAAAATTGGAATCATTTTTATTTTTTAGCGGGAATGATCCTGATGGTTGAACAAATAAATGCTAGTCACCTTTGCATAAAAAAATTATTAAAAAGAAATGATCATGTTATGAGGTTAATTTCCTAGTCATGTGTTCCATACAAAATGGATAAACTTAGAGGGAGCCTTTTAAGTTTTAACTATGGATCTTAGTTGTAAAAATGGATTTGAAACTTAAGGACATCCCAATGCAAAAGGCCAAAATTCAGTCATCACTATTTCATTATGATCTCTTTGAGAATGAAATAATTTGTGACAGGCTAAATTAAATTCAATTGTATGTTTGAATTTAATTTAGGAACTTTTTTTTTTTTTGAGAATCAATTATTTTTTGAGAATCAATTAAGGAACTAAATGCACTGCACTTAACTTATTATACATAAATTTTGTCCAAAACCCACATTTCAATTGATAAATAATTTTTGACTATTTATTCAAAAGCATGGACTGGTTGCTACGAGACATGGGTTTTGAAAGAACACTTTGGATATACTAATGGTAATGGAAAGTTTCATTGACATTATTGGAAAGATGATTGGTCATTTTCATTGAAAGCAATTTTCACAAGCAACATAATGAATCAAAATCCTCTTTTGACTTTTTACAATTGTATGACTTTCTTCTTTTTTTAACTTTGTTTTTATTTTCTTCCTAAATACACTTTTATTTAGGATAGTCGAGGATCCTTTCCATTATTAGTTGCTTAAATAAGAATGTTACTATGTGTGCATATTATGACTTATGAGGCTGCTGATGTAATTTGATTTTTTTTGCAAGACATGTTATATATGGAATAAAAAAAACATATGCATGATGTAGAAACACTAAATGTACAGTAGTAATAAACAATTTAAGAGTTAGTCGTGTAAAAAAAAAAAAAAAGAGCAATTTTATTTTTATAATATTTTTACAACGAACTTAGGTGGTATGCTGTAACTGGTTATAATATTTTGTTACTGTTAGATTGTTGGGAAAATATTGTGAAAGTGTTATGTAACTAACATTTCTTAATATATATATATATATTATAAACTTGGTCTTGACTTGCATTTAATAATTTTGATTTCCAAGTAGCCAATTTGGATAACGTTTCCCAATTTGCTAGGTCAGGCCCAGTGAAACCAATGTCGTGTTGGACAAGAGTAGGACATGTTGTTTTAGGCCATCTCCAGAAAGATGCTCATATTTTTAGGATGGCCCAGAAAAGGAAACTACGAAGAAAGCCCACAACACATGCCAGATTTGACCACCCACGGCTTATTGTAGTCTTTCACGGCGTGTACTACTCCTTTTCTTGACTTAGAAGTTAGAATTCAGAACATGCATTTCTGGGTAATTTTATTAACTTCTTAATATTTGAATGAGAATTCTCTCTTTTTGAAAGAAGTAAAAGAAAACATAAAGGCTACGTACTAAAGTGGAAACCTAACTTGTGTGCTGGGGTGTTTGCTGTTTACCACCAAACTGTGATTGAGGGAAGATTAGTCAAATTGGAGTTTTATTTTGCTTTTTCATTGGCTGCCCTTGCTCTATTTTTTTTAAAGTCAAATTGGAAATAATGTTTCTAGATTGCAAATTATGTTTTTTTTTTTTTTAATATATAATAATAAATCAAAGTAAATAGAAAATTATCACTCAAATCCTTTCATACTCAAGGAGGCATTCAAGCATTTCTAGAGTGAGATTACATCTGAAATTCAAGTCTTACCAGTGACTCAATAAAAACTCATTTCAAAATTGAATGGATGGTTTTTCTTTTCTTTTTGTTTGCCAAGATGAACCTTTTGGTTTTTTGTTTTGCTTACAAAATGACGAATATAATTGAACGTAACTAATATTAGGAATTCCATTAGTCCAAGTGTCCAACAAACCAACAACATAGAGGATGTAAAGTTTTAATACATTAGACATGAACCAAAATAAGAAAAAAAATTGTAATTCAATACAAAAATTGTAAAAAAATAAAAAGAATGGTATTGTACATGAAATAAATCAATGAATCTGAAATGAAAAATAGCTAGCACCCACTACAAATTGTGGTATCAAATCAAACCATCAAAGTAAAGTCAATTTGAGGAGCCTTCTTCCCAAATAGTAACTTCAAATCATTCTCCAAAGGTGTCAAGTTCAAGTCCAAGCACATAACCCGCGTACTATTTGATCTTTTCAGCACAGGCACTTTCTTTTCTATATCAGCGGAAGAAAATGCACTATCCATCATTGCTCTATGCCTCCTCATGTGACCACCCAAAGCTTGCCCCATAGCAAACTCAAGCCCACATATTGAGCACTCATGCATCTTAGGCTTATTTCCCAGGTTCTGAGACTTTGTACGCTCTTTCAGTTCTTCCCCCATCAATTTTGGTCTCTTGTGGCTCGCTCTGTGGCCACCAAGAGCTTGAAACGATGGGAATTGGCGATTACAAGTCTTGCACTCAAACACATCAACCCGTGAGGCTTTCCTGGGCTTGGTCTCTAGGCTTTGAGAGAGTAGCATTAGACAATTAGCCATGTCTAAGTTCTCTATCCCACCATCTTCTCTCATTCTCTTCATTGTCATAGCTACGTAAAAAGAAGTTAGAACACAAATGTTGAACTTTTGGTAACGTAAATGATATGAAAAGCAAATGTTTAACGAGGAAGAAAAGCAAGGAAGTCTTTTTTGGTAATCAAAAGCAAGGAAGTCTTGGTATTTATAATAGGCGTGTGGGCGAGTTAAAGGGTCTAGAAGTCTAGAATGGTTTATTGGACCAAATTGAACGGGATAGGACTGAGCAGCAGTTTCACATTATAGAAATGTAGTACTACTATTAGTAGTAGTAGGCAACTTGGACTGTTTCTTTGACTAGTGCAATCACGAGGGATAGCAATATTATTAGAATATATTACTTTTATGTTAAGAAACTATAATAATACATTGTCCTTTCGTATTAAATATGAATGATGATATAGTTTTATCCACGTGCCCTGCCCTCCACGTTATAGGTGACGAATGTTCACTTGTTCAAATTTCATACCGCATGACGGTTTTTCTTAATCACTGACTTTTATATTTTAGAGGAATGAATTGTACATGAAGTTTTAATAGCACTTTTATAATAAATTATAAATTTTTTATAAAATATTATGTGAAAGCAGTGACTTTTATGTGAAATCAGATCAGTGATTTTTACAAAGAATACAAGATTGTACTATGTATACACACTGTGCTGCTGCTCTCTAAAATATAGATAAAGTTTAGCAACAAAACTGGTTATAATTTAAGACTACATCCTTACTCAATAAAATAAATATTATTACATATTTTTTATGCTCTTAATACACATCAAATTTTGTATCAATCAAATATTATTTACTATATGATCTATAAATTTATATTTTATGTTTAATTTTAAACTATAAAAACTTGCAATTTAAACAATTTTTTGATAACATAACTATTAATCTTTAATTTTCTAAAAGTTTTGTAAGCATGAAGAATATAAGAAAAAGATATAATCCAATAATGGATTTGTCAAAATTCATTTTTAATAAAAAGATATTGGGTAAGGTTGTAGCTTAAGATTATAACTAATTTTATAACGAAACTTTGTCCCTAAAATATATGCACACTTTAGGTTTGTAACTATATTTTTTCTAATGTTAATAGGTGGTCTGGAGCATTTGTTAATAAACTATTTTAGGGAGAAAAATGCTATATCCACAATATTTTTATAAAAAATCATGTGCGGCATATTGTAACTAGTTGTTATTGATGGATAAAAAAGTAATTTCAGTGATAGGTTCAAATTAAAACCAACAAGAAATTACTACCTATAATTTTTTGTGAAAATATTATAGATGTAATACTCGTTTTTTTAGGAAAATTTTAATACCAATTTCATGAAAAATATAAAAAACTATCAAAAAAGTTAGTTGCTTCTTTTTTTTTTTTCTTTTTTTTTTTTTAGTAAATACTAGTGCATGTTTGTTATTACCCAGTTATTTTGAACTAAAATCATGACTTAAAGTCTTGGTACAAAAAGTGTGTGAGTATACTATTGTATATATAAACACCAACATTTTTATGGAGGAACGTTCCAGAGTGTTTTGTAGTATTCGTGTCGGTTGATAGAATAGTAGTTAGAACTGCTACATCAAATTATCATATTAGCACCTTAATTTTACGCGGTCCAGTTTGATTATTGTTATTAATATTATTATTGACCTTCTTTCGCCGTTTTTGCCTTACTCCGCGGCTATGTATTCACATAATAAGTGAAAAAGCCACCATCAATATGGCAGCTAGAATGCCACAACGTGTGGGGCACACCGCACACTACTTGATGGAATAATATTTGGAGGAAATTTCAGGTGAATGTTTAGAAAATGTTCACATGCAAGAGCAGCAAGTGGTAACCAACTTCTGGGAGAAGTATTCTCTGTTTCAGGTATGCTTCTTCCTTTCATAGTTGGTGGGATCTGTCAATTGTGGGTCGACTATTTGTGAGAGACGAGAAATATATACCCGAAACAGGATATATTTTCTCCAAGTTCTAGGACATTCGGCATTATTGTTTGAAGAGATTTTTAAGAAGACTTGTGAACAAAAAATGGAATAGTCTAATTAAAAACTGAGACACCACATTTTTATTTATAATGTTTTTTAAAGTAATGGAAAAGAAATTAAGGCTAGCTAACTTTCAACATAATAGTCAAATTTTAAGTTCTTATTTGAATTTTTCAAACACCCTACCCCTCTTTACAGTGCTTAGCAAGTCCAAGAGTCATGGATTGGACCTCCTAAATAAAATTGTAAATCACTAGATAAATAGGCAATAGCGTGTAAGAATTATTCGGTAAAACACAGCCACCAATGAAATATTCAACATCAACATAAAAAAAAATGCACATGTTGGATAAACTACACATGAAACTACCTTCACATTTCAATTTTGACCTAACAACTTGGACTCATACTTATCAGTTAATGAGCTTTTGTGCACATAAATAGAGCATTATAATTTTCTTCCAACATGCTTCATAATCATAAAGAAGAATTGTCACAAGATACATTGTGCCATTTACCAAAAGAACTATTCAACTTTTATATAAGATACATGTTGCTCTAAAACATACACTTCCTAGGTTTTCTGAATAAGAAATTTGTATTATCCAAGACATTTCAACCTTGACATGATATTTGGACTCATGCTCGTCAGTTGATGAGCACAATTCTTGATTGAAAAAGGAGATTTAGTTAACATACTAACAAGCTAGCTTTAATTAATATATTTCCATCATTATTAAGGAGTTAACTAAAACTAACACTAACTAATCAGAAGTCAATTTAAATCTGCAAAAGGAGTTCTCTGAAGATGCGCGCGGTATCTTGCTTTCTGTAAGAGCCAACTTCACTCTTTTCTCTGAAATTTCATAGGCAGCGGTTCTCATCTCCTTAATCAAGGGCGGAGGTAAGTAACAGGTCCACCCCCCAAAATTTTGAATTTTTTTAATATATATAATTATTTTTATATTTTTAAAATTTATTATACAAAAATAAGAGTTCCCCCCAAATAATTGAATTAGTCTAATGATGCTCTTAAAAAAAAAATTGGTCTAATAGTTATAGAGATATAACTTTATTTTTCTCAATTCTAATTTGGCGAAAAGCACCTTTTAGTCCCTACATTTTCAAGCTATTCCCATTTTAGTTCCTACATTTTATTTTTACTGTTTTTAGTCCCAATCCTGAAAAACGCTTCTCGTTTTGGTTCTTGCCATTACATCAGAAACGAAGAAAGCTGATGTGACAAACGGCAAGAATAAATAATATTAAATTAATATCCACATGGCCTAAATTAATAATAAAAAATGTTTTTTGGCATTAAAAAATGCCACGCTAGCATCTAAATTAAAAAAATTAATTTATTAATTTTAACTAAATAAAAAAATTAAAAACAGAATTAAAAATTAAAAATCATATGAATTGAGATCTAAGTGTGTCTTGAACAAGAACAACAAGAACACAATCCTATATCCAAGAACACAAACCTAGAAATTTTTTTAAAAAAAAAAAAAAAAAAACATTTTGCAGCCCAACCAGTCACTCACCCTCGGGCTCATCACCTTCCATCTCTTGGTTCTTCTCTCCCCCTCCATATTTCATTGGCGCAACTCATCACCGGCTCCACCATCGTTGTCGCAACCAGTTCTAGGATCGATTTCTTAGTTTGCAGTGTCAATCAAGTCCACCAATCTCATCGCCGATCTAGTTTTGTCTCCTCAATATGGGTTTTGGGATTGTTTGTGGATGCCGATCTCAGTTTTTGCCACCGGGTTTATATGTTGATCTGGGTTCTACCACTGGGTTTTAGTCGCATGGTTTGTTTTGCTAAAAACTATGAAAGACCACCTGAGTTTGCTGGGTTTCAATCTTGTTAGGTTTTTACCAATATCGAGTTTTTTTTTTTTTTTGGGGGGGGGGGGGGGGGGTAGCTAATTTGAGTTTGGGTGAGTTTGTAGAGAAATTAAAATTCGGGTTTAAGAATTTCTACTTTGATTCATGGCTGTGCTTTGATTGAAATTAGAGAATTTAAGTTTGATTTGTTCAGAATTTTGAGTTTGGATTTTTTTTTAATTTCTGGGTTTGTGTTCTTGGATCTAGGTTTGTGTTCTTGATGTTCTTGTTCAAAACACACTTAGATCTCTATTCATATGATTTTTAGTTTTTAATTTTTTTATTTAGTTAAAATTAATAAATTAATTTTTTAATTTAAATGTTGACATGGCATTTTTTAATGCCAAAATTTTTTTTTTTTATTATTAATTTAGGCCATGTGGACATTAATTTAGTATTATTTATTCCTGTTGTTTGCCATGTCAGCTTTCTCCGTTTCTGATGTAACGGGAGAGACTAAAATGGAAAGCGTTTTTCAGGATAGGGACTAAAAGAGGTAAAAATAAAATGTAGGGACTAAAATGGGAATAGCTTGAAAATGTAGGGACTAAAACGTACTTTTCGCCTTCTATTTTTTATTGTAAAATGTGCTCTTATATCTATAAAATATTTGATAAAGTTTGGCACCAAACATGTTTAAATCTATCTCTTTCAACTCGTTATGTGGCTTTTAACAAGTTACTGACTTATTAAAAAAAATCTTGTCATTAAAACAACACATGAAATGTCTCTTTAGTAGCCACATAATGGGTTAGAGCAAGATAGTCTCAAATATGTTCGTAGCTAAACTTATTCCTCCAAATTTTGGGTTAGTTTTTGAAAATTGCATTAGTTCAATGGAAAATTTTTTTTTACTAACTTTAGTATAAAATTTGATAATTTGTATCGAAAATAATACTTTTAAGAATTTCACTATGAAAATGGTAAAAATGAATTTTATTTTATGAAAAATCGCCATCAAATATAATTTTGATTAAAAATACTAAGTTTTTTGTTGTTGTTGGGTGTGTGTATATATATATATATAGATATAACTTATAAAAAATGTGTGTATATATATGTGTGTGTGTGTGTATAATAAAAAAGCGTGTATGTATGTATATATATGTATGTGTGTGTGTGTGCGCGCGGAGTTATCTTGATAAATATATTAGTACCACAACTTGGCCTCCCAAACAAAAATTTCTGGCTCCACCCCTCTTCTTAATGGATGCCAAACTTAAGGACATGCCTATGCAAAAGGCCAAAACCATTTTTACAACTAAGATCCAATATATTCAATACAAAATTGGAAAAAAATTAAAAAGAATGGCATTTTACATATATATATATATATAAAAAAAATCAATGAATCTGAAAAGAAAAATTGTTAGCACCCACTACAATTGTGGTATCAAATCAAATCATCAAAGTAAAGTCAATTTGAGGAGCCTTCTTCCCAAATAGTAACTTCAAATCATTCTCCAAAGGTGTCAAGTTCAAGTCCAAGCACATAACCCTCGTACTATTTGATCTTTTCAGCACCGGCACTTTCTTTTCTATGGCAGCGGAAGAAAATGAACCATCCATCATTGCTCTATGCCTCCTCATGTGACCACCCAAAGCCTGCCCCATAGCAAACTCAAGCCCACATATTGAGCACTCA
Source organism: Quercus robur (assembly GCF_932294415.1). Lineage (NCBI taxonomy): Eukaryota > Viridiplantae > Streptophyta > Magnoliopsida > Fagales > Fagaceae > Quercus > Quercus robur. The sequence continues at coordinate 1,979,791 of NC_065540.1, forward strand.
TGCATCTTAGGCTTATTTTCCTGGTTCTGAGTTTTTGCACGCTCTTTCAGTTCTTCCCCCGTTAATTTTGGTCTCTTGTGGCTAGCTCTGTGGCCACCAAGAGCTTGAAATGATGGGAATTGGCGATTACAAGTCTTGCACTCAAACACATCAACCCGTGAGGTTTTCTTGAGCTGGGTCTCTAGGCTATGAGAGAGTAGCATTAGACAATTAGCCATGTCTAAGCTCTCTATCCCACCATCTTCTCTCATTCTCTTCATTGCCATAGCTACGTAAAAAACAGAAGTAAGAACACAAAAATGTTGTTGTTGGGGGTTTTTTAGAGGTCAACTTTTAGTAACGTAAATGATATGAAACTAATGAAAGGCAAATGTTTAACGAGGAAGAGAAGCAAGGAAGTCTTGGTATTTATAATAGGCGTGTGGGCGAGTTAAAGGGTCTAGCTAGAAGTCTAGAATGGTTTATTGGACCAAATTGAACGGGAGGACTGAGCAGCGGTTTCACATTAAAGAAATATAGTACTATTAGTAGTAGTAGGCAACTTGGACTGTTTCTTTGACTATTGCAATCACGAGAGAATAGCAATATTATTAGAATATATTACTTTTTTGTTAAGAAACTATAATAATACATTGTCTTTTTTCGTATTAAATATGGATGATGACATAGCTTTACCAACGTGTCCTGCCCTCCACGTCACCTATGACGATGTTCACGTGTTCAAATTTCATAAGAAAAGTCTTATGTCATATAAGATGGCAAAAAAAAGTCACAACTCATCTATGTAGTGAGTTATGGTTGGTAGAGGGATGTCCTACCACCACCCTTCCACCAACCACAACCCGTCACATGGGTGAGTTGTGACTTTTTCTGTGTTACTTTGTGTGGTACTAAAAGAACTCAATTTCATATTATTTGACAGCTTGTCTTAATTAAGCACATAAAATATGTAAAATCATTGACTATTATATATTAGAAAAATGCAATATACACTATATCTTACCGCACTTTTATAATAAATCAGAAATGATAGATTGGTTTTAAAACACCATGTGAAATCGTTGACTTTTATATTTTAGAAAAATGTGATACACACTACATTTTCATGACGTAAGTAGTGACTCTAAGTTGGTGAACCAACAGATTAACATGAGGTCATGAGTGGCGAGCTAAGCTAATAAATGAATCTTCCTTTGAAGCTTCCAAGGTTTTAAGAATAATCCTGCTAGTTTGAAATCTCAAAGTTGGTGTAGGTTACGGTCTCAAAAAGTGTCTTAATCCGAAATGTTTTTCTAAAAAAGTAAAAAAAGATTTATTTATTTTTATTGGATAGCAACCGCCACACACTTTTTTGGTGGGCATGCACTAGCAGATAAACTACACAAAAGTTTATCCCTAATGGGAGGAGTGTCCTCCATCCATGTTACACAATCTGAGTTGCTGCTTCTTCTGGTGTGGGAAGCTTTACATGAATTAAACTTCTGCAGACATCACGTTAAGCCTTCAATGATCTTCTGGATGGTGGTAGCAGATGGGGTAGATCCACTTATAATGCCTGTATGACCAATTGGGAATCACCTTCAACGTACCACTATGTCCTTCAAACCCAGATCCCATGCAAGGACGATTATTCCTTCTCTTCGGCTGCTTTGGCTTCTACTTCTAGAGCTCTCAAGGGAAACACTAGTTTTTTGCTCATGGCTCCCATCTTGTTGTAACTTCCCTTTTAGTCTTCTCCTGATGATGCAACGCAGGCTGTGCTGCATTGGATTGCAGCTGTCCTCAATGCTGAGGTGCACACTCTGTTGCACCCAATTGTACCCTGCCCTGATGATGAGGTGCACTCTGTGCTGCACATGATGGCAGCCTGTCCTGATGACTAGTGCATGCTCTCAGCTTATCACCCAGCTGTTGCTGAGGAAGGCATGTACTTTCAACAGAGCTCCTGTTATTCCACAGGCTCCAGGCTGTGATAGCGAAGATTTCTCAAGCAATGGCCCCCCTATTTTTTTAAAATGGGAAATGTTAACAAGCACTGTCCCGTACTTGTTAACGTTTCCTTTTTTGTGTTTCATTAAACCAAAAAAAAAGTTGTCAGAAAAATTACCAAAAGAAATAAAGAAAAATTATCAAAAGCTGAAAAAGTTACCCAAAAAGTTATCAAAAAATGTGTTGTTAACAAGTACCATACGGTGCCCGTTAACACAACCCTTTTTTAAATATTAATATATACATAGGTATCAATTTTAACAATTTAGTTTTATAAAATTATACTTTTCTCTTTTAACAATATTATTGATTCTCTACTATAACCACAAAATTTTCAACAATATTTTTACAAACCGTTGTAGTAGTAAATTCTTATTGGTTTGTATATAAGTCCATTACTTACATCATATTTTTACTTACTAATAATCACTTACCACATTAATAATAATATTTTTTTTTTTGGTTAAAAAAGACCATATTAACAATTTTTTTTTTTTTTTTTTTTGTAACTTTAACATTTACCTCCATTTAAAGTCAGATCTAAAATCTAAAACAAAATAAGCAAGCCCAAAAAAATTACCCAAGAACAAAAATTACTAACAGTAAAGCTAAAAGTAATTAAGCCCAATCAATCAATTTTACTAAAAACAAACTACTTGACCCTTTAAAAAAAATTAACAAAATAATATTGTCCATACCTAGATGCACACATAAAAACACACAAATAAATAAACCATTAGCTGTTAAGCAACAGAGTCGGAGGCTAGAGTTATTGCACACAACTAACAGCAAAATTGCCCCATAACTTCAAGTTTTAGCTCTGTTTCTATCTCCCTGGTCCTCCTTGAGCAACCAAACCACATCTAAGAATTCCTTTGGGGGACAACATAGGTTGCCTAGTTTGAAGTTTGAGTTGTTCCAAGTTTCTTTGGCTATTTTGCATTCCCATAGAATGTGGCTAGGGATGGCAATGGGTCGGGGCTGGTTCGAAGGATGGGGTTTCCGCCCTTGCACTACCCTGCATGACGGGGAAAATTTTCTTACCTCATCCCTACTCCTTGGGACCCTACAAAGCCCTGCCACACCTTGTAAAACTTTACTTCATGTTAATTTACCTACAACTATTACAATTGTTTTTAATAAAACTTGTTTCGTTAATAAAAATATACTTGAAATTACAAATAAATTTCTCCCATCAAATCAAACTAATTTTTAGCAAAAATTGAATAATATTATTGAAATGTTTAACAAGACAATATCACAACAAAAACAAAAATCTCAAAATACAAAATCAACGATTCAATAGTATATAAATTTGTTTATAATAAAAACAAAAGAAAATGTTAAATTTTATACCTTATTTCCAACCTTGATAAAAAAAAAAAAAAAAAAAAAAGGACAGAAAACCTTGTTGAATAGAATAAAATAAGTTGATAATATGCTTTTTAAATAGTAGGATTTTAAGATATGAAAAATTTACAATTAAGCCCTTATCAATGTGAGGTGGGGCGAGATGGGTTAAATCTAAAAAGTCTAAATTCATCACTGTCCCGTCCCGTGGTGCGGGGTTAAAATCTTGCCTCATTCCTACCCATCACTTTTGTAAGGCAAGAAAAACCTCCGTAGGATGAAGTAGGAAAGGACTGGTCAAGCGAAACGGGACGTTTCACTTTCTTCAAAAAGGTCACACCTGTTGTCCACTATGACCTTTCAAATTTTCAATGCGGCGGACATTGCTTCGTGGGAGCATGCAGAAGCATGCTCTCCACACGAAGTGCTTTATTTTGTTTAGGCACCGTGTGTTGCAAATGAGCTTCCAAATAGCTGGCATTTTGGAATTATCCGCGTACCCTGCCCTGGTCTACCTTCGCTACCCTTAGCTCTAGTGAGATATTTTACCGCCACTTTGTTTGCACTCTTGACAGAGAAAACGCCGAGAGTTGATTTGAGTTGTTAGGGGATGGTCGAACCAGGACCTAGATACTACAACTAGAAATTTAAAAATTTTCACTGACCATGTCATTCATACAAAGACGACAAAGAATACAAGATTGTACTATGTGTTCACAGTTTACGCAATATTTTTCTTTTAGGTTGAATTTTACGAGTTACAAATTGTGTTGCTCCTAAATATGAACAAAGTTGAACTACAAAATTGGTTATAGCTTAAAACTACAATTTTATTTAATAAAATAAATATTATTACATATTTTGAAAATTTAACTATTGAATTACATATTTTTTATGCTCTTAATACACATATCAAATTTTGTATCAATCATATATTATTTATTATGTGATTTATAAACTTATATTTTATACATAATTTTAAACTATAAAAATTTGCAATTTAAACAATTTATTGATAACATAACTATTAATCTTTAATTTCTAAAAATTTTGCAAGCATGAAGAATATAAAAAAAAGATATAATCCAATAGTGGATTTGTCAAAATTCATTTCCAATAAAAAAATATTAAATAAAGTTGTAGCCTAAGGTTGTCCCTAAAATATACACACACTTTAGGGTTGTAACTACATCTTTTCTAATGTTAATAGGTGGTCTAGAGTATTTGTTAATAAACTATTTTAGGAAGAAAAATTATATATCTACAACATTTTTATAAAAAATCGTAAGTGACAAATTGTAACTAGTTGTTATTGAGGGATAAAAAAGAAATTTAAGTGATAGTTAAGTTCAAATTAAAACCAACAACAAGTTACTACCTATAATTTTTTGTGAAATATTGTGAACATAACACTCATTTTTTAGAAAAATTTTAATATCACTTTCATGAGAAAAAAAAAAAAAAAAAAAAAACTATCAAAAAAGTTAGTTGCTTCCTTTTTTTTTTTCTATAAAATATTTCTAAAAATACCCTTAAGGTTTGTTATTGGGTTTTTTTTTTTTTTTTTTTCATAAGTAAATACTAGTTCATATTTGTTATTACACAGTTATTTTGAACTAAAATCATGACTTAAAGTCATGCTACAAAAGTGTGTGAGTATACTATTTGTATATATAACACCACCATTTTTATGGATGAAAATGTTTTGTAGTATTCGTGTTGGTTGATAGAATAGTAGTTAGAACTCCTACACCAAATTATCATATTAGCACCTTAATTTTACGCGGTCCAGTTTGATTATTGTTATTAATATTATTATTGTTATTATCATATTAGCATCAATATGGCAGCTAGAATGCCTCAACGTGTGGGGCACACCGCACATTACTTGTCTTGGAATAATATTTGGAGCAAATTTCAGGTGAAGGTTTAGAAAATGTTCACATGCAAGAGCAGCAAGTGGTAATCAACTTCCGGAGGAAGTATTCCCTATTTCGAGTGTATACTTCTTCAGGTGAAAGTTTAGAAAATGTTCACATGTAAGAACAGCAAGTGGAAATCAACTTCCGGAGGAAGTATTCCCTGTATACTTCTTCCCCTCATAGTTGGTGGAACCTATCAATTGCATGTGGGTCTATTAGCTGTGAGAGGGGATAAGCATACATCCGAAACAGGGTGTATTTTTTCAAAATTTTGGAACATTCTATAGTACTATTGTTCTAAGAGATTTCCAAGATGACTCGTGGACAAGAAATAAAATAGTCTAGCTAAAAAATGAAACACCACATTTTTATATTATAATTTTTTTTTAAAGTAAGGGAAAAGAAATTAAGGCTAGCTAACTTTCAACATAATAGTCAAATTTTAAGTTCTTATTTGAATTTTTCAAACACCCTACCCCTCTTTACAGTGCTTAGCAAGTCCAAGAGTCATGGATTGGACCTCCTAAATAAAATTGTAAATCACAAGATAAGCCAATAGCGTGTAAGAGTTATTCGGTAAAACACAGCCACCAATGAAATATTCTACATCAACATAAAAAATGCACATGTTGGATAAACTACACATGGAACTACCTTCACACATTTCAATTTTGGCTTAGCAACTTGGACTCATACTTATCCGTCAATGAGCATTTGTGCACATACATACAGTATTATAATTTTCTTCCAACATGCTTCATATAGAAGAGTTGTCACAAGATACATTGTGCCATCTACCAAAAGAACTATTCAACTTTTATATAAGATACATGTTGCTCTAAAACATACACTAGGTTTTCTGAATAAGAAATTTGTATTATCTAAGACATTTCAACCTTGACATGATATTTGGACTCATGCTCATCTGTTGATGAGCACAATTCTTAATTGAAAGAGGAGATTTAGTTAACATACTAACAAGCTAGCTTTAATTAATATCTTTCCATCATTATTAAGGAGTTAACTAAAACTAACACTAACTAATCAGAAGTCAATTTAAATCTGCAAAAGGAGTTCTCTGAAGATGCGGTATTTGGCTTTCTGTAAGAGCCAACTTCACTCCTTTCTCTGAAATTTCATAGGCAGGTGTTCTCATCTCCTCAATGGATGCCAAATTTAAGGACATGCCAATGTAAAAGGCCAAAACCATTTTTACAACTAAGATCCAATATATTCAATACAAAATTGGAAAAAATTAAAAAGAATGGCATTGTACATAAAATAAATCAATGAATCTGAAATGAAAAATTGTTAGCACCTACTACAATTGTGGTTCAAATCAAATCATCAAAGTAAAGTCAATTTGAGGAGCCTTCTTCCCAAATAGTAACTTCAAATCATTCTCCAAAGGTGTCAAGTTCAAGTCCAAGCACATAACCCTCCTACTATTTGATCTTTTCAGCACCGGCACTTTCTTTTCTGTTGTAGCGGAAGAAAATGCGCCATCCATCATTGCTCTATGCCTCCTCATGTGACCACCCAAAGCTTGCCCCATAGCAAACTCAAGCCCACATATTGAGCACTTATGCATCTTAGGCTTATTCCCCAAGTTCTGAGTTTTTATACTCTCTTTCAGTTCTTCCCCCATCAATTTTGGTCTCTTGTGGCTCGCTGATCTGTGGCCACCCAAAGCTTGAAACGATGGGAATTGGCGATTACAAGTCTTGCACTCAAACATATCAGCCCGTGAGGCTTTCCTGGGCTTGGTCTCTAAGCTATGAGAGAGCAACATTAGACAATTAGCCATGTCTAAGCTCTCTATCCCACCATCTTCTCTCATTCTCTTCATTGTCATAGCTATGTAAAAAGAAGTTGAACACAAATGTTGAACTTTTGGTAACGAAAATGATATGAAAGGCGAATGTTAAACGAGGAAGAAAAGCAAGGAAGTCTGGGTATTTATAATAGGCGTGTGACGTGTGGCGTGTTGCGTGTGGCGTGTGGGCGAGTTAAAGGCTCTAGAAGTCTAAAATGGTTTATTGGACCAAATTGAACGGGATTGGACTGAGCAGCGGTTTCACACTATAGAAATATAGTACCATTAGTAGCAACTTGGACTATTTCTTTGACTAGTGCAATCACGAGAGAATAGCAATATTATTGGAAAAATTGGCAGAAAAGCATATTTTTGTAAAAATATTAGCAAAAAAACATGTGGAGGAAACATTTTAGTCAGTTAGACTTTTTTTTTTTTTAAATGAAATTCTAGTTTTTGAAACTCGAGTTCCAAGTTTTTTCACACGGAACTTGAGTTTGAAAAACTCGAGTTCTGTACAAATTTAACTCGAGTTTCTTAGACTTGAGTTCCACCTTTTTTCTTCTTTTTTTTGGTCCATGTCCGACTTTATCTAAAAGGAAATGGGTTGGAAATCGAGTTTGCTAAACTCGATTTTCAAAAACAGTCCAACTAACTAAAATGTTTCATCTGCATGCTATGTGGCAAAAAATTTTCTAAAAATCTACCATTTGGCAAATTTTGCCCAATATTATTGGTGTATATTACTTTTATGTTAAGAATCTATAATAGTTCATTGTCTTTTTCGTATTAAATGATGAATGATGAATTGATGATATAGTTTTATCCACGTGCCCTGCCCTCCACACTATTGGTGACGATGTTCAAATTTTATACCGTGTGGCGGCCTGTCTTAATACTTAATTAAGCATATAAATTAAATAACATGTGAACTGTGACTTTTATATTTTAGAGCATTTGCAGCAGTGTAACTATAATGCTAAAATTTAGCTCCATAAACACAAAAATCTTGCTGCAGCAGTGAAGCTAAATCTAAAAATTTTAGCTCCATTGCTACAGTGCACATCTATAGATAGATGTGTACTGTTCATGAGAGCTAAAAAAAAAAAAAAAAAAATTATTTTATTGAATTTCTCTCTCCTCTTCTATTAAAAAAATATTTTCTCTTTCTTTCTTTTTCTTTCTCTCTCTCTGGCTTCTCTTCTTTCTTCCTCTTCCAATCCTCCATTTTAATCAGATTGTGCCTCTCTACTCAGTCCGTTGCTCCTCTCTACTCAATCCTCACACTTTGTTTCTGCCTAACGTCGACCGAAGCCCAGCCCAGCATCGACCACTCTTTGCGTTCTCCACCTCAAAGGCCAAACCTCCGAGCTCCACCCTCTCTCTGCTATCTCATGCCCAGTGCCAATGTGGGTTTGTGTTTGTGTTTTCCGATCTGTTGTGGGCAGTGGGCTTGTGCTCGTGGTGGGTTTTTTTTTTTTTTTTTTTTTTTTTTTTTTTTTTTTTTTTTTTTGCTGTGGACTGCTGGTAGTGGTGGTGGTGGTGGTGTTGGTGGTGGTTGTGGCTGTGGTTGAGGAAAAAGATTGGAGATTTGGGTTTTTTTTTTTTTTTTTTTTCCTGTTGTGGACTGGTGGTGGTGGTGTTGGTAGTGGTTGTGGCTGTGGCTGATGGTAGAGGTGGTTGTGGTTGGTGGTGTGATGTTTTTTTGGGTAGTGGAATATATTATTTTATTGTAGTGGTTATAATATTTTATTGTGATGTTTATATTATTTTATTATGTTAAAAACTAAAATAGATCCACTGCTGTAGCATGTGTGTAGGTAAAATAGATAAAATAGATAAAATAGCTTTTATTGGTGCTAAATAGCTAAAATTATAGATCCATTGCTGTGGATGCTCTTAGAAAAGTACTATATATTTATACAGTATTTTCATAATATTATTACAATAAATCAATAAGTAATACTACAATTACAAACTATTTTACAATATTTTTACAAAATATTAATGTGACAAATTCTTACTAGTTCTAATTTGAGCCCACCACTAACATCACATTTTTACTTACCAATAATTATTTTGAAAATACTTAATCCATATCAGCAATTTGTAAAAAATGTTGTAAAATAGTTTGTGAACGTGACATTACTCATAAATCATAAGTGGTAAATTATTATTATTTCTAATTTGAACATATTTTTGCAATTACTTTTTTGTCCGCTAATAAAAACCAATTGCTTATAATTTATTGTGAAAATGTTGTGGAAATAAAATTTCTCTATATTTTATTTTATTATTATTATTATTTCTTTTAATTTGGGGTGAGACGTAAGTAGTGACTCTAAGTTGGTGAACCAAACAGATTAATATGAGGTCATGAGTGGCGAGCTAAGCTAATAAATGAATCTTCCTCTAGGCTTCCAAGGTTTTAAGAATAATCCTGCTAGTTTGAAATCTCAAACTAGGTGTAGGTTATGGTCACAAAAAGTGTCTTAATCCCATTTTCTTTCCAAAACAGGGTACATCAAGATTTGAAATCTTAATTAACATCTCAAGGGAATTGGTTTATAAGCTATTTTTAAAAATATTTTATAGAAAAATGACAAAGCAATTAATTTTTTTGATAGAATTTTATATTTTTCATAAAAATGATATTAAAAACTTTCTTAATATACCTTAAGAACATTCATTAACATGATCCTTTTATTTTTATTTGGAACCTGCCACAAAATTTTTTAGTGGGTACTAGCAGATAAACTACACATAAGTTTATACCCAGTCTAGTCCAGATGTTGATTTTAGTTGTTAATTATGGAACGGTCGAATATCAGGTCGTTCATACAAGATGACAAAGAATACAAGATTGTACTGTGTTCACAGTTTGCGCAATATTTTTCTTTTGGGTTGAATTTTACAAAGTTACACACTTTGCTGCTCCCTAAAGTATACGCACACTATAGGATTGGTAGCTTACGTTCTCATGAAGAAAGAATATGAGAGGAGAGTGTCTGCTGTTTATATATTTTTTTAAGGACACATGTTAAAGGTGCGTTCAAGCATTTGTTAAACCATTTTGAAAAAAGAAATGTTATGTTCACAATATTTTTACATCACTTTCACAATGAATAGTAAATGATAGGTTGTAACTGGTTGTTATTAGTAAACAAAAAAGTAATTTTAGTGATAGATTCAAATTAGATCCAATAACAAGTTACCACTTATAATTTTTTATGAAAATGTTGTGGACGTAAGCACTCATCTTTTAGGAGAGTTTTAATACCACTTTCATGAGAAATATAAAAAGAGTAATGCTACTGACACAAATTATTTTACAACATTTTTAGAAACTGCTAACGTGGTTTTAACATTTTCCAAATAGTCATTGTAAGTAAAAATGTGACATTAGTGATGGGCCTAAATTAGAATTAGTAAGAATTTGTCACATTAATAGTTTGTAAAAATATTATAAAATAGTTTGTCGCTGTAGCATTTATATAAAAAACAGTAAAAAAAGTTAGTTGCTTCTTTCTTTTTTTCTATAGAAAGTTTCTAAAAATATTTTGTTAGGTTTTAAATATTTAGTCTTAAATGTTTAGAAACTAATTTTATTATATGCTGGCAAACTCAAAACAAAAACAAGTCTAGTATAAGATCTTACTATCTTAGAAGTGTTTTAGACATTACTCAAATTGATACAAGTCAAGATTTAAGAACATACAAGCTGCAGAAAGAAGAATTCAAAAACTGTCAAGCTTAACCAATCAAAGAGAAGCCTTGACCGATCAAACTGTGATTCTACAGAATTTTAAATAAGGCTCAACAGCCCGCGAAATGTCTAGGGTTTGAGTCCAACACTACTAGGTATAAAAGGAAAATCCTAATACACATTTTTCAAGTCTTGAGAGTTACTCCTGTGAGATCTGTAAGGTTTTGTAACCTTTTAACTCTACAAGCACCTACCAAAGATCAAATCCAGATTGCTAGTATCGGTGGAATAAAGTTGTTGCTAAGCCTTTAGCAATCAAGTGTATTGAAGATCAAAGCATGAACAATTGGTTCATGTGAGAACAAGATCCAAATCAAGGAAGTCTGTGGAGTTAGAGCCCAATTTGATAACTGTGTTAGATTTACTACGAATTGGTATTCTTGATTGTAAATCTCAACTTGATATAGTGGACTGTTCTCTTCAGATAGTTCCCTCCCAGATTTTTACCTTGAGAAGAGTTATTTCATTGATTTTCCTGAGTCATCACATCTTGTGTTATTTATTTTTGCATTGTGTTTATTTCATGTAATGATTGTTTAACCTAGATTTGAATAATTAATCTAAGTAACTACTTAGCTAATATATTAGGTTAAACAAACTGTGTTTTTAAGAGGTCTAAACTTTAACATATTTCATAAACCAATACCCTTAAAGACATTAGTTAACTCTTCCTTCTTCTTTTTTCTTTTTCTTTCTAGTAAATACTAGTGCACATTTGTTATTAAAAAAAAAATTTTGAATTAAAATCTTGATTTAAAGCCATGGTGCAAAAAGCGTGTAAGTGAAATAGTGTATATAATAACAAGTGTGAAATCTCAACACCACCATTTTTATGGTGTGATGTCGGTTGATAGAATAGTAGTTAGAACTCCTACACCAAATTATCGTATTAGCACCATAATTTTACGCGGTCCAGTTTGATTATTGTTATTAATATTATTACTGATGTGGATAAAAATAGAGATTACTTACAATAAGACAAGCCGACGGTTAAAAGCGGATGGATACAATTAAACCCGTCAGCCTTCATTTGAAGGTATCGATGAAAGAGATATTTAGAAAGAGGCACCGACAAGGCATACCCAAGGGCTGACAGGATCATGAAGCTGACGTGATTAAAACTGAAGGCGTAGGGTAAGCTGACGACCTTAGTAAAGGATTGCTTGCCATCCATGATTGCGTATATAAGGAAATGTCTTGCTCTCCACGTTTAGTGATACCCAAAGGGATTCCTATATGGAAAGAATCCTGCGAAATATGCCCAAGAAGACTCATATAAAGAAAGGACTTCTATTCCAAGGAAAATAGGTCAACCCTCTACTACTATAAAAACCCAAGCACCCTCGCAAACTAAGGTACACATGATTTACCCTCTCTAGCACTCTAGAGTTGTGAGAATAGTTCTAACTTGACTTTCGGAGGGTATTTGGCAGGCATCACACCGGTGTTCTCTGTTAGGTCCTCTTCTTTTTGTTGTGCAGGTGCTATTTCGATCGTGCGAGGACTATGTGACTTACTGGTGATTTTTTCGGCATCATCAGTTGACGCCGTCTGTGGGAAGCGTTTCGCGGATTGTAAGCCATATTATTGCTTCCTGGACAAAAGAGTTGCATGGTGCTCACTCGGTCAATGGCAACCACTAACGACATTCAAGAAGAAGAACCACCCACGACCGCCATCGAGAGATAGGTTAAAACTCTCGCCGCTGCCATGGAACGCCTCACCAAACAAAATCGCGACCTGAAAGAGCAGCTACGCCAGAAAAATGCAGTACTGGATAACCAAGGAGCAGATCAAGAAGGAACCAGCGCTGAAAGAAGGAATCAAGAGGGACCACAGGCCAGTAACGCCCAAGTAGACCGGAGTGACAAAACGTGAGCCTCCCCTCCCTCGTGGATACGGCTCCACCACTCATTATCGCGAAGATGCAGGTAATGAAGGAATAGATGGAAGTTATGATGAACACTCTCAACGGACGAGTGTCCAGCGATCTTGACGACCTTGTTAACTGAACTGACTTGCCATTCACCGCCTCCGTCAACTCCTTCCCCCTGCCGAGTAAGTTCCCCATACCACAGATAGATAGTTATGACGGGGTCAAGGACCCTCTAGATTACCTAGAGACTTTTAAGACCTTGATGCACCTTCAAAGAGTAGCAGATGCGATCATGTGTAGGGCCTTCCCTACAATGCTGAAAGGTGCGGCAAGAATTTGGTTCAGCCGGTTGACACCCAACTCCATCAGCACCTTCAAGGAGCTAAGCGCTCAATTTACTGCGCACTTCATCGGGGGACATAGGTACAAGAAGTTTACGGCTTGCTTGATGAGCATCAAGCAGCGAGAGGAGGAGACGCTAAGATCCTACATATCCCGCTTCAATAAGGAGGCACTTTTGATCGACGAAGCCGACGACAAGATACTTGTAGTGGCATTCACTAATGGGCTTAAGAAGGGTAAGTTTTTGTTCTCCCTGTACAAAAACGACCTGAAAACCATGTCAGAGATGCTTTACAGGGCTACCAAGTATATAAATGCTGAAGACGTGCTGCTGGCCCGAGAAGAAAGACCCAAGAAAAGAGAGAGGCAAGAAGACACACGGTAGGACCAAGGCCGGAAGAAGGTAAGGACAGGAGACCGAAAGGATGAAAGACACCCTAAGCCCCTGGGAGGAAGATTCACAAGCTTCACTCCATTGACCGCCCGATAGATTAAGTCCTAATGCAAATCAAGGACGAAGGGGCTCTGATGTTCCCTGGAAAGCTGAAGGATGATCCCAACAAACGATCTAGGGATAAATATTGCCGCTTCCACCGTGACCATGGTCATGACACGGCCGATTGCTATGACCTAAAGCAGCAAATTGAGTCCCTTATCAGACAAGGAAAACTGCAGAAGTTCGTCAGTAAGGAGAGAACAAATCCACCCCCACAAGACCAGCAACTCCGGCGGGATAATGAGCGACCGAGACCCCCCATAGGGGACATAAGGATGATCATGGGAGGAACAGTTACCGCTGGGTCGTCCAAAAAGGCCCGCAAAACCTACCTTAGGATGGTACAAAATGTTCAGCTGACGGGAGCTGTGCCAAAGATAGCACGGAGAGAAGGCCCCATTATTGGGTTCACAGAAGAAGATGTGCGATGTCTTCACCACCCGCATAACGATGTGCTTGTCATCAACAAACGGGTAGGAGACTACAACATGCACTGGGTGTTGGTCGACAACGGCAGCTCAGCAGATATCCTATACTACCCAACGTTCCAGCAGATGAAGATCAACAAGGAACGATTGATTCCGACGAACGCCCCGCTCGTTGGCTTTGGAGGGAGCCGGGTATTCCCCCTGAGCGCGGTCACATTGTCCATAATGGTAGGCGATTACCCTCAGCAGATCATCAAGGACGTAACATTCCTAGTGGTCGATTGCTCGTCTGCCTACAACGCTATCCTCGGACGACCCACGCTTAATTCGTGGAAGGCTGTAACTTCAACCTACCACCTAATGATCAAGTTCCCTACCGACTACGGAGTGGGAGAGCTACGTGGAAGTCAGGTGGCCGCACAGGAATGCTACGTGGCCATGATGGAAATGGAGGATCAGGTCCAGACCATGAATATAGAAGAGCACCGGATGGTGACGGAGCCGGAAAAGAAACTTGAAGAGATACTCCTTGACAATTCCGATCCTGACCGAACGACCAAAATTGGAACCCTCGTTAATCCCGCGATCCGCCAAGAGCTCATTACCTTTCTTAGGAGTAATCGGGACGTATTCGCCTGAAGCCATGAAGACATGCCAGGGATAGACTCTTCAGTGATGGTACATAGGCTGAATGTATCGCCTTCCTTCCCACCCATTTGACAGAAGAAGAGGGTGTTCGCCCCGGAGCGAGATCAGGCCATAGCGGAAGAAGTCCGCAAACTACAGGAGGCAAGTTTCATCAGGGAAGTTTACTACCTCGATTGGCTGGAGAACGTAGTAATGGTTAAAAAAGCTAGCAAGAAGTGGCGGATGTGCGTGGACTTCACCGACCTTAACAAGGCCTGCCCCAAAGACAGGTATCCCCTCCCAAGGGTCGACGTTCTAATAGACTCTACGGCTCGGCACCAGCTGTTAAGCTTTATGGACGCTTTCTTGGGTTACAACCAAATCCGAATGCACGACGCTGATCAGGAGAAAACTTCGTTTGTAACCAGTCAAGGCCTCTTCTGTTATAAAGTAATGCCCTTCCACCTAAAGAATGTAGGCGTAACGTACCAAAGGCTTATGAACAAAATGTTCGCGCAACAAATTGGGAGGAATGTCCAAGTCTACGTGGACGACATACTGGTAAAAAGCCGAAGGGAGGAAGATCACCTAGAAGACCTTAAAGAAACATTCGACACATTTCGTTCTTACAACATGAATCTCAATCTAGGAAAATGCGCCTTCAGAGTAACGGCAGGAAAATTCCTAGGATTTATGGTGTCTCAAAGGGGGATCGAGGCCAACCCGGACAAGATCCGGGCAATTATGGAGATGACACCACCAAGAAATGTGAAGGAGGTACAAAACCTCAACGGAAAAATAGCAGCACTAAATAGGTTCGTGTCGAGGGCAACAGATAAATGTTTGCCCTTCTTTCGCACGTTAAAGAGATCATTTGAGTGGACAGCCGAATGTCAGCAAGCATTCGAGGAGCTAAAGGCCTATCTCTCCTCCCCGTTACTGCTAAGTCCCTCGCAGTTAGGAGAAGAGCTTTTCCTCTATCTGGCCGTTTCCCCCGCAGTCGTCAGCGCTGCTTTAGTAAAAGAAGAAGAAAGGGTGCAAAAGCCTGTATACTACGCGAGCCGAGCGCTTCGCGGTGCCGAAGAAAGATACCCACCTATGGAGAAACTTGCCTTTGCATTAGTAACAGCAGCTCGCAAGCTCAAATCATACTTTCAAGCCCATACAGTGAACGTTTTGACCGACAAACCCTTGCGATGGACGATAAGCAATCCTGAAGCCGCGGGTTGATTAGCGCTATGGGCTATAGAGTTGAGCGAGTTTGATATCCAGTATCGCCCACGGACTGCCATCAAAGGACAGGTTGTCGCGGACTTCATAGCAGAGTTCACTCACGACGAAGACAAGGGGGTAGAAGAGTCCCTTCGTTGGAGCATATATACGGACGGATCATCCAACAGACAAGCTAGGGGGGCCGGCATCGTACTACTGTCGCTCGAAGGGGACATGGTTGAGTGTATGGTCCGTCTCGACTTCCCCACTACCAATAATGAAGCGGAATACGAAGCACTAATGGCGGGGCTCGATCTTACCAAAGCGGCAGGGGTCATGAGCGTAGTCATTTATTGCGACTCTCAGGTCATTACTAATTTAGTGAATGGAGACTATGACTGCAAGAACGAGAGGATGAAGAAGTATATGGATCAAGTAAGGAAAAGAGTAGGTGACTTGAAAGTCAAGGTCATCTAGATCCCCAGAGGAGAAAATGAGCAAGCCGACCATCTTGCCAAAGCCGCTTCAGGAGAACATATGATCACTCTCGGTAACGTACTCTTTTTTGTTCAATTTTATCCATTAATAGATCCCGACGATGTACAGGAGATTGGCTCTGAGAGTAACTGGACCACACCGTTGGTTTCATACTTAAAGAATGGCGTCTTGCCAGACGGGAAGGAAGCCGCGAGAAAGCTGAAGGTCCAGGCAGCGAGATTCGTCTTAATAAAAGATATCCTGTATAAAAGAGGTTTCTCCCGTCCATATTTGAGATGCTTGGGTGCGGAAGATGCGGATTACGTCATGAGGGAGGTACACGAGGGGATTTGCGGAAACCATTCGGGGTCAAGGTCATTAGTGCACAAACTTGTGCGAGCAGGGTACTATTGGCCCACCATGCAGAAGGATGCCGAGGCTTATGTTAAGATCTGTGACAAATGGCAAAGGTTTAGCAATATTATTAGATAACCAACCTGTTAGGTTCTAAAGACTTAGGTATTTATGTATTTAGAACTCTAATGTGTATTGTTGGCAAACCATGATCAAAACAATGTGTTTAGAAGTGTTTTAGTCTTGCTCAAAGTTGTATATTTTATGTAAAGTTGGAATCGAGCTAATGCAGAAAGTATTGTGCATTTTGGCCTGGCTCGATCGATCGAAACTTAGGCTCGATCGATCGAATCTCAGGCAGAATGTGTTTTTCTATAGATTTCTAACTCAGCCCTAGTTGTTTAAAACGTTTAGGGTTTTCTAATTTGTCCTAAGTATAAAAGGCAAACCCTAGTCACGTTTTAGTGTTGCTTATATTGCTATTTGTGTAAATCTCTTGTGAGATCTAAAAGAGCTTTCCTTTACACAAACTTAGGGTTTTCAAGGAGGAGATATTATCTACACCTTGATGATCAACTCGGTTGCTGCCATTGAAGTTTAAAGAAAACACAAGCAGGTGTGCTTGTATCTGGTGGTGAATCCAAGAAAGAAGGAGTCCGTGGATTCAGAGCTTGCACGTGGTCGTATCAGTAAGTTCTACTGGTTGGTAGTAATAAGAAATCGAGCGTGGGGGCTTGTAAGTCTTATTGTATGAATTTCGATTCTTTCAAGATAGTGGATTCAAGTTTACCTTGAAGATAGTTAGGTCAAATCCTCCCCAGGTTTTTACCGGTTTGGTTTCCTGGGTGATCATATCTTTGTGTTATTTATCTTTTCGCTGCTTTGCATAATATGATCTCTGTGATTGTGATAACCTAGATTTGTTAAATTGGACTAAGTAACAACTTGACTAATTACCTAGGTTAAATCAATTGTTTTAAGGGGTCTAAAAACTATCAAGTTGTATCAGAGCGAGTTGCTCTCTTATTGTTGATCTTTTGATCACTAAGCTGATCCTTGACCCCTATTGTCATGGAACATACTCTTTAGTTATTTCTCCTCACTTTGATGGGAATAATTATGCTTATTGGAAAGTAAGGATGAAAGCATTCCTAAAATCGATTGATGAGAGAGTCTGGAACTCCGTTGAATACGGATGGGAGAAACCCACTACTCCTGTTAGTGATATGATATTTGGACTCATGCTCATCAGTTGATGAGCACAATTCTTAACGGAAAAAGGAGATTTAGTTAACATACTAACAAGCTAGCTTTAATTAATATCTTTCCATCATTATTAAGGAGTTAACTAAAACTAACACTAACTAATCAGAAGTCAATTTAAATCTGCAAAAGGAGTTCTCTGAAGATGCGGTATCTTGCTTTCTGTAAGAGCCAACTTCACTCCTTTCTCTGAAATTTCATAGGCAGGTGTTCTCATCTCCTCAATGAATGCCAAACTTAAGGACATGCCAATGCAAAAGGCCAAAACCATTTTTACAACTAAGATCCAATATATTCAATACAAAATTGTAAAAAATTAAAAAGAATGGAATTGTACATAAAATAAATCAATGAATCTGAAATGAAAAATTGTTAGCACCTACTACAATTGTGGTATCAAATCAAATCATCAAAGTAAAGTCAATTTGAGGAGCCTTCTTCCCAAATAGTAACTTCAAATCATTCTCCAAAGGTGTCAAGTTCAAGTCCAAGCACATAACCCTCTTACTATTTGATCTTTTCAGCACCGGCACTCTCTTTTCTATGATAGCGGAAGAAAATGCACCATCCATCATTGCTCTATGCCTCCTCATGTGACCACCCAAAGCTTGCCCCATAGCAAACTCAAGCCCACATATTGAGCACTCATGCATCTTAGGCTTATTCCCCAAGTTCTGAGTTTTTGTACTCTCTTTCAGTTCTTCCCCCATCAATTTTGGTCTCTTGTGGCTCGCTGATCTGTGGCCACCCAAAGCTTGAAACGATGGGAATTGACGATTACAAGTCTTGCACTCAAACACATCAGCCCGTGAGGCTTTCCTGTGCTTGGTCTCTAAGCTATGAGAGAGCAACATTAGACAATTAGCCATGTCTAAGCTCTCTATCCCACCATCTTCTCTCATCCTCTTCATTGTCATAGCTATGTAAAAAGAAGTTTGAACACAAATGTTGAACTTTTGGTAACGAAAATGATATGAAAGGCAAATGTTTAACGAGGAAGAAAAGCAAGGAAGTCTGGGTATTTATAATAGGCGTGTGGCGTGTGGCGTGTGGCGTGTAGCGTGTGGGCCAGTTAAAGGGTCTAGAAGTCTAGAATGGTTTATTGGACCAAATTGAACGGGATTGGACTGAGCAGCGGTTTCACACTATAGAAATATAGTACTACTAGTCGCTAACCCGTGCGATGCACGGGATAGTTAAATAAAATTTATACACATTCACTTTTATTGGTACAATCATTTGAAAATAATTCTAATTAATACTCAAATATAAGAGACACATTGACTTACTATTTAAAGTAGCCTTCTGAAGAATTTACACATATTGTGCAACTGAGCCTTAATTTCTCATCAACAATAAAAACATGGAAATTCAAAACATGGAAAGAAAATAAAAATTACAACAATTAATTCCATTATCTTTCATGCTATACTTTGTAATTGTATAGAATTAAGTCAACTTAATTTAAGTAGTTGTTATAAAATTGGCTTCTACTATTCTCTATTCTATAAAGATATGAACATATTGGATTTCTCAAACAATTACCGGTATTGCAATAAAATGATTTATTATTGAAAATAAGAAACAAAGAAAATCTGTCTATACCTTAAGAAACACAATATAATAAAATTAAAGAGATAAAATTTTCGGAGGACAAAATATTATAGATAATTTTAGAAACAGATTATACACTTAAAAGGGTTAGTAATTTATAGCACTTACCCCCCACTATTAGTATACAGATACCAAGTGCGGTCATCGTAACCCTTTGAAAGAACCTTCCCCAATTGGACCCTATCAAAAAAAAAAAAAAAAAAACCCAATTAACAAAATTGATCCAAAAGGGTCTAAAAAGCACACAAAATCAATTCAAAAAACAAAAATATGAGACAAAGTAATTACTTTCCGCTGCCAATGAAATCGTCTTTTGTATTGCTGTTCCAAATTGCAACACTTATCTCTCTAAGGCCTTCAATTAACGAAAACACAAATTTTTCTTGGAATACCGGAGTATTATGACCATCTATACACACACACAAAAAAAACAAAATCAGCATAACTCACTATAACTCTATAGAAGCCTCAAAAATATAAAGAGAAATTAAAGGGGTTGAATTTGATATTTACGTTTGGAGAGAGAGAGTTTGCAGAAACTGTGACTTTATATTTCTTAACTTGAGAGAGGGGTAAGGTTGCTAGGGTTTTGAGGGTAAGGTTGCTAGGGTTTTGAGGTGTTATAATGTTTTTATTTTTATTTTTTAAATATTGTGCTGACGTGGAAAATTGTGGTGCCAGCAGAAGCTTCGGTTTTATATATTTATTTTTTAAATATTGTGCTGACGTGGAAAATTGTGGTGCCAGCAGAGGCTTCGGTTTTATATATATATATATAGATTAGTCAGAACTTGGACTATTTCTTTGACTAGTGCAATCACGAGAGAATAGCAATATTATTGGTATATATTACTTTTATGTTAAGAATCTATAATAGTTCATTGTCTTTTTCGTATTAAATGATGAATGATGAATTGATGATATAGTTTTATCCACGTGCCCTGCCCTCCACACTATAGGTGACGAATGTTCAAATTTCATACCGTGTGGCGGCCTGTCTTAATACTTAATTAAGCATATAAATTAAATAACATGTGAACTGTGACTTTTATATTTTAGAAAAGTCCTATATATTTATATAGTACTTTTATAATATTTTTGTAATAAATCATGAGTAATACTACAATCATAAATTATTTTATAATATTTTTACAAAATATTAATGTGACAAATTCTTACTAGTTCTAATCTGAGCCCACCATTAACATCACATTTTTACTTACCAATTATTATTTTGAAAATACTTGATCCATATCAGCAATTTGTAAAAATATTGTAAAATAGTTTGTGAATGTAACATTACTCATAAATCATAAGTGATAAATTATTATTATTTCTAATTTGATGAACACATTGTTACAATTATTTTTTTGTCCGCTAATAAAAACCAATTGCTTATAATTTATTGTGAAAATGTTGTGGGAATAAAATTTCTTTATATTTTATTGTATTATTATTATTATTTCTTTTAATTTGGGGTGAGACGTAAGTAGTGACTCTAAGTTGGTGAACCAACAGATTAATATGAGGTCATGAGTGGCGAGCTAAGCTAATAAATGAATCTTCCTTTTGGCTTCCAAGGTTTTACGAATAATCCTGCTAGTTTGAAATCTCAAAGTTGGTGTAGGTTATGGTCACAAAAAGTGTCTTAATCCCATTTTCTCTCCAAAACAGGGTACATCAAGATTTGAAATCTTAATTAACGTCTTAAGAGCATTGATTTATAAACTATTTCTAAAAATATTTTATAAAAAAAAAAAAATTAATTTTTTTGATAGCATTTTATATTTCTCATAGAAGTGATATTAAAAACTTTCTTAATATACCTTAAGAACATTCATTAACATGATTTCTTTTTTTAATTCGGAACCGCCACAAACTTTTTTGGTGGGTACGTACTAGCAGATAAACTACACAAAAGTTTATACCCAGTCTAGTCCAGATGTTGATTTTAGTTGTTAATTATGGAACGGTCAAATATCAGGTCGTTCATACAAGACGACGAAGAATACAAGATTGTACTGTGTGTTCACAGACTCACAGTTTGCGCAATATTTTTCTTATGGGTTGAATTTTACAAAGTTACACACCGTGCTGCTCCCTAAAGTATACGCACACTATAGGATTGGTTAGCTTACGTTCTCATCAAGAAAGAATATGAAAGGAGAGTGTCTGCTGTTTATATATTTTTTTAATGTTAAAGGTGCGTTCAAGCATTTGTTAAACCATTTTGAAAAAAGAAATGTTATGTTCATAATATTTTTATATCACTTTCACAATGAATAGTAAATGATTGGTTATAACTAGTTGTTATTAGTAAATAAAAAAGTAATTTTAGTGATAGATTCAAATTAAAACTAATAACAAGTTACCATTTATAATTTTTGGTGAAAATGTTGTGGATGTAGCACTCATCTTTTAGGAGAGTTTTAATACTACTTTCATAAGAAATATAAAAAGAGTAATGCTACTGATACAATTTTTACAACATTTTTAGAAACTGCTAACGTGGTTTTAACATTTTCCAAATAGTTATTGTAAGTAAAAATGTGACATTAGTGATGGGCCTAAATCAGAACTGGTAAGAATTTGCCACATTAATAGTTTGTAAAAATGTTATAAAATAGTATGTCGCTGTAGCATTTATATAAAAAAAAAAAGTTAGTTGCTTCTTTCTTTTTTCTATAAAAAGTTTCTAAAAATATTTTGTTAGGTTTTAAATATTTAGTCTTAAATGTTTAGGTTCTAATTTTATTATATGCTGGCAAATTGAGAACAAAAACAAGTCTAGTTTAAGATCTTACTGTCTTAGAAGTGTTTTAGACATTGCTCAAATTGATACAAGTCAAGATTTAAGAATATACAAGCTGCAAAAAGAAGAATTCAGAAACTGTCAAGCTCAACCAATCAAAGAGAAGTCTCGACCGATCGAACTGCGATTCTGCAGAATTTTAAATAAGGCTCAACAGCCCGCGAAATGTCTAGGATTTGAGTCCAACACTACTAGGTATAAAAGGAAAATCCTAATACACATTTTTCAAGTCTTGAGAGTTACTCCTGTGAGATCTGTAAGGTTTTGTAACCTTTTAACTCTACAATCACCTACCAGAGATCAAATCCATATTGCTAGTATCGGTGGAATAAAATTGCTACTAAGCCTTCAGCAATCAAGTGTATTGAAGATCAAAGCATGACCAAGTGGTTCATGTGAGAACAAGATCCAAATCAAGGAAGTCTGTGGAGTCAGAGCCCAGTTTGGTAACTGTGTTAGATTTACTACGAATTGGTATTCTTGATTGTAAATTTCAACTTGATATAATGGATTGTTCTCTTGAGATAGTTTCTTCTCAAGTTTTTACCTTGAAACGAGTTATTTCATTGGTTTTCCTGAATCATCACATTTTGTTTTATTTACTTTTGCGTTGTGTTTATTTCATGTGATGATCGTTTAACCTACATCTGAATAATTAATCTAAGTAACTACTTAGCTAATATATTAGATTAAACAAACTGCGTTTTTAAGAGGTCTAAACTTTAACATATTTTATAAACCAATACCCTTAAGGACATTAGTTAACTTTTCCCCCTTTTTTTTTTTTTTTTTTTTCAGTAAATACTAGTGCACATTTGTTATTAAAAACAATTTTTTTGAATTAAAATCTTGATTTAAAGTCATGGTGCAAAAAGCATTTAAGTGAAATAGTCTATATAATAACTAGTGTGAAACAACACCACCATTTTTATGGTGTGATGTCTGTTGATAGAATAGTAGTTAGAACTTAGAACTCCTACACCAAATTATCGTAGCACCATAATTTTACGCGGTCCAGTTTGATTATTGTTATTAATATTATTATTGACTTTCTTTCGCCGTTTCTGGCTTACTCCACAGCTATGTATTCACATAATAACTGAAAAAGCCAATCAATATGGCAGCTAGAATGCCTCAACGTGTAGGGCACACCGCACACTACTTGACTTGGAATAGTGACCCAGAAACTGCGACCCTTATCCACCACTCCCGTCTTGAATTCTTCATCCTATCCGAAAGAGAAAAGAAAGAACCAAGGCCACCGACTGTTCATGGTGAACCTCTCAAACCCAGAGCAAGAAGCTCATCTCAGAGTCCAAGCAACACCGTGGAATCTCTCTCATCTAATCACATCTCACCATCTTCACAAATGGCCGAGGAGGCGGGCCTTATCATGCCCCCAACAGATCCATGAAAACATTTGGTTGGAACTGTCGGGGCATTTGCAACGCCTCGACAGTTCGAGCCTTGAAGGCTCAAATAAAGGGCTCAAAACCCGACATCCTGTTCTTATGCGAGACTAAGGCTTCTAAGGACCGTATGGAACAGGTAATGCACTCTCTTAGCTTTTCTAATTTAGTTGTAGTTGATGCCAAAGGAATAGCCTGAGGCCTTTGTCTTATGTGGAATGCTAGTAATCATGTTGAGCTAGTTGACTTCAATAAAAATACAATTGCTGTAAAAATTTGTGATACTGTCTGTGACTGGCACCTAGTGGGTTTTTATGGCCCACCATATGTTAGAAAGAAAAGGAAAGCATGGGAGAATTTAGGCGCTCTGATTGAATCCATTCAAACTCCATGGGTTTGCTTGGGTGATTTCAACTTTACCCTTAATGAGGAGGAAAGATTGGGAGGCAAATTCAAAGGGTCATCATCCAATAATTATCTTCAAGATCTTATGTTCACTTATGGAGCAGTGGACCTTGGCTTTTCGGGTAATCAATTCACATGGGCCAAAGGCAATTGGGGTAAAGCAGCAATCAAAAGAAGACTGGACAGAGCCATTTCTAGCATCTCATGGCGACTTACCTTCCCAAAAGCTACTGTGCATCATCTTGGAACTGTTAATTCTGACCACACCCCAATTGTGCTAGACACAAATCGACAAGATACATTTGCGCACAGACCCTTTCGTTTTGAGGCTGCCTGGATCAGAGACCCAAATTGCTATCCAGTTATAGAGGGTGCGTGGAATGAAGACAATTCAAGATCTGAATTCACTGTACTGTGCAAAAAACAAGAAAATGCCAGGAAAGCTCTTCGTAAGTGGAACAAAGAAGTATTTGGGAGATGTCAGGATAGGATTAACAAGCTTTTAGCGAAAATCTCAGAAGTTCAGAGGATCGACACTTGCAGATCAGATAGCACAACTGAAACAAACCTCCAGATTGAGCTAGCTGAATGGTTAACTAGAAGTGAAATTTTATGGAGGCAAAAGTCCAGGGAATTGTGGCTGTTGTATGGAGACAAAAATTCCAAGTTCTTCCATCTCTCAACCATTGTACAGAGACGGAGAAACAACATTGATGCCATAAGAAACACAGAAGGTGAGTGGATTTCTGACTCCGGACTAATCAGGCAACTCTTTCAAAGAGGTTTTAAGGAACTTTTTACCGAGGAAGAAGTCTCTTACCCAAACAACTTGGAAAACCTGATATCACCCACCATTACTGATGTTGACAACACTCTGCTTTCACTCATCCCAACTCCTGACCAAATAAAGCGCACATTGTTTAGCATGGAAGACCAAAAGGCTCCTGGTCCTGACGGATTTCCTGCAATTTTTTACAAACAGTATTGGCCGATCGTTGGGGACGTAGTCACTAGAGCAGTAACATCTTTCTTCGAAGTAGGTTCAATGCCTAAGGAGATCAACAGCTCCCTGATAGTGTTAATTCCTAAAACTAAGAGCCCATCCACCTTTGATAACTTTCGACCCATCAGCCTTTGTAATGTAGTCTACAAAACCATCTCCAAGCTTCTGGTGTCAAAGTTAAGACCTTTACTACACAAACTGATTTCCCCAAACCAGTCGGCATTCATCCCTAGCAGATGGATAGCAGAGAACCAAGTTGTAGTGCAAGAAATGATCCATAGCTTTAAAAAAAGAAAGGTGAAGTCCGGACTTATGGCAATTAAACTTGATCTCCAAAAGGCGTATGACAGAATGAATTGGAAATTCCTCAAGGAAGTCCTACTCAAGCATGGGTTTCAAGAAAAGTTTGTAGGTTGGGTGATGGCTTGTGTAACCTCAGTATCTTTCGAAGTGCTTGTTAATGTAGGAAAATCTGCGCAATTCAGGCCTAGCAGAGGTCTAAGACAGGGCGACCCCCTATCTCCATACTTATTTATTTTGGGGCAAGAGGTACTGTCAAGAATGATCGAACAGGAGTTTCATCGCAGAAATATTAATGGAGTCAAGGCAAGCATCAATGGTCCAGCCATAACACATGTGATGTATGCCGACGACATAGTTCTTTTCTCTAAAGCAACAAGGAGGGATGCCACAACCATTAATGAGTGCATTATCAAATACTGCAAATGGTCGGGTCAAAAATTGAATAGAAGCAAATCAGGTTTTTTCTTCTCCAAGCAAACCCAACATCAGTCAGCAAGAGCCATTAAGCAAATTTTGCAAATGAAGAAGCTAAAGAGCAATGCCATTTATCTGGGAGCCCCTCTGTTTCTTACCCAATCCCCGAGAAAGGATTTCAACTATCTCCTTAACAAGCTCGAAGGAAGACTGGCAAGATGGAGAAGTAAGACCCTTTCATGGGCTGGAAGGTGTACCCTTATAAACTCAGTTACTCAAACCACCCCCAACTACACCATGTCTTCTTTTAAAGTTCCAAACAGCATTTGTAACAATTTGGATGCGCTATCCAGAAAATTCTGGTGGAAACCAAAAGAGCCGAAGGGTAAGTATCTAGTTCTGAAATCTTGGGATAAGTTGTGCACTCCGAAAGATAAAGGAGGGCTTGGTTTTAAAAAGGCCAAGGACATTAATAGTGCATTGCTAGCTAAATTAGCATGGATGATCGCCTCAAAGCGGGATAGCTTATGCATGTCAATTCTAAGAGCCAAATATAAAGTCAAGGAGGGATGGCTGCATGAAAACAATTCAAAACACAGCTCACCAATATGGAGAGCTATTGAAGAAGTCAAGTCAATAATTGTAAAGGGTGCGTGCTACCTAATAGGCGACGGAGCGTCCATTAATGTGTGGCAAGATCCTTGGGTACCTTGGATTAATGGGTTCCGTCCCAAACCCAAAACCCAAGATGACCCAAGAAACCCTCTAATGGTATCTCATCTCATGGATCAAGAGACTCGAACATGGAAAGCTAATCTCATTCAGAATATCTTTGATGTAGAGTCCTCAAAAGCCATCCTCTCTATCCCTATCTCTTTGAGGCAGAAACCAGATAAGCTCATCTGGGTCCACAATCCAAAAGGAAATTTCACAGTTAAGTCAGCTTTTCGTACTGTTACAGAACAACACCTCCCTGCCATAAACTCCGATGTTGACTGGAAAAAGATATGGAGGATCAAGGCCCCCGAAAGAGTCAAGATTTTAGTTTGGAGAATCGGCGCAAACATACTCCCGACCAATGAGAATCTTCAACGAAGAATAGCCAATTTGGATGATTTGTGTCCACTGTGCCCCCAAGAAATTGAATCCACTATCCACCTTTTCCTCCAATGCTCAATAGCTAGAGCGTTGTGGTTTTCTTGCTGTTGGGGTTTTAAACCTGAAGACCAATCATGCTCTACTAGTGGAGATATCATGAAACTACTCACTGATCCACCACAAGCCCCATGCCCCCTCGATGAGAGTTGGATCATCACTTTAAACATGGCCTTTGTTCTTGACGAAATTTGGCGGGTAAGGAATCAGGTAGTACACCATGGCGGAGTCATAGATATTCATGCATCCATCAAGCTAATCCATCATAAGCTGGCAGAATACTCCTTGGTAAGGTCTTCCAGTGTCCCTTCCCCCTCTAGCATTGTGGCCTCCCTTCTCAAATGGAATCCACCCCCCCTCGGTTGGATTAAACTCAACACTGATGCAACCATAGGTAAACATAGCAATGCAATTGCCGTTGTAGCAAGAGACCACAAAGGTGAAGTATTGAAGGTGTGGGCAAGATCTACTCCTACATGCCCCCCTCTCAGAGCTGAAGCATCTGCCATTCTCTGGGCTATCCAGCTTGCTAAAGTTGAAAAATGGCCACACATAGTCATTGAGGGAGACGCCAAAAACTGCTTTGATCCTTTATCCTCCTCGCCAACTGCTCCGGATTGGTCTATTAGTAATATTGTCAGTAGCATCCTTAGTCTTAGAGAGTTTTTTCTTAATTGTATTTTCAATTGGGTCAAGAGAGAGTGTAATTCAGCTGCTCACACTACTACTAAGCTCTCCCTTTCATCTTCTAGGTCCTTTTGTTTCAATAAACTCAGTCTTCCAGATGTCTTAAGGACAATTTGTGAGGTTGACTGTAGTGCCTCCACTTCTTTTTGATTTATATATATATTGAAGTTTATCAAAAAAAAATACTTGGAATAGTATTTGGAGCAAATTTCAGGTGAATGTATAGAAAATGTTCACATGCAAGAGAAGCACGTGTTAACCAAGTTCTGGAGTAGGTATTCCCTGTTTTTTGTGTCGGGAGTTTGTTCCTCCCCTCACAGCTAGTGAGACCCATCAACTGTGGGTTCACTAGCTGTGACATGCCAAAATGGGTGGGTCGGGTCATGTCGGGTCAATTGGATTACAGGTCAAATGAGTTACGGGTCAAAATGGGTCATTTTAAGCGGGTTAAAAACAGGTTCGGGTCAATCGAGTTATGGGTCAGGTCGAGTTGACCTGTATTTTTTCCATGAATTTTTTTTTATAAATATTTAATAAAAAAACAACATGTATTTGCCATTTAAAAAATCATGCAACAAATTACTTTATATAAAATGCATTACTTTGAATTCACCACTTATATCAAAAATGAATTACACTTATTAATACTTATTCAATAATTTTAAAATTATACAAATCCTAACATTGCTATCTAAAACAAAATAACACAAAGATAAGTAAAAAAAAAATACACAAATTTGATTTCTACACAATATCAACATCCCAAAATATAAAACAAAATTATAAATGACTTATTGGATAATTCATTTGACAAAGAATAAAAATATATAAGAAATTTACAATCTTGAAAATTAATTTTATAATCTATTGTCAATTGTGGCTGGCACTCTATTTCAATTTGAGATATATATTAAAGTTTGATTGTTTACTTATTTATATATAGTCTCTTTTATAAATATCATATCATAGTTAAGCAACACACACTCTAGAAAATACCACAATTTATTTTGAAAAGCCATTTATTTTGGACATAAATTGTTAAAAAATAGGTCTAAGCATTAATAATTTATGTTAATTTGATACTTTGACTTCACTATTTTCACACTTGTGAATGTTTCTCACACATGTCTACAATTTTTAATCTATATTTTTAATTGTACTGTAATAAGATTATCTTGGCATGTACTTTGCTATTTGATATCTAAAAATCTTTACTCATTACCGAATGCTCAATCATTCATCTTTCAATTAATTTACATACAGTTATGTAAATGTCTCAATTGTTTCCTTAAAACTCACAACAAACAATTAAACCAATATTATCTTAATTTTATTATTTTTTTTACCAAAAAAAAAAAATTTAAAATGGTTCGGATTCGGGTCAGGTTTACTTGCACAAAAAAAAAAAAAACGGGTCGGGTCATGGGTCAACCCATTTTTGTTTCGAGTCTAAAAATTGAGTTCGGATCGGGTCATAAAATTTTGACCCATTTTTCCATGTCCTGTGAGAGGGAGGAGAGAAATATATTCCCGAAATAAGGGATATTTTCTCTAAATTCTGGGACATTTGGAACTATTGTTCCAAGAGATTTCCAAGATTACTTGTGGATAAGAAATGGAATAATCTAGCTAAAGGCTGAGATACCACATTTTTATATTATAATTTTCTTTTAAGTAATGGAAAAGAAATTAAGGCTAGCTAACTTTCAATATAGAGGCCGTTTGGATTCAGCGTTTTCTGCTGAATCCAAGCTGCATTTTTCCTTTTTTTTTTTTTTTTTTTTTTCTTTTTTCCTCACTTCACGTGTTCTAGGGACAATAAACACTGTAGCGCACTGTAGCAGTACTGTAGCAACACTGTTTGTCACTGTTCACGTACTAAAAAATATTAAAAATGGGTCCCACGGTACTTTTCACACATTTAAAAATTATTTTGCTACAGTGTTTTCAGTTTTCAGTTTCAGCAACAATAAGCTCAATCCAAATGGACCCATAATAGTCAAATTTTAAGTTCTTATTTGAATTTTTCAAACACCCTACCCCTCTTTACAGTGCTTAGCAAGTCCAAGAGTCATGGATTGGACCTCCTAAATAAATTTGTAAATCACAAGATAAATAGGCAATAGCGTGTAAGAATTGTTCAGTGAAGCACAGCCACCAATGAAATATTCAACATCAACATAAAAAAATGCACATGTTGGATAAACTACACATGGAACTACCTTCACACATTTGAATTTTGACCTAACAACTTGGACTCATACTTATCCGTTAATGAGCATTTGTGCACATACATACAGCATTATAATTTTCTTCCAACATGCTTTATAAAGAAGAATTGTCGCAAGATACATTGTGCCATCTACCAAAAGAACTATTCATCAACTTTTATATGAGATACATGTTGCTCTAAAACATACACTTGGTTTTCTGAACAAGAAATTTGTATTATCCAAGACATTTCAACCTTGACATGATATTTGGACTCATGTTCGCCAGTTGATGAGCACAATTCTTGATTGAAAAAGGAGATTTAGTTAACATACTAACAAGCTAATTAATATCTTTCCTTCATTATTAAGGAGTTAGCTAAAACTAACACTAACTAATCAGAAGTCAATTTAAATCTGCAAAATGAGTTCTCTGAAGATGCGGTATATATCTTGCTTACTGTAAGTGCCAACTTCACTCCATTCTCTGAAATTTCAAAGGCAGGTGTTCTCATATCCTCAATGGATGTCAAACTTAAGGACATGCCTATGCAGAAGGCCAAAACCATTTTTACAACTAAGATCCAATATATTCAATACAAGATTGGAAAAAAATTTTAAAAAAATGGCATTGTACATAAAATAAATCAATGAATCTGAAATGAAAAATTGTTAGCACCCACAACAATTGTGGTATCAAATCAAATCATCAAAGTGAAGTCAATTTGAGGAGCCTTCTTCCCAAATAGTAACTTCAAATCATTCTCCAAAGGTGTCAAGTTCAAGTCCAAGCACATAACCCTCGTACTATTTGATCTTTTCAGCACCGGCACTTTCTTTTCTATGGCAGCGGAAGAAAATGAACCATCCATCATTGCTCTATGCCTCCTCATGTGACCACCCAAAGCCTGCCCCATAGCAAACTCAAGCCCACATATTGAGCACTCATGCATCTTAGGCTTATTTTCCTGGTTCTGAGTTTTTGCACGCTCTTTCAGTTCTTCCCCCGTTAATTTTGGTCTCTTGTGGCTAGCTCTGTGGCCACCAAGAGCTTGAAATGATGGGAATTGGCGATTACAAGTCTTGCACTCAAACACATCAACCCGTGAGGTTTTCTTGAGCTGGGTCTCTAAGCTATGAGAGAGCAACATTAGACAATTTGCCATGTCTAAGCTCTCCATCCCACCATCTTCTCTCATTCTCTTCATTGCCATAGCTACGTAAAAAACAGAAGTAAGAACACAAAAATGTTGTTGTTGGGGGTTTTTCAGAGGTCAACTTTTGGTAACGTAAATGATATGAAACTATGAAAGGCAAATGTTTAACGAGTAAGAGAAGCATGAAAGTATTGGTATTTATAACAGGTGTGTGAGCGAGTTGAAAGGGTCTAGAAGTGTAGAATGGTTTACTGGACCAAATTGAACAGGACAGGTCTGACCAACGGTTTCACATCAAGGAAATATAGTAGTAGCAGCAGCAGCAGCAGCCTAGTAGGCAGCTTGGACTATTTATTTGACTAGTGCAATCACCAGAGAATAGCAATGTTATTAGTATATATTACTTTTGTGTTAATAAACTATAATAGTTCATTGTCTTTTTCGTATTAAATGATGAACGATAATATAGTTTTATCCACGTGCCCTGCCCTCGACGTTATAGGTGACGATGTTCACTTGTTCTTGATACCGTGTGACGTCTTGTCTTAATTAAGCACGTAAAATACTATGTGAAATCAGTATCTTTTGTATTTTAAAGAAATGTAATGTACACCACATTTTAATAATATGTTTATAACAAAATTATAAATTATAAATAGTAAATTATTATTGGTTTTTATTTTAATTTATTGCTGTAATTTTTTTTTTGTCAATATTAATTAATAACAATATGTTATTTATGATTTGTTATGAAAATATTGTAAATATAATATTTTTTATATTATATTTTATTATATTATTATTATTATTATTATTTCTTTTAATTTGGGGTGAGACGTAAGTGGTGACTCTAAGATGAGGTCATGAGTGGCGAGCTAAGCTAATAAATGAATCTTTCTTTAAAGCTTCCAAGGTTTTCAGAATAATCCTGCTAGTTTGAAATCTCAAAGTTGGTGTCGATTACGGTCTCAAAAAGTGTCTTAATCCGATTTTTTTTTTTTTTTTCTTCTAAAAAAGTACAACAAGATTTATTTATTTATATTGGATTGGAACCGCCACACACTTTTTTGGTGGGCACTAGTACGCAGATAAACCACACCAAAGTTTATCCCTAATCTAGTCCAGATGTTGATTTTAGTTGTTATGGAATGGTCGAAAGTCGAATCAGGACCTAGCTACTACAATTAGAAATTTAAAATTGTTCTCTGACCATGTCGTTCATACAAAGACGGCAAAGAATACAAGATTGTGCTCACAGCTTACGCACGTTTTTTTTTTTTTTTTGGGTTGAATTTTACAAGTTACACACTGTACTGCTCCCTAAAATGTGGACTGGTTTAGAGCATTACACTCCTGCAAAAAAATTCATGTTTATTTTAGTATAAGAACTTACATTTTTATATATTTTATATTATTAATTTTCAATAATAATCTATTTTAAACTTTAGTTTAATAAAATATCAATTTTTTCATTATTTTTTTTCTTCATATACAACAATCATTATTTATTCTCCTCCTTCGTCATTGAGATATGTAAATAAAGAAAAAAAAAAACTAAATACAAAATGAATAGTATTAGTGTATATTTACATGGTTGTTATAGCAACTTTGTAAATTTACAAAGCATTCACATTAATTCGTGCAAAATTTCATGTCTATTTTAATATAAGAATTTACTTTTTTTTTTTTCACATACTTATTTTTTAAAGCACCCCACATCAGATATCTATTTTATACTATATTTCATTAAAACATCAATCTTTCTTGATTTTTATAACTGTTTCTTTTTTTTTCACATACAACAAACCATCATCCATTCTAATGTAATAATCATATATTTTTACACAATTTTACAAGACCTTATATGTCAGTGAATTTTGGATTTGATTAGCTAAAATGTAATACTTTTTCTATTATACAAGAACGTGTAATACAAGTGCACTAATGGGTACGCTTAGAATTGTCTTCCTTAAGTTCTCACGAAAAAAGTTTTATTTATTTTTTTTTGGATGAACGTTCCAGAACGTTTCGTAGTACATATTGGTGTCGGTCGATAGTGTAGTAGTTACCGTATATTAGCACCATGATTTTACGCGGTCCAGTTTGATTGTTGTTATTAACATTATCACTACCTTCTTTTCATACGGTGCGACTGTTCTGACACTGATCTTTGTCTTTTAAGAACATGTCTAGATTGCTTCCTCAACGTGTGGGGCACACCGCATACTACTTTTTTTTTTTTGAGAAAGCACACCGCATACTACTTGAATAGGAATAATATTCGGTGCAACATTCAGGTGAATGTTACACGCAAATGCAAGAGCACACCACTGGCAAGTGGTAACCAGGTGTTCTGGGACATTAGGCACTATTGTTCCAAGAGGTTTCCGAGCTAAATAGTAATGGAAAAGAAATTAAAGCTAGCTAACTTTCAACGTAATAGTCAAATTTTAAGGTCTTGTTTGAAATTTTCAAACACCCTCTTCTTTACAGTTCCAGTACGAAGTCATGGATTCCAACCTCATGTATAAAAATTGCAAATCACAAGATAAATGGGCAAGAGCTTGTAAGAATTATTCATTCAAAGACAGCCACCAGTGAAATATTCAACATCAACATAAAAAATGCACATGTTGGACTACCTTCACATTTCGATTTTGACCTAACAACTTGGACTCATACTTATCAGTTAATGAGCATTTGAGCACATACACTTTACAGTTCCAGTACGAAGTCATGGATTCCAACCTCATGTATAAAATTGCAAATCACAAGATAAATGGGCAAGAGCCACCAATGAAATATTCAACATCAACATAAAAAATGCACATGTTGGACTACCTTCACATTTCGATTTTGACCTAACAACTTGGACTCGTACTTATCAGTTAATGAGCACATACAGCATTTTCAGATATAAAAGTTGCCACAAGATACATGGGAAACAGCAGGCAGGAATTATTCAATGCCATTTACCAAAGAACTAGTATTGTTCAACTTTTATATAAGATACATGTGCTCTGACTACATACACTCCTTGGTTTTCTGAATAAGAAATTTGTATTATCCATGACATTTCAACCTTGACATGATATTTGGACTCGTGCTCATCAGTTGATGAGTACAATTCTTGATTGAAAAAGGAGACCTAGTTAACATACTAACAAGCTAGCTTTAATTAATATCTTTCCATCATTATTAAGGAGTTAACTAAAACTAACACTTTCTAATCAAAAGTCAATTTAAATCTGCAAAAGGAGTTCTCTGAAGATGCGGTATCTTGCTTTCTGTAAGGGCCAACATCACTCCTTTCTCTGAAATTTCATAGGCAGGTGTTCTCATCTCCTCAATGGATGCCAAACTTGGCACTACCATAACTCGTTTCTTTGGTGTTGTGCTAGTATGGTTATCGACCTGTTCATACAAACACCAGTAAACAACTTAAAATTCTGCAATAGCATCTCCAGAGCTTTGTTTTTCATTATTTTGAGATCATCAATCAAGAGTTCTGTAGTGTTATCTGTGTATTTGCCTAGGTGTCTAATAATCACTAGATAAACCATTCTCACATTTGGGCCCATTTGGTAGCTGTGTTCAAAATAATGTGAAAACTGTGATTTAGAAAGTGTTTAAAGTATTCATAATGCAAAAAATGTGTTTGGTACCATATTTCAAATAACATATTTTAAAATGTGAAAAAACATAATTGTGCATTCGATATGTGTATGTGTTTTTTTTTTAGAAAGTGATGATTGTATAAGTAAAAGAATACTATTTTATTTAAGGAGAGAAAAAAAAAAAAAAAAAAAAAAAAAAAAAAAAAAAAAAAAGAAGGAAGAAAAAAGGACAAAAAGGTGAGCCCATAGGAGAAAAAAAAGAGTTTGATCTTATCAATGAGTCCCATAATTTTTAAATTATTTACCAAAAAAAAAAAAAAAGAAGTCATTCACCATTGTTGCTTGAATACTAAAAACTAATATGAATGATAGTTTTCAAAATACATGTTTTAGAATTCATAATTTGAGAATTGTAACTCAAAAACCTATAATAAAACATCGCTATCAAACAAGTTTTTTTTTTTTTTCCCCCACAATTTTTAGTGTTTAAACACTGAAAACTGTTATTTGAACATCACTATACCAAACAGGCCTTAGCCTGTCAAAAACTCTGTTTTATATTTTTAGAATTTCTCTTTTATATCCTATGCTTGGGAACAAATAAGTTTCAAGTCAGAGTGAGAACTTCACTTTTCTATCCAATGCTTGAGAAAAAAGGAGTTTTAACTTTTAAGTGAGAGCCTGACATTTTTAAAACTTCTCTTTTCTATCCAATGCTTGAGAAAGAAAGGGGTTTTGTGAGATCCTACCAAAAGTACCCCTAAATAAATCAAGTCCATTTTCAAATATTTCAGCATTTTGAGAACTCACTCTTTTCTATGCTATAATTGAGAAAAAAAGGAGTTCTAAGTGAGAGAGAGTACCAGATAATCTTTTACTAGGCACTTTTCTGCCTGGCTTCGGATGTCCGATATGCTTGTACCATGCGTCTCTTGTATCAATTTAATTTGATCTAAGCACGAGGTGGTCATGGAATCTATTTCCTTCTTATTCTCATGGTCCAGCATTAGCGAATCTGCCCAGTCCAAATAGGTTTGAGAAGAATGCATAATTTAATAAGAAAAAGAAACTTAAATCAACATATAATGAAATTTAGTTACCATTAACAGCTGCCAACAATTCACAAGCTCCAGCATCAAAATCTGCATTTACAGAGGAAGATGCAGATACAAATTCCTCATGTGCAAAATGATTCGTGTATATATTTTCCCTGTTGAAACAATGGTTGAAGACACAAATGGTATAAGCTATAAGAGATACCAAGAAGAAATTTTCAACAAAAAAAGAAAAAGAAAAACTTACTTCACAGTAGATTCCATATCTGCAACACCAGTCTTATTAAGACTGTTTATGGATGACTGGGCATTTCCCCATTGCTGCCAAGAAGAATCCACTCCCTTTGAGCTGCATCAAAGAAAGATACAATCATATGTAAGTGACAATTAATGAGATTATCAATAACACTAGTCAGAATAAGGATGTTTTTAATTACCAAAAGACTTAAATATGGCTACTTCGATCACTTCAAGCATTTTTCTATAACATCACCTGATACTTCTCAGGATTTGTATTTTCTTACCCATATACCCAAAAAAATATAACAGAAAACAACACAGAGAGAATCAAATATTACAATTAACTGGTCTTTGAAGTAAATCACACTCTTGAGTGGCAAGCATTTTTCTATAACATCACCTGATACTACTCAGGATTTGTATTTTCTTACCCATATACCCAAAACAATATAACAGAAAACAACAGAGAAAGACTCATATGTTACAGTTAACTGGCCTTTGAAGTAAATTGCACTCTTGAGTGGTATAATGAAGGATATGATCATAAAATTCTTTTGAAGATAACATACTCAATGAAATGTGAGTTCCAAATTGAGCAAAGACCACTTGAAGGACAATTGTATCACTGTACTTTTGCAAAAATTACAGACAAATTTACTGTAAACCTCAACACATCCTTTCCAACTGACCATTGTACTACTAATTTTTGTATAATTTCTGGAGAATATTTCACTCAAAGATACTTCTGTGCTGTATTATTTTAGGGAGGCAATGAGGATAATTGCACCCTATATGATATCAGTTATAAATTTAAATTACTTCTTTTGTCTTGGTTTTTATTATTTGCCTTTTCAGTATCATTCCAAAATAATCACCCGGAATGAAGCTTGGGTTCTTTTTAATTTTGAAATTGAAGCCATGAAAATAAAAGCTTACCACTCATGGAGGCATTCTTCCATGATAGCCCTAGACTCTGTGGCTGTGAATGTGTCTTCTATGAAATGAGTTTCAGCCTTTTCTATGTATTCACCCAACTCCTTCTTAGCAACAGATGAAACTTGCTGCATCTCAGACATCTCTTGCTTCAGTTTTTTGCTCTCTTGTATACTTGAGTCCTGGATGTTCCTTGCTGCCTCTGAGACCTAATATAACATTTTTAATTGTCAAGCATTAAAAATTTGCAAACTGTTCAATGTAAGTTAACATAATAACATTGAAATAACAGAGAGTGACTTAACCCACCATAGCAGTTTTGCTAGATGTCAAAGTTGCTAATATTCCTGCAATTTTCTCCAGAGCCTGTTTTTCCTCTCTCGCAGCCTTGTCCTGTTTAATAGTAGTAGAAGTCTATCAGCCTTCAATCTGTACTTGACATAAGTAAATCATGGAGTGGGACTCAAAATTATCTTACCTTAAACATCTTCTCAAAATTTACCAATTGATGATATCTCTCCGTTTGGCTTTCTTCAAGAATTGTCATGACTTTAGAAGAACGATGATAAAGGTTATTAAAGAATTCCACAGTTGCCTTTGAAATTACTTGTGCTGATACAAAACTACGTTGTAACCCCTACGATTCACAAAGATTAGGTATTTTCAATACACATTATATTTGTAAATTATCAAGAAAAATAGCCAAGAGATTTTGGTCATCAAAAAAACAGATTTTCACTTATAATCTAATCTACCTCCTCCTGTTGTCTAGTGGAAAAAGCCAGTAACTGTTTTTGTTCATCAAGAGAATTTTGGATGTCACAAATAACTTCGCTGGCCTCCGAAACCGCAGTGACAAGAAACTGTAAAGGCAACAAATTTTCTAATCATTTATTAATCTAGCACCTACATAAGCAAAAATGAAAAGAAAAAAAAAATGCATCTTCTTCTTTGGCTTCGTACATTCTCAACTGCTGTTGCTTGCAATGAGATTGTAGAATTTATCTCTTCAAGGTCTGAGGAAGCTTTCCTTTGGAATGCATTAGCAAGCTCCTTCAAGGTTGCTACACCTGAAGTATAAGTCTCTGCCATTTTCTTAATCCTTGATTCAAGGGCCTGCGTTGCCTGGAAATATTGATAAAAAAAAAAGGAATCAGAGAACAAGTACAAACTAAGAAAGCATAAAGAGGAGACAAAAGTCATTCTTTCCTTACATCAGATTTACTAGCAAGATGTGAGTGGACATGTTCTTCCATGCATCTTAAATGTAGCTGTTGTTGAGAAACAGACCCCAGTATGGTCCTGTGAAGGTCTTTTAAGCTCTGATCAAGCTGAGAACCAAAATTCAAAACCATACTCTGGTTTTCTGTTTCCATCTTGTCTTTCTGATCTGCAGAGTAATAACATTCATATGCCATATCACAATAATTAAATAGCCTTTCAAGATGGGGTTTAGAAGGCACATGAATACATTATTTATCATGTATGTACTTCTTCTTTGTTTCCTCTTCTACTTCTATTTTTCTTTAAAAGAAAAAACAATAAATGTGGAATGTGGAAGTTCACTTATCTTCTCCAAAGACATCAACAACAAAGCCTTAGTCCCAAAGACGAAATTTCCAAAAAAATGTCCACTTTTTAAGAATTAAAATTTATTTTATAGGTTTGAGAAGATTGACATGCACTACAAAAAATATTCAAGAATGTAACTTTAGAGTGGAAGCAAAGAAGTTGTCATACCTAATTTTGTAAACAGTGAATCTATATCCTCTGATGCACTTTGCAGATTGGTGCGTAACTGCTTTGCATGTTCAACTAAAGAATTTTCTGTATATGCATTGAAAAATACATTTATAATTTAATAATGGAATAAATATACAGCAAGAAAGACAAAAGTTTGCCAGTACTCTTTCTGTTGACTTACCTGAGCATAGCAGTTTGGATATGATAAACTCTTTTTCCTTCAGTGTTGAGATGGCTAACCTATAACTCTCTTGAAGATCAAGCAATGCCTTGTTACTGCTTTCCAGATTTATCTGAAAGAACATAATTTTTCTTGATAAAACAGATATATGCACTGAGAAAACTAAGAAAAAACAAAGAAGAACAAAACTTTCCTACCTTGCAATCCTTGAGCTCACTTTCAAAATCCAGTTTCTGTTCTTGCTCAGTTAGATACAGCTCACGAAACCTGTCCACTTGCTGCAGGAAGAAGGGCATTTATAATTAAAACAATCACATAGTAGGTGAATGATACAATTGACCAAGGAGCAACTGAATCAAACCTTCTCACTCAGGCTGAGATCATTCTCCAATTGCTCTATCTTCTCATTCCTTGCCTGCAGGTGTTCAAATACATCAGACTACATAGGAAGAAAGCTGTTGCCAGTTACATGTTTCAGCTGTCCTTAAACTGTGGATGGTTTAAAGTAGGCCATGGTCTAGCTTGAGATTGGCCAAATAAAATGATATTTTAGCCCCAACTAATTGGGATCAGCTTGACAAATTCAAGTGATATCATCCCAAATCTGTAATTTTCAATAATAGAGTATTGGTGAAAAATCTCAGTGCCAACCCAATTAACGTTGGACCATTAACTGAATCTCATCCTTAAATATTATTAGCAGATATTTGTTTTCAATTAAAGATGTATAAAAAAATGAATATAAACACCATTCAAGTCCACCTTCTTTTCAGCTTCTTCCCTAGAAAATCTTTCATGTGGAATATAAACACCATTCTTATCCCTGGCTGCTCGAACATCTGCATTGGTTTTCAAAAATATGACTCAGTTTGGATCTTTTGTAGCAAAATACAATCCAAAAAAGCAAGTGAATCATCAAACCTTCTTTCATTCTCTCAATTTCTGAATACAAATCTTTGAGCAACACAGCTTTGGACATTTTCTGGTTTGCCTGAAAAATAAGCTTCGTCATCAGCACCAAAATAAATATAGAAAATAGAATAGAATAAATTGGAGAAAAAAGGAGCAGTAGCAACAAACCTCAGGTTTGTTTTTTATGTTTTTGGCACGACAGGCATAATCTAAAGTGCTTAGAGTTTCATCCAAACAATGAGCAGAAGGAGAAATTGTAGCTATAATGCAAGTTTTTGTTTTCCCCCCTAAGGAGTCCCTCAATAGCCTTGTAAGCTTGCTATCCCTGAAGTCAGAAAAAATGGAAAATGCATTGGAACTAATTACAAGAAA
The DNA here is from genome assembly GCF_932294415.1 of Quercus robur. Lineage (NCBI taxonomy): Eukaryota > Viridiplantae > Streptophyta > Magnoliopsida > Fagales > Fagaceae > Quercus > Quercus robur. The sequence goes on from NC_065540.1 coordinate 2,019,931, forward strand.
TCCAACATATTAGGAGAGTAGATAAGATGTTGGCATGAACCTGTAAGGTATATGGGCAGAATGTTCCACAAGTGCATTGATAACACGGCCTAGAGTGAGTAAGCTTTTGTTTATCTCCCCAGCTTCTCTTGCACGACCCTGCAATTAGATTTCACACTTGATCAAAATCTGATAGTCACCCAAAAGGTAGAATTGAGAAATTCAGAATCTAATTGTATACTGCTGTAGATATGGACATACTTTTGAAATTGAAACAATACAAAAATATATACTAGCAAACATGAAGTGTCTTAGGAGACAAAAAGCATCATGACATTTATGCCTCGTGTAAAGTAATCTTCCGAGAATTACTTTACAATAGTTTCCACTGCCATCAAATTGTCCTAATTGAAAGACAAGGTTAAGCTTCTCTGAACCTGCCATCAAATTGTCCTAATTGAAAGACAAGGTGAAGTAATCTTCTGAGAACTTCTAGCAATATTATCATACCTCTCGTGCACCTGAGCGTGATATATTCTCTGACCCTGCTAAATCAACAAGATTAAGCTTGCCGCATTTAATTAGCTCCTCATCACCAAGAGCAGCTTCTTTTATATGGACAGTAATGGAAAAGATAGAATGAGAACGGCTGAAACAAAGAAAATTAATTTGGTAAATCATGGTTTTTTTTTTTTTAGATCCAACATCCTTATTGGATGAGAATAACAAATAATTGAATGAAAATAAGAAAAAAAATAAAGCAAAAATTTACCTGCTGCGCTTGTTTAACAAGGTATCTGCTGTACGTCTTTTGGCTGCCCCCCGTTCTAAGAGAGTATAAATTTCATTTACACTGTATACAGCTTCTTCTTCAAGTCCTCTTACAATCACACAGCCCTTTCCATCCTCCATCAAGGAAATAGGTTTCTTTTGTTTATCTTCAGTTGATCTTGAATTGTCCTCAGGAGCCAGCAAATCAGTTATTTCTTCATTGTAAAGCTCTGAAAATGTAACTTTCAAGCTATAGTCAGCATTTTGTGCCTCCAGCATATCAAAGATTTGACGAACTGCCCGTGGAATAACTCCGGCTTCAGCAGGCAAATCTCCACCCTGTAAATCATAGTATGAAAAATGGCTGTGATGTTCAGAGAATGACTATTCTGCTATCATTTAGAAAAGTAAGGATAGAATTAGAAGACCAATCTATACCTTTTTTCTCATCCCACCCTCCATTGTATATGTTTTACCAGTGCCTGTCTGCCCATATGCAAAGACAGTGCAGTTGAATCCATCAAGAACTTCGTTAACAATTGGGGCAATGGCTTGGTCATATATAGATCTTTGCTGTGCTTTGGGCCCAAAAACCTAGCATATTTTACAAAATAGAAAAGGATTTGTATATTTAGAATATTAATCGTCAGTAAAAACCATGGAGGCAAAATAGTCATAAAGCATAAAAGAGGGAGAAGAGAAGCACACCTTGTCAAAGGTGAAAGCTCTATCTACTTGCTTGTTAGCTAGATTTTGAATTACGGTGACTTCTCTTTTATGTTCATTACATGATATCACCCTTGGCACATTTGACCTTATCTCATCATCATTTAATGGCCTGACATTGAAATCAAATGAAATATAATCACACACAGTTTAAATGATATACATGAGTTCTAATACAGGGAAGAAGTATACACTCTCTATTATGTTTATGTCACATAAGTCATTTATGTCAATCTAAGCACAACCACGAAGCTACAAGAGGACTTCAACAACACAACAAGTGCAAACACAAACAAATACATGGTCTCACATGCTAGAAATACAAGGATTTTCTAGAACAAAACTCACCTAATTATTTTCAAAATCACCAAGTGGAATGTGGTCATTGATAATTTATAATCTATGACTTGTCAATATTCTCAAAACCATTAAGAAATACAAAGGAAGTAAAACAAACAAAACCATTTTTTGTCTCCTCCAATTTACTTTACTCACATAAAAATCTTTCTTTGAAGACTATCAACCAAGCAAGTAATTTTCAACAAATAATCATGGGTAACATGGAGATACTCTAGGAACTATATCAATCAACTAATTCTCATTCATATATTGTCATCCATTAGCATTAGCAATTCTATCAGTCATGTTAATTCAAAGGGCACCACAAGCAAACATGAATCATCATTGAGATACCCGAAAATCGACACTTAACCATAACATCTAGAACTTGATCCTATCAAAATACAATCACAAACAGAGAAACCAATAAACAACCGAACACCAAACCTGCATCTTAGTAGAACTTGAACATTGGTCTCTTTATCCCTGTTGTCCTGACGGCTTGAGTTCCAGTCTGCGAGTCTCGGATCAGTACGCCGCCGTTCAGGACGAGGCGTAAGAAAAGGAGACGGAGATGGTACCAAACCCAAACCCACTTTCTTGGATTGATCAGGAGTGAACGACATCTTCTTCACTCAATTCAGATCTTAATTATCACAAACACAAACAAGAACCCTAATTAGCGTCTAACCATGAAAATTTACAATATATATTATTGCAAAACTCAGTCAGAATACAAATATACAACCAAAAAAATCAAAAATCAAAACCTAACCCTCCCGTTTGGTTGGAAAGAAAATGAAGGAAAAGAAGAGAGATCAAAATTGTAAGAGATTTTTTAATTTTTTTTTTTTCACTTTTTTCTCGAGAATAAGATCTTATCTTATTTTGATTTCTTTTAGTTAGAAAGTACTTCCAGATCATAACTGAGTTGTTAAAAACACAAAAACAAAAACAAAAAAAGAGTTGTACTTACAGAGTGTTTGGGTGAGAAAGAGGGATCTGGATTAAAAGCAAAAAAAAAAAAAAAAAATGATGGGAGAATCTGATGAAAGAGCGAAAGAGGAAAGGGCTATTAATTTCTGTCTTTCTTGGTTCTCCTGTTTCTGAGAGATATGGGGAAATTTAAATTTTTGGCTTTTTGCTAATATGGAAGATTGGAGGAGTGTGTGTGTGTTTTTTTTTTCAAAATGAGGATGCCGAAAGGGTTTTGGTTTTTTTGAATCTCTAACGGCTACTTTGGGTATTTGTAACTTGTGAGGGACAGCCGTTGTGGGGACAGGGAGATTCTTTGGCTTTTTGAAAAAGTTGTGTAAATTTTCAAATGGGACGCGTAGCCTGGATTGCACTTTTTTTTTTTTTTTTTTTTTTAAGGTAAATCATCTTAAACACACCTTGCGTTAGGAGCTTCACTTATTGCTAATGATGGCATGAGGAATGAAGGTGCTTGGGTAGCATTATACAAATTACTTGGTTTCATATTTTTTCAACACACTCATGGCTCCTCATACCAGACTAGTGACGCTCCTAAGGGCTCTTTGAGGGGGACCTGCCAAGTCTTCTTACTTGAGTTGGATCGATGAGCAAGATGAGGAGATATCATGTGAAGGCATCTTACTCCACATGATGCCCCAAGGTCATGGCAGAGGAGGGTCATGGTGGGCAGAGATGGATTTTGATGATGGGTAGCAACAGCTAGTGCCAATCCTATGTGATGGCGCCTAGCATTGATGGCTTAGTTGTTGGTTTCTTGTGTGTGGGCTTAGTGGCTTGAGTGCAAGGTAGAACTGGACTGCTGTGATGATTAAATGTTGTGTGCATGGCATTGGTAGCTTAGTTGCTAGTTTCTTGTGTGTGGGCTTAGTGGCTTGAGTGTAAAGCAAGGTTAGGCTGCTGTAATGATTAAATGTTGTGTGCAAAGCATTGGGCTAATGGATGTTAGCTGAATGCATGGACAAGTGTTAGTGGGCTGATGGTAGTTACTTTGTGTACTGCATGTGGGCATGCTATGTGGGTTATATTGTTGATGAGAAGGCCTTGAGCATGGGCCAAGCCTCCCAAAATGTGTGAGAACATGTTGTGTGAGTCGCTGGAGAAAGGGCAGAGGCTCCATGGTCTGTTGAAACATAGGTTGTGCATGTGCAGCATGTGCAGTAACAGTTACCAAGCAGTTCCTAACTTTCCTGATGATCAGACCTGTTATGTGGGATCTAGAAACGTGGAGAGCAGGCCAAAATAGTATCAGTTGAAGGTGTCTTAAGTTAGAACACAAGTTGCAGATTGTCCAAGACCTAAGTAGTTACTAGGCAGTAACTGTCATGGCAGTTAATTTTGTGTATTTAACCCTAAAGCTGTTGAGGGTGTCAACAAGAGAGTATATTTGGCATTGGGAAAATTTTGTATAATTCTCTAGGCTTGTAAAAGGGTTTTTTTGTACTTGAGATTAAGTAATAAATGTTGGGGGTGGGTTCCTTGTAAATATTGTGTGTGTATACATCCCTATATAATATGTTTTAAGTGTTACTGCAGTGTGGGTGTGTGGTGTTGGCTGAGACTAAGTTAGAGATTTAGGGCCATCACAGGCAGAAAATTTGAGTGAAAAATGACCCTGTGACACATTGTTACCCACAAACTTACATACATTTCATTTTAACATCGTGACTTGAACAACGTGGTACATGTAATAAGCAACATCTTTTTATTTTTGGGTAATCACTGTTACACACAATGTGTACATAAACACCCTACGTGCAACAATCACTATCCTTTTCTTTTCTTTTTTTTCATTTTGGTTCCCAACTTTTAAGCTATATGTGAATTTGATTTCTAATCTTTCAAATATTCAACTCATTCCTTAATGATTTAGTATTTTGTTAATATGGTCCCTATTATTAAATGATGGATAGAAAATACTAATGTAACTAATGGCTAAATTAAATATTGTTTTCATGCCATGTATATTGACATGTCAGCATAAACTTTAATAAAAAAAAAAAAACCGAAATAGAACAAAAAAAAAAATGATCAATATAAAATGGGCCAAATGTTAGGAGTTTGTTTCCTTTTATATAAGTGAAACGTGCTTTAGTCCTTTTTTTTTGTGCCAAATATTCACTTTTTGCCCAAAAAAATTTAAATTAAATTAAATTAACAAGCCTCTAGCTCTAGCTGAAGTTATTTAATTATGTAGCCTCTTTTGAAACTCTATTGAACTCAAGATTTAAGCAAATGGGCATTGTGGGGTCAAAGAATTTGGCAACCCCGGCCCACCTTATACTAAGCCCAAGGCCCACGCCGAGGACGAACGAAGAAAGCCCAAATTGCCAAGAAACATTGCCGAGGACAATTTTGTCCTCGACCAACCGAGATCCTAGAAGGGAAGAACGGCACACCATCGAAGGCAGCCTCCCAAAGCGTCCCAAGAAAAAGGACAAGTACAGTAGGACATCCATGGGAGCATAGTGGAGGAGCAATTCAAGGAGAAACTGTCATCTCCGCATTAAATGACCACAACTAATGTTCTGGCTGCATTAATGAGAAAATGACTCTTGAACAGTACTATCTTGGTTGCTGCAACACACAGAAGGTCTGGGAAGGTGGCCGATGGGACAAGCACTCGAGTAGTGACTTGCATGATCAACAGATGGAGGGCCAAGATCAATCGGAAGGGGGTATATAATGTGAGAAATCCTCCAGTAATGGGGGGCAGAAAAAGGAAAAAGAGAGAATACGGTATCAATTTGCATGATCTTGGAAACCTTTGTAACCAAGCGCTGAAGAAAGAATAAGAACAATAAGTTCCTCGGAAGAAATGCTCGAGGACAGAATTTCATACTTTAGTCCACGTCCTTGTTATTCAACCCACTCATAACCATGTCTAGTTGTTGCAACCTTCACTAAGGCCTAGTTCTTAAACTCATTCTCTATAAATTTATTGTATTGGACTAGTTGGGCTGGAGTCCACTCATCTAGAAGGAGTGCTCAAACCCAGCCCCTACAGGCATTTACATGGATCATCTGATGTAGCTATGCCTAAAATTGAGTTTCAAAAGAGGCTACATAACTAGATAATTTCGAGTAAAGACTTTTCAATAATATTTGTTGCAAAAATTGAATACTTTGCAAAAAAAAAAGCCAACATGCTACACTTGCATGAGAATGGTTTCAAGGTTTTTTTTATTTTTTTTTTAATTCAACAACTGAGGGAGGGGGATTTGAACCATGCATATATCCTTTTGAAACACTTGAAGTAGAAAGTGTCAATACTATAAGGCTTTTGACAAGACATTTCTCAAGTTGATTAGAAATAAAATTCTTTCTTGTTCATATATCTTCAAAAATATCATGGCCATTGTTTAACAGTAAAAATTGTTACAATATACAAGAAATATAATAGCAAATTTAATTAATCACTTAAAACGACATTGATACAACAATGACTCATTGCCTCCTTGATTTCAAAGGCCAACAACTTCTCCAATAACAGACACCAATTTAATTTCCAAGTGAGTCTTTTTATGCTCAACTCTATTTTATTTTTTCAACTTTAGAAATGTGGATTGTTAGGCTTTAATTGGAATAATTAAAGCCTAACAATTATTATCTCCTACATGATAGTTTCATTTGATATCTTGTTCCAGACAACATTGACATGTACTCGCCATGTCTAATTTCAGTTATGGTCAATTGTGCATTGCTTTGTCTTGAGAAGTGAAGACCTACATTTTAAAAAGAAGATAATGACAAAGATGAATAAGGACAGTAAAAAATAATTTCCATATATTTTTTCATCATCATCATCATCATTATTATTATTATTGCTTATAAAACCACAAATTCTCTTATAAATTTGCTAAAATTATTATCTTATAATATATTTTGTTAATGATTGTATCATGATCGACTTTAAAGTCATAATTGTTATAATAGCAAACACATTTCAAAGATTTATAACATTTCTTATATATGGGGTATGACACCACGCCATTAATTTGACCCATGTAATAAGGGGTAATTTCACAATGATTTATATCCCACTTTTTGAGCTTCAATTTTCAAAATATTCGACTCACTTCTTATACTCATTCCAAAGAAGAGATCAATTATTAACTTTTCATTTTCAAACAGAAAAAAGTTTATCACAATATATATTTTTTACTCTTTCACAATAAAACAAAAATTACAGAATATTATTTTTATAACTTTCACAATAAAACAAGAATACACACTATCATTTTCCAACATTTTCATACAAAAATCATTAACCTGTTATTAATTTCATCCAATATCTCAATAATCTTTCTTGTGAATTTATAATTCTATTTTATAATTATGACAAACAAAATTTATTTTATAGACAAAATAAATGAATCACAATAAAAGTGATGCAATGATGTTATCATACTATATGTGTTTTCAAATTTGGAAATTGAATGATATAGTGATAGGTATATTTCATGCCTACTCAGAAATGCAAATATCATTTTGATGAAATAAAATATTAAAAAAAAAAAAAGAATCAAATATCTGTATTATTAGTTTCATTTTGTTTTTTGTTTTTCTCTTCTTCTTCTTTTTTTTTTTTTTTCTCTTTCCTTCATGTATAATGTACCTTGAAACTCATTATTGGCAACTTTGTTTTGTTATGTCATTTTTCACAAAGTTGCAGGAATATAATTTTTCATACTACTATAAATAAAAGCAAAACCTCATGTGTGATTCTTAGACAACTCTTTTATTTAGCCTTCCACCATGTGCCACTTTTAACCTTTCACATAAGGAAAAATCTTAACGATTTTTTAATTTAATTTTTATTATTTATTTGTACTCAATAATAAATAATTTTATTTCCTTACAATATATATATAGCCAATTGTAAAATGCAAAAAAAGAAAGAAAAAAAAAAAAAAAAAAAGCCAAAATGTAAATCCAGAAAGTAAAATAAGGTGTTAACTGATGCATACACTTCCTCATTTTGTCTCTGAACTTAGCATTGAATAATTGTTATCTGATTATTCCACTCTATTTTCCAACTTCTTAGATTCTCTACTCCTAATTTCCTTAGTTTTTGAAATGAAAGGACTTTCTCCATTAAATGGGACTTATAACATTGGTCTAATCCCCTACCATAGCCTTTTTTTTTTCTTTTTTTTTTGAGGGACAAATGTTTTTATATTTTGGTTTCTTTTGTATTGAGAATTTAATCTTCAATAATTTTTCTTGCTATATTTTTGCTTCTCTTTCCAAGAGTTTTGCTAAATTCCGATATATTTTGTTGTTAAATTCCAAAATATTTTGTCTTTGAAATGATCTCTGTAAATATGGTATCACCCAGCTTTGTTAATTTTGTGTTCTTGAAAAGTTCTCAACAAAGAGTTGAGGAAAAAATATTGGGATGTTCATCCACAAGATCATAAACATTAGTATTCAAAATGTATTTCATTTAGCTTTGCAAACATCATGCGATAGAAGATTAAAAAAAAAAGGTTTAAAAAGAGGTGTTGGTAGGACCCAAATTAGTTGTTTGAAACAAGAACAAAATCCTCTAATACTTTTAGTATGGTAGTTGAAGGGGAGAAAACAATTAGAAAATTAAGGTTACAAGACTTGCACACCAAAAGAGGGCTATGATCTGAAATTTGCCTAGAGCCTTGTCTAGCACCTTTTAGTGTTTCTAGTGGAATTGTCTGAGATTCAAATTGCCACACTCCCAATTATTGCATGGCACCTCCAGTCTTCAATGAACTTTGACAACAGAATTAGTAATGACACAAATTATTTGTGATGCAGAGAGTTGTAAGATTTCACCGGAATAATCGAGCATAATCGAGAAATCACTATTGATAATAATGTGAAAACTTCAACTCAAAATGTAATAGCCAAGGAGTATTTCGTCAGTACACGATTTTACTGCATCAATCTAGGGAAGCCCATAGGTTGATTTGGGTCAGGTTTGAGGTAAAACCGCCACTCAACTTGAGTTTTGAATTGAGCCACCCATTGACAACCATGCGTCTACGGGTCTTCGATTGCCACAGCTTTACGAATCTGAAGATTGGGTTGATAGAAACCACAATGTCATGGTGAAGCTCAAATTTTCGGCGGAAATTTTGATGGATCTTATCAGATTTAACCCAGATCTTACCAAATCTAGCCGGAATCTCACCACATCTGGCGAACCAATATATTAGCAGTGAACAACAAAGTCTAATGGTTGGGATTGGTCAGATCAACTGGAATAAGATTTTCTTGCAAAAAGATCTGCCACTTGACCTATAGTTGTTGAATTTTCTTAACAAAGACCCAATGTCGACCACTGTAGTCACCGGATCGGTCGATTTTCAGTTAGGTCCAATCCTTCGAGTGGGTTAGGTTGCTCGGGTAAGTGGACAACCCTACGTCGATGAATCAGAAGGAAGCTTTAGTTCTTGTGCTATTTGTAGAAAAACAAAGAAAGCAAAAATGATAAACTGAGAACCGTCTAAAAAATAGGATCTAATAAGATGGACAATTGTCGTTGCATGCATGGTAATGGGTAACAGAGCATTGCATACTTATCACCGGAAGGGGCAGTAGATTTCAACACCATCCTCATCAGTCACAAGGCACGCAATAGTAATTCCGCTAATCAAGCAGAGGCCATTGTCAAATCATGTCTCCCAAGTCCCAACCTCAGGAGTTGAATGCAGAAGAAAAGAAAAGAAAAAAAAAAAAAAAAAAATATATATATATATATATATATATATATATATAGTCAGAAACCGTTCTCCCTTATCCAAAACAATGAAGCATAGACCAATATTTTGAGAAGTACAAAGTAGGGCCTCCATTTCACAACAATATGTGCAACAATTTGAAAATCGGTCACCAACCAAAATGCTTCCCTTAGGTGGATAGAGTAAAATTTGTGTAAAACTTTAAGTAGTATGCAAAGTAGTTTTCTCACAAATTGAAGCTGTCTCAAAACAAATTACTTTGATAAATCAACACGAGATGAAAGAATTCCTTCAAGAAAGCTTATGTACAAACCTTCAATATATAAACAAGGCAATGGTATCATGATCATGATCATTGATTGTATTGTTAGAGCAATCATGACTATTCATTAGCATATCAATAAGGCACCACTCCTTAAATCAAACAGTTAATAACTCATTCATATAAATAATAGATAAGAAAGGTTCCATTTGTCCAAGTTGTAATAGCTTTCTAATCCTCATTTCCAAAATCCTTACAATACAATACAAAATAAAAATCATGACTGCAGATAATCTACAAGACTTGATAAATTTTCAAAACTAAGCCCCATCTGCCAACGTCCTCTTCGATGTACTAATGTAGAGAACTGCATCAAAAGAGAACCCAATTATAGTGACACCCTGATACATGCAAAATAATAATGGTATGGCCAAAAGGTAAAGTTGTTTAACAAAAGTAAAATAACAAGTCAAGTCCTTTGAAATTACCATTGTTTCCACGAATGAAAGCATCGCCATACTTATTTTTCAACTGCCCATTGACATATTCTTCTGTTTGCTCCATTGCAATATTCATATACCCATCCAGACATGCAAGAATACCTGCACACAAAGATTTGGAAACATTGTTATAGCCTATGAAGTGTATGAATTTATGCTTTCATAGTCCATTCTGAACTAAACAAAGTGTGGTGCTTCACTCATCAGTCAGATGTTTATTTACGAGAAGTCAAAAGTTCACTACTTGCCTCAATAGCCAAGTGGTGCTTGCCTCCCAAAAGCTCTGAATCTACCCATGGTATCAGGTATTGTACAATTCTGTTATTGTTTGACACGTATATATAAAACTTAAGGGAAAATTACACTTTTCCATCGGAATCTTTTATCCAAATTACAATGTCCCCCCAAACTTTTGAAATGCACGGCTAATTCCCTAATTTGAAAGTTTGCAACAATGTCCACTCTACCATCTAAATTGGTGTTAAGTCTCTAATTTGAAAGTTTGCAACAATGTCCACTCTACCGTCTAAATTGGTATCAAGTCTCGTACAAAACACGTGACCCGTGGACCCACAACCCTAGTAGGAGTCCACTACATAAAAGGAAATGACTAAACATGCCTCAGACCATACATGCAATCTCACCTACTTTTCATTAGATATTATGTTCACTAAATTGTATTTAAAAACTCAAGTAATGCTGAATGAAATGCTTAGTCCCCATTTAAAATTCGATAATAGTCTACATGTTGCCAATATATATAAAGGAGCGCTATATATGGATACCATGTGACAGATGATGATTTGTTTCAACAGAGAGAATTAACAGGGAAATTTTATAAATTCGAAACCAATTGTGCCTTAAATAGTTTATTTTATTTATTATAGTTACAACCTTGGAGGAGGCAGGATTCTAGACTTGGTTCTACTTATAAAGGAGAACAGGCAATGCCACTGAGCAACAAGGCTCTTGACACAAGATTTTGCCGTCAAAATTATTATAGCTTGAAAAGTGAGATGCCACCAATCATAGCAGTAAATACCATTAGAATAAAGTACTTAAGAAAAAGCCAGCCAATCACTTTCCAGAGGAGAGGAGGTGAACTCAAAGAAGTTGTTTTTATGTTTTATTTCTTGATTTCTGTGAGGGCATGTTATGCTCTCAGTGCAAACATATTGTTATAATCACCTGCTGTGTGCCACAAATATTAAAAGAACGAACAAATACAGGCATGATCTTGAGTATTCTTCCAAACATTGCTTTATCAAAAATAATACAATCCCCAAATGGGAAGAATGTTTGCTATGACAAAGAGTACACTTCCATCAAACACTAGCAACAATAGTCTACCTGAATCATTCACCTAGTTCACAAAAAAAGCAGAACCGTGGCGCAAATGCGGAATAGAGAAACTGACCTCGATAATCAACCCCAGAATTCAGCTTGACAACAACAGGTCGGCCGCGAATTGCTTTGAGGAAATCACCTGGGGTTTTTGTAGTTGCTGATCCTTTCTCTCCAGTTCCACTCATTTTTGCTTATCTGAAATCTGAACTTTCTCTACCTATTGATACAATATCAACAGTAAACAACGAATTCATCTCACACAAAATAACACAAGTCAAATTTGTAGTTATTAATTAACATCCCAAGTGAACCCCAAAACGTCTAAGCAGTATTATTTGGTAGAAGCTTGACCAAAATATGAAGCACAAAGGCAAACCCACATAATAAATAGTTGTAGTTTCTTTCAAAGTAAGATATAAGAACAATACAATAGAAAACTTCAACCCATTGGAAATAGTTTTACAATAACTCGTTTTTTAAAACAACAAAAGTGTTACAGAAAGAAGAGTAGAACCCTAATCCTTGATCTAGCTTCAAGGATAGCAAAATACCAATTATCAATAAAGAATTCACTAAAATTTCTCTAAAGGAAACATTTTTTTCTTCTTCATCCAAATAGAGAAGAGCTTACAAAGAAAAAAGAAAAATAAGCGTGAAATCAGTGACAGAGAAATCAGAACAAAGCAGGAATTTTGAAGAAAAAGAAAAAGGAGTTGGGAAGCGAGGTTACCGTACCGTACCGGAGGTGATTGGAGAGGCAAGTCGGACTGGTGTTGGTGTTGGCGCAGAGGGGAGGGGCTTTGAATCTGTGATTTTGGAGGCTAGGGCTGTGCCTGTGTGTGAGTCTCTGATTTTGTGAAGCGGGACAAGTGAGAGGGAGCCAACAGTGGAGTCATATTAGGTTGAAATTTTGTATTTTAATTAAAAATATATAAATTTATAATTTATAATATCTTTTTAATACATAATATTATTTTAATTGAAAAAAAATTGTATTAATAGATTCTTTAAATATATATATATTTTTTTTATATTAAAAAAATCATTCCTTAGTTCTTGGTCTAGTGACTGACTGATACCTAAAGTCTAATAAAATTTATAAAGTTTTATTTTTTATTTTTAGAAGATTTTATTTAAGTTCAAAACCTTTCAAATGTTGTCAATCTTAAGGCTTTGTTTGGGAGTTCATAAATTAATGTATTTTTTTTAATACTAAATATTTTAACATACACGGAAGAAGGAAGAAAGTTTAAAAGAAATTGACAATGGTGTATATCTAAAATGACCTAACTGTTGGATATACAGCACAAATTTTAAATTTCTTTAACTTACACTCATTGAATAATCATAAAAGAATATAATGGAATAGATGTATTAAAGTGAGAGAAATAAATGATTATAAATGAATGAAACAAAATTAAGTAACCTTGTTTTTTATACAAAATAGAATTTCTACTCTAACCTAATCTAAGTGTATATGTGTGTGAAACTTCCTTCTAGAGACTTGAATCTCGGCCCTTACCCCCTACACTCCACAAGCATTTATACTTGTAGAGTAACCACCGCACCAAGAATACATGATGGTAGTAATCTTGTTTGAATATATTAAAATAAAGGAATGGAACAAAATGTAAGTAATCAGTGGACCACCTTCTTCTTCATTGTAAGTTCTTTCATGCCTTATGGTGTGAAGTTTTTGCAGTGTTTGGGATTCAATGGGTAATGCCAAGGTTAGTGAAATCTTTTTTCTTTGTTTGAAGAAACTGGTTTGGAAAACATCTTTCAATCATTTGGGACATGGTCCCAGCATGTTTAATGTGGTTAGTCTGGCAAGAACGTAATGCCCGCATTTTTGAAGACAAGGCGAGAACTTTGAAACATCTAAAATGTTTTCTTTTTCGTACTCTATTTCTTTGAGCTCGTATTTAGAGGTGTATGAATTGTACTGCTGTAGCTGATTTTTTAGTTTCTATTTCTTTTAGCTCTTGATCTCCTTGTATTTGTTTCATTGTTCAAAGTGTTCACCATCGTGAACATGATGTTCATTTTTTTTTTTTAATAAGTCTTATTACCTATCAAAAAAAAAAAAAAAAAAGCAAAAAGTAAGTAATCATATTTGGAAGTTACATAAAAGGGAAATAATAAAATCATTTTATTACAATATTACTACTAGACCTCTATTTTAAAATTTAAAATAAAGGGCTAAATATATAAGGGTATTTTGGCAGTTTTAATAAAAAATTCATTAAATCTAAAATCATTCCCTCCAATTTCTTCCAATTCTGTGAGAAATGAAAATTTGAGGTTTTGAGAGAATAGAGAGAAATTAGTATTTCTCTTTACCCATTTCATTTTCTCTCACTTAAACATCCAAATAAAAGAGTGAATTTTCCATCTCTTCCATTAAAATTCATAATAAGAGAAGTGAGGAATATTCTAAAAGTATTATTTTAATTCATTTCCATTTTATTTATTTCACTCCTCCCAAACTAGCTGTAAGAGTATCCACAATATTAAAAGCAGGTTATGTTATTAAACTATAAGATTCTTGGTCTTCTTGATTATTACATTAAGAGGTGGTCTCCTTTATTTGGAGATTAGGATTCAAATCTTTCCTCCCCATTGTTGTAAGTTGTAACTATCAAATTATAAATAAATAAAAATCCAATAGCTAATAGCAAAGGAAATTTTTGTTAACATATGGCTTTGCTCCATCAATAAATTAGAATGAGGCTTGCTAAGGAAATTTTTGTTAACATATGACTTTGGTCCATCAATAAATTAGAATGAGGCTTAATTTCAAAATATTTTCGCAACAAATTGAATGCCAACTCACCATATATTAAAATAAAGTAAAATAAGGTTATAGTAAATAAGGTTATAGTGTTGTGAGATTTTGTTATGGGCATGGATTTTCTGAACTGAACACGTCTCAGTTTTTATAAGATAAATCACAAGAATAAAACAGAATTTGAATCATTTGATAACATTCTAAACAGAATTTGAAAAATGTGATAAAACTAGGCCCCCGAAAAGTTTAAAATAAAATAAAAGAAGAAGAAGAAGAAGAAGGGATTGCGCAGTTGAACTGTGTTTAAGTTAAACCCTCTAAATTAAAGATTGGGAGAGCTCACATCATGCATATTAAGGCGTCTGGAAAAAAGAGAAAGCATCAAAGCATTCCTTCTGAGCAATCATACAATTTTTTTTTTCTAATCCCCTTTAATGCATAGAACTGAACTAACAGGAGAAAGCGTTTTGATTGATCTTTTAGGAAACACAGAGTCACAGACTACTAATTGGAAAACACACATGATTCTCAAACTTGTGACGAACACCGTAAACATCACTGTTCCCTAATTATCTACCATGGATCATTAGGCTAAGAGAAAACTTGTTGATGACATAGCCAGCCCCAGAAACAACATGATAATCTAAGCTGAGGTAAACATCCAGGCCCCTCAACCAGCGGGTCTTGATCTCTTGTCAAGTCTGAAGGGCAAATAGTAGACAGAGCTTGCTCAACCATGGGAAATTCAACATTGAGATTTTAGAGGTATAGAAACAGAGAAAAGGTGTCCCACTTCAGAAGGGCATACTCTTTAATTCAAGAAAATTTCTGTGAACTGAAATAATGAGTCTCCCACTGATGGAGAATATTTTAGTCACCACCATATCAGAGGGGTACAGATCCATAAAACACAACTTCGGCTGGGCCTGTCATGTAGATATGATTATCTTCCTCCCTCCACTCAATCTGCAATGGTCCTCCAGGTAGATCAACCGTGCAATTCTATATCGAAGAAAGAAAAACCAAACTGTTAGACAAGTAAAAGCAAGCAGAGAGGGTAATTTGGAAACCATGAGCAAATAATACAATTTGCTTTTCAATAGTAGCATATGAGACCAGAGACCAATCATTTCTAGTGAAACAACAATAAAATATAAAGTTTGACAATCATAATTTTTTATAGTGAAGCAAAAAAAAAAAAAAAAAAAAAAAAAAAAAAAAAAGTTTGACAATCATGGAAGTTGTTTAAGAAAAGTTAAAAAATTGGCACAGGCACCACAATCTCAAGGAGGCCAAACGTGTAACAAGATATAATCATATAATTGGTGGGAAATGATAGATTATCTAGAGTAAATTAGTAATACTAATGCTGCTTCCAAAGTAAAAAGGAACAGATTCATTCTTCTGGTGCATATACACCAACTAGACAATTATCTCCTCAATATTGCATGCTATACTTACCCTTTCAGCATGACCTTCAAGAACTGCTGCAACAACAGTTGCACAAGCTCCAGTTCCACAAGCTAGTGTTGCTCCTACAATTAACAGTTCCAGAGTTCAGCTTTCCAATCAAAAAACAAAGAAAGTAAGAAACCAGGAAGAGATTGGTGAAGCACATGAATACATTCAATTTGCACAAAGCTCACAATAACTGACCTGCCCCACGCTCCCAGACACGCATTTTTAGGTGTGAACGGGAGAAAACTTGGACAAACTCTGCAAATCAGATCAAATGGGAATCATGATTAGAAAATCATATGTTTCAACAATAAGAAGTTGCATATTATATTTAATATGACAACAATGAGAGATCCAAAATATTTTGTTCAAAGTAAAATATCTATTTTTTAGTAAAATAACATGGTTGTGTAACTTCTTGTCATGTAGGGGTGGCAAAATCCAACACGACCCGCAAACTCAACATGGCTAACCTGTTTATAAACAAGTCATGGGTTGAGGCTAAACGGTGTTCGGGTCAAATTCGGGTTGACATGGCTGACCCGTTTATTAAACGGGTCGTGTTCGTGTTCAACCTATTGAACCCGTTTGACCCGATTAGCTTATAAAGGTAATTTTACAATTTTACCCTTAAAACCTAGGTATATAAGCTTAGCTATGGTTTATTCTCCTGCTCAAAACTAGACCTCACGCCTCTCTGGACCTTT
The DNA here is from genome assembly GCF_932294415.1 of Quercus robur. Taxonomy (NCBI): domain Eukaryota; kingdom Viridiplantae; phylum Streptophyta; class Magnoliopsida; order Fagales; family Fagaceae; genus Quercus; species Quercus robur. The sequence goes on from NC_065540.1 coordinate 2,036,526, forward strand.
TGTCTCTTCATTTTCATCAATAGTCAATACTCTATCTCCTCCAACTCTTCTTCTTCTCCTCAAAACTCTAGCCAATCCTACAGATACAGATTCTACAATCTACACTATAAAATCAAAACCCTAGCTGCCTCATGTCTCTCAACCCTCTACTCTCTCTTCCCCTCAAATCCCTAGCCAACCCCCTCTAATATCACTTCCCCTCAAAACCGTGGTTGCCCTCTCTACTCTCTGTTCTCCTTCACGACTTCACAGCTTCACCAGTTATTTTTCTTCAGCTTTCAACCACCAAATCCCCTAGCAAGGTATACATGTTATATATTTTTGTTTTGTTTTCTTACTTATGAAATTTTCAATAATTGTAGATTTTGTTTATTGTGTTAACAGTTAATCATTATCAGTTTGTATTCTTTATGCACAAAGGCAGGGAAAGAGTCTTTAGAAATAAAAACTTGAAGTTTGGTGCAGTGGACTCTCTGCCCTTGAAAATGCAGCAATTCCTTTCACCCCAAATGGACAAAGGCTGGGAAAGCTAAGGTATAAATTCGCAATTTTCTTTTGTTGCCATGAAAATTTTACATTTATTACTTTATCACTCTTAGATTTAAGATTATTGTAGTAAAGATGTTAAAAGTTAAGTTATTGTAGATTTTATTTATTGTGTTAAAAGTTAATCATTATCAGTAATTGTAGATTTTATTTCTGAAGACTCTTTATGAATGTGGAGAGAGTGGAGGACTTCAATTAACAGTTAATCATTATCATGTTGATTGTTCAGTACCAATAATAGACTTGTTTGTATTCTTTTTGTTGATTTTAAAATAACTAGGTCTTGCTCTATGATTTCTTTTCAAGTTTCTTTGTATCTATCATCTTAAAATAAAATAATTGTAGATCCATTCGTTTATTTTGTTAATCACTATCATGTTGATTTTTTTTTTTTTTGAGATAAAAGATAGAAATTTTATTAGATACTATATGATAAACAGAACATGTAACATCAAAATAGGGGAAAACCAGACCTATTTTGCAGAAAAATAAATACTGCAGAAAACAAACACAGCAGAAAAATAATACCGTGCAGAAAAATAACATTGTGCAGAAAAACTACACTGCAGAAAAATAACATTGTGCAGAAAAACACCAATGTGCAGAAAAACTACACTGCAGAAAAATAACATTGTGCAGAAAACAACACTGTGCAGAAAATCCATGTGTTTTTTGTGTACCGAATTTCATTGGGAATTAATAGAGTTTAGGTTCATTTTTATTTTCTGGAGGAATATGTGTTATTGGATGAATGGTTTTTGGTTCTATGTTGTGCTAGGAATGTACTAACCATATTTTGATGAAAGTAAAAGCGATTTAGCATCTTATTTTGTTTGTTGCTTCGTTGTTTTCTTGATAGCCTTATTCTATGCTGAGATGAATTTTATTCTGTTCTTAATTTTTTTTCTATTCTAAATGAAAAGTTTTTAATGTTTCATTAAATTTTTTGATGTAGAACTTGCACAATCACAGTTGGAAGAGCTCACTGAACATATAATGAACATGAATATCAATAAGGATGAGCACATGGAAGACACCTCTTCAATGGGACCCTCAATCTCTTCTAATCCAGTTTCTATCTTTTCCTTTTTGATGTGGCACTTGGATTGTTGGACTTGGATTTTACCATCATGGAAATATTGATCTGTCATGTGATTATTTTGGTTTGTCTTTAAGTTTTTGATATGGCACTTGGATGCCATGTAATAATCTTGGTTTTTTATTATGAAACTTTGACAAATTATTGAATTTGATGGAATGGAGGTTGGAACCTTTTGGACTAGTAATTTTATTTTGAAGGAATGAAAGAATTATTTGCTACTGTTATTATTTGAATTTTTATTACTTGATTTATGGTTGAATTATAAATTTAGATATATGGGAGTTGATAGCAGGTTATTCGGTTAAGTTTAATTAAATAGGTTGTTCGGGTCATAATCAAACAAGTTATTTGTGTCGATCCTAATGTGACCTACTAATTAAACGGGTTAAATGTGTCATGTTGGGTTACCCGTTTAATAAACAGGTCGTGTTAGGATTAAGGAATCCTGACCCGTTACTAAACAGGTCGGGTTCGAGTTGACCCATATAACATAATACTCACACCTCAACCCGACACGTGAACACAAATTGCCACCCCTAATGTCATGCCACGTCTCACATGGTCCCACCATCCATGCATTTGGCATGCAATATGTAACTGGGGGCTGCCATGTGTCTTTGTGCACAAGACCAGTGCAAATAGCACTACTTCTAAATAAAAGAGATAAAGAAGGACAAAGCCAAAAAAAAAATTCTAGTCTACATCAATGAATCCTGAGGAAAAATACTCATAACTGATTCCAATTAAAAAATCAGCTCCACAGATTAAATCTAACCTGTGTTAGTTCGTGCAGGGAACATCTCATGATGCTCAAAACTTGGACCAATTTTGGCTAAATCTAATTCATCAACCTGCAAATTCTGTTTGATGACAAGCATAAAAGCAAAAGATTAACATCAACAGAGCTAATGGACAACAGCAAAACTATTTTTTTAGCTAAAAAACAGCAAGACAAATGTTTCAACAAAGGAATAGAGGTAGACTGAGTCAAGTGTAACTATACAATTTATCATGTCCAACATTTGTTTGACAATAAAGCCAGACCATAATACACTTGTTACTTCAAATTCAATTTCAAGTACTCATAGAGGTTTCTCAAAAAAAAAAAAAAGAATTCCTGTCATAGAGAACTAGTTGCTATTGATTGATTGAATTATCACATGTCAAAGTCACACAGCGTCCCTAATTGGGCGCACATTTTTTAGTTCATCCTGAAGAATGCAAAAACTAAATGGTCATATGATGACCCAATTGTAACTTATCAAAAGTAAAATAGTGTAGTTATTAATGTCTCTAAGGGTCCATTTGGTTAGGTGTTTTGGGAGTCTAAAAGTGCGTTTTTAAAACAAAACTTTGTTTTCCAACAGCAACTCCTCATAGCTTTTTTACGTACGCTCATTTTAAACTTAAAACACCGTTTTGCAACAGCTTATCCAAACGCACCCTAATTGTTGGAAAATAATGTGCTACATACCACATAATATTAACAATCAGCACACCTTCCAATTATATCTTTAACTTCACCTAGGATGAAAAATTTGCCAAAGAGCAGAGAGTTCAAAGCAAAAAGGGCATAGAAGTGCTATATAAAAGTGAATGAAAAGGCACAATTTCTTCTCTCAACTGTCAACAATGCATACCTGACCTCCTTTTGCACCAAATGTCACGCAGTGAGGATTTCCCATACTAACACAGGTCACATACCAGGTTACTCCATCAACATCTAGCTCTGACTTAACCACAGATTGATCTTTATTTGCGGGCAATTTTGTGGGTACATCTGATCCTTTAAGTATTGGTTCTCCCATGTCAACTCTAACCTGATATTGTAAGAAAAAATGTCTGATAAATTGAGATAAAACACTAAATAACACAGAGACGGCTATCAATTCCTAAGTGAAAACAGTTTCTATGCACTTCAAAAGCACCATATTTCTAATGCCCAAAAAAGCACATCACACGTCAAAACTCATGTAAATTGCAACATCTAAGATATAATATAACATACCTTGCCATCTTCTAGGATTTCTGGAACAATGAGACCAGCACCAGTATGTACTGTAAAACTGCAGAATAGTATAAAAAGGAATTATCAATCGCCGTTTTCAATAACATATGTTCTAATTTATTTAAAATTATCAAAATCAAACAGCTATCAAAATTGTTTTCCAAAAACTTAGGCTTTCTATAGACATCAATTTTTGTCCTCTACAAGTTGCAAATTCATTGTTGTCTTAGAGAAAAATCAATTTCGAAAGAAACTGAGTGTAAGCTTTGACACACTAATGAAAAAACACACACACACGCAGCAATGATAGTTAAGTATGAAAAATATCAAAAACAAAATAAACTTAAAAATTACCTGTGCCTCCCATTCAAATTCTCAAGCTCGGCAATGAATCTAGCGAAGCATCTAACTCCATTACCACACATCTAGAAGATTAAAAAAAAAATCAATATTCAAAACTTCAAACCCTTATACATTCACACAAGGCATTCAAAATCATATAGACATGTATAGAACTATCAATTCAACGCACAAAGAACAAAGTTTCAAGCATAGCCAATAATACCTCAGGCTCGCTACCATCTGAATTGAAAATCCTCATGGTATAATCAGTGCCGTCAATACCCGGCATTGCAAATATAACTCCATCAGCACCAATCCCAAAGTTCCGATCACACAGCTTCACCGCTTGCTCCGGCGTAACCCTAGGCTCTGAAGAATCCCTATTATCTACCTATTCGAAAATCACCAATCAATATTAAACCTAAATCCAAAAAAAAAAAATTAATAAAAACTTTTTAAATTTTTTTTTCTATGCTATTTATACCAAAATGAAGTCGTTGCCGAGGCCGTGGTACTTGACGAAGTGAAGGAAGCCAGCCTCTCGTCGGTCAAGAAACGACGTCGGAGCAGTCGAGACCTTCTGTGGAGCTTGGGTGCTCATGGAAGAAGAAGCAGCAGACGCTGAAATGCGAAACCTAGGGCATAGCCCGGCGATATTGTTCTTGAGGAAACTCAATTGAATAGTTGATGATGAAGAAGAAGATCCGGTGAGAACGAGTGAGTTACGGCGGCGAATAGGTGAAGTGAGAGGCACAGAAATTGTGGCGGTTATGGCCATGGATTTTGACTAGTACAGTACCAACTACTCTTTACTATTTTTCAAGTTCTCTATCTCTCCCTCTCTCTCTCAAGGTAAAGCGACGCTGCTTGTCGTTATTTTGCGAGAGATTGCTAAGAGTGCCGTTGACATTAGTGTTTCGCGGTTTGAGAAAAATGGATTTAATGGGTTTTAATTAAAGGCCCATTAATGGGTTTAATTACGTGGTCTGGTTGTAACTGTAATGGGTAAAGGCCCATATGTTTCATATGCATTACTCGTTTAAAGAAAAGGCCCATATGGATTTTTTTTTGGGGAGAATCTGGCCCATATGGGTTTAATGGATTTCTTTGGATCTTATTGTTAGTTGCTTTTCCGTATTAATATTTTATATTTTGAGGGTTCGGTTAATGTATGTTCTAATGATATATATTAATCATTCATTTTATGAAAGTTTTTATGAAGAATTGAAAAGATGTCAAAACAGTTAGGTCATGTTTGGTATCTATTTTTGTTTTTTATTTTCAAAAATTTGTTTTCGAGAATAAAAACAAAAAACGAATTTCTTATGTTTTCAAAATTAAGAACATGTTTGGTCGGTTCAAAATAGCATAAAACTGAGTGAGCATTTCCTCAACCTAATAACTAAGTGATGGACCTTTTTCTTATAAATAAATAAAAAAAGAAAAAGTGATGGACCTTTTCTTTATAATTGATTTTAAACTTTATTTATTTTGTTTTATTTTTAGAAAAAGCCAAATACTGAAATAGATGAGCGTATACAATCTCCTGCCAACACAACAGGTACATGCACATACTGCCAAAGTAAAACAAGCCCACTAAACACAAACATTGCATCTTTCAAACACATGCAAAAGCTGAACATGAGATATCAACACAGCTGCACAAGTCATAATGAGCTGGTCTCACACTTCCTAGCTAGGTTAAACACATTGAAGCTCCCATTTTCTAACATGATGAAATCGGTTTGCAGAGAACTATTGCAAAATGGTTCTGAATATCGTGAATGCCTAACAAGCACAAATTCCATTCCAATTGTGACCTCCCTTGGCTTTCACTTTGAATGAGAATGTTGGGCTCATGATTCGGTGTCTTCTTGAAGGTAGGTTTCTAGTGGTGCTGCATCATATGTTGATGGTTGGTTCAACAGTGGCAGTGCGATAGGGAGGATTTTGTGGATGACAATAGGGGGAGAGAGTGGTGGGTTTGGCCGCACGATTTAAAATTTATTCATGTGCTTTTGGTTTTAATTTTTTATGGCTTAGCCAAAATTCAAAGCCTGGACCTCATTTACATATACTTGTTTAAAATATAATACATCTTACCACTCTTAACAACACTACTGTCAAATATGTGATAAGATGATATATCATATGAGGATTGAATAGGGTAAAATATGAATTTTACATTAAGTTCTTACAAAATTTAATTTAATTTCACATTTTAAATATAGATATCAATAAAAAAAAAAAAGTGTCTACATCACGTGTGAAATTATTTACATTGCATACACAAGATCTTCAGCTAGGAAATTACTAGTTGGACTTAAGCATTACGTTCAAATGACTCAAGCAATGTGTCGGTAGTGCCCTTGCAATTTGCTTATTCAGACTTTTTCGTTTGTTGAGAAGATGCCTCATTCAGTTATTCAGACTAGAGTGGACATTTCACAATTTTTCTTTGCTATGGACCAATGTATAGCCACGTGCTAATTGCAAGTGGCCGTACCTTAATTATGATGAGGAGAAATGATTATCCGTCAAAGTCAACTCAACTATGTATGAGAAAATATTGGCATTGATTTTATGGACCTTTTTAACGGTATCCGAATAGCTACGTACGGGTTATGTGAGCCTCATATTTTTTTTGGACTGAAATATTGCACTCATTCTTAGACATTTTTCGTTGCACTTTCGAGTAAAAATTGCACCGTTTGAAAAATGCTAAAGATTCACAAGTCACAACATTTTGGATCTACTTTCACCTGATCCACCGAATGTAGCCACACTATATGTTGAATAATGCAATTAAAAATCATTGTATAGTTTGGCAAGAATCTATGGGATAATATCAATCCAGAGAATACAACATATAATAGTCTAACAGATACAAAGTTAGTACACTGCCATTAAAGCCTGCAACACAAAACCCATACTTTTGTTAACTCTCTGGCCTCTCATCTCATGGACTCAAAGTCTCAAATACTCATAATAAGATAGCATGTATATCTAGAGCAAATTGTTAGTTGTTCACATAGAAAATAAACTAAGAGGAGGCTTGGATGAGTTTATATTCATTTATTTGTTTTATGTATTTTTAAAAAATAAACTGAATAAAATTATAGGTAGGTTAACCCCCCCCCCCCCCCCCACCCCAAAAAAAAGCCGTTTTATTTTTTTTAATAAAAGATTGCGAATAGTCTGATATTTTAAATGAATTTAATTAAATGGTAAAACTTAAGTGTAGTTTCTTCTGTGCTTTTAAGTTTTCAATTAATTTCAATCAAGTATTTGCATAGATCAATGAATTATACAGTTAAATTTAATTATCTTTAATTTAAAAATAATGTTATTTTTATTACATTGCTTAATATGATTACTTTGTTAAATTAAATTAGAAATATAATTTACACTATACTAACTAAATTTTGTTCAAAATTAAAATAAATATAGGATTTTTTTTTTCAAGCATAGGCTAAAAATACATGTGAGGCAAATATTAGATCATGGGTAAGACACATTCGAATACTTTTTCTTTTTGAGTTGAAGTGTGATAGCCTAATTATAATGATTTATATATATATATATATATATATATATATATCTTATGGGGTTCATGTTCATGTAGTTTATCCTCTCCTACAAATAATAATAATAACAATCACACCTTCGTCCCTTACGATATGTATGCCTGTACGGACCTATTTAAAAAAAGATGACTTATCTAAAAAAGAGAAATGTTATATTCATAATATTTTTCTAGTAAATTTTATATGGTAGGTTGTTACGAGTTGTTAATGGTAGCGGAGAAAAATAATTTCAGTGGTTTGTTCAAATTAGAACCAATAATAATTAACTATCTATAATTTGTTGTGAAAATATTGTGAAGGTAACAACTCCTTAATAAAGAAATCAATTTTCCTCTAAAGTGACTTTAAGCTGTGGAAACACGTAACTATTAGTCTATCACAGACTAAAAGTGAGGCCAGAAATCAATTTTCCTCTAAAGCAGTTTTAAGCGGTGGAAACACGTAACTATTAGTCTATTACAGACTAAAAGTGAGGCTACCCCTTTTGAATGCAATGTGGTTCAGTTGCTTTTCAAGTTTCAACCGTGTTGAATTTGTCAGAAGAGAGAGACCTAAGTACAAATCTTGTACGGAGGCTGACGTAACTACAATCTCTAGAAGGAAATCAAAAAAATCTAAGAAAATGCAAGACCTGTTTAGGGTCCGTTTGGATACAGCTGAAAACTGAAAACTGAAACTGAAAATTGAAAAACACTGTAGCGAAATAATTTTTAAATGTGTGAATAGTATCGTGGGACCCATTTTTAATGAAAAAGTTGCTGAAAAGTGAAATTTGTGGGTCCGTGAACAGTACACGATGTGCTGTGATTGGTCCAAAAAAATTTGAAAAGTCAAAGTTTGCGGCTACTGTTCATTGAACTGAATAGTAGCCGCAACACCCAAAACGCTCCAAAACGCGTGAAAAAAAAAAAAAAAAAAAAACAGACAAAACGCAAACGCAACAATTTTCAGCCGAATCCAAACGCGCTCTTAGTGGGAGGATTTGAAAAATGTTGTTTGAATGTTTTTTATATATGCGTGATTGAAAAAATGTGTAAAAATATGTGTAATGTTGTTTAAAATGTGAAAATGTGTGTTAGAACTAAGTTACCAAACATGGCCGCAATATCAACAAAAGTTAACTACAAACTCTTCTTTGAAACAGTTTTAATATGTACGGTCCGTTTTTTATGATAGTTTTTTTATCATTATATTAAAACATTCAATCGATTTTTAGTGTAAGCAAAAATTGAATTTTAAATATCTTATTTAACCATCAAAAATTTTACTATGTAGTTAACTTGGGGAATTATACAAATGTAATCTAATAAAACAACATTTGTTCCATAAAAAAAAAAAACAAAAAACTTTTGTTATAATTGGAGTTTGAATTCACGTTTCTGTGTCCATGTTTGTGCGTTTTCTCCTTCTTTTTTCTCTTTTTAGATCAACGCCTGGTGTACTATTCATGGGACATGAACAGTGCACCAAGGCATATGAACAATAAAAAAAAGAGTGAATAATAATTTTTCACACATTTAAAAATTATTTTGCTACATTATTTTCAGTTTTTAGTTTTCAGCAAAATAAATTATATCCAAACGGACCCATAATATCATACAGATTAAATAAAATAAACAAGGTGTAAGGACTGAATTTGGATCGGACCCAATATAGGAGGAATGAGTTTTAGCTCAATAAACTCAAATAATGAATTTGTAAAGTGTGGGTAAAAGAATTAGTTTTATTTGGTAAGAAAGACAATAACAGGTGTTTATTTAAAAGAATCAAACACAAGTAAAGTGAGAAAATTTGTCCTTGGCACAGTCCAAGGAGCTATACTATAATATCCAGTTGATGATCAATGTTACAAGAGTTCAAAGGATTATTACCAAGATTTCTTGACTTCTCTCTCCATTTTTTAGGCCACCTCTCCATGTTATATACTGTAATTTTGGTATCATCCCTTCCATACACGTGTAGATTAGTTTTTAGGAACTACTTCTTGTCCCATCCAACACCTCTCAGAACCTTCAACTAGCAGCTGTAAGGCTGTTTAACCACTGTTCAGATATCACCTCCACATTAATGTGACTAGAGAGTTAGCTGAGATGCATTTAATGTGAAGGTAGCAGTTTTTGAAAATATTTGTTACCTCCCTTTACTCCTCCCTTATCCAATGTCCAACTTCTAATCGTGATGCAACCTTGAAGGATGTTCAGGATGATAAGACATTCTTACTGATCTTGGATCACTATTTCTAAGATGACTTTTCTTCTTGGACATATTTTGGACTATCATATACAATCCTTATTTCTTCTTCTTATATCATTCTCATAATAACTTTATTTGACTATCCTCGGATTAGTTAATATCCTCGAATTGGGTCATAGGCCCAATTTGTACAATTTTAATAGTACCTTCTGGCTAACTGGCCCCCACACAAGGTATTAAGGAGTCAGCAATTTGAATTTTTCTAATTTGTCTAGCGTGTAATTTATCATAACCATTTTTCATTTTGATATTTTACTTATGAAGAAGAAAGGACAATGTGATCATTTTTTTTGCTTTTAATGTAGCAATTATTTGAATGTGACAAAATTACAGGAGCTAACCATGATATAGAATCATAGATGATACAATGACATGTGTCAATGTTTTAACCAATGAATCATATATTATACTAACTCTTTTACGGTTCAATGCCTAATTGCCTAAATACGATTTTGATAGCTATGTTGCTATTAACAACTGGTTTTGAACTTGTACATTTATTGACTAAAGTTTTCTGTCTCATTTGTTTGATAGTTAGCTTGTGAAGATGAAAAGGGTAAAGTGATCATGTTTTGCTTGTAATGTAAAAATTTACTTTGTATGTGACAAAATTCGGAGAGGGGACGATATACATGATACAATGACATGTTTATAATGGTTTAACCAATGAATCATTATACTACTCCTTTCACAATTCAATGCATGAGCCATGAGTACGATTTTGATAGTTATGTAGCAAACAACTGGTTTTGAACTCCTATATTTATTGACTAACCTTTTCTATCTCATTTGTCTAAACGTGTAATTTATAATTTATATTGGAAAATTCTTGTTTAAATTTTTGCTTGTGAAGATGCAAGGGCAATATGATGATGGTCTTTTTTTATATATATTATATTTTACACATGGATTCAGTGAGTTTTAAATTCATGATTTTACCCTCCATTTTGTGATTATGGGAAAGAAAAAGTTTAAATCCAAACCATATCTTAGTTATTTTCCATAACTTATTATGTAGTGATTGAAAAGATCATACATATATAATTTTAGTAACACGACATTTTTAATTAATTATGTGACTTATTTAAATAATACACATGAATAATCTTATAAACCGTCATATAGTGAGTTGAATGAGATTCCTTAAAACTAGTTAGAAACAAATCTTCATCTTTATGTAAAAAAGAAAAAGTGTCTCTACATTTATAACTCTTTGGGCCAATATGATGATAAGTTGCTTGTAATAAATTCTTTGACAACGACAAAATTAGGATTTAGGAGAGCTATACATAACTACATTGGACAATTTTCCATTAAAAAAAAAAAACTACATTGGACAATCCTTTTAATAGCAAGACTTTATTACAAGATTCTCATCTACCAACTACCATGCATTCAATATACAATTAGTAATAATTAGTGGCCGTATAGTTTAATTACACCATCTTTCCAGTAACATGAAGAAGTCATCTTATTTTTCTGCAGGGACCAACAAAAAAAAATTCAACTCGTAAGAATCCATGTGTGAATTCCATGAATAATTCAATGATCGAGTTGCATCAATTGAATATGTCCAAAAAGAAAACAGTCTAATTCTAGATAAACTTAAGAATCAACACGATTTATCTCATTAGCTAGGAATAATAAAAGTCAATCACCAACTCCGAAGTACTTTTCTTTTAACTTTTGATTTGTTTTGGTAGTTGGCACCCTTAACCACCTGCTTTAAATTTATTCCTTTGAATAGAAAATTTTAGAGATATAAAAAATTTCACAATTATTGTTACAATTTGTCACTTGGTGAATTATAAATGATGGAGTTTAAATGGTGGCTTCATACCTCTATTACTCACAACTCCTCATGTAGTAAGTTGTGATAAAAATTGTGAGATTTTTTGTGTCCTTAATATTGCTCTATTTGAATTTTAATGCAACCATGTTATGGAACGTGGAGTTGACCAGATATAATGATACAAACCTTGATAAAATCCATATGGATATGTTAAAAAATTATTCACCCAACAAACAGCTAAGATTAAAAAAAAAAAAATAAAACTGCCAGCGACGAATGAGATAATATATGTTATGTTAAGCTCGAATGCAGGAGGTAGATTCATCTTGAAACAATCGTGTAACTTAATTAATATATTTTTTTCTAAAATATTTTTTCAAATTCAAATCTCCTGTCTTCCAATTATTGAATTTAATAAATAAAATAAAATAAACAGCATCTCTAAAATTCTTAAGGCTGAAAATCACAAAAATTTATGATTGAAAGTCTAATTTCATTTTGAGTGATACTAGGGATATGTTACAATTTTCCTCACATAATTCTTACAAATTGATGCGATATTAATCAGAAAAAAATAAAATTATGATATTCATTTATTATGTTGTTGAAGTCATCCAATCACATATATTATTATATCAATTTATAATTTTTTTAAAGTAAAATTTATATCCACGTAGTGCCACGTAGTGTTTTTCAAATATATAGTTTCGGTCAATACTCACCACTTTAAAGTTCAAGAGCAAACGGTACGATTTACCATTGCTGATTTGACTTGTTTGCCATGTATCAATCAAAGAAATTTCACAAGAACAATGTTACCAAAGTCTATGGGGTAATCAAATTGTAGAAAAACTCAAGCTGTGTATGCACGGACTCAGATAATTGAATTATGTATATATGGCAGCAACACTACTAATTACATCAACATTTGGAAGAGAAGCAAATAAAAAAAAAAAAAAAAAAAAAAAAAAAAACTGTGGGTTATAGTGATGTTAAGAATACTATATAATATGGATGGTTGTAATTGGAATATTAATTTCATCTGGATTTACTGTTGATCAACTTTTATTATGCACTAATCACAAAACTTGACGTTAGCATTTGCTGGACAGTGACCACCGTAAATTTCTTCTGTAAATCCAAAGAAGAAGTCCTTGGTCGGAGATAAAACAGCAATCTGGTTTTGGTGGTTCGATGATGCTTGCTTCGGCTGATCATGCAGAGAGACCTTGACAACCCGCCATATTCGATTCGTCGGTAATATAACAGACATTGAGTTTAGCATACTTGCCTTCTTAAGTAAAAGCTCCATTAGTAGTAGTTGATCTTCTTTGATGCTAAAGCCCAGAAACGTAACAACTTTGAGGTGATCAAGTTGTGAAGTATTGGACTCAACGGTTGCAAAATCCATCCACAAGTGAGGCTCATGCCAGTATTGGTGAAAATTAGGACAGGGGACACAGTTGTTGGCACGTTCAATCTGCATTTATTGTTGTTTTTTTTAGTTGAAAGGAGTGAGTTAACGAATAGTTGGTAGTTGGAACCTTTTCACAAGTGTGATAGATAAGAAAAACACTTACTTTGATAAACAACCTTTCCAAGATAGGCGCTATGTTTAGGAAGCAAGCCAATGAGTCCCTCTTGGACCTGTTGATCAAAGAATCAATCCACCTTAATTCCTTTAATTTGTTGAATTGGAATCTGAGGCACCTGAAGATCACCCCTGCTGAACACAGCCACTTTGGAAATGGCATATACATAGTTCTTGTCAACAAAAAAATAAAAAGAAAAAAGATTTCTATGTCTAAGAAGAAAATTTTGGTAATGAGGTGAAGAATCAGTACCTCAAGAAGCCAGCCGCTTATAGTGAGAATCTCAACTTCCTTGAGAGAGGCCAAAAGCAATAGGATTTCCTCACAATCAAACTCATTATTGCCAAGTCCATCCTTCAAGTTAAGCACCACGTTGACCAAGTTTAAAGTGTTTACCAAATGAATCTGTGGAAGAACTCCTTGATAACTAAATGACTTGAGGATTGGTGCAGAGATAGTGAGATCCACAATATCTGGACAATCCAACACCACCAAGTTCTGCAGACAGTTCCCTGCTTCTATATCAAGGCTTTCTAATCCAACACACTTTTCAATCTTCAAACTTTCAAGAAGCTGACAATTGGAGAACAAAGCCGAAACCAAGTCTTTGGCAAGGTGGGACACTGACCTGAGATGCAGGGTTTTGAGAATAGAAAAGCTTGCTTTCTTTGTGGGATTGTTAGAAAAGCCCTGACAAGTTTGCTCCAATTTCAGCTTGAACTTACCACTTGTTTTCTCTCTTTTGGAGAACCCAAAATGAACCTCATTTTCTGCTCCCTTTGTAGCCAAGACAATCAGATCTTTCTTGCTCTCCGGGAAGTTAAGGCACAACTTCCATACCTCTGGACAGTCATAATAAGACCTTAATATTGCACCGATGACTTGAATTACTCTCTTGCAATCTTCATGATTGGTTATTTGGTTTGTATCGAAGTCCACATCTACTTGAAATGGTGTCCAAAGGTTCTTCCAGACAGTTGAAAGAGTGCTAGTTCTTACTGCCTCTTCTAATGGGAGGAGCGACAAGATGCGCCGGAGGATTTCAAACGGTAAGCCGCTGATCAAATCAAGCCTATCCTCCATGATTTCTTTACCCTGAACCAAAACCAAACAATTAGACCCAATAATGGAAATATAAACCAGATATATTGTGGACAGAGCGGAAAAGTTCAGCTGCTTGATAGGTTTTCCAAGGAGCAAAAATAATTGAGCGCGTCCAAGTTATCCAACTGCAAATATAGACCGTACAGAATTGCTGCAGATAATGTTCATGGACCACGTGCTGTCAAAAGTGACAAATTTTGATATATGAAGCATTCACAGTGATATTCAAGCCTTTAGGTCCGTTTGGATTGAGTTTATTGTTACTGAAACTGAAAACTGAAAACACTGTAACAAAATAATTTTTAAATGTGTAAAAAGTATCGTGGGACCCATTTTTAATATTTTTAATGCGTGAACAGTGCTGCTACAGTATGTGAACAGTAGTACTACAGTGCATAAATAGTAATTTTTGTCTCTACACAGTAAATTTACTGTTCATGCGCCCAAAAAAAAAAAAGGACAGAAACGCGGAAATGAAAACGTGAACGTTGGTTTCAGCTGAAACCAAACGCTCACTTTATATAAAATCCTTATTCCATCGAATATTAATATTTAAGAAAAATGATATGTCTATATCATTTTTATAATACTTTTACAACAAATTTTAAGTGACAGATTATTATTGGTTGTTATTGTTAGGGTAAAAAAGTAATCTTAGTATTAAATTTAAATTTGAACAAATAATAACTGACTACTTATAATTTATTGTGAAAATGTTATAAACACAGTATCTCTTAACTTAATACCACTAATAATATCTTTTGTATTTTCTTACAAGGGAAAGCAGTTGACTATTATGATATAGTAGATTCTCCAAAAAAAAGACTTTTATAATACCATTGAAGTATGACCTATGACTTCGATGCTAGGTGTTGATTTTAAATTTTTAATGCTCCTAGTTAGGCGGAGAAGAAAACATACTGCGTACTTTTTTTTTTTTTTTTTTCTTTTTTTCTTTTTTTTTTTGAGAGTTAAGTTAGAACATGGAACATACTGCGTACTTAACAAGTAAGAAGCCTCCTAAAAAAAAATAAAAATGTAAAAAGCCTCTGTCCCACAGTCCCACTCCTACGACTTTAAGCTCCTTCAGAAATAATTAATCATTTCCAAAAGTCTTGTGATCCCCATTGGCTATTTGTAACAACTTAAAAGTCTCTGTCCCACCGTCCCACTCTAGCATCAGCAGTGGGGCTTGTATATGCCAAATGTTAGGAACATTTGGCATTTAAGCCCCAAAACTACTCAACAATGGGAAGGCTATATTGCATATGCCATTCTTAAATTTGGGATTTAGCTACAGTACCATCTCAAATATAAGATGGTACTGTAGCTGAATGGTATAAAAAAAAAAATTTTTTTAATACTCACCAACCGTTTTAAACCCGGTAATTTCTCTCTCCTCTCTCATTTTTGCTCTTTCTTTTCTCTCTCTTCCTTCTCTGTTTCTCATCCCCTCTCTCTCTCTCGCCATTTTGAAGCTACTCTTTTGGAGCTCACGCCAAATCACCAAGCCAGATCGGAGCTCACGCCTGATCGGATTTATAGATCGGCGTGGTGGCGAGGCTGGTGGCGCGGTTGCGATGGGCGTGGTGGTTGGAAGTCAGCGCGGTGGAGATCGGCGTGGAGACCGATGTGGAGCTCGGCATAGAGACCGATGTGGAGCTCGGCAGAGGGTGGGTCTCCACCTTTTTCCGATGGGTTTGTTTGCTGGGTTTGTTTCGGTGTTTGTGAATCGTTTGTGTGTGTGTGTGTTGGCTCGATTGATTTGGAAATGGAGTCCGATTTTTTTGAATCGGTGTGGATCGTGGCGGGTCGTGGTGGGTTGTGGTGGCTCTGGGGCTGAGGATCGGCGGGTTTGGAGTTTTGGGTTAATCTATGAGTTTGATTTTGATTTTAATTTTGTTAATCTATGGGTTTGCTGGGTTTGGGTCGGATTTGGGTGGCGTTTGGGTGGTGTTTGGGTTGGCGTTGGGTGGTTGGATTTAGGTCCGGTGGTTGTGAATTTTTCCGATGGGTTGGGGGATTTGTTCCGATGGGTTTGATGGTGGGTTTCGGTGTTTGCTGGGTTTGTTTGGGCAGAGGGTGGGTCTCCACCTTTTTCCGATGGGTTTGTTTGCTGGGTTTGTTCGGTGTTTGTGAATCGTTTGTGTGTGTGTGTGTTGGCTCGATTGATTTGGAAATGGAGTCCAATTTTTTTGAATCGGTGTGGATCGTGGCGGGTCGTGGTGGGTTGTGGCGGCTCTGGGGCTGAGGATCGGCGGGTTTGGAGTTTTGGGTTAATCTATGGGTTTGATTTTGATTTTAATTTTGTTAATCTATGGGTTTCTGGGTTTGGATGGCCATGAGTTTGCGGCTGGTGTTTCTGGGGTTTCAAGAAAACGAATAGTTTGGGTATGTTCTTCGTGGTGGTGGTAGCAGCAGTTGGTTGCAGAGGTTATTTGGGTATTGGGTTTTTGTTTTTATTTGGGTTTAAGGATATATTATTTTATTGTGTAAAAATATTATTTTAATGAGTAGGATAGGAAAATAAAAGTTGGGATGTTGGGTATATTGAAAAATAGTATGGTATAAGTAATAAAGTAGCTTTTTGGGATGGTAAAATAAGATAGGATTTGAGATCCGGATGTGGATGCTTTACAACCTCAACTCCTTGTGAAAAACTATTCCTTAGATGAGGAATAGTTAAATCATTATCAAGAGTCTTTGTAATCTTTATTTAGTTTATTTCAAAAATTCTTTAAAATCCTATCAACTACGGGTCCGTTTAAATACAGTTGAAAACTGAAAACTGAAATTGAAAATTGAAAAACACTGTAGCAAAATAAATTTTAAATGTGTGAATAGTACCGTGTGACCCATTTTTAATGAAAAAGTTGCTGAAAAGTGAAATTTGTGGGTCCGTAAACAGTACACGATGTGCTCTGATTGGTTAAAAAAAAGTTTGAAAAGTCAAAATTTGCGGTTACTGTTCATTGAACAGTAGATGAACAGTAACCGCACGTCTGAAAAACGCATGAAAAAAAAAAAATGGGGAAAAACGTAAACGTGTTGATTTTCAGCGCAATCCAAACGCAGCTTACATGCTATATGACCTCGAAAATTGAGTAAATGTAAAGACACGTCCAAGCACACACCTGAATCAGTGGTAGTTTTAGAAATTTTTTTCTAGAGTGGTAGTTAAAGAACTTAAATTAAACACAATTTGAATATATTGACAACACACCAAAAAAAAAAAAAACATGAAATTTTACAAAAAGATTTTATTAACAAATGCCATAAGGACATATGTTAAAGATTAATAAAAATGTTCAATTATCAGTGTAATGTACATCTTTTAAAAAAGAAAATACATTTGTTAATGATACACTGGTTTGCACGCATAAATTCATTGTAGTTATGTATACTCTTTTTTGGATATATTCCTCCAATTTGACATATTTTTTAAAGGGAAATTTTAACCAATACCCTAAGGGTATTAGTTTATAAACTATTTATAGAAATATTTTGTTGAGAAAATGATAATACAATAAATATTGATGACAAATTTTTATATTTCCCATGAAAGTGGTGTCAAAACTTCCTTATTATAGTTTATTAATAAGAGTCATGCTAATGAGTGCCCTTAAGACATTGGTTAACAATCCAGTTAAAGAAATATTTTACGAGAAAAGAAAAAAAAAACAATTAATATTTTGACAGTTTTTTTCATTTCTCATAAAAATAATGTCAAATCTTTCTTAAAATGAATTGTTAACCAATATTTTAAGGGCATTTGTTAGCATTTCCCTATTAATAATTTCCCTAAGGGCATCCGTTAACATGACCATTTTTTAAAATAAAGTCTAGTTAATGAATACTCTAAGGGGGCACATGCTAAAAATTAATAAATGCTCAATTATAAGTTGTAATACACATTTTTCAAAAAATAAAATATACAGTGGGTTCCAGTTAGCTCAACTGATAAAGTCTCTGATGGTTATATAAGAGATCTGGGGTTCAATCCCCGCTTACACCAAAAACTGATTGGTGTTTTGGTCTGATGATAGAGAGCGCTCATCAGGAGCGGACGCCATAGGTTGAATCTCTCTAAAAAAAAATAAAAAATAAAATAAAATATACAAGTTAATAATTCATTGGCTTACACACACAAATTTGTTGTGGTTGTACATGCTTTTTTAGATGGATTCAAATCTTCTAGATTTCTTAGGGTACTCCACCTTTAATGATTTAAGCTTAACCATTCTTTAATGATTTAATGGTCTAGATTTTGTCATGTCAGCATTTCACTAAAAATAATCTTAATTATTTTGTTTGCAACATTATTTTATTATTTTAAGAGTATTGTTAGTGTAATGCTGACATAACAGAATCTAAACCTTTAAATCATAAAAGAGTGGTTAGGATTTAAGGAAATCTATTAGTAGAGTATTATAGGAAATCTAGAAGATTTGAATTTTATATCAAAGTGGTCATAATATCAATTTGTCTAGAAATTATGGCGCGTTTGGTAACAATGTTAAAACAATGAAAATAGTTGTTTAAACACCACAATACGTATTTCCATATACTTTTTCACCCACATGTATTTTCAAAAAATACAAACAATGTTATTAGAACAACATTACCAAATGGGCCCTTAAACAACATTACTAAAAATCCCTTACCAAACAAGCTGTAGTCCAAACTGCACAATAATTTCCCTCAAGCCACGTGGGTTAGTTTCTTTTATAAAAAGGGTACAGTGTTAAGTTCCTTTATAAGTTTAGAATTGTAGCATTTTTTTTTCCTTCCAAATATAAGTATAGTGTCTACATTATTGAAACTTGAATTTTAAAATAATATTGTAAATGGACATCATTTTTATTTCTTTTTTAGGATCCATATTAATTTCTAATGCCTATTTTGTTTGTAGTTTTTAACCCAAAACTAAAGAGTTTGGACCAAATGGAATAAAATTTCATATTTTTTAACCCAAAAATTAAGAAAAAAAAATTGAGCCAAAAACTAAAAAGACATTTTTAAAAAAGAATCAATTTAAGGCCAAAAATAAAAATGGACCAAACTGGATTGACATCAACCGAACAAACCAAAGTAGACAAAATGAGACCAAAGTGGACCGAATAAATTGAAGTGGATCGAATGGGACCAAAGTGTGTTGAATGGACCAAATTAACCAAATTGACCAAAATGGACAGAATGGATTTTAGTGGAATGAATGGACCAAAATGTTATGCTGATGTAGCTTAATAGGAGTATAGAAACAATAAATTTTATGCTTTGGCTTTTAGATATTATATATATTGATTGGTTATATTGATGCTAATAGGTCCTTATGTTATGGTTCATCACATTTTTACTATTAACCCACCTAAAAATAATATCATTTTTATGATTTTTTTTATTATTCAAAACAACATTGTTTTTGGTGGATCAACACTAAGGATCTGTTTGGGATCCGTTTATTTGCTGAAATTGAAAATTTTTTGCTGAAAATACTGTAGATAAATGTAAAAGTTTGCCGAAATAGTACAGCGAGTTTGCCGAAATAGTACAGCGAGACCCATAAATAGTACCAAAAAGTGCAGTAAGGCTCATGAATAGTAGTAAGAATAAGCTGGATAGTAAAATAAGCTGGCTTTCTAATCGGTAGCCAAACGCACACTAAAGATTCTCTAACAGAAGATGCAAGTGGCACATTGACATCTTTCTTTTCTTTCTTCTAAAAAAGGGGGAAAAAAAAAGAAAAAGAAAAACCCCTTGTAATAGTTAGTGTCAAGACTCAAAATCAGTTAAAATTACATTTATGATGTCCAAGTCATAATTAATTGGGATAGTGGCCTTGGGATCTCATAGTTGGCTTGAGATATAATAACTCAAACTTATTATCAAAAAAATAAATAAATAAATAAAAACTCAAGCTTAATTTTGTTTTTATTTATAACTCTAATACTTACTTGAATCGCACGTCAGCATTGACTATAGGATTTTGAATCTCATTCATTCTTAGGGTCTGTTTGGGATCCGCTTATTTTGCTAAAAGTACTGTAAATAAAAGTAAAAGTTAGCTGAAATAGTACAATGAAACCCATGAATAGTACCAAAAATTGCAGTGGAGCTTATAAATATTAGTAAAAATAAGCTAAATAGTAAAATAAGTTGACAAAAATAAGTGTTGCCAAACGCACACTTAGGATGTGTTTGGATATCGTTTATTTTGCTGAAACTGAAAAATTATTGCTGAAAATACTGTAGATAAAGGTAAAAGTTAGTTGAAATAATATAGTGGAGTTCATGAATAATGCCAAAAAGTGCAGTGAGGCCCATGAATAATAGCAAAAATAAACTGAATAGTGAAATAATTTTAATTTTTCATTTCAATCCAAACGCATGTGCGTTTGGATTGGAATTATAAATGAAAATTATTTCACTATTCAGCTTATTTTTGCTATTATTCATGAGTTTCACTGCACTTTTTTGCATTATTTATGAGCTACACTGTACTATTTCAACTAAGTTTTACCTTTATCTACAGTACTTTCAGTAATAATTTTTTAGTTTCAGCAAAATAAACGGTATCCAAACACATCCTTAATATGCGTTTGGCATGGATGAAATTTCTAACTTATTTTACTATTCAGCTTATTTTACTACTATTCATTGCTCCTACTGTACTTCCAGCAAAAAGTTTTCAGTTTTAATAAAATAAGTCGATCCCAAACAAACCTTTAATCTTGTTTCAATTTTTATTTTTGAGAAACAGTCTTAATCAGTTAATCCATTACTGCTTTGTTTGTTTCGCTGAAAAAATTTCTGTAAAGATAGTTTTCCACATTTTCTAGTGTTTGGTAGCAAAAAAAAAAAAACTAGTCAATGGAAAACTATCTTTGGTCAATGGAAAACCCTAATAAAAATAAGGCTTATTTTCTATAGGTTGTTTTCCAAAAAAAAAATTTGGAAAACAATCTCTCTCTTACACATTGCATCTCCTATAAATATTATCTTTGTTTGTAGCCATGATAAACATAATTTTTTGGCACCTTCTCCCTCTCATGGTAAGATTTCTCACTTTTTCTCTCTTCCCTTTACTTTTTCTCTCCTCACACCCTCACTGTCACTAACTCTAGTGTCTCCTCTTCTCATAGATCTTTCTCTCTTCTCTCTTTTCTCCATGTTTCTTTACCCCTCTGTAACACAATTCTCTTATTAGATTTTTTTTTTCCCTTCACTAATCGGTCAATAGCTTAGACTTGCAAAGGAAAACAAATTTGCAGTGGTAATTATTTCATTCCTCTCTACCAAAATCCCAATTCTTTGCCTTGAACTTCAAGCTTGATTTTCTTTTTTCTCTAAGAAATTTTCCGTTTGATGGATTCCAGGCAGAAGTTACTTCTTTTTCGTACATAAAGTGCAAAAAAAAGAAAAGAAGAAGAAGAAAAATAAAGAATGAATAAAGTAAAAGATGAAAATTTTAAACATAGTACCTATATTGCTCTAAATTGCTTTTACATGGGACAATCTTTACCTTGGACTAATAATATTGTTATATAATGAATGAAATTGTTTAGGGGAATTGCATTTGTTGGCAAATACTTTTTTTGTTGGAAGATACTTTATGCAGATACTATGCAATGATGATATATTATGCAGTACATTATGTAAATACATAATTTAGATTAATATTGAAGACTTGTGGTTGACCATAATAGACAATTAGTATACCAACAAAAAGAGTAGACAATTAAAAGTTATTATTTATACTTGTTGAAAATGTATTCCCCTGTCAAATATATATATATATATATATATATATATATATATAGACAAATGGTTGATGTATATGTGTGTGTGTGTACGTGTGTACGTACGTTATTGTCCATATATATGAGCAAAATGAGTGGTAGAGATCATGAAAATTTGACAACTAATTAATTTTGATTGTATTTATTGTCAAAATTTTTGTATGAAAACCAAATTCATTCTTGGTTTTTTTATTTATAATGATTACATTAGTTGGTTTATATAATATATATATATTTTAAATTATACAAGAAATATTTTTTAAAAATTGCATACCAAACACCAGAAAACATTCTCAATCTCATTTTCAAAATCGTTACCAAACACTGGAAAATGAGACAGTTTTCTATAAAATGCTATTTGGAAAATGAATCATTTTCTAGAAAACGTTAATGCTGAAACAAACAGAGCGTACATGGCAAAACCATCCATTTTCTTTTTCTTTTCTCTTTTCTCTTTTCTGAGTACCATCTGTTTCACTCCCACAATTTCATTATACATGGAAAAGATTAGAAATGAATACTTTCCCGAGAGACAATCCCCATAAACACGGAGGGAATTTCTAGGTTTACATATATATAGTGTTGATGGATAGGTTTATATTTATGGTGTTACAAGAATAGACACGTAGGTCTTAAATTTATTTTAAGAAGGTTTTTCATTCGTATATTGTTCGTAGTTATTAGATGGTGTTTATATTCTTCTCCAAATATAAAAAATAAAAAATAAAAGATTGTGTTTATATATAGAAACTTGCTATATATAAGTCAGCACCACCACAACTTATTGTAAAGAAAAAAAACCCAACCCCAACTCTGATATATACTCCTTTTCACTAGTACCAGTTACCGGCAGATTTTTAGAGAGAGAGAGTTGGAAGCTATGTATGCCTTTTGGAGTGATCAGGAGGTAAGTACCTCTTTCTTCATTGTATTTCTTTGGGGCTTCTGTTTGTATTGTTGTTATATATGCCTAATGGTCTGTTTTTACTTTGATTTGTATTTGGGATTTGTTCAATTGTATTGATATTTGATACTGCCATGAAAAAGGTTTGCGTTATCGTGTTAGTTTAAGCATGCATCACGCGTAGTCGTGCATCTTTTGCATTTTCATGTACTTTGAAAAGGATGATTGGGGCACAATTTTTTCTGTCCTGGTTAAGGTTTATTCTTGACAATCACTTTCACATAAACTCTTAAGTCTCAATAATAATATCACTTATATTTTTTAACACTCACACATTTTACTTCAGAAAGTTGGAAAAAAGGTTATTGAACAAGTTGTGTCCCTAAACTTATTCTTTAATTCATGGAGAAAACTATACCCTCAAGAACAAGTCAATCCTTAGCATATTAAATAATAGAATAATTATTTATCTGGAATGACCATTTGATCATTTTTTAAAGAAGAATTTGATCGTTAATTTGGTAGCCTTTTCATAATTTATTTGTTATGAATAAGAGGTTGGGTGGCATGTAGGGACTTGGGAGTTTGAGTGTGGAACTTCGTCTTCAAAAATAATTGGGGTGCCTGCCAATCGGTTCTCCCACACTTTGCAAAAAAATGTGAGTTTTGTATATATCTTGGGTACTATCATAATAGTTATTTTCTTAATGTGCATAATAAATTTAAAAATTAATTTATCTCAAAAAAAAAACACACATTATAAAACTTAAAATTCTCTCTCTCAAAAAACCAATTTCTCTCTCTTTGATACCCAAATAGTAATCGTAATTACTCTCGCCAACACTGTGAATCATCTCCATTCTCATATAGTCATATCGCCCTCTAACATTGAAATTGTCATGTTGTTCTTATCTTTAAGAATTTTGATATGCTTATGAAAAATTAACAATGATGTTAAATTTAAAACTATTCAACTTTTAAAAGCATTTGAGTTTGATAAGTAAGATATTTCAAATATACAATTTGTGAGAGACATATATAAGGTTTTATTCCAATTTTACAATCAACCACACGAATAAGATCGTATGCAATTGATCCCAAGAGCATAATTTGTTTTGAAAATGCATTTTTCACACTTTTGAAAGGATGTGATGGGGTTTGGGTACATAGTTGAAAGATAAAAAATGACATCGATTAAGCTTAAAGACTATAATCTCTCCCAACCTAAAGGATAAAACTTGTTACACACATCCTATTACATACAATTTTTTGAACTGAAATTGTGAGTTGAATACACGATTTTAGTTTTGAAAGTGTGTCTTTAACTCACAATTTTAGTTAAAAAAATGGGTGTGTAATAAGATGTGTATAACAAACACTATCCCAATTCCCAACGTAAAACCATTGCTGCTTTTGGGTGGGGCAGCTTAACCTACTACTATTCATTTTCTAGGCCCAATTGGGATTGCCATTGTTGGTTGCCTTCCATCCTTTCTATTTAAAAAATACTATGTGCGAATGAGGGCGTGTTTTGGAAAAAAAAGAACGCTTCCAACATGCTAATCAAACCATGGCTTAAAGAGTTAAAGTGCTAATGTGTTGTGCATAAAAATACATAGTCATATGTATTTTTAATGAATAATGCGACTTGTTTAAATAATATTCTTGTTTATTCCTCTAAAATAATTAGGAGGAAAACTTTCTCCAATAAGAAATTTGGAAATAATTTGTAGCTAACACACAAATTCCGTTGGTATTTGTTGGAATAAAAGAGTCAGCTACACCTATGTACATTTTTCCAACTGTTTTGAATATTGAATATGGCTTAGATTCCAATCATGTAGGAGATTAATGACGTTTCACAATACCAAGTAAAAATGCTCTCTCCGACTTTTCATTTTTTTGTCTCCAATGGCTCACAGAATTACTTTCAA
The DNA here is from genome assembly GCF_932294415.1 of Quercus robur. Lineage (NCBI taxonomy): Eukaryota > Viridiplantae > Streptophyta > Magnoliopsida > Fagales > Fagaceae > Quercus > Quercus robur. Next base: position 2,061,489 of record NC_065540.1, read on the forward strand.
CTTTGACAGAGCATAATTGAACTGAAGCACAAGCTTCTCTGCAAAAACCATGAACTAGAAATAGCACGAATGGAAGCAGCAGAAGAGATAGGCAAAGACAAGCAGAAGATACAGCAGTTATTCCAGCTCTTGGACATTGCTTTCCGAGAAAGAGATGAAGCAAGAGACCAGCTACAAAGACTACAGAACAAGTTATTGCCAAACATTCAAGATGCAACCAGCCCTTCTCTTTTACAAGTCCTTCCTGATCAGAGCTCTATTCCCACAAAGATCACCGAAACAAACACAATGGCGATAGAATCAGATAGCAACTTCAACGCATGCAGCTACAATTCACATGATTCAATTTCAACCCCAGTAAATAACTTGTTTGGTTCAGTTTTCTATCCGGACTTTACATATCCAAGCACAGCTGATTCAAGAAACCATAAACAGCCATTAGTTCAAGATTGTTCCAGGTCTCTTCAGCCGAGTCTAATTTGTTCAGAAAATGCAATAGTTGATTGTGCTTCAGTTATGATTGATTCTCTTGTTAGAGGAAAGCCTCTTCCTCAAAAAGGAAAGCTCCTGCAGACTGTATTAGAAGCAGGACCTTTGCTTCAGACAATTCTTCTTCCGCCTCTCCCTCAATGGCGAAATCCTCCACCTTTGCCTGACTTGCAAGTTCCACCCAATCCCATTCAAAAAAATGATTGCATAATTCAAAGTTCTCCAAACCTTGTGAATTCTCATATATCTACTTGCATTCCTTCTGCATCAATTTCGCATATTCCATGCAGTTCTCTCTCAGGCATAAACAGCAGCCAAAATAATAATAATAGACATCTCTCTCTTGATTCAGATAAATTGCACTATCGACTTCCAATAGGAAAACGAAGAAGGCTGCTCTGTGATTAATGACTTACTTTCTTCTGCAAAAAAAATATTGATTTAGACCAATTTTATTTGTAGTCTTGGTCTTCAATGGTTACTTTGCTTAACTTATGGACTTGGTTCCTGCACATTCTTATTTCATGATGTTTGGATCCAATGATATTGTCTATTATTAAAAGCAGCTTGACATGTCTCCCTTTTGAGTTGTGACTACAATGAATTATGTAATGTTGCTGAATCAATTGTGCCATTTTTTTTAATGCAAAAAAGTGTTACATGGATGGTGGCCTGTTTTTCAAGCATCCCTACAGATGCCTCTACTCCCAGCTCCATACCTCATTCCAGCATTGGACTCAAGACTCATTATTTGTTAGGGTACAATTCGTTATGTGCAGTATATTGGGTTCTCAAATTAAAATTCAAATACATGTATTTGTCCTTCTAAAAGACAACACTATTTGTGTCTAACTGATCAATACAACTATGTGTTTGAATTTAATTGAAGAACTTAATGTATTGCATCTAAGATATTGGAATTATATTTTAACAACAAATAAAACAACTCACAACTAGATATTTTAATTTTTGAGAGCTCAAATGAACATATGTTGGTCAAGAACTTCATGGGGCTATTTCAAATCAATAGTCAATGACTTACTTTTCCTTCTTGGAAAATGTTAGAGCCATAACTTTTACCATGACTTTTGTCACAACTTGCTTACGTGACAAGTTGTGACTGATGGAGTAAAAATGATGAGTTCACAATTTCCCTACTCACGACTTATCATATATGTAAGTTATGACAAAAATTGTGATCCTAACATTATTTGCTGTCTCTTCTAAACATCAGTAGTTTAGTGCCCTAGCCATTGGTCTTACCATCACCACTAAGTTTAAAATGCTCTCCTGGGTCCGCTGATCATGCAAGGTAGCCTGATATGCGAGTTTACTGAGCCCTCGGAATTCAAATAGCCCGCCAAAAGTCAGCAAATGAAACCCATAATTTATAGATTCTCCATCTCTCAACCCATATGGAGAAAAACCCAGAGTCTAGCTTTTAGCCATCTCATTGAAACCAAGAAAGCTCATGCCCATGACTTTAAATTAGGTACCTCAGCTGTTCAATCGAGCAAAGCCATACCATATCACTCTGAATCAACCGCATTCTTGGATGCTCGTAAACTGTTTGACGAAGTGTCTGACTTGAGCGTGGTATCTGCCACGGCCATAATTGGCCGCTTTGTTCGCCAGCACCGGTATGAAGAGGCAATATATCTCTTCTCAAGGATGCTTGTGTCAAATGTTAGACCCAATGAATTCACATTTGGCACGGTAATTCACTCATCAACTGCACTAGGAAACTTTAATATAGGCAAGCAACTTCATGCTTGCGCAACAAAGATTGGCCTTCACTCAAATGTCTTTGTTGGTAGTGCGCTTTTAGATTTTTATGTCAAGCTGAGTACCATCGAGGAGGCTCAAAGAGCTTTTGAAGATACCCGTGAGCCGAATGTGGTATCTTACACAACTTTGATGGGTGGCTACCTGAAAAAGGAGAGGACTGAAGATGCTTTTCGGGTTTTCCGAGAGATGCCAGTGAGAAATGTTGTTTCGTGGAATGCTATGATTGGTGGGTGTAGCCAAATAGGCCACAATGAAGAGGCTGTCAATCTTTTTATTGAGATGCTTAGAGAAGGGTTGATGCCTAATCAATCTACTTTTCCTTGTGCTATTAGTGCAGCTGCCAATATAGCAGCACTAGGAATGGGCAGAAGTTTTCATGCTTGTGCTGTTAAGTTCTTGGATAAGCTCGATCTGTTTGTTGGCAACTCTCTTATTAGCTTTTATGCCAAATGTGGATCCATGGAAGATAGTCTCTTGGTATTCAATAAACTTTCCGAAAGAAATATTGTTTCTTGGAATGCTGTGATATGTGGTTATGCACAGAATGGTAGAGGAGAGGAAGCCGTGAACTTCTTTAAAAGGATGCGGGACATAGGTTGTAAACCTAATAGTGTTACACTTCTTGGCCTATTATGGGCTTGCAACCATGCTGGCCTTATTGATGAGGGTTACTCATATTTCAATCAAGCAAGACTTGAAGACCCTAGCATGCTAATGCCTGAACACTATGCTTGTATGGTTGACTTACTCTCCCGCTCTGGGAGCTTCAGACAAGCTGAGGAGTTTCTTTGTGAATTGCCATTTGATCCTGGAATTGGGTTTTGGAAAGCATTGCTTGGAGGCTGCCAGATTCACTCAAATACGGAATTGGGGGAGTTCGCAGCACGAAAAATCCTCACTTTGGATCCTGAAGACGTGGCATCATATGTAATGCTATCAAATGCACATTCTGCAGCTGGTAGATGGCAGAGTGTGTCAACAATAAGAAGAGAAATGAAGGAGAAGGGCATGAAGAGGATTCCAGGTAGCAGTTGGATTGAAATCAAAAGCAAAGTTCATGTCTTTGTAACTGGGGACAAAAGACATCAACAAAAGGATGAAATTTATATGGTCTTGAGGTTTTGTATTGAGCATTTAAGAGAGGTTAAAGCTTCCAATTTTATCGAAGATGAGTTGAATTAGATTTGAAATGATTTAGAGTGGCTCAGCTTTATAAGTTGGAGTTGTAAATCTGAGAGGACCTTCCGAAGCAGTTTGAAGGAGATTTCTCCAACCTATTGCATGACAGTTCAAATGATCATCCACCTGTATTTTTTAGATGACTCATTAAGTCATTTAACAAGTCTAATGACTAAAAGTGAATGTGAATTTATGCTCATTTGGTTAAGTTCAATAAAGCTCCTACTGGTTTATCAATAAATAAATAAAGCTCCTACTGCTAACTTATTCAAATATATAATGTAACTTCTCTGAAGTTCCTAAAGTGGTTTGCAAGAAATAAGTAGAGCTTTCCTTGCAGGCTGTATCTAGCATTCCAAGAACCACTACTGGATGCAGCACTGGCAACATCGTACTCAACAACCAAAACCAGAAACTCGATTGGGGCTACCATGGTTTTGAGAGGATCTGCAAAACTGACATTTTCTCAAGGAAGTAATCTGTCCTAGTGACTGTATTTATTTAATATGTTATAAAAATTGTACATGGCATTTTTTTAGTATATGGCATTTTTTTCCTGCAATAGGAAACAGAATCTCATTCGCTAAACCAGAGATTGGTTATAACAAGATCCATTTGTATATGTAACTTTTTTTTCTTTTTTTAAATTTTTTAGGAGTGTATGTAACTCTTGAAAGTTGAAATTTGCCTTTGTTACTGTTGTGCAACTTAATTGAAAGCATTCTTGTATTTGATCTTATAAGCAGCAATCATGACATTGGTGTACCATTTACCAAGTAATAATATTTGCTGTCAGTCATTATGGTATTTTAAAGGGGGCAAAGGTGGAACGGTAAGTTTTTTATGCACATGATAAAAGGCATCAGCAAAGAATCATCAAAATAAATAAATAGCAACAATTAAATATAAATGCAAGAACTTGGTTCATTAGTATGATCTCACAGGAGTTCCAACTTTATCTGCATCTCAGTTATTTCTTAAACAGGCTTGTGGTAAACTACATTGCCAATTTTGTTAGGAACCTCCTAATGGGGATGCAAAGGAATTGTAGGGGAATGTATGAGAATTGTAAGGGAATTGACTTAATTGAAGGTGATCACCCTCCATACTCCATAGAGAAATATTAAGAATAGTGACGAAGCCATATTTAGACCGAAGGGGCCTTGGCCCCCATAATTTTTATGAATACACAGGACCGTTCTTATGAGCTTGATTGTTTCTTTTCTTAGTTTTGTGTCTGGGAAAATTTTTCTAGTTTTGTCTGACTGACTTGTTTTCTAAATCTTTTTGTACTTTACAGAATTTTAAGTCCAAAAATATTTTAATATTTGCTCTAATTCCAAGAGATCCCCATGTGTATGGTTTAAAAACATTACGCTCAAAAAAAAACTGATGAATGATTTAAAAAAAAAAAACTAATGGCTTTCCTTCTCTAGTTCTTGTATTCTTTATTTTTTAATAAATTAAAACTATACTATTTTGATGAATGATAAATATAGTATATTATATCGCATATAAATATAATACATTATTATTAATTTGACAAAAATATATGATTGGTTATTCACTTATTGGATTATATTCTTTCAATGATTGTAGTATTTTATTTATAATTCTATTCTAGACTATTGTACATAGAAAAATGCTATGTTCACAACATTTTACTATACTTTCACAATATTGCTACTTAAGATTTGTTTTGAAAATGTTGTAAACGTAGCACTTCTCATTATACATAATATAGATGTAATATATATATATATATATATATATATATATATATATATATATTAATATATAGAGGAAAATTTTATGATCTCATTTTTACTTGGCTCCCCCAAAGATAAATTCCTAATTCTGCCATTGATTAAGAGAGAGGAAATGTACTAAGCAATCAATTAGTTTATTCATCAATATCTAATGTTGAAATTACAATCATGTACTTATAGAAGACTAGCTCTAATCTTATTGGTCTACATGACTTAAGATAATTAACTAATTAAATGAACTTGTGCTCTAAGAATTACGCCATGTGTTAAATGAGGTACATGTGTACTCAATTCCCAACTAACTTATCCTTATCTCAATCAACCAACTTGCTAACTAACTAAAGGGAATACAACAATTACTAAGAGATTACAAGGCATATGGTATAATTTGGGGTTCCTAACAAATTTACTATTTATGGCATGCTGACAACATTTGCAATTTCAAACTCACAAGAATGATATAAATCTAGTGCTTGGTGCTCCCCTTAACAGAGAATGCATTCCAAAAAAAAAAAGTGCAGATGGTTCAAATACAACCCATAGCCCTGCAAAAACCGAATAAAAGTATATATGAAGTCAATGTAATTGCAGTTCCATCTCTCAACACGAGGTTCTTAGACATTTTTGAGTTTGAATTCCTTATCTTCAAGGACTGTTCTAACCATCTTATATCATTGCAATTGTGTTTATCACATCTAACATATCCACTTCATGATAATTGCTCTTTATCATGATGCAAGATACCAATTGATTTTGGAGTATATTAAAGGAAGATCAAGAGGAGTAAGCTCGATTCAAGATAGAAGTTGCTGTCTACATGCTGAAGCTGCTATACGACTTGCAATTCTATATTCCAGCTGTAAAGCTACAAGTAGTTTTGCATAATAACTTAGTATTTATGGAGACAACTGTCAATTACTAAAATGTATTAGTGGGACTTGTAGTTAATTCTATTGGGTGTGGTTTACCTTCAATACTTTTTAAAATGGACATTTCCTGTTATTTTAAATATACACTAGCAAGTGGTAGTAAGTTCTAATCTCCACATTTTATTTAGTTAATGGGTGATGTGACAATTTTTCATTAAAATAAAAGGAGATTCCAGTTAAAAAAGTACTGGAGATAAGTCAAACTCAATTTTATTATATTAGCTGTTAGGAAGTTGTTAAGCAGTTAGCAAATATCTGGTTAGTTTCTTCATCTGTTTTTGTATGCAGACACTGGTTTTATTATTATTCATTAACATTTTAGCCTCTGAAATCCTAAAGCAATTACTCCCTCAAATTCTAACAAAATAGACAGGATTTGTTTTAGGTTAATTTATTCAACAACAAGAAATATTATCGGTTAAGCGAAATAGGGGTCAAACCTTTTTTTTATAGGATTGAGGCCACCTTAACCTTTGCCTATTTGGTATTTTTTTAGAAATTTTTTTTTTAGATACATTAGAATTTCAATTATGATGTTTGTTTCTCAATGCAACTTTACAACTAAGAGCCAAGTTAACCAACCAACCAAAAAAAAATTAAAAATTAAAAATATGCAAATTACAAAAATAATCAATTGTTTGTCCAGAAAATGATAATGGGCCTTGACATCGGCCCAAAACTGTGGGCCCATGAACGTTCAGAGAGGCAACACTGTGGTCCTCAAGGGGACGACCGAGAGAGAGAGAAACAGTGGTCCCCGAAATAATCCAAGCTCTCGGGGCCCAGCTCTCTTTCTCCCAAACCATGGTTAGAAACACACCATCGATTCGAGTTTAGCTTCTTCGCTTCAGGTTAATCTCCAGATCCGCTCAGTCCACTTCTTCGAATTTTGATGAACCAAAAAAGCTAGAAGAAAAATTCTTTCAAATCCGACTCAAAAATTCGTGTTGGATTGGATTTGTTTGGTTTGATTTGATTCTGGATCAGCTCGAAGAATCTGTGAAAATTTTGAGGATCCAAATCTTAGAGAAATAATCGCGTCGTCTTCGTCGCTAAAAAGAGCGAAATTGGAGAAGAAGAAAGAGAAAATGGAGACTCAGAGGATCATAGAGTTTCCGCACAAAAACATGGATAAGCGCCCAAGGAAGAGACCGCGTTTGACTTGGGACATGCCTCCTCCTCTTCCTCCTCCAAAGGTAATATTTGTATTTCTGTATGGATTTTTGCGATCCTTGAATATGAACCATAGTTCAAATTTGCTACAGAGTTTCTAATTCTTCGCTTTAAACGAATTATATTTTTTAATTTACAAGAATAATTTTGTGGAAAATTTTGGTTTTTTTTTAAAAAAAAATACTATATATCTGTCTGTAAATTACAGAATTGCGATTTAGGTTACTTATTTACACGAATTGTTGATGTTAATTTATTTGAGCTATTGTTGTTATTTTGGTAATGCAGGTAATTCCAGGGATGTACTGTGGGCAGGAGTTTGGGGGGGCGGCGGCAATGCCTAATTATGGGTATGCTTCATCTATGTTTTACAGGGGAGTGCCTCCAAATGGCTCCCCTCCTTGGAGACCGGACGATAAAGATGGTCATTTTGTTTTCGTGGTTGGAGAAACTTTAACTCCTCGATGTGAGTTATCCTTTTTCAATATAGAATTGGAATATATTGCAATGTGCTTGTTTTTTGCTTGTGAAGTTGCTGAGTTGTGATGATAGCACTATAGGACACTGCCTGAAGAGCTTTCATATTTTTCATTTGGAAAAATGGTTTTTTGATAAGTTGTGTGGAAAATTTGTGGAAACTCTTGTAATGTGGCTTCCTGATTCTAACTTGGATCTGTGTTAAAGAGTTTGGATCTCCATTTGTTGTATTATGACTAAAACCTTGACAATCTGTTTTTCAAGTTTGAAAAATATGTATAATCCTTCTAAGTCCTAACATGGAATCGTTCATGCGCTCATTTATGCCATTGTGTTTTTCGTGGATTGACTTGTGTCTTTTTCTCATTCTGATTCTTGAGTGCTACTCATAACTTGCTTACCAGTGACTGACCTTTTCTCATCATAATTGCAGACAGGATTATTGGCAAAATGGGTGAAGGTTAGTAGTTCGATAAATTTTTCATTTGTCCTTAAATCTTTTCTATGTTTTGAATTTCATTAGTCTTTTATGAAGTGATTTCCACTTTATATGGAAATTTGTAAATGTTATCTATTTCTTTTTTCCTTTTTTTTTAAATTTTATTTTTAGGTAATGGAATGAGTAGATATTTCATGTACACAGGATGTGTACACAAATTCTCCTAAAAACTAACAAATATGAAAGAATTTCATTTGGAAAGAGAGGGTGTGTAGGAATTCTACCATTGAATATATATCACTAGCTCCAAGAATCGTAGACCATTCAAACAACAATCTCTCGAACAAAGTTTTCACTTTTCATCTACACAACTGAGACCTCCACATCAGTAAAAGTATGATTGTTCCTTTCTATCCATATTACCCACATGAATCATATGGGAGCTATTAAATATTGGATCTTAATGTTCAGTGATGTTTATAATCATCTCTGTGATCTTTTACTCGGAACTTATGTAGGGACATTTGGGCAAGTCTTGGAATGCGTCGATAATGAAAAGAAAGAAGTTGTGGCTATCAAAGTTGTCCGTTCCATACACAAATATCGAGAAGCAGCTATGATTGAAATTGATGTCTTACAGAGGCTCGCTAGACACGATGTTGGTGGCACCCGGTAAGGATGTTCTCTTTTTCCCATATTGGCTGTAGTACTTCAAAGTGATTTTGGTATAAGTGGTTTCATTCTTTGCAGTTGTGTGCAAATACGGAATTGGTTTGACTATCGTAATCATATTTGTATTGTAAGTATTTATTGGTACTTCTGATTTGATTAATTTGAAGGGGCAATGTATGTTCCTTCATGCCTGAATATTCTGTGAGTTAAAGAACTTGCGGATGAATTTAAATGGTTTCAACAGGTATTTGAGAGGCTTGGACCAAGCTTATACGATTTTCTTCGCAAAAACAGCTACCGTTCATTTCCCATTGATCTTGTTCGGGAGCTGGGCAGACAACTTTTGGAGTCTGTAGCATGTGTGTGGGCAATTCTTGCACCATTTTATCTGATTCATTCTACTTGATGCTCAAATATATTTAAAATGATACTGAGATTTGGGCATCTATTTACTTCATTTCCATTTTAAAAAGATTTCTCCATTTTCAAACCCAAACTTTTTTTTTTGGGGACAAGTGAGGAATTGATGATTTAGAAGATAACTATTTTCATTTGTTGACTCATTTGACTTGTTTATGTTGTAGTTATGCATGAATTGCGCCTGATTCACACTGATTTGAAGCCAGAAAACATTCTTCTTGTTTCCTCTGAGTATGTCAAAGTGCCAGATTATAAGGTATTGTTTGATTAAACTTGTTCTTTGTCTAGGCATATCATTTTTATTTTTGAATTTGAATGTCTGATCAGAGGAAGGCTGTTAACTAAATAAATACCTTATTTGACCTGATGATACAATTATTATATAATATTAGATAATAAGACAATTATACAATTATTATATGAAATCTGTTTTTTAAAACACAGATTTTTTAAAGAGGTACTACGTGATCTCATGTCTTATTTTGATTGGAAGACATGGGTGAATTTTGTGCTTTTGAGCCTGATTATTGGTTGAATTCAAAGCCTGATATTTCTTTTGTTCTTCAATGGCTGCAATTAAGTTTCTATCACGGTCAACAAAAGATGGTTCGTATTTCAAGAATCTTCCCAAGTCAAGCACAATTAAACTCATTGACTTTGGAAGTACTACATTTGAACATCAGGATCACAGTTATGTAGTGTCAACTCGTCATTATCGTGCACCAGAGGTTATATTGGGTAAATATTATTCCCTATAACACTACTGCAGTCAGTGTTCTGCTTCATTGCTTCTAGATAATTTTCGCTGTGGGCAATATCTGCAGGTCTTGGATGGAACTATCCTTGCGATTTATGGAGTGTGGGTTGCATACTTGTTGAACTTTGCTCTGTAAGTACCCTTCTGTGTATAGGTCCCCGTTCGTTTACAGTGTAGTCAAATTGACTTGATAAATTTAACAGTCACACATTCTACTGAGTATTGTTTTCGGTGATTCATTTGGGAGGTTTAATGTGGAAACTGACCTTTTATGATATGTGGCACACTTGAAACTCTTCTTCCACTGCTGAAATTTTCCATTGTTGTCTTTCATGTAATGTGAATGCTGGGGGCATCTAATTATTGTCTAGAACATTCATTGCAAAGATATTCTCATTGAATTTTATGAAATGGAATGTTAATGGTGAAGATTGACTTTGGAGCTATTGCTTTTATTAATATACCTGAAGCTAATTTAATATTTATATTTGGTTTTAGGGTGTTTTAATTATAGGAATTTTGGACTGCTTCTATATTTGGCTATAGAGTTTGGATGCATGTTACCTTTTAAATCCCTCTATCATTTATGAGCAGGGAGAGGCACTTTTTCAAACACACGAAAACTTGGAACATCTTGCCATGATGGAGAGGGTTTTGGGTCCAATACCCCAACATATGGTGCTTAGAGCTGAGTAAGAGTGACTATATTGTTCTTTCTGCAATGTTTCTCAGTTTCCTACGTGGGTGAAGTTCTTATGTTTTGTACTTGTCCCTGTCTTCATGTAGCCGTCGTTCTGAGAAATACTTCAGGAGTGGTGCACGATTAGATTGGCCTGATGGTGCAACATCAAGGGAAAGCATGAGGGCAGTTTGGAAATTGCCCCGCCTGCCGGTAATCATTCAGAATTTGCAGCTTCAGAATTGTTCATATAAATTTGGACCAGATTTGTCCATTATATTTATCTTTTACTTTGATGTTTTTCTTCAGAGGGGTTTATAAGATGTAAGAGTACAGTAATGCTTACTAGGAGTCTTGCATAACCAAGTGATCCTCAATAGCCCTTCTTAGGTTGATGTACCTGCACAGACCTTGCTAAATTCTGACTAGTTGGTTACTCTACCCAGCTTTTCTCTGTAAAAAGGCTGAGATTTCAGTTGCTATATAAGCATGCATTCACCAATTGTTGTCTCTATCTGAACCATACTAACTAGTTTGTAATTTGTAGGATCTCGAAACATAAGTCTCATACCATCTTGAAATGGACTTACTGAATTATCTATTTGAAAATTTTCTTTATTTTCACCCCAGTTCTGCCAATTTGCATCCAATATTTATTTAATCTTCTGTTGTTTTTTCTGCAAAGGCTAATAAATAAAAATTGATAAAAAAAGAAAGTCAATTGATTAGGTTCTGACATGTCAAAACACTTACAACTGTGCTAAACTAGCTTGTAATCTGTAGGATCTCAAAACATCAATTCTCATTACATCTTGAAATTGAGCTGCTGATATAGAAAATTTTCTGGAACTTCATTTTTCACACTGGTTCCGCCAATTTGATCCAATATTGTATTTTATCTTCTGTTAATTTCTGTCCTCATAGATAAATAAATAAATAATTATTAAAAAAAATCAATGGATTTGGTTCTGTTATAAAAACATTTGCTACGATGCTTTCTTGAATTACCTAGAGAAATAATACTAGTTTAGTTTGCTGCCATGTTATAACTTGGACAAACTTGTATATGGAAGATTTCTTTGAACCTTTTTTAATTATACACCATCTTCCATGTGTAATCATATGAACATTGAACCCTCTGTTGCAGAACCTAATAATGCAGCATGTTGATCACTCTGCTGGCGATTTGATTGATCTCTTGCAAGGGCTCCTACGTTATGACCCAGCAGATCGTCTGAAGGCAAGAGAAGCACTTGGACATCCCTTCTTTACTAGAGATCCAAGGAGATGTGCGTACCCCTTGTAATTGGAAGTCCTCATTCATGTTAAGTTGAGCATGAGCCATGTATGTCTGACATACTTGTGTTGTTTTGATTGTGTGGTCATTATACAATCATTACTGTATATTTTTAAGCGTCTTCTCTTTCCCTCGTGTGCCCATTAGTTTGTTTTACTGGTTTCTTTTTTGTATGGTGATCCCAATTGACCTGTCCATCAAAAGCTCAGGTTTCTTTGTTGTGCTAATTAGGAGAAATAGAAAGTTCATTAGTTCGCTGTTGGATTACTTTGGTGTGGTGTTTAGTGTATCATCAGTACTAAATCTGAAATGGGTGAACAACTTGCAATGATTTAATTCGGTTTAGAGAGGAAGCCTGGTTGGTTAATAATGTTTCTTGTTTAGCAGAATTGAATGTGGATCGACGACCTGGAATGGCTCTGCAGAGGAGAGGCTTCATTTCATATTATCAATGTTGAATGAATCAGCTAAGTAAATGCTATTCTCCTTTACCTTTGAGAGTATAACCTGGTTCCTTTTGAAAAAGGGTGGGAGGCCACATATGCATCTCTCTTGTTTGGTTGATGAGAGAAAATGAAGGGCAAAGAAAATGGAGTGATTTTCCATCTCTTATGTAATAGGGACATGATAGAATATTCAAATAAACTACCTTTTCTATGCTTTCATTATTTTTCTCTTCTCAACCAAATAAAGGAAATTTATATTTATTTATCATCATTTCCCTCTTTCATGTTTTGTGCCAAACACATTGTGGAAAGCTAAAATAATTTCCATCTTCTCACTTTTCATTCTCCCAACTAGACAAAGTCAGGTGGGTTGAACTGTAACTTAATCAGGGTTTGATTGTATCACTCTCTCCCTTTTTACATTGTTAGTACATATTATGTATTAAATGTGGATGGTCATGAAAAATGTGGATTGTGGATATTTTGTATGGAATATACATTAAGGAGTGTGAAACAATAATTTCTCAACTTGATTGGTCCCATGCAAAAGCCTCATTGGTTTTAGGTGGTTGAAAGCGAAAAAAATTTAGCTTGAATATCTTCTTCCTCCAATCCACTGTGTGACAATCAAAGAGACTGCATGTGTAATTTTAGTCACATGATTTTTATAATGAGTATTGTGACTTGTTTAAATAATACACATAGATAGTCTTATAAATCATCACATAATGGGTTTGAGGAGATTTCTCCAAATTGGTTTGGAGCTAAATCATTGTCCATTAAAAACAATAATTTTTAGGACAAAGTTTGGCTCCAAATGTGTTTGAAACTATCTTTTCCAACTCATTATTTGGCAAATTATAAAACTATCTATGTATATTATTTAAACAAGTCACATGACTCATTAAAAAAATTATGTGACTAAAGCTACACATGGATGGTCTTCAACGGCCACATGATAGGATGAAGCAAGAAAACTCCAAACATGTTTGGAGTCAAAACTTGTTCCTAATTTTTAAATCAAACATCATGTCTACATCCTTGAAAGTTATTGCTTGACTGACTTGATATGGTTGAGTATTACTTGTAAGAAAAAAAAAAGAATAATTTTTTTCTTGAATAATACTGTATAATTAACAAGAGAAAAGAAACTGCACATGAGGAGAGCCAGTTTCAAGTTCTAACTTCCAACAGACTCCTTGGGCCCCAGGAAAAAATAGGGACGAAGGAGATAGGAGTGTTTCCCTCAAAATTTACAAAGGAATGTTTATAGACCTATCAATAAAGGAGTTCAAAATCACTTGATTGCAGTGATGTATCTATGGAACAGTGAGGAGTTGTTGAGTTCTGAATTGATTGGATTACATCATTACATTAAGAGCATCTTCTTACAATATTACAAATTTATGTCCCAGCTCCAATGCTTTCTCCACTGCTAGGTAAGCTACTTTGGCTTCTGCTACGGGGGATCTTGGTCTTTTGCAATTTTTATCCATACAAAGATAACATCTTACATCTCCCTTATTAAGATTCTTGCCCATTGTTGCAATATTATTCACAAGATATGGTTGTGAATAATATGAATTTATGTGTTTTATCTTTAGGGAGCCTTAGTTTTTCTTCAGCATGTATGATCAAACTCATCCAATTATATAATTGAAGTACATGTCAAAAAATTTGACGTGCAACACAAGTCTGGAAAGTTCCGGACTTGGACTTGTTGCTGTCGATTCCAACCAATTAGTACCATTGTATTAATTAAGGCTGAAGAGTCTATTATAAGGACATGTTCAACTCTGCAAATAATAAAGTACGAAAGAAAGCAAATTGGTTGGCATCGACAGCAACAAGTCTGGAAAGTTTGGATCGTCTTTTCTGGACTCTTTTAACAGTCGTCTCACATGGTGTTGGGGTCACTCATGCAGGTTTTGTGTGCGGAGGACATTCACATAGTCTAGACTCTCTTACATGAAAATGAAATCAGTACAGTACATCTCAATTATGGCTTTTGTCATTCTCTCTCTCGCCAGTAGTTCATACTTCATCCCCTTCTTCCACATGGTGTTGGGGTCACTCATGCAAGTTTTGTGTGCGGAGGACATTCACATAATCTAGACTCTCACATGAAAATGAAATCAGTACAGTGCCTCTCAATTATGGCTTTGGTCATTCACTCTCTCGCCAGTAGTTCATACTTCATCCCCTTCTTCCACATGGTGTTGGGGTCACTCATGCAAGTTTTGTGTGCGGAGGACATTCACATGGTCTAGACTCACATGAAAATGAAATCAGTACAGTGCCTCTCAATTATAGCGTTTGTCAGTCACTCTCTCGCCAGTAGTTCATACTTCATCCCCTTCTTCCAGATCTTAGGCTTTGGATTCCTGGAACCAAAAAAAGAAAAAGAAAAAAAACAAACAAACAAACAAAAGTTTTTTTTTTTTAATGAGAAAAAAACGAAAGTACATATACGCAAAGTGTACGTGTCTTTGCCTTCCTTGGGCCAGAGTATGTCTGTCCTATATTTTGGGCACAAAAATGAAGAGATGTATGGTACTTCAGGGTCTCATACAAAAAATACGGTACTTGAGGGGGTTAAAATCTGTTTGATTACAGTTTATTTTACTGAAAATTAAAAATTTATTATTAAAATTATTATAGTAAAATAATTTTTAAAACAAAAACATTGTAGAAAACTTTTTTTTGACCGGAAAAAGGTAGAATAGGTATATTTAAATGAATAAAAGTACAAAAGGTCTAAGCAAGGTTTTTTTTTTTTTTTGACTGGAAAAAAGTAGAATAGGTATATTTAAATGAACAAAAGTACAAAAGGTGCAGGCCAGCTGTATGGCTCAGGACACTGTAGCAAATTTTAATAGTGCGTTATTCACAAGTTGCAGCTCCATGAACAGTACTGTGGGGTAACTAAAAAACGCAAACGCAACATTGGGGGAGAAATGCTGTATCCAAGCGTTATCGGGTCCGTTTGGATTGAGCTTATTGTTACTGAAACTGAAAACTGAAAACTGAAAATACTGTAGCAAAATAATTTTTAAATGTGTGAAAAGTACCGTGGGACTCATTTTTAATACTTTTTAATGCGTGAACAGTGTTACTACAGTACATAAACAGTACTGCTACAGTGCAAAACAGTAATTTTTGTCCACCAAAGTCAACATATGCGGGCAAAAGAAAAAAAAAAAAAAAAAAAAAAAAAAAAAAACGCCAAACCAAAACGTGGACGCAGGATTCCTTGGAATCCAAACGCCCTCATTATGCAAAGTTAGATTCATGTACTTAAGTACCAGTAAGAGGGTTGAGGGTTGAGGATTGTAATAATTGTCTTATTCGATTGAGTAAGGCTACAAACATAATAATTTTCATAATATTTTTTTTTTACCGTTATGTATGCAAGTTTTTTTGAATTCTTATTTCGATTCATCATTTACATTACCTTTTTAATCTACTAATAAGTGAAATCTTTTGTGCCTAACTTATTGGGTTTGATTCGATCAAACTTACAAGTTATTCATGTATGTGGCAGCCTCAATAATATAACCTTTAATGACAAGCAAGCCATGTCATTATCATTTCTGGCACTAATTGCAGGAAAATCTATTATTTTATCTGAATGGAGTAATATTTTAAGCTGCACAGAAGATTAATGTCAAGAAAGTGATCGGGTAATAATGCTTTAGCTAATACTACATTGATTAGATTTTGAAAGTCATGTACGCTATAATGTCACTTCTTCTCTGCTCTCGACTTTTCCCCAGTTGGAAGCGTGCAACTGTAATGATATAATTTTGCATCCTGCGTCAAAGTTTTATCAATCACGGGCAAGAGGGTACATCTTCTCACGCTACATTATATATATAGTTTGATAGGTAGGAAAAAATTTGATTCCTAAACATTTTTGTTGGAAACATCGTTCAAAAAATGTGAGTTAAGCTACAAGATTCTTGACCATACTACATACTAAATAAGCGCCGTAAGTTATAATATTTTGTAACTCCAACCTCCTTCTTCGTTGGAATACGAAAATTTTATGTCTTTAAATATGCTTATGAAAGATTAAAGACAATTGCACTTAGGGTGAGACTCCAAATGTAATATTGAATTTGATTTTATCAATAAACAATTGCTGGAGCATTCCTTTATGTGAGAAGGTAATGTCTTATATTAACAATAGTATTCAAGCGGTAAAGTGGAGACATGTTTCAACTTTAGGATGTTAGAAAAGATGAGACATAACTTTGATAAAATTTGAAAATAGAAAGAAGAAGAAAAAAATAATGTAGAGAAACAAAGCAGGCTTGATGGCCAACATCCCTAAAGAAAAGCTCTTAACGGCTATATATTTGCTATATGAACTATGTTACAATGAATCTATAGTAGAGTAATGTAAACCCTAGACAAATAGGATTACAAGACTTGCTAGGATTTTTTCTGCTTGCACATTAATTAGGATTATAGTTGAGTTTGACTAAGATTGGAGCTTGTTATCTTGTGTGGCATACTTTGATAACACGATAATTATCAGTTGTTCCAAATATATAAGATATTTGGAAAGAATGAACCCCAAGGGTTGGTCTAGTAGTTCCCAAAGCCTCATGAGATCAAATGAGGTTTGGGTTCAAAACCCCTAGGCATTATCTTGGGTTACACTCAAGGGATTCATCCCTATGATTACTTGATATATATGGAATAGGAGAATTATATACACCCAAGAGAATAATTAGATGTTCAAAAAATTCTAGACACCCACATTTAGTCAAAAAGAAGTATTAAGAAACAGAGAATTGAATAATTTATAATAGGACTAAAAGGTTAAATCAAGTTTTTGAAAATAAGGTGAAGGTGGGACTCACTCTCAACCAATTAGGCGACAGGTATTTTTGTGGGCGTGAGGGGAAAACAAAGATTCTAGTAACACAAAGTTTTTGTCACGACTGTCTATGTGGCAAACTGTGAGTAGTTGAGAAAATGTTGTGGATCTATGTGAATTTGATAGACAACTAGTTATAGTCCGCCATGTATGATAATTATGGCAAAAATTATTACTTTTTATGTGGAACTAGAATTACTTAGAGAAAAAAGAAAAGAAAAATAGAATTAGAGCAAACATTGCTTCTAATTTAGTGTTCAAGGTCTCTCTAGTGAAGTAATTAGCAGCCACCATGATGACGTCTGATTATTGAGGAATTTTGATTCTTTCACCCATGATTCATGATTCATGAATTCAAAATTTCCAAATATTTTTGAGTCCTTAACCAATTTCAACATCACTATGTGCATGCTGTCGGTACCAAATCAAAATGCACTATCTAAACTATTTAACAGCACATAATTTACTCCACCACCTTTTTCCAAGGTATCTAAATTTTACATTCATATGTATACTGCATATATACGAGTACTAAGTTACTAAGGTCTATGTTCATCAAAAAAAAAGTTACTAAGTCTATAGAAATTTTTAGGAGAAAAGAGACACGTTTATTTTTTGGTATAAAAACCATATTAAAAAAAATTTAATAATAAGATTTTCTAATAATCTAATTTATAAATTAGGTTAAGTTGAAATTCTTTTTTTTTTTTTTTTTGCAATAATTCATGGTTACATGCAATGGAAGAGAGAGGATTTAAAACTCGAATCTCTTGAAAACAACAAAAGGTACAAATCAATTGAACTAGACATCTCCTAACCAAGTTCAAATACTTTAGTATGTAAAGCACATTGTTTCCAAAACATAGCGCGTTTAAAAATTTGACTTCAAACTCACCTCTTACGATTATACTCATTTACTTTTCTTTAAAACAATCCAAGATCTTTAAAGTAAAAAAAAAAAAAAAATGCCATTCCCCTTACAATTAGGGTTAGGTCGAGTTGAAAATCCCATTAAATCTAACCCACTTTAATCCGGTTTGTGTTTGGATTTGGAAATTAGCTAGCTTATTTTTTAAGTCACTTTTTTTCTCATAAATTAGCTAACAATTTTTTTTTTTTTAATAGAGCAAATAAGTTCCTAGCCCACCTTGAAATATAAGAGTAAAATATTTTATGTATGCTTTTTTTTTCCCTTTCCTTCTTTAGCTTCTAAGTACACATTAGAACCTTTAATAGTACTATCTATTCCCACCACCACACACATTTGGCGCGATGGTCACTCCACAAGTATAAGTGCTTGTGGGGTGTGAGGGACAAAGGCTAGGATTCAAATCTTCGTGAGAGAGCTTCACACACATATACACTTAGATTAAACTAGAGTAGAATTTTTATTTAGTATCAAAAAAGTACCATGTGTTCCCATAAAAAAAAATATCTATTAATTGTTTAACACATAGACATCATGGATCCACCTCTTACCATATAAATCAAATTAATTATTAAATAATGTCAAAGTAGTTAGCAAATCGATCTATAATTATCTAAAATTTATAATATATTGTGGGGCCCAATGGTCTACGGGCCCGGCTCGCTCGCTTAGGGGGAGTCCACAGGTCACCAAACTAAAGGAGGCCAGGGCTCAAGCCCAAAAATGGTGAGCCCGATGTGGCTCAAAGATACGTCCGAGGACCTCTCAGTCCTCGGAAAGCCCAGAACCCCACTGACAAGAATGGGATACAGGCAAACTTGAAAGATCAGAAAATATCTCACGGAAATAGTCCTTAATACCCTTCATTGACATGACACCGCCCCAAACAGAGCCGGATTTTTAGGCTTTATGGACCATCTCTCACAATTCAGGGATTAGACTGATGGGACAGATATCTGCCCTGGAAAGATCGACCCTACACGTGGACGAGGGACGACGAACGTAGGCGAGTATAAAAGAGAATGTTATGTGACAAAAAAGGGGGACTCCCATGGAGCTTCTGGAGAAAAACTTGATGAAAGAGAGTGTCTGGATAATATACGCCGGACACCATGTAAAAACCCTCCGGCGGGTAACCGGGGACAGCACCATCGCTCCTCGGACATGATCCGAGGAGCCGAATCCTCCTAGAAACCAGATCGATGGGCCTGAATATCCAGCCCAAAGCTCTATCCCATATCGGTTCACCTCTGATCCGGCCCGAAATGTCGCCCTGTGACCCAACGCTGGCCTTTCAAGCCCACTCTCTACAAGTATTATTGTGAGGGACTTACCGCGTGCGAGCCCAACATCGCCGTCGGGCGGTTAAAGATTTTGTGTCCCTACATATATATATATATATATATATATATATATATATATATATATAATTGTTTGACTTTTAGCAGACATTCTAATATTTTTCCACACCATCTTTTTAGAGCTCACAATTTTACATGTCATTATTTTTCTATCCCTTTTTAATTGATTATAAATTATATTATATATTTAAACCCTCTATTAAAATCTTGTCACAACTTTTTTATTTTATTTAAATGGTATAATAAATAATTTCATATACAAACAATCAAACATAGTCATAGTAAATATCTACTAATAACTATCATAATTATTAAATTTCATGTTTAAGAAAAATGAAAGTGAAAAAAAAAATCATATTATGTTAAATTTTTCAGTGCATTGAACGGGTTACTAACTAATGATAATACATTTCATAAAATAAAAAACTAATGATAATACAAGTTTTAAACTTTTGTTGGCTTCTTCTTATATTGCCACATAATCTTTGAAAACCCATATTTCTCATTGAGCTTGAAATTGAATTCTATATATATCTCCAAAAAAGGTTTTTATCAAATTGTCTTTCTTTGTCTTTACAGCAGCCTTATAATGTAAAGCGCCTCAACAACTACCTTCACAGAGTTATTTGTTTTCTAAGAAGAAAAAATAGATTTGAATTCTTTGACATATAGCCAATATTTTGAAGTTTTAGATTTTCAACTACCAAACCAGTCAAAACCTTTTAAGCCTTCTTTATGTTTTCTAGCTAGATACTCTCTTGTGTATGCATATGTGTCCATATAAGAATTGGTTATTTTCGATAGCTTATGTGTATGATATAAAATAAAAAGCTAAAAATTAGTAAATTTTTTAAAATTGAAATATAAATTATTTAAAATAAAACTGAAAGGTAGTATGAGATTTATAAACAGTATATAAAATAAGCAAAAAAAAAAAAACTAACTTTTTTTTTTTTTTGAGAAGAAAAAAAAAAAAAAAAAAAAAAAAAAAAAAAAAAAAAAAAAAACTAACTTATAATCACCTTCCAAAGTCACGTAATTTGCTTTCTTAGATAAAGTTATGGAATATTGTAGCACTCTATGTATCATATGAGGTCTTTGTTGCCTCTGAGCTGCGCAGAATTTGTACAGTACCGTCAACAATTAGAGTATCTGTTTCTGTGTTCTACACTTCTACATACCGAGTTGAATTTTTTTTCCCCTATGTTCGGTTGCTGAATATAGGAAAGAAAGTACAGTCAAATATTTGCGTCTCATTTGTTTCATTTTCCTCTTTTGTTTGTTGAGAAACTAATAAGGATACGAAAATGATTTTATGTGCTGTTTTCTGAATTTTGGCATGTTTTCAACCAACTTTGTACATTTTTGAATCTGATGGTTATTTATTAGAGAAATGTTATGTCCATAATGTTTTCACAATATTTTTCACAACAAATTCTAAGTGGTGGATTGTTATTGATGAGGCAAAAAAAAGTAATTTTAATGATTGATTCAAATTATAACCAATAATAACAAATCATTTATTATTTGTTGTAAAAATGTTGTGAATGTAACACTTTTTAATTTATTATGCAAATCTATCTGTAATATTTCGGATTATGCTTGTCAAATATATCAACCCTACCATGCACCCAGGTTCGACTGGACTCATCTACACCTCTCAAACATTGGTTGCACGGTATTCCACACACCTTATGGGTCTGTCTACACTCTACACCCTTATGCATTGATTCCTCATTGGATTGTTTACTAGTTTCATTTTCAATTTTTTCTTGAATGGGTTCAGAATAGCCTCACTTAAGAGCACTTGGTATATAAAAATATAAAAACAGACAAGTATAGATTTCATACCAAAGAGTAGGGCTGTCCAGCTAAGACCCTCACCAGAAGGTACCATCTGAATCAAGGGAAACCAAACCGAAATTTGTCCGATCTAATCACTAGGTCAAATGACTTCAAGTCTCATCTTCTAGAATCCAACTTTTTGGTATACACGTGTGAGTGAATTCCTAAATTGAATAATGATGAGAATAATGAGTGGTTAATAAAACATAATTAAGCACATACCCATTGAATTTAGGTCTTTTGGGTTAAGGTGTGACGAAGTGTTCATAGTCCCTACCTAGCGGAGACAGAGCAACTCTAAACGGTCCACACATAAAGATCCTGAAGAAAAAAAAACCAACAAAGAAATGTTGCTAATGGTGCTAAAAAAACAGTGTGGTGCAACGTGGTTCCCATAGATGATGTGTTGATGAAGAAAAAAGCCCATAGGCAAGAGAGAGTGAGTAGGACTTGTTCATGACTCACGAAGAAGTCTTGGAGCCCACAGAGAGGTAGAGACTCACACGTGACTGAGAGATTGTTGGGTACACACATGTGAGTGAAGTCCCACATTGAATAATGATGAGAAAAATGAGTGGTTAATATAATATAATTGAGCACATACCTGTTAGGCTTAAGCCTTTTAGGTTAAAGTGTATCTCTATATGTTATATTAATTTTGGATTAAAGTGTGTTTCTATATGTTATATTATTCAAGGAAACTTCCCAAAGTGTTTATCTCCCCAATATAATATTGGGTTGAGTGACAAGTCTCCTCTTTCAAAATCAACTATGATTGACTATAATGGATCCAACAGAAAGCTATCGTTCTCCACCTTCAAAGCCATCATTCTTCAATGTGTGTAATTGTTCTCTGCAAATTTGGCAAGAACTATGCTAGATCTAGAAAGATCATTGCCAAATTTGGGAACATCACAGCTAGATCTAGTGAGTCTCCACTAGATATAGTAACTCTACCACCATGTGTTTTTACCACCAAACCTGAGGCAATTTTGATCAATCGGACCACCAGAACAAAGGAGCCTTGGAGGTCGATAACTCGTATTTTCACAGTCGGCAACAGGGTATGCAATTTCAAACTCGTCGTCATCAAGTCAGTTGTTGGTTTGATCTCAAAATCAACTTCAACCGACCTATGCACAGCCCTACCAAAAACAATGTAAAACTTATTTGCATTAATTTTATTCAATCAAAACAACAATTAGCGAGCATTTTCACTCAATCTTTGCTAAAGTACATTAGCGATTACCACCCATCTACATCACACCCCCTTAATTTAATTATAATGAAGTGATAAATTTGTTTATCTATTTGGGGATCTTTTCTCAATGCTTCTCTTTGGATATTTAGGCTTAGGATGAAAGTTACTCATCGTATGAACCCTTAGATTTAGTTGGGTATAGGTTTGACCTAGTCATCTTCATGTTTTTTATAGTAAGTATAGTGTAAAGAAAACTGTTCTATGATCACAACAAAATCTCACAATATTTTCACAAAAGTTGAGGTGTTAACCCGTCATAAGTCTAAAATAAAATAAATTATATGTGGGCTCACCACAGCTCAAAATAAGATTTTTGTTAAAATGTGGTGAGATTTTGTCTTGCCCACACACTTTCTCTTTTTTAAAATAAATAAATAAAAGCCTTCAAGTCTTCACCAAAACCCAAAGTTACAAGGATTTTCATTTTTCCATTGATAGCATCATCCGTTTTTTTAGATGCAATTTTAAGTGACCCCCCTTTGATCACACCCAAATGGAGAAATTTGAGGATTGCTAATCTTATAGGATTTGATTGTCTAAAGACTCTAAACTTTAAATATTAGCCTCTCTCTCTCTCTCTCTCTCTGAGACACAAGGAACACTACAAACGATGCTATTACCGTTAGGCTATCACTTGAATCTTGAATCTAATTTTTAAAAAAGTAGTATTTAAATTGGAAAAATTACAGTTCATCGTGTTGTATTAAATTTTGCATTTTATTTTCAAATTTAATTAGTTAGCTCAATTAGTAAACTCTCTGATGATTGAATAAGAAATCTGTGGTTCAATCCCTGGCTACACTAAAAAGCCAATTGATATTTTGGTTTAATGATAAAGAGTTATCATTATAAGCAGACGTCATAGGTTGAAATTAAAAAAAAAAAAACACTTATCCCTTGTAAACTTGTCATAAATTTGTCCTATAAACATTTCATTTGTTACAATCTAACCCATAAAATTTAGAATAAAATGAAATCTTTAATGAGTTGTTGGATTGAATCCTAACACTTTCACTTTAGTCTAAATCTTATAGTTTCAAATGAAACACTAAAAAGTTTGTGGAATTGAACTTAATAAAACCGAAACAATAGAGGCTATTTTTGCATATTGCAAATTTCCCGTTTAAATTTTTGAAGCTACTTTGCAGGGATAAAAAGATTCTTCGATAATGTTACCTAAGTACTGCTTTGTTGGCATATGATATATCGACAAGTACATAATGTTATTTTCTGGCGTCATGGTACCGTACTCTACTGCTCTCACAATGTCTGGGAAATATAAAAGAAAATGCCTGGAGTGCGTAAATAAACAGCCGCAGCAAAATATGTCACTGTCACTTCTAAGCTGTAAATTGGGCTAATTGCACCAGCAAATATGATTTATTTATCATTATTTGAAAAGTAATATTTTAAGCTGCATAGAAAAATTATATATTTACGATCAATTCTTACATAGTCCAGGAGCACTGCTCCGAGCTCTCATAAAGGGGATGAGCCCCATGTAGATCCCATGTGTGGATATATTGGGAGGTTCAACTATCTAAATTTTTTCTTATGTCTACATAGAAGAGAGAATCATCAATTGAGAGGTTCAACGGTGACTTTATAAATTCTTTGTAGAGTAGTTATTAAGAAATTTAAATTATAGGAAAATCTAAAAAGTTAGAATTTGAATATATTGGCATTACAAAAAAATAAAACACGCTAATACCTTAAGTTTTACAATTCTCTTTCACTAACAAAATGAAAAACAAAAAACAAAAAAACAAAAACAAAACAAAAATAATTGATGAAAGAAAAAGTGAGAACTAAGAATGCTAAGATGGGGTAATAAAGTGAGAGAATGTTTGAAATGATGAGAGAGAGAGAGAGAGCAACGAATGATACTTGTTGCGACTGTGAGCTTGGCCGTTAAGGAGAGCACTACTTGTGTCATCAAGGAGAACTCATGATCTCAATATATCTTTTTGCTCCGTTTTTTAGGAAAAATGAAATTATGGATTATTTTTATAAAATGAGTTGAATGAGTTACAAATATAAATAATTATGATTTTTTACTATTTTTTGTTTTTGAATAGACTTTTTGTTGAATATTTTGGTCATTTATTGTTATTTGAACTATCTTTACTATTATTTGGGATTTTATTTATTATTTGAGAGATTAAGGATTATGTTTGAGGAGTCAAAATTATTTTTGTTTAATCCAAATTCATGGAATTATCAAGTCAGGGTGTTTAATTTTTTTTTTTTTAAGGTAGACAAAACGCGTTAGTTAATATATATTTATATATTTCATATGAATACCCTAGGGCCTAAGCTCAATGTAGTGACGTTCAGCCACCTAAGGACAACACTTTACCCAAAAACTGAAGGAGTTTGAGCACAGTTATATTATATTAATCACTAATTCCTATTATCATTTATCAGGATACTTACTCATATGAATGTTCCAACAATTAATATAAAACAGTAATAGATGATTTCGGGAGGTGGAATAGACTCAGTAAAGTCGACAGAGGGATAATGTTATAGCTTACGAAACTCACGAACACTACAATGTCTCACTCACATAAGTCATAACCTGCTTAGAATAATAGAATGATAATTGATAAATCACACCGTGAGTTGGAAGGGCTTAATTATGGATTTCCATTTCTCCCTTCATCAAAGTTTTATGAAGATGATCTAAAAAACAAACAAAAAAAAATTATCAATATGCTTAGATGCACCTTGAAATATTTAATTGGGGTCAAGAGGATCTTAGAGTTCATCTTTTTTTGGGATAAGATCCCCTTTATTTTTTTAACAAATATGAAATAAGTTGTAACTTGTATTTATTAAATTTTGTAAAGTTTATATGAGTTTTTTAAAAAACTATTGGATTTCTTAAATCTTATATATCTTATATCTGAATTAAAATTATAAGGGACTGGAGGATTTAAATAGGAGTTAATCATTTCCCATATTTTTTTAAGTCACCACACATTCTTAAAGATAAGATAATCAAATAAGAGAAGTAGAATTTATATGAAGAATTTGATAAGATGTGGAATGAAATGACTTATTGTACTTAAATGGTGGCTAAAAATGTACTTAGAGAATCGAACGAATATAGGTAACCAACTAAAGGAGACTTAATGGTAGAATAAGGAGGTCCAAGCAACAATTAGTTAAAGAGAAAGCCATAGAAACTTACCTAAATATAAAGACAATGTTGCTTATGAAAATTATAAAGTATCAAAGAGGAATGCAAAAATATAAATATAAATATAATTGACCAATACGCTAAATGTAAGGCTTATGATAAATTATGTAGCAAATTGGAGACAAGAAATGAAATTAAGAAACTTAAACGGTGTCCAATGCATTAAAGATGAAGATGAAAGAGTGTTAGTAAAAGAGATATTTATTTTTATAAACTTTTTAGTGGAAGTGATACAAAATATTGGAGCGAATTGAGTAATCTAGTGGAGGATAGAAAGTGTAGGTTTATTTGAAGAATTAGGTTGACTGAGGTAAAAGATGCATTGAAGAGGACCAATATGGAAAAAGTTGTGGGACCGGAAGCAATCCCATTTGATGTCTAGAAGTGCTTTGATGATGTGAGTGTATTTTGTTTGACTAACCTTATCAATAAGATCTTAAGTGGAGGAAAAGTACTGTAATATCTATTCACAAGAATAAGGAGGATAATCAAAATTATACAAATTACTATAGAATTCAATTTATGAGTCTCACTATGAAATTTTGGGAGAAAGTGATTGAATATAACTTATATAAGTTAAGACTTAGGATACAAACAAAATATATATATATATATATATATATATATATATATATATTGGAGAATCAATTTTGTATTATGCTAGGATGATCTACCAGGGAAGTTGTAGGGTCACGTTTCGGGGCCTAGGCCCAACAGGTATGGAGTTCTGGTCCAAGGAGCCCAAGACAATGAATTTGTAGAGAGCGGGTTACAGAACTAGGCCCTAACAAAGTGAGTGTTAGTTAACTTTGGGCCATGCAACAATTGAACATAAGAAAATCTCCTTCACGTCCATTGGATATTCAGTCCGAGGATACGTATGGGGTGCACCTCTATTCCTAATCAAAGGCTATGGTCTTTCTCTCCTTCTTCTGCTCTAAGTTCTTCTTTTTTCCCCCTCCTCCTCTTCATAGGGAGTCCCCTCTCTTATATAACCCCATTGAAGTCATCAGAACCTTACACTTGTTGATCATCTGGACCTTCAATTGAGTGCCCCATCCCATCAGACATTTCCCCTATCTTTCTGTGAGTTGTAGTAGCCAAGGTAACACTGTTCGCTAGTCCCCTCCACATTAATGCGGCCAGAAAAGCAGCTGCCATGCATTTAATGTAGCAGCTGTGGTCTCTCCCTTAACATCCCATACTCTCTTCCCTCTCACAGGCTTGTGGGACTCATCCCTGCTACTAATACTCGTTGGAGTCGTTCTTTATTACTGGTAGGGTGCATGTTTGAGTCATACTTAGTACGTCCGAGGAGACACTTCTCCTCGGACGGCCTTTTAAACAAGTCTAGGCCCATAAGGATTGGGCCGGGAGCCCTTTTGGCGCCCACACCTTCTCCTCGGACACAGTCGAATTCTATATAGGGCCCAAGGCCCATTGTTTGACCTGGGGACTTTACCCCTACAGAAGTTATTTTCTTATTTTGAGAATATTATATTATATTTCTCTACTTATCATTTTCTTAATTAATTAAGCATTTGTTTACTTATATTAATTGATGTTTTTGAAATTAATAACCTTTTATTTAATCTTCTTCCTTAGACTAAAATCTTGACTTTACCTATTTTCAAAAAGAAATCTTGACTTCACCACTAAATTTAGAATCTCTTGCTTGACAAGGTTTCCAACCAATAGTCCTTCCAAGTGCTATTCGTCACCATCAACACCCCAAACTCAACATCATGGTCATCTCATATTTCATCATCTCCTTGCTACTGCCATCTCTTGAGGACCATATATGGCATCGCACTTGCTATATATCATTGACAATAAACGTCTCTTTTTGCCCAAGATTCTCTCACCACCACTATTCTCTTCGAGCTTGACGATAATATGTTTGATCAAGTATTTTCAGACCATAGCCTAATGCACCTTCAACTCTGTTAGCTCGGTCCTCCTTGCCAACATATTTGGTGGCTTGATCGCCCTCACCCCAGGTATCACTTTATGGTTGTTGTTGGTGCAAACATAATAATAATGGAAATAACACAATGAGAAACTGAATAATACTTCTGAATATTATTAATTTAAAGAGAAAAATTACACAACACCTCCACCCTTCACCTCCCCTTTGCGCACGTATCTTGCTCAATATCTGAGACAATTCATATTAGCCCATTAATCACCACAATTAAAAAGAACAAAATAGTCTCTCTCATTTTCAATATAGGATTAAACATTTTCACTAACTCCTCATCTTCCATATTCACTCCCACATTTTTACATTTATGTTGTAATATTTATTCATTTTAATTAATTAATATGAAAATGCTCCAACAATCTCCTACTCATTTTAATATATATATATATATATATATATATTTAATTATATAGAGATTACCAGGCAAAGATGGGTCACTATGCATCATGAAGGTGTGCTCTGCATTGAACCTTCACTTAGTAAAACAACGATCTTAACTCCAAAGTCGTAGTGGTCTCTGACTTAAACTAAGACTACTTTAGAAAAATTAAGCGTCACTGCTTACACATAACAACCCAGGTGTTGACATGAACTTTTATAACTAGCACTTTACGGCTGTGTGCTGATCTCAGTTTCATGAGTGTATTTGAGATTAAGTCCAAATCTCACTGGGAGGGGCCCCACCCCCACACTCACATAGGTGAAATTTTGTCAAAGGTGCTGCTATAACTCTAACACCCCACTTATACGAGCTACAAATTTCATTAAGAGTTTTTTACTCAACCTTTCCACATTACAGGATAAATGCACTTACATCATAGGGATGAGCAATTAAAAAATTATTTACAAAATAATTAATTAAAATAAATAAATACTGCATTTCTTACGACCATCATATGATTCGTTTTTCCCATTAAACCCAATTCTCAGGATCCCTGGTCCTTGGGTTGGGTATCCTCATACATGGCTCATGATTCTATGGACTTTAGTCCCATCCCCCTCAATGTATTCCAGACTATCTTTTGCCAAGGCCTTGGTAAATAGATCTGCAAAATTATCATTAGATTTAATATAATTCATAGTTATGATGCCACTACTCAAATAAGATCGCACGGTATTGTGCTTTCTTCTTATAAGTCTAGATTTACCATTGTAATAACGGTTTTTAACTCTACCAATTGCGGCAGTGCTATCACAATGAATTAATATAGGTGGAATTGGCTTTTCCCAAAGTGGAATTTCATATAACAAATCTCTAAGCCAATTTGCCTCTTAACTAGCTAAAGTTAATGCAATTATTCGGCTTCCATTGTTGAATTAACAATTATTGTTTGTTTTTTAGATTTCCAACAAATAGCACCACTACCTAAGGTAAAAATATAACCAGTGGTAGAGAGAAAATCACCTGACAAAGTATTTCAATCGGCATCACTAAAAGTTTTAATCATAGCAGGATACTTTTTATAAAATAAGCCATAACTTTTGGTACCAATTAAATATCTCATGACTCGCTCAATAGCTAGCCAATGATCTTTATTAGGCTTGCTAGTAAATCTACTTAGCACTCCTACTACATATGCAATGTTAGGTCTAGTACAATCAGTAGCATAACACAAACTACCAATGATACTAGAATAATCCTTTTGATTAAAAATCTCATCATCATTATTCACAGGAAATAAATGAACACTAGAATCAAAAGGAGTAGCTACATTTTTGTGAACGTGAAAATTATATTTTCTCAATATATTCTCAACATAATGTGATTGATCAAGAAATATTCCATCACATGTTTTTGTAATTTCATGGCCAAAATAAAACTAGACTCACCAAGATCTTTTATATCAAAATGGCTTTTAAGCATATTTTTTGTCTCATTTATAATATGCATATTTGAGCAAAAAATTAACATATCATCCACGTAAAGGCTAATAATAACATGTAAATTATTCCATGATTTATAATAAATACATTTATCATATTCATTTGATTTATAACTATTCTTAATTATGCAGGAATCAAACTTTTCATGCCACTGCTTAGGTGCTTGTTTTAAGTAAGGTTTTCAGATCCAGACCGTTCATTGAACCGTAAAAGGGAGAGGTTCAAAGTTTTTGAGGTCGAACCGGGATCGAACCGTGATGACATCATAATTAATTTAATAATTAATTAAAGCCTAAATATATATATATATATATATATATATATTAAATTTATAAAACTAGCGAAATTGACAATATATCTATATATATGTGAGGGAAATTTAATGATTTTCAAGCATATATTTAATAATTAAATATGAAAGTTAATAAAATAAAATAATAACCATGAAAACATTAAAATTTATGATTAATTTTTGAAGTAAAGTTGAATATCTTTGAAGGATTTTAATTATAATTTTTTTTTTATTCCTTGTAAGAGATGGATAATTTAATTAAGTAGAATAAAATTGTGTTAAATTGTCTTTAAATATAAAATAAATAAATAAATAAATAAAAGTGCTAAGGGGTTTACAGTTCTTGCCACCGGTTCGTGTGGTCTAACCCTGATTTTAGGGGTTCACGGAATTAACAAAAAATCCGGTTCTTTATGCTTAAAAAATCGGATTTCATCCCGGTTTCCGATTTACACGGTCCGACTTCTCGGTTCGGTCCGAGTCTGAAAACCTTGATTTTAAGCCATATAGGGATTTAATTTAGCTTACATACCTTGCTTTCTTGTCCAGACTCTACAAAGCCTTCGAGTTGATCTATATAAATCTCTTTCTCTAGGTCCCTATTTAGAAAAGCAGTTTTTACATCCATTTGATGAATTTTCAAATAAAAAATTGCAGCAATAGCAATTAACAATCTAATAGATGTAATTCTTGTTACCGGAGAAAATGTATCAAAGAAATCAAGATCAGCTTTTTGTTTAAAGCCTTTTGCAACAAGTTTAGCTTTAAACTTATCTATTGATCCATCTGGTTTCAACTTTTTTTTAAGGACTCATTTACAACCTATGGTCTTACAACCCAGTGGAAGATCTACTACTTTACAAGTTCTATTAGAAATTAGAGATTCTATCTCATCATTTACAGCCTCTTTTCAAAATATAGCATCAGGTGATGTTAAAGCCTCTTTTAAATTTTGGGGATTTTCCTCAATGTTAAAAACATAATAATCAGGACCAAAATCCTTTTCAACTCTAGCTCTTTTACTCCTTCTAGGTTCCATTTCAAAATTTTCTTGATTTTGTAAATGAGAGGTAGAAAAACTAGGTTGTGACAAAATATTTTCTTCACCCCCACTATTTTTCAATTTTAAAGGAAATTTTTCTTCATGAAAATTTGCGTCACCAGATTCAAAAATTATGTTGTCTTCAAGATCAAAAAATCTATAGGCTGCACTATTAATCGCATAACCAAGAAAAGCACAAGTAGTAGCTCTTATACCTAATTTAGGTATTTTAGGGCCAGTAAACCTTACATAAGCAAGACAACCCCATACTCTCAAATATCCCAAATTTGGCTTATGTCCTTTCTACATCTCAAAAGGTGTGATATCAGGTATGCGACTTTTTATGTGGCACCCTATTCAAAACATAACATGCAGTTAAAATAGATTCACCCCAAAAATGTAAAGGTGCACCAGATTCAATTAACATGGCATTTGTTAACTCAATTAGAGTTCTATTTTTTCTTTCAGCCACACCATTAGAAGTTGGTGAATATGGTGTAGTAGTTTCCTGGATAATTTCCAAAGACTGAACAAATGAGTTAAATGCACTTGATTCGTACTCATGGCCTCTATCACTTCTTATTCTTTTTATTTTTCTACCGAATTGATTTTCAATTTCTTTTAAAAAAATCTTGAAATTTTTCAAAAGCATCACTTTTATTTTTCATCAAATAAACAATTGTATATTTTGAGAAATCATTAATAAAAGTGATATTATATCTATTTCCCCCATGAGTTAAAATTCTCTCAAATTCACATAAATCGAAGCGAATTAACTCCAGCAATTCGGTATGTCTTACAACACTTTTATGAGGCCTTTTTGTAATCTTAGCTTGACTACAAGTTTCACATTTTTCAAAATCTTTTAACAGTCTTGGAATTAATTCTAAACTACTCATAATTCCCACATATCTACTATTTATATGACACAAACGAGCGTGCCAAAAATTAATAGAAGAAAGCATATAAACTGAACTGGTAGATGTTTTATTATTCTCAACATTCAATTTAAACATTCCATCACAAGCATAACCCTTGCTCACAAATAATCCATTTTTAGTGATTACATAGTTATCAGATTCTATAGTTTGTTTGAAGCCAGCCTTGTTAAGCAAAAGACTTGACATCAAATTTTTTCTTATGGACAGAGTGTAAAGTACATCTTTCAATGTTAGCACACGTCCAGAAGTAAATGTCAATTCAACCTCACCACTTCCAAGAATCTTGGTTTTGCTAGAGTCACCAAACATAACAATTTTTTCTTCTTCAAAAGGATTGTACAATTTGAACCAATTTTTGTCATAGTAGACATGCCTATTAGCACTAGAATCTGCCCACCACCCTTCAACATATTGCACCATATTGATATCTGTAATCATAGCCACTAAAGGCTCTTCGATTACGTTAGCCTGTGGGACAGATTCACATTTTCGAAATTTGTAAAATCGAGAAATATGTCCACTCTTGCCACAGACAAAACAGGATCTATTAAATTGATCTTGTGAAGGGGGTCATTGGTTTTTATTGTAGTTTTATTCGGATTTCCCCTTCCTTGAGGTCTATTGTTATTTTTGAAGGCTCTCCTTTTAGGCTTCAATTGACCATTTCTAGGAAAATGATTTTTGGGCATATTATTATTGGCTAAAATAAGGTTTACCTTTGTGGTGGAATTACTATTGCTCTCTTGTGTCATTAGTGCATCTTGTCCTCTAATCTCCTCCTCCACACGGATGCGTGTGATCAAAGTCTCCAAGGATGTCTCCTTTTGTTTGTGCCGCAAAGTCTTTTGGAACTCCCTTCAAGATAGTGGTAGTTTATCAATTATGCCAACTACCACCAAATTGTCTCCGATCTTTATGCTTTCAGATCTCAATTCTGCTACAATCATTTGGAAGTCTTGTGCTTGATCCACCACCGATTTTCCATCCACCATTTGGTAACAGAAAAATCTACTAGCAGCATACTTCTTTGCACCAACCTCCTTGGTATCATACTTGCTTTGTAAAGCTTTCCAGACCTTTCATTTCCGCCTCTTAAAGTGGGCTCCCTTAAAGCGAAAGGGCTTGTTAAGATCTCCAACAGGCTCATTTGGTTTCTCTTGTGTAGGCTTCGTGTATTGAATCTCCTTAAAATTGTTGGTGCAAACACAATAATAAAGGAAATAACACAACGAGAAATTGAATAATACTTCTGAAAATTATTAATTTAAAGAGAAAAATTACACAATACTATTTGGACTAAGGCGCGACACTCGCTCTCTTTAAGGAGATTCAAGCCCTTGGTTGACTAAACTTTGTAACCGGTGAAGACCTTCTCTGACTTGCCTCCCCCATGATACAACAACCCAACAAGTGTCATATGGTAGAACAACCTCTGCACAAAGTATTCAAGCCCAAAACTCCACCAGAAAGAACACCCTTCTTTGCCAAAAACCTCTCTATTTTTTTTTTTTTTTTTTTTTTTGTGTATGTTGCAGTAACTTGGATTGGGTCTAAATGAGTCTTTTTATAAATTCAATAGACCTCACGAAATTACTACCCAAATTAATCTGATTAATTAGGTCCATTATTTTGATGTAGTGGGTGTTACATGATTACCTCCACCCTTCACCACACGTATCTAGCCCAATATTTGAGACAATTCATCTTAGTCCATTAATCATCACAATTAAAAAGAACAAAATAGTCTCTCTCCTTTTCATGTGGGATTAAACATTTTTATTAACTTCTGATCTTCCATATTCACTCTCACATCTTTATATTTATGTTATAATATTTATTCATTTTAATTAATTAATATTAAAATGCTCCAACAGTTGTGCTCAAGTCTAAGAAAGGAGAGAGATCAATGAGGGATAAAGAGGAGAGATCGGTGAAAGAGAAAAGAAAAGAAAAAAAAAAAAAAAAAGGTAGCTATCATGCATTCTTACAATTTCGGCAACAAGAGACTTTACCAGTTAAACTAACTATAACCCACTTAAAATTGTGTAAGTTTGAGTTTACATGAAATTTGATAGAAATGAGGTTAGCAAAATTGCATTGGGGACTAAATTGACAATGATATAAAATCGTGAAACTCTTAGTTTTATAATATAAAAGTAAGGCCTAGATTGTGAACTGAAGGATAATACATGCCGACCGAAACAAACAAGTGAAACTAAGTCCTTCAAATCGTTCATTTGAAAAAGTTGAATTAACATTGAAAATAACATAACTTTGAAGGTTAAATTGACATGCGACAACAACATTTCAGTTTTTTTTTTTTTTTTTTTTTTAAACATAGAGAGACTAAAATGTTTAGTCACAATTAAATGCTCATCTTTAAAAATTATGAAAATAATTATGAAGATTCATGCCAACATTCAGTTAAAGAATTATAATTTTAAAACGTGGCCAAAAAAAAATTATAATTTTAAAGAGGAGGAATATTACACATAGTAATACTATATACAAAAGAATAAAAATATAGCGAAATATTTACTATATAAAATACACACATTAGAAATAGAAATTTAAGAATAATGATTTGTAAGAAAAATGTTACTGTCTTTTACATAAAATTTTCATTTGTATCTATGCTGATTGGCTATAAATAATTGGGTAATGAAAGATTGGGCGGTGAAAGGGCCTAAACTGTGAGGGTTCTATAATCTCATAAAATTCCAAACATAGAATCCAAATTTCTGGAATTAGATTTGAGATTTCCGTACTCTGCATTTGATTCGAAAGTTGCATTCTTGTAAAAATCCCAAAAATGTAAACATTATTGCATTTCACTAGTCCATAGAACAAAGTTTGCTAGGCCGTGGCTACAAATATTTTATTAAATATGAATTTTGACAAATCAGTTATCAAATTACTTTTTTTATTCTTCTCAAAAAAAAAAAAAAAAAAAAAGCTAAGCTACCAATAAATCATTTAAATTTTAAGTTTTTGTAGTCTTAAATTATAGATAATAATAAATAGTAAGTTTTATAGTTCAAATAGTAAATAACATCTAATCTAAAATAAATTTGACACGCATAATTAGAATATTAATAACATATAATTCAATGGTCAGATTTTTAGTATAAGTAACTATAACCATAACATTCTCACGAATTATCGTAGAGATAAGTCAAAAAATAAAAAAAAGATTTCCACCAATAGTGAAGCTCTTAAGGCTAAACGCAACATTATAAGTTAATAACAACTTTATATTCATAAATAAATAAATAAATAATTATTTTTATAGAATTTCAAACTAGGGTATCTCTTATTCAACCAACTAAAACTTTACCAATCAAGTTAAGTTATTAAGCTAATAGGAATCAATTGAATAAAAAACAACTTTATAAGAAACTTATCCAATTAAACTAATTATAATTCATCAAATAAAAACTAACTTTGTACAAAATTGAAGCCCATAAGAATGTTACTATTGTTCACATGGAATTTAGAATTCAAACTGAGAAATCAAACATCCAAATCCCAAATAGATTCATAATGGAATCCCCTGTCGGGGGATTTCATGAAGCCCCTGAAAGGCAAAAAACTGAAAGCGAGGAGATCGAGTCAAGTTAATGAAGACGCTACGATAAGGCAATTTCACGGGCCGTTGGTTTAAATTAATGTGGGCCATATTGCTGCCTTTGGACTTTGGAGTCTGGCGTAGCATTGCCTTTTAGGTTTTAGTGCTTATGTAAAAAACTAGAATATACTATAGGAGGTGACATGGACCCACATGTCACGTGGACACTGGCCTAGTGGCCACGTAAGAGACAAATAAGGGCTGCTTATAAAATCTCCTCTAATCCCCTCTCCACCAATCGTCTTACTTCTCCCACGTGGGACTTTGGACCCCACCAGTTGCCCATTATATCATACCTTTTATTTTATTATATAATAATCTATTTTAACCTACCATTTTGAAACCATGCTCTCTTTATAAATTCAACCATTTTCCCTTCTTGATCATTAAAAAATTGCTCTCTCTCTCTCTCTCTCTCTCTCTCTCTCTTCTAGCTTCCTCTTTTCTTTGATGTCTTATCAACCTAACTTTCCAGATCGTTCTTTTTCTTCTACCTTTTAATTCTTTTGCAAGAAATCATCTAGAATTTGCTTCCATTTCTCTTGGTCTCATATACATATAGAAGTATATCAGAGATATACCATAAGATCATGGGAGACTCAGCTTCATATATACGCATGGTAAGTTTCTATTAACCCTTCACTGTGTCTCTGATTCAAAAATACATATATAGAGCTAAGAGTCTTGTAGTTCTAATTATATTCATGGAGATTAATACTTTGAGGTGACGCAGGTGCACCACCTGATCGAAGAGTGTATCATATTTAACATGAGCAAGGAAGAGTGCATGGAAGCCCTCTCTAAGCATGCAAATATCAAACCAGTCATTACCTCCACAGGTCAGTCACCTTTTTTATACATGTACACATATATAGTACCCCTTGCATACATATATATATATATATATATATATATATATTTGTTGAAATCTAAAAAAAAGTTTTTATCTTTTTGATTGTGTACAAAAAAGTGTGGAAGGAATTGGAGAAGGAGAACAAGGAATTCTTCGAGGCCTACACGAAGAGGAGGGAAGATAGATCAGCATCTGAAATGGAGACAAAGCAAAGGATTCAAAATATGGTTTCTGAATCTTCCAAAAGAGATACCCAAGACTAGTCGTATTATGATAGTGAGTATAGCTAGTGACAAACCAAGGTTGGGCCAGTGAAGGTGCCAGCTCGTTACTATTACCGTAATTGCATTGGCAACGTTTTTGGTATCGACTGTGGACCGAAAGGTAAATAGAATAAAGGAGAAGAAAAAAAAGAGAGACCAAAAAAAAAAAAAAAATAGTAGCAATCGAAGTCGAAGAAGCAGACATCATAAACGACGTCGTGGTTATATATCTTATTTGTTGTCATATTAGGTGTGTGTAACAGGTCAAACAGTGGGTTGGGAAGCGTGAGCACAGTGCGTGACCGGGGGTTGCTTGGAATCACTACACGTGGTCTACACGTGTCGAGGCCCGGCTGTACCATTGTTTTCGTATGTGTTTGCGTGCCTCCAGCACTAAACTGTAAATCTGTCATCTTTGTTAGACACTTTTTTTTTTTTTTTTTTTTTTTTTACCATGTTAGTAATTTTTATTTTTGTTTTTGTCAAATAAATTTGTGTACACCGAGGATTATTTGAAGGGTTCGATGTCCCCATTATGCTCTTTTTGTTAGGTGATTTTAGATCCATTTGAGAAGGTGACACTGACACCAACGGTGTTTGTTAATTATACCATGAGGAATGCGTGGCCTGCGTGGCATTAGGGCATGCTTATTAATTTTCCTCTTTGGTTTGATTGTTTCCATAAAATGAGAAGAAGTAAAAACAGAGGGCATGCTTATTGTTTAGCCCAAAATCATCTCAATTATGTGCATTCAAATCAAATACAGGAGAATGCATGCTTGTTGTTTAGCCCAAAATCATTTCAATTATGTGCATTCTTTATGTGCGTTCAAATCAAATACAAGAGAATGTATCTGAAGCATCTGATGCATAAAGATAATTATGGAATAAGAAAAGAGATAACCCTTTATTAAAACAGACTATCTTCAATGTATCTAATTTATGAGATAATTTAGGAAGGAGAAAAGAGATAACCCCACTAGAATAGGCTCTCTTCTTAAGAAAATTTGCTTTATAGTGGTATTCATCTTCCTACTAACAAATAAGCCCTCTTTATTCAATGGTCCATTCCACTATTAAAAATCTACTCTCTTTTTTTTTTCACTATAATTAGTCAAGAGGAGGTAAATATATAGGAGTATATAGCAATAAAATATTTTAAAAAAGGGTATACTATACTCCCTAATAAACTGAATCTTTAAGATTTTTGAGTTAGGGAGATAAAATGTAATTTTCTCAAACTAGAATACCCTTTTAATAGATATACTATACTACAAGTCTACAACATCCTTTTTAAGATTTTCTTTCTTTGGTCGTAAACTTGAATTTAACAACTAGAAATGAAAATTAAGGGGGAAATGATGAAAATTTATATGCTATTCATTTCTTATAAAAGAAGGTAGGACATGTATACTTTTTAGGGTAAAATATTATTTTGGTCCCTAAATTTTACCAAAAGTTTGTTTTTCTTCCCTAAATTTTAAGAAGTTCATTTTTTGTCCCTAAACTATTGAAAAGTTTATATTTCGTCCCTAAACTATTGAAAATGTTTTATTTATGTCCTTAAACATTACTAAAAGTTTGTTTTTTATCCCTAAACTATTAAAAAAGTTCATTTTTCATCCTTATTTTTGTCTCTATACTATTCAAAAAACTCATTACAAAGTGTAGGGATGAAAAAAAAAACTTTTTAAAGTTTAGGGGCGAAAAACAAATCTTTAATAAAGCTTAGGGACCAAAATTGTATTTTACCCTACTTTTTAAAAGCTTTGGAAATATTTTTATACTTTTAAGATAATAAATTATTTTTTTTAACTGTTAAATGATCAAATTTTTGTTTAAATTTTTTTATATTTAGATTTGAAAAAGATCATATGTTTTGAATCCTTAATTTATTAGGGGGCAAATAAAGTAAGTTAAGCCAATTAGGAATTAACCAATTATGAAACAAACAATATTCTCACCACAAGTTAATCACCACAGGCCAGCATATCACCAGACGTAAAGTAATAAATAATAAAGTAAAAAAAAAAGAAAGAAAAAAGATATAGTGATGAAGTGGAAACTGATGGAGAAGCTCCAAAAGGAAAAATCATTACAGGATTTCCACAATTCCAAAAGGAATTCAATAAATAAATAAAATTAAAGTTCACGATTTGAAATAGACCCTTATCCCTAATCTCTATATCTAGTAGATGACTTTCTGATACGACCACAATTAAGTGAATTAACTCCCAGCTGCTTGGACTCTTTTATTTTGAATACCTTTCAAGAACTATATCCGTGACTCCAATGATCACCTTTAAAATTTTATTTCCGCAGCAAGACACTGGGAGTTTGGGATGACTTTGTGGCTTCAACTATTGATCTGCACTACTTTCTCAAAAAAAAAAAAAAAACTATTGATATGCACTATGACATCAACAACACCTTAGATGATAATTTTATTTACTCTATGGACTCACGAGTTGATTTTTAGGTTTAGATTTTCTCTTTTGTATTACATAAAACAAGCTCTCTAGACCTCTAATATACTAATACAGTAAGTGTGTGTGTTTGGATTCCACGTCTGCTGCGTTGCGTTTTTGTTTTTGTTTTTGTTTTTTTTTTTTTTTTTTTTTCACGCGTTTTGGAGTAATGCGGTTACTGTTCATTGAACAGTAACCGCAAATATTGACTTTCCACAGTGAACAGTGTATACGTGCACTGTTTACGGATCCACAAATTATACTTTTCAGCAACTTTTTCATTAAAAATTGGTCCCACGGTACTATTCACACATTTAAAAATTATTTTACTACAGTGTTTTCAATTTTCAATTTCAGCAAAATAAGTTTTATCCAAACAGTCCTTAAAGCATCTTATATGTATTTGCATGTATGACACACAAACCAAGGGAAAATCAACTTTTTAAAACATATTAGATTTCAAGTTTCACAATTCTTGATAAATTGAGTTGTTGTCAATGGATTATTGAGAGGCTAGCGATGACACTTGTTCGATCAATTGAAGAGCTATTGAAATCATCAATTTTTGCCTTCTTTGAGTTGCCTCTTGGAATTGATAACACATTACGTACTTAAACAAGATTAATCTTTTAAGTTAATCTATTCTTGACTATATCTTAACTATTTTTATTTATATATTTTACCAGTATAAATTGTATACCGATAGTTATCTGAGATTATATTCAGCAAAATAAAAGTAATCTGAGAGTATAGTGTAGCTGGGTTTTTTTTTCTTTTTAGCTATTGTTTTTGAGCTCCAGGTAAAAGCCCCGCAAAAAAAATAGCAGCTTATTTGATTTTCATGTTTCACGTTTGAGCCTTTGAGGTAGTGTCTTGTCCCAAAATTTCATTGGTTGCGGGTCCCAACTCCCATGTGACCCTCCATGAATAGTAGCTACTTTTTACTCTTTTTTTTCCTTTAATTTTTTATAAAGAAATTTTATTGCTTTAACTACTGTATGAATTTTTCTTAAAAAAAAAAAAAAGAAAAAAGAAAAGAAAACAACTATATGAGTAGTTTTCAATAATATCATGCTTAGTTTGTTTGGATACAATTTATTACTAAAAATTGAAAATTGAAAACTGAAAATACTATAATAAAATAATTTTTAAATATGTTAATAATGTCGTGAGATCCAGTTTTAAAATTATTTTTGCTAAAAAAGTACTTATAAACCTCATAAATAGTGTACATGACCACTAAAAATACTAAACGATGAAAACTTTCAGTTTTCAGCATTATCCAAACGTACACTTGCTGAGTTGGTGAACACTTACAACCAAAATACAAGAAGTAAAGCACAGTAGAGACACGTATACAACATGAAAATTTCCTAATAATCATCGTACATGACAAAAAAATATTGACCAATTTAAATTCCCTTCACACCATATAATTTTGATTGATTGTCATTTTCACCCACTAAATTTAAACATGGTCACTTTGATAATGTATCACTTTAGTTTCCATCCATTACCGTAAAAAAAAATTTCCGTCAACTCTCTTAAAATGCTGTCATTTCTATTTTCAACATTAAAAAATCATTATAAAGATTATTTTTATGCTATTATTATTATTATCAAGCAAGCTCGCCTTCCTTTTATTTTTTATATATTGTTCTTAAATTTTTATGCTTCAATATTTGGTTTTTTTTTTTCTTATTTGTAAGCCATTTACCAAGTATCAAAATATAACTAAGGATTTATTTGTATATCGCTTATTTCTGAAAACTGAAAACACTGTAACAAAATAATTTTTAAATATGTGAATAGTATAATGGGACCTAGTTTAAAGGGTTTTTTGCTAAAAAAAGTATTTGTGGGTCTGGTAAACAGTACACGAGACCCATTGAAAAACGCCCAACACAGCTGAAAACACTTTTCTCTTCCTGCACTGTAGCTGTGGTCCCACATCTGAAAATATAAAACGCAAACGTAAAAGATTTTCATCGCAATCCAAACGGATACTAAATTATGTCGAATCTAAATTAAGGGTCTGTTTGGATTGAACTTATTATTGCTGAAACTGAAAACTGAAAACTGAAAACTGAAAACACTGTAGCAAAATAATTTTTAAATGTGTAAAAAATACTGTGGGACCCATTTTTAATATTTTTAAATGCGTAAATAGTACTGCTACAGTACATGAACAGTAACAAAACAGTATATAAACAGTGAAAATGGTCTCCTTAAACGCGTGAAAGTGAAAAAAAAAAAAAAAAAAAAAAAAAAAGGGGAAAAACGTGGACGCGGATTCAGCAAACGCTGAATCCAAACCCACCCTAAGTCTATTCGTCACTTCATTTTGTCATTGAGAGGACTTTTGGTGTTTGGAAAAATAGATGTTGAATATTGAGACATATGCCAAGTTATATTGGGAGTGATTTAATTTGTAGATACGACACAAATTAAATGAGATGTATGAAAATAGAAAAAGAGGTTATTACTGACACATGATTTTTTCTTCAGATAAACTTGAGATAAAAGTAATTCATAACAAAGTCATAGAATCAATATTAGAACTAGCACATTATACATTTATACTACTTGGTTTGTTAATATTATTGTAATTACCTTCAACATCTTTTTTTTTTTTTTTGGTGAATCTAGTTGATGAACCTGTTGAAATATTTGTCTTCTTGATGTATGGTATAAAACAAATAGATAGCAAATTAAGCTCAAAACATTTTTTTTTTTTTTTTTGTGTGTTATTATTATTATTCAATATTGTTAGTTTCTCATTTGTAAGTTTGCATATCAAAGTATTTTTTTTGGGGGGGGGGGGGGGGAGCTTTCAGTAATTAAAAAAAAAAATCAACTTATTTTGCTTTTCATCTATCTTTTTTTACAGAAATTTCAACAAAATATAAAACTCAGAAAGATAAATAAGCGACTCCCAAACATATATTAAAAAAAAAAAAAATTAGTTCATAGAATGGAGTTGTCCGTGGAGGAAATGTCCATGCAATTCATTCTTTTTTTTTTTTTTTTTTTAATCCAGGATAAAATTTCTACTCTAACCTAATCTAATTTAGTGTATATGTGTGTGAAACTCCCTTTAGAGATTTGAACCCCGACTCTTACCTCTCACACTCCATAAATATAAATACTTGTGGAGTGACCATCGCACTAAAAGTGCACGGTGGTAAATGTCCATGCAATTTTAGTTATGGGGTAATATATAAAAAAGCTCTAATGCTTTTGTATCATCTTTACGCAATGGGCATGCAATGCTTTCAACTTTGAAAATTTCTTCCAACAGGGCTAATCTCATTGTTAGTTAGTGGACCTGCAACACAGAAACGATTTTGCTAATTAATCAGTCCAGCAGTGAAAATTTGTAGAGAAGTTGCCTGAGGTTCATATAATCTTGTTTTCTTTATGGGTTTAGGGCTTTATGGTAGGTGAATTCTGAGTATTTTCTTCGTTGTCTCTTGTTAAATCATTTGATCACTTTTTTCTCTATTACATTGAGAAAAATCCATGGTCCATATACCTAACATCTAAGCCAACCTTATCCCCCACTCTCCAACAAGGCCATTTAATTAAAAAGTCTCTAGTATATTGTTTAATTTATTTCTCTCAAAAAGAATTATATTATTTTTAAAATCCTTTGTGATGCGGCAAACGACAAACAAATTAGCCAGGCCAAATCGGGCTAAAATGTTGTCAACAACAGTTTTTTTTTAAGAAGATTGTCAACAATAGTTGGGTCAGGTGATGCTGGAGTATTGGACTTTTTTATTTTTATTTTTATATTTTTGAGAATCTGGAGTCTTGTACTTTGTTAAAATTGGATTGGCTGAAGCAACTTTGAACCCCATCCAAAACGTCTTCTGATCAAAGCCAAAGGCCGCAATTTAG
This sequence comes from Quercus robur, assembly GCF_932294415.1. Taxonomy (NCBI): domain Eukaryota; kingdom Viridiplantae; phylum Streptophyta; class Magnoliopsida; order Fagales; family Fagaceae; genus Quercus; species Quercus robur. Next base: position 2,104,749 of record NC_065540.1, read on the forward strand.
ACAATATATGAAAATTTGTAATTATTTGGTACTCTGAAAGCTTCTGTTAATTAAATTAAGTAATTAATGATTCTTCTCAAAAAAAAAAAAAAAAAAAAAGAAGACATTAATGATAAAGACTTACTGTATATCATTTATGTGAAATGAGAGAGTATTGTTTCATGAATAACTTTTCTATGAAAATTCTCCTCAAAAAAAAAAAAAAAAAACTTTTCTATGAAAATGACCTAATTTTAGTAGCAGCTATTTTCTAGAAATGCAACTATTTTTAAATTATTTAAGCGAGTTTCATTTAATTCCGTTAATAAAATTGGTTTACTTTGCCACCTTAGAATAACGTGATCACTTTTTAAATAAAAAGGAGGAAATTATATTTTAAAATCTATAATTATTAAACTTTATAGTTTTTGTGGAGATAAAAAAATTCAAAGAAAACTAAAGCTCTAGATAATACAATTAATTTATAAGGAAGGGTAAAAGAAATCCATAATAGGAAGATTAAACAAACAATTGAAGGACAAAGATGGAAGATTAAGACTATTTGATTGATAAGTACTGATTACCAAGGTACAATGTGTATCAAAGACAAACTACAAGCTCTTTCTCTCTCTAACTTTCCTTTTCTGATTTTCATGATCCCCATTCTTGTTGGCTATCCCCTCCTTTTATCTTCTTCTCCTTCTTCCTCTCCAGCTGTGTATCTTTTAATTGGATTCAAGGAGATACTTATCCCATCAAACACTCCTCTCGCCGTTTTTTATCATGAAGAGAAACTTTTAGAGTGTCTCTACTGTTCAAACCAATCATTCAACATTTAATGCAGCTGACATTAAGCAAGAACACCTAATTAATGCAGAGGTGATTGTTATGTTGGGTTTTGCGTCATCTTCTTCACATTCCTCAGGAACAGGAACCGAAGTTACGTCCTTGGTGAATCCATTGATTTCTTCTTGGTCAGTTTGTCAAATCTCAGGATGAATTTGTTCCTCGGATTACCTCGGCAGTTGATCCAAATGAGTTATCTTCTCTTGGGCCTGGGCTTTTCTATGTTGGGTTCTAGGTCGAGTTCTTATTTTAGGAGTGTCTCTTCGGTCTTCTTTCTTTGGCCCTAAGTCCACAAGATGGCCACATTCCAACCCTCCATAGTTTATAAGTTACAAGTTATATATATTTTTTAATTTTTCTAAAAAAGAAAAAGAACAAAAAGGTGAAAATGCAAAAAATCAAAATACTTACAAATTTTAAGGATTTGTTTGGGAGTTCATGAAATAATGGAATGGAATGATTATAAATGAATGAAAATAATGGAATGGAACTAAGTAGTCATGTTTGAATGTTTTAAAATAAATTAATAGAAAGTAAGTAACATTGTTTGAGGATAACATAGAGGAAAATGAATGAACTCATTTTATGATAATGTTACTACATTAATAGCATTGGCTATGTTAAATGCTAAAATTTTAACATTTTGCACACCAAACACCGAAAAGGCAAAAACCATAGCTCAAATGTGCCAAAACCAATTTTTTTTACAACATGTTGTTGCCTCTCTCTCTCTCTCTCTCTCTCTCTCTCTCTCTCTGTCTCTCTCTTTAAGCTTTTGACCACCATGTGCAATGCTTTAGCCTCCATGGTTAGAATTGTCACAGCCACCACTCGCCACCATTAGCCAACACTATCACGCTAACTTCTTGAAATCGGCCTCTCTCTGAACTCCTCTACTGCTCCATGGCCAAATCTATTTCTTTCTCTTCTCTACTTTCCTTTTTAACTTTCTCTTTTTCTATTTGTTTTATATTTTTTTTGGTGGATTTGGCTAATGGTGGTTGGGTTGATTTTGAGTGGTGATTGGCGGGAGTGAATTTGTGGATTTAGAGGGTTTCAATCTAGTGGCGGGTGGCAAGTTGCGTTGTAGCTTGTGATTTGTTGGGTTTTTGTTTGCTGCTTATGGTTGGGTTATTTATTTATTTATTATTATTATTAATTTTTTCTCTGTGTATGCATAAATCACAGTGGTTGGCGGTCACAGTGGATTTTGGTTGTTGTCATGGAGGTGGTTGTGAATGGGTTTTAGGTTTAGATTAGAGAAAAGAGCGTCAGGTTTTAGGTTTAGAGAAATTATATAATTTTTTATTAATTGTTGTAAGGGTAGGTTTTGGCTCCTAGGCCCAAGTAGGTAAAAGGATTAAGAACCAAAGAGCCCAATACAATGAATTTGTAGAGAGTGGGCTTGAAACTAGACTTCAATGAGTTGGATAACAATCATAATGGGTTAAAGATGACAAGAAAACAAAGATAAATAAGTTTTGTGCATAGAAAATCTTCCTTGGCAAAGTCCGAGGAAAGTAGCTCTTGTATATATTTCTCTCAGACTTGATTACAATTACAGTTCTTATTGCTACAATGTTCTTTCTACAGATTCTCAGATGATTCTCCTTGTAATGGGGTCTAATTCTTTATATTACCCTGTTTTGCTTTATCTCAGCCTTCCATGTGTAGATCAAGCTGCTAGCTTTGATCCTTGTCCCATCACCACCTTCTTAAAGTCTTTGAGGGTAGTTGTAAGGCTGAATATTACTATTCAAGTATCACCTCCACGTTAATGCGGTCAGGGAGTTAGTTGCAGAGTATTTAATGCGGTGATAGCAACTTTCTGTTAGATATTTCTCAGCTTCCCTTTGTCTTATTCCCTCCTAATGTTTGTCTTTACTAGTAGAATCGTCCGGAGTATTGCTCTCAATGGCAGATCAACCTTTATGACCTCTACTTTGTTAAGCCTAGGAGGCATTTCTTCTCGGACTACCTTCCCAAACCCTTATGACCAAAATCCTTCCATAATTCACTAATTTGTACTTCTTCGCTAACGTTTACTTGTCTTCGGACAAGGCTCATGACCCAATATACATTCTTGGGCCTTTTCATCATTATAATTGTTTATATTATTTTAATATGTTATTATGTTAAAATAGAACATTTGATAATAGTGTATTGTCAAATGCTATATTAAATTAGCAAAAGTACAACCGATGGTAAAATATAACATTTTTTGTGTTATAACTTATATTAGAGCATTCTCATTAGGTGTGCCAAATGCCAAATATTTGGCATTTGACACACTAAACACTACTATTCAAACTTCATGAGGTGTTCTAAATGTTCTATAATTTTAGAACGTGCTACAGTACTGTCTCAAATATGAGATGGTACGAACACAAATGCCATTTCAGAATACTAATTTTTTATTCAACCTTTTCTCTCTCCTCTCAATATTTAATTCAACATTTTCTCTCTCTTCTCACTGATGTCTCTCTCCAACCCATGTTCTCTCTCTCTCTCTTCTTCAGATCACCCTCCCTCACCCTCAAATCAATGGTACGGCGGCCTCACCAATCAAGCCGCCGCCATTGCTTCTCGTTTGAAGACTCCATTGTCGCTAATTTGAAGACGCCATCGTTCTACGTCTCTGTCTGGCATTCTCATTGCCCTCTCGCCACGCCGATTTCGCAATCGTCGATCTCGCCACGTTGATCTCGGGTTTGTGGGTTTGTGTCGGTGGGGGGTTTAGAATGTGGGTTTGTGTCGATCTCTCTGGTTGTGATTTTTTTTTTTTTTTTTTTTTTTTTTGAGGTGGCGTTGGTGGATGTGGGTTTGTGCCTGTGGTGGCTGTCGGTGTTGTTGCGGCAGTGGTTGTTAGTGGTCATTGTTGCGGCAATGGTGGTTATGCCATTGTTGTTGTTGTTGTTGTTGTTGTTGACGATGAGGATGAGGATGATAGGGAGTAATTAATATATTATTTTAATGTGTAGTAAATATTATTTTAATGTATAGAATGAAATATAGAACATCTGATAAATGGTATGTTGTAAAATGATATGCTAAAATGATAAAGTAGGTTTTTTATGTGTCAAAATGACATTTTTTATGGGAGAGCTGACGAGAATGCTCTTAGCATTTGGCATAGCACAATGGTTGATGCCAGTGCTCTTTGACCCTTATTTTAAAACAAAATACTATATATATAAGGGTTTTCTTTTTTTTTTTGGAGTTTTAGTAAAAAATTCATTAAATCTAATTCTATTTCCTTCAATTCTTCTTAGATTTGGGAAAATGAAAATTTAAAATTTTAAGAAAATTGAGTAAAACGAGTGTCCCTTATTACCCATTTCATTCCCTCTTATTTAAAATTTTAAACTCTAAATAAAGAAATGTTCTAATTTAGTACTAAACTCTCAAACAAAAGGAAGGGGATAAATATTTTAAAATTATTTATTCATTTATTTTCATTTCATTTCTCTCCCTCTTCCCAACAAGTTAAAAAACGACCCGTCGTCGGTAGGTTGGAATCAAAGAAACCCAGATATTGCAGCGCAGTACAAACTCAGGGTTTTGAACTTTTCTCATACCCACTCATACCCAAATTCCCTCACAGTATCAGGGTTTTATACACTCTCCCAAGTCCCACCTCTCTCTCTCTCTCTCAAAAATGGAGTCTCTCTCTAAACTGAACTACCGTCACCAACCCATTCACCTCTCAGTCAATCACCACCGTCCATCATTCCAAAGACCCATTTCTTCCCTCTCTTTCAGGACCCCACCATCATCATCATCATCATCATCTCAATCCTCACCGTTCAAATCATTCTCTATCAAAGCCTCATCCTCCTCCTCCTCCTCCGCTTTTCCCCAAAACCCTAAACCCCAGCTCTCCAAAACCCTAGCCCCTCTCCTCAAAACCACATGCGTCACCGTCGCCGCCGCCGCCGCATTATTCTTTATTCGGTTCCAACACAAACCCGCCTTCGCCGCCACCGCCACAGCGCCACCGCCCACGGTGGAGGAGTCGATTAACACCGAAGAAGCGGAGCGCAGCATCGAAGACCGGTTGAGCCAAGACCCAGAAGACGTCGAAGCTCTAAAGTCCCTCATGGAGGTCAGAATCAAAGCTCGGAAGTTGAAAGAAGCTATCCAAGTCATTGACCGTCTCATCGAGCTCGAACCAGAAGAGTTCGAGTGGCCATTGTTGAAAGCAAACATTTTTAGCTACATGGGGGAGCAAGAATTGGCCAAAAGTAAGTTCGAGGAGATCTTGGAGAAAGACCCATTACGCGTCGAGGCCTATCATGGCCTTGTCATGGTTTCTTCTGAACTATCTGATGAGAATATGTTGAAGGAACTTGCGAAAAGGGTTGAGGAGGCAACGGAGAAGTGCGATAAGCTTGGAAAGAAGTCGGACGCGAGGGATTTCAAGCTCTTGGTGGCGCAGATTAATGTTGTGAAAGGGCTCTATAACGAGGCTTTGAGGATTTATGAGCAGCTTGCGAAAGAGGAACCGAGAGATTTTAGGCCTTATTTGTGTCAGGGAATTTTGTATACTCTGCTGAGTAAGAAAGATGAGGCTGAGAAACAGTTTGACAAGTTTCGAAGGCTTGTGCCCAAGAATCACCCTTACAAGGAGTATTTTGATGATAATATGTTTGCAACAAAGATTTTTGCTCAGAGAGTAGAAAGGGAGAGAAAGAGTTCGAGGCGTTGAGAGAATGGCTGATTGGCAATGGGAATAATTCATAGGCGATGACTGCCTTGTTTTACAGTGAGTTTTTCTTTTATTTTATTTATTTTTGGTCTGTTGTTTTTTAGAAAGTTGGGGGAGGCTAAATGGCTGATGCTTTGGGTAGTGGTCTTGTTTGGATAGTAGGAAGGTAGGGTGATATTATTGAAATTAATGAAAGGTTCGGTGGGGTTTAAAGTTTAGTTGAATTGTTATTTGTGTCTAAACTTTTGGTAGATAGTGAGGAGGTTAACATAGTAATGATTCTGATGCGGAAATTGTTGTTGTTTCATTTTGGTTTTCTTCTTATGGCATTATGTTATTGGTATGGTTTAATGTAGCAGCTAATTGGAGCATTTTGGATGTTCCATGGAATATGAATTTGGCACTATTGTCTTATTATTTAGCTATTTTGCGTGAGTGATGCATGAATCATTTTTTACTTCCGTTGCTTTTGTTGTAGAACATGGCTGTGATAGTCCCAATGATAGTGATTTTTGTACTTAAAATCGGTCTTATATCATCATTTCTTTGATACTTTACATTTTTTTTCAAGCATTGGAGGCCTCCTTTATTGGTATTGACAAACGATAATTGAATAAGGGAGCCATGGTTAGTTAGCTTTGCACATAGATTGTGTATATTCACTTAACAAACTGGAAACCCCTGTTGGGTTGACCATTACTAGGAGCCTTTTGAAGATATATTGGATATGTTGAATGACCTGAGAAAAGTCTCTGCTTGGAACATTTTTTGATTGGTGAATGGTAAGCTAAACAGCTCCCTGTGGGTCTTGAACCCATGGCGTTATCCTCCATCCTATTATTGAGGGAGGAGGAAGTACCATTTGAGCTAGAGTGTATTAGCTGGTTTTTGCATTGAACATGGTTTTTTAGTAAAATGGCAAAGATGGGAACTATATTACTGCAGCTAAAGAATGACAGTCAGAGGAACTTTTTCAATTTGTGTATATTTCAGGATTTTGACAGGAATTTGTATGATCAAGAGCTTGCAGCTGAGGGTTTTCTGCTATAGGGATGGCAATGATGTAGTAGATATGGATTAGTTCTTTGGTCACCTGTATTCTGAATAGTTTTATGGTAGCATGCTTTACACTATTTGCAAAAAAAAAGAATGCTTTCACTTGAGGATTTCTACATAGGTCTGGGAGATACAATTCTACTTTCTTCTTCCTTTTATTTATTTTTAAAAATTAGATAAGCAGTGTAATATTCAGGCATGGTAAGGATAGTTCTAGTGTCTCTTGTTGGCAGATATTATTATTTTTCCTATAAAATTGCTTTTTTTTTTGGGTGTAGTGAAGGATGCAAGTTGGAGCTAATATTGTAGCTGCTTGCACTGTTACTTAAATAGCACATTATTCTATCAAATTTATGAAAAGAAAGCAGCAAACAGAATTCATGATTTGGAACTTATCATCCGGTCTGTAGGAAAGGGTTTAAATTATTGCTTAAAAATCGAATCATGCAAACCATAAGAAAGTAGAGTTATAGTCTTATAGGTGTTTGCGGTTGTTCTACCAATGAGCTCTCCTCCCCTTAAGACCTAGGTGAGGGGTCATTGCCATGAAATATGGGGAGGGCAAAGGGGGGTGGAGCACTAGAGTTTGTCGGAGGCTTCATGGGTGTGGATTATGGCAAAGTATTAGTGAAGGGTGGGAGAGCTTTTCTAAGCATTTCACTTTTGTGGTGAGAGATGGTTCTCGTATTCTTTTTTGGCATGATAAGTGGATTTGGGATAACTCTTTAAGAACTCTTTATCCTCAGTTATTTTTGTGTTCAGCCAATGAGGAAGCTTTTATTTATGATGTTTTGAGTCCTCTAGTGGGTGGAAATGACAGAGTGTGGAACTTAAAGATTTTATAGGGAATTCAATGATTAGGAGTTAGCAGGTTCTTTCTCCTTTCTTCACTTGATCCAATCTCAGGTTCCTAGGGGTGGTGGAAGTGACAGCCTTTGTTGGAGCCTCAATGGAAGTGGGAAGTTTGACACTTAATCTTTTTATCATAAGATTCGAGATGTTACTCCTATTTTCCCTTGGAAGGGCATTAGGAAAGTACTAAAAGGGTGACATTTTTTATGTGGATAGCAGCTCATGGCCAAATTCTCACTTTGGATAATCTTATGCTCCGTGGTCGCCCCTTGGCAAATCATTGTTGTATGTGCTGTTGTAATGAGGAATCTATGGATCGCCTTCTTATTTTTTGTCCGTTAGCTCATTCAATGTGAATGCATATGCTTTAGCTATTTGGGATTGATTGGGTCATGCCAAGTTCGGTTCCAAACTTACTATGTCGTTGGCACCATTGGCTTGGGAAATATAATTCCGATATTTGGAATTTGGTACCAGGATGTTTGATGTGGACTATTTTGATTGAACATAATCGGCATTCTTTTGAGGATATAGAGAAATCACTTGCCCAGTTGTTAGATTTGTGCTAGCGGACTCTCAATTGGTCTTAGTGTTGGGATTGAGAAAGATGCCCTTTGGAGACAAGTGTTAGAGATGAAATATGGATGTGGGGAGGGGGGGGTGGGGGTTGGTGTACCAGATCTGTGAATGGCCCTTATGGTGTTGGTTTATGGAAAAATATCATTCAGGGATGGCCTTCTTTCTCACGCCATATTCTGTATGATATTGGTGATGGGTCTAGAGTGAAGTTTTGGCAAGACCGGTGGTGTGGAGAGACTTCTCTTGTTGTTAAATATCCTGACTTGTTCAGATTTTGCAGGAACAAGGATGCCAGTGTGGCTGAGCTTATGAAGTCCGCCAATGGTGTCCTCTTTTGGGATGTGAGATTCTTTAGGGGGGTGCATGATCGGGATCTAGAGGCTATGTCAGACTTCATGGAAACCATTGATGCTTCTCCTTTAAGGGGGCTAGGTGAGGATAAAATGTGTTGGATTCCTAGCAAACATAAGGGTTTCAGGGTTAGTGATTATTATAAAATTTTAGTTGGCAACACTTTCCTTGGTTTTCCTTGGAAAAGTATTTGGAAGCAGAAGATTCCCTCCAGAGTAGCTTTCTTTGTTTGGACTGCTGCCTTAGGGAAATGCTTGATGATTGATAATTTATAAAAGAGGAAGGTGTGGATTTTGGATTGGTGCTACATGTGTAAGAGAAATGGTGAATCAATTGACCATCTATTCCTTCATTGTCCTTTTGCTATGGATCTTTGGTCGATGGTTTTGGGTCTATTTGGAGTAACTTGGGTTATGCCGCACACGGTCTTGGGGCTATTAGAGTGTTGGCAAGGCAGCTTTGGTCGTCATCGAAATGGTTATATTTGGTCCATCATTCCTCATTGCTTAATGTGGTGTCTTTGGAGGGAGAGAAATAGTAGATTTTTTGAAGATATTAAGAGATCTATTCCGGACCTCAAGCTACTCTTTTTTAGAACTTTAAGGGATTGGTTGTTTGCTTTGCAAAAACAATCATTCCCTTCTTTTATTGATTTCCTAGACTCTTGCAATTTTTGTATTTGATTTCTTATCCCTTGTTCACTCCCTGTGTACTAGGGTGTTCCTTTTTTATATCAATATAATCTTATTACTTATCAAAAAGAAAAAAAGAAGAAGAAAAGAATAGGTTTTTGATTCATTTATTTCTTTTTGTTTTTTATGTTGTTCTTTGTTCACTATCTTGAACTCTGTGTATCTTTTCTTCTTTTCTATTAATAATATTACTTTCTTACCCATAAAAAAAAAAGTCCTAGGTGAGAGTGAGGTTGTGTAATTTAGCAATAAAAAAAAAAGTGTTTACGATAGTTCTGGTGCATGATGAGTTGCTGTAACCAGTCTTGCTCTAGACATAGTAATTAGTCCTGTTGCTGGAAATCCTTTTTCTCTCCTCATCCTCGGTGGGATACCAAGAGGAACTATTACTTAAATATTTTGTTATTAAATTTGTAACTTTTGGGATCATGCCAAAATCATTGGTCCATCAACTGATATTTAGTCTTTGTCATACTTTTCTCACTATCCACAATGCATCATTGTTTTATTAAGGACGTTGAAGGCACATGAGGGTTTAGTAAGTTCATGTTGCACTGAAAATTGGATGTAGTAGCTTTATTCATGATTCATCTACACTAATAAGTTTTCTGTTGCAAGATACGAAATCACCAGAACCTTAGTAAAAATCAATTAGATTAGATTGCTAAAGTTATTTTTAGTTTAAAGATTTACGGGATGAGAGTGAATTCTCCTGTGGTCTGTTGTTTCAGATTGGCTAAAGCATAAGTTTTTATCGATTCCATATCTTAATTTGTTTGTGTGCTACAATGGTCTGTGCATGTGTATGTTTGTAAGATGATGATGGCATTGATTAAAATATGCTGTTGCGGTTAATAAAGACTTGATTTTTGTTTGGTAAAGGGCATATGTATTATAACATGCAAAGACGTGTGCGTGTGTGTGACAGATACTTGCACAGATACATTTGGACTAAAGACAAACACAAGCAAAAACCAGGGGTCGCCACTGGTCAGCTCTTTCTGGTTCCTAAGTAGTCCTGCAAGAATTTAATATGTAAATATGTGCATACACATATTTAACATATGATTATGCAGATAGATGTGTAAAACTCTATTGATGTAGATATGTGATATCTATACCTACATATATGCATATAGACCGGACACGTTCTGGACATTTTCAAAATTTTCTTTTATGGTGCCTTTGTTCTTCCTGTTTTCATTCTTATTCTCGCTGTATGAGGCTGTTTGGTTAAAAATAGTTTATTACTTTAGTTCCATTGTGATGCTCACACTATGGGTCTGCTGTATTACAACCTTAATTTGACTGGATAATTAATAATGGGATTTGACTGGATATATGTGGTTATTTCATTATGTTTTTGCCCCCCCCCTTTCTTTTTTTTCTTGTATTCTTATGGGCAAAGTTTAGTGGTAAATTAGGTAAAGAAAGCTGGTGAAGCTCGTGGGACGAGTTCAAACCAAGTCCTTGGTATTATATAATGTTTGAACCTTACCACCTGAATGGTGGCATGTTAAGATAGTTTTTCTCCTTATACTCAATTTCATTTGACCATCACCTTTTTCCATTATTGTATCATAAATTGGCTTGAAGCTCGGATTTCCTTACAAGAAAAGCAATGCTAGCACTCGTTAACAAGACCCATATATTATATAGTTTATCGTGTGTAGATCACTCTTTTACATGTTATCATTTTTTTTTTTTAAAGCATTTGATCGTGTTTCATGTTTCAAAATCTACACATTTTGTATACTGGATCTCTATAAAGTTGAAAAGAAAGCTAAAATCTTAATATGGCCCAACCAGGGCTTGAGCATTTTGCAATGAGATAGTGTCAGCACCAAAGTTGGAACTTTTTTTGGGGTATTTAATTGTTTCTAGACTCTGCTCTGTGTATCACTGCGGCTGTGGGTTTTTCTGGGTGCTTAAATTTTCTATGATTTTTGTTCATGTCAGTGTTGATACGTAATTCACAGGTTCAGTTCTCATGAGATAGTGATTCATATCCATGTGTGCGCCTCTTAAGGAATGATATTACTAATGCAAATTTCTTCTTTTAGTTAGCATCAGTTACCATATGGCAGGCCAAATGGCACCCCCCCCCCCCCCCCCCCACACACACATCAAAGATTCCGGTGTAGTGTGTTCGACCTACCTCTCCTTAGGAATGGAAATGGGTCGGGTTTGGGGCCGGGTTTTTACATACCCGGACCCGTGGCCTGGATCTGGTTCATTTATTATAAATGGATTTTTTTTAGGGGTCCAAACTCGTCCCGTTGGGCTCCATGGGCCCCGCGGGCCTCGTTTAGGTCAATCATCAGTGGCCCAACCCAAAAAAGAAAAAGAAAAAAAAGAATTGAAGCCCAAATTGGGACCTCAAGAACACTCTAGTTTAAAGCAAACCCAACAATACCCAGAAACCAAACTTAACCAAATTTAAAAAGAAAAATCCCAAATTTACAGTAGCAATTGGAAGTCAAATGCACATAATTGAAGTCACAAAAACTAAAAAACACAAACTTTGGCACAAACCCAACAGTACCCAGAAGCCCAAACTCACCAAAATCCACAATTAAAGAAGCTCTTTTCAAATCAAACTTCTCTATGCTAACTTGCTCCCGTCATTATTTTTTTTTGAGAAACCGTGTAGATCATCGTTTGACTAAAAGCTTAGACAAAGAAAACTTTGAATACAAATGCAAGAATGCTTTACAGCTAACCCAAAAACTAACCGTAGTTGGACAATACCAAATACATCAATATATAAAAAATAAAAAAATAAAACAAAAAAAAAAGAAAAAAAAAAAGGAAAAAAGAAGAGAAATAGAGAACAGAACAGATTGAGACTGGCAGCGGTGACACTGACAGAGTAAGGGCGGTGGCACCTACCTCCCCCCACCCCCCCCCCCCCCCCCCACACATCAAAGATTCCGGTGTAGTGTGTTCGACCTACCTCTCCTTAGGAATGGAAATGGGTCGGGTTTGGGGCTGGGTTTTTACATACCCGAACCCGTGGCCTGGATCTGTTTCATTTATTAAATGGATTTTTTTTTAAGGGTCCAGACTCGTCCCATTGGGCTCCATGGGCCCCGTTTAGGTCAATCATCAGTGGCCCAACCCAAAAAAGAAAAAGAAAAAAAAAGAATTGAAGCCCAAATTGGGACCTCAGGAACACTCTAGTTTAAAGCAAACCCAACAATACCCAGAAACCAAACTTAACCAAATTTAAAAAGAAAAATCCCAAATTTACAGTAGCAATTGGAAGTCAAATGCACATAATTGAAGTCACAAAAACTGAAAAACACAAACTTTGGCACAAACCCAACAGTACCTAGAAGCCCAAACTCACCAAAATCCACAATTAAAGAAGCTCTTTTCAAATCAAACTTCCCTATGCTAACTTGCTCCCGTCATTATTTTTTTTTGAGAATCCGTGTAGATCATCGTTTGACTAAAAGCTTAGACAAAGAAAACTTTGAATACAAATGTAAGAATGCTTTACAGCTAACCCAAAAACTAACTGTCGTTGGACAATACCAAATACATCAATATAAAAAAGAAAAAAAAAAAAAGAAGAGAAATAGAGAACAGAACAGATCGAGACCAGCAGCGGTGACACTGACAGAGTAAGGGCGGTGGTCCGACGGAGAATGATTGAGAGTGAGTGAAAGTGTGAGAGAAGAGTTTGGAGAGATTGAGTTTGTGTGAGATGAGAGGCAGCTGAGTGAGTCTAAGGTGTGAGCTGAAAAGTGAAGAGTGAATGTTAGGGTTTATAGGTATATATATATATATATATAGGGGTATTTTAGTAATTTAGAAAATAACCGGGTCAGGTCCGGGCTGGGTTTTTATAAAAACCCAGGCCCGACCCGAACCTAGTTCGGAGTTTTTTTTTTAAACCCAAACCCGACCCTATTCTTTATCGAGCCGGGTAAAACCCGATCCATTAGGGTCGGGTACCCGCAGGTCGGACAAAAATTACCATCCTTACCTCTCCTCTCCCCTCACTATGGGTATTTGTATTAGAAGATTGGTTAAACTCGTGACATAGGAACTGGGGGGAAGTAGGGTTGCCAATTGGACTTGAAACCTGTTGGCCTGGGTGAACAATCAAAGTAACTGTTTTTTGGTGTATGCTTGGATGGAGGGTCCCTTTACTCTCCCTCCATCCAAATGTAGGGTTATTGAACTTTGATAGAGGTTATCTCTTAACAGACTGTTTGCATGGGATCCATGGAAGAGATGGGAAAGGATAGGAAACAAGAGAGAAGTGAAGGGTCTCTTTCTCTAACATTAACCCTTTATTACAAAGATAAGATGATAAGACACTTGGGGTGTTTGGTTTGAGCATCACTCATAGCTCTGTTTCTATATCTCATACCTCTAACTCTATTCCCATAACTTGTATCTCTATCTCTACTTTTTTCTTCACTCCAACATATTTTTGTTTGGTTTCATGTCGTGGGTGCATATCTCAGTTCTTAAACTCAAATTTGTGTATAAAGTGCTGGAGCTCACACATTGTGCTAGGACAGAACAGTAACACCAAACTCGTGTGTGACATTCTCTCTCTTCCTTCACTTTCATTTCATTTGTCTAGCTTTTTTCACTTCCTCTGAAACAAGCCAATTCTCTTTCTATACTCAGCCTCTCCTTCCTCTTGAGTTGGATTGTCTAATTAGGCGAGAGAGTGGTTTGATCTTTGATGGCTCTAAGTGTAGAGATAAAACCATGGACATATGAGAGAGAGAGAGAGAGAGAGAGAGAGAGAGAGAGAGAGAGAGAGAGAGAGAGAGAGAGAGAGAGAGAGAGAGAGAGAGAGAGATGGTGGTCACCTAGGCTAAGATCTCCGAAACTGAAGCAGGTGAGTGACAGACCAAAAGATCAGTTAGGTTTCAAAACTGATTCTTAATGAAACTTAGGCTTTAGTTAGGCTTCTGATCTTCAATTAGGCTGGAGGTGTTCTTCGGATGCACAAAATATTTCAAAGGAAAAAGGAAAGGAGGAAGGAGAGAAGGTTTAGGAAAAGAGAAGACATTTATGAAATGAGAAGATGGGTGGGTGTGCTGTGTTAAGGTTGGAGTGAATTTGTAAATGAGGAGGAGTAAAGAGAAAAAGAGCAACGGTCATACATTGAAATGAGGTGACAACTCATTGACGTGGGCCCCACTAGGATGTATTTATTTACAATACTACCATTGAAACTCTAAACTTAAAACTTGTTCTCATATTCCGTAACTCAAATTCAAAATTTTGAGTTTTGAGTTATGGAAACTCAACTTAAAAACTAAACCAAACAACCATGTTTTAGGTGTGATCCATGATTTTTGAGTTTTGGGTGACGGAAACTGAGTTTTGAGTTACAAAACTCAGCAAACCAAACACTAAGTTGTTGTTGTTGTTATTTTTTATTTATTTATTTTTAAATAAGAGCTTATTAGGAAGGTTTTTAAATTTGCATTAATTGATTTGAGGCTTACATATGCTTGTTTTTCTCTTAATTTTTGGGTTTTAATTTTGTTCTCGACAATTTTTTTTTGTACCCATTTAGTCGTTACTACTTTTAAACACGTCTATGCCACACTATAGACTCTAATTGTTATAGAAAGAAAAACAAAAAAAAGGCATTAATAAACCAATTTGAAAAACAAATCAACATTTTTCATTAGCATTCATGTCATCTAAAACATTCACACAAAATGTACCTCTTCTCTTTTCCTTCACTTTCTTGGTAATATCTTATCCTCTATATTTACTAAGTTTATGGGCCTTTACAAATCATTATTATTTTCCTCTCTTTTCTACCTTTTTCTCCAACTTTCAAACATATGCCTAAGAATTTTGTAGTAGTTACGTTGCCAGGGCTTTTTTTAGCTATGCCATTGGTCCATGAGTCTAACCCAACTCATGGACGACCCAAGTCTTCAATTCTGTTCATAAGGCTAAGGCCATGCATGTTCTGGAGGCAACTCGTCCAATTTAAAAACTCCATTCTAGGTGCAAGTGCAACCTATGATTCAAGCTCAAAGAAATATATAATTTTGTAGCAGGGGAGAAGTGATTTGGCAAGTAGAGAGTAAGGTTTGGAGTGGTTGGCGTGAATTAAGTCTTTGGATTCTTGTCTTTGTCTTTGGATACCCTGCTATGGATGGAAAAATTATTGACTTCATAGACCTCTCATGGTAGTGGTATTAATTATGGCAGTTCACAGCAATCCCTCATCCTTTGTTTGTTTTTTATTTATTTATTAAAATTTGGGATAGAATTTTATTCTAGTATATTCTAAGCATATATGTGTGTGAAACTTCTTTCTGGAGACTTGTTTTGGTTCTTACTCCTCTCATCCCATAAGAACTTGTATTTGTGGAGAACTTGTATTTGTGAAGCGACCATCGCGTCAAGAATGTATTGTGATACTTAACCTTTGTTAGTAGTTAAGAATATTCACTATTTTTATTCTTAATATAAAAGTATTTATTTTACGTATATTGATAGGTTTAAAACGGAGCATCTCATTAAAATGGAGCATCTCATTTATTAACAAATATGCCTTGAAGAGGAGGGTGTTTCATTGGGTTGTCCTTCTCTTGTCTCATTTGTTTGAACAATTGTATATTGGTTTTTGACTTTTGTTAACAAGCATCAAAGTGTACCTATTAAAAGGGAATCAAACGAGTCTTATTACATTGGAAAGTAACAAAAGTTAATAAATAAAGAGTCTTGTTAATTAGTACTTTTAGGGTATATGTTAATTGACCATCTTAGGAAAATTTTAATACCACTTTAATGAGAAATTTAAAAAATTGTTAAAAAAGTTATTTATTTATTTTTTTCCATAAAAAATTTTATAAAAATATTTCCTAAAATAATGCTCTTAGAGCATTTATTAATTTTCCCCATAAATAAATACCTCTTTAATTGCATGTTGCGATGGACTCTTAGTTTACCAATTATAATTAAAAAAAAAAAAAAAAAAAACTCAATCTATAATCAATATACACTACACATTAATTAACTCTTTGTTTTTTTATATTTATTTTAGATAGTTTCAACTTATAATATCTACTTCTGATAATAGTTATTTATTATTAGAGTAAAACACTAATCAGTTTTTGATGTAAGCGAAAATTGAATTTCAGATCTCTTATTCAACTATTAAAAATTTTACCAATTGAAATAACTGGAACACACAACTCTTTGTTCATTACCTAATAAAATGTATCCCTTCATTATAATTGGAATAAAAAAAGCGCTCTCCTCATGCCACAGATATAAAACAAGATCATCAAATGGAGTCACGGATAAGGAATCATGAATTCAAATATTTTTTACCAAAAAACAAAAAATGAATTCAAATATTATAGCACCATATGTCTCCTACTTTGATAGCATAGTCCGCAATACTGGTTGTTTTTACCTTCGCTTTTTCCTGTGCATAGATTCTTTTTCTTGGGCTCTGGAACTAAAATGAGTCACCCCCCCGCGCGCTCTTGACGGAGATTCTCAGACCATTAGATCTTTTTTTTTTTTTTTTTTTTTACCCAGACAGAAGACCATTAGAATTTATTAGAACCAGGAAACTTCAGTCTGAAAAAACAGTTGAACATTTGGATTGTCCTGGTTAACTGGTTAGGTCCACTAGGTCTCTAGAGACCACGTAGGTCGTATAATTTTTCTGTGTGTGTGTTTTTTTCCCGGGAAAATATTCCATTGAAACTTGAAACTTCAAAGATATACAAAAAGGGTTTCCCTTTACCTTGGGATGAACCTGCAGATATATAAACAAGTAAATTTTATTAAAGAAATCATAAACTGTGCAATGCAAAGACAAGCAGCTAAAAATAAAAAAATGCTGCAAATACTTCAACTTTTAGTGCATCTAAACAAGCAGCCTATGCACTTTATTAATAATTAAACTACTAGCATCATCCTTATAATATGGGTGGCAATAGATGATACAAACCCATTAATTAACATGTCCTGATCCAAAAATATGAACCCAGAAATGATAGACTTACTACCCCTTAAGTATTTTGAATTGATTTTGTTCTTTTAATATATTTTTTTTCACCAAAATTCAATCCGAGAACATGTAGATTTTCGCTAAAACTGTGGAAATTACAGAGTAAAAAGAAACTTGGGTGTCCATGATGAGGCAAGCTAATTCACCTTCAAATCGGTACTCGTCAAAATGTGTTCAATGAACCTGCCAGATTCCAGCCATATTAAAAATTGAGTTCCCAGTTGCACTTGCATCTGATATTTAGGGAGGTTAATGTAATTGCTCTTTTAAGCATGTAGAGTGTAGACTCTATATTTTCCTTAGTCCTACATGCAGGACTCATCATCTTTTAATATTACGGTACGTAAAATTTTAAAAATTATAAATTGATAAACTTGTGTCTGTAGTGAAAAGATGAAGTGAACAACAATTGCTGCCTTTCAAATTCAAATGCTCAAGCCTACATATAGGTTATTTTTTGGTATAATATGCCACAGCTTCTGAATTTTTAACTCCAAAGTTTCAAAAAGCAATGCATGCTATAGGGTAGCAGAGAAAAGCAGGTCATGAAAGTCGTCTAAACCTATACCAAAGCATATGCTATTTTATAACTCTAATTTGAGTAATGTCATATCTGACTGTACTGGGTTTGACTAGTTGATCCAAGTGTTCTTCTTGTGCCATCGGTTGACGGGTTTTTAAAGTACTGCCTTTCAATGGGGTTGGGTTACTTTCCAATCTCAAAGGAGATGTATGTCTTTACTTTTTCCTTATTATACTAAAAGCATGTAAATTTGTATTGTAACTATTGCTCAGAAATTACACATATTAATTAAGAATCTTATAACAGTTAAAGCCTAGAGTTCTCCTGAGTGGACTTTTAGCAAACCATTCTATAATTTATTTCTAGCATGGCCAATTTTTAAATGTTTTTTTTGGATGAGAGAAAATGATGGTTAACAGAACCTAAATCTTAATCAGTGGTTTCTTCTAATTTTGTCTGTTCTAAATGTCTTTGAGTTAGCCAGTCAAAATTATGGTGTTTAACCAGAGCCAATATCTGTCAAAAGTTCACATATAAAAAATTTCGGCCATTCCAAAGCCATGATTGTTGATTTCGACCTACACTACATAGAACACTTTATTTAAGGCAATTCGCTTTAGCTTTTTCTTTAATCATGGATCTTTTTTCTCGAATTCTCTCCAGCATCTCCATCCCCAGATGTAGTAGGAGCATCTTTTTTCATTATGTTTTAAAAATATTCTTGTAAGTAAAACATCTATGACACAATTGGTTCACATTCATGCACATAATCTAGTCCTATAACTATTCTGTCCTCTCCAAACCTATATCTTACAAAATTATTGGTGCTGGTTTGTAAAAGAAAACCTATGAATTTCACTGACATGATCAAGTGAAATTTGTTCATATCTCTGAAGATAATTAGGCTCTAGAGAGTCCTTGCTTGTACCTTTTTTGAAGGATGGATTGATTTTGCAACCAAACTCTAGCTCACTAGCTCAACTTTTAAGTTTTGAAGTTCTAAATAATTAGACAACATGCTTATATATTCACTCATGTTGTAGAAAGTGCTCAAAAACCAAACAAAAGAAAGAAAGTTATAGAAATTGCCGAAAGATGCAAATATTGTGATGAACACAGACAAATTTATTTCAAATTATTGACATAAGACAGCGTACATAATAAGTAAGGTTTAGAAAGGAAAAAACGTCATTTCTATCAGGTTTTATGTGATAAAATGGGTGACCAGACATGATTATTCATGAACATACTGCATTATAGGGGTGGTGGGGCTCTCAGACCTCTTACTTTCACATGCTTCTATGAACAGTCGATCCCTCTATGAAAAAGTAAAAAGAAACAAAACATACATAGAAGCGCCTGCATCATTGTGATGAATTGGAAGAACGAACTAGCTAGCTTTATCTTAGAGATTGGAGACAACAATGATCTCATTGTTATGATGCTTTTTTGCTTTGATTCCATGTCACGGAAACAAAGGTGCCAGGCTAAAATCATTCACAATATGTGAAGAGAAAAATTAGAAGGTGGGTGTAAGTCATATCATGTTTGTTTTTGTTTGTTTCAATAGAAAGTATTATTAGCAAAAAAGAAAAAGAAAAAAAAAAGGTGGCATTATAACATATTTCATTCATTCTGCACACTAACAAAACTAGCTAATTATATATGAGGCAGATGGTAAAACCCGAAAGAAAATAAATGAACATGCAGATATAATACACAATGTTTTTTGTTTGACCTCTTTTACCTTTGATTTTGGGTCAGGTAAGTTTTTCATTTTTTTTTTTTTTGGTGGATGATTAAGGCAAGGTTGGCCTCTTTTCTTGATTGTTGCTTGTAAAATTGAAATAATCTAAGCTGAAAGTAAGGGAATAACTATGCAAACGAAAGGAAAGGTAACCTATCCAATTTCATTATGCATGTTAGATGGCATGTCTGTCAACATCATTTGCCCAATTATGAATATAGAGCTTGCTTCTATCACAAATTTCAACGTAATTAAGTGCAAAATCAATTTGTGGTTGCGCATGTTAGAAGGTTTTCCTTCAATACAGAAATCTTGGGATCAGCTATCTCATTTGTTTTGTACACTGTAACCATATGCAACTTGAACATAATGCAAAGTTAGCTTTACTCAGCCCAAAAAAAAAAAAAAAAAACAAGGTTAGCTTTAACTTGAAGTAAAAAAAACCTTCCTGATAGACTGTCCTCACATTTACACACGAACCAATAAAATGAACAATGGTCTTGGTTCGGGGCAGGAGACTTTGTAGCTTAGTGTTACCAAAATCATATATGGCTTTCTAAAATGAACAATGGTCTTGGTTCGAGGCAGGAGACTTTGTAGCTTAGTGTTACCAAAATCATATATGGCTTTCTAAAATGAACAATGGTCTTGGTTCGAGGCAGGTGACTTTTCGTAGCCAAGTGTTACCAAAATCATATATGGCTTTCTTTACACGAATTAATTTATCCATGTCTCAAGGAATCCCAGGTAAATTTGACCCATTTTCATGCCCTAACCATGATATACTAGCGTACGTTATAGACACAAATCCCTATAGAGTAGCAGTTGTATATTTGTATCATTCAGGGAAAAAAATGGTTGTATATATATTTGATTATTTTGTATCTTCCTTCTCCCCAGAAGCCCAGTACAAAACAAAAGAGTTAGTCAACCTCACAAACAAAACAAATTGCAAAACACAGAAGAATTTAACAACACGTACGTACTCTTTTGGCTAACTGGGCTCCTTTAGTTGATTCATTTCAAAATTAGATTCGTTACTTTGTTTGGTCTGTGTCATTGTCTGATCTTACTGATGGGGGATGGTAGTTTTAGACACATCAATCCAAAAGTCTTACACTAAAATCTATACAATATATGTTGTTCACTTTTGTTTTTTTAGAAAGATGTTGTCCACTATGTAAAATTTTTTAATCCCATGTATGGCAATTAATAATACACTGATTATTGTTGCACACAGCCTTTAAAATTGTGTTTTGAAAACACGATTTCAATAATAATCATGAAGTGGTTTCATAATTAGAACTAAAAAAATGTGCACAACATTTTTACAATACTTGCACAACAAATTTTAAATGATAAGTTATAATCAACAGTTACTGATGGTAAAAAAAAAAAAAAAAAAATTAATAGTAAGTTTAAATTAGAACTAGTAATAACTTATTACTTCGAATTTGTTGTGAAAATGTTGTAAATGTGATATTTCTTCAACTAAAATTGTGTTTTGAAAACATGATTTTAGGTGTGTATCTCGTCCACATAGTGTGTAATTATCACCACTCTTAATTATATATAATAATGTTGATTATAACCCTAATAGTCCAAATTAATTCAATAAATAAAAAATGAACTGATGTGTCAGCACCTAAGACGCAACCTTTCGCAATACCGCGAAAATTAATCCTATCCTTTGACATACACATCAAGTAAATAAAGGTTTTAGATTAAGTCATTAATCGTGTTGACAGATTAGGAATATATTTGTATAATATTGTGTGTGTTAGGGAATGAATTGATAATTAGAAATGCCAGTGTCAAATTGTCAATCACCCCAATAATCAGTTGCATGTTTCGGGGCTCTATAATTGTGGACCATCTTAGATATTTAGGCAGAGAAAAAAAAAAATAAAAGAGTAAAAAAAAATCAAGAGTGATGTTCATGATTTTACAAACATGTATCTTAATATTTAAATGTAAAAAAATAATAATCAAGAAATTTATTAATACTAATTACGTTTTTTTTTTTTTTTTTTTTTTTTGTTGAGGAAAGAGGTATCCAGATTTCTTTGAGTATTTGACTATTTTCTTGAATATATGTTGTTTCTTTGTCCTATATATAATGGATTGTTATAGGAAAGAATCCCTTGAGGGTGGCTCTAAGATACTAGCAAGAGGTTTTGAATCTAAAATCTCATGAATATCATAAAATCTTAAGAACTACTAAGCCAGATTCTTTCATATTTATATTGATAATGTTAGTTTGTGAAAATTTTGTACAAAAATTCATTTTAGCATTTTTTTTTTAATAAAAACAATGAATCATGAACCAATTCATTGGACAATAATCATGAATGTGTGTTGCCCAACTAATGACCTAGTAGCCCCATTCGGATTTGCCTATGCACCTATTTGGTAACACTTTATATAGACTTTCCTTACGTTCTGGCTTGAAAGAGACGTTGGGATGAGTCACTGCATGTGAACCAAACATTTGTACTAAATTTGGGATAATTAATGGAAAAATTTAAGGAGAACTTAATGAAATTCTAGAATAGGGAAGATGTTAATTAGCTAGATTCTCTAATATAATCTTTTAAATTTGATTACTTTCTTGGCTTGAAAGAGACGTTAAGGAAGGTGTAATAATCTAACACTTGTACCAAATTTGAGATAATTTAGTAGGAAAAAAAAAACTAATGTGGATTCAATGAACTTCTAGACTAGGGAAGAAGCTAGCTAATTAACTTGTTTAGTGTAACCTATTAATATTTTAATAAACAAAATTGATGCTACTTTATCCCCAACCCAAGAGTTGTAGTAGAATTATCAGCACCTTTCAACTTTCTTAGTTGGCTTCTCATTTTTTTTCTTATTGGGCATGGGGTGAGAATTTCGTATTCACTACCAACCAAATCCATACGCCGAGCAGGTGGGAAACGCAAAGCAACTCAATAATTTTCATAAGAACAAAACTTATTAGTGTTTGTGTTAAGTAGCCACGTTGCTCAATTTTAGAAAGAGAACGTAAGATACAGGACATAAAATATTGTGTTTAAGTTTTCCTCTTTTCACAGTGTCGCCAGAGTTAAATGGTAAGTTTTTACAAGGTAAGAAAATATATTACAAAGTCGTTAATTTAAACACCATATATGCCATGTTCATAATTTAACACATAATGTCCACATTTTTTAAGTATGTTCAAATTTAACAAATAAAATAGGTGACAAGTACAAATAATGTACATTAACATTTTTTATGGTTGAATAAGAAATTTGGAATTGAATCTATGTCTACACCAAAAATCAATTGGTATCTTTGTTTGACGATAAAAATCATAATTATCATAAATGAATGCCATAAGTTGAAACTCTATAAATAAATAATACAAAAACAAGTGGGGCAAAAAAAAAAAAATTCAAATATATATATTGATAAACACAATATTTTTTACAACAATTAAGTTGATAAGCTTTTATGATTTTTCATAATATCATAAGTTGAAACTCTATTTTTTTTTGTTTTTAATTACTATTAATAATCTAACGCATTAGCAACCGGATATGAATCTAAAAGGGTTGGCTTGGTGGTTCTTAAAGTCTCATAATATTCATGAGATTCGGATTCAAAATCTTTTGCCAGAATCTTGGAGCCACCCCTATTAAATTTTTCTCTATAATAACTTGGTGCGTGTAGGACTGCATATACTTAAGAAAATAATCAAATACTCCAAGAATTCTGGACATTCTCTTTTATTAAAAAAAACCAATAGATATGAAATTTTTTTTGCAAATATAGGACCCGTTTGGTAATGTTATTCTAATAACACTGTTTGTATTTTTTAAAAATACATATAAATGAAAAAAATGTATAAAAATACATATAAGTTTATTTATATACTAAAAACAGTAACAAATGTTTATCCACTTTTTCATGCCAACTTTCGGCAATCAATACATTCCAATAAAAAATAGACACGTTGGAAAAAAAGCAAAGAAACCTACGTGGCATTGTAATAACAGGACACGTTGAGTGGGGGATGGCACGGTCACATGAGAGAGTTTTAATAGAAATAGATAGAGCAGTAAACAGTAACACAGGCCACTTGCCCGCCCAGAGACTCCAGGTCCCTCTGTCACTCTATCGGTATTTGAAAGTTCAAAAACGTAACTTACTAGACCCACTCACTCTATCTCTCTCTCTCTCTCTCACTCACTCACTCTCCTCACCCACCCCGCTCTTCATCCACGGTTTCTAACGGACCCCTCATTAATACTCGCCGTCCTCTCTCTCTCTAGTTTCCCTCGCGACTATGCAAACCTAATTTGACTCTCTATCTATCTCTCTCTATCTCTCTCTCTCTCGCTCTATAAGATCTGGATTTTGGCTTTTATAGCTGTTTTTTGAATGAATATGAGCTAGAACTAATGAAAAGCTCTTTCTTAGGGTTTTGAATTCTTTCTACTTTTTCTCAGTTCCTTTTTGTCTCCTTTGCTTTCTCGCGAGCTTCTTTCCGTGATTTCGGATCTAGATTACTGTGTGCTTGGTTTTTTATCCTTAGTCTGATAGGAAATGTGCTTTCGATGAGTGTGGAGAATGGAGAAATTTCGGCAAAAGAGGTCTAAGATTACTAGCATTGCTGATCGGAGCTCCTCCGATAGGTTTTACTCCGCGGAACGAGCTCACCGGGAAGGTCAGATTGTCTTTTTGTTTTGTTTTGTTTTGTTTCACTTCTTATGTTTTTCACTCTGTTTGGTTACCGAGAAATCCAAAAAGCATATTTTGAAAATGAAAAATTTTATATTCATTTTCTGTTTGAAAGCAGAGCCGTACATTTAAAAAGTAGGCTCAGATGATTAAAAAAATGTATGATTTTTTAATTTTTTTTTTAAATCAATGTGTTATTATTTTGTATTTTTTGCATTTTCTTAGCTACCGGTTTGAGCCTGTCCAGCCGTTTGGTCGCTGAGAAAAAACTCAAGAAAATTAGGGAAAAAAGAAGAAGGAAATCGAAATTCTTCGTGTTTTATATTCCTTTAGCTTTCCGAAAATGCGATAATTAAAATTAAATAAAACAGTTGAAAATGGTAAAGATGTGAAATTTTAATTTCTGAGTAAATTTTTTTCTTCAAAAAAAAAAAAAAAAAAAAAAAATCCTAGCTCATTTTCTTTTTCATTTGATAGTACCATTTGTGCAACGTAAAGATCATGAGCTAAGTTTTTTTTAGTCTTGGCTATGCTCGTGCTTTTGATAAAGCAATTTTCCGAGTAGCAAGTGTGACTTTTTTTCTGTAGTGGAATCAGCATGATTTTGTTTTTGCTTCCATAATGAAAACTCTAGAGATATGATGAGATATCATTGCATCGCCAGCTTGACTACTGAGTGCTCTTCAAAAGCATTCTCTTTCATATAATTATTATTATTTTTTAAAGTTGTGAATAAGAACCTTCCCCACTTTTACTACTCTTGGATGGTCTTGCTAATATTATATGGATTCATTTTCAGGAAGCAGGCAAGTTCTGATGCAGAGAAACTTTCCAAAATTGGCTTCCGATTCTAGCTCTTGCAGTAGTGGTTTTACTGACGAAGATTCGGTGCGCACCTTTTCTTGTTTGTGTTCATTGTGCTTTATGAGTTGAGTTTTTTTTTTTTTTGGTCATATTAGTAGAGAAACAAACTTATCAAAGATATAAAGAAAGTGGAGAAGCAAGCTTGCTGAGTTAATCATTAGGAAAAGACAAAGTCTCCTGAGCCTTTGAAATGAAAAAAGTAATTTAGTATCAAATGATATGACATTAGCTGTATCAAAATCCAACAATTGAAAAACATGTATGCAAAATAACCACATCAGCATTTCACTACTACTTTCGGGGGTGTTTGTGGGTAGTTATTTTTTTACGCACGTGTCTCTCATTTAATTGGATTTTTATACGGTTGATGTGGTATCATTTGATACCAAGTACTCTCTCCTTGGAAAGGGGTATGGGGTAGTAACGTACCATGTATGCTGGCTTTCTTTGTATCAGCAGCAGCCTACTTACCTTAAATAAACCTTATTAAAAGGAATGTGATGGTTGTTAATAGATGTATAATGTAGTAGTTCCATTGTTGATTTTTTGGATCAGGAGTCTCCATTTGTAAATCTTTGAAGACGCTCCTTTTTTGAGTGATTCTCAATTTTCCTCTTTAATATCTTCTCTGTTTTTCTTTTTAATTATGTATTGAATAATAAAATATTGACCTGACAGTTATGTTCAAACACATTTGACCTTTGCAGTTTACGTTTGAATTGGGGTTGAAATCTTCAAAACAAGCTGTTGTAACTCCTATGAAAAAGTTATTGGCAGAAGAGATGTCGAGAGAAACCGAATCCAAAAGAAGGTCTCCAAGTGTTATTGCGAAATTGATGGGTCTAGATGGGTTGCCACCTCAGCAGCTTGATCATAAACAACAAAAAATGTCCTCAGATATCTCTATAAAAAGAGCAACATCAGTAGAGAAAGCTCCAAAGAGTGGAACATTTTATGACTGTCAATCGTCTAGGAGTAACTCAAAGGAGCAGCAAGAATTTAAGGATGTATTTGAGGTTTCGGAAACATCAAATATGACGAGTAGTGGTTGCTTATCGCAAGGGATGACAAACTCGAATTTTGCTGATGCTGAGATGGCATTTATTCAGCAGAAGTTCATGGATGCTAAACGCCTCTCAACTGATCAGAAGTTACAGTATTCAAAGGAGTTCGATGATGCACTTGAGGTGCTAGACTCCAACACGGATCTTCTGGTGAAATTTCTTCATCAACCGGATTCGTTGTTTTCAAAGCATTTGCATGATATGCAGGGCGGTCCTCCCCAAACCCATTGTGGTCGCATATCAGCTATGAAGTCAGATGCTCAGCATTATGAAAGCAGTGACCTTGGGAAATCAGATAGACAGACTCCATGGAAGAATTACAGTAGATCTCAGAAGCATCGTGATGGTCAATTCAGCCACTCTAACAGCAGGCATGCTACTTGTTCTTCTCCCAATTCATCAAAAATTCGATTTGAAGGCAATGATGAGTTGGCCACTCTACCTACCAGGATAGTTGTTCTAAAACCAAACCTTGGGAAGGCCCAGAATTGTGCAAAATCTGCTTCATCACCTAGGTCTTCACATGCTTATCTGTCAGATTGTAGGGTGCACTTGGAATTTCCGAATATTAAAAATAGGGAGGGAGACACACATGGAACGAAGAAATTTTCTGATAATGTTGGGCTTTCAAGGCATAACTCCAGAGAATCTAGAGAAATTGCTAGAGAAATAACTAGGCAAATGAGAAATAGCTTTTGCAGTGGTTCTATGAATTTTTCATCTACTGGGCTTAGAGGATATGCTGGGGATGAGAGTTCATGTGACATGTCTGGAAATGAATCAGAGGTGATTATGGTGACCTCCAGAAATTCTTTTGACTTGAGTAACCAATACAAGCCTTCATCTTCCCGTTCGACTGAATCCTCCGTCAGTAGAGAGGCCAAGAAGAGACTCTCAGAGAGGTGGAAAATGACTCACAGGTCTCAAGAGTTGGGAGAGCTTGGTAGGGGCAGCACACTGGCTGAAATGCTTTCTATCCCCGAAAAGGAATTGATACCAGCAAATTTGGATGGCATGATTGGTGAGGATGGAAACAGTGGAAAATTTTCTAGTGATGATGGGTCTACTAGGTGGGTTGAACCCTTGGGAATTAGCAGCAGGGATGGATGGAAGAATGGGTGTGTCAGAAAGTTATCAAGATCAAGGTCTCTTCCTGCTTCTTCTACTGCCTTTGGAAGTCCTAAGAGAAGCATGCGCCGTGAAACTCTTTGTGATGACAGGTATCTAATGCCAAAAGAGGCTTTGAAGAAAGAAAGGAGCAGGAGAATAAAGGGTAATTCTGATTGGAGAGATATGTCAGTTCCTAGAAACTCAAAATCCAGTACTAAGAAATCTCATTCTTCTAGCTGCATGGTTAGGGACAGCAATGCGTTTCCAGCAGAGATTCATACAAATCAGAATCAAATGAAGAGCACCCTTGAAAAGAAGGATCCATATGAAGGAGATGCGTTGATCTTTGAGACATTAGTTAGTAATGTCAATGATATGAGTCCAGTTCCTGAAAATGTGGTCAATGTGGGATGTGACAATATGACCATGGCTTCTAAATCTCCTGAGGGGTTGCTATCAAACGTATCAGCTGGTGTTGTTAAAGATATATCTACTGGTGGCCAAGATATCTTAATTCCACAGGTTTGGTTTATAACATTTTCCTGCTGGTGTATAGATTCTTCACTGCATATCACTAATGCAATAATGACAGTAAAAATTTTTTGCAATAAATTCCTTCCAATATATCATAGCTAATGATAGCTGAATCAGCCATTAAATCACTTCTTCTTTTTCCCTTTTGTAATTACCTCTTTTTTCAGAAAATTAAACAGTTGCATATGGGTCATTGCTAATCTGTGATAAGCCTTTAGCCGTGTGTTTGTCTCTTTTTGTTCAACTGGACTTTAGTATCACTTTAATGGATGTTAAATAGTTTTGTACGTTAAGTTTGACTCTTTTTTTTTCCTCTTTCAATTAAATTTTCAATCTCTATGCTGGTTATACTTTCCTTTTGCTTTGATTCTTCTTTCAGAGCTGTTATGTATGATTTGATCTACCCAGAACTTCAATTTGTAAAATGCTGTTATGGAGCACATATATTTCAAGTTAGATTGATTTAATATTAAAGAATTCAAATATATGTATATATATGGGTGTGTGTGATCCAAATGCCTAGATAATCTGATTAACATAGCCCTTTAAAAAAAAAAATCCACATCATTACCTATGAGGTCAGGGACGTTTTATGCATTGCAGTAGTCTTTTGGTATACATGGAGCATTTTTTTGAAAACCGTGTCTACATGTGTTGGGCATATATACTAGTCATTCATGTGAGATAAGGATTCAAAATTTGTACTTTTGATTTTAAAGTTGCAATCTTTAACTACCGTATTGTGTGATTTTAGAATAATAAGCATTCCATGAGGACCATGACAACTTATATCCTAGTCTAGGATAGATTCAAGGAATACCAATAATCATGCCACCATGGATAGAGGCCTCTGGTCTGCACATTTGTGTTATCTTCAAAACTCTTCATACCCTAAAAATAATTACTAAGTAATACTAGAATCATACTGTTCTATGTAAAAGTGGTTTCTGTAATAGAAAATTATAATGAATTAGTGAATGATTTACAGCTTAACTGGAGATCTCATTTGCATTAGCTATACATGTATGTAGATGCATGTTAGATATTCCCTCCAAATTTTGTGTTGTGTTTTATTTCTGCCGATGAGTTTTAGTTCAAATGCCACATCCTTCCTTCATAATAACATGATTGAGAGTGAGGTCATGGGTTTACCCTTGTGGTGATGCATTACTTATTAATAAAAAAATAAAAAGTATGTGTTACTTATGCACCTTCAATTTTGCATCAAGGATATTAAGGTTTCTCAATATTTCATGATATTTCAGGAACCACCCATTGGGCCATCTGAGGAAGGTTCAGTCCCCTTGCTCCACCCTTCCCCTGGACTAGAATCTCCAGTAAGCTCTAAGGAAGCTGATCAGCCCAGTCCAGTTTCAGTCTTGGAAGCTCCTTTTACAGATGATCTTTCATCATGTTCTGAATGCTTTGAGAGTCTCAATGCTGATCTCCATGGTAACTTCAAATACCATTTATTTTTGAATTCTTAGTTTGTGTTTAGATCCCTCTAGTAATCAACATAATGGCATTCCATTTTTCATAGAATATCCATGTGCTCATTTTTCATTTAGAATGCCGTGAAAGCAAGTATTATGCATAAAAATGAGTAAACTATTGTATTTAAAATTCTAAAATTTCAAAGATGATACAAAATTTGAAGTTAATTAGTCGTTTTATATAGTGTGATGCACAAAGGGACAAAAATTGTTATTTTCTGCTGCTTGTTGTGGCCTCACTGTTGAGTGAATTATACAGTTCTGATCATAAGTGTGGGTCATGTGCAATTCAAAGTTAGTGCAAATGCTGCTAAACCTTAACTAAAAGACCTAGCTCATCTATTATGGATCACATATGCAAGTCCCTTTTCACTGTTTTGCTCTATGAGCCTATTTTCATTTAAACTCTCTCCACTTTTGAGCTTAGACTGGTTCTTGTAGCACCTGCAAATTACATTATCTCACTCCTGTTGCACCTCACAACTGCAGTCAAGAGTGCATTTGGGATCCTCTTTTTTTAGCCTGCTTATTTACTTAATTCACTTTTGTCTCACCTATTGTCAAATAAGCAAATAAATTAGCCTTTTTTTTTTAAAAAAAAAAGCCAACTTATTTGTCTCATCTATCAACAAATAAGCTAGGGGAAAATACAGGATGCCACAACCAGATGACCTTAGCTGATTTGCACTAAATTTTGTCTCAAGGGGTGCTGTCCTCATCTCCTCCCCCCCACCCGCCCTGGCGGTTTAAATGATAATCTCAAGAGGTGTTGTCTTCTACTCATATTTACTATAATTACTGGATTCGTCCCCTAAATTCTGTAATTATAACTCTTAATAGAATAACAGGCTTTTAGCGCAATTAGAAGTCTCTAATGGGATTTGGATACAACTTAATAACTTGTTGCCAAAATTGAAACAATGGTTTTGTACTTTTTTTTGCCACTTTCACTTTTGTTTTTTAAATGTCATCCTTTCATAAATGTTCATTTTACCAGCTCAGTTGAATTGCTTTGTTGTTCAAAAATGAATAACTCATTATTGTTTGGAGCGTACTATCGGCATATGTTTGCAAGTTCTTTCTTCTAAGTCTCACCCACTCAAGCTCCATTGCCTCGTCTGTTTCTAGGGCTTCGGATGCAACTTCATCTACTCAAGTTGGAGTCAGAAGCATATGCAGAGGGACCCATGCATGTCTCAAGTGATGAAGAAGTTGGGGAAGGATCCATTGGGCATCTGAATGATAAGGGACTTGGTGAAACTGAAGAGAGCTGGGAGCGTTCCTACATTGCTGATGTCTTAATTGCCTCTGGTTTTAACGATGCTGAACCTGATGTTGTCATGGCAACATGGCACTCTCCAGAATGCCCTGTGGATCCCGTCATTTTTGAAAAAATTGAGAAGTACAATAGTCAAGCTTCTCGACCAAGGTCTGAACGAAGGTTACTGTTTGACCGAATAAATTCAGCACTACTGGAGATCTTCCAGCAATTCATGGATCCACACCCGTGGGTGAGGCCCGCAACAACAGTCGGTTCTAAGGATAGGCTCCAAGATCGCCTCAATGTGATGTTGGGATGCCAAGAGAAGAAATCTAATAAAGACACTCTGGGGAAGGTGCTGACAAGGGAGTCACAGTGGTTGGATTTGGGAGACGAGATTGATGTAATAGGTAGGGAAATTGAGAAATTAATTATAGATGAGCTAGTAGCAGAGGTAGTAGCCATGTAGTGTAGAGATTTGGAACCAAAGGCTATATTTGGTCTAGGAAGTTACATGTACGTAAATGAAGTGATGAAATGATCATTTCATGAGAATCATTAGAAGGATCAAAATCTTTATACAAAAACGAAGAATCAGATTCTAGATCAAATGTAAATAAGTGGGAAGGAAGTCAAAGGAAGGTGAGAAAGAGGCCTATATTATTAGCTCTCCTTGTTCATCCAAAAGAAATATTATTCTTCCAAACAACATATTGTCCTGTAAAATTGATTTCTTTGATCATGGCTCCCTCCTCGCTCTATATTAGTTGTCTTGTTCATCCGAAAGAATAATATTGTTCTTCCAAGCAAGATACAGTTATCATCAAAAATAGATTATTTTGGTTTGTATTTGATCAATTAATCCGGGCATACTTTGCTTAGGCAAAGCTACAAACTTCTCTGAAAACTAACAAACTAGTCCCTTTGCAAGAATCGGTGTTGGAGGCTGTTGGAAAGGCCAATTGGACATTTAGACCTCAATGCCTTTTTCATATCCATCTCTACCGCTTGAACCTTTGTAAGAATCGGTGCCGGATTCTGGAGTGTAGTTCCCGAAGACTTCGAGCTTATACAAGCGACGTTGGATTCAAGGGTGGCCTTGAATGTTCTTGGGGTTTTGAATATGAGTACAACTCATTCTTCCTATAAGCTTGAGATGTGGCTAATTTGATTTCTTAATTTGAATCAGGTCTTAGATTGGATGTAGGATGGGGAGATACCTCCTTCGGTGGATCTATGGCTTTTCCTTGGTTTGGATTTTAGATGGGCGGTTTTTCCTTAAATTGACTTGGCATGACAGCACCTCTTTTTTTCGAAGTTTCTTCAACAGAGAAATTATTAGGTCTATCAAGAGAGCTGTTGAAGTGATCTCTTAGTACTTGCAACCAATAGAACGCTGTCAGTTATGCAAGTATGACATCACTTTTTTTTTTTTTTTTGGCTGA
Source organism: Quercus robur (assembly GCF_932294415.1). NCBI lineage: Eukaryota > Viridiplantae > Streptophyta > Magnoliopsida > Fagales > Fagaceae > Quercus > Quercus robur. The sequence goes on from NC_065540.1 coordinate 2,136,583, forward strand.
TTAAGAAGCTGACTCACCTATAGCATTTCACTAAATAAGAGAACCATTTCAACTGTACTCCAGTGGACTTAAATAATTTTTCCAGTTTTCGTGCTCTTCAAACTTTTTGAAGATTTTGGTAGAATAACAGTACATATTCAAATTTTCTTAGAATTCTTCAAAGAGAGTAACATCCAAAGGGCTTCCTTTAAGTGGCTTATTATTGAGGAAGCTTTGAATTGACAAAAATAATCAGCAATTACTTTAGTGTCTTTGAGAAATGGGGTTTCAAGTTTCAAAGTTTTCAGAAAGAGTAGTGGGACAAGAAAAGGAATGGAGATTTTGGGTGTGGCCTGATATGGGTCTTTGATGATTTTGTTAGGTTTAAGAAAATGGGGGCTTTGGGATTTATGAATTTGTATTTCAGCTAAATTTTTTGGGTATTTGTGTGTGTGTGTGTGTGTGTTTGTTTCTTAAGAAAATATAGGTTTATGGGTTTGTTGGAGATTGGTTTGTTTACTGGGTTTATGGGTTTGATTTGCTAGAGAATTCGGTGTTGTATGGCTGATTAGTTATTCAATTATGGATTTTGTGAAAATCATGTGGATTAGTTATTTGTTGGAGAATTTGGTGTTTAATGTTTTTTTTTTTTTTTTTTAAATTTTTTTTAATTTTTGGGTTTGTGTTCTTGTTGTTCTTGTTCAAGACACACTTAGATCTCAATTCATGTGATTTTTTATTTTTTTTATTTAGTTAAAATTAATAAATTAATTTTTTTAATTTAGATGCTGACGTGGCATTTTTTAATGTAAAAATAAAAATTATTATTATTATTTTAATAGTTCCTTCTACCGTTAGGACTTTGTTGTTAGGGCACTGACGAAAATGACTAAAATGGATTGCGTTTTTCTAAATAGAGACTAAAAACGGTAAAAATAAAATCTATGAACCAAAGTGGGAATCGCTTGAAAATGTAAGGACGAAAATGTGATTTTCGCCTTAAGGATTTTTTTTTTTTTTTAAATATAAAAAATAAATAACAACTCCATGCCACTTAAAAAAAGAAGAAAGAGAGGGAATTTTTAAAGCACCCAAAAATCTCTATTTATTTTAGTGGCACTTTTGCGGTCTCTCACACCACCACCATTGAGCATCCTAATCACACCACCCACCACCAAAGCCACATATTCAAACCCAATACCCAATACACATACATAACCAATACAAACCTCAAACCCACGGCCAAACCAAAACGTACAGACACGACCACAATCATACCCACACCACCACAATCATACCCACTTCTCAAATCTCAAACCAAATACCAATCCCAAGGACAAAAAAAAAAGGAGGGATCTTTGAGCAGAAAAATAGAAGAAAATAAGGCGGCTATGGTGGTCAGATTGGGTCCAAGGGTGGAAGAGGGGGAGCTCAAGGTGTTCTATACTTCAATTCTATACATTAAAATAATATTTTCTACACATTAAAATAATATATTAATTACTCTCAATCATCCTCATCTTCAACAACAATGGCACAACCACCACTGTCGCAACAACACCGACAACCACCACCGGCACAAACCCACATCCACCAACGCCACCTCAATTTAAAAAAAAAAAAAAAAAAAAAAAAAAAAAAAACACAACCAAAGAGATCGGCACGGCAAAAAACACAACCAAATCAAACAAACCCAAAGGCAAAACCCACCACTGCAGGCCGATTAAGAGAAATCCGATGGTGGGAGGTTCTGATGACGTGGTGGATGGCACGACAAGCTCGGCGGCGTGGCGTGGCGTGGCGTGGTGATCAGGCCATGGGTTGTTGTGGATGTGGTGGGTCGGGTTTGTGTGGCTGTGTTGGTGGACGGCGATCTGAGAGTGTAGATCGGGTTCGTGTGGTGTGGCGTGGCGTGGCTTGATGCTCCGGCCTGAGTTTCGTCGGGTTGTGTGGCTGTGTTGGTGGACGGCGATTTGAGAGTGTAGATCGGGTTCGTGTGACGTGGCGTGGCGTGGCGTGGCGTGGCTTGATGCTTCGGCCTGAGTTTCGTCGGAGAGGGAGGCAGTGACGTGGAGTAGAGAGAGAGAGAGAGAGAGAGAGAGAGAGCAAAGAAATGAAGTGAGAGAGAGAGTTGATACATTTCGGTGAAGGAGATGAGGAGACAGAGGCAGTGGGCCCAACAAGAATAAAAAAGTAATATAAATTATAGTAAAGGTGAACAGTACGCTCTCAAATTTGAGAGCGTACTGTAGCATGTTCCAAAAAAATGGCATATATAAAACACCTGATGAAGCTCATATTTTGGAGTTTGATGTGCCAAATGCCAAATATTATAGCATTTAGCACATTTAGCACACCTGATGAAAGTGCTCTTATAAACACCAACTGACCATTCACAGTTGCCAAAATTTTTTAGAAATACCAACTTGGATGAAGTGTCATTTTGGCTTATCAATCATGAGGATGTAAAATAGCAATTGGGAGGGCAACCCCCAATGCTAGTGCTCTCAAAACCAATCCAACAAGGTCGCCTTCCCTTCAATTTTACCTTTTCTTTTGTTGTCTTTTTGCATGTGATGTCAAAATTAAACTTGTGTTGCTTTTAATGGAGTGAGGTAAACCCATTTAAAATTATAGTACACAATGTCTTCTTTTTTTCCAATAAATATGTGGTTAAAGCATGTATACTTGTGCTTTTAAGTGACCATTTATATAAGACTTTTTAGAGTCCAATTGCCAGAAAAAAACTTGAGTTACTTTTCAAATGGTAGAAATTAGGAATAAATTTAACCCAATGCACTATCTTACGAAAGTGGTGTGAGATACCTAACACATTCCCTACATGTAACCAAATTTCTAAGTCCATGTTTTTTATTCAATACATTTCCCTTCATTTTTAGTTTAGGAACCCTTAGGAAATCCTTTAGTTAATTAAGAGATAAAATGGATTCGACATAAGTGAGTAATCACACCAAGAAAATCCATGGTTAGTGGCAACTCTTAAAAATTGAAAAGATAAGTAAAAGTGACTCACTAATGCACACATATGACCCCAAGTGTCTACACAAGTCACACACTTTACACATGTTTCAAGAGTAGGGGTCAAGTGACAAAATCCGATGTTGATAGCTTGTATAGATTTATTTCTTACTTTATTTGAAAATTAACTTTATGAAATTTCATTATTGTGAAACTTGTGTACAACAATATGTGAGTGACCGCGACTCTGACCCGCCGATTTTTTCTCAAATTGGACCTAACCTACGCGAACGGGTGGGATCGTGATGCTCAAAATGTTGAATTCACTGTAAAATGTACTCCCCCTAGATTGAGGGTCTTACATGGAGTCACCACTTATTTAATTTAAATGGAAAAATAAGAAAACCTTCTCTATAAAAAAATGCTTCTTTTGTATTATTATATATGACAATTTACATCAATTTTGTAACAAAAATTTACAATACTTTTTTAGTCCTAGATACAATCTAAGAAAGTAAATTACATTGCTTTGTTTCATAGTTACATTCTAAAAAATGTAAAATTGCATATACAAAAGCCTAGTCTAGAACTCTTAATCTTGGTTCAGAGGCTAATTTACGAGATGGGAAGGGATTAAGTACCCATCTCACACGGTAAAATCGGTCTTTTAGGTTAAGGTGGCCAATATCATGTCATGTCCAACAAATACAAACAATATAACATATAAACATGTTAATTTGCAAGAATTGTAGGCAAATATGTGTTGGAGAATTTAACATAAAGAGCAACAAAAAGTGAAATTTGTTAGATAACAATGTAAATGAAAAGATAGCATGAAAGTAATGGCATGTTCATCCAAGAAATTAATGTAAACAAGGAATTCCTAGCCTAGACATGTTCATATAAGCATGTGAAGGAAAACAAAATCGTCATGTTATTTGTCATCAACATAATTGCAAAGAGAAAAACAAAACATTTAAGCATACTTGATCATCCAAGCAATTATGAAAAAAAAAAAAGTAAAGAGAAATCCCTTAGACATGTTCATCTAGAGAAAATCAAAATACTTAGACATGTTCGTTTAAGCATTTAAAAAAAGTAAAACAACTACCTAGACATGTTCATCTAAGCATTCAAGAGAAAGTTGTGCATTAGCCTAGAAGTGTTTATCTAAGCATTCAAGAAAAAGTTGTGTATTAGCCTAGAAGTGTTCATCTAAGCGTGTAAAAGGAATATCAATGAAATATATAGGCATGTTCATCCAAGCATATCATGAAAGAAACAAATAATGACTTGGAAGCATTTATTCAAGCATGTGCAGAAACTTAAAGAACACAATTAACTACTTACCAGCGTAGAGCATAAATTAAAAGGGGAAGTGATCACTTAAAGGGCTAGGGAGAAAGGAAGGAAGTACTTAACTACAACCAAAGTAAGAACAATGGTTGCACTGCGGCTTTTCTTTTCTGCTTTCTCACTAGCTCTCCAGAGAGAATGGGATCCAGAAAGTAGAAGAGGTATTCTGTATTTATAGGGGAAGAGATGGCTTAGCTTTAAAGCTAAGTTATTAGCTTTCTTCTGAAGCTAAGGGAGGAGATAAACCTGTTTAAATAATCTGGAACGGATTTGGTGTTGATCCCTATTTGACTTTTGAAAGGAAGTTGAAGATGATACTGAACTTGTGTTATCTATCTTCTGCACCTGTTTCGTATTTTGGCTCTAACTTTCTGTTCAAAATTCCAATTGATTTGGGATTGGTTTTTTTTTAAATTAAATTCAATTCTCTACAGCTTTTCCAGAAATAGAGAAAACCAAATTTCAAATTTTTCCAGGCCAAAAATGCGATTTAAGTTGCTGCTGGAAATAGTAACGTTTTTTGAGCATTTTTCTGTTTTTTGAAAATTTTCATAGAATGTATTTGTTTCTCTATCAAACTTATTTTTCAAAAGCTTTCTTCTGAAACTAAGGGAAGGGATAAGCCTATTAGATAAGCTTGAACATATTTGATGTTGATCCCCATTTGAAATTTTGAAAGAAAATTGAAGATGATGTTGAATTTGTGTCATCTTCTGCACCTGTTTCGGATTTTAGCTATAACTTTCTGCTCAAAATTCCAATTGGTTCAGGATTAATGAAATTCAATTTTCTACAACTTTTCCAGAAATAGAGAAAACCAAATTTCAACGTTTTCCCGGCCAAAAATGCGATTCAAGTTGCTGTTGAGAATAATAACGTTTTTTATTTATTTATTTTTTTATAGCATTTTCATTTTTCTTTTTTGAATTTTTTCATGGATCATATCTTTTTCTCTGTCCCTTTAAAAAAAAAAAAAAAAAAAAAAATAGATAAGATGCCATAAAGGAAAACATTTTTTTTTCTTAAAAAAAAATGAAGTAAAATGAAATCCAATAAAAAATCACACTTAATTAATTTTAAATTAATTCTTGTGAGAACCAATCAAAATTAAGTGTTTTAAATAGGACATGATCGGGCCCATCGTGTAGGTGAGCCATGATCGTTGAAAATAGTTTGCATGATAACTTTTGATCAGGTGATCCGATCAAAGCCCATGGCATACCATTATGATCATTAAAGTATCAAGATTTGTTTTGTATCACAAATTTGAAGATCTACCTATTGGTTAAATGCAAGTTGTAAAATGGGGTGTTTACACAATAATGATTTATTAGCTTGGATTCAAACATCCCATATTCCAACTCAAGACAAAGGACTCTAATTCACCATGATTTCAATTGCTTTGAGTTACACAGTTTGAGGAGGGGGTGATATCTCATGACTGGGTTGACTTGTAGAGAATCCAGATGGCAGTGTCCTAACATTATCATTCTTTGATGGCAATTATGCATGATGAGGGGGATTATTAGGTGACCATGTAGAAGGCCCAGATGGTAGCCTCCCAAAATTATCAGTCATCCCGAAATTATCAGTCTTTGATAGTAATTGTGGATGATGAGGGGGATTAGTGGGTGACCACGTAGAGGGCCCAGATGGTAGCATCCCGAAATTATCAGTCTTTGATAGCAATTGTGGATGATGAGGGGGATGATTGGGTGACCACGTAGAGGGCCCAGATGGTAGCATCCCGAAATTATCAGTCTTTGCTAGCAATTGTGCATGATGAGGGGGATGATTGGGTGACCACGTAGAGGGCCCAGATGGTAGCATCCCGAAATTATCAGTCTTTGATAGCAATTGTGGATGATGAGGGGGATGATTGGGTGACCACGTAGAGGGCCCAGATGGTAGCATCCCGAAATTATTAGTCTTTGATAACAATTGTGCATGATGAGGGGGATTAGTGGGTGACCACGTAGAGGGCCCAGATGGTAGTATCCCGAAATTATCAGTCTTTGCTAGCAATTGTGCATGATGAGGGGGATGATTGGGTGACCACGTAGAGGGCCCAGATGGTAGCATCCCGAAATTATCAGTCTTTGATAGCAATTGTGGATGATGAGGGGGATGATTGGGTGACCATGTAGAGGGCCCAGATGGTAGTATCCCGAAATTATTAGTCTTTGATAGCAATTGTGGATGATGAGGGGGATTAGTGGGTGACCACGTAGAGGGCCCAGATGGTAGTATCCCGAAATTATCAGTCTTTGCTAGCAATTGTGCATGATGAGGGGGATGATTGGGTGACCAGGTAGAAGGCCCAGATGGTAGCATTCCAAAATTATTTGCCTTTGATGGCAATTTTGCCGGATGAGGGGGATTATTAGGTGACCATGTAGAGGGCCCAGATGGTAGCATCCCGAAATTATCAATCTTTGATGGCAATTGTGCATGATGAAGGGGATTACCAAGTGACCATGTAGAGGGCCCAGACGGTAGCATTTCTTCAAATTTTGCTAATCTTCTAGCCTTTGCTGGGTAGGAGGACAAGCCCAAAACTATTACAAGCATAAAGACTATCCCAAACAATTTTTGACTAGTTGCTACCATGTTGTTTGTGCTTCTCTCCATATGATTTTAACAATATCTTCTTTTATTTCTCTACAAATAACTTGTTGTCCCTTAAATAGGAAATGATTATCTTCTCTCATTCATATTCTTATAACACTTGTCATATTTATGTAACACTTGTTATGTTCTTGTAACAACATATTGCATGCTCTTGTAACACTTGTCATTTCATGTAACACTTGTCTTATAACACTTGTCTTGTAACACTTGTCATATTCATGTAACACTTGTCACATTCAAAATCTCTTCATATTGTGTACTAATTACTATTAATTACTAGCTATACTTAACTCGGTGATGAATTGAATTTTCATTAATATTAACACTGACAGGGGAAATCAAATCGATATCCCCTCATCTTACCATTTCCATTTACTAGCCCTCTTTTCATATTCTATCTCTGTTCAAATTTCGTAATAATTACTAGTAATAACAAACTAATCTTAATTTGGGAAAAATGGATGGTAATTAAGATGAACATTGATTGGAGGTAGTCCAATTAATATCCTCTCATCCTTATCAATTATTTTTCACAAAATTGTGACCTTAACAATTATATCTTTAGTTATGCTCACTTTTACAAGCTTTTGTTAGATGATAAAACAAAATTAACTCACAAAGAATAACTTTAGTAAAATATGTGATATGAGTGGTGGTGGAGTTTGTATTTTATATAGAGCGCATTAAAGGACTAAAAAAAATGTTTCATTTGTAATTAAAATAAAACAAACATCAACAAATAAAATAATTGAGAGAATATTTGAACATGTGATACTAGAGCACACACACTCATGATGCATGGTTTTGTGTGGTGTTGTAGTGGCATATATGAAATAGTAGGATAACCTGGATGTTTATTCTTAGGAGATCTATTATTTTGAATGATTATTGTAAATTTTTAGTAAAAAATGTCTACTTATATATGTTAAGCTTACGCTTAACTGTACAAAATTCTTGAAAAAAAAAATTACATATGAAGGAATTTGCATTATAGCATCCAAATGGGAAATGTTCACTTAAACTTGCTTGAGCATTTCAAGAATTTCAATGTTTAGAATTGTTTTGTGAAGGGGGATTGACCTTTGGGGAAAAGGAGCATGGATAGGGCGCCTCTCAATCTTACTAGACTTAGACTAAAAGAACTCATCACCTCTTTTTATTTTGTGAGATTCATCTTGTTTATAGTCTTTAGAAATATTATTTTCAATAATTTTCCACTTACAAAAAATAGTTACAAACTTAACATGACCCACTTTATTCTTAAAGGAACCACAATCACCTACACTAAACTGACTTTAGGGATTAGGTTGTGATTGAACTAAAAACTTACCATTTTCTATTGTGCTCAAGGATGTGGTTAATTTAATGAGGGTGCTCCTAATTTCCTTTTATGGCCTAACAGTGTTAATTTTTAACAGTGGCTTGAGTTTGCATGAATTGTTGCAACGTGTCCTCAAGACTCTTCTTTCGAGAGGATTGTAAGGAACAAAATTAGGAGAACCTTGAGTAAGAAGTGCAACCACACTATCATTTCTCAAACTAAAATTTGTTAGATTCCTCCACCCTTGACTATATTTCTCCGAATAGGGGGAAGGATATTGCTTTTTTCACCATGTTTATAACATTTACTTGATCATATAACATTTTTTTAAAGGTTGGAGTTGTAGGATATTCATTTGTAGGGTGTTCCTTGTTCTTACAAATTCTACAAACCTAATAAAGTTTAGGCACGACAAGGATAGAGCAAAGTTATAACAATCCAAGAAAAAGTATTAGCCACATTTACATTATACCCCATAAGGACTAATCTAGTCACAATTAGTGCTCCTTGTGGTTGTTAATAAAGTCCATAATAACTTAGTTTATGTTTGATGTGAGACTCGACACACAACCACACAAAACACACTCAATCTATATTTAATCAATCTAGGGTATCACAAAAGTCACCAAGACTAAGCCAATAAAGGTCAAGTCAATGAGGAAGCCCAATAGATAGGGCGGAGAATGCATGCACTAGTCGATGAAGAAAAACTGCAAATGGCCTACGGAGGAATTTAAGTGCACATTAGAAAAAGAGGTTTGCAATCGTCACTTTCGTGCTTTGATAAAAATAACCCTACTGATAAGTAACAAGATCCTCTCTCAATTTTGATCATTTCACGATAAAGATTTTATTTTATGTTATTTAATAATATACATATTGTCACGGCATTAAAATAATTTTAAATGATATAACAGTACCTATACTTTTAAATTTATAAAATTAATCTTAACTATGAAATGAAATGAATTCATTTCAAATGAACGATAGCCATTTTCCCACTAACTAGAATAGACCGGTAGTGGTAGAGTGAGTGATGAGTTGTTTTATGACTATTTATGGTACATTTTAACCGTTGCTATTTTGCTCAAGATAATGATGTGCTCTTTGAAGATGCAAGTATGAAGTTCCGACATAGCTGGCTGGGCTCCAAAGCTAGATTGGAGTGGTCAAAACGATTAACCTGACACAACCAATAATTCTTGGCCCATTGAGTCATACACCATAACTTAACTATGGCCTTTGTACTTGTCATCTTACCAATACAATGACCAGCCATATATGCTTTAGTTTGTGCCATGTGCAACCTCTTTATTGCCTCACTATCGACAACTTGGGACCAAAAAATGCTTTACCGCTGGGACACGAAGAACAAATTCATACAGAGAGAAGAAAAAAAAATTGTGGCAAAGCTTAATACTTGTTTTAGTAGATTGTTGGCTCCTTTTTACCACCAACTCACCTATTCTCCCTTTCCTTTCCTTTCATTTAATTTTTTTTTTTGGGGAGTTGAAAGGCTCATCTTTAGTGTGATTTTGCCTCAAAAAATGAGAACAAAATTTAATTACAGTTCCTGAGAGCAACAAATTAGCCAATTAGGTAATAAACTTATATACAACACTTTAGATGTAGTATAATAAGTTTCTCAATTGTATTCAAACACTTGGTTGTTTTGAATTTAACCAAGAAATCTAATGTAATAAACTTAAAGTTACTTTATCTAAGTCTGACCCTCTAACAAAGGGCATTAAAAAGAGTTGGATAAGAAAGCAGCCTGGCAGCTTATTTATTTATTTATCAAACTCACCTAAATTTTGTCTGAAATATGATATGCTTTGGCGAATAAGCCAACTTTTTTTTCATTTTGGCTAAAAAGCAACAAAATGGGGCGGCCCAAAAGTAAGCATAGGGATTTGACTTTTGACTTTTGACTTTTGAGAGGAAACCAAATGCTGCCATGGGGTTTCCATTGAACAAAATAAAGAGAATTTTTACGGTATTCAAAGATAAACTTTTCTTCATTCAGTGCTCAGTACCTTTACATAAAAGGCCAGTCTTTTTCATTCTTACATAAAAGCAAATGACAAATATGTAACTTTACAGTCATTATTTTCTAAACGGGACATTTTTTTTTTTTTTTGGGTAGAAAGGAAATAACATTAAACACTAAACAGAAACAACACGTTCATAGGCCACCCCGACAGAATCAAAACTCTATATACGGGACTTAGATCATTACTTGAATATGTTTTCAAAAAGAAGAAGATCATTACTTGTATATAAATTTTACATACGTGAAATGATGTTGTATGTACTTGTTATATATAAGATTATTGTTAAAGATATATTCGCCCGCATTAGTATAGACTAAAACTCAATCTTACTTTGTATGCAAGTTAAGTGTCTTATATTACAATAAACTTAATATGTGTATATATATAGTAGGTTAAACCCTAGACTAACTTTATGCTAATTATAATTAATAGATTTGTAGTATTAAGTATGAGACTTGACTTACACATAAAATAAGATTAGGCTTGAGTCTATACTAATAGGCTAATATATTTCTAACAAATATCGTCTCAAACACTACTATCCTAAAAAATCTCATCTCTTTTTCTTTTTTCCTTTTTGGGTTTTTTAAAGGCAAAGGCCTTGGTCAGTCTAATCTGACCTGCTTTCAAATTCAAGTTCAGATGTAAAAAGTATATGGTTTTTGCCGGGATGCATTGCCTCTATATAATTGATTAATTTCAAACCATAACAAGAAGCAAGAATACATGGTCCTTTGAGTTAATAAACAAACTTTACTCTTCCCCAAACACCCTACCAGAGAATAAATATGGTAGAGACGAAAAAATAAGTTGTTGGGAAGCACAAAGGCATGGTAGTATTATAGCAAAACCATGGTCCATGGGGAACATGGGATGGGAAAAAGCTATAGCTAAGCATATTTCTGCTTTGGTTAGAATACCTTAAAAGAAGAAGAAAAAAAAAAAGTTCCCACTCTTTTCTTGCAAATAGAAGCAAATGTTACAAATTCTTCTAGCATAATAACTGGCATTTACACTAAATTAAGTATTTGTTTCTCACATAACCCATAGCAGAATTTCCTGATTTTCTCACTAGCTAACTCTTTCTTTACTTCTTGGTTTCAACATTATTAGACCCACCAGCTGGGGCAGAAGTTGCAGAAATTGAAGAGGGCCAAAACTGAGCATTCTTCACCTTTGACACACTTGCCAGAACGCTTACTGGGGTCACATCTCCAATAATTGTTACCTTTTTCGCTGCAAAGTCTATGTTGAATGATGTCACTCCTGTTCACATAATTAACTTCCATAAATGTTTTTATTTTTTGGTTATAAAAACTGATACATATATTACACATTTTTTAAAAAAACTAAAATCAAGTTAAAAACATGATTTCGGTTCAAAAAATAGGTGTGTAATAAGGTGTGTACGTAATAAACACTGTCAGTTTATTTTGGTAAAAGATATTAATAATTTGTTTTGGCAAAAGATTTCATAACATCTGAAACTTCTAAGATAACCTCGAAATTAGTACCTGTAAAAACATGAAAAAAATGAAGGACGAAAAATCTGACCCACCTAAGTACAACTGGTCTATTGCAGATAAGAAAGATGGAGTTTTGACAAAAAGAGTGGCAGGCTAGTAAAATTTCTCAAATTGATGGCTTGACAAAACCTAAGAAGTAACGGATAGAAAGTCATATTCATATGCATACCTTCCATTCTAGAGAGATGTTTCCTTACTTTTCCTTCACAGCCTTTGCAGTGTAGTGACACCCTCAACACCACAACCTGCATGAGAACAATATCATTAATTTCATCAACCCGTCACTGTAAACTCTATCAATATTAATGTTAAAATGTGATTTAGTAAATTTGCTTGTACTTTCAACCAAACCAACTCAATTTCAAGAATGTAAGACTCAGTAAATCATTTCATTATCTGACGTAGATTTAAAAAGTAAGATCACTCCAAAACTTATCTAATAGCAATTGGGTTTTCTTTTTTCTTTTTCCTAGAACTAGAAGAAGCCAACTAGCCAAGCTCAACCTCAAAGGATGGGTGGTGGCTCAAATCCGAACTCCTCCCTTTGTGGGGAGCTGGAGAGACCATTAAAAAAGGCCCAAAGTGACTTTAGTAACATTAAAATATCAATCCCACAAGCTGAACTTTCTAGTTTTTCCTTTTCCTTTCCTCTTTTGAACTGACACAGGGAGAAGCTTCAATTTATTATTAGAAAAAAAAAAAAAAAAAATATTTTGCAACAACCTGTCGTATCCATCCATTTAAGCTTGCATCTTTAAAACAGTAAGATTAATTTGAGATGCCCACTTCAATTCTCATTTCTTGAGCAATAGTATATGAAAATGAAAACTTCAAGAATATTGATAGATCATATTGTACTTAATGTTTAGATAAATAAAATTTCCTCTCTTTTCTCCCAAAATAATAATAATAATAATAATAATAATAATAATAATAATAATAATAATAATAATTATAATTAATTAATTAAACAGAAGCAAGATGCAAAATTTAGATTTAGATTGTAATAAAAAAAAACATACTTTGCAACAAGCTGTTGCATCCATTCAATTTAAGCTTGCACCTTTAAAACGACCAGAGTTGAAACACCATATATGCAAATCCCAATTCTCATTTTTTTGAGCAATAGTATATATATGCAAAACAATAAATTCAATAATGTTAATAGATCATACTAATTAATTAAATAGCCTGGCTATCATGTCTGCCTTGTCTTTCATGCATAAGAATGAAAAGGAGATTGAGAACAAACCTGATCAGGCGAAGAGGTTTTTGAGCTAGACGACGAAGAGGAAGAGGGTTTTGAAGCATTGGATTCATCTTGATTTACAGCTTGAGTTATCTTCTTTTCTTCAACCGGAACCAATGCCAAAACTGGGTCGCTATCCGATAAGGCCGTATCGCTCAACAAGTATCTAGACGAACCAGGAGGTGTGATTAAATCACCAACTGGTTTAGTCCAACGCTTGGTTATAATATCAGTTGGCTGAGAAGAGTTCTTGTTGATAATATGATGATCAGTTAGCTTAGCCACACTTTTCTTCTTTTCATCAATTGGCTTGGTGGAACTTTTCTTCTTGTTATGGTCAGCTGGCTTTGAAGAAGAAGAAGAGCTTTTCTTGGTCTTTTGGAGTTGACGGTAAGGTTTTGGATTGATAGGTGGCTGAGAAGAGCAGGGAGCGGAGAGAGTTCTAGAGCTTCTATTTGCATCTCTGATTATTGGGTTGTGGCGGTCGATGGCTCGGCCGCCGAGTTGAATTGTGGATGAAGAGGAACATGATGCTTCTTCCATGCTCATACATATGGCCGTTGAGGCTTGGGATGTGCACAACATTTTTATGCCCTTTAATCTTTGAATAATGCTAACAGATGGAACTAGTGGTTTAGAGAATCTGCATATGATTGAGAGAGAGAGAGAGAGAGAGAGAGAGAGAGCTAGAGTATACAATTACAAATTTGGTGGCTCTGTGTTCTTGTAAAAAAAGTTGGTTCTTTTGCTTTTAAGCCTGAACTAAAGAGAGAGAGAGAGAGAGAGAGAGAGAGAGTTTTGAAAGTTTACACATTAGACTTCTGTGTGGAGTAATAATTCATTGTGCCTATAATCCTTTATTATGCCAGTGATGTTTGTCGAGTGTGATAACGGTTTACAAACTTGACCGTGTAAATGTTTTGGTAATTATTGGAGATGGTGATGACATAATGGTTATTGGCTTTTTTTTCTTCTTCTAAAGAAACGGATATAACATGGGACTCCATGTATTTCTCTCCCATCTTAATGCCTACTTTTTGTCCATAGATAAAATTCTGGTGGGTAATTATTGAATACTTTCGAAGTATCATAAATGCATTTTTTTTTCTCTCACATAATTGTGGGTCTCATTAACTAAATTTATTGTGAGAGGAGTGAATACGTATTTATGGTATAGCAAAACTTATGTACAGCATCTTAGGTGCTGTTCCTTAAATTTCATTTTAAAAATTTTGTCATGTGGCTACTTAACTTAAAAAATACACTTCCATCCAATTAAAAAAAAAAAAACACACATGACAGAATCTTAAGAGAGGAACCTAAGGAACAGCACATAAGTACTGTATCTAAGTCTTACTTTTTATGGTACTCTCAAAGTATTCAATGATTTTTCAATTTTGATACAATACATTTAGTTCCCTAATTAAATTTAAACACATAGTTATAATAAATTTAATTATTTTTGAAAAAAAAAAAATTGTGCAATGTGATAGCTTTGATTATGAGAACACTCTTTTTAGTTTTTCCCTAGCAACTATTCTAGACGAGGACTTCTAATTTTAATAATACAACCTAAACTAAATAGGCATTTTTACTTGCAAGAGACTATACATTCAACAAGTTATAATTCAAAGTTTACAGAGGGGTTTTATAAATAGTCTTTGGCATTTTATAAAATCATAGGGGTTTTTATTTTTTCCTGAATTAAAAACTCCTAATGCTTTTTCTGCTAAACAATTAGCCTAATTGACAATAGAAGTACAAGAGAAATTAGAGGAAATGAAGGTCACTTGAGGACAGAAAAAAAACAGCGTTCTTTATGAGATTCAACCAACATTTCCGTAGTTTTAATGAATGAAAATGATGTACTATCTATGATTGCTTTATCTATGATTGCCATATTTTTACGGTGTATGAGTTTTTGGTAGTACTTCTCCCACTTAAAAAAAGAAAAGAAAACAAAGAAGAAGGGTTGTTGGGAGTATAATTGATCTTGACATTTCAACTGTGATGTATTAAGCTTGAGACTTGCCAAAATATTATTTTTGAGAAAGTAGGAGCTCCATGGAATTGAGTAGGGTGGTTGTGTTCACGTGTCAAGTTCGGGTCGTATTGACTCTTGAGTATTCGACTATATTGGTTAACACTAATCCGACATGTTTATTAAACGGGTCAAGATTTCTTAACTCTAACACGACTTATTTATTAAACGGGTTAGCCGTGTTAACCCGTTTATAAGAATTTATCAAAGCACAAAAAAATATATATAAATTTTTGTATTAACCAAATTGATATGAACTATGAAAAACCAAACAAATAGATTTTTTCAAATATAAAATTCAGAACTAACGAGTAATTGCTTTACAATAAGCAATTACAATATATCAAATAATCACAAAAATTAATAAGTTTATATACTTAGGATTTGGAGGGTATATTGTTAAAATGTTATTTAATTAAACGGGCCAGACAAATTCCATGGGTTGGAAACGAACAAGACACGTTTATTAAACATATCAATTGTATCAACTCAAATATGACACGAATCTGTTAAGTTTCAACTCATAATCTACTAATTTAGTGTTTAGTCGTGTCGAATTTTGCCACTTCTAGAATTGAGTCACTTTATCATAAGGCTCTATTACATTTGCCTGCCAATTCTTTTAAAAAAAAATCCTTGCATTCAAGAAGTCTACAGAGGTGGTTATATGTACCTGAGCCTCAATCATAAGGGGAGAAAGGAATTCATTCTCTTGAGTCTTGATATGTAACTCATAGAAGCAATTAATTCAGCTATTGATTATAGCATAAATGCACTTTAATGCTCTGATTGATACTTGATACTACTCTCTTCTTTTTTTCATTTTCTTAATTCTCTTTGTATTCTTTAGTTAATGCTGGTGTTAGTCATATTTAATTAATTGAAGAGCGTGTTGGAGCTCCATATTCAAAACTAAAGACATGTATTTATGAAGTTCTTTTCAAGCGTGCCTTCGTTTTGCAATTTCCTTTTCCAAGATAGGGTTTACATAAGGTGATCGGAAACAGAAAGCACAAATGTGCAAAACCAGGGCAAATATATGTTTAATAATGACAATATAATTTAAGTTTCTTGGTTTGAATGTGCGTGGACTTCCCGTGAAACTTTCATGTGGTGATTCAGATTTACAAACTTTACAGAATAAAATTCACTGTTTCTGATGAAGAAACATGACTGAATACTGTCAGTTAATGTGTGCCTGTTGGCCTGTGGGTATGGCCTACAAATTAATATTTTACTTATTAAACACTTCGCAAGAAGTTTGTCCAGAAATTTTAATATTTGAACAGAAACATAAGGGTCAGATGAGACAGAGCAACGGCTAAATAACCAGCAACAGCTTCATGTGCTAAGCTTATTGAATTTGTACTAGACTTGAGCATGGTTTTTGCATTAAAATTTTCAAGTTCTTTGTTTTTTTCCTGACTAGAAAACGATAGTTCAAGTTCTTAAATATGTTATAGTAAGTAGACGTGTCAAAACGGGTGAATCGGGTCGGGTTTAGGTCGAATCAATCGGGTTTCGAGTCAAGTTGACCTGTATTTTTCAAACAAGTTTATTTTTTTATTTATTAATTTTTTTTTCAATTACAAAAACAAATCATTGACAACCTGTTTAGATAAAATGAATAAAATCAATTAAGCAAATGAACTACACTTAATGTCATTTGTTAATATCCTTCCAATTCTAACAGTTTTGAGCATAACAAAAATTATTTATAGTCATAAATTCATGATGGTAAAAGTCTTTAATATTAATAGTTCACTGTTAAAATGCATATAATTACAAGTTTACATCTTCAAAAAGAGATAGATCTTAAAACAAACAAAATAAGTAAGCCAGCAAAGTAGCAAGTCATCGGTCTTCTTAAGTGTACATGTTCCTGTTGCATTTAAAATAATAGTAAAGTTGGATTATTTAGAAAGATAAACTAAACAAAAAAAGATTTAAAAATAAACATAACAGGTTAAGTAAAAAAAAAAAAAAGTAAATATTTTATAAGAATTACACTTCAATTTCAATCTACTCAACATTGGTAGCAGATTTAGCACTACAAATATTCATACTTGCAAATTGTAGCTCAAGTTGGCCAATTTCATCAGCATCTTCATCTACAATACAATATTTTAATATAACTTACTGTACTATGAAAGCAAATCAATAAAGAAATGAAATTGTATAATTATGACTATAAAAAAATTAAATTACCTTCAAATCCATATAGCTAACTTTTAATACACAACGTAACTTCCACATTCTCAAGTAAAAGACGTGATTGATACGGAGTAAGAATTTTTTTCCCAGTGCTAAAACTTGATTTAGAAGCAACAATGGTTATCGGAATGCTCATGAGATCTCGTGCCAATAAAGAGAGCTTTGGAAACCAATTGTAATGCTCTTTCCACCAAGAGAGAACTTCCAACTTTGAATTTTTCTTAAGTCTAGGCTCTTCTAAATACAAGTCTAACTGAGATTTTTTTTGTTTTGGCACCACGACCACTTTCATAATGATCAAATTCCTAATCATTAAAAAAAATTGCAATGAAAAATAAGGCACAGACGCGCAAGAGACAAGAGTAGAGGAACTGAATTGAGAAAGATTTGGGGCCCTTTGTGGTTTGGTTTGTCACGTTTCAACTTTCATGTTTGTGCATTGTGCCTTTGGCTTAGGACTATAGCTAGTATTGAATGAGATTTTATTTTATTTTTTATTTAATGGTTGTCTTGAAAGTCTTGTGTTGTCTTGTCTCATTCTCTCGTGTCATGTTTGTGAAGTTTAGCTCTTATTGGTTGTGATGAAGCTCAAATATCATTCTCTCATGTCATGTCTTGTCTGTTGTTTTACTTGTTTATATCTATAATATATTGACTATTGGTTTTGGTATTTTGCGCTTTATGCACCTAGTATCAGGGCGTAGTCTAAATATTTTTTTAGCGAATTTTTTTTTAACGGGTCGGGTCACAGGTTATCTGGGTCAGGTCAGGTTGACCCGCAAAAAAGGATCGGGTCATGAGTCAACCCGTTTTTGCTTCGGATTAAAAAAAAAAAAAAAAAAGTTGAGTTCGGGTCGGGTCGGAAAATTCTGACCCGTATTGACATGTCTAATAGTAAGTATCTCTTGTAAGGAAGAAACTCAAAAAGGAAAAAGAAAGTCCTAATAAGACTATTCATTTACCAACTCTATTAAAGGCACACCTAGCATAGTACACCAAAATGAATTTAAGGTCTTCGGAGTTTAAAGCAATTCTTCCTTTGAAGAAGAATATATACCAAAGTATATAGAATAAGGGATGGCCAGCAACAAAAAGTTGTGAAAATATTGGTGCTGTCAAACTCAGATCTAAGTTGGTCATAATTGGGGTTATATGTGGTAGTTTACTTGTAATGATACTTTTTATAATGTCAAATTTCTATAATTCAACCATCTTCTCTTTCTCCTTCACAATATACTTATCAAAGAAATAAAGTTAGACGTAATAAATAAAAAATAAAAAATTTTGTTCTTGTCCAATTTCATTCCCATTAAATTCTCTCTAGTCTACCATGTAGTAAAGTCTCTCTCCTATGATATTGATTCCCATGGTAGTTGAAATGGATTAAAATTAGGTGGTCCAACTATGTCATTGCATTTACATGTCTCCATGGTTGGAAAATTTTATTTTTATTTCAAAAAAATAGTCGTTTCCACGTGAAAGGGTGCCGACTGTAACAAAGATGTAAAGAAAGGCTTCTACAGGGAAATCTTTGGTGCAACATTATTTCAATTCTAATGGAACAAATGCTGCCAGATAGTAAGGAATATATCTTTCATGTGGAAAGATGAGACACAAAGCAACTTTGTTTTCTCCACCCATCAATTCATATTCTCCCTCGCAAGCTTATGGAATCAGATGCTTCAATGGCTTTCTTCTCTTCTTTTTCGCTCTCTTTGTATCTCTCTAGCTGCCTAACCTTGCCTAGTTGAGAATCCCAACTTCAGACGATTCCTTATTTGTCCCTACGCTTTCATTGACCACCATCTCTCGCACAAGCCATCTAGTTAGATATCTTTATGCATATACATATAATTCTATAGTTACAATAATAAGGAAACAAGTGTGTTTAATCCCTAGTTCTCTTTGTAAAGTAAAGAAAGTAATGGCGCTAAAAAAAAGATGTATGGTGTTTCCATTTCATACAGCATCACACTCACATTGTGTGGTACAGTTGGGTGTTACCCACACATTGTGAATATGATGTACTATGGAATGGAAATATAATATACTTTTACGACATAGAATTATTTGTGATGTAGGAGTATACGGCATGACACAAGGGATTGACATGTTAAAAGGCCAGGAAAGCCTAACAATGTGTTTGGAAGGTTAGAGGGAGAGAAGCATAGAGGAAGAAAAGGAGAGGAGAGTGGAAGAGTATTGATATAATAATTGGTAAGTGTGACCCTTTTTTGCTACTTTTAAAGATTTAAATACTCATTGGAGGAAATTTGACAATTTTTTTTTTCTTTTTTTTATAAATGTAAATGGAACTCAAATATTACATGTTGCAAGTATTACTTGTCTGGCATCATTTGGCAACGACTTTGTTACTTACAATGTATTTAAAAGAGCTAGACTTTTTCTAGTGGAAGATTAAGTGGGTCCAGATTCCAGTTAGCATTCGAAGTCCAAAATTTTTCTCCCTTATTCTTTGTTCCATATTCTTCTTTTGCTCCCTTCCTATGCATCTTCCTTTAATACTTTTTTTTTTTCCACTGATAAAATTGTCTCGGCATTTTAATAAATAAATTGTGCCAAAATGCTAATTATGCTTAGGTTTAAAAAAAATTAGAATATACTCACTGGTTTTTTATCAATTTCACAAAATTTATTTATTTAGAAAAATTATTAACTATTTTTAGAGTGCAATTACATGGAATCTATTCCTTTCACATGAATAATAGATCCCACCATAAATTTAATAAAAGAGAACAACTTTTATGTGAGAATAAAGAGTTCCAAAATACTGTACTCCACTACTCCTAGATAATTACAACTCTTTTTAATTCTTTGGTGACTTAGCCTTCGCTAAAAATAAAAAATAAAAAAACAAAATTCTACATAGGAACACGTGGCCGTTCAATAAATGGAAATCATGGGTGTGCTGTAGAAAAGAGTTGCCAAGAGACAGATGGCTTTAGAACTTTTTCTTTCTATTTAAACCATGGTCCAAAACTTGAAAGTAACTAACTTATTCTCAAAAAAAAAAAAAAGATCTTAGCCGAAAGGCCCAAAAAAAAAAAAAATGAAAAAGCATCTTGTTCAAAGCTACGAGGATTCGAAACTGGAATGAAGTGGATTGGTTTTGGACTAAATGAGCCCACAGAAGCCCATACTAGGCTCAAATGCTTTACTCCACCAAACTGACCCACAATAAACACATACTTCTACTTCTTGGACTTTTTAAGACTAAAATTACTATACTAGTTGCAGTCCTCACTAAGTCCAAGCCCAACTTAGTCTGTGTATAAACGGGCCCCAGTAAGTTTGGTCTTGTACCAAGTACCAATTTAGTTTTACTTCGGTTTCCTACACTTGAAGACCAAACCCAGGTTTTCTAACAAGTCATTCCAAGAAACTCAACTAGTGCGCGTGAATAGAAATTGTAAAACTGCAGCTTATGAGTTGGCCAAAAGAGCCTCACAGACAGAGGCTGTAATAGTATGGAGAGGAGATTCCTGAGTTTTTGCAGAACCTTGTGACAGCTGATATGAATCAATATCTAAATAAAACTGCATTATTTTATACCAAATAAAAAGGAAAAAAACGAAAACAAAAATACAGTTTCACCATCAACAGTTCAGTGCCAGAGGAGTGGTATTAAAAAATGTTACTAAAACCTAACAAAAATGAAGTTGTTTTGCTGATCAAGCACACAATGTAGAAAAACAACTGGTACCGTATACCTTCCTACAACAGTGGAATGTTGCTAGAATTTCCAGGTAACTTGAACTAAGAATGATAATAATTAAATGAATGGACAACATACAGAAGTGCACTTCACACTATACATGCTGGTTTGCTGTCATTTTTTATTTATACCCCTTTTCCTTCATCTTCATTCAAAATGCGGTTCTGGAAATCACTCACCATAAGAGGCAGCCCCTCTCTAAGTGAGACTTTTGGCTCCCAGTTCAGCAGTTCCTTTGCCTTGCTAATATCTGGTTTCCTCATGTGCGGATCATCAGCAGTGTTTGGTTTGAATTCTATTGTTGCACTTGAATCTATAGTTTCTTTGACGACCTGAATATTTTGGAGAAAAGATAATTTCACTGTCTCAGTACTGTCAATGTAAACTACGAATCTCTCTATCACTGTGAGACCTACGAACACTTTTGAAGAAAAGCCACATGTATCTATCGGATCCCAATATGAACACTTTCAATGAAAAACCACATGCATCTGTTGGATCCCAGAAAGGGAAAAAAATAGAAATAACCCGCATAATATTGAATGGTGCCCAATCAATCAGACTATTCCTATCCAACCTGATCTTCTCAGGATGGTTTCAACAGCGGGCACAGTCAGTGTAAGGTTGTGGAGCTTCAAGCCCGACCCTGACAGTAAAATAATGGGTCTAGGCACCTATCATCTGCCTAACTTGAACCTCCCATATACCCCCAACCTCTCTCTCACCGATGGCCCCTCTCTCCCATTTCAATCAGCATTCCTGGCATGGCAACCATTGATCCAGCACCAGTGACCCCAAACTCTTTTCTTTTCCTCCAGCTAACCCCCTTCCTACCCCAAATTCACCAATCCAATCTAAAACAAAGTCCGGTTGGACAGCTCAATTGTGTTGGCCAGTGGCTGTTTTTGTTCTTCCCAACCCATGCTCAGGTTGACTGACAGAATGACCCTAAACCCAAGTCCAACCAACCCATGAGCACCTCCAAATAGAGGATACTTCTGAAAGTCCACATCTAAGCATTTTCAAAGATATAAGCCTTATTTATAAATAGTATGAAATTTTAAAGGAAGACAAACCTCTGCAAGCTCTAGCATAGTGAATTCCCCTGGGTTACCCAGGTTGAAAGGCCCCACATGCTCACTTTCCATCAGCGCATACAGTCCGTCAACCTGTCATTTAAAAAGGTTTCAAGTTCCTCTCTCACATCATTCCAGAATTTCAATCTGCAGCTTCTCATACAATGTTTTCTTAGTTTAGCTTCTCAACCAAGCTATTTTTAGTCATTTCATAGTGTCTTTGCTAAAGCCATATGATATGAACTCATGCCTGGAACTTTTTTTTTTGAAAAAAAAAAAAAAAAAAAAAAAATTAAGAATCCATGAATAGTGACCAGAATAGCATTTTGACCCAAAAGATTCATAAAAATGGCATGAAAGACAAGCTTTTTATTTGGCAGCTTAGGTTCAATTTCTTGGTAATATCAAACACTAATACAACTTCTCATGCAAAATTTGCTATTATTTTTTAATTTGGTTCATGATCAACAGCATTTTTATGCCAGCATAGAACAAAAACTGCTGAATCCATGAACCCAATACAGCACTTTAAAGTCCAGACTCCTTTCCAGAAGAATGTCGCAAGCACAAAAATACGTAATTGATAGTGGACTAGTGAAGTCCTAAAAAAGAGTAAGGAAATGCCATGGTAAAAGTATGTAAGACATAAAGCTGCCATACCAAATCAGAGACATATTGGAAGCTTCGTGTCTGTTTTCCATCACCGTATACTGTCAATGGCTGTTTGCGGATGGCCTGCAATGTATAGCTATGTTAGTCAGAAACCTCATTAATGACAACTTCTTCAGGAATAGTTCATTTTCTAGAAGTCATCAAATAAACATGTTAGAACAACAAAAGATATCAGTTGAGAGATTATAACCTGTGCAACAAAATTGCTGACAACACGCCCATCATCTAAACACATACGAGGTCCATATGTGTTAAAAATGCGAGCTATACGAACCTGTAAACAGTAAGCCCCATCAGTAGTACCACATGTCAATTATCTATATACAAGTGTGGTGAATGGCAGAAGCGACAATCAGATATAGACAGAGTTCACAAATAAATCATCTCTCATTAAGTGAGAGGACTTTCAGTTACATAATTTACAAATTCGCCTAATATAGAGGATCTGCAAAGCATTCAGATTCTACAGCACATCCAACTTCATGCCTGGACACATAATGGCAAGTCAATCACATAATTTAGAATTTAGCAAAAATTGGAAGAACTGGAAAATTTCAAGTTTTGAACGTGTGCTCTTTTGTTTTTGAAGATTAAAAAAACTAAGTTCTGGTGGATTGGTTTCGGGCTTACTGACAAATCCTCTAAAACCAGACAGAGTTTCAAGGAAGTTTTCCTGATTTGTTTTAGTAGCCATAGGAAAAAGAAATATGAGAAATCATTGCAAATGTGATATGTTCTACAATAAAGACTGCTATTGGGGGGGATTAATTATATATGGAAAGAAAAGGAATAGAGAAGGAGCCGTAATGGTACAGCCCTATACTTTCCCTTCCTTATCTCTCTTTTAATTAAGCTGAATATATAAGTCTATTGATCATGACTTAATATATTGGCTATGAAACTTTTTGACCAACAAATCTGATAAATTACCGATTACCTCAAAAGTATAAAAAATGTTGAATTTAATCTTTAACCAATATTCTAACAATATCAACAGAAAAAGGAAGATCATAAATATTAAAACTCAATTACCACCGCACCATTTGGGGGAGTTGGTACCTCCCCAGGCACTTGGCGTGGGTTCGAGCTGCAGGGCAGCATATTTAGTATGTTAAGTATTTCTAATGATGCCAGACAAGGATGGTAAGCTCCAAAACTCTCTTGAGTTAATACTGATGATAATAAAGCATATCTAGATTAACATACTAATTAATACCATTGAAAATACTAAAACATAACAATGTACCAGGTGAAATCTCGGAATGAATTACCTCAACACCAGCACCTCGGTGATAATCCATTGCTAAGGTTTCCGCTGTCCGCTTTCCTTCATCATAGCAACTCCTCTCACCTAAACCATTTTCAAATCACATAAACATAACCAACCAACACCAATTCATCACAACGAAACAACATTAACTTAACTACCAAACTCACCAATTGGGTTCACATTTCCCCAATAAGTCTCTTTCTGGGGATGCTCAAGTGGGTCTCCATAAACCTCACTGGTACTCGTCAGCAAAAACCTCGCTCCAATTCTCTTTGCCAGACCCAACATATTTAATGTACCCATCACATTGGTCTTGTAATCACACTCACACGTTCAAGGACCTCAAAACACTTCACATTCAATATTTAATAATAAAAACAGCAAAATCATAGGCAAAAGTTAAATAAAACAATGACCCATTTACGAATTATAACGATAAAGGATATAATGGTCTTGACAGGATTGTACTTGTAATGAACAGGAGAGGCAGGGCAAGCCAAGTGGTAGATCTGATCGACTTCGAGAAGTATAGGCTCGACCACATCGTGTCGAATGAGCTCGAACCTCGGGTTCCCAAAATGGTGGACCAAGTTCTCTTTCCTCCCGGTGAAGAAATTGTCAATCACAATCACATCATCACCTCTCTTGATAAGCTTGTCGACGAGGTGACTACCAACAAACCCGGCCCCACCGGTGACCACGATCCTCGATCTCTGCCTCGAGATCCCAGCTGGGACCCGCCCAAACTTGGCCGGAATGGCGGGAAATCGAGTCGAGACCCGATCGATGGTCGAGATTGTGCGCGGGATTGAGGAAGTGGGCTCGGATGGGCCGAGTCGAGAGAGCGTGGGCTGGAGAATGAAAAATGTCGAGCCAATGAGAATGCCGACTAGAATGAAAAGAAGCCTCTGTTCTTTGAAGAGGTAGTTGATGGATCGAGGGAGAGATCGAGTTGGCTTGAAGGCTTTTGGTGAGTACGGCGCGTTTTGCCCCACGCCCATTGGGATCTCGTCATCTCTTCTGTGGTTCGCGTTCGATTGCTTGTGCAATTGTTTCATCATTGTGAACTCTTTTCTTTTTTAGCAAACAAGCAAAACAATAGGATCGATATTGAGTGAAGGTGCAACTGCCCTGCGGTGGTTTTGTGATTGAGAGTGAGAGATGGTCTGTTTTTTTTTTTTTAGTTTTCTTCGGGGTTTGTTGGAAGACAGTTGATGGAGTAAATAGATAGGGAAAGAGATTTTTGGGAAGGTTGAATTTTCGACTGGCTAATGCTACCATGAACAACCAGACCGTGGAGAGAATATTGGTACTGTGTGTGGATGTACCCGTTCGTGATATTAGCATTTCTTGGTCGGTAAAAAGTGGGACCTGCGGTTGTTGCTGAAATCAAGGTTCAACAGTGTAGCTAAATAATTCTATGATACATATTCTATATCATTTTTATAATATTTTAAAAATAATTTATAAATAATTAGTTATTATTAATTTAAATTTAAATTTAGTACTGAAATTATTTTTTAACACAATAATAATAATCAATAATAACCTACCACTTAGAATTTATTATAAAAATATTATAAAAAATTTTATCTGCATCTCATTTCTCTTTTTGTATCTGAGGTTAATGCAGTTTGTTGTTTTTGAAACTAGAAGATTTAATTTAGCTCGTACCAGTTGCCATTTTCATGTCATCTTTATAGAAAATTTTTCAAGTTTACAAAATCTAAGAGGTACTCATAATTCTTTTTTGCTAAAGAAGCATAAATGATTCTTCTAAGCTTATCTTTTTTTTTTTTTTTTTTTTTTTTTTTTTTTTTTTTTTTACCTTAAGAGGTATTCATAATTATTTAATGAATAGTACTACATGTATTACAAGTTTTACTATATTAAATTTACAAATTGATGTGTTACTAATCATAATAATATAATATAAATATTCATTTATGATGTAGTTGAAACTCACTAATCATATTTATTAATAAAATTTGTAGTATCTTTAATATTTTTTTTATTTAATTATATTATTGTTTTTACAAAAAGTTATGTGCGTATATCGATACATGGATAATTTGGTCTTTGACACATAAAATAACTTGGTACACATGTACAGGACAAAGATAAATAATCACAAGGATAAAAAAAAAAAAAAAAAAAAAAAATGCATAGAAATCATTGGTCCAAGCAGAAAAACAATGGACAGACTTGTTTTATATTTGACAAGGGCCACAACCAACCAACTGTATCTTATACTACAACAACTTCATATTCTATTTTAGTAAAGCCAATAATATTTGCTACATCATTATTGAAAGGTTGCTTAGTTTGCAAACTTTTATTTTATACTTCGGTGGCATTAGTTACGCAGTGTTCCAACTACAATTTGTTAACAGCTAAATTTTAAAATACTTTGAACACATATAAATAAAAATAGCATGTAACTCACTTTTTTAGCAATATGTTTTTAAAACTACTATATTTTTTTTATATGGGTTAAAGTTATCTAGAAGGTCAGAACTCATTTTCAAATGAACTTAGTTAGGACTTGATGATGTCCAAAATCATCAGTATGTTGTTCGTCCAACGGAGCCAACGTCTTCTATATGTGTTTGCAAAATAAAAGAGAGATTTTGGTGGAGAAAACACTAGTGGGGTGTTTCCTTAAAAACTCTCAGATGATAAAGTCAGAAAGATAGCAGATAATTGAATAATTAGAGCTTCTTTTGGGTTTTTTAAGTGTATTTTGTGCATACCTTGCCTTTCTTTGCCTCATTCCATCTATGGTAGCTAAGCCTGATGGTGTCTAAAAAATAGCCAACTCCTTATTCGTCCATGGATGTCGTCCATAGAAAAGGTAAGTCGTCCTTAGTTCACAAGGCATAGACTACCCGCCTGTCGTCCGTGGAAACCTCTGGACGGCGTCTACTGACTGATGTACCATTTCTCGTCCAACAGCACTTAGGACAAGACCAAGGTAGTTTTGACATGAAAAGATAACCGCTGTAGCGGTTATCAAGTTGTACGCTCCGGACTCCGTGAAATAGGGGGAAGTTATCCAACGGATAACCGTTTCCTAAACTTATAAAAGGGGATGAATCTCTGACAAGAAAAGGCTAAGTATTTCTTCTTTCCAGACAAAATATTTCTTTAAGAGGAGAATTGCTAACTTCATCATCGAAGGGATTTTGACCGGCCAACCCCGGTCTCCTCTGATCTCTTATTTCTTATCTTTCAGGCCCTCAACACCATCGTGATCCGTGCCGTTCAACTAGCTGAATCCTTGATCGCTATCAGTTGGCGCCGTCTGTGGGAAGATTGTTTTACAATTTTCTTCTCTTTGACAAAAAGTTGATGGTACGGACCAGATCGAGGGCTACCAGCCCAGGCCGTCAGGGAAGCAGAGATGCTTCGAGCAACCCTCACTGCGACCGCCAATCTGCACCGGCCATGCAGACTTCATCTGTCCAACACGTACAATCCATGGCGGCTGCAATGGCGGAGTTAACTCGCCAGAACCAAGAGTTAAGAATGGAAATTAATTTAAGGAGGCAGACGCGTGAAGAACGTGAAGGTGAAGGACAAACGCAAAGTCATGATGACAGAGAGAACACTGAGATTGGAAGTCAGTTAAGAGGTACCACTTCACTAGCGGTGCCACATTTGAAGGAAGAGATGGACCAGATGAAAAGAGTTATGGAGGAAATGAAAGAGAATATGATAAGGATAAATCCTATAGAAGACCTGGTTCACCGAACTGATTCCCCATTTACGGCTTCCATCAACGGTCACCCTCTACCGTCAAAGTTTAAGCTGCCTTTTCTGGATTCGTACGATGGAACACGTGACCCGTTTGATCACATTGCTACCTTTAAGACCACCATGCATCTTCAAGGGGTTCTCGACGAAATAATGTGCAGAGCCTTCCCTACTACCCTCAAGGGCCCAGCACGGGTTTGGTTCAGCAAAATACCCCCGAATTCGGTGAGTTCTTTTGAAGAGTTGAGCAAGTTGTTTGTTAATAACTTCATAAGAGGACAAAGACACAAGTGTTCCTCGTCTAGTTTATTGACCATAGAGCAGGGAGAGAACGAGAGTCTACGGTCGTTCATCACCCGCTTCAACAGAGAAGCCCTGAGTGTGGACGAGGCAAATGATAAGCTCTTATTGGCGGCTTTCCATAATGGAGTGAATTCAGATTTGTTTATACATAAGCTCTATGAAAAAGAGCCACAGTCCATGGCTGAACTTGTCCATTCGGCCCAAAATTTTATGAATGCAAAAGACGCAATCATTGCTAAGAAGAGGAAGAGGTCTGAAAGGGTAGACGCAAATCCCAGTCGCCATTCGGAGCAAGGCCCTCGTCTAAAGAAGGGACGAATGGAAGAAAGAAAAGACCGAGACATTAAGAAGCCGGGCTCTTCAGCACGGAACCAACAGTATACCTCTTTGAACGTCCCACTTGAGCAGGTCCTTATGCAGATCAAGGATGATTCTTCCTTGAAGTGGCCGGAGAAAATGAGGGGAGATCCCAATAAACGCAATAGGAACAAGTACTATCGCTTCCATAGGGATCATGGTCATGATACGGACGAGTGTTTTGATTTAAAGTAGCAAATCGAAAATCTCATAAGGCAAGGGAAGCTGAGAAATTTCCTTGGACGAGATAACAGGGACGAGAAAATGAAAGGGAAAATGGAAGAATCATCACGACCACCGCTCGGAGAAATAAGAGTCATTATAGGGGGAAGTTCGACAGGCCAGTCATCCAAGTCCAAGAAAGCATACTTGAAGGTAGTGTAGAGTGTCCAGCTTTCTAGACGATCACCGAGAGCAAGGTCCACGGACAAAGCAGCGATCACCTTCACGGACGAAGATGTTGAGAGAATTCATCACCCCCATGATGATGCTCTCGTCATCACCTTAATGATTGCTGACTACACAACTAGAAGGGTGCTTGTAGACAACGGAAGCTCGGCGGACATTTTGTATTATCCAGCTTTTCGGCAAATGAGGTTAGGACGAGACTGGCTCCGTCTAGTGAACTCCCCCCTAGTAGGTTTTGGTGGAATGAAGGTACAACCCGTGGGTACTATTTTCTTATCAGTGGTAGTGGGGGCATACCCACGACAAATCACCAAGGATTTGAACTTCCTTATGGTAGATTGTCCGTCCTCCTATAACGCCATAATTGGAAGACCAACTTTGAATAGTTGGAAGGCCGTTACCTCTACTTACCACCTATCAGTTAAGTTTCCAACAGAACACGGAGTAGGGCAGGTACAAGGGGATCAACTGGCAGCAAGAGAATGTTACTTGGCCATGTTGGCCATGGATGAGCAAATTCAAGTCATGAATATTGAAGAAAGGAGAATGGGAGCAGAGTCTACCGAAGCATTAGAAGACATTTCTCTGGACGAAGAGAACCCTGAGAAGCGTACCAGGGTTGGAGCAGATCTAGAAGAGAAGATTAAGGAGGACCTTGTCCACTTTTTGAAGAAAAATATTGATGTGTTTGCATGGAGTCATGAGGACATGCCGGGTATAGACCCTAGTGTCATTACCCATCGTCTGAATGTATGCCCTTCCACCAAGCCAGTGCGGCAAAAGAAGAGGGTGTTTGCCCCTGAGAGAAATGATGCTATCAAAGACGAAGTTCAAAAGCTGATGGGGGCGAGGTTTATTCGGGAAGTGTACTACCCGGATTGGTTGGCAAATGTTGTAATGGTCAAGAAGGCAAATGGTAAGTGGAGAATGTGCGTGGATTTTACCGACTTAAACAAGGCTTGCCCGAAAGATAGTTATTCGCTGCCACGCATTGATTAATTGGTGGACTCAACTACAGGCCACAAGTTGCTTAGTTTCATGGACGCTTTTTCTGGATACAATCAAATAAGGATGGACGAGGCGGACCAGGAGAAAACATCCTCTGTCACTAGTCAAGGCTTATTTTGTTATAAGGTGATGTCATTCGGCTTAAAGAATGCAGGGGCCACGTATCAGAGATTGGTCAATCACATGTTTCGACAGCAAATTGGGCGGAATATGGAAGTCTATATAGACGACATGCTAGTAAAGAGGCAGGACGAAGGAATGCATCTAGACGACCTGCAGGAGACATTTGACACACTGAGACAGTATCACATGAAGCTGAATCCTAGTAAATGTGCTTTCGGAGTATCATCAGGGAAATTCCTTGGCTTTATGGTCTCCCAAAGGGGAATTGAAGCGAATCCTGATAAAATTCAAGTAATACTGGACATGAAGCCTCCGCAGAATACCAAGGAGATCCAATCCCTTACTGGATGAGTCGTTGCACTCAACAGATTTGTCTCTAAAGCCACTGACAAATGTTTGCCATTTTTTAAAGTTCTTAGAAAAGCATTCGAATGGACCGACGAGTGTCAGAGAGCTTTTAAGGATCTGAAGGCATACCTTACCAAGTCTCCATTGTTGAGTCCGTCAATAGTGGAAAAGGAATTATACTTATACTTGGCGGTAACCCCGTATGCCGTGAGTTCAGCACTGATAAGAGAAGAAGGTAAAGTGCAAAGACCCGTGTACTATATGAGTAAGGCATTGAGGGGAGTGGAAGGACGGTATCCACAAATGGAGAGGTTAGCCTTCGCATTGATCACCGCTTCCAGGAAACTAAGGCACTATTTCCAGGCCCATGTCATTAATGTCATAACGGATCATCCTCTCAAGAAGGCGATGAACAAACTGGAAGCTGCTGGACAATTGATTCAGTGGGCCGTCAAACTCAGTGAATTTGACATCAGATATCAACCAAAGCATGCCATAAAAGCTCAAACATTAGCAAATTTCATTGCGAAATTTACCCCAAGTCATGATGAGACAGAAGGCAGTGACAGATGGGTCGTCCATGTGGATGGATCATCTATAAAGTATGCAGGTGGAATTGGTGTGGTTTTACAATCCCCAGAAGGAGACAAATTGAGGCAAAAGGTTCGTCTATAGTACCAAGCAACTAACAATGAAGTTGAGTATGAAACCCTTCTCAAAGCGCTAGAATTGGCTAAGTCTGTGGAAGCCAAGTCTATACTCGTCCTGGGAGATTCTCAGTTGGTCATGAGGCAAGTAAATGGAATGTACGAAGCAAAGGAGGAACGGATGAGGAAATATCTTAGTAGGGTGATGCGCCTAATGAAGAGATTTGAAAAAGCTGAATTCGTTCAAATCCCGAGGGAGGAAAACGTGGAAGCTGATACTATAGCGAAAGAAGCCTCAGCAAATGAATCTGTGGACAAATCTGATGAAATTCAGTACATGCCAAGCATAGATATTCCGGAAGTACAACAGGTGGAAAATAGAGGAAATTGGATGACCTCGATTATATCATACCTGAAAGACGGACAGCTACTAGAAGAGAAAGACGAAGCAAGGAAGCTGAGGGTGAGATCGGCTAGATACGTACTTCTGAACGAAGTGTTATACAAGAGGGGCTTTTCTCAACCTTATCTTAGGTGCTTGATTCCGGACGAAGCAAACTACGTACTGAGGGAAGTTCATGAAGGAGCATGTGGCAATCATTCAGGAGCCAGGTCCCTTGTCTACAAGGTCGTCCGTGCAGGGTATTACTGGCCGAATATGCAAGCTGATGATAAAGCGTACGTCAAGGTCTGCGACCAATGTCAACGATTTAGCAACGTCCCTAGACAACCGTCAGAGTACCTCACCCCGATGATGGCACCGTGGCCCTTCGCGCAATGGGGACTAGATATTTTGGGTCCCTTTCCTCAGGGCATAAGGCAGATGAAATTTCTAGTTGTGGGCATCGATTACTTCACAAAATGGGTGGAAGCTGAACCGTTGGCAACAATCACACAACAAAATGTTAAGCATTTCGTGTGGAAGAACATTGTGTGTAGATTCGGAGTACCCAAGGTATTGGTATCTGATAACGGACAACAGTTTGACAACGCACTCTTTAGGGACTTCTGCGCACACTTCGGAATACGAATCACTATTCTTCACCCGCTCATCCTTAAGCAAATGGCCAAGCTGAAGTGGTAAACCGATCCTTGTTGAAAATCATCAAGACCCGGCTAGAGGGGGCAAAGGGGTTATGGCCAGATGAGTTGCCTGGTGTTCTATGGGCCTACAGGACGACGGTGAGAAACCCTACGGGGGAAACTCCTTTCAAGCTAGCTTATGGAAGCGAAGCAGTCATACCTGCAGAAGTACATATGGTTAATCACAAGGTGATGATGTATCAAGATAAGGACAATGAGGAGCAGCTCCGTCTGAACCTTGACCTAGTAGACGAGGTAAGGGCAGATGCAGAATACAGGACAGCAAAGTACAAGAACCTCATGGCTAGGCAATATGATGCAATGGTGAAACCAAGGCATTTCAACATAGGAGATCTCGTCCTGAGAAAGGTCTCTTTGGCAACCAAGAACCCAGCACATGGGAAATTGGGCCCGAATTGGGAAGGACCCTATAGAGTTATCAACTGTAAAAGGCAAGGATCTTACTACTTGGAGGCCCTGGACAGGAGGAAACTGGAGCACCCTTGGAACGTGGAGCACTTAAGGAGGTACTATCAGTAAAAGTCAGCCTAGACAGAAGTATGGCCATGGACGAGGCTGGACCTTGTCTGCAGACTTATGATTCTACTTATATTTAATGTTGCTTGTGTTTGGAACTACTATTTTACTATTTATGTTGTGGTGTTTATGGATGAAGTTATGGAGCTTGTACTTAATAAAAAAGAAAGGCACAAATATATGTATATACCTTATCTGTAAACAATATTTATGTTATGTACAAAGTATTGTGTAAATTCCTAGTCTCCATGCTATTTTTGTTTGAACTAACCCACCACAAGGCTGAAAAGCCCAAGACAAGGAAACTTTCCGGACGCAAGGATATAACTTCAACAAACAAGGGAAATGTATGCACGCCCAAGTGTAGACGAGAAAATTTTCCTTGAAATGACACGTCCATAAAACATTCGTCCCTGAAATAGACGGGATGGAAAATAGTACGTCCACACACGGACGAACAATACTACGTCCACAAAGCTCACCTGAAACAACGGATGAGATTTACACGTCCACACATGGACGGATACATGCAAAGACGATGTTTTGGTTTATTAACCAAGAACGTTCCAGAGCAATTAAGCTTATGGACGAATGTAAAGTCTTGCATTAGAGAAATAATAAAAAAAGAGGCGAAGTTTCAAGACGGGTGATGTTGATACTTGGGATTTCACCAAGACGAGTAGAAAGTTCCAAGCACTTCATAAGATCACCCTCATGGACGAGTAGAAATTTTAAAACAAAAGCATAACTTTCGTCCTTGATATAACAAAAAAGAAAACACAATTGTTTAAAGGATGGACGACCAACGTCCAAACACCCTCAAGTTACATGATAACTCGTCCTGAAACTAAGGACGAGATAAATAGAAAGTTACATCAAGTCTTAAAAAGAACAAAAAAAGAGCATCAGGCTGGTGGGGTTCTGCTCGCCCTGGAGTGGCTGGGTTGTAGCATCATCCTTCACATTAACATCTTCTGAGCTCGTCTGGAGGAGGGAGCTGGTAGGAGCACCACTAAGATTGAGCTTGATAGAGCTGAAATCAATGTTGGGGAAGTTCTTCACGGCGTCCATCCTGAAGTCCTCAAACCCAGCTGCATAGTTGGTATCTAGCAGATCAGTGAATTGCTTGGACGCCTTGAACTCTGCAATTGCGTCTTCCTTCGCCTTCTTGAGAAGATCACTCAGCTCGTCGTTCTTCTTTTGCAAGTGATCAAGACGAGCGTCCTTCTCCACCATATCATTCTTTAGCTCTACAATCTGATTTTGCAGCTCCTTTGCCCCTTCATTGGCCTTAGCAGCTGCCTCAGCCCACCGCTTGCTATCGTCCTTCACCTCCTTGATTCTCTTCTCTAACAGGACCCTCATCTTGTCCAGATCAGTTGCTTGCTTGGACGCAGCGATGAACTTAGACATGGCTTGAATTGTGGTTTAGTTAGGAAGTTTAAAAAGGAGAGACGAGACACAAAATAAAATAAAAATAAAAATACATACCTTGAAAAGATCATGAACCCCAGAATGCTCGAAGTCCTTCAGAGACATGTTATAACAGGCAGACATGTCTGCATCAGTCACAACCATCCTAAATCTTTCCCAAGCCAGATCCTCGTTCCCAATGAGGTATTGAGGTGCTTGGGGAGAAGGCTGAGACGTGGACGGCGCCTTGACTGTGGACGGGACTTGCATGGGTGAATCTTTGGGCTCAGAGTCAAGGATCTGGACGTCTTTAGACTCATGAATAGGAATAGGCGTAGGTTGAACGTCTTTGGGCTTGGACGACTTATGCTTGACCTTTTTCTCCCTGCGCCTGCTGGGAAGATTCCCCAGGTCAACTCCCAGTGACAAGTTTTTTCTTTTCTCACCTACGGACGGGTGAGACTGAGGTGGTGCGTCCTGCCCAGCGACAGCAGCCTAGTCCAAAACTTCTTTACCCTTGTTTTCCTTCATTGTAGCTATTCCTGAAAAGAAAGGTGTTAAAAAAAAAGAAAGAAAGGAAGAAAGGGAAACAATTATACGGACTTATGTCTACGAATGGTGAGCTCATGTGCGAGGGCTTCACTGGACGGGTTGGGACCCAAACCCCAGGTGGCAAGACGTTGGAGGCTTACCAAAGAATGGAAAGCCCTATCAGTGTATAGACGAACCTTTTGAATTCTTTCAATATGAAACCTGCCTAAGTGAGGTCATCCAGCACCTGCAAAAATAAAAAAATAAATAATAATAATTATTATTATATAGCCGTCTACAAAGGTAATTACAACACAGTAAAATGACAAACACAAGCATACCTTCAGGACGAAGGTTCCCTAACTCTCCTGTGTAGGGAGGAAATGGGTCTTGAGAAACCTCGAGCGGGCGTCCAGCCTAGAAACCTGAGACGAAGAAGAACTCCGTCTTCCAATTCCTATCCGAGGAAACTATGGACTTGATCAATCTATAATCCTTCCCTCTGGCTGTGAATTGATAAAAGTCAAGGGACTGATTGATCTCAGAAGGCTTGTAACAGTAGAGGAACTCGTCCACAGTCAGAGGAGGGTTCCCCTCAAATACCTCCCTCCACAAAACTTGCATGGAGACGATTAACCTCCACGCATTGGGGTTAAGCTGACAAACACCTATACCTAACCTAGTGAGTAATTCTCTGGCAAAAGCATTTAAAGGTAACCTAAGTCCACCTAAAAGATAGGCTTCGTAAATACCTACCCCAAAACGTGGTTGACAACACCACTCCCCACGAACTGCTAACCTAGGGTTGAGGTCGTCTGGGATTTGGTACCATTTTTTAAGCAAATCTAATCTCCTATCATCCGTCTTGGATTCTATTCCTATGGCACAACTATATACTACCTCAACCTCGTCTTGAATTGTGGACGAGGGGGCACTTGTACCCGCCTAGGATCCAGACTCACTCCTCATCTTGAGTCCTTGGAAAACCTCTAAAGGTACCCCAGGGACGCCGGACACATACTCGTCCGTGGTGTTTCCTCCACTTCTAGTACTGTTATTACTACTATCACTAGAGCCACTAAAACTACTTGGGTCATGATACTCGTCTATGACTTTGCCCAAACTATTACTAGACGAGGAAAGAACGGTCTCAGACATTTTAGGAAAACTTAAAATCTGAGAACGAGGAGTAAAGAAATACCTGAAATCTAGACGAGGAAACTAAGGACGAGACGATACTTCTAGACGAGGCGCTAAGACGAGGATGCTCAGGGAAGGAAATCTCAGAAATGTGAAGGGCACTGGAGGAATTCTACTATTTATAGGCTGTAAACTTTGGGATGTGAAACGACGCAGCCAACCAAAGTGCGACACGTGGCATAAAGTATACATTTTGTAAATTGCCTAAATTATCCTTGAGACGACCCATGGACAAGGGGGCAACTGATGGTGTCTAAAAAATAGCCAACTCCTTATTCATCCATGGATGTCGTCCATAGAAAAGGTAAGTCGTCCTTAATTCACAAGGCATAGACTACCCGCCTGTCGTCCGTGGAAACCTCTGGACGGCGTCTACTGACTGATGTACCATTTCTCGTCCAACAGCACTTAGGACGAGACCAAGGTAGTTTTGACATGAAAAGATAACCGCTGTAGCGGTTATCAAGTTGTACGCTCCGGACTCCGTGAAATAGGGGGAAGTTATCCAACGGATAACCGTTTCCTAAACCTATAAAAAGGGATGAATCTCCGACAAGAAAAGGCTAAGTATTTCTTCTTTCCAAACAAAATATTTCTTTAAGAGGAGAATTGCTAACTTCATCATCGAAGGGATTTTGACCGGCCAACCCCGGTCTCCTCTGATCTCTTATTTCTTATCTTTTAGGCCCTCAACACCATCGTGATCTGTGTCGTTCAACTAACTGAATCCTTGATCGCTATCAAAGCCTTTTATGATTTGCTTTATTACGTCATTGATTGGGCTTTATTGCCTCTACAACGTATCAGGTGATTGAATCGACCATCTTTAATAATCATTGACTACAAAACCAGCTGGAGGTTTTGTCAGTTACTGGTGTACTTAAGTTCGTATTAATGTCCATTTGTTATTATTTGGACGAATTATTTTCTGATTTATCAGGACTCATGCATGTAAAACCTTCATCTACTCATTTTTCACACTTAAAAACAAAATAAACAAATAAATTTACAAATTATATCCTATAACTTTGATTCGTTTTCAAACTTTTTTTTTTTAAAAAAAGAAGAGAATTGCTTTCAATTGAATCCTTGAAATTACATCCTTTAACTTTTTTTATATTATTTTTTTAGTGTAGTTATGTTGTCTTAGTTTCATCAAATCTCACTGTTAGTATTGGACTACATTGGAAACAAATGAAAGTTAATGAACTGACATCAATTAAAAATAACTTAAAAGACTGAATTGAAACCATATCAAATTAGAATGTATAATTCATAATTTAATCTAAAAAAAAAAAAAAAAATTGAAAGGCAAGCTATGGGTTGGCCCATTCAGTCAGTCGAGGCCCAAACAGTTCTATTTTAGCAGCCCAATCAATGAATTTTGTTGATGGCCACTGAAGCCCGAACCCAGTTAACACTTTTTGTCCCGAGTCCAATTAACATAAATTGAATAAAGCCCAGTAGCTAGAACAAGGCCCACAAAGTCATCACACAAGGCTTAAAGCACTACAAGCTCTCTCTGCCTCTCTCTGCCTCCTTTCATTTCAGATTTCTAGGGTTTTTCATTCAGAGAGCAACGAGGAACCGAAGCCGCCGCGTTATCTCACAATGGGTAAGAGACACACAGAGAAAAGAAAAAAAAAAAGAAAAAGAAAAAAAGATCCTTAAAACTATTTGATGTTTTATTATTAATCCTTAGTATTTGTTAATGTATGTTTTGTTTCGTGGTTCGATTTTGATCTGAATTTACCTGATTGATTGAAAATGTTGTTGTTTTAGCGAGGATCAAAGTACACGAGTTGAGGAACAAGACAAAGGCAGAGCTGCTGGCTCAGTTGAAGGACCTCAAAGCTGAGCTCGCTCTTCTCCGTGTCGCTAAGGTCACTGGTGGTGCACCCAACAAGCTCTCCAAGATGTACAAACTCTCTCTCTCTCTCTCTCTCTTGTGTATACAAAATACTCATAGTTTTGTGATTGTGTGTGTGTGCAGAAAGGTAGTGAGGCTTGGAATAGCGCAAGTGTTGACAGTGATATCGCAGAAGCAGAAATCAGCTCTTAGGGAGGTCTACAAGAACAAGAAATACATCCCTCTCGATCTTCGTCCCAAGAAAACCCGTGCTATCCGCAGACGCCTCACCAAGAAACAGGTCATTATTTGTAATCTATGCCTTTTTCTTTTTTCTTTTTTTTTTTTTTTTCTTTTTTTTTTAAATTTTATATAATTGTTGATATAACTTTTCTTTGAATTTAGTTTGGTGCTTTTTTGGTGGTTACTTCAATTAATATAAGGTTGATGTTGTTGAATGTTGGGATGGACTAATGGAAAATGATGGGTTTGTGAATATTATTGTGAATTTAGTATATCAATAGATGAGATATAGTAATTGGTTGCAATGGCTTTTGAGGTGACACTAGGAGAAAAAGAAATGAGGGATTTTAGTGAGTGGAACCGTGTTCATGTTTAATTTAATGGAAACTTCACCCTATGTAAAAGCAATGGTAACGAAGCATGTTAGGAACAAGCGTTGTTCACCTACTTTTCTAATGTCGTTATGTTTTCACCCCATCCATTTGTTTGAAATTTTATTTGCTTCTTGGATTTGGAGTTATCTAACCATATGTCCTCTCCATTTGAAGTGAAATTGACACAGTCCATTTCATGGTTAAGACTTCAATTTTGTATCTGTCACCACATCTTTTTTTTTTAAATGATACAATCTTAGACTTGTAATACTTAATCTCAAGCATAAAATGGATTCATTTCAAATGAAGAGAGAATGTACAGAAAAGGATGGATTTGTAAAATCGGTTAATGTATATGGGAAACTTCTACAATGATAGAAATACTTGATTGTTATCTTGCTGTACCTGATAGATTGATGGTAAAATCTTGGTTCTTATCCGCATGTTGAATTTCAAATGAAGTTTCATGAACTTTTTAAGTAACAAGCTTATTTAAAAGAAATCTGTAGCTATTGGTAATTTAAGAACCTAAAAAATTTCTATGCATTTCCAGTACCATGATTTCACATAACCATAAAATCCAATCTATTGGAAAGCCTTTTCCTGTTTGCTTGCTCTACTTGGGGTGATAGATGTTCTAGATCTTATATTGTATTCCTTTTTCCTTGTATTCATGCAGGCATCTTTGAAGACAGAACGTGAGAAGAAGAAGGAGATGTACTTTCCATTGAGGAAGTATGCTATCAAAGTGTAGGCTAGGCCTCTAGGGTCTACTTTTCCTAATTTTCATTATGGACATGTTACCTTTTTTTTTTTTTTTTTTTTTTTTTCTTCTGAATTTGCCATTAGTTGCAGCCATGCAGGCAGCATTTTTGTTTATCTTGTATTGGGTTTGAACCATCTAGCTTGAAGTTTTAAACATGAGATTGTTTTTCACTCATCTTTCTGTAATTTTATCTTTGATTTCTCCTGTATGATGTCTGTTCTAGGCCCATGCTTTGGTTTGATGAGAGGGTAGATAGGGGGCAAACCCTCAACCCCTTTTCTTGGAAACCCCTAGTTCGTCACCCCATCATACATTCCTTGCCTTAGGTGAAATGATCAATTTTGCCTGTCGTGTTATTTTGTGGCAAGATTTGATGTCAATTTGCTGCTTAGAATTCAGCTTGTTTGCTGCCTTTGAATTTGGTATGCTGGAAAATTGTTTACTGTACATGTTACTAAGCTGCTAGGTAGTATAATGGAAGATGCTCAATTTTGATTATTTTCCTTTCCTTAATACACTATTAAACACAAATTTGATCCAGGATTTTTCAAATTAGAATAGAAAATGTTCCTAGCAGGTAAACAAAAGAATACTTCATCTAGGCCTTTCCCAAAGTGTGATGGGAATTGAATCTATAATTCCCAGAACATGTGAGAA
The DNA here is from genome assembly GCF_932294415.1 of Quercus robur. NCBI lineage: Eukaryota > Viridiplantae > Streptophyta > Magnoliopsida > Fagales > Fagaceae > Quercus > Quercus robur. The sequence goes on from NC_065540.1 coordinate 2,176,290, forward strand.
GCAAAAATAGAGAACACGCAAAGAATAACCACGACACATTTACATGGTTCAACACTTGGGCTATGTTCACAGTGTTGCAATGATTTTCTCTACGTAAGAGAGGACAATACAAACTACATAGGTGGCTTATAATCATCAAGCCCTAGCCCTAGTTCAGAAGCGACAATATATAAAGTTTCAAAAACGGGTCAAAAAATTTCTGTCAAAAGTAAATGTGTTAAATTGGTAGTTAAAAAAAACAAAAAAAATAAAAACAAAACAAGAAGGTAAGGTACAACAGCACAAAAGTCAACTCAATGTAATGTAGCCTATACGTTTCTTTTTTCTTTTCTTTTCTTTTTTTGGGAGAAAACATTTATACATGCTTTAAATCAAAGAGAATTATTATTGTGGGGCACAATAGTTTGTGGGCTCGGCCCGCTCGCTTATGGGGAGTCCACAGGCCCCAAACTGAAGGAAGTCAGGGCCCAGGCTAAAAAATAGTAAGCCCAAAGTGGCCCGAAGATGCAGCCGAGGACAGCTTAGTCCTCGGCAGACCCAAAATCTCATTGATGAAAGTGGCATACAAACAAACTTAAAAGATCAGAAAATATCTCGGGGAAATAGTCCTTAATACCCTTCATTGATATGACATTGCACCTGACAGAACCGGATTCTTAGGCTTTATTGACCATCTCCAACCATTTCGGGATTAGACTGACGGGACAAATATCTGTCCTGGAAAAGTCGACCCTACACGTGGACGAAGGACAACGAACGTAGGCTAGTATAAAAGAAAACGTAAGGTAACAAAGAAAGGGGATCCCATCTCACTTTTTGGGAAAAACTCCAGGGATGAGAATGCCCGGATAATATATGTACACCATCACGAAAAATCCACCGCCGGATAACCGGAGAAAAACATTAGTGCTCCTCGGACCTGATCCGAGGAGCCCAATCCCTCAAGTTACACAGCTATAGGGCTTGGATATCCAGGCTGAAGCCTTTTCTTATCTGAGTTTCCCTAAAATCCGGTCTGGGCCCACGCCCCGTGACCCAACGCTAGCCTTTCAAGCCCACTTTCTACAAATTTTATTGTGAGGGATCCTTCACGCGCGAGCCCAACGTAATCGTTGGGCCGTTTGAGAATCGTGTCCCTACAATTGGTGCCGTCTGTGGGAAAGGCTTGCGCGTTGGCACGGGTGGCGCATGAGTCAGCTCTCTAGCAAGCAGAGATTCACGAGTCTTTCCTATCTCCGGCGACGTGCAGTTGTTGCTCCACCATAAGCTTCTGCTAGGGGCTACGCCTTGCACTGCTAACGGCGCGGGCAGCTCTAGGGGCTTCCGGCCTCAAGCCAACTCTCCCCTCCCTGGCCTAGGGGCTAACCTTCGAAAAATAAATAAGTATAGAGAAAAAACTACTTAAAAAGAAATCTTACAAGTTTTGGACAGAATCAAGGCCTTGTATGGTTCTCGGACCCAAGCCTCTGGGGAAACCAAGTAGAAAAAAGAAATCTTACAAGTTTTGGACAGAACCAAGGCCTTGTATGGTCCTCGGACCCAAGCCTCTGGGGAAACCAAGTACAAAAAAGAAATCTTACAAGTTTTGGACAGAACCAAGGCCTTGTATGGTCCTCGGACCCAAGCCTATGGGGAAACCAAGTACAAAAAAGAAATCTTACAAGTTTTGGACAGAACCAAGGCCTTGTATGGTCCTCGGACCCAAGCCTCTGGGGAAACCAAGTACAAAAAAGAAATCTTACAAGTTTTGGACAGAACCAAGGCCTTGCATGGTCCTCGGACCCAAGCCTATGAGGAAACCAAGTACAAAAAAGAAAATCTTATAAGTTTTGGACAGAACCAAGGCCTTGCATGATCCTCGGACCCAAGCCTCTAGGGAAACCAAGTACAAAAAAGAAAATCTTACAAGTTTTGGACAAAACCAAGGCCTTGCATGGTCCTCGGACCCAAGCCTATGGGGAAACCAAGTACAGAAAAGAAAATCTTACAAGTTTTAGACAGAACCAAGGCCTTGCATGGTCCTCGGACCCAAGCCTATAGGGAAACCAAGTACAGAAAAGAAATCTTACAAGTTTTGGACAGAACCAAGGCCTTGCATGGTCCTCGGACCCAAGCCTATGGGGAAACCAAGTACAGAAAAGAAAATCTTACAAGTTTTGGACAGAACCAAGGCCTTGTATGGTCCTCGGACCCAAGCCTATGGGGAAACCAAGTACAGAAAAGAAATCTTACAAGTTTTGGACAGAACCAAGGCCTTGCATGGTCCTCGGACTCAAGCCTATGGGGAAACCAAGTACATAAAAAGACAATCGAAGTTCCCTACTTCCCAGTCGACTGCTCGCATGGATTATTTAGAGGTTCAGCCTTGGATAGTATTCACGCACCACACAGAATATTCAAATGTTACCCCGGTTAGTTTCCTAAATCTGACTTACTATGAATTATCGGTATAATGCCTGGTAGTATTGGTAGATTAGAGTTAGTTAGATTATGTTTTAAGGTATCTTGCTCTAAATATTCTCGAAGAAACACACACATGGAGCACATCCATTCACAAAGTAGTGTTGCCAAAAGATCAGTACCCAAAACATGTAAATAAATTTCTATTTTCACTAAAACAAAGAAGTAGTACAGCGTATAATGAAAAGCTGGAATCAGTTTGTGTCAATGCTCACTACATAACCAAAAAAAAAAAAAAAAAAAAAAAGGAAGATACAAGAGAATAAGATAAAGCCGAGGAAGTAGATCAGAGGAGAGGTTGGCTACAGCTCCAAGACCTTGCTCTTCCTCAATGCTTTCACATGCCCACAACTCAAACAGCAAAAGAGACCCAACTTGAGCCTGACACCGCTGAAGGAAAGGTGCAGGGAGTTGGGAGTTGAGGGGCTTTCTCTAAATATTTGCCTGCCACAAGGCAAAGGCGCTGATGGCGGAGAATCTTTCTTCTGACACACCAAAATCCTGGCATGAACAGAACCTGCTTCGGATTTTGACTAAAAGAGGGAGAAACATCCTTTCCCCTCGGTCGAAATGGGGTATTCCCCTGAACTTATGCTTCCTGTGCCCATACCTTACTATTTTGAGTCGCATGAGGACACGGCGCTTCTGTGGCGGAGAGAGTTCTTCCTCCCCAACCTTCGCCTCAAACATGTTATGCTAAGGGAAGACAACACTAAATGTAGGAGTTGTGCTTTGAGAGGAAACTGAAGGAGCTGGGTGTATGTAAAGCAACTCTCTCTCCCTCCTATTTATTTGAAAAGACAAGGTAATGGCAGTCAACTCACGCAGCGTCCCAAGGAACGCTACAGACAAAATGGCTCTGACCCAACTTCCAACATCAACTGCAACCACAGGATTAAAGGAGCCTCGTAAAGGCGCACCTCGAACACTGGGACGTCAGAAAGTACCACGTGGCCAAAGACTGCATAAGTATCTCTTAATTCGTGGGCCTAGTGAATTCGCGGCCCAGGCCCGTTCTGCATAAGGGCCCAGGGATTATGGCCCACGCCGAGGAATAGCCGCCGCCGAGGGCAACCTCCTGCTCTGCGCCTCGTGATATACCTAAAGAAAAGGAGAAATTGAACTCAAAAAGTTTTGGACAGAACCAAGGCATTGCATGGTTCTCGGACCCAAGCCTATGGGGAAACCAAGTACTCTAAAAAGTTTTGGACAGAACCAAGGCATTGCATGGTCCTCGGACCCAAGCCTATGGGGAAACCAAGTACTCTAAAAAGTTTTGGACAGAACCAAGGCCTTGCATGGTCCTCGGACCCAAGCCTATGGGGAAACCAAGTACTCTAAAAAGTTTTGGACAGAACCAAGGCATTGCATGGTCCTCGGACCCAAGCCTATGGGGAAACCAAGTACTCTAAAATGTTTTGGACAGAACCAAGGCATTGCATGGTCCTCGGACCCAAGCCTATGGGGAAACCAAGTACTTTAAAAAGTTTTGGACAGAACCAAGGCATTGCATGGTCCTCGGACCCAAGCCTATGGGGAAACCAAGTACTCTAAAAAGTTTTGGACAGAACCAAGGCCTTGCATGGTCCTCGGACCCAAGCCTATGGGGAAACCAAGTACTCTAAAAAGTTTTGGACAGAATCAAAGCATTGCATGGTCCTCGGACCCAAGCCTATGGGGAAACCAAGTACTCTAAAAAGTTTTGGACAGAACCAAGGCCTTGCATGGTCCTCGGACCCAAGCCTATGGGGAAACCAAGTACTCTAAAAAGTTTTGGACAGAACCAAGGCATTGCATGGTCCTCGGACCCAAGCCTATGGGGAAACCAAGTACTCTAAAAAGTTTTGGACAGAACCAAGGCATTGCATGGTCCTCAGACCCAAGCCTATGGGGAAACCAAGTACTCTAGAAAGTTTTGGACAGAACCAAGGCATTGCATGGTCCTCGGACCCAAGCCTATGAGGAAACCATGTACTCGGACGGGAAAGTCCTCGGCTCAAATATTGTAAAATGTTAAGGCCAGTATGTTAGGATGGCAAAATGACCCCCTATTCAATAGCCTAAGGAAACTGTTCGTTTTGCGGATGACATGTCCTCGGATAGTTATTCCTTACACCGTATCGAATACTCAGTCCTAATCTTGGTTAATTTTGAGGTAAGTGTCATCCCTCCCTGGTCGGCATTGCTATGTCAGGTAATTCTGTTAAAGTTATGGTGGCCTCTTTTTATTAGCATATATTTTGGCCTTAGTTGTCACTGATTCAAATGCTATACTATTGTGCCGAGCAGTGCTTGCAAATTTATTAAAACATATAAACAGAATATGCAAAGTAGAATAACAATAACTTTTATTAATATGAAAAATTATTACAACGTACAAAGAAGGGCTTAACAAGCCTATACAAAAAAAAAAAATAAATTGCTAAAGCAACAATAGCATCCGCAATACAGATCAGTAAACGGTCAAGTGTCTTTTAAACTCGCCTTCAAAGTCTCTCCAATCTCTGCCTCAATACTGTTCATATCAGGGGAAGAACCTTCTTTAGAAAAAGATGAAAGAGAAGGAAGAAGAATTGGAACACATGGAAGCACTTCAGCAAGCTCTTGTCATCAAGGAGCGCGAAGAAAAAAGAAGATGGAGGACATGAGCAGAAGATGGAGGAGATGAATGAAGAAGATGGAGGACATGAGTAAGAAGGAGGAGAAGAAGAGGGAAAAAATGAAAAGAAAAAGAAAGGAGCAAAAGAGGGAGAAGGGAAATCAAAGGATGGCGCCAGTGAACAAAGAGGGGAAGAAGCAAGGGCATTTAGTCCCTGCCTCAATCCTAACTCTTAGCACACTGGAGCCATATTAGGTATGCTCATGAGAGAGCGGGTGGAGATGATAATAGAGGTTTTCGACTCAGTCACACCAAAAGTGGGATGTGACGAGTCCCTGCTTCGGATTTTGGCTAAAAGAATGGGGAGGCAAATCTTGAGTCTCCGCCATCCCTGCCCCGACCGAGCCATCTCAAGTTTTGTTAGGACATGGCATTTCTGGGAGAGGAAGGGTTTATTCATGGCTGACTACTATGGTGGATGTATTATTGGATAAGGAATAACCAGATGGAAGAAGTGAACTCTGAGAAGGGCCTGAGGGATTCAGATATGAGAAAATCGCCTTTTGTCTTCTCTCTTTATATAGGGAACGAAGAAAAGGGTATATACCACGTTCAGATCCCTAGGGAAATCTATAAAGAAGAACGCGCCGTTTCGTTCTCCTACGCCATCAGTAACCATTAGATCTGGGAGATCTCGTAAATATGAAGATATTAAAGGCACGCTTCAGATAACCAAACGGCATAATGGCAACGTGCGAAAATTGAGGGAAACGTCTTATAGACCAGCGCATTCCTTGGGGAGGTGAAGAGTCGCCAACGTTGATCAAGGGCTGAATTGAATGAAGCGCAATAAAGGCTTGATATTACCAAAACCCACCTTTCCAACCAAGACGTTGGACAGCAGGGTTTTGAGGGGCTAATGTGGGGCACAATAGTTTGTGGGCTCGGCCCGCTCGCTTATGGGGAGTCCACATGCCCCAAACTGAAGGAAGCCAGGGCCCAGGCTCAAAAATAGTAAGCCCAAAGTGGCCCGAAGATGCAGCCGAGGACAGCTTAGTCCTCGGCAGACCCAAAATCTCATTGATGAAAGTGGTATACAAACAAACTTAAAAGATCAGAAAATATCTCGGGGAAATAGTCCTTAATACCCTTCATTGATATGACATTGCACCTGACAGAACCGGATTCTTAGGCTTTATTGATCATCTCCAACCATTTCGGGATTAGACTGACGGGACAAATATCTGTCCTGGAAAAGTCGACCCTACACGTGGACGAAGGACAACGAATGTAGGCTAGTATAAAAGAAAACGTAAGGTAACAAAGAAAGGGGATCCCATCTCACTTCCTGGGAAAAACTCCAGGGATGAGAATGCCCGGATAATATATGTACACCATCACGAAAAATCCACCGCCGGATAACCGGAGAAAAACATTAGTGCTCCTCGGACCTGATCCGAGGAGCCCAATCCCTCAAGTTACACAGCTATAGGGCTTGGATATCCAGGCTGAAGCCTTTTCTTATCTGAGTTTCCCTAAAATCCGGTCTGGGCCCACGCCCCGTGACCCAACGCTAGCCTTTCAAGCCCACTCTCTACAAATTTTATTGTGAGGGATCCTTCACGCGCGAGCCCAACGTAATCGTTGGGCCGTTTGAGAATCGGGTCCCTACAATTATTATTATTTATAAATATACAAATTGTATATATAATCTTGGAATGGTAGGTAGGACTTAGGAGTAGGAATACACCAATACTAAAATATTTTGTTTTGATTGCTAAAAAATAGGGTAGTGCCCCTTCCTAGGTTCTAATAAACTTAATGTAGACGCAGCTCTGGCCAAAGAGTTCACCTCCTTAGTTGTGATTGTCCAAAATGAACATTGTGCTATTTTCAAAGTATGGGTTAGGAGTCATTTATACTATGATTTACAATTTGCAGAGGCCATTGCTATGGTATAGGCTCTCTAATTGACAAAGAGGAAAATTTCCTGAATATTATGGAGGAAGGTGATGCAAAAGTTTGTCTTGGCGCAATCAACAATGCTGATATAGTCTGTTTCTACTCTGCTTGGCAATGCACTAGACTCGAGAAATTATCCTAGTTGTGTTTTTAATTAGATTAAAAGGGAGGCCGATGGTGTGGCTCATACCCTTGCTAAATGTGCAAGTTCTGGCAATTTCCTTTTGCGTTGTAAGAGCATTAGAACTGGTGATGCTGAAAACCCATATTGCAATTTTTAGCACCATTAATACTAAAAAGCATACTACAATGATGGAGGGAAACCCAACAAATTTGGCTCAAACAAAGATGGTTGTGCACTGTAGCTAAGATGGTAAAATATATATATATATATATATATATATATATTAAAAGTTATATTATTTTATTGTGTTGGTGGTGGTTATTGTTTATTGTAGTAGATATATTATTTTATCGTATTATTTATATTATTTTATTGTATTGAATGCTAAAATAAAATCACTGATGTTGAGTGTTTTGTAAAGTAAGGTGGTAAAATAAATAAAGTTGCTTTTTGTGGTGTAAATTCGGTTTAGAGTATTGAGTTCGTGTCGTGTCGAGGTAGGGGTATTCGACTAAATGTCTTAACCCGAACCTGACCCATTTAATAATCATGTCATGGCTTTCAACCCTAACCCGACTTGTTAATGAAGGGGGTTAACACGATCCAACCTGACCCATTTGACACACTTAATAAACAGGTCGTGTTAGATTGACACGAATGCAACACGACCCATTTTAACCTACTTAATATTAAATATAACATCCATATAGAAATAAGTTCTTTACATCCTAAAAGTAATGCATATACTTCAAGTCTTCAACCCACATTCAAAATAACATAGTTCAACGAAAATAGAACATCTATCTAGAAATAAGTTCTTTACCCTTCAAAATAAGTGCATACACTTTAACACAAATTCAAAATGACATAGTTCAACAAAAATATAACATTCACAAATTAAACTCGCAAAATGTTAAGTATCAATATTGAAAGAATTGGTGCAAAAAGTAGACTGATCATGACTAGTGTTTATAAAGTTTCAATTTACAATTATGTCACTTGTAAGTATTTGTAATTACTTTTCTTTTTAAGTTTAAAGTATAGGTTGGATATAAAAGGTATTTGACAAATCTAAAATAAAATGAATATTTATTTGTTATGCGAGTTAAATGGGTCGTGTTAAATAGGTTATTTCGGATTGACACAAATAAATTAGCATGTCAAATGTGTCTATTGCGAGTCTGTGGGTTGATCTGCTTATGATACGTTTCTTATCGTGTCGCTTTTGGGTTAACCCGTTTATAATCCAAACCCACTAAGGCCCAACCCTAACCTGTAAATACCCGTGTTGTGTTCGCGGGTTCAAACATTGACACCCCTACCATCAATGCTAATGTTCTTAGTTCTTATAAGTCACAATTTTTCTTTGACTCGTACCTTTTTTATTAAAAGAAAAAGCCATAAGATTTCAAATATCCATAAGGAATAATATTATTTAAGGGAAAACAAGACTTTTCCGATGGATGTGTCCTTTTCCACCAATCAATTTATTACCAAGGAGTTTAGAAATTTGGTTAAGTTGGTGATGGACAGATGACTATGTCTACATAAACTTCACAAAATTGTTGATGCAACAGGTAAAATTGGGCTTCCAAATTGACAAAAGAAAGTGGTAATAGGGGACCTCCTTGTTCCGTATTAGCATAAGGTGCTTCTATTTTGATTAATATTGTCTAAGGACAAAAAATTTCATTAAAAAGGTCAAATCACACTTGTTTCTATATCGAATAGGATTGTTAACGAGCCAAGCTGAGACAAATATTAACACGAGAGATAGAATCTGAACCAAGATTTTTCATGAGACGAGTCTACTGTGTTGTATACAGCTTTGTGCATTTACAACCCTAACATAAGAGAATTAAAAGAAGCCTTTTTTTATGGATGTGAGTTTTTCTTTGACTTCATACCTTTTTTATTAAAAGAAAATGCCATTAGATTTCAAATATCCATAAGGAATAATATTATTTAAGGGGAAACAAGACTTTTCTGATGGATGTGTCCTTTTCCACCGATCGATTTATTACCAAGGAATTTTAAATTTTGGTTAAGTTAGTGATGGACAGGTGACTATATCTATGTAAACTTCACAAAATTGTTGATGCAGTAGGTAAAATTGGGCTTCCAAATTGACAAAAGAAATTGGTAATAGGGGACCTCCTTGTTCCGTTATTAGCATAAGGTGATTCTATTTTGATTAATATTGTCTAAGGACAAAGTATTTCTTTAAAAAGGCCTCACACTTGTTTCTATATCGAATAGGATTGTTAACGAGCCAAGCCAAGACAAATATTAACACAAGAGACAGAATTTGAACCAAGATTTTTCATGAAACGAGTCTGCTATGTCATATAGAGCTTTGTGCATTTACAACCCTAACATAAGAGAATCCAAAGAAGTCTTTTTTATGGATGTGAGTTTTCATTCAAGTAATATATTGATTTTGGGCTAGAGCCTAGAGGGATTTACTAAACTTTAGCTGACTTGTGGAGGACCAGGACACCAAGACTTGAGCACTGGCCCATATCAAAATAGAGACATCAGGCATGGCCTCTCCAAAGAATTGAAAACGAAATGTCAAAAAATGAAAAATTGAAGACACGGTTTAGGTAACTCCTTAGGCACGGATCGACCACAGTGGGAGTCGAACCCACGACCTTTTGATCCGAAGTCAAACGCGCTAATCCACTGCGCTATGCGGTCGTTTGTGAACGAGTAATGCTTGTTATATATAAATCTCAATTGCAGTGACAAGGAATTCTTGCGCTTAATTTTTACATGTCTACCAATAATAATTTTGTATATTTGATTTCTTTTTTAAACATCGGGATTGCATTAAAGGTTCAAGACAAACCATTTTAGTACATACCATTAAAATTAGAGTTTAGAATATCTCAAGTGTCAACACACAACTATCATTCAATTATTCAAATGTATATATCAAATATAAAAGGCTGTACCAACCTTGCATATTTGATATGTACGTTTGTTTTTACACGTTGTCAAAAGAATGATATATATATATATATATATAATTTGGTAATTTAATAGTAGGAAGGGAGGAGATATCAACTTTGATTCTTCTAATAAAGAACAACAGACCATATTACAGAGATAAAAAAAAAATTCTAAACAAATATTATCAAATGAGCAAAATACATTTGAAGTCTAGGCTTTCCAAAGTCCCATTTAATTTTTCTTTTACAAATATTTTTTGTTAGGAGGTTGGCAAAAATTGGAATTAACTTAACTGTAATTTATTTTTTTAGATAACTTAAATTCACTTTATTTTCATAGTGAATTTATCTACAGTTTTGAAGGCCTTATTTTTTTAAAGTATAATGATACTTTTATCTAACTTATTTTTTAAGTAAACTATTTAAGATAAGTATGAATTATTTTATTTTTTAAATTCATGGAAAATTAATGGCAAAAAAAATTTCTCTACAACTTTTATTTTGCTTGCAACCATTTTGACCTTTCGTATTCCGACAATTAGATTTTCTTTTATGAATTTTGCAGTTCAAATTTGTGATCTCTTTTAACATCATAACCTTTTTAACAATTGCTAAATCGTCACCAATAATTATATTTCTTTGAATTTCTAGTGGTGGCAAATGATTTTTTTGCTGGGAAAATGTTTGGTTCCAAACTGGTTTAGAATTATCTTTTTTCAATCCTTTATATGGTGATTGAAGAGACCACTCACGTATAATTTTAATCACATTAATTTTTTATAAGTCATATGACTTATTTAAATAATACACATGAATAATTTTATAAATCACCACGTAATAGGTTGAAAAAGATAGCTCCAAACCAATTTGGAGCAAAATTTTGTTTTTTTCATGTCTCCTAAAAATGTCAATTTCATCAAGTCTAGCCCCTCTGTGATTGTAAAATTATTCAATCCTACAATAGTAGTTCTTATTCTCAAATGAGTGTGGATCCAACCATGAGTCCCACATAAGAGCATACACTTGTTGTGAAAGGAGAGAGAGCTCTTACTTTAGAACTGAACAATTTCTCCCATGTGAGGTCACTTTCATGCCATGTGCAAGGTTGAAATTCTCTCAAGCATCTATGCAATGCTAGTCTATTCCTCTCCCCTTGATTGACCTTTACCTACCCTCAGATATTTTGTTATAGAGTTCATCTAACTTGTGCACAAATCAATTCGTATAACGACCCAAATAAGCCGTGGTGAGTCGAACTCAATTCTCTCAATACTTAATTTAGGCTCTTTTCAATGACCTAAGATTCTGTATTGGCTTTAGACTAGGAAACTGTCCCAAAAAAATCCCACAACAATATACCTCAAATTTAACTAATAAAAATACAATTAACCTTTATAAATGAATAAAATAATTTAAAATAAATATTTCTATACACTCATCAATTACCAATACCATATAAAGGGCAAAAAAACGAATTCTTGCTATTTGATATTAAAAAAAGAAAAAGAAAAAAGATATGATTGTCTTTTCCACCTTGTCCACCTCCATGATATCACAATCCTTTTGAACTAGACATTGGTCCCAATCTCTACTTCCATTCCAGCTACCCAAATGTGGCACATAACTATTGGACGTCTTGTCGCCATTAGAAATGAGCAACTTCAACGTAGGACGAGTTGCTGTGAGCTTTTAATGGCAATTGACTTGCCGATAGCTCCTTTGATTGTCGTGGAACTCGAACTTCTGCTATGAATTAAAATGTTGAATTTGCAAATTTAAAGCTGTAAAAGGTCTCTGTCTTTCAGCCTTTTTCATTAGGACCACCAAAAGGAAATAACAAGTTATACATTAATTTGGTCGGTGCTGAAGGTTCATTGTCTTGAATTACTTGTACAAGCTTCTTAAATTTGATTAAATTTAAATCACCATCAGTTTTGAAATATGCGTCACAGAAATCAATACATGTACAGACCAATTTTGATTTTACGTGTACGAATTCATGACAGGTTTGCATCCTTATGAAAATCATGAAGGTCCTCGGAATTCAGAAAGCGAAATTGCATGAGTAGAAAATGTTACATCCATAGTTTCGCTTTCATACATAAATGGTTGAGCTATATAGTTCATAGATTTATTTGTTAGGTATATAAAGCCATACATTGGATATTAATGGGAAGAGTGAAAGATTAATATAATATGGTTGAGGTCATACTCTTAGGCTTTGATTTTTTTAGTTAAATGTGTTTCTAGTTAACTCAACTAGTAAAGTCTATGATGATTGTATAAGAGATCTAGGGTTCAATCCCTTCCTACACCAAAAACTGATTGGTGTCTTGGTCGATGATAAAAAGCTATCATCAGAAGTGGACGCTATAGGTTAAAACTCGCTCTCTCTCTCAAAAAAAAAAAAAAAAAAAAACCTATTCAAGGAGTCTCTCCAAGTTATTCTCTCCAAAAGTGGAAAGGTAATCAAGATTTCTTTTGTAGTTGGAGTGAGGATGAGATACATGTACTTAGAACCCTTTCACAAATGGAATGATGTGCGGCAAAAGTGGCAAGGTTATCAAAAATCAAAATCCCTTTTGTAGTTGGAGTGGGGATCGACTAGGTACGTATATGTGTATGTATACTTGGAGCTTTTTCGCAGATGGAGTGAACATGATATATCGCACAAGATAAGCCCATAAAACCTATACAAACGATTTTGGAAAAAATAAATGTTCAACAAAGGAGTATTGTCAATAGTGCTAGACAATAGTTAGGTGCAAGGTTTCCATGGAGCAAGTAGGCCTTGTTCATATCCCACATAGAGGTCTTGAAGCCCACTAAGAGGCAGAGACTCACATGTAAGAAGGATATTGTTGACTATAAACGTGTGAGTAAAATCTCACATTGGATACTAATGGGAAAATTGAGTGATTAAAATAACATAGTTGAGTTCATATCCAATGGACTTAAACCTTTTGAGTTAAGTGTGTTTTTATATATTATATTAACTACTCAAGAAGTCTTTTTAAGGTGTTCTATTTATAAAACTTTTTGTTGCTAATTACTTATTTGCTGAAAGTTTATTAAAGTATCAATTAAATCTAGAAAAATAAAATAAAACTTTTAAAAATTATAAATATGCAAATAAACTAAAAGCATAAAAGTAAAAGTAGTTGATGTCAAAAGAGGTACTAATAGATCACGGATGATAAATGCCGTTGCAACTTGCATGCATGTTATAATAGTTAGTAATATAATTACTATTTGAATTTCGTAAAGTCGCTGTGAATCTCTCTTTCTTTACGCTATGAGTAAAATCTCACATTGGATACTAATGAAAAAATTGAGTGATTAAAATAACATAGTTGAGTTCATATCCAATGGACTTAAACCTTTTGGGTTAAGTGTGTCTCTATATATTATATTAACTACTCAATAAATCTCTTTAAGGTGTTCTATTTATAAAACTTTTTGTTGCAAATTACTTATTTACTGAAAGTTTAATAAAGTATAATTAAATCTAGAAAAATAAAATAAAACTTTTAAAAATTATAAATATGCAAATAAACTAAAAGCATAAAAGTAAAAGTAGTTGGTGTCAAAAGAGGCACTAATCGATCACGGTTGATAAATGCCATTGCAACTTGCATGCATGTTATAATAGTTAGTAATATAATTACTATTTGAATTTTGAAAAGTCGTTCTGAATCTCTCTTTCTTTACGCTATGAGTAAAATTTCACGTTAGATACTAATAAAAAAATTGAGCGATTAAAATAATATAGTTTAGTTCATATCCAATGGACTTAAGCTTTTTGGATTAAATGTGTTTCTATATATTATATTAACTACTCAAAAAGTTTTTTTAAGGTATTCTATTTATAAAACTTTTTGTTGCGAATTACTTATTTGCTGAAAGTTTATAAAAGTATCAATTAAATCTAGAAAAATAAAATAAAGCTTTTAAAAATTATAAATATGCAAATAAACTAAAAGCATAAAAGTAAAAGTAGTTGATGTCAAAAGAGGCACTAATCGATCACGGATGATAAATGCCATTGCAACTTTCATGCATATTATAATAGTTAGTAATAATTACTATTTGAATTTCGAAAAGTCGCTGTGAATCTCTCCTTCTTCACGCTGTCCAGTTATTCTATACTTCCGTATGAAGTTATGATCCAAATTCAGCTATATGTCGTTGGCAATGTATACCTTTTTTTCTTTTCTCTTTTTCTGTGGTGTTTAAGCCCTGAAGAGTGAATTAGGACCTTTCAAATTTCAATAGACTGACCTACCTAATTAAGAAATAATAAAACTCCCACTTTTTTTTTTTTTTTTTCCTTTCTTTTGATGAATTTCAGCCACTACCACAATTTCTTTTTTCCTGGTTTTTGATTAATAGTGAACAATAAAGCCCTAGCACGTTTTCGAATGAACTTGGCTTTATTCATGACTGGATTATTATGTAGATATGTTTAAACAAAAACTTAGGCAACTTTCTTTTGCCAATTGGTTATTCGGTTGACAATTTAACTAACCTCATATATTTTTTGTTCTGGCCTTGAAAATGACAGTTTTGCTTCACATGCATATTGTTTGGTAATGTGTTGCTATCCTTTGAGAAAGAAAATAACTTTTGAAGAATTGTGAGTCCGTGACTCTTGTCGACATCAACTCGATACAATTTGAGGTCTAAGACCATACCTTTAAGTTAGGTATTTTTTATATTTAAATATGTATAAAATGATATTTATTTAACTAGCTATATTATAATTTTTTTTAATATGCAAGGTTATATATTAATTAAAATTTTGTGTTTAGATTATAAATTTCAAATTATCAATGTGGGTCACGAACAATCTCTGCCTCACGTGTGAGTTTTTGTGTCATATATACCTAACCATCTCTGTCTCACATGTGAGTCACGAACAAGTCTTACTAATTTCCCTTTTCCTTATGAGTTTTTTTTTTCACTAACACACATGTGTGAGTCTTTGTCTCATATATACCCAACAATCTTTGCCTCACATGTGAGTCTTTATCTCTTTGTGGGCCATGAACAAGTCCTATTAATTTCCCTTTGCCTTCTGAGTTTTTTCCTTCACTAATGCATAATCCATGGGCTTCTTATACGCCATTCATAAGAATCCCGTGTCAACGTAGCTAGCACGCTCATCCATGGGAATCCGATCCACACTTCCATTTTCTCGTGCTACACCGTGATATAGCACTATTGACAATACTAATTTGTTGGGTCTTTTTCCAAGATTGTTTGGGTGAGCCTTTTAGGCTTGCTTTGTCTTTGCTCCAACTTAGAAATTTACGTTGAGCTCCTCACCACCTTGCCACACCACTTGTTAGGGAGTTAAGTCAATTAACACATTGGAGGAGATTCCAATTGAAATGTTAACATAACATCTAAAGACACCACTTAATCCAAAAGATTAAATTTATGAGTTTGGGCTCTTAAATTAACCACTTCTTCTTGTCATTTTTATTCAATCTGAGATTTACTCACACGTGTATTTCCAACAATATGAGATATAATATATATATATATATATATATATATATATATATAAAATAAATCATGTTAAAAGATATGCTTTAAGTGGCCAACGTATCAAATTGTAAAATAAATAAATAAATAAATAAAAGCTTCTAAAAAAATCTAATAGACTTTATATTAAGAACAAATTTTTTTTGGGGGCGAATGGACTGAAAGTAATGTTATCATTATGGGATTGAACATCAATGTTGTTGTGGGGCCCGATAGTTTATGGGTCAGGCCCATTTGTTCGTGGGGAGCCCGCAAGCCCAAGCTGAAGAAAGTCGCGGCCCAAGCTCCAAAGTATAAGGCCAAGGATGGCCCAGATATTCCGCCGAGGACGGCTTAGTCCTCGGCAAGCCTAAAGCTCCCTTGACAAAAGGGGTAAAAGAGAGCTATAAGAACAAATCCATAAGAAGATCTAAAATATCTCAGGACAGTTGTCCTTAATACCCTTCATTGATAAGACTTTACACCTAACAGAACCTGATTTTTAGGCTTTATTAACAATCCCCAACAATTCTGAGATTAGATTGACGGGACAAGTATCAGTCCTGGAAAAATTGACCCTACACGTGGACGAGGGACAACAAACGTAGGCTAGTATAAAAGGAAAGGTAAACTAATTAGGTGGGGATCCATCTCACTTCCTGCGGAAAAAGCTCCAGGGATGAGAATGACCGGATAATATATGTAAACCACCACGAAAAAGTCACCGCCGGATAACCGGAGAAAAACATTAGTGCTCCTCGGACCTGATCTGAGAAGCCCAATCCCACAAGTTATAAAACTGTGGGGCTTGGATATCCAGGCCG
Source organism: Quercus robur (assembly GCF_932294415.1). Taxonomy (NCBI): domain Eukaryota; kingdom Viridiplantae; phylum Streptophyta; class Magnoliopsida; order Fagales; family Fagaceae; genus Quercus; species Quercus robur. The sequence goes on from NC_065540.1 coordinate 2,192,742, forward strand.
AAGCCTTTTCTTATCTGAGTTCCTTAAAATCCGGTTTGGACCAACGCCCTGTGACCAAACGCTAGCCTTTTAAGCCCACTCTCTACAAATTTTATTGTGAGGGATCCTTCACGTGCGAGCCCAACGATTACGTTGGGTCGTTTGAGAATCGTGTCCCTACAATTGGCGTCGTCTGTGGGAAGGCTTGCGCGTTGGCACGGGTGGTGCATGAGTCAGCTCTCTAGCAAGCAGAGATTCGCGAGTTTTTTCCCATCTCCGGCGACGTGCAGTTGTTACCCTGACATAAGCTTCTGCTAGGGGCTACGCCTTGCACTGCTAACGGCGCGGGCAGCTCTAGGGGCTTCCGGCCTCAAGCCAACTCTCCCCTCCCTGGCCTAGGGGTTAACCTTCGAAAAATAAATAAGTATAGAGAAAAAATTACTTAAAAAAGAAATCTTACAAGTTTTGGACAGAACCAAGGCCTTGTATGGTCCTCGGACCCAAGCCTATGGGGAAACCAAGTACAAAAAAGAAATCTTACAAGTTTTGGACAGAACCAAGGCCTTGCATGGTCCTCGGACCCAAGCCTATGGGGAAACCAAGTACAAAAAAGAAGTCTTACAAGTTTTGGACAGAACCAAGGCCTTGCATGGTCCTCGGACCCAAGCCTATGGGGAAACCAAGTACAAAAAAGAAGTCTTACAAGTTTTGGACAGAACCAAGGCCTTGCATGGTCCTCGGACCCAAGCCTATGGGGAAACCAAGTACAAAAAAGAAGTCTTACAAGTTTTGGACAGAACCAAGGCCTTGCATGGTCCTCGGACCCAAGCCTATGGGGAAACCAAGTACACAAAATAAAAACCATAAGTTTTGGACGGAACCTAGGCCTTGTATGGTCCTCGGACTCGAGCCTATGGGGAAACCAAGTACACAAAAGCACCATCGGAGTTCCCTACTTCCCAGTCGATTGCTCGGATGGATTATTTAGAGATTATCAGCCTTGGACGGTATTCACGCGCTTATCACAGAATATTCAATTGTTATCCTGGTTAGTTTCCTAAGTTTGATTTACTATGAATTATCGATATAATGCCTGGTAGTATTGATAAATTGGAGTTAGTTAGATTATGTTTCAAGCTATTTTGCTCTAAATATTCTTGAAGAAACACACACATAGGGCACACCCATTCACAAAGTAGTGTTGTCAAAGGAACAGTATCCAAAACAAGTAAAGAAATTTCCATTTTTACTAAAACAAAGAAATAGTACAGCGTACAATGAAAAGCTGGAATCAGTTTGTGTTAAAGCTCACTACATAACCAAAAAGAAAGGAAGATACAAGAGAATAAAATAAAGCTGAGGAAGTAGATCAGAGGAGAGGTTGGCTACAGCTCCAAGACCTTGTTCTTCCTCAATGCTTTCACATGCCCACAACTCAAACAGCAAAAGAGACCCAACTTGAGCCTGACACCGCTGAAGGAAAGGTGCAGGGAGTTGGAAGTTGAGGGGCTTTCTCTAAATATTTGCCTGCCACAAGGCAAAGGCGCTGATGGCGGAGAATCTTTCTTCTGACACACCAAAATTCTGGCATGAACAGAACCTGCTTCGGATTTTGACTAAAAGAGGGAGAGACACCCTTTTCCCTCGGTCGAAATGGAGTATTCCCCTGAATTTATGCTTCCTGTGCCCATACCTTACTATTTTGAGTCTCATGAGGACACGACGCTTCTGTGACGGAGAGATTTCTTCCTTCCCAACCTTCGCCTCAAACATGTTATGTTAAGAGAGGATAGCACTGAATGTAGGAATTGTGATTTGGGAGGAAACTGAAGGAGCTGTGTGTATATAAAGCAACTCTTTCTCCCTCATATTTATTTGAAAAGACAAGGTGATGGCAGTCAACTCACGCAGCGTCCCAAGGAACGCTACAGACAAAATGGCTTTGGCCCAACTTCCAACGTCAACTGCAACCACAAGATTAAAGGAGCCTCGCAAAGGCGCACCTCAAACACTGGGACATCAGAAAGTGCCGCGTGGCCAAAGATTGCATAAATACCTCTTAATTCGTGGGCCTAGTGAATTCGCGGCCCAGGCCCGTTCTGCATAAGGGCCCAGGGACTATGGCCCACGCCGAGGAATAGCCGCTGCCGAGGGCAACCTCTGCTCGGCGCCTCGTGATATACCTGAAGAAAGGGAGAAATTGAATTCAATAAGTTTTGGACAGAACCAAGGCATTGCATGGTCCTCGGACTCAAGCCTATGGGGAAACCAAGTACTCTAATAAGTTTTGGACAGAACCAAGGCATTGCATGGTCCTCGGACTCAAGCCTATGGGGAAACCAAGTACTCTAATAAGTTTTGGACAGAACCAAGGCATTGCATGGTCCTCGGACTCAAGCCTATGGGGAAACCAAGTACTCTAATAAGTTTTGGACAGAACCAAGGCATTGCATGGTCCTCGGACTCAAGCCTATAGGGAAACCAAGTACTCTAAATAAGTTTTGGACAGAACCAAGGCATTGCATGGTCCTCGGACTCAAGCCTATGGGGAAACCAAGTACTCTAAATAAGTTTTGGACAGAGCCAAGACATTGCATGGTCCTCGAACTCAAGCCTATGGGGAAACCAAGTACTCTAAATAAGTTTTAGACAGAGCCAAGGCATTGCATGGTCCTCGGACTCAAGCCTATGGGGAAACCAAGTACTCGGACGGGAAAGTTCTCGGCTCAAATACCGTAAAATGTTAAGGCCAATATGTTAAGATGGCAAAATGACCCCCTATTCAATAGCCTAAGGAAACTGTTCGTTTTGCGGATGACATGTCCTCGGATAGTTATTCCTTACACCGTATCGAATACTCAGTCCTCATCTTGGCTAATTTTGAGGTAAGTGTCGTCCCTCCCTGGTCGGCATTGCTATGTCAAGTAATTCTGTTAAAGTTATGATGGAATCTTTTTATTAGCAAACATTTTAGCCTTAGTTGTCCTTGATTCATATGCTATACTATTGTGCCGAGCAGTGTTTGCAAATTTATTAAAACATATAAATAGAACATGCGAAGTAGAATAACAATAACTTTTATTAATATGAAAAATTATTACAACGTACAAAGAAGGGCTTAAACAAGCCTATACAAAAAATGAATTGCTAAAAGCAACAATAGCATCCGCAATACAGATCAGTAAACGGTCAGGTGTCTTTTAAACTCGCCTTCAAAGTCTCTCCAATCTCTGCCTCCGTACTGCTCATATCAGGAGAAGAACTTCCTTTAGAAAAAGATGAAGGAGAAGGAAGAAGAATTGGAACACATGGAAGCACTTCAGCAAGCTCTTGCCACCAAGGAGCGCAAAAGAAAAAGAAGATGGAGGACATGAGTAGGAAGGAGGAGAAGAAGAGGGAGAGGCAAAGGGAGGCGCCAGTGAACAAAGAGAGGAAGAAGCAGGGGCACTTAATCCCTGCCCCAGTCCTGACTCCTAACACGCTGGCGCCATGTTAGATATGCTCGTGAGAGAGCGAACGGTGGTGATAATGGCTGTTTTTGACTCAGTCACACCGAAAGTAAGATGTGACGAGTCCCTGCTTCGGATTTTGGCTAAAAGGAAGGGGAGACAAATCTTGAGTCTCCGCCATCCTTACCCTGACCGAGCCATCTCAAGCTTTATTAGGACATGGCGTTTCTGGGAAAGGAATGGTCTATTCATGGCTGACTGCTATGGTGAACGTATTAATGGATAGGGTATAACCAGAGAGAAGAAGTGAACTCTGGGAAAAGCCTGGTGATTCTGATATGAGAGAATCACCTTTTGTCTTCTCTCTTTATATAAGGGACGAAGAAAAGGGTGCATAACCCGTTCAGATCCCCAGGGAAACCTACAGATAAGAATGCGCCGTTTCGTTCTCCCACACCATCCATAACCGTCAGATCTAGGAGGCATCGTAAAGGGAGGATATTAAAGACGCGCCTTGAATACCCAAACGACATAAGGGCAACGTGCGCAAATTAAGGGGAACAGCTCGTGGACTGGTACATTCCTTGGGCATGTGAAGAGTTACCCGCGTCCTTCAAGGGCTGAAATGAATGAGCCACAATAAAGGCTCAGCATTACCAAAACCCACCTTTCCAACCAAGATGTTGGACAGCAGGGTTTTGAGGGGCTATTGTGGGGCCCGATAGTTTATGGGCCAGGCCCATTTGCTCGTGGGGAGCCCGCAAGCCCAAGCTGAAGAAAGTCGCGGCCCAAGCTCCAAAGTATAAGGCCGAGGATGGCCCAGATATTCCGCCGAGGACGGCTTAGTCCTCGGCAAGCCTAAAGCTCCCTTGACAAAAGGGGTAAAAGAGAGCTATAAGAACAAATCCATAAGAAGATCTAAAATATCTCAGGACAGTTGTCCTTAATACCCTTCATTGATAAGACTTTACACCTAACAGAACCTGATTTTTAGGCTTTATTAACAATCCCCAACAATTCTGAGATTAGATTGACGGGACAAGTATCAGTCCTGGAAAAATTGACCCTACACGTGGACGAGAGACAACAAACGTAGGCTAGTATAAAAGGAAAGGTAAACTAATTAGGTGGGGATCCATCTCACTTCCTGCGGAAAAAGCTCCAGGGATGAGAATGACCGGATAATATATGTAAACCACCACGAAAAAGTCACCGCCGGATAACCGGAGAAAAACATTAGTGCTCCTCGGACCTGATCTGAGAAGCCCAATCCCACAAGTTATAAAACTGTGGGGCTTGGATATCCAGGCCGAAGCCTTTTCTTATCTGAGTTCCTTAAAATCCGGTTTGAACGAACGCCCTGTGACCAAACGCTAGCTTTTTAAGCCCACTCTCTACAAATTTTATTGTGAGGGATCCTTCACGTGCGAGCCCAACGTAATCGTTGGGTCGTTTGAGAATCGTGTCCCTACAGTTGTCATTACCATTTTTTTTTAAATGTTATCATTATGGGATTCAACAAATGGCCAAAAGGAATAAATCTCTCTCTCTCTCTCTCTCTCTCTCTCTCTCTCTCTCTCTCTCTCTCTCTCTCTCTCTCTCTCTCTCTCTCTCTAAGAAGCAAAGGACTTGGTTTAGGTCCAATACATTTAGTTTACTAGACTCGGTTAGATAGTGACACATGTTCAAAAGTGGACACATGTCATCATCTCAACAGGTCTAATACTACTGGACACTCGACCTAAGCCTACCCCAGAAGCAAACACATATTAGATAATTTATTTATATTTGTACATCCCATTTATTTGAACTAGTTTGTAACCCCATGCATATGCATGGATACACTTAAAAATATACAATAAGATGCATAATATAATTTATATATATATATATATAATTTAAATACTATTGATAGTCATTTTTATATTTTGTTAACTTTTTACATTTTTTTTAAGGATATTATTGGATATAAAATGTAAATTGTCCATTTTTTTAATTATTGTGAAGCACTTTTTTTTTTTTTTTTTTTTTTTTTTTACGATTCATTTATTCTAGAGTCTTTGATTTTTTTTTTTTTACGAATATTTATGATGTGGTCCTCACATTTGATTTTAAAATTAAATAAAACTCTTTAAGAATAAATAATTTAGGATACATGGTGTAAAATTGGAATTTTAATTTGAGTTTTTCTCAGTTTCACCTATTATTATATATATATATATATGAATATTTATGATGTTGTCCCACATTTGATTCTAAAATTAAATAAAACTCTTTAAGAATAAATAATTTAGGACATATAGTACAAAATTTGAACTCTAATTTGAAATTTTAATTTAATTTTTTCTCAAATTCACCTATTATTATATATATAGATTCCTAAAAGAACTAGCATTATGAATTTGACAGTGGAGCTCAGTTCATTAATTATTATCTAAATAGGACAATACTATCAATAAAATTAAAAAAGACAATGATATGTATGAATGTGGAAGTACTAATTGGTCTAAACGCATCTGGAAAATAATCACCAACCAGACTATTATGTATACCTAGCTAGCCAGTTGGTTCATCGTAGTAAATAATTTTCCATGGCAGAAGAACTCATGAGTCACGTACACATATATAAGCCGTCAAATAGGACTGTGAAAGTTTCCAGAGATAAATAAACGAGAAATGACTGCAATGCATTTAATTAATAGAAGACTCAAAAAGTCCATTTATCTGATATCGCACAACTTCTAAGGGTTCACATCAAAAATGGGATAGAAGCAAATTGAGGCAATCTCAATGAGTCAAACACGAGCATCGTAATAAGTCATTGTGGTTGATGGTCCAGGAAGCCAACACAATGCACACAGAAGATATAAAGTCCCTTAATTGGGTGACAGAAGATAAAGTCCATTAATTGGGTGACTAAAAGTTTTACTTTCCATTGTGAGGTCCACGCATTGGTATACGTACTTTATTTACACGGGCATAACCATACGTGGAATGACAGGGTTGAATTGGAAATGGTCCTGCATGGTTTATAAAACCGAGTAGTTTTTGTCACTGTTTTAAAAATCGGACCGGACCGGCCGGTCCGACCGGTTCAACCGGGAACCGGAAGTCAATCCGGTCCGGTTAAAAGCTCCAAAACCGGTCAATAACCGGTCAACAACCGGAAAACCGGCCAAAAATCGGTCAAAAATCGGGGTTGAACCGGAAATTTACAAAAAAACGGTTCTTTGACCGGTTCGGTTTTTAAAACCATGGTTTTTGTCTTGCTTGGGTTTTACTTTTAGGGTATGTTTGGATACCTTTTATTGTTGAAAATTGAAAATATTATAGTAAATTTTTTTATATATATGTGAATAGTGTCATAGGATCTAGTTTTTTTTTTTTTTTTTTTGCTAAATAAAGTACTTATGGATCCTGTGAACAATGCACGGGACCCACTGTTTTTCAGCAAAACGCATGAACGCATGAACGCACACTAATTGTTATACTCAGTCTCCGTTTGGGAAGCACATTTTGCATGTTTCCTAGCAGAAACGTTTTTTCCTGTGGGTCCCATGTACTGTTCACGGATCTACAATTACCTTTATTCAACAACTTTTAAAAAAAAAACTGGATTTAACTAAAAGTAAAAGAAAACCGAATAAACTGCATTTTAGACTTATCTTGGTACTACAAGACTCGTCACACGAGTAACAAATGATATTTTGCTACCAAAATGTTATGTCTGATTTGCATGGAAGGACATGTTGTGTCTATACAGATTCTTAGTTACAAACTTATATGCTTACAAGGTCAAATAGTTAACTGGTAGATTAGCGGACTAAAAATTCCCATTTGGGCCATTTCAGTAGTTCAACAAATCTGACTAATTCCAATTTTTATAATAAAAAATAAAAACAATCTGATTCCACCTTGTCAAAATAAATAAATAAATAAAAATATGATTCCTGACACATGTATGATTAATTTGTATGATTTTTTTTTTTTGGTAAACCAACGCTGAAATAGATTAAACACTAATAAGTCTATTACAAAAAAGCTTGGTCTTGTCAAAAGCCAGCAAGTCCTCCACTACAGGTGATGGATTAACAAAATTAACATAATCCGAAGAAAAGGTGGCTCCAAACTTAGCCAATGCATCAGCATATTGGTTTGCCTCCCTAAAAATGTGGTGGACAGTTGAATTATGGAATTTCTTCAATAGGGTCCTGCAATCATCAAGCAAAGGCTCTATCATGAGATTATTTATTGAGTAATTAGTAAGAAGTAAAACAATAAGCTCAGCATCAAGCTCTACACATATGTCAGAAATTCTAAGTTGAGAAGCTAGCGTGAGACCATCCTTTAGAGCCCATAACTCAGCCATGACTCCATAAGTTATGATTAGTAATTCAGTATCTATTTTATAAATGGGTGCTATTAACGGTGTTGTACAACACCCGTTAATGTGATAAAATTTAAACTAAACTATTCACCTTTTTTTTAGGGATATGGAAAAAACTGAATATGTATTAAATGTGTGTTAGTTTAGATGATGTATTGAAAAAACCAAAGTACACATCTAACATAAACCACAGTTGAAAAGTAAAATTTTGCCAATTTCCTATGCAGGTGGGATTTGTGATAGATCATAAATGAACCACAGCTGGTTCATTAACAGGTGTTGGCTAGCACCTGTTATCAAAGTCCTTTATAAATTAATTGACATGGGCTAATATTAATATGCAATTATGAATTAATAATATATATCATGATGCATAATTATTTACGCAGACAGTGATGGAATTAGGATTTGGATTTAGGGGACAAGATTAAGATAAAATTAATTTAAAAAAAATTCTAAATATAAAAAATTAAGTTATTTAAAAAATACTCGATTAACGTAGTTAACAAATGAGAGGTTGTCCGAGGAGGAATTCCTCCTTAGATATGATGAATATAGTTCACAATATGTACTCCATCTGTTAGCGTAAACCTCCAAGAAGCTCCAATGAGAGAGACATGCTTTATGAACATACGAGAAGGAAGGAAACCTAAAAATATCTAAGGAAAAGCTGCCACCACCGCATTAAATGCACTGCAACTACTTTTCTGTCTGTATTTATATGGAGAAGACTTCTGAACAGTACTATCTTGACTACCACAACTCACAGAAAACCAGAGAGGGTGTCTGATGGGACAGGTACTCAAGTAAGGGTTCGGGTGGAAGGTGAAGATGATCCAAAGGAGGATATATAAGGTGAAAGACTCTTCATGGAGAAGAAATCGGAAAAAGGAAAAAGAGAACACTGTAGCAATTCAAATTGTCTTTGTATCCAACTATGATCAATATATATAATTGTGATCTCCACGAACTGAAAGTCCATTAAGATCAATACTTCTTATTCGTGCTTGATTGTCATTTAATTTAATACTAACCGTTGTTCAATTTAATACTAACCGTTGTTCAATTCATTTAATTGTTTAATAGTTGATTAAAATAAAATCAGACTTTTGGTTTAATGATAAAGAGCTATTATTAGAAGCGGACGCTATAGGTTGGAACTCTAAATAAATAAATAAATAAAACTAGATCCCAAAAATTTTCTTTATGTAGAAAAAATTAAGAACGTATGTAAATTAAAAAAATATTGTCAAAATCTTCAAATCACATATAATAATTGTGGGGTCCAATAATTTGTGGTCCTGACCCATTTTTACATTGGGGTCCAAGGCCCGAGCCGAGGAAGGTTATAGCCGAGGATAGGTAATAAAAGTCCAAATAGTTTTGAGACACAGCCGAGGATGATTCTGTCCTCGGCATATCCGAGGTCTCCCTGGAAGGAAGGGCAAAAACGGTATAGGAACAGTTTGGGAAAAAATCTAAAATATCTAGGTCAATAGAGAAGGGTACGCTGGATAGTATAACGACCAAGAACAAAGAGAAAGCTGCCCTTACTGCCATTCAATACTCTGCACCTGACAGAGCCATACTTTTCAGCTTTTACAACCACCCCCAACCACTCTGGGTATGGGCTGATGGGACAAGTATCAGTCCTAGAAAATCGAACCCACACGTGGACGTTGGATAAGGGATACAGGCTAGTATAAAAGGGAAAGTAAGCAATCCGGGGAAAGGGGCTGGGAAAAATGGCAAAAAACCAGAGCATCCCAGCCCACCTCCAGGAGAAAGACTCCTAGGGTGAACACGATTTAATTATGTATAAACACCACGAAAAAACCACTGTCTTGTGACCAAGGCCTAGCCTTTCTAACCCACGCTCTACAAATGATATTGTTTGGGCCTTTTTACGTGCGAACCCAACATTATTATGGGTCGTTACAAATTGTGTCCTTACAATAATCTTTCAAAATTATCAAGCGCTAGTAAGGGTAATTTATCAAGAGATTTATATTCTCCTATGATATTTATTTCAATTTATACTTTTTTTTACGTTGATTTATTTTATTTTTCTAGAATAGAATTGATAAAACACAAAAAGTGTTGTCAGTACATATATTCCTCGTTTCTCTCAATGGATGACTTGGGTTTCCTATTAAAAGAAAACAAGGTGATAATAAAAGACATCGGATTGGTGTTAGCCAAAGACCCTCCAATGCTTAAATTAGTTAATCTTTTTTAGGAAATCTCTAATATGTATTGTAGTTTAGTTCGTGTGTGTTTACTTACTTGCTTTTTATGGCTTTATAGAGACAACTTATGAGTTATTGCAAGGTTTGTTGATCTCCCCTAGACGTTGTGCCTGAGCTGGGTGATTAAAAGTAATGGAATGGCTCATAAAGGTGTTTGTAACGGACATGAAGCGGCTCATGAAGGCACCTATAATGGTTTTATAACTGTTACTTATTGCTGGCTTGAATGTAATCGTCCATGTGGACCATTTATTTATTACTCGTCAAGAATCATTTCCAAATTTCTCGACACAAATTAATGTGATTTTAATTTCTATTCAAACAATTTAAGAATGTATGTAAATTAGAAGGTTCTAGTCAAATCTTCAAATCATATTTCATGATCTTTCAAAGTCATATTTAATAATCTTCAAATCATATTCTCCATTTCTCTAATTATATTTGTGGGATGTCTGAGGACCAAGAAGAATAAGGAGCGGGTCTTGCACTAACTCATTGGAAAAGCGCGTTTGACCCGAGGTGTTGGTCAGCCCGAGGAGAGGCTGGGAGAAAGAGAGTAAGAAATAGAAAATTGAACAGTGTGGACCATTTATTTATTACTCGTCAAGAATCATTTCCAAATTTCTCGACACAAATTAATGTGATTTTAATTTCTATTCAAACAATTTAAGAATGTATGTAAATTAGAAGGTTCTAGTCAAATCTTCACATCATATTTCATGATCTTTCAAAGTCATATTTAATAATCTTCAAATCATATTCTCCATTTCTCTAATTATATTTGTGGGACGTCTGAGGACCAAGAAGAATAAGGAGCGGGTCTTGCACTAACTCATTGGAAAAGCGCGTTTGACCCGAGGTGTTGGTCTGCCCGAGGAGAGGCTGGGAGAAAGAGAGTAAGAAATAGAAAATTGAACAGTGTATAACTTGATAAAAACCTAGGTAAGACTTATATAAGAACCCTTCCTCAAAAGTGACAAAGGAGAACTTTTCTTACCATCAACTACCTGATTTGTTCCCCTGTATTTGACAACTGTATCACTAGCCTTAAGCTTAGCTTACGACTAAACTGTAATTGTCTTCCCACCTCTACACAAAACAATTCTATTGTTTGGGTTTGGGTTAAAGTACAAGGCACCATTATTCTAAGTGGGTTTGGGCTGCTAAACCCAGTTCTTACAATATTTATTATAATTTATCATTTTTGACTTCATAGTTGATTCAAATAAAACTAGACCCAAAAAAAAAAAAAAAAGCAAACAATATAATACACCATTAAGGTTTTTTTTCATGTAGTAAGACACAAATTTCTTTATGTATATATAGATTACTAAAAAAAAAAAAATTAAGGTGGGATTTAGAGAAAAATAAATAAAGAATGTATGTAAATTACAAAAATCTAGTCAAGATCTTCAAATCACATGCAATAATCTTTCAAAACTATCAAGTGCACGTAAGGATAAGTTATCAAGAGATTTATACCTCCAATGATATTTATTTCAATTTATCCTCTTTTGAAGGGTTCAATTTATCCTTTTTGACTTGATAGTTTTTATTTATTTTAGAAAATTTATATTTTTTTTTTACTTGATAGTATTAGTATTTTTATAATACCCAATCCAGAATTTTTTTTTTATGTATCACTAGAAAACGAAACAGTTGGGTGTCGTTACACACAGGCAAATCTATTTTCTCTCATCAATTCTATTCAAAAATATTTCCACCTCTTACTATTTTGATATTTCCTTGGGTTTTATTTTGAGATTAAATTCTATAAGCATGTACTGTAAAACCTATATTTTTACCCCTCTAATGCCAACAAGTCACATCATCTTATCACAAATTTAAGAATAAACACAATTACACTCAATCAATTCTAATACCCATATATAAATTCAACAAAATTAGTAATCTATCAATTGTGATAAGATGTACTGAATTTTAAATAAAATGTAGATATAATATTCACTTATTAATATATTTGTAGAATTTAATATCTTTTTACTTTTAGCAAATTTCAAAGTCCCAGCTTCTCCGAGAGACAGACACAAATACAACCGTACGCGTGGAACGTGTAAGAGTCAATCACTCAATTTACGTGACACCTTGTACAGTTTAAAAAGTCAATACCCCACGTTCTTCTCTAAGGCCTATACGGTATACACGTTTCTTTCTTTCTTTTTTTATTTATTTTTTTTTACTATCGGCCAAACAACGGCGTTGTTCGTTTGTCTATATATACCCCCACAACAATGTTCCAACTCACAATTTACCATAAACAAAGACTCTAAGAACTAGAAATAAATCTTTAGCTCTGTACGGTGATATACCTTTTCTCACACACCATCACAGAGCTCAAGTATTTATCCATCACACCCATCACACCCATCACACCCAAACACAAACAATCACTCATATTCACTCCAAGATCTTAAAAATGCCTAGAAAAGGAATGAGGAGTATTTGCTTCAACTCCAAAACTTCATCTTTCTCTATGTCTCGATATTCTTCGCCTGCAAGAAACTCAATTTCAACAGGTACTCCTCGACGCAGCTTTTCGGAGTCATTGATCGAGCAGAGCATCGAAGCGGCCACGGTTTTGATAAACAAGTGGAACCCAGAAACCTCCACTTATGCCAGAGTCACATCTTTGTTCTACGAGAGCAAAAGTGAAGCCATCCAATTCATCAGGTGCGTGAACGATCTTCAGAAATCCATGCACGCCTTGGTCACCGAGAACTCGACCTCGGAGAAGCTCGTGCACGCACAGAACCTTATGCAGATAGCCATGAAGAGACTCCAGAAGGAGTTCTATCAAATCCTTTCCATGAATCGAGCTCACTTGGACCCCGAATCAGTCTCCGCTCGATCCTCACGCGCCTCCGCTCGATCAAGCATTTCTGATTTCGACGATGATGGCTCAGTCTCACACGACGATGAAGTGCGCAACGTAGGCGATTCAATCGATGAAGTTGAAGAAGTTTCATCCATAGCTATGACTGACTTGAGATCCATAGCTGAGTGTATGATCTCTTCTGGTTACGCCAAAGAGTGTATCAGTATATACAAAATTATCAGAAAATCGATTATCGACGAAGGCATTTATCGACTTGGTGTTGAAAAAATTAGCTCCTCACAAATCAATAAGATGGAGTGGGAAGTTCTCGATCGCAGAATCAAGGATTGGTTGGAAGCAGTGAAAGTTTCGATGACAACTCTTTTCAACGGAGAGAGAATCCTCTGCGACCATGTTTTCGCTTCCTCAGACTCGATCAGAGAATCTTGTTTCACTGAGATTTCCAAAGAAGGAGCTACTCTTCTCTTCGGATTCCCCGAACTCGTAGCTAAGAGCAAGAAATCTCATCCTGAGAAAATTTTCCGTGTGCTCGACATGTACACAGCGATTTCAACCAACTGGATCGAAATCGATTCCATCTTCTCATTCGAATCAACCGTCACCGTCCGAGCTCAAGCTCTCAACTCGCTGAACAAACTCAGCTACACGGTCCGCTCAATGCTATCAGAGTTCGAGTCAACAATGCAAAAGGACTCGTCGAAGTCGAAAATCCACGGTGGCGGTGGTGTTCACACTCTGACTCTCACCACCATGAACTACCTCTCTCTCCTCGCCGATTACAGTAACATCCTCACCGACATTTTCGCCGACTGGCCTCCGCCGCCGAGATCATCGTTACCGGAATCTTACTTCGAAAGTCCATCCACCGATGACTCTCCGGCACCGGCGATTTCCATGCGCATGGCTTGGTTAATCCTCGTACTCCTCTGCAAACTCGACGGTAAAGTTGAACTTCACAAAGACGTTTGTCTCTCGTACATATTCTTAGCCAACAACCTTAACCACGTTGTCTCCAAAGTACAAACCTCGAACTTGAAGTACCTTCTCGGCGAGGATTGGATCGCAAAGTACGAAGAGAAAGTGAAACTATTCGCTGCGAATTACGAGAGATTAGCGTGGGGCCCAGTGATTGCAACGCTGCCGGAAAATCCAACGGCCACGATTACTCCAGCTCAGGCGAAGGAAATTTTCAGGAAATTCAATTCGAGCTTCGACGAAACTTGTAGGAAACAGAGCTCGTTTGTCGTATCGGACCCGAAACTCCGAGACGAAATGAAAGTCTCATTAGCGAGAAAGATTGTCCCAAGTTATCGGGAATTCTACGACGCTCACAGGTCTAATGTTGTTGGAGAGCGAAATGTTGGGTTAATTGTCAGATTTGCCCCTGAGGATGTGGGGAATTACCTGTCGGACCTGTTCTTTGGGAACAACAATAACTCAGGGAGTGCCAGTGTTTCGTCTTCAAATTCCTCGTCTCATGAACGACATTCGTGGTCTAGAGGTTAAGGGCTGTTCGGTAGTAATGGTTAAATATTGATGTTCAATTTCCAGTATTGTGAAAATACTTGTTAGATATATTATTATTATTTAAATACTAAAAATTGTTGTTTAACAACACTAGCAAACAGTTTTTGGGCTTAGCTGGCAATTTTTTGTTTTGATAGCCAAATTTTGACTCTTTTTACTCGGTTATATATAAAGATGTACATGTTGTTCATAGTTTTTCCTTTTGTGTAAAAGTACCGTTTGAATAATCAGTTTATACTACGACTTTTTTGGTTATGTTTTGTACTTTTGTCTAACATCGTTATGTACTTATATACCTTTTCAATTCATTCTCAAAAAAAAAAAAAAAAAAAAAAAAAAAAAAAAAAAATCCCTTTTCAATTTTTTATACCTGCGTTTTTAGGAAAGTGTTATTTTGGATTTTCCATATCTCATTTAGGAGGTGTTTGGTAGAGTAGTTTGAAAATTATTGTTTGGAGTTTTTTGAAATACGTGTGGGTGAAAAAGTGTGTGAAAGTATGTATAATGTTGTTTAAAATGTGAAAATGTGAGTTTGAACTCACTCACCAAACAGGCAACATCTACATCAGTATGTGCAAAATTTTTTCCGTTTTTCACATCTAAAACCTATTTTTTCTATTTTATAGGTTTTGCAAAGGGTAGTTGATCATTTCACTACTGAACAAATTGCAAATAATCGGTTGTAACTGAAGACCACAATTTTTATTGTCCGATATCTTGCCTTTCAAGCTATAGCTTTTAGAGGTCGAGATGAAAGTTTTAGTTCATTAAATCGTGGGAACTTTCATGAATTATTGGGTATTGTGACTTTTTGGAATGAGAAGGTTGCTGAAATAATATAAAAAGCTCCAAAAAATGTAACCTACACATCACCTAGGATTTAAAAGGAAATTCTACATGTTTTCTCAGCCAAAGTGAAGAAGGCCATTCGGGAAGAAATTGGTGATGCAAAGTTTTGCATAATAGTTGATGAAGCTCGTGATGAGTCCATGAAAGAGCAAATGGCTGTGGTGTTTAGATATGTTGATGCAGAAGGCTTTGTGAAAGAACGCTTTTTTGGGCTTATTCATGTTGTTGACACTACAACTTTGATTCTAAAGAAGGGGATATATTCTTTGTTATTTCAACATTGCTTAGATATACAAAATATTCGAGGGCAAGGATATGATAGAGCAAGCAACATGCAAGGTATGTGGAATGGATTACAAGCTTTGATTTTGAATGATTGCCAATATGCTTACTATATCCATTGTTTTGCACATCGCTTACAATTGGCATTAGTAAAAGCATCAAAACAAGTTGTTCCCATTAGTCATTTTTTTCTTACATTGTTTTTTCTGATCAAAATTGTTAATGCTTCATGCAAGCGCAATGAGCAATTGAAAGTTGCCAATGCTAATGAAATAGCATGTTTGATTGATCTTGAAGAGCCTGAGACTGAAAGTGGACTTAATCAAATTGGCACTTTACAACGACCTGTAGAAACACGTTGGAGTTCACATTTTAGATTAGTTTTTAGCTTATTAAGGATGTTTAGTTCAACTGTTGAAGTTTTACAAAATATAATTAATGGTGCAATTGATGGAGAAAATTGGGCAGAAGGAGAGTCAGCTTATGAAGGTTTAACTTCATTTGAATTTGTCTTCATCTTGCATCTTGAGAAGGAAACTATGGAGATCACTGATAAACTTTGTCAAGCTTTGCAAAGCCAATTTCAAGACATTTTAAATGCCATGCATTTAGTTTCATCTACTAAAGCACTTATCCAAAAATTTAGAGATGATGGATGGGATGGCTTACTCACCACTGTGATATCATTTTGTGAGAAGCATCGCATTGATGTCCTAGATATGAATGCTTGTTATGTTGCGAGGCGAGCTCGAGCTCGTAATCAACAAGATAATGTTACAAATGAGCATCATTATCGAGTAAATATTTTTTATGCTGCAATAGATTCTCAACTACAGGAACTAAATTATCGGTTTAATGAATATGCAATGGAGTTACTTAGGCTTAGCTCAGCTTTAGAACCTTGAGAGGCATTAAAATCTTTCAGAATTAGTGATCTTTGTTTGTTGGTAAAGAATTTCTATTCACAAGATTTCACAGATTATGATAAACAAGTGTTGGAGAAGGAGCTTTATCATTTTGAGCATAATGTAGTCTAAGATCCAGAGTTCAAAAAATTGAAAATTTTATCTGAGTTGTCTCAATGGTTAGTGAGAACTGGAAATTCAGAACACTACAAACTTGTTTATAGAATGGTGAGACTTGTGCTTACTCTTCCAGTTTCTACTGCTACTACAAAGTGAGCATTTTTAGCTATGAAACTTGTCAAAACTGAACTTCGAAACAAAATGGAAGATGACTTTTTGAATGATTCTTTGATGTTATACATTGAAAATGATATAGCTTTAACATTTAGTTTGGATTCGATAGTAGATGATTTTGAAGATTTGAAAGAGTGTCGAGTTCCCTTTTCATAGATGATTGTATAAAGAAACAATAGTGCTTCGTATCTTTTGTTTTTGTTAGTAGATTGTATCTTAATATATTAAGAAACAATTTTTTTTGGGTATTTGTCTTGGTTGATAGTTTATTAATACTATATGGATGCGTATTTGAAATTTTTTTTTTTGCTTATCTCCGGCCCCCCCGGCTTAAAATCCTGCATTCGTCCCTACTTTTTATATTCTCCATGTTTGCAAAAGTTTCTAAAAATCAAAGATCAATGTTATATTATCAAATGAATGTTTAAATTTCAAGTTTTTATAGTCCAAAATTATTAATTAAAAAAAGAAAAAACCTTATGAATCGAATAGTAAATAATAATGAATTGACACGAAATTTAACATGTATGTTAAAAATATGCAATCCAATAATTAGATTTACAAAATATGTAGTTGTAAGGACTCAATTTGTAGCGATCCCAAATTGGTTTATTGGGTTCGAACGTTAGAGGCCCAAACAATAAATTTGTAGAGAGTGGGCTAAAAGGCTAGACCTTGGTCACCGAACTGTGGTTAATCATGGTGTTCATAGTAATTACACAAGGGTGAATCGTGCTTGCCCAAAAAGGTTTTCTCCTCGGCACGGCCTGGGAGGCTCTAGTTCTTGGCCTTCGTCCAGTCCCCCCCTTCTGGATTGCTTCCCTCTCCTTTTTATACTAGCCTTTATCCTTCCTCTAACGTCCACGTGTAGGTTCAGTTTCCTGGGGCTGATACTTGTTCTATCAGCCCATATCCAAAGTGGTTGGGAGTGGTTGTAAAAACTGTAAAGTATTGCTCTGTCAAGCGCAGAGTACTTAATTGCAGTAATGGTAGCCTTTCCTTTGTCCTTTGTCGCCACATTGTTCAGGGGTCTTTTCCCCATCAATGCGGAGGCGTTTAGCTTTTCCATGCACCGCTCCTGTACCGTACTCGCCCTTTCTTCTAGGAGTGCTTTGGGATGCTGAGGACAGAATCGTCCTCGGCTATATCTCTAGGCCATTTGGTCTTTCGTTGTATGTCCTCGGCAATGTCCCTCCTCAGCTCGGGCCTTGGGCCCTAATGTAAAGTGGGCCGAGATCACAAATTCTCTGGTCTCACAGTAGTAGTGTTAACTTTTTAGTGAGAGTTTTAGCCATTACAAACTAGTTTGTAGCAAAACTTTGCCCCGAAAAGTTCATTACTAACTTATGTACCAAAGAGTCCCTTGCTAGAATCATCCTTGACAAATCTCTAGTTTGTTTTTACTTTTTACCTTGTTGATAGGTAATCTAGGTAAGATTTCACCATCCATCAACAGTATTATCAATTAATATTATTGTTACCATCATTTTGATCAGGTTTTTATTTTTATTTTTTTTAATTATTATTTATTATTAACTTATTATGTTTGTACAATGCATAGAATAATAATAATTCTTATTATAATAATGGAATACTTGCCTATCAACCTTTTTTTTTGTTTTTGGGTTTAAGACAATTTCACTTGCATGGTTTTTTCCCCCCGTTTATACTTACACATGAACGTTGAGGACAATAGGCTATTGAGTTGTGGTCTCGAGTTTCAAAATTTTGTGACTATTTGGAGATTTGGAGGGTGGTTTGGGTGTCTGGAAAGAGGTTATTGTAGTCATGTTCTATGGTACAGCGGCATGGGACCCTTGGCTTATTGTTGCCCAAATTCTTTGCCTTCAATGCTTATACTATCTCTCTCTAGGAGTATTCTTGACATTTCTAGTCGGGACTCGAGTGTCTCGGATGAGCTTTGTGTATTTCTTTGATTATGCTGCTGTCACTACCTCTACCGTGACCGGTTGGTGTGTCATTGCTTCGTTTTTTTTGAGCTCTCTTGCAGGGTGAGAAAAAGTTTTTGACCTTGAAATAAATGAGCGACAATTCTCCTTCACAAAATGGTGAGTCAAATAACAACCGCTGCTTATATGGGCCCGAAAGAAGATTCTAGTTATAATTGGTTTGTATGGAAATGGTCATGTCAATAGACCCTTTCACTTTCTAGATATAAGCATATATATACATTTGAATCTTTGAATCATTTAGAGCCTCTAAAAATTTCCAAGATTTTATGGCCTACCTCGTGACACTCAAACCTATATCATTTATAATGCCGGGTCATAAACAACACATTAATTGCATGCGGATTTTCCAATCTTTTGATGCTATTTTCAACAAATAGTTTTCTTTTTAACTTCTTCCCAAGTTGGCCTGCTGCTAATTTAAAACTATTTTTGTTGCTTCTTAAAGTAAGATTCAAAAAATACAGCAGAAGAAAAGTGCAAAACAGGACGAAGAAAACTTTTATAATAATTATATATATTGTCAGTGAAACCAACACATCAAATTAGATAATAAAAGCTTACCTATCAGCATGATCTGATGTACACTAACCAAAGAAATGGGGCACAACGAATTCTGAGACCTGTCAAGTGTCTATGTCAACCAAGAAAATGGGGAAATAAAAGTAGGTAAACAACATCAAAACAAAAATCTTATTTATTTCATCCTTCCTTAAAAGGAAAACTCACTGGTTGCCTTTTACACACGGGAAGAGGTATTTTGTTGAAACAAACATCAAAGTCAAAATTACTAATTAGAGATTATATATGTAGTTATCAAGATACTACGCTACCGCCTTCTGATCTGCAGGTTGTGGAACAGACTGCCATCCTGTGCAACGCTGGAGAACTTGCTTAAGATCATCCGTGGGCAGTTCCACTGTCCATTTAGGGTAGCGTTCGCTAGGATGAAACATTTTGTGTGCAGTATCCTTGGTCATTAGCCCCGCTTGAGTTGCACTTACGAATAAATCCCCTTCAGAGTTTATGCAGCCAGTTGCTGCCTCCTCCTTGTCAGTTGCCTAGACAGTGGTCACAAAAAACCAACTTCAATCTCGTTAGGAAAAACACGTCTCGGCTGTTAGATGCTGATACAATTTATTGGTCATGGACAAATTTATGTACTTCCAGTCAAATATACAATATCACAGGAAGGATCATTCTAACCAAATGGAGACGTGGTACTTTGAAAAAGATCATATTCCGCAATTCCACTACTCAAAAACTATTGATTCAACAGTTTTGATGGCATTTGTCTGTGCAGCTTAATTGGCAAGCATTTTTAAATATTGCTATTACTATCAACCAATGGATTTACAATGTAGGGGCAGCTAGTAAAATTCCAACATATATACTTTCACATAATGTCATGCTTTTCCCAATATCTAGCACAGGGATTCATAGTGTCAACCATCCAGTAGATGAAAACAGGATAAGGCCACAAGGGGAAAATGGTCAACCAACATTTTGCTTGTTTGTATATGGCTAAGACGATCAAAAGGTGGATCTAACAAAGTAGGCAATTAGAAAAATCCAAAATAAACACAGTTCTAAATTATGTCATGCATCCTCAATTATCTAGTCAAGCAACAAAAAATATTTTGTTTCTCAATGCAGAGGCTAATACCAGAATCAATTAATTAAATAAAAAATCCATACGCATACACAAGACACATCAGATAAGTATCAGCTAATGGACCATTCCCTCCATCCTTCCATTCCTTGAAAGCTGAGTCTAAGCCTATCCTAAATACTAACAAAGCTTGACAATTAAAAATAAAAAGGAAAATGCAACATGAAACCATCACAAGGGTTTATGTATGAAATCGACGACTTAAGATATCTGTCTTCTTTTCTTATGGGAGGGTATGGGAGATTGTTTGGATTACTTTTGGAGCGAAAAATTCCTATGAACACCTTGAAAGTAGGGGTGGAAAAATCAACCCAAACCCATTTGCTCACCTAAACCCACCCACTTAAATTAGACCAAAATCCACCAAATTATTAATTGGGTTAAATGGGTATTAACCCAATTAATATTAATGTTTATTGAGTTTTAATTGGATACCCAATTGACCCAATTATGATCCAACTATCATTTTTACAAATCACCCAACTCTAAAATGCCCCAAAACCACTAAAATTACCAAAATACCCCTCAACCTAAAAAATGACCAAAATAACACCTAAACCTAAAAATGACCAAAATACCCCTAAAACCTAGAAAAAGACCAAAATACCCCTTAAACTTAAAAAATGACCAAAATACCCCTAAAACCTAAAAATTACCAAAATAACCCCAAAACCTACAAAATGACCAAAATACCCCCCAAAACCCAAAAAATGACCAAAATACCCCCAAACCCCAAAAAATGACTAAAATGCTCTCCAAACCTAAAAATGACCAAAATACCCCCAAAACCTAAAAATTACCAAAATAACCCCAAAACCTACAAATTGACCAAAATACCCCCCCCAAACTTGAAAATTACCAAAATACCCCTCCTAAAACCTGAAAATGACCAAAATACCCCCAAAACCTAAAAATGACCAAAATAACCCCAAAACCTACAAAATGACCAAAATACCCCCTCAACCCAAAAAATGACCAAAATACCCCTAAAACCTAAAAATTACCAAAATAACCCCAAAACCTACAAAATGACCAAAATACCCCCCAAAACCCAAAAAATGACCAAAATACCCCCAAACCCCAAAAAATGACTAAAATGCTCTCCAAACCTAAAAATGACCAAAATACCCCCAAAACCTAAAAATTACCAAAATAACCCCGAAACCTACAAATTGACCAAAATACCCCCCCCAAACTTGAAAATTACCAAAATACCCCTCCTAAAACCTGAAAATGACCAAAATACCCCCAAAACCTAAAAATGACCAAAATAACCCCAAAACCTACAAAATGACCAAAATACCCCCTCAACCCAAAAAATGACCAAAATACCCCTAAAACCTAAAAATTACCAAAATACCCCCAAAACCCAAAAAAATTACCAAAATACCCTTGAAACCCAAAAAATGACCAAAATACCCTCAGCACTCAAAAATTACCAAAATACCCCCGAAACCTAAAAATTACCAAAATACCCCTGAAATCCAAAAAATGACCAAAATCCCCTGAAACCCAAAAAATGACCAAAATACCCCTAACACCTAGAAAGTTACCAAAATACCCCTGAAATCCAAAAAATGACCAAAATACCCTCAAAACCTAAAAATGACCAAAATACCTTTGAAACCTAACAAATGGGCAAATACTCCCAAAGCCTAAAAAATGACCAAAATAACCGCAAATCTACAAAATGACCAAAATACCCCTGAAAGCTAAAAAATGACAAAAATACTCTCGAAACCTTAAAAATGGCCAAAATAACCCTGAAACCTAAAAATTGATCAAAATAATCTAGAAACCTAAAAATGACCAAAATACCCCCTAAAACTATAAAATGAACAAATTTCCCCCCTAAAACTATAAAATGACCAAAATACCCCCTAAACCTAAAAATTTACTAAAATACCCATGAAACTTAAAAAATGACCAAAATACCCTCAAAACTATAAAGTGACAAAAATACCCCTAAATCTTTGAAATGACCCAAATAAACCCAAAACCTCTAAAATGGCCACAAACAACCTGAAACCTCTAAAATTACCAAAAATACCTTGAAACCCCTAAAACGATCAAAATACCTCTAAACCTATAAAACGACCAAAATACCCCTCAAAATATCTAAAATGACCAACATACCACTAATCCTATAAGATGAACAAAATACACCCGAAGCCTCTAAAATTACCAAAAGAGGGGTTTGGGGTATTTTGGATGTTTCGAGGGTATTTTCATTAAATTAAAGGTTCTAAGAGTATTTCAGTCATTTTGTAGGTTTTGCGGGAATGTCACTAATTTTTTAGGTTTTAGGGGTGTTTGTTAACTTTTAGATTTTGGGGCCATTTTTTTGTAATTTTCTAGGTTTTGGAAGTCGTTTAATAACTTTTTTGGTTTTGGGGATATTTCAATCATTCTTTAGGTTTCTGAGCTATCTTAGTCATTTTTAGGTTTAGGGGGGGTATTTTGGTCATTTTTTATGTTTAGGGAGTATTTTGGTCATTTTTTAGTTTTAGGAGGGATTGGGGTAATTTTTTTAGGTTTAGGGTGTATTTTTATCGACTTATAGGTTTAAGGGGGCATTTTTGTCATTTTATAGGTTTCGGGGTATTTTGGTCATTTTTTAGATTTCGAGGATATTTTGGTCATTTTAAGGTTTAGGGGTTATTTTGGTCATATTTAGGTTTCAAGGGTACTTTGGTCATTTTTTAGATTTTAAGGGGTATTTCAGTTAATTTTTGGGTTTCAAGGGTATTTCGATCATTTTTTAGGTTTCGAGGGTATTTTGATCATTTTTTGGTTTCTAGGTTATTTTGGACAATTTTTAGGCTTCGGGGTTATTTTGGCATTTTTTAAGGTTTCGGGGGTATTTTGGTCATTTTTAGGTTTCGGCGTTATTTTGGTTAATTTTTAGACTTCGAGATTATTTTGGTAATTTTTTAGGTTTCGGGGGTATTTTGGACATTTTTTTTTTTGGGTTTTGGGGGTATTTTGGTCATTTTTAGGTTTCAGGGGTATTTTGGTCATTTTCTATGTTTCGAGAGATATTTTGGTAATTTTTTTGGTTTCGGGTGTATTTTGGTAATTTTATGGGTTTTGGGGGTATTTGGTCATTTTGTAGGTTTTGTGATTATTTTGGTAATTTTTAGGTTTTAGGGGTATTTTGGTCATTTTATAGGTTCTAGGGGTATTTTGGTCATTTTTGGGTATTTTGGTTTTAGGGGTATTTTGGTAATTTTTTGGGTTTTGGGTCTATTTTCGTAATTTTTAGGATTTGGAGGTGATGGTGTCACAAAAAACATCAACTCCTGAACTTGTCCATATGGCTCGTCCAATGAAAGACAAGCTAGGGCGAACCAGACAAGCGAAGTGATCATCCCAAGCGTCCTTGCTAACCTTGTTCGTCTTTGGACGGACGAGATCCCATGGGAATCTTATCCATCCTTAATCATTTGGACAAGGACAAGCCGTCTTAGATAGTCTCGTCCGTCCTTAATGAAAAATGGACGAGTTCACTGGATTAAACTATTAAGTGCCAAATTCTACATTAACTACTATGGAACGATCCGTCCAACTAAGGTAACTTCCATAGCGGTTATGGAAGTTACCCCCAATTCTCCGGACTCCTCGACATTAGGAACGATTATTAAGCAGATAACCGTTCCACACATACTATATAAGGATTCTTCGATGAGAGGTAAGGCATTTAGACATTTTTTATTCAAGAAAATACCCCCTTCTTATAGAGAATTCCAAGTTCACTAACTTCACCATCGGAGGACTTTTGGCCGGTCCCCACCGGTCTCCTCTGATTCAGTGTTCTTGTTTACAGGGTACAGCCCAAAGATCATCAGCATTCGAGACTTATCAACCTACTGATATCCAAGGAAATATTAGTTGGTGCCATATGTGGGAAGAGATTATTTTACAGTTTACTTCTCTGTGACAAAAGGTTGATGGTTCGGACTAGATCGAGGACTACTAGCCCAGGCCATCAGGGAAGCAGCAATCCTCATCGCGATTGCCAATCTGCACCGGTCATGCAAACATCATTTGTCCAACATGCGCAATCTATGGCGGCCGCTATGGCGGAGTTGACTCGCCAAAACCAAGAGTTAAGAATGAAGATTAATATGAGGAGGCAGACAAGTGAAGAATGTGAAGAAGGAGGACAAACACAGAGTCATGGTGATAGAGAGAATACTGAAATTGGAAGTCAGTTCAGAGGCACCACTTCACGAATGGTACCACACTTGAAAGAAGAAATGGACCAAATGGAGAAAGTCATGGAGGAAATGAAAGAGAATATGAGAAGGGCGAATCCAATAGAAGATTTGGTTCACAGAACTGATTCCCCCTTCACGGCTTCCGTCAACGGTCACCCTCTACCACCAAAGTTCAAGTTGCCTTTTCTGGATTCGTATGATGGAACACGCGACCCGTTTGATCACATCGCCACCTTTAAGACCACCATGCATCTTTAAGGGGTGCCTGACGAAATAATGTGTAGAGCCTTCCTTACCACCCTCAAGGGCCCAGCACGAGTTTGGTTTAGCAAAATACCCCCGAATTCGGTAAGTTCTTTTGAAGAATTGAGCAAGTTATTCGTTAACAATTTCATTAGGGGACAAAGGCACAAGCGTTCCTCGTCCAGCTTGTTGACCATAAAGCAGGGGGAGAATGAGAGTTTGTGGTCATTCATCACCCGTTTCAACAGAGAAGCCCTGAGTGTGGACGAAGTAGATGATAAGCTCCTATTGGCAGCCTTCCATAATGGGGTGAATTCGGATTTGTTTATACATAAACTCTATGGAAAAGAGCCCCAGTCCATAGCCAAACTTGTCCATTCAGCTCAAAATTTTATGAATCTAGAGGACGTGATCATTGCTAAGAAGAGGAGGAGTTTAAGAGAGTAGACGTAAACCCCAGTCGCCATCCCGATCAAGGCCTTTGTCCAAAGAAGGGACGAATGGAAGAAAGGAAAGACCGAGATAGTAAGAAGCCGGGCTCTTCAGCATGGAATCAGCAATATACCCCTTTGAACATCCCACTTGAGCAGGTCCTTATGCAGATCAAGGATGATCCTTCCTTGAAGTGGCCGGAGAAAATGAAGGGAGATCCCAATAAGCGCAATAGGAACAAGTATTGTCACTTCCATAGGGATCATGGTCATGATACAGACGAGTGTTTCGATTTAAAGTAGCAAATTAAAAATCTCATAAGGCAAGGGAAGTTGAGGAATTTCCTTGGACGAGACCACAGGGACGAGAAACAGAAAGGGAAGATGGAAGAATCATCACGACCACCGCTTGGAGAAATAAGAGTCATTATAGGGGGAAGTTCAACAGGCCAGTCGTCCAAGTCCAAGAAAGCATACTTGAAGGTAGTGCAGAGCGTCCAACTTTCTGGACGGTCACCGAGAGCAAGGTCCATGAACGAACAAGCAATCACCTTCACAGACGAAGGCGCTGAGAGAATTCATCACCCCCATGATGATACTCTCGTCATCATCTTATTAATTGCTGACTACACAACTAGAAGTGTGCTTGTGGATAACGGAAGCTCGGCAAACATTTTATATTATCCAGTTTTTCAGCAGATGAGGTTAAGACGAGACTAGCTCCACCCAGTAAACTCCCCCTAGTAGGTTTTGGTGGAATGAAGGTGCAACCCGTGGGTACTATTTCCTTATCAGTGGTAGTGGGGGCATACCCTCGACAAATCACTAAGGATGCGAACTTCCTTGTGGTAGATTGTCCATCCTCCTACATCGCCATAATTGGAAGACCAACTTTCAATAGTTGGAAGGCTGTTACCTCTACTTACCACCTATCAGTCAAGTTTCCAACAGAACACGAAGTAGGGCAGGTACAAGGGGACCAACTAGCAGCAAGAGAATGTTACCTGGCCATGTTGGCCATGGATGAACAAGTTCAAGCCATGAATATTGAAGAAAAGAGAGTTGTAGCAGAGCCTACCGAAGCATTGGAAGATATTTCCTTAGATGAAGATAACCCTGAGAGGTGTACTAGGGTCGGAGCAGATCTAGAAGAGAAGATTAAGAAGGACCTCGTCCAGTTTTTGAAGGAAAATATTGATGTGTTTGTGTGGAGTCATGAGGACATGCCGGGTATAGACCCTAGTGTCATTACCCACTGTTTGAATATATGTTCTTCCTCCAAGCCAGTGCGGCAAAAGAAGAGGGTGTTTGCCCCTGAAAGAGATGATGCTATCGAAGACGAGGTTCAAAAGTTGATGGTGGCGAAATTTATTTGGGTAGTGTACTACCCGGATTGGTTGGCCAATATAGTAATGGTCAAAAAGGCAAACGGCAAGTGGAGAATGTGTGTAGATTTCATTGACTTAAACAAGGCTTGCCCCAAGGATAGTTATCCGCTGCCATGCATTGACCAGTTGGTAGACTCAACTACGGGACACAAGTTGCTTAGTTTCATGGATGCTTTTTCTGGATACAATCAGATAAGGATGGACGAGATAGACCAAGAGAAAACATCCTTTGTCACCAGTCAAGGCTTATTCTGTTATAAGGTGATGCCATTTGGCTTAAAGAACGCAGGGGTGACATATCAGAGATTGGTCAACCACATGTTTCGCTCGCAGATTGGGCGGAATGTGGAAGTCTATGTAGATGACATGCTAGTGAAGAGTCAGGACGAGGGAAGGCATCTAGATGACCTGCAGGAGACATTTGACACTCTGAGACAGTATCACATGAAGCTGAATCCTAGCAAATGTACTTTTGGATTATCATCAGGGAAATTCCTTGGCTTTATGGTCTCCCACAGGGGAATTGAAGCGAATCCTGATAAAATTCAAGCAATATTGGACATGAAGCCTCCGCAAAATACCAAAGAAATCCAATCTCTTATTGGACGAGTTGCTGCACTCAATAGGTTTGTCTCTAAAGCCACTGAAAAATGTTTGCCGTTTTTTAAGGTTCTTAGAAAAGCATTCGAATGGACCGATGAGTGTTAGAGAGCTTTCGAAGATCTGAAGGCATACCTTACCATGGCTCCGTTGCTGAGTCCGTCAATGGTGGGAGAGGAGTTATATTTATACTTAGTAGTAACCCTGCATGTCGTGAGCTCAGCATTGATAAAAGAAGAAGATAAAGTGCAAAGGCCTGTGTACTATACGAGTAAGGCATTGAGGGGAGCGGAAGGACGGTATCCACAAATGGAGAAATTAGCCTTCGCATTTATCACCGCTTCCAGGAAGCTGAGACATTATTTCCAGGCACATGTCATTAATGTCATGACAGATCATCCACTCAAGAAGGAAATGAATAGACTGGAAGCTGCAGGACGATTGATCTAGTGGGTTGTAGAGCTTAGTGAGTTTGACATTAGATATCAACCAAGGCATGCCATAAAAGCTCAAGCACTAGCAGATTTCATTGCGGAGTTTACCCCAAGTCATGATGAGACAGAAGACAGTAAAAGATGGGTCGTCCATGTGGATGGTTCGTCTACAGGGCATGCAGGTGGAATTGGTGTGGCCCTACAATCCCCAAAAGGAGACAAACTGAAACATAAGGTTCGTTAACAGTACCAAGCAACTAATAATGAAGTCGAGTATGAAACCCTTCTCAAAGGGCTAGAATTGGCTAAGTCTATGGAAGCCAAGTCTATACTCGTCCTGGGGGATTCTTAGTTGATCATGAGGCAAGTAAATGGGATGTATGAAGTGAAGGAAGAACGGATAAGGAAATACCTTAGTAGGGTGATGCGCCTTATGAAAAGATTTGAAAAGGCTGACTTCGTTCAAATCTCAAGGGAGGAGAACGTGAAAGTTAATATCATAGCAAAAGAAGCCTCAGCAAATGAATCAATGGACGAATCTGATGAAGTTCAGTATATGCCAAGTATAGATATCCCGAAAGTACAACAGGTGGATAGCAGAGGAAATTGGATGACCCCGATTATATCATACTTGAAAGATGGACGACTACCAGAAGAGAAGGACGAAGCCAGGAAGTTGAGGGTGAGATTGGCTAGGTACGTTCTTATGGATGAAGTGCTATACAAGAGAGGCTTTTCTTAACCTTATCTTAGGTGCTTGGCTCCGGACGAAGCAAACTACGTACTGAGAGAAGTTCATGAAGGAGCATGTGGCAATCACTCAGGAGCCAGGTCACTTGTCCATAAGGTCGTCCGTGCAGGGTATTACTGGCCAAATATGTAAGCTGATGCTAAAGCATACGTTAAGGTCTGCGACCATTGCCAACGGTTTAGTAACGTCCCCAGACAACCATCAGAATACCTCACCCCGATGGTGGCACCGTGGCTCTTTGCACAATGGGGACTAGACATTTTGGGTCATTTCCCTCTAGGCACAAGGCAGATGAAGTTTCTAGTGGTGGGCATCAATTATTTCACCAAATGGGTGGAAGTTGAACTGTTAGTAAATATCACACAATAGAATGTAAAAAATTTCGTGTGGAAGAACATTGTGTGCAGATTTGGAGTACCGAAGGTATTGGTGTCTGATAACGGACGACAATTTGACAATGCACTCTTCAGAGACTTTTGCTTACACTTTGGAATTCAAAACCATTATTCCTCGCCTGCACACCCCCAAGCTAACGGCCAAGCTGAAATTGCAAACCGATCCTTGTTGAAAATCATTAAGACTCGGCTTGAGGAGGCAAAGGGAGTATGGCCAGACGAGTTACCAAGAGTTTTATAGGCGTACAGGACCACAGTGAGAACCCCTATGAGGGAGACTCCTTTCAAGCTAGCCTATAGAAGCGACGCAGTCATACCTTCAGAAGTACATATGGCCAATCACAGGGTGATGATGTATCAAGACAATAATAATGAGGAGCAACTCTGTTTGAACCTTGATCTGATAGACGAGGTAAGGGCAGACGCAGAACACAGGGCAGCAAAGTACAAGAACCTCATGGCTAGGCAGGATGATGCGATGGTGAAGCCAAGGCGTTTCAACATAGGAGATCTCGTCCTGAGAAAGTTCTCTTTGTCAACCAAAAACCCAGCACATGGGAAGTTGGGCCCAAATTGGGAAGGACCCTATAGAGTTATCAATTGTAAAAGGCAAGGATCCTACTACTTGGAGGCCCTGGACGGGAGAAAATTTGAACATCCTTGGAATGTGGAGCACCTGAGGAGGTACTATCAGTAAAAGTGAACCTATGGACGAGCTTGGACCTTGTCCGTCTACTTACGTTCTACTTATGTTTAATGCTGTTTGTATTTGATACTACTTATGTTTGATGCTGTTTGTGTTTGAAACTACTACCTTATTATTTATTATGATTGTGTCATGATTATAGACGAAGTTATGAAGTTTGTACTTATTAAATAAAAAGACATTAGTATGCATGTGCCTTATCTGTAAATGATATTTATGTTATGTACAAAATGTTGTGTGAATTTTACATCTCCATACTATTTTCGTCCAAGCCAACCCACAAAGGGACTGAAAGATTCAAGATGAATAAATTCTCTGGACGCAAAGATGTAACGTCTAAATTTTCCTGAGTAAAACAAGGAAAAAACCTTAGGTACACTCGTCCAACTCATGGACGAGTAAAAGCCTTATAGAGCATTTTCGTCCAATTTAAAGGCGAGAATCAAAAGCCAGCTGAAACAATCCAACCTTTGGACGAGAGAAAAGTTAGGCAAAATAAATTGGATGGTATGTAAAATCAGCTTGTAAGTCTTAAGAAGAATAAAGCTGAATAAAAATACTACCTGCAAAGACGAGTTAGACTAACAAATAATATGAAGAATATATATTTTCGCCATGGACGAGCCAAAGCTGGAGTTGATATAATTAACAGCATAATAGCACTCGTCCATGCAAAGAAAATGAGCCTTCATTCATTCAAAGGGTGGATGTCCTACGTCCAAAAGCCTTTGTTAAGTCAAAAAACTGAAATGATTGTTTAAAAACCCCGTCCTAAAACCATGGACGAGGCAAGTGTACTTTGGTTACATAAGGGGGTCCCAAAACAGAGGACTAAACAAAAACCAACTAAAAGGAAAACAAACACAAAGATTGTTTAAAGTATGAAAGTCTCGTCCTTAAGAAGAGGGGGCATGAGCATTAGGGTCATCTTGGAGTGGCTGAGTGTTGGCATCGTCCTCCACATTGACGTCATCGGAGCCGGTCTGAATAAGAGAGCTGATGACAGCAGCAAGGTTAAGTTTGATTGAGCTAAAGTCAACTTCAGGGAAGTTCTCAATAGCATCCATTCTGAAATCCTTAAAACCAGCTGCATAATTACGATCCAGGGTGTCTGTGTACACTTTGGACGACTTGAATTCAACTACAGCGTCTTCTTTTGCCTTGGAGAGACGAGCACTTAGCTCGTCGTTCATCTTTTGCAAATGGTCAATATGAGTATCTTTCTCCAGTGCATCAGTTCTTAACTCCTCAATCAGCTTTTTATGCTCAGTGACTTCCTCCTTAGCTTTTGCAGCAGCCCCAGCCCATTTTTTGTAGTCAGCATTCACTTCTTGAATCCTTGTCTCCAACAAGACCCTCGTCTTGTCTAGTTCTGTTACCTATCTGGACGCTGCCATAAACTTTGACATGACCTATGAATAGGTAAAGAACATAGGATGGTTAAATGAAGAAAAGTTGTTAAATGAACAAGGACGAGAAAGGAATATTAACATACCTTAAAGAGGTCATGGACGCCAGAATGCTCAAACTCCTTTAAGCCCATGTTATAACACATGTTTATGTCTTTGTCCAAGACAACCATCTGAAAACGCTCCCAAGCTAGATCTTCATTTTCAATGATGTTCGTAGAGGGCTGGGACAAGCCAGGCACAGTTGACTTGGACAAAGGAGTCTTGGACGGAGGAGTCTTAGACGATGTGGACTCAACTGGAGTGGACAAGTCCACATCAACTATCTGGATGGAAGGCTGAGGTTGTGGAGGTTTAGACTTAACCACCTTGGACGAACTGTGCTTCACTCTTTTGTCTCGACAGCTGGGGAGCCCTTCTAAATCAATGTTTTTTGGCAAGAACTTTCTTTTATCCCTAGCCGTAGGACGATCCTGGGACTGACCCTCAGGACGTTTTCCCTCACTCACAACTTCTTTCCCTTTGTTTTCTTTCATTGTTGACATTCCTAAAATGAGATAATAAGCAGATCAGGAATGTATAACATAGAACTTTCAAAAAAAAAAAAAACAAAAAACCCTAGGCTTAAAACTTACTTTTGCGCACAGTAACCTCGTGTGCAATAGCTTCGTCTGATGGCTTAGGACCCAAACCCCACTTGGCAAGACGTCTAAGAGTGACAAGAGAACGAAAGCTCCTGTCTATGTGAAGACGAGCCCTATGGATGCGGTCACGATGAAATTTGCTTAAAGACGGACGCTTGGCGGCTACAACATAGTGAGTAAACAAAGGTTAGAAATTGTAAACAGATCAAATAGAAAGAGAAAGATAAAGATAAACAAGGGGAAGGGACGTACCTTCTGGACGAAGGTTCCTTAAGTCCCCAGTATAAGGAGGAAAGGGATCCCTGCCAATGTCCACAGGATTCCCTGCTAGAAACCAGAGACAAAGATGAATTCCGTCTTCCATTTTCTATCAGACGAAGCTAGGGACTTGATTAACCTACAATCATTCCCCCTAGCAGTGAACTGGTAAAAACCCTCAGAATGACTTATTTCGGAAGGTTTATAACAATAAAGGAACTCGTCCACAGTGAGAGGACGATCCCCACCAAAAACTTCCCTCCACAAAATTTGCATGGAGATAACTAATTTCCATGCATTAGGATTAAATTGACAGACACCTAAACCTAACTTGACCAACAACTCTCTAGTGAAGGCGTTTAATGGAAACCTAAGGCCACCCAGGAAATAAGCTTTATAGATGCCTATTCCAAAGCGAGGATCACAACACCACTCTCCACGGACGGGCAACCTAGGGTTAAACTCGTCTGGAATTTGATACCAGGATTTAAGATTATTTAATCTTTGTTCATTCGTCTTAGAATGAATGCCTACTACAAAACTAAAGACGGTTTCCTCCTCGTCCGTCGGATTAGTCGGAGGGACGCTGGATGGGGAGCCAG
Organism: Quercus robur; assembly: GCF_932294415.1. NCBI lineage: Eukaryota > Viridiplantae > Streptophyta > Magnoliopsida > Fagales > Fagaceae > Quercus > Quercus robur. The sequence continues at coordinate 2,225,243 of NC_065540.1, forward strand.
CTTGAGAGCCAGAAGCTCTTCTAAGTTGCTCCTGGATGACTTCAATAGGGAACCCAGGGGCCCCAGAAGAATAATTTTCGTTTGTACTTCCTCCACTACCGTCACTAGTACTGCTAGAACTAGACCTATCACTATTATCCTCATAATACTAGTTTATAGCCTTATCAAGGCTATCAGTAGACGAAGAAGCAACTGACATTTTTGACAAAAAAAAATCAGAACCTAAAGACGGAGAGAAGAAGAATACCTGGCTCTAGATGGAAGAGGACTCTAGACGTAGAGAAACTCCTAGACGAGGCTCTAGACGATGGATGTCAAGGAAGAAAATTTCTGAAATGAGAAGGGTTAAGGGAGGCATTCCACTATTTATAGGATGCTGACCTGGGTATTTGAAACAACACCACCAATACGAAAATGACACGTGGCATCTACCTCGAAAAACTAAATCGACAAGATTAGTCGCTAATAAAAAAATAACACGTGGCGCATTGATTTATTAACCAATTATATACGTCCAAGGACGTGTTGGCAGCTCACCCAACTCGTTGGACGACCCACATGGACAAGGGGGCAACTGATGGTGTCACAAAAAACATCAACTCCTGAACTCGTCCATATGGCTCGTCCAATGAAAGACAAGCTAGGGCGAACCAGACAAGCGAAGTGATCATCCCAAGCGTCCTTGCTAACATTGTCCATCTTTGGATGGACAAGATCCCATGGGAATCTTATCCATCCTTAATCATTTGGACAAGGACAAGCCGTCCTAGATAGTCTCGTCCGTCCTTAATGAAAAATGGACGAGTTCACTGGATTAAACTACTAAGTGCCAAATTCTACATTAACTACTATGGAACGATCCGTCCAACTGAGGTAACTTCCATAGCGGTTATGGAAGTTACCCCCAATTCTCCGGACTCCTCGACATTAGGAACGATTATTAAGCAGATAACCGTTACAGACATACTATATAAGGATTCTTCGATGAGAGGTAAGGCATTCAGACATTTTTTATTCAAGAAAATACTCCCTTTTTACAGAGAATTTCAAGTTCACTAACTTCGCCATCAAAGGACTTTTGGTCGGTCCCCACCGGTCTCCTCTAATTCAGTGTTCTTGTTTACAGGATACAGCCCAAAGATCATCAGCGTTCGAGACTTATCAACCTACTGATATCCAAGGAACTATCAGGAGGTACATTGGTCATTTTTTGGGTTTCGGGGGTATTTTGGTAATTTTTTGGATTTCGGGAGTATTTTGGTCATTTTTTGGGTTTCGGATGTATTTTGGTAATTTTTGGGGTTTGGGGGGTATTTTGGTAATTTTTTTTTGGTTTCGGGAGTATTTTGGTCATTTTTTGTGTTTTGGGGGTAATTTTAGGTTTCGGGGGTATTTTGGTAATTTTTTGGGTTGCATGGGTATTTTGGTTATTTTTTGAGTTTTTGGGGATATTTTGGTCATTTTTAGGTTTTAGGGGTATTTTTGTCATTTTTTAGGTTTTGGGGGTATTTTGGTAATTTTAAATTTGGGGGTATTTTGATCATTTTTGAATATTTTAGAGTACTTTGGTCATTTTCACTTTAGTGGCATTTTGGTAATTTTGATAATTGGGTAATTGGATGGGTTGGGGTTTACCCATAATAATTGGGTTGGGTTGGATTTGGGTTAGAAGGAATTAGTTAAATGAGTTTTAATTGGGTAAATGAGTTTTATATACCAATCCAACTATACCCACCCCAAACTCACTCATTTGCCACCCCTACTTGAAAGTTAATTTCAAAGTTCAATCCAACTGGTCATGAACTATAAGAAATAATGCTTGTAGAAGGGCACTACAGGTCAGGACTCGGGAGTCTTTTCACAATTCTTGATTAATGAACTACAGGTCACACACCTTTATGAGTGAGAGAGCGCACAGCCATTCTACTCAATTTTGCATCATGTGCAGAAGTCACATACCATCTATTCCAATGCTATGAGGTGTCCTCTTTCCATCGGATAATTCTTCTATAATTCAGTTAGGCATCAGGGGCCTCATCATTGAAAATCTTTTGCTTTTTTTTTTTTTTTTTTTCACTCTATTTTTCCTACTTCTAAATGTTGGGTGCTGTATGGCTTCTAGATAGCAAGATTATTAATCTCAATCATTGATACTTGAAGACATACGAAATATTGAAAGAAATTCACTGTTAAATGGAAATGGGAACCAAAAAGAGGATAAAAAAAGCTGTTGTGGAATACTAAAATATAGTCACTCATGTTGAGAGGAAGCCAAAATGTCTTAATTTATGCAATCATAGTTGTTGTGCTCCTATACCACATTTAGAAAGGAACATAAAGAGAAAGATATCATAGATAAAAACACAATAGAGACAACAGAAATTGAAAAAAAAAGACACAGAAAATCCATAGGTTTGCTTATCCATTCTACTTTCATATACTAGCAAAAAAATATCTACCTACTGGAAAGCAGAAAGTTATGAGCATATAAAGCTCTCTTACTGCAGATAAATTTTTTACAAGAATAAGAAACTGATACTTTAATGCAAAAATGTGTCTTTATGTATGTTACATAGTAATCTCCCAAGGATTTTTAAATTTTTTTTCCTTTTTCCGTTTCAATTAAAGAATGCTCAAAGAGCTGAATTCACAACCAAAATCCTGTTGTGTTTGTGTGTATTTACATCTATGTATACAAACTTTACTTAAGCCCTCAGACAATTAAAACCAATCAGTTCTAGATGATTGTGCCGACTTCAGAAATGTACTCAGTTCAAAACTAGAAAGTGGATATACCTTCTCTGTGAGATATTTAAATGCCACCTTCTTTTGTCCTGCTTCATATATATTGCATTGGGAGTGTATCTGATATCACAATATAGATACAAAATCTTTATTCACCTAGAGTAGGAAAAAACTTGAAACCTTTTAAATGTTCAAACCAACAAATAATAGAATTTGGTTAATAAAAATAGCACCTGTGATTCCACACTGGCACAAACAGCATAAATGCCTCAGTTTTTGAGAGAATGGGCAGAGTAGCTGTGTGATGGGCAAGTATGTAATAAGTTAGGCAACGTTTCAAAGTTTTAAGGAAAATAGCATCTCGAGTTTTAGAAACTCGAGATCCATATTAAAACCCTAGTCCCAAAGACTCGTTTTGCGAGTACTTGACTGGACGATTTGGACTGAAAATGCCACATAGATCTCGAGTCTTTAAGACTCGAGTTCCACGCAAAAAAAGTTTTCCCCTATAGTGGCGTTTTTAAGTCCTATAGTGACGTTTTAAAGCCCTATAGCGGTTTTTTCCTGCAAAATTTTTTTATAAGTGTGATCACTCCATATCAGGTTCTGGGAGCCCTATAGTGGTGTTTTTAAGCCTTATAGTGACGTTTTAAATTCTTATAGCAGCGCTTTTATGCAATTTATAGAAATTTAGTCTTTAAAACTCGATTTCCACGTGGATTTTTTTCCACATTAGACCCATCCGCTTACAAATCGAGACTTAAAAACTCGAGTTTTATCTTGGAACTTGAGTTTTATCTTGGAACTCGAGTTTTAGACACTCGAGATGTTAGTTTTCAATATTATTTTGAAATGTGACAACTAATTAAATTTTTTAATATTTATTGTTATTTAGAAAAAAAATTCCTCAGTTTCTGGTATAATTGTTGTAAAGATGCACTTTCCCATATCTAACTCGAGGATGCCGCTGTTTGGTCCCATAAAAAAAAACAATGGTGAATGGTCACTCGAATGCATCTGTCGCCAATATGAGAACTGAGAAGGGTCTGCTCCAATGAGCATTAATTGTCTTGTCATGTTGTAAAAAGTGACACCTGAAGCCAATGTTTGAAGACATTAACTATTATTCTTTATTTTTCGGCCAAAATGGCCCATTAGCATTAATTTTTGAAATATTTAGCAACAGAGCACTGTTTTGGAAATAATTAGGGAAATACCACTTTTTCTGGTACTTGAGCATGGTGAGCTCGAGTACCATCTTTTCATTGGTCAAACATCTTCTCAAAAAAAAAAAAACGCCGCTATAGGGCCCGAAAACGTCACTATAGGGATTAAAAACGCCACTATAGGGCCCCTTGAACCTGTTATGGGGACTTATAAAAAAATTTTGCAGGGAAACGCCGCTATAAGACCCAAAAACGTCACTATAGGGCTTAAAAACGCCACTATAGGGCCCCTTAACCTGTTATGGGGACTTAAAAAATTTTTTTGCAGGAAAACGCCGCTATAGGGCCCGAAAACGTCACTATAGGGCCCCTAGCCTGGTATGGGGGCTTAAAAGCGCCGCTATAGGGACCGAAAACGTCACTATAGGGCTTAAAAACGCCACTATAGGGCTCCTTGAATATGGGGCAATGGTGGATTAAAAAAACATGGTACTCGAGCTCACCAAGCTCGAGTACCAGAAAAAGTGGTATTTCCCTAATTATTTCCGAAACAGTGTTCTGTTACTAAATATTTCAAAAATTAATGCTAATGGGCCATTTTGGCCTTATTTTTCAATGAGAGAAATTTCTTGAAACAAGGAATTTTAATCTCACCTAGAAACAGTAATATCTGTGCTTTCCATCATCATAGTCACGAAGGCACTGCGCTTTGCGGTCCTTTGTGAACGAGTTATGCTTCTTATTTATAAATCTCAATTGTAGTGACAAGAAATTCTTGTGTCAGTTTGCTCCTTGTTTAATTTTTACATGTCTACCAATAATAATTTTGTATATTTGATTTCTTTTTTAAACATCGAGATTGCATTAAAGGTTCAAGACAAACTATTTTAGTACATATCATTGAAATTAGAGTTTAGAATCTCTCAAATGTCAACACACAACTATCATTCAATTATTCAAATGTACATATCAAATATAAAAGGCTGTACCAACCTTGCATATTTGATATGTACGTTTGTTTTTACACGTATTGAAAAGAATGATTTGGTAATTTAATAGTAGGAAGTGAGGAGATATCAACTTTGATTCTTCTAATAAAGAACAATAGACCATATCACAGAGTTAAAAAAATTCTAAACAAATATTATCAAATGAGCAAAATACTTTGAAGTCTAGGCTTTTCAAAGTCGTATTTAATTTTTCTTTTACAAATATTTTTTGTTAGGAGGTTGGCAAAAATTGGAATTAACTGAACTGTAATTTATTTTTTTAGATAACTTAAATTCACTTTATTTTCATAGTGAATTTATCTACAGTTTTGAAGGCCTTATTTTTTGAAGGTATAATGATACTTTTATCTAACTTATTTTTTAAGTAAACTATTTAAGATTAGTATAAATTATTTTATTTTTTAAATTCATGGAAAATTAATGGCAACAAAAAATTCTCAACAACTTTTATTTTGCCTGCAACCATTTTAACCTTTTGTATTCCGACAATTAGATTTTCTTTTATGAATTTCGCAGTTCAAATTTGTGATCTCTTTTAACATCATAACCTTTTTAACAATTGCTAAATCGTCACCAATAATTATGTTTCTTTGAATTTCTGGTGGTAGCAAATGATTTTTTTGCTGGGAAAATGTTTGGTTCCAAACTGGTTTAGAATTATCTTTCTTCAATCTTTTATATGGTGATTGAAGAGACCACTCACGTATAATTTTAGTCACACTAATTTTATATAAGTCATGTGATTTATTTAAATAATACACACGAATAATCTTATAAATCACCACGTAATAAGTTAAAAAAGATAGCTCCAAATCAATTTGGAGCAAAATTTTGTTTTTTTTTTCATGTCTCCTAAAAATGTCAATTTCATCAAGTCCAGCCACTATGTGATTGTAAAATTATTTTTTTATTTTTTATTTTTTTGCTCTTGTAAAATTATTCAATTCTACAATAGTAGTTCTTATTCTCAAATAAGTGTGGATCCCACCATGGGTCCCACACAAGAGCATACACTTGTTGTGAAAAGAGATAGAGCTCTTACTTTAGAACGGAACAATTTCTCCTATGTGATTCTTTCTTGTGCATTCGTTGGCTCTAAGAAGTAAGTTAACAAAAATGTTTTAAAACTTAGAAATGAACTCCTATAATTAATGTTAAAGTACATGAGAAAGACCATTCATGACCAGTTTTGCAAATTTTGATCAAATATTAAAATAGAAAATGTATACATTTTTTTTTTCTATTTTAATTGCCCACTTTTCAAATACTCTACCTATCTCTCATCATTGTTAAAAATCTCACACTTTTCATTTTGTGGTATATCTTATTAAAACCATTTGATAAATTTCTTTTTTCTTCCCCACACTCCCCAATGCCCAACAACATCATCTCATGTATGGGCAAGCAAACCTACACTCAAACCTAGACCTAAACCCAATAGTAGACTCGACCCAACCATGAATCCACCACCAACCAAAGTAACAATTGGGCCTTCCCAAACCTCATTTCCCCTAAAAGTTTCTTATGTCCTCAAAGCCGTCACCTCATGAGACCACTAACCCAAATTCCTTTCAAATTGCGTCATCATCACCACCAAAACCTAAACCTAAACCCTAAAACTGAAATCCATCAAATAAAAAATATTCAACATCTTGTCTTCCAAGCCTGGCTGAGAATGGTAGTGAGGTCACTTTCATGCAATGTGCAAGGTTGAAATTCTCTCAAGCATCTATTCTTTCAACCATCTATGTAATGCTAGTCTATTCCTCTCCCCTTGATTGACCTCCTCCCACCCTCGATATTTTGTTATAGAGTTCATCTAACTTGTGCACAAATTAATTCGTATAACGACCCAAATAAGTTGTGGTGAGCCGAACTCAGTTCTCTCAAGAGTCTCAATACTTACTTTAGGCTCTTTTCAATGACCCAAGATTCCGTATTGGCTTTGGATCAGGAAATTGTCCCAAAAAGATCCCACAACAATATACCTCAAATTTAACTAATAAAAATACAATTAACCTTTATAAATGAATAAAATAATTTAAAATAAATATTTCTTACACTCTCATCAATTACCAATACCATATAAGGGGCAAAAAAACAAATTCTTGTTATTTGATATTAAAAAAAGAAAAAGAAAAAAGATATGATTGTCTTTTTCGCCTTGTCCACCTCTATGATATCACAATCCTTTTGAACTAGACATTGGTCCCAGTCTCTACTTCCATTCCAGCTAGCCAAATGTGGCACATAACTATTGGGCGACTCGTTGCTATTAGAAATGAGCAACTTCAATGTAGGACGAGTCGCTGTGAGCTTTTAATGGCAGTTAACTTGTTGACAGCTCCTATGATTGTGCCCGAGGAACTCGAACTTCTGTTATGAATTAAAATGTTGAATTTGCAAATTTAATGGTCTGTTTGATAGAGCATTTTAAACACATATTTTTAGTTTTTAAACAATATTACACGTATTTTCACATACTATTTCACCCACACATATTTTAAAAAAGTACAAACAACATTATTTAAACTCCTTTACTAAACAGGCCCTAAAGCTGTAAAAGGTCTATGTCTTTCAGCCTTTTTCATTAGGACCGCCAAAAGGAATTAACAAGTTATATTTGGTCCATGCTGAAGGTTCATTGTCTTGAATTACTTGTACAAGCTTCTTAAATTCGATTAAATTTAAATCGCCATCAATTTTGAAATATGTCAATTTTTATTTTACGTGTACGAATTCATGATGGGTTTGCATCCTTATGAAAATCATGAAGGTCCTTGGAATTCAGAAAGCGAAATTGCATGAGTAGAAAATGTTACATCCATAGTTTCACTTTCAAACGTATATGGTTGAGCTATATAGTTCATAGATTTATTTGTTAGGTATATAGAGTAAAGTCATATACATTGGATATTAATGGGAAGAGTGAAAGATTAATATAATATGATTGAGCTCATACTCTTAGGTTTTGATTTTTTTAGTTAAATCTGTTTCTATATGTTATATTAACTATTCAAGGAATCTCTATATGTTATATTTAAAAATTATAAATATGCAAATAAACTAAAAGCATAAAAGTAAAAGTAGTTGATGTCAAAAGAGGCACTAATCGATCACAGATGATAAATGCCATTGCAACTTGCGTGCATGTTATATATAATAGTTAGTAATATAATTACTATTTTAATTTCGAAATGTCGCTGTGAATGTCTCTTTCTTTACGCTGTCCTGTTATTCTATACTTCTATATGAAGTTATGATCCGAATTCAGCTATATGTCGTTGGCAATATATACCTTTTTTTCTTTTCTCTTTTTCTGTGGTGTTTAAGCCCTGAAAAGTGAATTAGGACCTTTCAAATTTCAATAGACTGGCCTACCTAATTAAGAAATAATAAAACTCCCACCTTTTTTTTTTCTTTCTTTTGATGAATTTCAGCCACTACCACAATTTTTTTTCCTGGTTTTTGATTAATAGTGAACAACAAAGCCCTAGCACGTTTTCGAATGAACTTGGTTTAATTCATGACTGGATTATTATTATGTAGATATGTTTAACCAAAAATTTAGGCAACTTTCTTTTGCCAATTGGTTATTCTGTTGACAATATAACTAACCTCATATATTTTTTGTTGTGGCCTTGAAATGACAGTTTTGCTTTCACATGCATATTGTTTGGTGATGTGTTGCTATTCGTTGAGAAAGAAAATAACTTTTGAAGAATCGTGACTCTTGTCGACATCAACTCGATACAATTTGAGGTCTAAGACCATACCTTTAAGTTAAGTATTTTTTATATATTTAAAAATGTATAAAATGATATTTATTTAACCAGCTATATTATAATTCCTTTTTAAATGCAAGACTATATATTAATTAAAATTTTGTGTTTAGATTATAAATTTCAAATTATCAATGTGGGTCACGAACAATCTCTGCCTCACATGTGAGTTTTTGTGTCATATATATCTAACCATCTCTGTGTCACATGTGAGTGTTTGCCTCTTTGTGAGTCACGAACAAGTCCTACTAATTTCCCTTTGCCTTATGAGTTTTTTTTTTCACTAACACTCACATGTGAGTCTTTGTCTCATATATACCCAACAATCTTTGCCTCACATGTGAGTTTTTACCTTTTTGTGGGCCACGAACAAGTCCTACTAATTTCCCTTTGCCTTCTCAGTTTTTTCCTTCACTAATGCATCATCCATGGGCTTCTTATACGCCATTCATAAGAATCCTGTGTCAACCTAGCACGCTCATCCATGGGAATCCGATCCACACTTCCATGTTCTCGTGCTACACTGTGATATAGCACTATTGACAATACTAATTTGTTTGGTCTTTTTCCAGGATTGTTTGGGTGAGCCTTTTTGGCTTGCTTTGTCCTTGCTTTGTCCTCACCACCTTGCCACACCACTTGTTGGGGAGTTAAGTCAATTAACACATTGGAGGAGATTCCAATTGAAATGTTAACATAACATCTAAAGACACCACTTAATCCATAAGATTAAATTTATGAGTTTGAGCTCTTAAATTAACCACTCCCTCTTGTCATTTTTATTCAATCTGAAATTTCACTCACACGTATATTTCCAACAATATGAGATATAATATATATAATAAATCATGTTAAAAGATATTATTTATACGTGTGTGTGTAAGTGTTTATTTTATGGATTAAAAAATTATTGATATATTTATCTTGATCACCTTAATTTTTTTAATATTATTTTTGCCTCTAGGCTACTCCACTTAATCCTATTTTGAAATAATCAATCTGAAGTTGGTTTTTATAAATTCTAATATTGAAAATTTTCTTTCTACCTAAGCAATTGTCAAAGCATTGTCAGTAAAATTCTATAAGCGATACTGTGGGGCTCAAAATTTGCGGTCCCAGCCCACCTTGTATTAAGGGCCCAAAGCCCAGGCCGAGGAGCCCTACAACCCAGGACGTATGATGAAAGTCCCTTAAAGGCCCAAGAATGTGGCCGAGGAGGATCTCACTCTCAACACCTCACAAAACGCCTGAAGTAAAGGACAAACTCAATACAAAAGCATTACAATGAAGAAAGCTGTCCACGCCGTAATGTGGAGCCCAGCACCTGACAAGCCCATACTCCAGACCTTGCTATTCAACTTTCCCCAACCACCCCCAACCACTCTGACGTATGGATTGATAGGACGAGTACTGACCCCAACGAAGGAAAAACTGACACGTAGGTGAAGAACGGGAAGTAAATACTAGTATAAAAGGGAAAGAGAGCGGAGACAAAAGGGGGGAGCCCATAAAAAAGGAGAATGGTGAGAATGAGACGCTCCTCGGACTAAGTCCGAGGAGACAAACCTTTTAAACCACATCCGTGTAAGGCTTAGCTATACAGGCCAAATCCACCTTCTTATGGACTTCCATGAAAATCATGACTAAACCGCCGCCCAATGACCAAGGTCCAGCCTTTCTATCCCACTCTCTATGAATTATATTGTTCGGGCCTTTTTATATACGAGACCAACGTTATTCTTGGGTCGTTAAAAATCGTGTCCCTACAGATACATACAATAAGAAAACAAACTAATTTTGATTATATAATCAAGAATTGTTAAAATACATATTTGAATATCTTTGCAATTAATTTCATTATTATATTTCTATTTTAGTAGTATTTCATTATCTTTTAACTCTTATATATATATATATATATATATATATGAATTTCTTATACATTTGTAAGATTTTAATCTAAATTATTAATTATATTATTTATATTGCTAATAACAAATTTATCAAGAAATCCAATTTAAGATTCAGTTAATTTGATTAAATTCAAATCAAATATGTTGTTTTTGAGAAGTTAACGGCAAACCACTTGACGGCAGTGAAGGGAATAGCCAAACTGACAGGAAATGATAGTTGCGGTACAAATTAATTGAAAAGAATGAAACTTTAAAAATGAAATTGAAAACATGTCAAACATAGAAAGAGTAATTTGTGATTTAGCATAAGTTTTAAGTGTAGTTTATTTGAGCTTTTGTTAGTTTTAGTTAATAGTGTTCACTAAGAAGTCAATTAAAAATATTTAGAAGTTTTAAATTTTTAATTAGTTTTAACTAAAAGTAATTGAAATTTAAAGTTTTTTTTTTTTGAGAGAGTTTCAACTTATGGCGTCCGCTCCTGATGATAGCTCTTTATCATCAGATCAAGACACCAATCAGTTTTTGGTGTAGGCGGGGATTAAATCCTAGATCTCTTATACAACCATCAGAGACTTTACCAGTTAAGTTAACTGGAACCCACGAAATTTAAGGTTTAAATTAATAATTCCTCTAAATTATGGGGGAATTATATAATCCATCATTAATTCTACCTAATGAGCCTTAAAAACAAACTTCATCAAGAACAGGCTACTTGCTTTCTCTAAAATATCGATGAAAAAACTGGGACAACTAAACAGGAAAGAAATTGAACGAAAATTTTTATTATACATGTGATCTTTTTAGTATTTACAATGAGTTATAACCAGACATTTTGATTTAAAACCTAAACGAGAAGCACATGTTGATGTGAGTCATGTGACCAAGATGCGACCAAGATGCAGAAACAGCCATTAAAAGAAGTCATTGATCTTATTCCAGGTAAGATCATGATCATTTTGTAGAAGAATAAGTCTAATAGACTTGCCAAGAGTCCCAAGACCATTTTAGTTTTTGTTTCGTTTTTTTATTTGATTTTATTATTAAAAAAAAAAAAAAAAAAGCTCTCACACAAGGGAAAAAGAATATTAGATTCTAACACAAATACAAAATATAAAAAAACGTGTTAGTTCAATTAGCAATTCCTATTATTTTCAATAGAAGCGTCCAATAATCAAATCCCCCCTCCCCCGCGCCAATGTATCAAATTATAAAATAAATAAAGAAATGTATAAAAGCTTCTAAAAAAATTCTAACGAACAAATTTTTTTTGGGGGGCGAATGGACTGAAAGCGATATGGGATTGAACATCAATGTTGTCATTATCAATTTTTTTTTTTTTTTTTTTTAAATGTTATCATTATTGGATTGAACAAATGACCAAAAGGAATAAATCTAGTTCCCCCTCCTCTCTCTCTCTCTCTCTCTCTCTCTCTCTCTCTCGGTTCTAAGAAGTAAAGGACTTGGTTTAGGTCCAATGCATTTAGTTCACTAGACCCGGTCAGATGGTGACACATATATAAAAGTGGACATATGTTATCATCTCAACGAATCCAATACTACTGGACACTAGGCCTAAGCCTGACCCAAAAGCAAACACATATTAGATAATTTATTTATATTTGTATATCCCATTTATTTGAACTAGTTTGTAACCCTATGTATATACATGAATACACTTAAAGATATACAATAAGATACCTAATATAATTCATATATATATATATATATATAATTTAAATACTATTGATAGTTATTTTTATATTTTGTTAACTTTTTAAAAAAAAATTGTACGGATATTATTGGGTATAAAATGTAAATTGTCAATTTTTTTTTAATTATTGTAAAGCATTTTTTTTTTTTTTTATGATTCATTTATTCTAGAGTCTTTGATTTTTGTACTTAATAACTCACTTGTACGAATATTTATAATGTGGTCCAACATTTGATTTTAAAATTAAATAAAATTCTTTAAAAATAAATAATTTAGGACACATGGTGCAAAATTGGAATTCTAATTTGAGTTTTTCTCAGTTTCATCTATTATTATATATATAGATGAATATTTATGATGTGGTCCTACATTTGATTCTAAAATTAAATAAAACTCTTTAAGAATAAATAATTTAGAACACATTGTGCAAAATTGGAACTCTAATTTGGAATTCTAATTTGAGTTTTTCTCAACTTCACTTATTATTATTATTTTTTATATATATAGATTCCTAAAAGAACTAGCATTATGAATTTGACAATAAAGCTCAGTTCATTATTATCTAAATAGGACAATACTATCAATAAAATTAAAAAAAGACAATAATATGTATGAATGTGGAAGTACTAAATGGTCTAAACGCATCTGGAAAATAATCACCAACCAGACTATTATGTATACAGTAGGTTCATCATAGTAAATAATTTTCCATGGCAGAAGAACTCATGAGTCACACATGTATAAGCCGTCAAATAGGACTGTGAAAGTTTCCAAAGATAAATAAATGAGAAATGAATGCAATGCATTTAATTAATAGAAGACTCAAAAAATCCATAAATCTGATATCTCACAGCTTCTAAGGGTTCACATAAAAAATGGGATAGAAGCAAATTGAGGCAATCTGAATGAGTCAAACACGAGCATAGTAATACGTCATGCTGGTTGATGGTCTAGGAAGCCAACACAATGCACAGAGAAGATAAAGTTCATTAATTGGGTGACTAAAGTTTTACTTTCTATTGCCAGGTTCACGCATTGGTATACGTACTTTATTTACATGGTCATATACCCATACGTAGAATTAGGGACGGAGCTACACTTAGCAATTGGGGGTGGATTCCACCCCCCCGGGCGCGCTCAAATTTTTAAAAAACTTCATAATAATGTATGCATATTTTGCAATTGTTTAAAATATTAGACTTAAAATCAATATTTGGCCCCTCTAAAAAATAAGAGCTGGCCTTGCAAAAAAGAATTGAGCAACTAATTATTGGGTTCCAAAAAATAGTTGATAAGAACAACAAACTATTCACCTTGTAACAAAAATAGTTGTTAATTTCAAATTTTTAGGTTTTTTCCTCTCTTAATTGGTAGTTTTGGTTGTTGAGTTCAAAAAGTAAGTTTTTAATAAAATAAAATTTCTCTTAGAGTTATCTTATTTTATTTGGGACTAAGTCTTTTTGTTGTTTTTGTTAAGTTTCAAATTGTTTGTCAATTCTTAATTAGTTAGTCACAAAACATTAAATGAAAAAAAAAAAAAAAAACTACACTGAGGATATGTGACATTAGGGAGCAACAATACTTAAAAATCAATTTTCTATTGTTAAGTTTCCAATTGTTTTTCAACGCTTTATTTAGACTAAAAATGTTGAATGATAAAAAAATAGAGGATAATTTTATGTTAGGGGTAAAAATGTAGCTATGCAAATGTATTTATGTATGAATATGTAATTTGGCCCCCCAAACTAAAATTTATGGCTACACCCCTACGTAGAATGACATGGTTTAATTGGAAATGGTCCTGCATGGTTTATAAAACCGAGTAGATTTTGTCTTGCTTGGGGTTTTACTTTTACTGTTATACTCAGTAAAATACTAATATTTATATAAAGTTTTATAAAAGTATTTTAGTTTGACTAATTCTTTTGGATTTTTCTCTTTGGATCGGTTTTTATGTGATTTAGAAATATTTCTAAACTTTACCTTTAATAAGGAAAAAACTTGAGGACAACCCAATAAAAATATATTTTCAACTTCTTTTAAAATACTTACAAGCCTAAAATCATCCACTAGCCTAAGAGCCTAAGGATTAATAGGACTTAAGAAAACTGCAAGTACAAGGGAAATTAACTTACAAGCCTAAAATCTTACACAAGCCCAAGAGCTTAAGGATTACTTGGTTTGCCTACCTGCCTAGATAGAAATCTCTTGACAGAGAAATGAAATTTGTGTGGTCCTATTTTCTCTTGGATGTTGTGTGATCCAGGACCATTTTGACATTTTCCTGGAAGAACGCATCTTCTATTTATAAGAATACACTCGCTCAGAACAAGAAATATAAAAATGCATCAAAAAAATTAAATTAAAAGAAAAAAATTTCTCATAAAAATTTTCTAAAAATATTTCCAATGACAATGCCTTTAAGGCATTCTTTAAATTTTCCCTTAATTAGAATTTTGTGTTTTTATCATAAATATTACAAGGAAATAATCATGAAAAATGTTGCAATTTAAAATAAGAAGAAGAATTATTAGTCGACAAGCAAAGACAGAAACAAAATTAGACTTTTAGTTGAACCACAGTGAACCGCGTGCGAAACAAGTATTGTACTTTATTTTGTTTACAACACCTTGATTATGATTTGTCTCGAAAATTACTTCGGAAAGAGCGAGGGCCATGATATAATTGTGTTTGCGTCATGCCTGATTCTCTATTTTAGTCTTTTCCTCTTTGCTAGGCTTTCCTTGATTTTTATGCTTACGTACGTCCACATGTAAATCGCAACTTAAATTTGTTTCTATTGGCTTCCTTTTCAACTTTTGTGTGTGTGTGTGTGTGGGGAGAGAAATGGCTTCCTTTTTTTTTATTTTTTATTTTATTAAACCAAGAGTCTATTGCAAACTAACCCGCAAAGAAATGGGTATCAAAAGATACAGTAGTTTCAGGATTTACAGAAACATTAGGGGCGCTATCACTAGCACAATCAAAATTTAATACATCCAACAAAGAAAAAGGAGGAGTAACATAATAAACAAAATCCTCGCGTTGTGAACTTCCTATTTTAGCAAGTAAGTCAGCAGCGTGGTTGGCCTCCCTATAGCAGTGGCTGAGCTGGACCTGATGGAAAGCTTGGAGAATGTCCCTGCATTCAGCTACCAATGGCCAGGTTAGCCTATTAGAAGAAGATGAGGAGGAATAGACCTTGACAACATCAGAGGAATCAACATTAACTATAAGATAATATATATTAAGTTGTCTTGCCATGCGAAGCCCTTCTCTCAAAGCCCAAAGTTCAGCCATTAGGACCGTGGCAGTGTCTAATGGTTTAGAGAAACCTTGGTATGCCATGGTGCTGAGAGGGCAGAGTAGAGGAGCAATTGTCATGCAACCAATCTAATAGAGGGAGGCCGAATGAGTTGTATAGACCTGTAGGAGGGCCAAGCCGGTTCCAAAAACTGACAGAGGAGGGACATTCTCTAAGCATGTGGCTAATGGACTCGGTTTGTGATTTACAGATGGAGCATCGCTGATCAAGGCTTAAACCCTGTGAACCCAAAACTTCTTTTACAGGTATGCTATTATGAGTACAAAGCCAAATAAAGAGGACGAGCTTCGAAGGAACTCTAAGCTTCCATATCCAAGTGAGAGAGGGAGTGTTTGGGTTCAAGGTATTTAAACCCTTTGCTGTAGTATAGGCAGTTCGAAGAGAGAAGACACCATCATTAGTGAAGGCCCAAGCAATCAAGTCTTCCTCTTGGGAAGCTAAATTGGTAGGGATAGCTTGAATGATTTTCAAAATATTATCAGGGAGATCAAAAGAGAGTTGTATGTTCCAATTGCCATATGTGTCAATGGCTTGGCTGACAAGTTGATTTTCCTCACCATAATTGAGAGGGGCAATTAATTGGGCTCTTAGAGGGCCGAGAGAAGTCCAGTTATCAAACCAAAAGGAAGTAGAGGCACCAGAGGTAATTACCTTCCGTATACCGCTATCCAGAAGGGGTTTGGCTACTTTACAAGCTGCCCATGTGCGGGAGCAAGAGCCTTTAGAGGTCCATGGGTTCCTGCTAGTATTGTTGGAGAGGTATTTAGCTTTTAGAACTTAAGCCCAAGGGAGTGGTCCTCATACAGTAATTTCTAGTTCAGTTTAGCAATAAGAGCGAGATTCCGCGGTCTTGTTTCAAGAATACCCAATCCACCATGGTCTTTAGGCCGAGTGACAGTGTCCCAATTCACAAGGTGCATCTTCCTTTTTTCTGGAGTTGAGCCCCAAAGGAAGTTTCTATTTGCATGGTCGATTTCTTTGCAAACTTTACTTGGCAGCAAGGCACCTTGCTTGACATAATCAGGAATTGCACCTGAAGATGACTTAATAAGGGTCCTACCAGCAAGGGATAGTAGCCTAGCTTGCCATCCTACTAGCTTTTCTTGCACCTTATGGATAATGAAGTTAAAGTTCCTAGCACCACGATCAGCAAATTTTAGCGGGAACCCAAGATACTTGTCAAATTTTCAGGTTTTGAGCATGCCCATAGAACTACAAATTGCTCTTCTAGTTTCTTCAGGAGTGTTTTTTGAGAAAAGGACTCTAGATTTTTCCTTACTAATTTTCTGCCCAGAGAGCTGACAAAAAGTAGTTAGCACTTCATCAATTGTCCCACTGTTCTTAAGACTAGCTTGGCTGAAAAGTATCAAGTCATCGGCAAAGAATAGATGGGAGAAGGTTGGCCTGAACCTAGAAGCTTTGATGGGCTTCCAAGAATTATTTGCAGTTTTATCATGAATAAGAAGCCCAAGATATTCAAGACACATAATAAAAATGTATGGTGATATCGGGTCTCCTTGCCAGATACCACGGGATGGACTAAAAGTAGGGAGCTTACCACCATTAAAAAGCACGGAAACAGAGGTTGACGAAATACAATCCATGATGATGGCTGATGGTGTCACAAATAATCCCAAGTCCATAACTCGTCCATATGTTTCGTCCAACGACAGAAGCAACAAATAGGCGGAGAAAATTGCAAGCGTACCAGCGACCCTCGTCCGTATATGGACAAGCTTAATACCTCAATATCTACTCGTCATTTATGAACGACAAGCCTTCCAAGATGATCTCGTCCGTCTTTCACTAAAAGTGGACGAGATCATCCTGGAGGTCTCGTCCATCCTAACTATGGATGGACTAAAAGTGGACGAGCTCCTCATGAAGGTCTCGTCCATCCTCACTATGGATGGACGAGTTCATCGGCCCGTCCGACCTAGGTAACTTCTACAGCGGTTACTCCTAATTCTCCGGACTCCTCGACACTGGGAACGGTTACCAAACAGATAACCGTTCCACACACACTATATAAGGCTTCTTCAATGAAGGAAAAAGGTATTGAGACATTTTTCTTACTTCTAAGAGAATACTTCTTCGTTACAGAGAGTTCAAAGTAACTAACTTGATCATCGGAGGATTTTTGGCCGGTCCTCACCGGCCCCCTCTGATTCTGTGTCTTTGGTATTACAGGAGATAGCCCGAAGATCAACGTTCAAGTCTTATCAACCCACTGATAATCAAGGAATCATCAATGGCAATGAGATTAAAGGGAAAATTAAAATGGACAAGAACTTCCCTGATAAAACTCTATTCAAGGCGATTAAAAGCCTTTTCAAGGTCGATCTTTAATGCCATAGTGCCAACCCTCCCTTTTTTCTTTTCCATAGAGTGAAGAATCTCTTGGGCTATGATCATGTTGTCAAGCCCTTTTCTACCAGGGATGAAGGCCTCTTGAAGTGGAGAGACTAAATGCTGCACATGGGGCCTTATTCTATTGACAATGATCTTTGAGACAATTTTATAAATAGTTGTGCAGAGACTAATTGGCCTAAAATGGCCAAGGACTTCCGGGCCATTTCTCTTCGAAATGAGAGTCACCAAGGTATGGTTTAGATATGAGGGAATTCGCTTAGTTGCGAAGATAGTCAGAATTTCATCAATGACTGATGATTCAAGAATGTGCCAAAAATGTTGGAAGAAGCCAGCATGAAGACCGTCCACTCTTGGGGCTTTATAAGGTTTCAAAGAGGAGAGGGCTTTGAGAATTTCCGTATTCGAGGGTATGACAGAAAGCTTGCGGGAGTCCTCTTCAGAGAGAGCAATAGCCCATTCAATTTCCAAGTCTGCAGTGGAGATGGAGGTCAGGTGTTGGGTTTGACAAAGCTCTTTGTATCCACTAAGAATAATGTCCATCACCTGATCTTTGTCCTCAACCCATTCCCCAGATTGATTCATGATCCTCGGAATTCGATTGTACTTCCTCTTAATAATTGTTTTTGTGTGGTAGAATGTCTTATTTCTATCACCAAAAAGTTGCCAGTCCACCCGAGATTTTAAAGCCCAAAAATCCTCTTCTTGATTTAGTAAAGAGGCATATTCCAGGGAGAGTTCTTGTTCCAGAGAAATAAGGAAAGCAGAAGGTCGAGTAGCTAAATCTTTCTACAAACCCCCAATTTTGGCAAGGAGCTGCCTTTTCCTTGCAAAGATGTTCCCAAAAATATCCTTGTTCCAGGTGGTTGCCAAATCTTTGAAGGTGGAGATGGCTAGACCCAGACTTGGCATAATCTCCCAGGCCTTTTCCACAATTTGCTAAAAACTTGGATGGCTGAGCCACATTTTTTCAAAACGAAAAGGTCATTCCAGTCTCCTCTAACCATTCTCAAATAATCTTAGGAGAAGGGGGCAATGATCCGAGCTCACCCTAGGAAGATGGGTGACATTGGCATCAGGGAAGAGTAAGGTCCAGTCAGGATTAGCCCAACATCTATCAATTCTTTGTTGGATTAATGCATTGATATCTCTACGATTGGTCCACGTGAAAGAGGCACCAGAGAAACCCATATCAATCATGTTACAAAAGTTCATGCAGTTCCTATAGGCTGTAGTGCGTTTAAGGCTAACTGGATTACCCCCTAATTTTTCAGTGCCATCAATGACATCATTAAAATCACCCACAATGGTTCAGGGAAGGCCATGAAGAAGAGAGATTGAGCATAAATTATCCCAAAGAATTTGACGTTCCTCAAATCTAGGACTTCCATATATAGAGGAAAGAAGCCAAGGATAAGGAGAGGATAATACCTTAACTATAGCATGTATCTCCTATTTCATGGCAGTGAACATGTCCATGTCCACCATATCCCTACGCCATAAAAGCCAAATTCCTCTAGCATAGCCAATGGGATCAGTTGTGTGGATTCCATCGTAAGGTAGGGTATGGAGGATTTCACCAGCTCTAGAGCCACTTATACGAGTCTCTGTGACAACCACAATGCCAGGAGAATGAAAATTTGTCAGATCACGAATAGTGCTATGAAAAGAGGGCTTCATAGCCCCTCTACAATTCCAAACTAGTATGTTCATTTTTGGGGATAGAGAGGGATAAAAGGACTCACATTCCTGGGCAAAAGCCCACCTGGTCGTCATCCATTTCCATCCCACCTGCCTTAATTCCTCCTTGGGCATCACAAGGTTCTGTGCTAGTGTAATGGCATGCTCCAGCAATTGCAACTGCATCTGCCTTGTAACAGTCCCCAAGGTGAAGCTCTCCGTGAATGACAGAGTCTGAATGAGCTTGAGCTGTGGAAGAGTCCCTTGAATCAAAACCCCTATTGTCTCGCCCGTGAGAAACTTTCTCAGACAAATTTCCACTAGAGCTAGCTCCCTTTCTAGTAGGTCCAGTGATATTTCTGAGAGGTCGAACTACAAGCGATCCCCTGAGGTGCTTGATGTCCTTTGACCCAGAGGAAGCAGAGGTGGTTGGTCTAGGCTGAATCTCCACCATGGATTCGGAGTGTTATGCCATGCTGGGTGCGTGAGAGGAAGGAACCCATCCATCTTGCTTTGCTCTGTCAGAGGGAAGATGAAACTCCAGGAGTTCAGTAGATCTTTGTCCGTCCACCCATAGATCATGAGTGGATCCCATCAAATGTTGTTGATCATGGAGCTGTTGAGCTCTACTACATGATTGTTGATCCAGATTGCCCACGACATTGTTGGGTTTTTGCGAAGCAAGGGAGAGAGGAGCTTTTGTGGAGCTTGATGGTGCTCTGGTACTAAACTGGAAGGTTGTAGAACTTGAAGGATTTGTGGCTTTATCTGAGGCTTTAAGGGAAGCAATGGACTTTGTGGACTTTGAAAGGTGCCCATTTCTTTGACTTCCTTTTTGGTTCAGGTTCTTTATGTTTCGAGATGTGGGCTTTGGAGTGAGGTGGGCTTTGGGTTTGGTGGGCCACGTGCTTTGGTGATGTTCAGAGGAAGCAACCTACTTTCTTTTACCTTTCCCAATTGATGAGTCAGCATCCGTGTACATGACTTCATCTGATGTGACCCAAGGGAGAGGCTTCCCATGCTTAGAAGCAGCGTAAGTGGTGCTTGCAGTCGGCTGATGGGATGGGTTGGCTGGTTGAGGGGACTTCCTGGCATTGTGCTTTCTTCGAGAGACTAGCATCCAAGGACCAAAGGTGTCCAACTCAGCTGGTGGGGGGGTGGTGGAGTGTGGAGGGGTGGTTGTTGCATCAGGGGTCACTATGGGATGATCCACTTAATCTGTACTAGCATCAGCAAGGGTGGAGGTAGTGGGCTGCTGTGGTCCCTTAATCTCATATTGACAAACTTCTTTCTTGTGCCCTAAACGTCCACAAGTAAAACACAACGAGTGAATACCTTCATACATGACTTGCTGCTTGTATTTGCCAATGAGGACAGTAGTTTTTAATGGCTTCTCTAAATTAACTTGGACACACAGCCGTGCATAGCGTCCTCTGGCATTTGCAGCTGTGTGACTATCTATGCGGAGTAATGGACCAATGGAGGAACCAATTTTCTTTAGGACTACAGTATCATAGTATTCAATGGGAAGCCCAAGAAGTCTTACCCACACTACTACCTGTGAGAGGTTGGCATCAAATGCTGAAAATTCTGGTTGCCATGGTTTGATGGCCAAAAAGTGCTGTCCAATGAACCATGGGCCATCACTTAGAACACGATCGAAGTCTTCCTTAGCTTCAAATTTTTCCAGGAAATAATCATAGCCCAAGTCCACAAGATCAAGTTTACCTGAAGGTTTCCATAGTTCCCTGACACGCTGTGATAGGTATTGGTAGCCAATAGTGCGACCAAAGGTTTTTAAGATGAGTGGATGAGACCATTGAGACCTGATGCGCACCTTGTCTTCTTTAGAGAGAGAGACTATGGCAAAGTTTTCACAAAGATTTTCTTCCTCCGTGTCAGACTCCACATCTTCTTGCATTTGATCCAAGAGGCTGAACGCACTTTCATACGCTTCTGGCAACTGTCCAAGTAGCTTGTTCTTTTAGCTAGATTCATTGGAGTGGAACGAGAATCCACCCGTGTGTCCATCTTTTATCTTTTTAGTGCTTCTCTGGAGAGTGTCTTCTTCTTCGCTTGAGAGTGATGCCATGGGTTCCAATGGCTTCCTTTTCAACCTAAAGGGCAAAGACTTTGAACAAGTGAATATGGTCAACCCGCGCATGAAAAAATATTTTAGAAGTATTAATTTACTATTTCCTCCGATTATATAAGTGCTGACGAGGTGCTAAAAAAAATAAACAATGAAACAAATATCAAATACGAGTATATATAAAATACTATTTCCTTTCCCCCCTTTGTTTCACTATCCTCATTTAATTTCCATTCAAACAATTTAAGAATGTATGTGAATTAGAAGACAATTTAAATTAGAAGACTAGTCAAATCTTCAAATCATATTTAATGATATTTCAAAATCATATTCTCCAATTATATTTGTGGGAGGAACGAATCTTTCCCTAATCAGGTATTGTTTGCTTTGGGAATGGGTCAAGGAACCAATGCCACCCTCACAAATTTGCTCAATCCCATATCGTGGAAAGACGCCTCCCACCCTTGCCTTATAAGCGTTGAGCCTAAGAAAGTGTGTACCACTACTACACATGTGGAGCAAGTCTCAAAAACTACCATATGCCTGTACGTAATGCACTCGGGTGGCATCAGCCTCAACGGTCCAGTCCAGGGAAAGGTGGGGGTTTCCCCTTAAATCCCAAACAGGAATGGGCCGAGGAGCCGATGCCACCCTCACGAATTTGCTCAATCCCACATCGAGGAGAAACGCCTCCTACCCTTTTGCCTTATAAGCGTTGAGCCTAAGGAAGGCGTCTCTCCTCGATGTGGGATTGAGCAAATTCGTGAGGGTGGCATCGGCTCCTCGGCCCATTTCCAAAGTGAAAAATACCTGATTAGTGAAAGATTCATGTGTAGTAGTGGTACACCCTTTCTTAGGCTCAACGCTTATAAGGCAAGGGTGGGAGGCGTCTCTCCCCGATGTGGGATTGAGCAAATTCGTGAGGATGGCATTGGCTCCTCAGCCCATTCCCAAATCGAACAATACCTGATTGGGGAAAGATTCGTTCCTCCCACAAAAAGGCGCCTTTTGGGGTTTAAAGGGAAATCCCCACCTTCCCCGGGACTGGATCGTTGAGGTGATGCCACCCGAGTGCACTACGTACAGGCATATGGTAGTTTTTGAGACTTGCTCCACATGTGTAGTAGTGGTAAACCCTTCCTTAGGCTCAACACTTATAAGGTAAGGGTGGGAGACGTCTCTCCCCGATGTGAGATTGAGCAAATTCATGAGGGTGGCATCAGCTCCTCGGCCCATTCCCAAAGCGAACAATACCTGATTGGGGAAAGATTCGTTCCTCCCACAAAAAAGAGCCTTTTGGGGTTTAAGGGGAAACCTACACCTTCCCTGGGACTAGACCGTTGAGGTTGATGCCACCCGAGTGTACTACGTACAGGTATATGGCAGTTTTTGAGACTTGCTCCACATGTGTAGTAGTGGTACACCCTTCCTTAGGCTCAACGCTTATAAGGCAAGGGTGGGAGACGTCTCTTCTCGATGTGGGATTGAGCAAATTCGTAAGGGTGGCATCGGCTCCTTGGCCCATTCTCAAAGCAAACAATATCTGATTGAGGAAAGATTCGTTCCTCCGACAATATTTATTCCGATTTATTATTTTTGACTTAATAGTTGATTAAAATAAAACCAAACTTTTGGTCTAATGATAAAGAGCTATTATTAGAAGTGGACGCTATAGGTTGGAACTCTCTAAAAAAAATAAAATAGAAAAAATAAAACCAGATCCCAAAAAATTTCTTTATGTAGAAAAAATTAAGAACGTATGTAAATTAGAAAAATATTGTCAAAATCTTCAAATCACATATAATAATCTTTCAAAATTATCAAGCGCTAGTAAGGATAAGTTATTAAGAGATTTATATTCTCCTATGATATTTATTTCAATTTATACTTTTTTCTATGTGGATTTATTTTATTTTTCTAGAATAGAATTGATAAAACATAGAAAGTATTGTCAGTAAATATATTCCTCGTTTCTCTTGATGGATGACCTGGGTTTCCTGTTAAAAGAAAACAAGGTGATAATAAAAGACATTGGATTGGTGTCAGCCAAAGACCCTCCAATACTTAAATTAGTTAATCTTTTTTAGGAAATCTCTAATATGTATTGTAGCTTAGTTTGTGTGTGTTTACTTACTTGCTTTTTATGGCTTTATATAGACAACTTATGAGTTATTGCATGGTTTGTTGAGATCCCCTGGACGTTGTGCCTAAGCTGGGTGATTAAAAGTAATGGAACGGCTCATAAAGGTGTTTGTAATGGACATGAAGCGGCTCATGAAGGCACCTATAATGGTTTTATAACCGTTACTTATTACTGGCTTGAATGTAATTGTCCATGTGGACCATTTATTTATTACTAGTCAAGAATCATTTCCAAATTTCTAGACACAAATTAATGTGATTTTAATTTCTATTCAATCAATTTAAGAATGCAAGTAAATTAGAAGATTCTAGTTAAATCTTCAAATCATATTTAATGATCTTTCAAAGCCATATTTAATAATCTTCAAATCATATTCTCCATTTCTCCAATTATATTTGTGGGATGTTCGAGAATTGAGAAGAATAAGGAGCGGGTCTTGCACCAACTCATTGGAAAAGCACGTTTAACCCGAGGAGTTGGTCTACCCAAGGAGAGGCTGAGAGAAAGAGAGTAAGAAATAGAAAATTGAATAGTGTATAACTTGATAAAAACCTAGGTAAGACTTATATAAGAACTCTTCCTCGGAAGTGACAGAGGAGAACTTTTCTTACCATCAACTACCTGATTTGTTCCTCTGTATTTAACAACTGTATCACTAGCCTTAAGCTTAGCTTGCGACTAAACTGTAATTGTCTTCCCACCTCTACACAAAAAAATTCTATTGTTTGGATTTGGGTTGAAGTACAAGGCACCATTATTCTAAGTGGGCTTGGGCTGCTAAACCCAGTTCTTACTAAACCTAGTTCTTACAATATTTATTACAATTTATCATTTTTGACTTCATAGTTGATTCAAGTAAAACCAGGCCAAAAAAAAAAAAAAGCAAACAATATATACACCATTAAGGTTTTTTTCATGTAGTAAAACATGAATTTCTTTATGTATATATAGATTACTAAAAAAAATTGTTTAAGGTGAGATTTAGAGAAAAATAAATAATGTATGTAAATTACAAAAATCTAGTCAAGATCTTCAAATGACATGCAATAATCTTTCAAAACTATCAAGCGATTTATATCTCCAATGATATTTATTTCAATTTATCCTCTTTTGAAGGGTTCAATTTATCCTTTTTGACTTGATAGTTTTTATTTATTTTAGAAAATTGATATTTTTTTGACTTGATAGTATTATTATTTTTATAATACCCAATCCAGAATTTTTTTATTTTTTTATTTTTATATGTATCACTGCAAAACAGAACAGGTGGGTGTCGTTACACATGGGCAAATCTATTTTCTCTCATCAATTTTATACAAAAATATTTCCACCTCTTATTATTTTGATATTTCCTTGGGTTTTACTCTGAAATTAAATTCTATAAGGACGTAGTGTAAAACTCATGTTTTACCCCTTCAATCCTAACATGTTATATCATTTTATAACATATTTAAGAATAAACACAATTACACTCAATCAATTCTAATACTCATATATAAATCTAACCAAATTAGGAATCTATCGAGATGTTATTAAGTGTAATAGGATGTATTAAATTTTAAGTAAAATACTGATATTACAATCATTTATTAGGTAGTGTAAAACATAAGTTTTACTATCTATCCTTGTAAAATTTAACCCCTTTTTACTTTTATCAAATTTCAAAGTCCCACCCACAAGGAAAATTATTAAGTACTCTCGGAGTATCATAAATGTGTAGTCCCTCATCTCACATGAATGATGGGTCCCACTAATTAAATTCATAGTATTCTAAAAGTACACAAAAAATACATATTTATAGTACTCTCTTGGTGCGATGGTCACTCCACAAGTATAAGTGCTTGTGGAGTGTGGGGGGCAAGGGCCGGGGTTCAAGTCTCCAGGAGGGAGTTTCACACACATATACACTTAGATTAGGCTAGAGTAGAATTCTATCTTGTATCAAAAAAAAAAAAAAAAAAAAAAAAAAAAAAAAAAAAAGAATACACAATAATTTTCCCACTAGCAAATACAAGTATAAAACTGTACGCGTGGAACGTGTAAGAGTCAATATCCCACGTTCTTTCCTAAGGCCTATTCAGTATACACGTTTCATTATTTCTTTAAGCAATAATAGTCGCGTTCATTTCTTTTTCTTTTTTTTTTTTTTTTGGTTGAACTTCGGCCAAGCAATGACGTTGTTCATTCGTCTATATATACCCCCCACAACAATGTTCCTACTCACACTAAGAACTATAAATCTTTAGCTCTGATACGGTGATACCTTTTCTCACACACCATCACAGAGCTCAAGTATTTATCTATCACACCCATCACACCCAAACACAAACAAACAAACAATCACTCAAATTCACTCCAAGATCTTAAAAATGCCTAGAAAAGGAATGAGGAGTATTTGCTTCAACTCCAAAACTTCATCTTTCTCTATGTCTCGATATTCTTCACCTGCAAGAAACTCAATTTCAACTGGTACTCCTCGACGCAACATTTTGGAGTCATTGATCCAGCAGAGCATCGAAGCGGCCACGGTTTTGATAAACAAGTGGAACCCAGAAACCTCTACTTATGCCAAAGTCACATCTTTGTTCCACGAGAGCAAAAGTGAAGCCATGCAATTCATCAGGTGCGTGAACGATCTTCAGAAATCCATGCACGCCATGGTCACCGAGAACTCGACCTCGGAGAAGCTCGTGCACGCACAGAACCTTATGCAGATAGCCATGAATAGACTCCAGAAGGAGTTCTATCAAATCCTTTCCATGAATCGAGCTCGCTTGGACCCCGAATCAGTCTCCTCTCAATCCTCACGCGCCTCCGCTCTATCAAGCATTTCAGATTACGACGATGATGGCTCAGTCTCACACGATGATGAAGTGCGCAACGTAGGTGATTCAATCGATGAAGTTGAAGAAGTTTCTTCCATAGCCATGACTGACTTGAGATCCATAGCTGAGTGTATGATCTCTTCTGGTTACGCCAAAGAGTGTATCAGTATATACAAAATTATCAGAAAATCGATAATCGACGAAGGCATTTATCGACTTGGTGTTGAAAAAATTAGCTCCTCACAAATCAATAAGATGGACTGGGAAGTTCTCGGTCGCAGAATCAAGGATTGGTTGGAGGCAGTGAAAGTTTCGATGACAACTCTTTTCAACGGAGAGAGAATCCTCTGCGACCATGTTTTCGCTTCCTCAGACTCGATCAGAGAATCTTGTTTCACTGAGATTTCCAAAGAAGGAGCTACTCTTCTCTTCGGATTCCCCGAACTTGTAGCTAAGAGCAAGAAATCTCATCCTGAGAAAATTTTCCGTGTGCTCGACATGTACACAGCGATTTCAACCAACTGGATCGAAATCGATTCCATCTTCTCCTTCGAATCAACCGTCACCGTTCGAGCTCAAGCTCTCAACTCGCTGAACAAACTCAGCGACTCGGTCCGCTCAATGATATCAGAATTCGAGTCAACATTGCAAAAGGACTCTTCGAAATCAACCGTCACCGTTCACACTCTGACTCTCACCACCATGAACTACCTCTCTCTCCTCGCCGATTACAGTAACATCCTCGCAGACATTTTCGCCGACTGGCCTCCGCCGCCGAGATCATCGTTACCGGAATCTTACTTCGAAAGTCCATCCAACGATGAGTCTCCGGCACCGGCGATTTCCATGCGCATGGCTTGGTTAATCCTCGTACTCCTCTGCAAACTCGACGGCAAAGTTGAACATCACACAGACGTTTGTCTCTCGTACATATTCTTAGCCAACAACCTTAACCACGTTGTCTCCAAAGTTCAAACCTCGAACTTGAAGTACCTTCTCGGCGAGGATTGGATCGCAAGGCACGAAGAGAAAGTGAAACTATTCGCTGCGAATTACGAGAGATTAGCGTGGGGCCCAGTGATTGCAACGCTGCCGGAAAATCCAACGGCCACGATTACTCCAGCTCAGGCGAAGGAAATTTTCAGCAAATTCAATTCGAGCTTCGACGAAACTTTTAGGAGACAGAGCTCGTTTGTCGTATCGGACCCGAAACTCCGAGACGAAATGAAAGTCTCATTAGCGAGAAAGATTGTCCCAAGTTATCGAGAATTCTACGACGCTCACAGGTCTAATGTTGTTGGAGAGCGAAATGTTGGGTTAATTGTCAGATTTGCCCCTGAGGATGTTGGGAATTACTTGTCGGACCTGTTCTTTGGGAACAACAATAACTCGGGGAGTACTAGTGTTTCCTCTTCAAATTCCTCGTCTTCAAATTCCTCGTCTCATCAACGACATTCGTGGTCCAGAGGTTAAGGGCTCTTTCGGTAGTAGCGTTTAAGTATTGTTGTTCAATTTTCAGTATTGTGAAAATATGTGTTTAAATGTTATAAAAATACATATTAAAAGTATTATTATTATGTAAATACTGAAAATGGTTGTTTAAACAGGTTTTGGACTTAATTGGCAATTCTTTATTTTGGTCGCCAGATTTTGACTTTTTTACCCAATTATATATAAAGATGTACATGTTGTTCATTGTTTTTCCTTTTGTGTAAAAGTAATCAGTTTGAATAATCAGTTTATATTGCGACTTTTTTGGCTATGTTTTGTACTTCTGTCTAACATCGTTATATACTTATAAGTTATAACCCTTTTCAATTTTTTATACCTGCGTTTTTAGAAAAGTGTTATTTCGGATTTTCCATATCCCATTTAGATTCTCAAACTCTCTCTTTTCATACTGTAGTCTTGTAGTACCTAATCTAGACATAAGTTGAACAGAAGGGCAGGTTAAAAATAAGTACATGCTATAATTTATCAAAGGAGTTGAAACTTGAAATTGTGAGCGATGAACAATGACTTTCATATGTTTTTCTCATGTTTTTGTTTTCTTTACCCTCTTGTGATTGACTACATTAACAAATTATGGCAAAGTTTGTGTCCCTAAATCTTCTCCTACTTCAGATCAAGTTGTAAAAATTAAGGCAGAATGAGTGATTGCTATATTTATGTGTGATGTGATGCTATTGAAAGAGCTAGTATATCTGTATATGTGATGTGATACTGTTGAAATAGTAAACAATGGCGTAGCCCATATTTCACTACCAGGCTAACCGTGCGGCTCGAATCATGGCAAATCGACTTTAGATTCTTTGAATGTGATTGGATGTGTCCCTATTTGGAGTCTATTGTATGAGAATTTCTCTTTTTTCCAAGCTTGCTTCATTTGTTAATTATTATTAATAATCCTTCCACCAAACACTCAAGTAAAAAACAAACCAAAGAAACATCCTATGAACAGAAAACAAAGAAAAGTGGTGTAGTTGGCTTATATTTTAGTATTTATTTTTGGAAAATTTCAGCTGATCGAACTTACGGCTCAAATCCTGATTGCATGGATTATCAAATTCAAGTTAGTGATAATTATAAAATTTCACTTTAAAAGTTATTCATCATCATTGATGATGATATATAAATTTATGGCTGGTCACCTTTGATGGGTGGAGCCTGACCAACTCGATGTCAACTCAAGAAAAATTCGAGGAACGCTCCTAAGTCAGGAACGGGCCCAAGAATTTCCTTTAGGCGGGGCCAAGTATAATTGATTTTCTTCTATTTAATGCAAACTAGTATCTATTTAGTATTAATAAAATTTCAACAAGAAAAACGCTAAAGCTGCTATTAATTATGTTACAAATTTACAAACTAACGTGACAATAGATAAAGTTTGTAAACTAATTACTACTAGTCGCTAACCCGTGCGATGCACGGAAAAGCTAGTGTATAAAGATGTAAGCTATTCTTTTTCTCTTCCTCTTTGCTTGTACATTAGGATTCCAGTTTTATAGCTTCCTATCCTTGATATGAAATATTAATCTTGATATGAAACATTAATTTACATAATAAAAAATAGAAATCAAACATAAGTTTAAAATAAAATGAAGAATTAAATCTTTAACATCCTCAATTATCCATAAAATGTATGAAACACAAATTTAAAGAACTACTTAATCAATATTTAAAATAAATCGAAAGACAACTTTAAAGTGTTTTTTGTATTTTCTTCCTTTGTTGCTTCGTAGTAGACACTGAATATGTCCTTTGGTTTTCCTTGAGTACAGATGTTAGTGTGAGTTGCACATTGCTTTTGAATTCAATACCTGATAAGAGAAATGACATATATAATGTTAATATCATATTAGTTATTGTGTATTTTAATATTAAAAGTAAACATTTTATTTTGTGTACCCCTTGGGATTGGGAAGCATGCCTTTTTGTTTCAATTGTCACACCATAAAAATTCATCTCTTGATTTTACCTTTTTACGACATACTTCGCAACAGATGAAATACCACCCAAAATTATCTATCTTAATGTTTATAATCTTTCCCTAACAGGTAAAGATAGTTTCCTAGAAATTGAATTTGATATCAATCAATTCATAATTTTATAGTTAAATTTTGTAAAAGCAAGTCTATATTACATAAAGCAATGTTAAGAACACAATGTTATTGTTCAAGGTTTTCTTTTTTCGTACCTCATTACCAGAGTCCCACATAACTTTTGTTATTTCACTTATGGTTCTTCTGTTGATATTCATCTCTTCTTGAATTGCCACTTGTGGTTTGAATTGCTTTGGCATTTGTATTATTGGTTGGTTATTTTCCACCAGCCTATTATATTACATAAAGATATTAGACATAGTATTGTAGAGATTGTAATACATTAAAAATTTGAATCCAAATCAATATAAACTCTTGTTTCACTTGTTGACAATAAGTTATACTCTCCTGCAATGCACGGGATTCATTAAAAAAAACAATTATCTATATATAAACTTATATATGTTGTACAATAATGAATACACTGATGTATATATGACATTGTACAATTCAACATTCAACTTGAAATGCAGTGGCCTTTTCTTTCTTCCAACGTAAACGCACTGCATCTCAGGGCTGGTAGAGCCAATTAAATTGACCTTATTAAACACTTTCATACCATCACAAAAAGACCATTCATGCATAAAATGTAATGGTCGACGTTGAAACTGAAAAGATGAGCTGGAGAATTGAGATTGTTAATTTCAAGCCCATCAATGGACCCTCCTATCACATGTAATTGTTGGACACTTCTTGAGCAAGGAGTGTATGGACAATGCACAGAACACATGACATTACAGCTTCAATATTTATAGATTCAATTTGTTTACAGAGGATCCATTGTCTCTTAAAGGCTTGAAGTGCTAGCTAGAAGTTAGGTTAGCTACCTCTCATTTTATTCTAAGATTTTCGTAGGTCATTTATGGCATGCAACAAAGGGCTCATGCAACTACAGCAAGATTTGAAACACATTGAATTTAGATCAAATATTCATACTTATAACAGTAGAATAATAACGGTCTATCAGCCATCAATATCACAAAGTTTGTGCTGGATATTTAGTTAGATTTCCCAGCAAATAGAAATGAAAGACAATATGTTTGAAACGGGGCATTTCCATCACAATTAGAAACCTAAAATAAACTTAAAATCTCAGGTAACCTACACCCAATCGTGCATAAATTACAATAAGAATTCAGACATTGGCAGCCATACATGAACCCAGATAAGAATTCACAAAATTAAATCCAATAACCCAATTATTGGAAGCACCTGTCCAGAGCTACACACCGTAGTTATAATGATATCATGAATGTGCAAAGACTAAATTACCAGAGCCAGCCAGGTATATTTTATGTAAAACGGTACTTGTGTTTTGATATTTTCATACCCTAAAACTATTCACTACTAATATTTTATTTGGCAAATACTTCTGATATAAAATAAACTTCAAAATCCAAATAGAGCCACAGTATTGCATATACAGTTTAGATTAAACTTAATAAACCAATAATGATATAAAAAAGACTCCCACAGATACACACAGTCTACTCCAACCCTACCCCAAACAAAAAATCTACAGGGAATTCAATAATCAAATAGAAAATAACAAACTGAATCTGAGTTTCCAGTCAGTTATACAACTTCTTATTTGGATGCTTACATAATAATTTAGCCAAAACACTTTGTATTTCAAACAATATCTTAAAGGAATTAAGAACCTCCAACCAAGGCTACTAATAATAACAAAAAAAAAATAAAGAAAAGTACAAATCTCCCACCAAATAGAAAAAGGAATTAAAATACTAAATAAGAAAATGTGAGAACCTGAGAGGAGGAGGATATAGCAGCATTGAAGTTTTACAGGTCAAACCACAAACTGAGTAACCCCTTCCTGAAATTTGATATATATTAGAACCACACACAAAGCCAAACTACAGGTTTACAAATATCCTCATACTCAACTGCTTTAAATTTCAAATTCACAAATAATAATAAAAATTTCCAACCAAATTGAAAATTATAAACTACAAAATACAATCAACTCTAGAATACAAACCAAATTAAGAATTAATTATAAAGCAAGAAATAAAAATTCATCAACACATTTTTAATTCCCTATTTCTCTATAATGAAGAGGCAGAAGGCTAGCATTTTAGGTAGCCAAATAATTATTCAACCAAATAGACGATTAAGCTAAGGTAAATCGGATATGGTAAAAAAACCTAAATAGCAAATAAAGTAGAACTTGAAGATAAAGCAAAACCTGTAGGATTGTTGTCAGATTTTGAGGGTTGGGAGGCTCTTCAATACTATCTCCACTACAAAACCCATTCATATCCACAATATTTTCTTACAAAACCTGTTGAATTTGATTTTCTATTAGTGTTTCCCTGACTTCAACAAAAGAAGAATAGAGAGGAAAAAAGGGTTAGGAATTGAAATCCCTAAATTGACAGAAAACCTAATTGAAGACAGTAGGAAAAGAGATTAGTCATAGATTAATTGAGAAATACCTAGAGAGAATGATCTGATATGGCAGCCGGGTCAGAGATTGAAAACGTTGGCACCCATGGTCGAGCTTGGTTCTGCGTTTGAGAGAGGAACACCCATAGTCGCGCTTGGGTCAGCGTTTGAGAGAGGATAGATAACAATCTTTTGCTTGATTTGTTGTTTCTTTGTTGATTTTTTAGTCTGCTAGCAAAATAGGTTTTTTTGAGGAGTTTTAACGGGTTTGCTTTTGGGGAAGAAAGAGAGGTTTTTTAATTAGGTTTGTTTCAGGAGTTTTATCGGGTTGCTTTTGGGGAAGAAAGATAGGTTTTTTAATATATCTAATATATATCAAATTGAAGCTACAGTATATATCAAATTGAAGCTGTGGCCCACTATTAGATCATTATCGTGTCCTGATCAACTTGAAGCTACGGCCCACAATTAGATAATTAATAGTTTATTAATTATTTTTTTATTAAAAAAATATAAATAAAAAATGCTGATGTGGAAAATTGTGGAGAGAGCAAGGCTTCGGTTTTATATATATATATATATATTTATATATATAGATTAGTGTGTCAGTATGTTTACAAGTTTACAATTAGGTTAGTGTCATGTTAAGAGCATAATAAATAAAACTTCAAAACTACAACCAATTTTACTATATAACTAGTATTACGCCCGTGCGATGCACGGCTTAATAAAAAAACTTATATATAAATTAATTTTTTTTGATAATATAATCAAATTTAATAACAAATAAAATGGTAAAAATATTTTTAAAATTAAGTACATGGAAAATGTATATTATGTAAGTAATTTTTTTTTGCAAAAAAAGATATCATAAAATATTTTAAAAAAATTATGGCAAGTTTTTAAATTTCTAAAAGATCTTAGTATTAAAATTGTAATTTGATTATGTGTGTGTGTGTGTGGCGCTTAAAAATCTTTCCATTCTAATTATAGATAAATTTCTTGCATATATGGCCCCAAAAAAAATCCATAAACTACCAAAAAAAAAATCCATAAATTACAAAAAAATGTAAGTATTTAGACTACAATATAAATGTAAAATTTTATCTATAAATTACCAATCATAACCACTTTAATGTTTCCATAAGGGAGGAGATAATCTGTATAATCAATTAAGAACACCAAATAAAAAAAATAGTATCAATAATTAAGATAAATTGCATTATCTATTTTTTTAAAAATCATATAATTTAAGCAATAATTGAACTACTTTAATAGAAAAATAGAAACTAAAAAAAAATGAAGATAGCTCTTCTCACGTAAATCTCATAATTTCATATTGTAGATGAGCTCCATCCCAAATAGATTCAGTGATAATATTTTGACCGAAACAAATATTCTATAAATTACAAAAAAAATATAAGTATCTAGACCTTCTTGAGTATCACAATCAAAATAATTTAAAAAATAGATAAATGAAAGTACATAAAGAAAAATGAAAAATTGTATTGCAATGTAAATGTGTAAAAGTTTACATATAAATTACCCGTGTCTAACTATTTTGATGTTGTCATTTGTATCTAGCCATCTTGATATTGCTATAAGTGAGGAAATAATCTACACAATCAATTAAGAACACTAAATCAAAAAAATACATCAATAATTAAGATGAATTGCATTATGTAAAATATTTTTAAAAAAGCATAGAACTTAAGCAATAATTGAACTACATTAATAGAAAAATGCAAAAAGTAAAAAAAAAGATAGCTATCTCATTGAAGAAGCCAAATCCTTCATTTAGTAGTTCTTCACTTAATTAATTTTGGTTTTTTTATGTATTGATTTTAGCATTCTTAAATAGTAGAGTGGAGTAGGTTTAATAGAGTTTTAGTTCAACTCAATTTCTCTTGGATTCAAGAGTTTTAGTTCAACTCAGTTTCTCTTGGATTCAAACTTAATTGGTAGAGCTATTTTATTTTTACGTGTATTATTATATGTTTTTTTTATTGGCTGTTTTCTTTTTAAGTGTAGCTATATCGATTTTTATTTTTAATCATAAAAACGTGCTCTATGTTGCTTTTTTTTTTTTTTTAATTAAGAATTGTTTTTCAACTTTTTTTTTTGATAATATTTTTTTTTTCAAGTCAAACGTGTGCTATGTTGCAGGTTTTTTTTAAGTAAATTTTTATTTTTATTTTATTTTTATAAAGGATTAGATAAAGAATTTAGATTGAAATCAAATAAAGATAAAATTTTGATTGTAATTAAATTATGATTTTTATCAACTTAGATTTTACCTTTTTTTTAATTAAGAATTTCTTTTATAAATGATTAGATGAAGAATTTGGATTGTAATCAAATTAAGATAGAATTTGGATTGTAATCAAATTATGATAGAATTTGGATTGTATTAAAATTATGATTTTTATCAACTTAGAAATTATAGAAGTTAAAATCATATAAATGTGTACTATGGTGTTGGTTCTTTGATTTTTATAAAAATTATGGTTCTTTTTACGTGTAGTATTATTATTATATGTTTTTTTTTTTTTTTGCTATTTCCTTTTTAAATGTAGTTATATCTGTTTTTTTTTTTTTTTTTTTTTATTTTTTTTTTTTTTTATAATCATAGAAACATGCACTATGTTGTTGGTTTTTTTTTTTTTTTTTTTTTTTTTTTTTTTTTTTTTAATTAAGATTATTTTTTCAACTTTAACGTGTACTATGTTGCTAGTTTTTTTTTTAATTAAGATTTTTTTATAAAATAGAATTTTGATTTTAATCAAATTATGATTTTTATCAACTTAGAAATTATAGTAGAAATTAAAATCATATAAACGTGTACTGTGTTGCTGGTTTTTTTTAAAAAATTATGATTTTTATCAAGTTAGAAATTATTGGAGAAGAAAAATTATATCTATTTTTAAGAAAAATCTAAAAGAAAATTCTACAATTTGGTGAAGCCACTTGACATAAACACGGCTTCTAAGCCCAACTTTTATTATATAGTATATGATATTTACAAATTGATATGACAATGAATGTATTTAGTATCATTTCAACAATATAATAAATAAATGTCTTAATTATTTATTTGTTGTGTCTCAACTATTGATAAATCAATTTTTATGACTTATCTAGAAAAATTTATAATAGTTGCTCCATCATTCTAAATAAATTCATTTAACAAATCAATAAATAAATAAAAAGACACATGATAGTTGTTTTTGAATTATTTGATTTTTTTTTCTTGAAATAAATCTAATATTTTAGCTAGATTTACCAATCAAATATAAATCATATTTATCATCTAATTATATGTAAAATATTATTGAACTAAAAATAATAAGGCGAAAAACACATTTTGGTCCCTACATTTTGACCCGATTCCCGTTTTAGTCCATAAGTTTTTTTTTTACCGCTTTTAGTCCCTCTCCAGAAAAACGGTTCCATTTTAGTCCCTACCGTTACTTCATAAACGGATATTGCTGATGTGGCAAATGGCATTGGTAGTCAATAATAAAATAATGTCTACAGTACCACTGTTAGTTACTCCTGCCCCTTCCTAGTCACTTGCCACTCACGTGACGGTCCCTAACCAAGCAAAACCCCAAATCACCCAAATAGAAATCCCTAACCCCCAAATTTCCTCAGCTCTTCGCTCATCAGTCACCACACAGATTGAAGTCCCTCACCAGTCACGAACTCAAAAACACCTTCAAATCAATTGCTCCTCGCTCACCACACAGCCGAAAACCATCTTCAAATCAACTGCTTTCCATGGATTCAAGCTCGATGTCATCGAGTGGAAGCTTGAGGAAAAGGGGCCCAGCCCGATGCTTCTGCTCGGAGAGACCCGTTGTGGTCGTTTCGTGGACATCTGACAACCCTGGAAGAAGGTTTTACGGTTGTCCAAATTACTGGGTAAGGTAGTATCTCTCTTTGTAATGTTTTTAAATTTCTGGGTTTTTAACTTTGGAAGCACTTCAGGTTCATTTTCTTTTCAATCTTGCTTCAATCTTGCAATCCCCTTTAGTCTAAGTCTAACCCAGAATTTCTTTTCTTAAATAAATAAAAATTTTAAAAAATTTAAGGAAAAAAAAAAAAAAAAAAAAAACTGAGCGTGTTGCTGACAATATAAATTGTGCTAATACAATAACATTGTGCTAATACAAGAACATTGTGCTAATACTATTTTAGTTTCTGGTAAGGTAGTATTTGCTAATACTATTTGTTACTGTTTTTCATGATTTTGGTTGTTCATTTAACATCATTTATCTGGTCCTTGGGTGTCAGGTTGGACGCAAGTGTAAATTTTTTCAGTGGCTTGATGATGAAATCTGCGAGCGTGGGAAGGTGCTGATTCCGGAGCAAAGGCAACGGATTTTGACCCTTGAAGCTCAAATTGTAGGCTACAGGAAGAGAGAGAAGAGGCTGCTCATTTGCCTGGGGCTGTCTCTGGTGATAAGTGGGGTGCTACTTTGTTTGATGCTTCTTCTGGTTGGCTAAATAGGTGGGGGGGAATGGGTAATTAGGTGGGTAGGTGTTAGTGGAAAAAGGCCTGAATTTTGTTGTATATATTAGTGGCAAAAAGCCTGAATTTTGGTGTATGTATTAGTGGAAAAAGGCCATAATTTGTGTTGCAATGTGTTGTTTGTAGTAGTGGGAAAATGCCTGATTTTTTGGTGTAATTCTCTTTGCAATCCAAGACTTTAGCAATGAAATATGGTCTTTTTAATTAATCTATGATTTGTGTACCAATTTATTACATTATTGTTAAGTGTTTGTGCCAAAGCAGTTTGTGATATTAACTGTGCACTGTCAATTTGACATTGCAATTTTGAATGGAAACCAGCAGCAGCCTGCAATTTTGAATGGCTGCAAAATTCTCTTTATGTATTAAAGGAGCTGGCTGCAAAATTTACCAAACCTGCATGCATCACCAGCAGCCTGCATAATTTACCAAACCTGCATAGTTTCTGCATAACTTACCAAACCAGCAGCTCTTTATTCATACATCATTACACATTTATTCATACATCATACATCATTACACATTAAAGTGGCTACTCACAGCACATTAAACTCCAATGCTCACCAAATCTGCATAATCACCAAACTGCCCAACAAAGCTAAAAACCAGCAAATTTGAGTTTAAGCATTTTAAAAACCAAAGCTAAAAACCAGCAAAGCAAATCTGAATAATGGAAGCTGAATCATCATAACAATGGGAGAATAATTACAAAATATTTAACACCAATGGTAGTTTTTGGTGTATCACAATAATTACAAAATATGTGACAAAGCACATGCATACAAAAAAGGATTTGGTCAGCCCATAAACATATGCCAATTGTTCTAGCAGTTACATAAATATATGAAGAGTGCTTCAACATATAGCACAACAAAAAAAAGGTCCTGCTTCAGTTTGCTATCTTTTAGCAGATCTCATTGCTGCCATATATCTTGCTGCATTCCCAGTTGCATTCAAGGTTTCAGTAGTGACTGCACTTCTCTTCCTCTGTTTTTTTGGTCTTATATTGGACTGGTTATCAATGGGGGTTGGAGGTGCACTTGTGGTTACATCATCATTAGAGCTTGGTTGTGCCCTGTGTACTGTTGGCTGAGCATCCTTGGCTGCCTGCAAGCATAAGCACAATAACAATTAATAGTTTGCCAACTGAAAAACAAAACAATGAGGATATCTAAGTCAAAGTGTATACTTACCCTTCTAGTGGTCCTACTGGCTTGGGATGCACTCCCAGGCAAGGAGGAGTTCCCTCCTACTTCTCCCTTGCAGCTCCTCTTGTTGTGTCCTAATTTCCCACATAACTTGCATTGTTTTGAGATGCCTAGGCCTCTTTTTTTTTTTTCTGTGACTTCTAGGTTCATCAGGCTCCAGTGCCCTCTTCTTCTTAGGCTTGCCAGGAGGTCTCCTCTTGATAGGGGGTTGCACAGATGGCAGTCCACTAGGACCCCACATATTCTGGCCATTGATGGGCTCTATAATGGGTTCATAGCAATCAATGTAGGTAGTCCTTTTGTAGCAAGCATTGACATACTTTTCAGCATCTTCTCTGTTGAAAAATATGCAAGAAATGACATGGCAACATGGTATGCCAACTATGTCCCACTTCCTACAGCTGCATTTCTTCTCTTCCAAGTCCACAATGAAACTCTCAAGCCCATTCTTCACTTCAAACTTCATACGACCAGCCCAACATGCTATCCACTTGCTGCATGCCAACTTCTCCTTGTACAGCCTCTTCCTTATCTTAGGACCCAACTCAGATTCCACATTCATAATCATTTCTCTGTTTGCTTGAAATCTAGTCATCAGATATAGCCTAATACACTCAAGCTGCAAACACATAGAGAGAAAGGGAGAATTAATCATTCATGAATTACATAGGTCTATGGATCATAATGCACATGAAAGGGAGAATTATGCATACCATGGTGATTATAGGTTTGCTCCTGAACTTAACTATCGTGCTGTTGAAGCTTTCACACATGTTGTTCAAGACCGTGTCACTCTGCCCATCACTTTTGAACATGTGCCTAGCCCAGATAGTTGTTGACTGAGATTGCAGCCATTTGAATGCATCTTCATCCACCTCCTTTAGCTCATTCATTGCCCTCTCAAATGCTTGCCAATAGGTAGCCTTGGCTGCTTTCCAAAAAAGGTCTCTAATAATGACACCAGGATGATTTTTCCTCAAATTTTGGTATAAATGTCTGTAGCAGATCCTGTGCTCGTACTGTGGCCAATTGTCAACAAAGGTGTTCACCAACCCCTGCAAAGCACAATCATTTAATTCAGCAAGCAATGAAGCTACCATTAACTACAAATAATTCAACAAGCAATAAAGCTACCATCATACCTTCTGCTGGTCGGATATGAACACCCATTGCTTGTCATCTCCTATGTCAGCAAGCAATAAATTAAGAAACCAGGTCCAACTGTCCTTTGTTTCAGCCTCTACTACTGCATATGCGAATGGGAAGTATTCATCATTGGGATCTCTGCCAACAGCACACATCAGCTGACCACCTGTCTTGGTCTTCAGATGGCATGCATCTAGACCAATGATTGGCCTGCACCCTGCCAAGAAGCCCTTCTTGCAACCTTCAAGGTAGATGTACATTCTTTCAAAATATGGCAGCCCGATTGCCAATCCATGCTCAGTTGCCAAATCACCATCCTCATAAGTATGCACCTTCATCAATATTGTGCTCCCAGGACTGCACCTTCTCAACTCATCACAGTACTCCCATAGTTGGTTGAACTGTGCAGTGTGGGTCCCATCAACAGCATCTTGAGCTCTCTCTCTAGCCCTACTTGCCTTACCTGCACTTATGTCAACCACATACTTCTCATGCATAGCCTCCTGAATATCCTTAAGCTTTATGCCAGGCTGTCTCCTAACCCTCTTCACTGACTTCTTCCCAATGTATGATGATGTTCACTTTGGATTTCTATAGCTTCTGCTGCATGTGTGTTCCATGTTCAGTGTTTTCAATCTAAAACTCTTCTCCCTTGGCACCTTTGCAAGGTAGGTAACAAAATTGCACCTTGGCTGGCATCGGGCTCTCACTCTCACCAAGTCATTTTTTACAAATTTTATACCCCACCCACCATGGACTGCATAATCAGTTATAGCATCTTTAAATTGTTTAGCTGAGATGAACAACATATCCTTTTCAAACCTAAGGTTCTCAGCTTTGGCTACTGGCCTAAAGATTGGATATTTGCTGCTCTTAATAGAATTGTCAACCTCAGCAACAGGGATGTCATCATCACTTGAATCATCACCACCCTCACTGCTTGATGATGATTCATCAAGGCTAAGCAACTTCTCACTCTCATAGTCAGAATTCATGACACCACCACCCATTTGTCCTGCTTCAACCTCAGCATTTTCAGCTTGATTGTCCCAACTATCAGGACTATCTTCACCAATATTCATTGGTTGCACTTCTGGTTCTGGCTCTGCCTCTTCTTCTAAGTCACTCCTCTCATCCTCACTACCCTTACTGCCCTCACTGCCCTCACTACCCTCACTACTCTCCTCAACTTGGTCATCAACAACTGGTGCTTTGCCAGCCCTCCTAGCACAAACTTCCTCATTAACAAATTCAGCATCATCATGGCCTCCAAATTGTGAAAAATCAAGTCTGTACTCTTCATTATCATTTTGAAGCACTCTGTCACTAGCAAAAACCTCTACACCTACACCTTCTACTTCACTACCAAGTACTCCAGCAGCTAAGGGATCAAAATCCTCCATTGGTAACTCAACTGGTTCATGCACTGGATGCTCCACAAAGACATGAATCTCCCCATATCCCTTCACCAAGTCAGTCATGAACATAGCAGCATCATCATCAACCACCTGATGGAAATTTGACCGCTCTGGGTCCACACCAAGCATTTTATACCATAGCTTATCTACTTCAGAGTAGCCAAAATCCCTACATATACTCTCAATCTCTACTTTTGACCACCTATCTGGGTCACAGTTATCCATTATATCAACTGTCCCTCCCACATACGCTTGAGGGTTCCACATGAAATACCCACCATGGTGGACATGCAGAGTAAAAAGCTCATTCATCCTGCATGCAAGTCACGGGAAGAAAACAGAATGAAAATGAAAACAGATATTAATAATACTTTGTTAGGCTAATAAACAAATAAAAAAGCATAGAATACCGACAAAGGGATCACAGGGACCCAGCCACTTCTTGAAAAGCAAGACACAATACAGACAATCAGTGCAAATACCAACACAAAGATTCCATGGTTTATCAAAGGTCAATATAGTGGTCCCTGATAAACAATAGTGACACATAGTACAGACAAACAATGCAATTGCCAACAAAAATACAGTCAGTAATGTGGTCCCTGATAATGTGGTCCCTGATAAACAAAAGTAAAACAAAAGCTATAAAGGGAGACGCAAATAACAAAAGCAACACACAACAGCCAAACAATATTCCACTATCATGGTCAGTATTATGTCCACTACAAAAGCTATAAAGGGAGAGAGGAAGAGAGAGAGTGAAAGTGAGACACAACGAGAGAGAAACAAAGATAGATTGAAATTCCAGAGCAATAACAAAACACAACATCTCAAAATTCCCAAATTCTCAAAACCCAACAACTGCGATTCAAACCCAGAACGATTACCCAGCACTTAAAATGGCATTCATAACATAACTAAAGAGAGAGAGAGTTGGAGAGAAATACAACCTTCTCAATCTGCTCAGCACACACAAACATACTGAAGCTTGCCGATTTGTGGGATTTTTGTGCTTGCCGATTTGTGGGTTCTTTGATCGGTCTTGTGATGAGCAACGGGTAAGGTAAGGTAAGAGATTAGGGATTTTCAGCAAGTTCGTCGTTAGATCTCATCTAACTGATTTGGGGTTTTGTTTGGTTAGGGACCGTCACGTGAGTGGCAAGTGACTAGTAAGGGCGGGAGTAACTAACAGTGGTACTGTAGACATTATTTTATTATTGACTACCAATGCCGTTTGCCACATCAGCAATATCCGTTTATAAAGTAACGGTAGGGACTAAAATGGAACCGTTTTTCTAGAGAGGGACTAAAAGCGGTAAAAAAAAAACTTAGGGACTAAAACGGGAATCGGGTCAAAATGTAGGGACCAAAATGTGTTTTTCGCCAAATAATAATTAACATCGCCAAGGAAATAAAAAGAACCACGCTTCTAACTTGAAGTCCCAAACAACAAATAACCAAAGTCAAACAACCATACAACTTGAGTCATTTGCATATAAAAAATGCTAATTAATCAATAAATGTGTTCTAAAGTTTACAAAAAGTCAAAATCAATAAACATAAGTACACACACCACCCAAATACACTTGATCATATAGTGTAGAGTCACAAGGAATGAGATGTTTATTGTGTTTTATTGGCTTTTATGACCAATTTTAAATTTTGGAGAGGCCGAATATATATATATATATATATATATTTTTTTTTTTTATTTTAAAATTTCATATATATATATATAATATAGTTCTGTTATTGTCCTCAACCCTAGCTACCTCGTGTAAAATCAAGCTTGAAGTATGTCCTTTCCCAACATAGAAATGCGATTGATCCCATAGGAAATGTTGAACCCTACCTTTGATATTTCGGGATCGTGTCCATAACAACCCCTAAGTCAAATATGAAGTATGTGTTGCAATGGCAGAGAGATTTTCATTTCTCCCCCCTCCCCCCCCCCCCCCCCCCAACAAAGTTTCCCCCCCACCCCCCAACAAAGTTTAAAAGGGGAAGAAGGACCTCCAAAAAGGTGTGCACAACTTTTTTCAAATATTGCATTTCTTTATAGACAAAGTTTGGTTACAACTTAACTTAATATCTTTTTATTAAATGTGAATTTTGACAAATCAAACATTTTCTTTTTATATTCTCCATGTTTGCAAAAGTTTCTAAAAATCAAAGATCAATGTTATATTATCAATTAATTTTAAATTTCAAGTTTTTATAATCCAAAATTATTCATTAAAAAAAAAAAAAAAAACAACTTATGGATCGAATAATAAATAACAACGAATTGACACAAAATTTGACATACATGTTAAAAACATGTGTGGGGCCAGAGAGTTTGTAACCCCAGCCCATTTCACGTTAAGGCCCAAGGCCTGCGCCGAGGAGATACATGGCAGAGGACGCACCATGAGAGTCAAGGACGGTCTAAGGAAATGACCGAGGACGAACTCCTGCTCGGCATGCCATAAATGCCCCTAAAAGGAAGAGTGATCATAGTGCGGAACTGCACGATTAAAAGGCTGCCAAAACTGCAATAAAGCATTCTGCACCTGACAGAGCCAAGCTCTTCAACTTTTACAACCATCCCCAACCACTTTGGGTATGGGCTGATGGGACAAGTATCAGCCTTGGAAAAATCGATCCTACACGTGGACGAAGGATAAGAAGTACAGGCTAATATAAAAGGAGGAACAAGCAATCCGGGAGAGAGGCTGGGAAAAATGGCCAAAAACCAGAGCCTCCCAGCCCGCCTCCAGGAGAAAGACTCCTAGAGCGAACACGACTTAATTATGTACGAACACCACGAAAAACTACCGTCTAGTGACCAAGGCCTAGCCTTTCAAACCCACGCTCTATAAATGATATTGTTTGGGCCTTTTTACGTGCGAACCCAATATTATTCTGGGTCGTTACAAATTGTGTCCTCACAACATGCAATCCAATAGACAAAGTTTGGTTACAACTTAACTCAATTTATTAAATGTGAATTTTGACAAATCAAACATTTTCTTTTTATATTCTCTATGTTTGCAAAAGTTTCTAAAAATCAAAGATCAATGTTATATTATCAACTAAATTTTAAATTTCAAGTTTTCATAATCTAAAATTATTCATAAAAAAAAAAAAAAACTTATGGATCAAATAGTAAATAACAACGAATTGATCCAAAATTTGACATGCATGTTAAAACATGCAATCCAATAGCTAGATTTACAAAATATGTAGTAGTGTTAACATTTTAATAGGAGTTGTAGCCATCACAAACTAGTTTATAGCAAAACTTTGCCATTTCCCTTTTTATTGAAAAGTTCTTTACTAACTTACGTACCAAAGAGTCTCCTGTTAGAATCATCCTTGACAAATCTCTAGATTGTTTTTACTTTTTACCTTGTTGGTAGGTAATCAAGGTAAGATTTCACCATCCATCAACAGTATCATCAATTAATATTATTGTTACCATCATTTTGATTAGGTTTATTTTTTTTATATTAACTTATTATGTTTGTACAATGCATAGAATAATAATAATAATTATTATTATTATTATAGTAATGGAA
Organism: Quercus robur; assembly: GCF_932294415.1. Classification (NCBI taxonomy): domain Eukaryota; kingdom Viridiplantae; phylum Streptophyta; class Magnoliopsida; order Fagales; family Fagaceae; genus Quercus; species Quercus robur. Next base: position 2,269,879 of record NC_065540.1, read on the forward strand.
TACTTGCCTATTGACCTTTTTTTTTTTTTTTTTTAGGACAATTTCACTTGCATGGTTTTTTTCCCCGTTTATACTTACATATGAACGTTGAGGATAATAGGCATTTGAGTTGTGGTCTCCAGTTTCAAAAGGGCGCGTCATGGTTTGAAAAAAGTTGTTGACCTTGAAATGAATGAGCAACAATTCTCCTTCACAAAATGGTGAGTCAAATAACAACCGCTACTTATATGGGCTCGAAAGAAGATTCTAGTTATAATTGGTTTGTATGGAAATGGTCACGTCAATATGCCCTTCACTTTCTAGATATAAGCATATATATTATCATTTTCATAGTTTCCATGCATATACATTTGAATCATTTAGAGCCTTTAAAAATTTCCAAGATTATTGACCTACCTCTTGACACTCAAACCCATATCATTTATAATGACGGGTCATAATCAACACATTAATTGCATGCGGATTTTCCAATCTTTTGATGCTATTTTCAACAAATAGTTTTCTTTTTAACTTCTTCCCAAGTTGGCCTGCTGCTAATTTAAAACTATTTTTGTTGCTTCTTAAAGTAAGATTCAAAGAATGCAGCAGAAGAAAAGTGAAAAACAGGACCAAGAAAACTTTTATACTGTAATAATTATATATATTGGCAGTGAAACGAACACATCAAATTAGATAACAATCTTACCTATCAGCATGATCTGATGTACACTAACCAAAGAAATGGGGCACAACGAATTCTGAGACCTGTCAAGTGTCTATGTCAACCAGTAAACATTTTGTGTGCAGTATCCTTGGTCATTAGCCGCGCTTGAGTTGCACTTATGAATAAATCCCCTTCAGAGTTTATGCAGCCAGTTGTTGCCTCCTCCCTGTCAGTTGCCTAGACAGAGGTCACAAAAAACCAATTTCAATCTCATTAGGAAAAACACGTCTCGGCTGTTAGATGCTGATACAATTTATTGGTCATGGACAAATTCATGTACTTCCAGTCAAATATACAATTTCACAGGAAGGATCATTCTAACCAAACGGAGACGTGGTACTTTGAAAAAGATCATATTCCGCAATTTCACAACTCAAAAACTATTGATTCAACACTTTTGATGGCATTTGTCTGTGCAGCTTAATTGGCAAGCATTTTTAAATATTGCTATTACTATCAACCAATGGATTTACAATGTAGGGGCAGCTAGTAAAATTCCAACATATATACTTTCACATAATGTCATGCTTTTCCCAATATCTAGCAGAGGGATTTATAGTGTCAACCATCCAGTATATGAAAACAATGTAGGGGCAGCTAGTAAAATTCCAACATATATACTTATAGTGTCAACCATCCAGTAGATGAAAACAGGATAAGGCCACAAGGGGAAAATGGTTAACCAACATTTTGCTTGTTTGTATATGGCTAAGACGATCAAAATGTGGATCTAACAAAGTAGGCAATTAGAAAAATCCAAAATAAACACAGTTCTAAATTATGTCATGCATCCTCAATTATCTTGTCAAGCAACAAAAAATATTTTGTTTCTCAATGCAGAGGCTAATACCAGAATCCATTAATTAAATAAAAAATACATACGCATACACAAGACACATCAGATAAGTATCAGCTAATGGACCATTCCCTCCATCCTTCCATTCCTTGAAAGCTGAGTTTAAGCCTATCCTAAATGCTAACAAAGCTTGACAATTAAAAATAAAATAAAACACTAACATACCTTTAAATAACACAATTAGAGTCGGTTCCTACCTATCCTGACTAAGACCTCCAATATCCAAAGATTCTCATGTATATGTCTCATGAAAATTCAACTTGTTCATACGAATGATTCACATATAGCCAGCAACATGAAACCATCACAAGGGTTTATGTATGAAATCGACAACTCAAGGTATCTGTCTTCTTTTCTTATGGGAGGGTATGGGAGATTGTTTGGATTACTTTTGGAGCGGAAAATTCCTATGAACACCTTGAAAGTTAATTTCAAAGTTCAATCCAACTGGTCATGAACTATAAGAAATAATGCTTGTAGAAGGGCACTACAGGTCAGGACTCGGGAGTCTTTTCACAGTTCTTGATTAATGAACTACAGTGTAGAGAGGGAAAATTCCCGACCTATTACAAGCTGACACGTCACATTACCAAGTCCACAAAATACAGCCAATTACAAAGCACCACATACTGCTGCTAGGTTTTGCTATCACTATTCAGAAGCCAACAGAAATTTGCCAAGTGTCATGCAAGAACCAATCACGCATCAACGCACGTGTAAGCGATGACTCAAGCAGCCTCGCATGTGTAAGCGATGACTCAAGCAGCCTCGCACGTGTAAGCAATGACTCAAGCAACCTCGCACGTGTAAGCGATGACTTAAGCGGACCAATCAGGCTGTGACATGTGTCACCAATCAAGCTCCGCCACGTGTCGCTCACCTACCCCAAAACTCCTATAAATAGAAGCCTTCCTGAGACATTTAGAAGGAAGAAGATTCAGAGGAAGAAGATTCAGAAGACCAGAATCCAGAAGTGAAAAAGCTCTGTGAAGATCAAGCCTCAAAGCCTTCAAGAACTTCAAGAACTTCAACCCCAAAATCAGAGAACATTCGAAGCAGAATCATCCATATCATCTGCCTAGATCCTAAAGTTCACGGGAATCAAGCCAAAAGTGTCTGAAAACATCAACAAATCACAAATCGTTGAAGCTCAACGGATTCAAGCCTCTAAAGCTCCGAAGAACTTCCACCACAAACCTTCGAAGACGAAGAACGCACGAAGAATATGAAGAACGCGAAGAACAAAGGATATCTAAACAAGCTCATAGCCAGAGATTCATTATAATTCCATTCCAGCAATTTTCGATCCATCCCTCAACTAAATTGAAGGATATTTTGTGTTCAAGTCAAATCCACATTACCACAAATCTAATCAATAAGTTTTGCAAGGAGATCGAATCAGAGGATCACTCTTTTGTAATTCCAGAGAATTGTACCACACAATCATCAATATAAATTCGCATTTGTGAAACTATTTTACTTGTTTGATTTATTTCAAACTAGAAATTTAGTCGCTTACATACAGGTCACACATCTTTATGAGTGAGAGAGCGCACAGCCCTTCTACTCAATTTTGCATCATGTGCAGAAGTCACATACCATCTATTCCATCGCTAGGAGTGTCCTCTTTCCATCGGATAATTCTTCTATAATTCAATTAGATAGGCATCAGGGGCCTCATCATTGAAAATTTTTTGCTTTTCTTATTTTTTCCTCTAATTTTCCTACTTCTAAATGTTGGGTGCTGTATGGCTTCTGGATAGCTAGATTATTAATCTCAATCATTGATACTTGAAGACATATGAAATATTGAAAGAAATTCACTGCTAAATGGAAATGGGAACCAAAAAGAGGATAACAAAAGCTCTTGTGGAATGCTAAAATATAGTCACTCATGTTGAGAGGAAGCCAAAATGTCTTAATTTATATAATCATAATTGTTGTGCTCCTATTCCACATTTAGAAAGGAACATAAAGAGATAGATATCGTAGATCAAAACACAATAGAGACAACAGAAATTGAAAAAAAAAAAAAAAAAAGACAGAAAATCCATAAGTTTGCTTAACCATTTCTACTTTCATATACTAGCAAAAAAATATCTAACCACTGGAAAGCAGAAAATTATTAGCATATAAAGCTCTCTTACTGCAGATAAATTTTTTAAATGAATAAGAAACTGATATTTTAATGCAAAAATGTGTCTTTATGTATGTTACATATAGTAATCTCCCAAGGATTTTTTTAAATTTTTTTTCCTTTTGCCATTTCAATTAAAGAACGCTCAAAGAGCTGAATTCACAACCAAAATCCCGTTGTGTTTGTGTGTTTTACATCTATGTATACAAACTTTACTTAAGCCCTCAGACAATTAAAACCAATCAGTTCTAGATGATTGTGCAGACTTCAGAAATGTACTCAGTTCAAAACTAGAAAGTGGATATACCTTCTCTGTGAGATATTTAAATGCAACTCTCTTTTGTCCTGCTTCATATATATATATATATATATATATATATATATATATATATATATATTGCATTGGGAGTATATCCGATATCACAATATAGATACAAAATCCTTAGAGCTTGTTTGGATGGAATAAGTTTTGAGTGATATCACTCAGTTTTCTGTTTCTATCATCCAAAACAAATGGGTCTCATAAATGGATGTTTGTTTGGCTTGATTTTGGATGATTGTTTCTATCACTAAATTCTCTAATTTTTGAGTGATGGGTTATGGAAGCTGAAAACACATTTTAGGTATTTTCAGTTTCCATAACTCTGTTTTCAATAGCATTTCTGTAATTAAAACTATATGTTGGGTCCTACGGTTAGAGTTAGCCGCAAACGTTTTTTTTTTTTTTTCACTAGGTTTGATGAGTTTGGTTTCTTCATCTTCTTTTTCCTTTCACACTAGGTGGCTTCTTCTTCTTCTTATTTCATTGGGTTCTGGTTTCTGGCTTGCTTCTCTTTTTTTTTTTTTTTTTTTAAATTTTTTTTTTTTATTTATTTATTTATTTTCACGAGGTTCTGTGAGTTTGGGTTTCTTTTTCTTTTCTTTTTTCCCGGGTTTGGTTAGTTTGGGTATTGGGGGTTGAGGAAAAAAAAGAAAAGAAAAAAAAAGCTATATCAAGTTACAGGTATGGTGCCTACAAATAGTTGAAAATTTTGAGTTATGACAAGTTGAGTGATAGTGCCAAACAGGTGGGGTGTGAGAGTTGGGATATTTTAAGTGATGAGTAATGAGTGACGAAAACTGAGTGATGAAAAAAAACTAACCAAACAAGCCCTTAATCACCTAGAGTAGGAAAAAACTTGAAACCTTTTAAACGTTCGATCCAACAAATAATAGAATTTGGTTAATAAAAATAGCACTTGTGATTCCACACTAGCACAAACAGCATAAATGCCCTAGTTTTTGGAAACATTTTTTCAGAAATTAAAAAAATTGTCAATAGTTTTTCAATTCTCAAGAAAATTTTTTCTAAAAATAAAAATTATTGTATGACCTGCACACATTAACAAAATCCTTGCCGTAAAGATGCACTTTTTGTAACCCACCGTCTGTGGTGGAGGATATATTAGCTTTTGATAAGGCTAATTTTCATTGTAATAGACTTGTGAATTCCTAAGTAATGATTAAGCCTGTTTTACCGAAAAAAAAAAAGATGCACTTTCCCATTTCTAACTCGAGGATGCCGCTGTTTGGTCCCATCAAAAAAACAATGGTGAATGGTCACTCGAATGCATCTGTCGCCAATATGAGAAGGGTCTGCTCCAATGAGCATTGTCTTGTCATGTTGACAAAAGTGATACCTGAAGCCAATGTTTGAAGACATTAACTATTATTCTTTATTTTTCAATGAGAGAAATTTCTTGAAACAAGGAACTTTGATCTCACCTAGAAACAGTAATATTTGTGCTTTCCCTAGTGATATTTATCAGTCCATCATCATAGTCACGAAGGGTGCAGCGGTTTATCCATAGTGGGAGTCGAACCCACGACCCTTTGATTCGAAGACAAACGCGCTAATCCACTGCACTGTGCGGTCCTTTGTGAACGAGTTATGCCTCTTATTTGTGTTGTCTTTTTTCACCTTAACAAGCACCGAACCGGTGCTTGTTGTAGTGACAAGAAATTCTTGTGTCAGTTTGCTCCTTGTTTAATTTTTACATGTCTACGAATAATAGTTTTGTATATTTGATTTCTTTTTTAAACATCAGGATTGCATTAAAGGTTCCAGACAAACTATTTTAGTACATATCATTGAAATTAGAGTTTAGAATCTCTCAAATGTCAACACACAACTATCATTCAATTATTCAAATGTATATATCAAATATAAAAGGCTGTACCAACCTCGCGTATTTGATATGTCCGTTTGTTTTTACATGCTGTGAAAAGAATGATTTGGCAATTTAATAGTAGGAAGTGAGGAGATATCAACTTTAACTCTTCTAATAAAGAACAATAGACCATATCACGGAGTTAAAAAAATTCTAAACAAATATTATCTGTGGGGTCAAAGAATTTGACAATCCCAGCCTACTTTATACTAAGCCCAAGACCCACGCCGAGGAGGGAGAAATGGCCGAGGACGAATAAAGAAAGCCCAAATAGCCTAGAAACGTTGCCAAGGACAATCCTACTCTCGGCATCCCAAATCCCAGGAGGAAAGAACAACACGTCAGCAAAGGCAGCCTCCCAGAGCGTCCCCAGGAGAAGGACAAGTACAATAAGATATCCATGGGTGTATGGTGTAGGAATAATTCAAGGAGAAACTGTCACCTCCGCATCGAATGCACCCAACTAACGTTTTGGCCGCATTAATAAGGAAATGACCCCTGAACAATGCGGCCTTGATTGCCGCAACTCACAGAGGGTTTGGGAAGGTGGTTGATGGGACGAGCACTCGAGTAATGACCTGCATGATCAACAGGTGGAGGGTCAAGATCGACTGGAAAGAAGTATATAATGTGAGAGACTCTCCAAGAATGGGGGATCACAGAAGAAATAGTAGGAGGAAAGAACAAAGAAAGCCCAAATAGCCTAGAAACATTACCAAGGACGATCTTGCTCACGGCATCCCAAAGCCCAGGAGAAAAGAACAGCATGCTGGCAAAGGCAGCCTCCCAAAGCGCCCCCAGGAGAAGGACAAGTACAATAGGATACCCATGGGTGTATGGTGTAGGAACAATTCAAGGAGAAACTGTCACCTCCACATTGAATGCACCCAACTAACGTTCTGGCCGCATTAATGAGGAAATGACCCTTGAACAGTGCGGCCTTGGTTGCCGCAACTCACAAAGGGTTTGGGAAGGTGGCTGATGGGACGAGCACTCAAGTAATGACCTGCATGATCAACAAGTGGAGGGTTAAGATCGACTGGAAAGAAGTATATAATGTGAGAGACCCTCCAAGAATGGGGGATCACAGAAGAAAGAGCAGGAGGAGAGAAAAAGGAGAGGACGGTAGCAGTCTGCATGATCTTGGAAACCTTGGTAACCTAGTACTGAAGGAAGAAGAAGAATACTAAATTCCTCGAACGAAACGCCCGAGGACAAAATTTCATGCTTTAACCCATATCCTTGTTACTCAACTCATACATAACTGTGTCTAGTAATTGTAATTTGGACTAAGACCTAGTTCTTAAACTCATTATCTACAAATTTATTGTATTGGGCTAGTTGGGCTTAAGACCTTTCATCCAATAATAGAAGTACTCGAACCCAGTCCCTACATTATCAAATGAGCAAAATACATTTGAAGCCTAGGCTTTTCAAAGTCTTATTTAATTTTTCTTTTACAAATATTTTTTGTTAGGAGGTTGACAAAAATTGGAATTAACTGAACTGTAATTTAGTTTTTTAGATAACTTAAATTCACTTTATTTTCATAGTGAATTTATCTGCAGTTTTGAAGGCCTTATTTTTTTAAGGTATAATGATACTTTAATCTAACTTATTTTTTAAGTAAACTATTTAAGATAAGTGTAAGGACTCAATTTGTAACAACCCCAAGATGGTATTGGGTTCGTACGTTAAAGGCCCAAACAATATAATTTGTAGAGCATGGGCTTGAAAGGCTGGGCTTTGGTCACCGAACCGCGGTTAGTTGTGGTACTCATGGCGGTCACGTAGAGACGAGCTAAGGTTGTCCATGGATCTTGTCCATGAAGCTTAATGTTTCTATCCTTCCTTTTCCTATTTTGGGTCCCTCCTTTCCGGCCTCCTCTTTTGGCGCATAAACCTTCACATTATATAACCCTTCTCAGTTGATCCTGACCCTCCATCTGTTGATCAGGTAGGTACCTACTCGAGTACCTGTCCCATCAACCGCTTCTCTCTACTTTCTGTTAGTTGCAATAACCGAAACCACACTGTTCAGGAGTCTTTTCCCATTAATACGGCTAGGACGTTTGTGGGCGCATTCAATGCGGAGGTGACGTCTTTTCCTTGAACCACTCCCACTCCGTACCCCCATGTGAGTCCCATTCTACTCGTCTTTTCTTCTGAGGGCGCTTTGGAGGCTGCCTTTGACGATATGTCGCTCTTCCTTTTGAAGTCTTGGGATGTAGAGGACAGGATCATCCTCGGCTGCATCTATAGGCTATTTGGTCTTTCACTACTTGTCCTCGGAAACTACTCTTCTCGGCACGGGCCCTGGGTCCTAATGGAAAGTGGGCTGCGTCGTAAGTTCTCTGGCCCCACAATAAGTATAAATTATTTTATTTTTTAAATTCATGGAAAATTAATGGCAACAAAAAATTCTTAACAACTTTTATTTTTACTATAACCATTTTAACCTTTCGTATTCTGACAATTATGGCATGTTTGGTAAACTATAATAGATACTATAATCATGACCGACCCTACCCTTAGGCGAATTAGGCAATTGCCTAAAGCCTCCAAGTGGAAGGGGGTCCCAAAATTTTAGAAAAGAAGGGGTAGTAGGGGCAAAAAAAAAATATATATATATATATATATATAAATATATATATATATATATATATATATATATATATATATATATATATATATATATATAGTTTCAGATGAATTAGAAATATCCGACACATCCTTTTAACCAAAAAACAAAAATTTTGGTAGATCCGGTTAAACATTGGTTCTAAACAAAATTATTGTCCAACAATAACATTATTATCCTCTAGACAAACCAAAAATCAAAAAGATAAATTACAAATCCAGTCTAAGAGATTAACCACAAAACAATCACAAATCAAAACAAATAAAACAACTCAAATCCCTAAAATTTTTAGTTTTACCATTCCCTCTACTTCTTTCTCTTTGCTCTCTACCTCTCTCAAGCTTCCTCCACCTCTCTCAACTGCTCAAGCAAGCTGCAAGCTTTCTCCGCCTCTCTGACTCTCATTCCTTCTCTAAATCTCTGTTTCTCTGCTCTCCGGAGTCTCTGCCTCTCTCAACAGCTCTAGGGCTTTGAGTTTTCTGATATGGTGCAGTGCGTATCAAGTATAATATTTGCTTGGTTGGCTTTCAGTTCAGCCTTTCTCTTCATTTTTTTTGTCCAATGGGCCTGCCTTCTGCCTGGACGTTTCACTTTGTTTGGGCCTTCAATTTTTTTTTTTTTTTTTTTTTTTTATAAATAAAGCCTACGTTTTTTTTTTTTTTTTTTTTTTTTTTTTTTTTTTTTTTTTCGGGGGGGGGGGGGGGGGGTGTGGTTATAGATAATAGATACAGTTTGTTTAGGTGTTTTTTTTGGTGGGTCTTATCAATAAGTCTTGTGTTATGGTTGTGCTTAAATTTTTGTTATGCTTGTGCTTAATTTTTTTTTTTAATTTTAATTTTGTGTTTATATATATATATATATATATATATATATATATATATATATATTTTAGTTAGTGGTAATATATTGAATAATGTTTTATTTATGCAGGTTGAGATTGCTAAAAACTTGTTATTTTTCGGTGAAACTACAATAATAATTTTTATATAAATCAGGTTCTATTTTTCATTTGCTCTACACTTGAAAGTTATTTTTTATTTTAGTCTTTATAAATATATTGTTTGATTAGGAATGTCTACTAAAAAATATGCATCTAGATATGAAAAACTTAAAAAAAGAAAAAAAGAAGAAAAATTAATTGAGTCTCAAAAAGGATCAATATATAAATTTGTTATTAGTAATAAACAAAATATAACACAAAATTTAGATGAAAATATCACAAATGAGCAAGAAATTCACCAAAAAGAGTTAGAAGATAATGAAATGATACAATTGCAAGATAACAATGATACAATTGCAAGATAATGAAATGATACAATTGAAAAGGAGATGTTAGAAAAACTTGAATACAAATATTTGATTAGTCAATTTGCATCTCAAAAGGCAAGAAAAATAGATTTTAAATGAAATATATTATAATATAAAAATATTAAATTAATATTAAATTAATTAATATATAAGTATAAAAAAAGGCCCCATTTTTATTTCTCACCTAAGGCCCCAAAATGTCTAGGGCCGGCCCTGACTGTAATGTAATAGATATTCCTATGGTATAACTATTTGATTGTTTGGTTATGTTTTTATTACAATGAATAGTTATTCTTTATGAAAAACTATTCTTCAAAATGAGGAATAACTATTCCTTATCAAAAGAACTGAATATTTATTCCTTCACATTATGTAATAACTTTTTAGAAAAATTTCCTAAAAAGCCATTAGTTGCCACATCTTCAAAAGGAAAGAAAATAAAATTTTCTTATTGTTAATTATTAGCTCTATTTTGAATACCCTAAGATAGGTGTATTTTAGGAAATTTGACTTTAAAATGATTTAATTGCACATTCTTTTTAGACTCTACTAAATTGTGAATACATATTCAGGATTCTATTCCTAAATGGTCACTAAACTAATGAATAGTAATACTTATTACATTCCAACTTAATGTATTTCTTGTAATACTTATTCCTATTCTCATGTAATAATCATTACAGTGTACCAAACGTGCTCTTAGATTTTCTTTTATGAATTCACAGTTCAAATTTGTGATCTCTTTTAACATCATAACCTTTTTAACAGTTGCTAAATCGTCACCAATAATTATGTTTCTTTGAATTTCTGGTGGTAGCAAATGATTTTTTTGTTGGGAAAATGTTTGGTTCCAAACTGGTTTAGAATTATCTTTCCTCAATCCTTTATATGGTGATTGAAGAGACCACTCACGTATAATTTTAGTCACATTAATTTTATATAAGTCATGTGACTTATTTAAATAATACACATGAATAATCTTATAAATCACCACGTAATAGGTTAAAAAAGATAGCTCCAAACCAATTTGGAGCAAACTTTTGTTTTTTTCATGTCTCCTAAAAATGTCAATTTCATCAAGTCCAGCCCCTATGTGATTGTAAAATTACTCAATCCTACAATAGTAGTTCTTATTCTCAAATGAGTGTGGATCCCACCATGGGTCCCACACAAGAGCATACACTTGTTGTGAAAGGAGAGAGAGCTCTTACTTTAGAACTGAACAATTTCTCCTATGTGATTCTTTCTTGGGCATTCTTTGGCTCCAAAAAGTAAGTTGACAAAAATGTTTTAAAACTTAAAAATGAACCCGTATAATTGATGTTAAAGTAAATGAGAAAGACCATTCATTACTAGTTTTGCAAATTTTGATCAAATATTAAAATAGAAAATGTATACATTTTTTTTTCTATTTTAACTGCCCACTCTTCAAATACACCACATATCTCTCATCATTGTTAAAAATCTCAGGCTTTTCATTTTGTAGTATATCTTATTAAAGCCATTTGATAAATTTCTTTTTTCTTCCCCACACTCCCCAATGCCCAACAACATCATCTCACATATAGGCAAGCAAACCTACACTCAAACCTAGACCTAAACCCAATAGTAGACTCAACCCAACAATGAATCCACCACCAACCAAAGTAACGATTGGGCCTTCCCAAACCTCATTTACCCTAAAAGTTTCTTATGTCCTAGAAGCCGTCACCTCATGAAACCACTAACCCAAATTCCTTTCAAATTGCTGTCATCATCACCACCAAAACCTAAACCTAAACCCTAAAACTGAAATCCATCAAATAAAAAATATCCAACATCTTGTCTTCCAAGCCATGTTGAGAATGGTAGTGAGGTCACTTTCATGCAATGTGCAAGGTTGAAATTCTCTCAAGCATCTATGTAATGCTAGTCTATTCCTCTCCCTTTGATTGACCTTTACCTATGTCACGCCCCAAACCCAGAAGGGTCCAAAGCGTGAGAGAAGAACCATTAAGAGCGAGTACGTAGGAGATTTTTTTTTTTTAGTTTTTCCTCAACACATGCTAAGGATAAATAACCATACTAAAATCTCCATATTACAAGTTAGAGCTCTATAACACATTTACAAACAATAACTCAAATCATGTGTCTCCAAATAATACATGAATATATTTCAAAACTCCAAATGGATAACACAAAATCACAATCCCTTCTAGAATACACAACATCAATATTGGAGTTAGGCCTACAATGCCTAAAACTAACAAACCTCAAGTATCCAACCTCCAATAGATATAGCTATGGCCTCGAATAATTTAGTAAACTGAGCACCAACAATTTATGGCACAAATCTCCCACTTAGCACAGTACTCTAGTCACCACCAATAACTAAGCTTCGTGCCCAACGTATAGCTAATTTATCTGTAAAATTGTTAGAGAGTGGGATGAGCTAAAGCCTAGTAAGTAGCATAATTAATGGGGGTGGGGGAAATGCAAGTTTCATGATTATAAACAATTTGCAAAACATGTTTTAGTTTGGGAAATTGCTAACTGAATACTGCAAGATCATTTTTTGTAATAATGTAACAAGAATGATTAAATGATGAAACACAAAGTTTCTCAAAATAATACCAGGAAACTATATATTATAATCTGTGAGCACTAACAATATAATTTCCAAAGCCATAAAATCTAACATACGGTAATTTCATCACAAATCTACCATACTACCACATAGACCGATTAGGGGATCCACCCATTCACAACTGGCATGATATTGTCCTCTCTGGCATGCAGACTCTTGGCCCCATGGACAGCAACCTCACTCATACCCTCAAGGTTTTTCTCTCCCTCCATGGGCAGTAGAGAGAGCGCGTCAAATAGGACCTCTCTTGCATGTGGTCTCTTGGCTCCATGGGCAGCAGCCTCACCCACACACAATCAAGGAACCTCTTCCCTCCATGGGCAGTAGGGAAGAACGCGTCATCCAAAGTGAAAGGGCACTAACCTGGATTTGATTCCATTGTCACAAAGACTACGGAAACCAAATCGGGTGATCACGGGGAAATCACACATGGCACGGTGTCAAAACCATATAAAGCTCACAAGTATACATACCCTTTCAAAAACATAGTTTATAACTAGGTAGTTTCAAAAAAACCTTAAATAATCTAACTACAACAAAGTTTGTAAGGTTTTCAACTTCATTCTTTTCTATTTTCTATCAATTTCCCAAATAATACAAGACAAGATAAGCATCTTTAAATTTTCTAATATACCATAAAATCTATGATTTCCTTATCAAAGATTAAATAAAACATGCTTATATTTTCCATGTTCACAATTCATGCATTCCCCAAATGCGATACCAAATATGATGCATTTTTGTATATATATGTGTGTGTATATATATATATATATATATATATTAAGGTTACGACACAATAGTTTTTAGGAAAATATAGTTTCCATAGGTAGTTTCCAAAAGCGTGTCTAACCCAAAAACAACCTTTATGCAATATGTTTATTTTTCAAAAATCCCATTAAAAAGCTACTTACCTTGGAAGGCCAACCAATTTTACCTCAACTGGGCACCACAAAATCAACTAATCCAGTCACTAGGTCCATCACCAAGAATATCAGAACCTAGAAACACAATGATCAAACCTATCAATAACAAGGTCTTTCACAAAGTACCATCACACTTATCTCCATAAATCGTAACAATACCCTAAAATCAAACCAAAGGCCCTAAATTCTAGCTTGCCCGTCCTAAGACAAGTACCCTTCCCAAGCAGGAACCAAACAAGCATCCAAGGAACTCATAGTGCTGACACAACCAAAACATTTTAAATTCACTACCACAAAAAAAGTGCATCATAAGATAATATAACATACTCATGAATCTCTTTGAGTACTAAATAATATATTTAAGCCAAGATAAGATCAACCGAGGTTTGGGATTAATTCCACAATTTCTCAGCGTTTTAGTCTTGCTTTCAGATTCAGTACATAACAGGGCAGCCATTTGTAAAAATTGTTTGGTCAATGAAGAGTTATCCGATTAATTCAAAACTTTAAGGGAACATTCCCCTATATGTATAAAATGTACCACATAAAATTCAGCCCAAAACAATTTTTCTGTAATTTATTAAAAATCATGCATTGCGGCTGACTCAAATCTGTCATGACAGCTTTATAGTTGTAAGACTAGCCCAAATTATTTGAGAATTTACTCACATTAAAACCACCAGATTTAAAGCATATTGAAAACAAGAAATCAAACCCAAAAATCTCATATAAAAAACTTATCAAACACTTGGTATGCAAAAGCACATGCTCATACTTAACTTGCATAAATTCGTAGTTATCACTCCACTCAGACCCACATTTGCCAAAGTCATCTAAAATGCAAAGAACACACTTCCAAAAATCAACCCAAACTCCCACAAAATCAACCCACACAATTTGCTGAAGGAAACCCAAGTTGTTAACCATGAAGAAACCCCAAATGATCATCATTTGTAAAAGCCCTTAACCAATTAACAAATAAATCCACCAAATCAAAAACCCATGTACTCAATCACATGTATACCACTCATGTAGCTTAGATTAGAAAGAAATCTTAGAAAAACTTGAAAAGCTACCAAACAATTAAGAGTTTTACCTTTAAAGCTTTGAGAGAATGGAGCGTATGGGGTTGCTAATGGGGTTCTCCAGTGAAATCTGTCAAAAGTGGTGGTGGATGACTGGTTTACCGGTGAGGGAGTAAGAGAAATAGAGGGAGCTAGAGTGTTTATGTGTGTGGGCTTCGGTGGCTAAGTGAGATAGGAAAATAGAGAAATAGAGAGAAGGGGCAGTCGGTCAAGAGGGAGAGAGATATCAACATGAAGATGAGGAAGAAAAGGGGGGCTGACTTAAATTGAAAGGCTTAATTACCAATTTGCCCCAAAATATCTTGTGAGTAAATTACCAATCTGCCCCTCAAGCTTCCTCCAAATTACACTTAACAACTGGGGCGCTACAACCTACCCTCGATATTTTGTTATAGATTTCATCTAACTTGTGCACAAATCAATTCGTATAATGACTCAAATAAGCCGTGGTGAGTTGAACTCAGTTCTCTCAATACTTACTTTAAGCTCTTCTCAATGACCCAAGATTCTGTATTGGATTTGGACCAAGAAACTGTCCCAAAAAGATCTCACAACAATATACCTCAAATTTAACTAATAAAAATACAATTAACCTTTATAAATGAATAAAATAATTTAAAATATATATTTCTATACAGTCTCATCAATTACCAATACCATATAAGGGGCAAAAAAACAAATTCTTGCTAATTGATATTAAAAAAAAGAAAAAGAAAAAAGATATGATTTTCTTTTCCACCTTGTCCACCTCCATGATATCACAATCCTTTTGAACTAGACATTGGTCCCAGTCTCTACTTCCATTCCAGCTAGCCAAATGTGGCATACTATTGGACGTCTCGTTGCCATTAGAAATGAGCAACTTCAACGTAGGACGAGTCGCTGTGAGCTTTTAATGGCAATTAACTTGCCGATAGCTCCTTTGATTGTCGGGGAACTCGAACTTCTGTCATGAATTAAAATGTTGAATTTGCAAATTTAAAGCTGTAAAATGTCTCTGTCTTTTAGCATTTTTCATTAGGACTGCCAAAAGGAAATAACAAGTTATACATTAATTTGGTCGGTGTTGAAGGTTCATTGTCTTGAATTACTTGTACAAGCTTCTTAAATTCGATTAAATTTAAATCACCATCAGTTTTGAAATATGTGTCACATAAATAAATACATGTATGGACCAATTTTGATTTTACGTGTACGAATTCATGACGGGTTTGCATCCTTATGAAAATCATGAAGGTCCTCGGAATTCAAAAAGCGAAATTGCATGAGTAGAAAATGTTACATCCATAGTTTCACTTTCATACATAGTTCATAGATTTATTTATTAGGTATATAATCTATTTGTAAGGTATGTAGAGTAAAGTCATACATTGGATATTAATGGGAAGAGTGAAAGATTAATATAATATGGTTGAGGTCAGGGACGGAACCAGGATTCGGAAATTGGTATAGACCAAACTAAACATAAGCTTGTTCAATTGCATTGTGTTAATTAACATCATAATATATTCGTGGTAATTCTAGGTTATTCTATAATGAACTATTACCAATTTTATATATGGTGATTTTTCAAAAATTTATTTGATGGATTTTAGAAATTGGGACATCAAACTAGATGTTGACAATACTGCATTTTCAATATGAGCTTCTAAATTATTTTGAATATTTCTTAATATCCTACATCTACCTAACCATTTAAATAATATTTTGACATAAGATTGACAAATTTCTCTCATTTCTTAAAAAGTAACATTACCAAACAATTTATTACAGCAAGCTCATTATATAATTTTTTTAATAAAAAAAATAAACACTATTATTACAGCAAGCACAGCTAAAAACTTTTTAAAAAGTAACTTAAAAAATATAACAATAAGCACTTCACAGTTCACACCATGTGAAATGAAAATCATACATTTGATAATGCCAAATTTGTGCTTTACTTTTGTTGTCAATATTAGTTTGTCTACAGGTAATTCATGTTATTTTTGAGGCAATTGGGTTTCTTTGTCTACAGGTAATTCATATTAGTTTTTGGGCAATTGGGTTTCTTTGGACCAAATTTGTGCTTTATTATTATTATTATTTTTTTTTTTATTATTTTTGTTATTATCCAAAGGGTATTGTAATTATTTTTCAGGCAACTAGGCAAAAGGGATAGCATAGAACATATACTTTTGGATTTCATAGGCCAATTTATAATTATTTTGGAGGGAGGGGGCCAAGATTGCATATTTTGGGGCAAATTGAAAATCTTCTTTGTGTACACACATACTAAGAATTTTTTTTTCAAAATTTGGGGGTGGGGGGGGGGGGGGTGGGGGCTAGGTCCGTCTTTGGTTGAGGTCATATTCTTAGGCTTTGATTTTTTTAATTAAATGTGTTTCTATATGTTATATTAACTATTCAAGGAGTCTCTCCAAGTTGTTCAATCCAAAAGTGGCAAGGTTATCAAGATTCCTTTCGTAGTTGAAGTGCAGGACGAGATACATGTACTTAGAACCGTTTCACAAATGGAATGATGTGCAGCAAAGGTGGCAAGGTTATCAAAAATCAAAATCCCTTTCGTAGTTGGAGTGGGGATCAACTAGGTACGTATACGTGCATGTATACTTGGAGCTTTTTCGCAAATGGAGCGAAGATGATATATCGCACAAGATAAGCCCATAAAACCTATACAAACAATTCTGGAAAAAAAAATGTTCAACGAAGGAGTATTGTCAATAGTGCTAGACAATAGTGAGGTGCAAGGTTTCCATGGAGTGAGTAGGACTTGTTCATAACCCATATAAAGGTCTTGAAACCCAATAAGTGGCAGAGGCTCACATGTAAAAGGGATATTGTTGACTATACACGTGTATGTAAAATCTCACTTTGGACACTAATGAGAAAATTGAGCGATTAAAATAACATAGTTGAGTTCATATCCAATGGACTTAAACCTTTTGGGTTAAATGTGTCTCTATATATTATATTAACTACTCAAAAAGTCTCTTTTAAAGTGTTCTATTTATAAAACTTTTTGTTGCTAATTATTTATTTGTTGAAAGTTTATTAAAGTATCAATTAAATCTAGAAAAATAAAATAAAACTTTTAAAAATTATAAATATGCAAATAAACTAAAAGCATAAAAGTAAAAATAGTTGATGTCAAAAGAGGCACTAATCGATCACGGATGATAAATGCCGTTGCAACTTGCATGCATGTTATAATAGTTAGTAATATAATTAATATTTGAATTTCGAAATGTCGCTGTGAATCTCTCTTTCTTTACGCTGTCCAGTTATTCTATACTTCTAAATGAAGTTATGGTCCGAATTCAGCTATACGTCGTTGGCAATGTATACCTTCTTTTTTTTTTTTTTTTCTGTGGTGTTTAAGCCCTGAAAAGTGAATTAGGACCTTTCAAATTTCGATAGACTGACCTACCTAATTAAGAAATAATAAAACTCCCACTTTTTTTTTTCCTTTCTTTTGATGAATTTCAGCCACTACCACAATTTTTTTTCCTGGTTTTTGATTAATAGTGAACAATAAAGCCCTAGCACGTTTTCGAAAGAACTTGGTTTTATTCATGACTGGATTATTATTATGTAGATATGTTTAACCAAAAATTTAGGCAACTTTCTTTTGCCAATTGGTTATTCGGTTGACAATTTAACTAACCTCATATATTTTTTGTTCTGGCCTTGAAATGACAGTTTTGCATTCACACACCATATTGTTTGGTGATGTGTTGCTATCCTTTGAGAAAGAAAATACTTTTTGAAGAATTGTGGCTCTTGTCTACATCAACTCGATACAATTTGAGGTCTAAGAGCATTTTCATAAGCTCTCTCATAAAAAATGTCATTTTGACACATCAAAAACCTACTTTATCATTTTAACACATCGTTTTACAATATCTCATTTATCAGATATTTTATTCTTCCCTTATATATATTAAAATAATATTTACACCACATTAAAATAATATATTAAACTCCTCCAACAACAACAACAACAACTCCTCCACCACTGCTGCAACAACACCGACAGCCACCACCGGCACAAACCCACGTCCACCTACATCACCTTAAAAAAAAAAAAAAAAAAAAATCCACAACCCAAAAAATAACCACCACAACTACCCAATAATCACCACCACAACCATCAAATTGCCGCCACAACCACAATACCACTGCCACAACTAACCCACAACCCACCACATTCACAAACCTCAAAACCCATCCCAAATCAAACAAACCCACAGCTCAGGCGACGAGATCTGCTTCAGGCGGGAGACGTCAGCAATGAGATCGACTTCAGGCAACTTCAGGCGAGATCGGTTTCAGCGGCTTGAGGTGGCTTTAGGCAAGATCAGCTTCAGGCGACTTGAGGATGAAAGAGGAAGAGAATGAGAGTGAAGAGGGAGCTGTGGAGGACGACTATGGCTCCGGTGAGATCGGCAACTTCGACGAGATCGGCAAGAGAGAAGAACTCAAATGCAAAGAGAAAAGATGAGAGAGAGAGAGAGAGAGAGAGAGAGAGAGAGAGAGCCGGAGTGAATATATGAGAGAGAACCTGATGAATAAAAAAATAATAAAAAATTTTGGCATTGCTATGCATACCGTCTCATATTTGAGACGGTACTGTAGCATGTTTCAAATTTTTGAAACATTTAGAACAGCTGATGAGGCTTGAATTGTGGTGTTTGGTGTGTCAAATGCCAAATATTTGGCATTTGACACACCTGATGAGAATGCTCTAAGACCATACCTTTAAGTTAAGTATTTTTTATATTTAAATATGTATAAAATGATATTTATTTAACTTGCTATATTATAATTTTTTTTTAAATGCAAGATTATATATTAATTAAAATTTTGTGTTTAGATTATAAATTTTAAATTATCAATGTGGGTCATGAACAATCTCTGCCTCACGTGTGAGATTTTGTGTCATATATATCTAACCATCTCTGTCTCACATGTGAGTCTTTGCCTCTTTGTGGGTCACAAATAAGTCCTACTAATTTCCCTTTGCCTTATGAGTTTTTTTCTTCACTAACACTCACATGTGAGTCTTTGTCTCATATATACCCAACAATCTTTGTCTCACATGTGAGTCTTTACCTCTTTGTGGGCCACGAACAAGTCCTACTAATTTTCCCTTTGCCTTCTGAGTTTTTTCCTTCACTAATGTTGTAATGCCCCAAAATCATAAATAATAAAAGTCTATTCAATCTAAATATTCCATAAAAATATTAAATAAAAGCAACCAACAACCTAAAATCTCGTCACGAATGTCAGTGCTCTAATCCACCAAAGATAAAACATCCTCAAAATAATTCTCCTGTACAATGTTTAATACCATAAAAATAATAATAAAATCCTCAGTTCCACAAAATAGTTCGTAACTGTTGTCTTCCAAGAATCTCTACTCCAATAATCCCTCTAATGTATCTGTAAGGGGAAATAAAAAGGGGGGGGGGGGGTGAGATAACTCAATAAGTGGAATTCACTAACATTAGGGTGTGAGAACAAACTTTTTAAATAAATAATTCTTACAACAAATTCATAACTTGTAACTCATCAACATTTTATCATCAAATATTTTATATAAAAATAATATCTTTATATTGTGAGCCATCATATAATATATATATATATATATATATATATATCAATACCATCATATAAACAATTTCCTAGGCTTTTCTTGTAATCAACATTTACGCCCTGTTGACAGGATTATGTTGTCCTCTTTTTGGAACTGGAACCTCTTTTTCATCCCTTTTCTTAAGGGTGGCTCCTTTGGAACCTAAAGATGCACTCCTATGCTAAGGAGCTTCCTTTTTGGATCCTCCATAGTATACTCCCTTGCTAAGGAGCTATCAAATGTGCACTGTCCCCTTTTCTGAGACCATCCCTTGCTAAGGACTAGCTGTAGTATGACTATCCCTTACTAAGGACTAAATACAATACTGAGCTTTTAATCACGACTTGTCATAAGTTTTCAAAACATATTCAATATGCTCACAAAAATAATCCATTCATAATTCTCAAAAATATAAAAATATATTCCCACATACAAGTTTAAATAAATTTAAGTTGTTCCACAAGTTTTTCATAAAACGAATAGTCAATGTGCACATCAAACATTTATAAAATGTCAATTTATATATAGAATATCAACATATTTCTTTGATATAAAATAGTTTAATAATCAACACTGTTTTGGAAAAACCCCTAAAATTAGTAAACACCACTTACCCCTTAGTTGCAAAAATATGAAACCAACCTCCCTTGAATCACAACAAATCAGTAGAATTAGAACCTAGCAACACCAAAGATAGGTCCATCAATACACAAGTTCCCACATAAAATCAGTTTTCACACTTAAATAGTTTAACCTATCATCATTAAGGCCTACGAAGGTTTCTAGTTTCATTGAAATACATTTCAGCTTTGTCAATGGGCTTGGCTATTGAATTCGTGGCTATCACTACTTGGGATTATAGTTATTAAATTGATAAATAGGAACGTTGAAATGTCTTGTTTGATGCCTGAACTTGTCAATCAAGTTTCCAAAACTTTCACAACTATTCTAATTTTAGTGTTTACCTATATCTGCCACCATAAACCACTTGATGCCACAAAACATAAGATATTGCTAATCAATTTTCTGAACAATGGCAGTGCGTGGATGGCAAATTGGTTAACTTAAATAATATATAATTTCTTATTCCTACGTTGTAGGGGCTAACAAGATATTCTAGGCTTGAAAGCATTGTTGCCTTCTACAATAATTTAGAGATGAATACATGTCATTAGAAGGATAATAATAAGATAAATATCAACCATAAAGCAACCTTTTCCCTTTCACATGGTGACAAACTTGAATTTATAAGGTCCAAGCCTATTAATCTATTAGGTACAATTTCAAAGCCTGTGGAGTACCCTTTCCTAACAAACAGCCATACTGACCATTCCTAATCTAATATAATAACAATTATAGGAGCCCTTTTTCTATTAATAGAATGATAGTCTAGGTTCATGACAATTGCTAGCTATTGAATATTCAAACTTCTTAAATTTAGAGCATGAGAAAATCATACTTTCTCAAAAAAAAAAAAAAAAAGGTTTCCACGCACAACTGCATAGAAGAAAAGAAAACCTTAATCGTGTGTTGCAGCTGAAACAAAAGGAACCTTCTTATGTACATACACGTGTAACTTAAGAGGTAAAAGGCTAGGGTTTTTAAAAGCTTATCAAGATCCATATATTTACTTATGCCACCTCACTTGGGCTTCATATACCATAGTATTTATCTTATTTTTAATATCTTAGGCCCAAATCAATTAAATCCATTTAATTGTAGGCCTCCTTTTTAATTCACGTATAAGAATTAAATTGGCATCAAAATTATGGATTGTTACAAATGCATCATCCACGGGCTTCTTATACGCCATTCATAAGAATCCCGTGTCAACCTAGCACGCTCATCCATGCATGGAAATCCAATCCACACTTCCATGTTCTCGTGCTACACCGTGATATAGCACTAATGACAATACTAATTTGTTGGGTCTTTTTCCAAGATCGTTTGGGTGAGCCTTTTAGGCTTGCTTTGTCCTTGTTCCAACTTGGAAATTTACCTTGAGCACCTCATCACCTTGCCACACCACTTGTTAGGGAGTTAAGTCAATTAACACATTGGAGGAGATTCCAATTGAAATGTTAACACTTAACATAACATCTAAAGACACCACTTAATCCAAAAAATTAAATTTATGAGTTTGAGCTCTTAAATTAACCACTCCCTCTTGTCATTTTTATTCAATTTGAGATTTCACTCACACGTGTATTTCCAACAATATGAGATATAATATATATAATAAATCATGTTAAAAGATATACTTTAAGTATAAATTATACGTGTGTAAGTGTTTATTTTATGGATTAAAAATTTATTGATATATTTATCTTGATCACCTTAATTTATTATTATTATTATTATTATTTTTTACTCTAGGCTAATCCACTTAATCCTATTATGAAATAATCAATCTGTAGTTGGTTTTTATAAATTCTAATATTGAAAATTTTCTTTCTACCTAAACAATTGTCAAAGCATTGTCAGGAAAATTCTATAAGTGATACATACAAGAAGAAAACAAACTAATTTTGATTTATAATCAAGAATTGTTAAAATACATATTTGAATATCTTTGCAATTAATTTCATTATTATTATATTTCTATTTCATTATCTTTTAACTCTTTTATATATATATATATATATATATATATATATATATATATATATATATATTGTGGGGCTAGCGAATTTGCGGCCCAGGCCCATTCTGCATGGGAGCCCAGGGGCTAGGGCCCACGCCGAGGAGAGCCATTGTCGAGGACAACCTCCTGCTCGGCACCTCACGAAATGCCTGAGGAAGGGGGGGAAACTGAGTTCAGGGGCAGGGTAAGGGAAAAAGCTACCAACATCATAATACCAAGCCCTGTATCTGACAAGTCCATGCTCTAAACCATACCCTTTAACTTTCCCAGCGACCCCAAACCATACTGGAGTATGGGTTGACAGGACAGGTCTGCACCCCGAAAAAAGGGTGAGACTTACACGTGAACTTGAAGGAAGAGAAGAAACACGGATATAAAAGGAAGAACTCCCCAGAAAAAGAAGAGGACTCTCTCCCCTCGAAAAAAGAGGAGAGAGGGAAGGACACAAGGATTCTTGGGCAGCGTCCGAGGACAAAAGTCCTACAACCCGTTCCACTGGAGGGCTTAGCTAGTCAAGCAAGGCCCAACCGTACAAGAATTTCCATGGACGCCACGATCAAACCGTCCACCTGTGCCCAATGTCATGCCATTCAAGCCCACTCTCTACAAATCATATTGTTGGGGTCCATTACATATGAGTCCAACGTTATTCTTGGGCCGTTAAATAAATCGTGACCCTACATATATATATATATATATATATATATGAATTTCTTATACATTTGTAAGATTTTAATCTAAATTATTCATTATATTATTTATATTGCTAATAACAAATTTATCAAGAGCTTTAAAAACAAACTTCATTGTCACATTCTTATACATGTGTAAGTGTTTATTTTATAGATTCAGTTAATTTGATTAAATTCAAATCAAATATGTTGTTTTTGAGAAGTTAACGGCAAACCACTTGACGGCAGTGAAGGGTGATGATTCCTTGGATATTAGTGGGTTGACAAGACTCGAGCGATGATCTTTGGGCTATCTCCTGTAATACAAAGAACACTGAATCAGAGGGGACCGGTGGTGACCGGCCAAAAATCCTCCGATGATGAAGTTAGTTACTTTTGAACTCTCTGTAAGGAATAAGTATTCTCTCAAAATGAAATTGTCTGAATCTCCTTACCCTTCATCGAAGAAGCTTTATATAGTGTGTGTGTGGAACGGTTATCTGTTTAGTAACCGTTCCCAATATCGAGGAGTCCGGAGAATTGGGGGTAACTTCCATAACCGCTGTGGAAGTTACCTGGGTTGGACGGGCCGGTGAATTCGTCCATCCTTAGTAAAGATGGACGAGACTTCCGTGATGAACTCGTCCATCTTTAGTGAAAGATGGACGAGACCATCTTGGAAGGCTTGCCCTGCGTAAATGGTGTAGATTCCATGAGGTATTCCTCGTCCATATATGGACGAGGTTCGCCAGAACGCTTAGAACTTTCTCTTCGAATACTGTAGCTTCTTTTGTTGGACGAGACATATGGACGAGTTATGGACTTGGATGTTTCATGACACCATCAAAGGGAATAGCCAAATTGACAGGAAATGATAGTTGCGGTACAAATTAATTGAAAAGAATGAAACTTTAAAAATGAAATTGAAAACATGTCAAACATAGAAAGAGTAACTTGTGATTTAGCATAAGTTTTAAGTGTAGTTTATTTGAGCTTTTGTTAGTTTTAGTTAACAGTGTTCACTAAGAAGTCAATTAAAAATATTTAGAAGTTTTAATTAGTTTTAACTAAAAGTAATTGAAATTTAAGGTTTAAATTAATAATACCTCTAAATTATGGGGGAATTATATAATCCATCATTAATTCTACCTAATGAGCTTTAAAAACAAACTTCATCAAGAACAGGCTACTTGCTTTCTCTAAAATATCGATGAAAAAATTGGGACAACTAAACAAGAAAGAAATTGAACGAAAATTTTTATTATACATGTGATCTTATTAGTATTTACAATGAGTTATAACCAGACATTTTGATTTAAAACCTAAACGAGAAGCACATGTTCATTTAAAACCCAAGACCGTTTTAGTTTTTGTTTTGTTTTTTTATTTGATTTTATTATAAAGAAACAAGCTCTCACACAAGGGAAAAAGAATATGAGATTTTAACACAAATACAAAATATAAAAAAACGTGTTAGTTCAATTAGCAATTCCTATTATTTTCAATAGAAGTGTCCAATAATCAAATCCCCCCCCCCCCCTCCAATGTATCAAATTATAAAATAAATAAATAAAAGCTTCTAAAAAAATCTAATAGACTTTATATTACGAACAAATTTCTTTTGGGTGCGAATGGACTGAAAGCAATGTTATCATTATGGGATTGAACATCAATGTTGTCATTATCAATTTTTTTTTTTTTTAAATGTTATTGTAAAGACCCGATTTGAGTTCCTACCCCAACAAGTGGATGGAATTAGGCCCAAGAAGCCCAAAACAATGAATTTGTAGAGGAATGGGTTGGAAAACTAGGCTTTAGTTGGTCAAACAACGAGCTAGATAGGCTTGATGACAAAAAAATAAAAATGGACAATTGTAAATTGAAGAAAGAACGTCCTTGGCAAAATCCGAGGACAATGGTTCTTGTATAATGCTCTTAGATAACGTTACAAATTTGATTGTGGATTGTTACAGTATCTCTTCTCTTAATTTTTCGATCTCCTCATCTTGTTTCCTCCTTCTTCTTTTATACTTCTCCTCCTTTTCATCTCCACCTTCCACCTGTATGCTAGATGGTTGGGGCTGATACTTGTCTCATCAGCACTTCCCATAATGTAGTAGCTATAAGGTTGAAATACACTGTTTAGGTATCACTTCTACATTAATGCAGCTAGGGGATTAGTTGCAGTGCATTTAATACGGAGGTAGCAGCTTTCTCCCCAGATATTTTGGGGCTCATCCTTATCTTATATCTCTGCAATGCTTGTCCGCCCCAACTGAATTTCAGGGGTTGTCATCCTTGCTGTCAAACCATCTTCTAGGACCTCAGCCAAGTTTGGCCGAGTAAGTTTTCATCCTCGGCACACTCTTCGGAGCTATTATGACCAAACCCCACCTTTTATTTATCAACACAATCTCCTATGACGAAGACTTCTCCTCCTCGGGTAGATCCTCATTCTCGACTTGGGCCACAGGCCTAATATATGAATAAATAATGAACTTCTGGGCCCAAGGGCCCTACAATAGCCCCTCGAGATTCCCCTTTCTGGCTCCTCAGGAAGAAAGGAGGATTTCGATGTCTCTAAATTAGTTTCATGCCTATTTCGCTCTTCCTCTGCTTATGAAGACGCCCTTCTGTCTACCCAAGACGCGCTCCTAGCGCTGCAGCATTTGAGGCACGTCCTTATTAAATTCTGTTGGCTCTTTGTCCCCCACGTTCTACGGCATGATGCGAATCGTAAGGTTGAGGGATTCGTTGGGAATTGAGCGGGAACTTTCCCACTCTCTGCTCTTTCCTTGGTATAAATATCTATTAAATCAACTTTTTTCTCACTTTAGCATTCATTTCATTCTAGCGCTCATACCTTGAACCTGCACACTTTTTCAACTTTCCTAAGCCCTTACAAATACTAAAGACCTGTCCGAGGACACCTTTATTCTTTCTGTAAGTCTTCTTGAACTTTTACTCTTTAATTTTCTACACCTTCCTCTTTTCTTCTTGTTTTTTCTTTTTCTCCTCGGTTCTAATTTCGTTTCTCAATCTCTTTAGTTTTCCCAGCTTTTTCTAGAAATGGGTAGATTTAAGAGTTTAGTAGATTCAGAGAAAGGGATAGAAAGCTTTAGGGCTCGTTATAGCATCCCTCCAGAAGTAGGAATTAGGTATTGTGATGAGAGTCAATGGCACGAGGATAGGCAAGTCAGGGAGGTAGTAATCTCGATGATTGCCTTCATAGAAGGAGGGATGAAAATCCCCATGGGTGGAGTCACTAGAGACTACCTTAGAGCTCATAGGTTGGCTCCCACTCAGTGTGCCCCTAATATGTTTAGGATCTTAGGCTCCATGGATGCCCTCAACGAAAAAATGGGTTTAGGTCTAACCCACCACAATGTCAATTGGGTCTATAACCTTCACCGTCTAAAGGGGCAGGGATACTACTTGAAATCAAGGTATCCCGAGGTTAGGCTCATTCAATGCCTCCCCGAATCCAACAAGGGGCTGAACAAAGACTTCTTGATCTTGTCAGGGGAGTGGAGTGATGGTCTCTCTTGCCCGACGAGAGAGGGAGAACCAGGTGGGGTACTAGGTCTAGGGTACTCATTTATAAGTCCTTTCTTTGATTTGCTATATTTTTATATCTGATAAAAATTTATTTCACTGATGAATTTGCAGACAGACATGTTGTTGAACCAAATTTCAACTTGGTCAACAAGGATAGCCTAGACAAAATCCTTAAGGCTGAGGTGTTTGTGAATTCGGACGGTTAGTTACGAGTGGCTCACTTGATCCTAGGATACATGTTGATCTCATCAAGCTTCCAAGTTCCTAAGTGTGTCATAAGGGCCAGAGACCCCCGCCTACACCAGATAAGCGTAGCTGCGCCAGGTTTCCTTCTTCCTGGTCCAAAAGTAGAGAGCGCAGAAATCACAACCCCTATTCTTGAAGGTATGCCAAAAGTAAGGGGCCTCATCGCTACAACAAACAACTAGTGCGGCCACTTCGTCTCACCCCCCCAACATACAAGAAGAAGAAGTGGTAGAAGTAGCTGATTTCGAGGACGAGTTTGAAGTTTTCAACCGAGCCTTGTCCCCGAAAATTTCAAATCCTAATCTTGGCCTTCCATTCTCACCAATAATCGACAAGATGGGGATATAGCACAAACCAAAGTCTAGTTTGCTTGATTTAATAAAGTCTCAACCTAGGAAGGATGCACCTGAGAAGGCTGCTCACACTAAGCTTCCTACTTCTCCACTTGCCTTACCCTTTCAAGCAGCAGAGCTGAAGAGGAAGAGAGAGTCAAAAGGAAAGGAGGTGATGGGAGCTGGAAAAACCCTCCCCCCCCCCTAGAGGACGAGGTTCAAAAGGCATCCAAACAAGCCAAAACGAGGCAAAGGAGCACCAAAAGGGTTGCCGAGAAGTGGAGCGATCCCCAGGTTAGACCTTTAGCTTGGCTCCCTACCCTAATGCTGAATAGGGAACCTCTCCTTGCTAATGCCTCAATTTGCGACTTTTAAGGAGGAGTAGTCGGTTACATGGCTGACGCAGTGGAGCAAGCCTTGTTGCTCCCCGAGGACATGGTCGAGCTACGAGATATGAGGAGACATGAGGTTTTCCTCAGTCTCAAAATATATCTGGCTATGGTACGTCCCCCTCCTTTCTTTCTAACTTATTCTCTTCACTTTCCTCTTCTGATTCTTTTTTCTTACCTTGGCAAGCTGTTCAAGCATCTTTCTAGGCCAAGGAAATGGCCAACTCCTGCCATCGACAGATGAAAGAGGAGGAAGGGAGGTGCAACGCTGCTGTGGATGCCTTTCATGTGGCCGAAAAGAGCATCCAAGAGCTTAAGAAGGAGCTACAGAGGGAGGAAAAAGAAAGGAAGTATGCGGCGGCAGCCCTGGAGAATGTTGAAAAACAAGCTGAAAGCCAAAGGCTACTGCTGCGTACTGCTGAGGACAACCTGGCCTCCTCCAAACTCAGATTGCTGCACTAAAAAAGAAATTGGAAGGGGTTGAGAAGGCTATAGTTCTCGCCGAGAAGGCCCGAGAGGAGGTAGAGAAAGCCAAAGATGAAGCAAAGTAGCATGGCTATGATGTAGGCGTGGCCGAGACTGAGGACGCCCTTAGGGCTGAGGTCCCTACTGTTTGTAGAACTTACTGTGCCCTAACATGGGACAAAGCCCTCAACTAGGCTGGGGTTAAGGCCTCTTTCATGCTCATGAGGGCAGAAAGTGTCTACTACTCGCCAGCCATATGCCTTGCGAGTTCTTCGGATTCTAAGGCTGACCCAGCGCCTTGGGAAGCAGATGAAGTCCAAGGAAATCCACCCAGAGCCCCTCCTGCAGCTAATACTTCTTCTGAGGGTGGGGAGCAAGCCAAGGACACTACAAGAGCTGGGGATGCCAACAAAAGCATAGTCCAAGGCGTTGACTTAACTCCAACTATTCCAGGGGATTTCCTCAAAGAAAAAGAAACCTCTCAGAGCATGGAGCTGGTGTTGGCAACTCTTGCCATACCCCCAAAAGTGGACCCAAAGGATAAGGCTCAAGTACCCCCCACAGCAGCGGATACCCAGCCTCCCAAAGATGTAAAGGAAAAGCTTGTAATAAAGATGAAAAAATAGTTGTATCTTTTTCTTGTTATCTAGCTGCCTTTGTTAGAGGCCAAAACTTAATGGAAGTTGCAAATTTTCTTTTTATGATTTTGGTTTTTATGTTGCCCCTACTTAAAACTTTGCTTGTTGTGATGAGATATATCTTGAGTGACCAATCCGTCTAAGTAACAACATGTACCTTGTGCAAAAATATGATCAGTTTTAAAACAAATTGAATCTGCTCAGTTAATCACCGCGGCCATGCCTAATTCTTTTTTGAAAAACTTACACAACATTGTGACGTGAGCATAGGTTTTAAAGTTACAATTTGCCTTACTTAAAAACAACTTTATAGGACCTAAATGGCATACCACTTTCATACGGACATGGGCATGCTTGCAAATGCTTTAAGTGATGCTCATGAACATCTAATTGAGACCATTGTTGCAATGACACTTATTGTCGCCCATTGTAACTGTACCTAGAGTATGTCATGCTTAAACACTTAGGTAATGGTCAAGACCTGTTAACTTTCCTAAGGCAGATGGTCCGAGTAACCAGGCTTAGCTAAGGTTTTGTTTGATGCTCAGGAAAATATTTCTAAGTATTAATTTACCCAAAACAGATGGTCCGAGGAACCAGACTTAGCTAAGGTTCTGTTTAATACTTAGAATAATTTATAAAGTTATCAATTTTCCCAAGGCATGTGGTCCGAGGATCCAGCCATGGCTAAGGTTCAGTTTGATACTTAGATAGATGTCAAGGAGTATTAATTTTCCCAAAGCAGATGGTCTGAGGAACCAGACATAGCTAAGGTTCTGTTTAATACTTAGAATAATGAATAAAGTTACCAATTTTTCTAAGGCATGTGGTTCGAGGAGCCAGGCATGGCCAAGGTTCAGTTTGACACTTAGATAAATGTCAAGGAGTATTAATTTTCCCAAAGCAGATGGTCCGAGGAACCAGGCATAACTAAGGTTTTGTTTAATATTTAGAATAATTTATAAAGTTATCAATTTTCCCAAGGCATGTGGTCCAAGGATCCAGGCATGGCCAAGGTTCAGTTTGATACTGAGATAGATGTCAAGGAGTATTAATTTTCCCAAAGCAGATGGTCCAAGGAACCCAGCATAGCTAAGATTTTGTTTAATACTTAGAATAATGAATAAAGTTATCAATTTTCCCAAGGCATGTGGTCCGAGGAGTCAGGCATGGCCAAGGTTCAGTTTGATACTTAGATAGATGTCAAGGAGTATTAATTTTTCCAAAGCAGATGGTCTGAGGAACCAGGCATAGCTAAGGTTTTGTTTAATACTTAGAATAATAAATAAAGTTATCAATTTTCCCAAGGCATGTGGTTCGAGGAGCCAGACATGGCCAAGGTTCAGTTTGATACTTAGATAGATGTCCAGAACATATGACATGCAATATAACAAACCCAAAATAGGGTGAAGAGAATCTCCATTAATAATAATATCTCCTTATGTTATATACATTCCAGGGGCGTGGTACAACCCTTTCCTCTAGATCTTCTAGATAATATGCACCAATCTCGGCCATTGATGTAATACGATAGGGCCCCTCCCAGTTAGATCCCAACTTCCCCCATGTTGGGTTTTTGGTAGTCCCCATAACTTTTCTTAGAACCAAATCTCCAGGTGCCAGTGGCCTCAGCTTCATGTTAGCATCGTATTTTTGTTTGAGCTTGTGTTGATAATAAGCTAATTGGACCCTGGCATTTTCTCTCCGTTCCTTAATTAAATCTAGGCTCTTTTCCAACAACCTATCATTGTCGCCCAGAGCGAAAGAACTTGTTCTAAGTGTGGGGAACCCAGTTTCCAAAGGAATGACAGCTTCGGCACCATAGGTCATTGAGAAAGGCGTCTCTCCAATAGATCTACGAGGTGTAGTCTGGTAGGTTCAAAAGACGTATGGCAATTCTTCTACCTATTTCCCTTTTACGTCGTCTAGTCTTTTTTTGAGTCCACTCACTATAACCTTGTTGACAGCCTTGGCTTACCCATTTCCTTGTGGATAGGCTGGGGTGGAATACCTATTCTTTATTCCCAAATCACAGCAGTATCTCCTAAAGGTTTTACTATCAAACTGAAGCCCATTGTCCGAAATGAGGGTATGAGGAATTCTAAACCAAGTGATAATATTCTTCCAAACAAATTTTTTGGTGTCCATGTCTCTGATGTTTGACAGGGGTTTAGCTTCTACCCATTTAGTGAAGTAATCCGTACCAACTAATAAATACCTCTAATTCCCTACTGCCTTAGGGAAAGGCCCCACAATATCTAAGCCCCACTGAGTGAAAGGCCAAGGACTAGTCAAGGGATTAAGGACTCCTTCAAGTTGGTGGATCTTTGGTGCAAATCTTTGGCATTGGTCACACTTCTTTACATAGTCTTGAGCTTCCTTTTGCATGTTTGGCCACCAGTAGCCTTATGTGAGGACCCTGTGAGACAGAGATCTGCCCCCCGTGTGGCTTCCACAAATTCCTTCGTGCAATTCTTCTAGGAGCAGCTCCACTACGTCAAGGTGCACGCACAACAGATATGGGCCAGAAAAAGATCTTTTATACAGTTTCTAGTCTTCGGACAGCAAAAATCGAGGTGTTTTTCTTCGCACCATGTTAGCCTCAGATTTATTCTTGGGCAAAACATCTTCTTTAAGGAACAACGTAATAGGGTCCATCCAGCTAGGCCCCACCCTTACTTGGTGAACATGAACCACATTCCTTACCACCTCAAAAGGTTTGTATAAGTCTTCCACAAGGATTACCCAGGGTAAGCCCTATGTCGAGGAGATTGCCAGTGTGGCGAGAGAGTCCGCATGTGCATTCCTACTTTTAGGAACTTGTGATAAAACAAAAGACTCAAATCCAGATTGCAAGTGTCTAACCTGGCTTTAATACTCCAGCATTCTGGGATTTCTTGCCTCCAACTCCCCTTGGACTTGGCCTACCACCAGCCTTGAATCATAGAACATCTCCACTACTTTTTCACCCATTTTCTGAACCATGGTCATCTCTACCAAGAGAGTTTCGTATTCGGCCTCATTGTTTGTAGCTGAGAATCCCAATCTCAAGGATTTCTCGATTGTGATCTTTTCTAGGATACTATGACTAGCCCCACTCCAGATCCTCTGTAATTAGCTGCACCATCAACGTAAACCTTCCAGGACAAAGGTTCTTGCAAGGAGATTATGCCAACCGATTTTTCATCCATGTTTTTCTCTTCTAATATATCTTCTGATGGGGTCTCGGCAAACTCAGCTACCAAATCGACAAGGACCTAACCTTTGACCAAGGTGCGAAACATATATTTGATATCAAAAGCTCCTAGGATTGTGCCTCACTTTGCAATTCTCCCTGTGTAATTGGCACTCTGAAGTAGGGATCTAAGCGGGAGTTGAGTCAAGACAACAACCGTGTGTGATTGGAAATAATAGGGGAGCTTACGTGTGTCATGCACCACCGCCAAAATGGCCTTTTCAAGTGGTAAGTATCGGAACTCAGCTTCATGTAATGACTTGCTTATGTAATAGACTGGTCTTTGCACACCACAGTCGACAGGAACAAAATTAGACTTACTGCGTGGGGGGCCACGGCAAGGTAAGCGAACAGAACCTCATCCACCTTGGGCCTTGACATAATTGGTGGCCAAGAAAGGTATTCTTTCAACTGCTGGAAAGCCCCGGCACATTCATCGGTCCATTCAAACCCCTTCCACTTGTTTAACAATTTAAAGAAAGGTCTACACCTGTCAGCTGATCGAGAGATGAACTAGTTCAGGGCAGCGATCATTCCCGAAAGCTTCTGGACCTCTTTTGGATTCTGAGGTGGTTGCAGGTTGTTGATCACCTTAATCTGGTCGGGATTGACTTCAATTCTCCTGTGTGTGACCATGTAGCCCAAAAACTTGCCTGACTCGACACCAAAAGAACACTTGGAAGTGTTAAGTCGTAGTTTGTACTTCCTTAAGATATCAAAAACATTCCTGAGATCATTAACATGCTCGGACTCTGCCTTGCTTTTTATTATCATATTATCGATATAAATCTCAATGTTTTTCCCTAATTGTGGTTCAAACATCCTAGTCATCATCCTTTGGTAGGTAGCCCTTGCATTCTTCAAACCAAAGGGTATCACTTTGTAATGATAGTTTCCTATAGGAGTGACAAAAGTTGTCCTCTCTTGGTCGTCCAAGGCTAGAGGTATTTGATGATACCCTTGAAAGGCATCCAAAAAACTCATTCGAGGGTGGCCCACAGTGGCATCCACCAATTAATCAATTCGAGACATAAGGAAAGGGTCTTTTAGGCAGGCTTTGTTCAAGTCTATAAAATCTATGCATACACGCCACTTCCTCGTCTTCTTCTTAACCACTACGGTGTTAGCCAGCCATCCAAGGTAAAAAACCTCTTTAATAGCCCCAGCCCGCTTAAGTTTCATCACCTCGTCCTTTACAGCATTCGAATGCTCCTTGGATGAACATCGAGGTGGTTGTTTCCTGGGGGTGACAGATGGATTAACATTTAGATGATGGCCGATGAAGCTTGGATCCACTCCCGGAGCCTTGTAAGCATTCCAAGCAAATACATCAATGTTGTTCTTAAGAAAGACTACCAACTCCTCTTTCTCTCGAGGTGGAAGCTGAGCCCCAGCCTGAAAAAAAAAAAATTTTGGATCGTCACCAATAAGGAATTTCTCCAAATCCTCACATTTCGCCTCCTCAACAGGCCCCCTCGTTGGTAATTCTGGAGACATTGACTGCTATAAACCCTCTTTGACTATGGCAGAGGACTTAGCTACTAGTTGATGCAAAATTGCAGACATAAGGCACTGCTTAGCCATAGATTGGTCCCCTACTAGTTCCTCAACTCGGTCTCTGGATAGATACTTAATCTTTTAATGTAAAGTTGAAGAAATGGCACCCAAGGTATGAAGTCAAGGTCTGGCGACAACAGCCGTGTAGGGGAAGTATGCATCCACCACTATAAAGTCCACTTCCACCATTTCTGAACTGACCTGCATAGGCAACCTAATTTGACCCTTCGAGGCAACAAGCTTTCCATCAAAACCTGCCAGAGGCGAATCGTAAGCTGTCAGGTCTTTAAGTTTCAAGTTCAGTCCTTTGTATAGGTTAGGATACATGACTTCTACACAATTGCCTTGATCCACCATTACCCTCTTCACATCATACCCCCATATTCAAAGGGTGACCACTAAAGCATCACCATGTGGTTGGATAGTTTCGATATTGTCTTCATCTCAGAAACTCAATGAAGGTCGAATCTCTAATTTAGCCCTCTTCGGCTCAGAGTTTGGGTCCCTGGCTGGTGACTTGGCCATAGACATCACCCTGGCAGGTTGAGAGCCAGTCCTTCCAGTTGCAGCAAATATGACATTGATTATGCTCAATGAGGGCCTTGAAGAAGCACTCCTCTAACCCCATGACCCTGACTGGTCTCCCTGTCTATTAAGTTGGTACAGAAATTGTTGCAGCTTCCCCTCCTTAACCAGTTGTTTCAGATGGTTCCATAATGTTCGACAATTCTTAGTGGTATGTCCTCGATCCTGATGATACTGACAATGGAGGCTTTGGTTGCACCTTGAAGGATCTCCACTCATCTTGTTCGGCCATTTAAAATATGGCCCGTTCTTGATTTTCTCTAAAACTTGATGCACTGGTTCTCGGAACACAGTGTTTACTACTTGTAAGGCTGCAAGTCCAGATTTTCCGGCAAAATCTCGCCAGGGTTTGTTATTATTGTAACGTTTTGACCTGAAATCCCCCCTCTCCTGAGGGATAACCTTGCCCTTCCCCTTATCTTGCTGCTGATCTTCCTCAACCCTTTTATACTTTTCAATCTGATCCATGAGTTGACATATACTGGTGACAGGTTTCCTCGTCAAAGACTTCCTTAAGCCGTGCTCTGCAGACAAGCCGAGCTTGAAAGTACTGATGGCCATGTCCTTAAAATCACCTTCTATCTCGTTGAACATCTCCTAATATCGGTCCGAGTATGTTTTCAGAGTTTCTCCCTTTCTCATAGACAGAGATAGCAAAGAAGCCAAAGGATGAGGAACTCTGCTGCACGTAATAAAATTGGACCCAAACATTTGGGTGAGTTCCTTAACGGAATTGATGGATCCTGCCCTCAGACTATCAAACCACCTTATCACCACAGGCCCCAAACTGGACGAAACCCTTGCACATCAAGGCTTCGTTCTTGGAATGTACAACCATCTTTTGATTAAAGTGGCTAATATGTTCAACAGGGTCCGTTCTGCCATTATACAAGGTAAAATTGGGTTGAGTGAACCGTCGAGGAAATCTTCCTTCCTCAATCTAGCGGGTGAAAGGTGATTTAGAAACTTAGTTGAGTGCTTTATTCATAGCGTCATTTACCAGGCCTCTCGATCTTTTCCGATAGTCTTGATCCTCCTCATCATCGAAAGAGTAGTCAGAATTAGAGGGAGCTTGCCTTCTGCGCTTGTGGCGTAAGCTTCTTTTAGGGTGATCAATTTCCTTCTACATGTTTCTGGCATTTTCCTCATGAGAGATATGGTTTTTACCTTGAGACTGACTCTTATTGGTGTGGGTAGTGCGTACACTTCCCTCCCAGTCTCTCCTTCACTCAAGTTCACGGAAATGATCTTGTTGTTGAAAGCCCATACATTCTGCTGGATTTGGACCTAATTCTACCATCATTCAGTGTCTAACTCACTATCGCACCAGTAATTTCCCACAGATGGTGCCAATTGTAAGGACTTGATTTGAGTTCCTAACCTAACACGTGGATGGACTTAGGCCCAAGAAGCCCAAAACAATGAATTTGTAAATGAATGGGTTGGAAAACTGGGCTTTAGTTGTGAGCTAGATAGGCTTGATGACAAAAAGATAAAAATGGATAACTGTAAAATGAAGAAAGAACGTCCTCAGTGAAATCCGAGGACAATGGTTCTTGTATAATGCTCTTAGCTTACGTTACAAATTTGATTGTGGATTTCTACAGTATCTCTTCTCTCAATTTTTCGATCTCCTCATCTTGTTTCCTCCTTCTTCTTTTATACTTCTCCTCCTTTTCATCTCCACCTTCCACCTGTATGCTAGATGGTTAGGACTGATACTTGTCCCATCAACGCTTCCCATAAGTCCTCATGTAGTAGTTGTAAGGCTGAAATACATTGTTCAGGTATCACTTCTACATTAATGCAAGCAGGAGATTAGCTGCAATACATTTAATGCGGAGGTAGTAGCTTTCTCCCTAGATATTTTGGGGCTCATCCTTATCTTATATCTTTGCAATGCTTGTCCGCCCTAACTGAATTTTAGGGGTTGTCATCCTTGCTGTCAAACCATCTTCCAGGACCTCGACCAAGTCCGACCGAGGAAGTTTTCATCCTTGGCACACTTTCCGGAGCTATTATGACCAAACCCCACCTTTTATTTAACAGCACAATTTCCTCTGACAAAGACTTCTCCTCCTCAGGTAGATCCTCGTTCTCGGCTTGGGCCATAGGCCCAATATATGGATAAATAATGAACTTCTGGCCTCAAGGGCCCTATAGTTTTCATTATGGGTTTGAACAAATGGCTAAAAGGAATAAATCTAGTTCTCTCTCTCTCTCGGTTCTAAGAAGCAAAAGACTTAGTTTAGGTCCAATGTATTTAGTTCACTAGACCCGGTCAGATGGTGACACATGTCCAAAAGTTAACACATGTCATTATCTTAACGGATCCAATACTACTGGAAACTAGACCTAAGCCTGACTCAAAAGCAAACACATATTAGATAATTTATTTATATTTGTACATCCCATTTATTTGAACTAGTTTGTAACCCCATGCATATGCATGGATACACTTAAATATATACAATAAGATGCATAATATAATTCATATATATATAATTTAAATACTAT
Source organism: Quercus robur (assembly GCF_932294415.1). Taxonomy (NCBI): domain Eukaryota; kingdom Viridiplantae; phylum Streptophyta; class Magnoliopsida; order Fagales; family Fagaceae; genus Quercus; species Quercus robur. The sequence continues at coordinate 2,306,849 of NC_065540.1, forward strand.
TGATATCTATTTTTATATTTTGTTAACTTTTTAAAAAATTTTGCAAGGATATTATTGGGTATAAAAGCTCGGTTTGGATTCAACTTATTCACGTCTGCATTTTCAATTTGTGTGTTTTCTCTTTTCTTTTTTCTTTTTTCTTTTAGCCGCAGTTGTTGACTTTTCTTTAGTGTACAATGCACATCAATGGGTCCCGTGCGCTATTCACGGGACCCACAAACTTCATTTTTCAGCAACTTTTTCATTAAAAATGTGTCTCACAGCACTATTCACACATTTAAAAATTATTTTGCTACAGTGTTTTCAGGTTTTAGTTTTCAGCAAAATAAGTTGTATCCAAATGGACCAAAAATGTAAATTGTCCATTTTTTTTTATAATTATTATGAAGCACTTTTTTTTTTTTACGATTCATTTATTCTAGAGTTTTTGGTTTTTGTACTTAATAACTCACTTGTACGAATATTTATGATGTGGTTTTACATTTGATTTTAAAATTAAATAAAACTCTTTAAGAATAGATAATTTAGGACACATGGTGCAAAATTGAAACTCTAATTTGAAATTCTAATTTGAGTTACTTTCAGCTCTACGTATTATTATATATATATAGATGAATATTTATGATGTGGTCCCACATTTAATTCTAAAATTAAATAAAACTTGTGGGGGTAAAGTTCGCCAGTCTACGTTGGGCCATAGTACTTGTACTAAGCCCAACCATAATAAGAAGTGAAGACACGGGCAGAGGACCCCCCAGCCCAATCATGTTGGGCCAGGCTTGCTTATGGGCGTTCGAGGAGGAGTACCTCCTCGGACGCACCAAATGGGAGTCCAATTCACACCCTTTACATGGCGAAAGGTCATCCAATATCAAGGAAGAGTGCATGACGTTCTGGAGGGGGGGGGGCAACCACAACTGCCGCATTAAATGCAAAGGAGCTACTTTTCCAGCCGCATTAATGTGGAAAGGACAGGAGAACAGAATTATCTTGGCCAGTGCAACTCACAGAAAAGGAGGAGGATGTCCTATGGGACAGGCACTCAAGTAGAGGCCCAGATGATTAACAAGTGTAGGGTCATTATCGTAGGAAGGATGCTATATAAGAGAAGAAAATCCCCATGGCCAGGGGATCGCAGAAAAGAGGAAGAGAAAGCAGAGAGAAAGAGAAAAGGAATTGGAGAAACAAAGCAGAAGATACAGCCCCACAGACTGTTATCCCAGGAAGCTTAGAGGAATATCCCCACGTCCAAATGGTTGCATGGCTTGTTCATAACTATTTTCACTCTGTCAAGACCTAGTTCTGTAACCTACTCTCTACAAATTCATTGTTGAGGGACTTTTGGGCCGGAATCGCTTGCCTGTTGGGCCTGAGCCCCAAAAACAGCCCCTACAATTGGCGCCGTCTGTGGGGAGAACTTGTGTCTCGACAAGTGAAACAGTAAGGGATGGAAGGATCAGGTCCGCGCCAAACCGGACGTACAGAATCTCAACGACAGGACAACTTTCTAAACCTCGAACGAGCGAAGGACCAAGATAATCAACGAGAGGGCAGTGTGAACACCTCCCACACGAATAGAAGCCGCTCGAAAGGGAAGGATCACACGTCCCACCAGCACAACGAGCGAAAGGCTCTACAGTAAGAGATTGACGATTTGAAGAAGAAGCTGCATCGAGCCCAGCGAAAACGTCCTTCACCCGTCTCGGACACTAGTAGTGGTGAGGACGGTGAATACAGACGAAGGTCGAGAACCCCTCCGAGCGAGACGTTTTCCTATGAGGAAGAACGGCCTCGCAAACGCGGCCGCAAAAGCCCGTCTTACCAAGGCCTGGCCAATGACGCCATGAGCAAGGCCCTGGATCGAATCTCCCAGTCGCCATTCACACGTAGAATAGAGAGGGTGATGCTTCCTCGGCGGTTCAATCAGCCAACGTTTGCCATATACAATGGTCGAACTGACCCAATGGAGCACGTGAGCCAATTCAACCAGAGGATGGCCGTCCACTCCAGGGACGAAGCGTTAATGTGTAAGGTGTTTCCGTCCAGCTTGGGACTCCTGGCAATGAGATGGTTTGATGCCCTCCCGCCGAATTCCATAGATTCCTTTAAACAGCTGACGCAGGCTTTTGGTTCCCGTTTCATCACCAGCACTAGAGTCCCTCGGCCCCTCGATTCCCTCTTATCCTTATCCATGCGAGAAGGAGAAACGCTGAAAGCCTACTCGGACAGATATTGGGAAACGTACAACGAGATAGAAGGAAACTATGATGACGTCGCCATTAGTACATTCAAAAGGGGCCTGCCGACAGAGCATGGCTTGAGAAAGTCTCTCATTGGGAAGCCAGTCACCAGCGTGCGACAACTCATGGACAGGATAGACAAGTACAAAAGGGTCGAGGAGGACCAGCAGATTGGGAAGGGAAAGGTGAAGGTTGTCCCTCAGGAAAGGAGGGACTTCAGGTCGGACCGCTTTAGCAGCAGTAACAAGCCGAGGAGAGATTACATGGAACAGTCCAGACCTACTGGGACTCAGGTAGTCCATGCTGTATTCCGAGAACCATTGCACTAGATCCTGGAGAAAGTAAAGCGCGAACCCTTCTTTCAGTGGCCGAATAGGATGGCAGGCGACCCCTCAAAACGCAACCAGAATCTATACTGTGCGTATCATCAAGAGCCCGGTCACACCACTGATGAGTGCAGGAACCTGAAAAACTATTTGGATTGGCTTGTCCGAGAAGGAAAGCTAAGGCATCTGTTGCACCGTCCTGAGCAGTCGAATGTCGAAACCAGACAAGGCACATTGAGGCCATCCATAGGCACGATAAATGTCATTTTTGCCGCACCTGGGAGAACCGGTTCCGGCCCGTTCAGAGTAATGTCAGTGAGTAGGTTCCCGACAGAGCCAGGCGAAAGAGGATCCAAGAGAGCCAGAGTGAGGGCCCCGCCATTAATCGGGTTCACGGAGGAGGATAAGGAAGGAACTATTCAACCCCATGAAGATGCCCTAGTCGTGACGCTCAGAATAGGAGGTTATGACGTGAAGAGGGTGTTGGTTGATCAGGGTTGCGCGGTGGAGATAATGTACCCAGATTTGTATAAGGGGCTGAACTTGAAGCAGGAAGACCTGTCGCCATACGATTCACCCCTGCTTAGCTTTGAAGGAAAAGTCGTCATCCCGAAAGGCATGATTAGGCTGCCTGTGCAAACAGACTCAGAAGTAGTGGAAGTGGACTTCATCGTGGTAGATGCATACTCCCCCTACACAGCTATTGTGGCACGGCCATGGCTTCATGCACTAGGGGCTGTGTCGTCAACCCTGCACCAGAAAGTGAAATATTCGTTAGAAGGTCAAATCAAAGAGATAGCAGGGGACCAAGGAATGGCCAGACAATGCATGGTGTCAGCAATTTCTCGACGATCAAGCAGCGGACCTTCCACTTCAGCCGGGAATAGCTTATAGCAATCAAGGACCCCGGTCCTAACTACGGGTAATGGAGGACCGGCCATGGAGGTGAGCTGTGAGGAGCTGGAGAAAGTGCTCGTCGGATCAGACCCCGAGAAGTTTTTCCAAATTGGCTCGGAATTACCAGCACAGGAGAAGTCAGCGCTAATTAATTTTCTTCGACGAAATGAGGACGTATTCGCCTGGGATCCTTACGAAGCCCCCGGGGTTGACTCAGACCTCATACGCCATCACCTTAACGTTAATCCGGCTATTACACCGAAGAAGCAGCCTCCCCGGCGCCCATCAAAGGAGCATGCGGACGCTGTGAGAGAGGAAGTTGCAAAATTGAAGAGAGCTGGGGCTATCAAGGAAGTATTCTACCCCGAATGGTTGGCGAACACAGTCGTGGTGAAGAAGAAGAGCGGGAAATGGCGGGTCTGCGTGGACTTCACGGACTTAAACAAGGCCTGCCCAAAGGATCCTTTCCCGATGCTGCGGATAGACCGACTGATAGATGCGACTGTCGGGCATCCCCGAATGAGTTTTTTGGACGCTTTCCAGGGCTACCATCAGATATCCTTGGCCACCGAAGACCAGGAAAAAACTGCTTTTGTCACCCCAGTTGGCAACTATCATTACAAGGTGATGCCCTTTGGCCTGAAGAATGCCGGGTCGACCTATCAAAGGATGATGACTAGGATGTTTGAGCAACAGATGGGCAAAACCATCGAGGTATATATAGACGACATGGTAGTAAAGAGTAAATTGGTGGCCGACCACATCAGAGACCTCGGCGAAGTGTTTCAAATCCTAAGAAGGTACAAGCTGCGACTGAACGTATCCAAATGCTCATTTGGGGTGGGATCGGGGAAATTCTTGGGCTATATGGTAACCCACCGAGGAATCGAGGTTAACCCTGACCAAATAAGAGCCATTCATAGCATGCAGCCTCCTCGGAATCCCAAAGAGGTCCAGAAGCTTACCGGCATGATAACCGCTTTAAACCATTTCATCTCCCGCTCAGCGGACAGATGCAAACCTTTTTTCCTCCTATTGCACAAGTGGAAAGGTTTCGAGTGGATTGAAGAGTGTGATTTAGCCTTCCAACAGCTCAAGGAATACCTCGCCCAACCACCAATCATGTCCTGTCCCGACGCCGATGAGGTGTTGTACGCATACATCGTAGTCGCCGCTCACGCGGTGAGCCTAGTGCTAATCCGAGAGGACAACAGCACGCAGCGGCCCGTGTATTACGTAAGCAAATCACTACAGGAGGCGGAGACCCGGTACCTCCCCCTCGAAAAGGCAATATTGGCCGTCGTGCAAGCTACGCGGAAGCTCCCCCACTATTTTCAGGCACATACAGTAGTTGTGCTAACCCAACTTCCACTGAAATCAATCCTCCATAGCGCCGACTACACAGGAAGAATAGCTAAATGGGGAACCATCTTGGGCGCCTTCGACATTAGATACATGCCTCGCACCGCCATAAAGGGTCAGGTCCTCGCCGATCTGGTAGCTGAATTCGCGGAGCCCACCTTAGAAGGGGTGGAAGTGTCAGGATCACCGAGTGCCGATAGGAGATTGGTCGGCACGATCTCTCAGCAAGAACACGATAAGTGGAGAGCATACATCGATGGTGCAGCAAACCAAAGGGGCTCCGGGGTGGGACTCGTTCTAATCTCTCCCGAAGGTATAACCTTAGAAAAGTCGTTGAGACTGGGATTCCCGGCAACGAATAACGAAGCCGAGTATGAGGCACTGTTGGAGGGGATGTCTATGATCCGGAAATTGGGTGGGAAATGCGCGAGCATATTCTCAGATTCGAGACTCATAGTGGGGCAAGTAAATGGGGAATTGGAGGCGAAGGATGAAAGAATGCGAGGGTACCTTGCCCGGGCTAAACACCTGCAGGCCTATAACGACGACTTCCGTTTAACGCATATACCCAGAAGTGGGAATACCCACGCTGATTCTCTAGCGACACTGGCCACCTCCTCGGCTCAGCCCCTTCCGCGGGTTATTTTAGTTGAAGACCTCTACCGCCCAACGGAAGATGAGCCCAACGGTATTCGGGTACACAACGTCGGGGAGGGACCAAGCTGGATGGACCCTCTTGTCCGATTCTTAAAGCACGACTCCTTACCGGACGATAAGGTTGAGGCTGACAAAATCAGGAGGAAAGCTCATCGATTCTGGTTGTCCGAGGATTCCAAACTTTACAGACGCTCATTCTCAAGGCCATACTTGCTGTGTGTGCACCCAGGGACTACGGAACTCATCCTGGAGGAGTTGCATGAAGGGATTTGCGGAAGCCATACGGGGGGCCGGTCCCTCTCCCACAGGGCCATGACGCTGGGTTACTGGTGGCCGAGCATGCATAAGGAGGCTCTGGAATATGTGAAGAAGTGTGACCAATGCCAAAGGTTCGCCCCGAATATACATCAGCCGGGCGGAGTACTTAACCCGTTGTCCAGCCCTTGGCCATTCGCACAATAGGGCCTAGACATACTAGGGCCGTTCCCCAAAGCTACCGGGAACAAGAAGTTTCTTCTCGTCGGCACCGATTATTTCACGAAATGGGTCGAAGTTGAAGTGCTGGCAAACATTAGGGATGTCGATGTCAAGAAGTTTATCTGGAAAAATATTGTCACCAGGTTCGGAACCCCACACACCCTGATCTCGGACAATGGCCTCCAGTTTGACAGCAAGGCCTTTAGGGAATATTGCAATGAACTGGGGATTGTCAACCGATACTCCACACCAGCCTACCCGCAGAGTAACAGACAGGCGGAAGCCATCACCAAAACCATAGTGAATGGACTGAAGAAGAGGTTGGACGACGCGAAAGGGAGGTGGGTTGAAGAGCTAGCCCATGTCTTGTGGACGTACCGCACCACGCCTCGCAGGTCCACGGGAGAAACCCCCTTTTCGTTGACCTACGGGGTTGAGGCCGTCATACCATTAGAGATAAACTTTCCCTCCCAGAGGACTACTGCATTCAACCCCATTGCTAACGATGGACTTCTGGAAAAAAGCCTGGACCTCCTCGAAGAGAGAAGGGAAAGCGCGATGGTGCACCTAGCTTATTATCAACAAAAGCTCAAACAGGGCTACGATGCCAAGGTGAAGTCGAGGCCCTTGACGCCCAGGGATCTAGTGCTGAGGAAAGTCCTGGGCACCGCGAGGAACCCTGCATGGGGAAAGCTTGGACCAAACTGGGAGGGCCCATACCGTATCACATCCGTGGCCGTCATTGGAGCGTACTTTTTGGAAGACTTGGACGAATGTGTAGTGCCACGTCCGTGGAATGTAAATAACCTGAAAAGGTACTTTTATTAATGAAAGACACTATACTTGATGTCGTGTTACTGTACAACTATTTGGGATAAGTGTTAAACAGAACCCAAGTCCTGCATGGCTCCTCGGACCACAGACTTGGGGTAAATTAACCACACCACGATTCTCAATAAGTGTTAAACAGAACCCAAGTCCTGCACGGTTCCTCGGACCACAGACTTGGGGTAAATTAACCACACCACGATTCTCAATAAGTGTTAAACAGAACCCAAGTCCTGCATGGCTCCTCGGACCACAGACTTGGGGGAAATTAACCACACCACGATTCTCAATAAGTGTTAAACAGAACCCAAGTCCTGCATGGTTCCTCGGACCACAGACTTGGGGGAAATTAACCACACCACGATTCTCAATAAGTGTTAAACAGAACCCAAGTCCTGCATGGCTCCTCGGACCACAGACTTGGGGGAAATTAACCACACCACGATTCTCAATAAGTGTTAAACAGAACCCAAGTCCTGCATGGCTCCTCGGACCACAGACTTGGGGGAAATTAACCACACCACGATTCTCAATAAGTGTTAAACAGAACCCAAGTCCTGCATGATTCCTCGGACCACAGACTTGGGGGAAATTAACCACACCACGATTCTCAATAAGTGTTAAACAGAACTCAAGTCCTGCATGACTCCTTGGACCACAGACTTGGGGGAAATTAACCACACCACGATTCTCAATAAGTGTTAAACAGAACCCAAGTCCTGCATGGCTCCTCGGACCACAGACTTGAGGGAAATTAACCACACCACGATTCTCAATAAGTGTTAAACAGAACCCAAGTCCTGCATGGCTCCTCGGACTACAGACTTGGGGGAAATTAACCACATCATGATTCTCAATAAGTGTTAAACAGAACCCAAGTCCTGCATGGATTCTCGGACCACAGACTTGGGGGAAATTAACAACACCACGATTCTCAATAAGTGTTAAACAGAACCCAAGTCCTGCATGGCTCCTCGGACCACAGACTTGGGGGAAATTAACCACACCACGATTCTCAATAAATGTTAAATAGAACCCAAGTCCTGCATGGCTCCCCAGACCACAGACTTGGGGGAAATTAACCGTTATGCGATTCTCACTAAGTGTTAAACAGAACCCAAGCCCTGCATGGCTCCTCGGACCACAGACTTGGGGGAAATTAACCACACCACAATTCTCACTAAGTGTTAAATGGAGCCCAAGTCCTGCACGGATTCTCGGCCACGGACTTGGGAGAATTCAGCTTCGTAGCCGTTTTTGCCTAATTATGAATTATCGCTATTCTAACGTACTCATTCATTTATACTTAACTTTCAGCAGTAAATGACAAAACCAATATCCATTCATGATGAAAACAAAATAGAATAAAGCAACGATATCTGAAATGAAATAACTTTTGTCATTTAATCTTCAAAGTAGCTTGGTTCACAAACATTAGGAATACTAAACAAAACGAAGCACAAAAAGCAAAACAAATGAATTCCTATACTACGTTCCTAAGAGCCCTGAGTCAGAGCAGGCTGATCATCCACTGCTGGGTTCTCCGGGGCAATCTCCTGGGCTTGTGCAAGGATCTCGCTGATGCGAAGACTGTCCTCGGGTGACTGGCCCTGCGTGGCTTGCTCCGTACCCCCAGCCTCGGGAACAGAGGAGTCTGTTGGAAGAGGCTCAGTGGAGGCAACCTCGTCAGGAACCTCGCGTATGTCCTCTGGGAAAAAGATGTTCTCAGCCTTCCTGAGATCAGAATCTGCTGGGACGGCTGCCCGATCCAGGGCTACACCCCAGGACATGGTGACGTATTCCCTACAGACGGTGGCAACTTCCTCGACCAGTCTAACCTCAGTGTCGTGGACTCCACGTTCATATGAAGCCGCCACGGCCTTCTCGGCAGCTTCCCTGGACAAGCGAGCTTCCTCCTTGGTCCTTGCAAGCTCAGCCTTAAGCTCTGAAACCGCTTACTGCTCCGCTGTCAACTTCTCCTCAGAGTGGCGGAGCTGTATGCGCAGCTCGTCACCTTGCTTTTCAGCATTTTTGAGGCCAGCTTCTGCACTCGCATTAGCCTTCTTCACCTCCTTTAGTTCATTACTCTGACGATCAAAATCTCGTTTGAGATCGCCAGCGGCCCTCTCAGCTGTAGAACGGGACTGAGCCTCCCTATGCATGTCCTCATGAGCCTTCTTGGCCCACTCCTCAGCAACATAAATTTGTTGAGTGACCTGCGCTCGGACGGAAATGAAAACACTATTAAAACATGACGATAAGAGGGTACACAGTATAGAGACAAGATAGAAGATTCCACTTACCATGGCCATGTCCTTCTTCAGTGACATGAAAAATTCTGGCTGACGAGTCTTCTTGAGACCCTCCATATCACGGGGCAAGAGAAGAGGCTGTTGCAGGGCCTCGGCCAAGAATGATACTTGCTCTCGTTGGGATTCCCATAGGGTCGCATCCCAGGGGATTGGGGCGCCGTCTAACTCAATCCGAGGAGACCATGTTCGTTGTCCCCTAAGAATGGCCGCCTCGTCTCGGCTATCAGTGGACTTGGTCCTCTTCTCTCGGGGCTCTTTCGTCTCCTTGCCCTTCTTTTTAGGCCCGGCCTTTTCATGGGCAATCTCTCCCTCCTCCGTCTCTTCTACAGGCCTTTTTCGCCTTAAGTTAGGCATAGGCTGCAGCGCCGCATCCGACGAGGGAGGGAGAGGAGGAACGAGAGCTTTAGGGGCAGTCTGTCCCTTCGAGACGTCCTTAGAGGTCTGCCCCTTGGACCTGTTAGATAGAAGGCCCCTGAGGCCAGTCCTTGGCTGCAGATCCATTCCTTCTTCTTCTTCTGTGTCTTCGCTGATATCAGGTTGTGCGATGACTAAACCAGTACCAGGAGCCGCTGAGGCGCGGTCTAAATCAGCGTCAGAGTCCGAGAGCTCTACTACCCTGACCGACGCCTCTCCTTCCTCGGTAAATTGAAACTGGTCTATTTGATCCTCTAAGGATGAATGCGAAGAACCAGCCTCCTCCTCCGGGATAACTACTGGGGGAAAGGCGTGTTGGGGAGGTAACTGAATAGAAGGCAAGTCTGTTGCAGCGAGGAACCCTGGTACGGATACGTCAATGCGTGCCAATCTCGGACTGCCAGCCCTTATAGCTTGTCCGGCTTCCACCGGGGATCAAGTGAGGGGAACGTAGTCTAAAATCAAAGGAGCCGACCGTAGTTGTCCGTCCTCGCTAATGAAAATCTCGGACCTCAGGAGGTAATTTAGAGCCTGGATGTTAACCAAGCTCAGCCGAGGGGATGTTCGCTCCTTGTCTGCAAAGGCCGTTAAAAGGTTTATGTTAGTCCGAGGAGGCATGCATCTAAACCAACAAGTTTAAAATAAAAAGAAAAAAGGGGGGAGAGGAGCTCAAAACTAAGGTCCTCCCCACGGAATCTAATTCTATGACACCCCACCTGGCGTTCCCGCCCTAGTCGGACAGTGAGGGCCGTCATGCCATGGTTCGGAGACGATCAAATGGTCGTCCTTCAAGCCTTTGCTGAACTTTGGAAGGCAAGATATCAACCTCACTTCGTCAGTCCTGGACTTTAGGTAGTATGAGTCGCCGAGATTATGGCATTCATAAAGATGAACCACGTCGTGCCATGAAAGGCCGAGGTTCATCTGATCATTTAGGGCGTCGGCACACCCCAGGATCCGGAACAGGTTCGCGGTGCATTGATGGGGGGCCAATCTATGACCACGTAGGTAATCCCTAGTTATTCTCCCCATTGGAATCGCCATTCCTCTTTCCACGAAGGCTATCATTGGAATTGCGACTTCCCCTGTTTTCCTCTTGAACAAAATGTCCTCCTGATGGCAATACTCTAAACCTACCTCCGGTGGAATAAGATACTTCGCCCTGAAGCCCGCCATACCGGCCGGAGAATCTACCATTTTCTCAAGCCTACCCATCCCCTCTAATCCTAAAACAACTTGAAGGCAGTTTGATTAATGGAGAATAACGAAGAAGAAGCACGCACTTACGGGTAAGAAGCTCGACGGAGTCTTCAAGAGAATGGCGGCGAAAGTGAGAACGGACTGAAGGAGAAGGCTCTGAGACATTCTGGATACTAGAGTGTTCGTCAAAAGTGAGGGACGAACGCCTTCAAAACCTTTTATACTCAGAAGAAGTTGAACAGACATACTTACGTCTAGAGCAAGTGAAACGCTGTCCACCGTAGATTCGGTCTCCAACCATTGGATTGGATGAGTATAAAACCCCAAAAGCTGCAATTACTTTCCCCCGGGTCATTAAACGCCCTCAGCATTAATGAGGCACGTAAGGGCATACCCCCCCCCCCTTACACGTGTGAAGCAGGAATCCACCATGAACTGTCCAATGGGTATCAAAATCCCGTCTTTCCTCCTCGGACCCAGAAGAAAAGCCGGAATTTTGAGGGGCTATTATGGGGGTAAAGTTCGCCAGTCTACGTTGGGCCATAGTACTTGTACTAAGCCCAACCACAATAAGAAGCGAAGACACGGGCAGAGGACCCCCCAGCCCAATCATGTTGGGCCGGGCTTGCTTATGGGCGTCCGAGGAGGAGTACCTCCTCGGACGCACCAAATGGGAGTCCGATTCACACCCTTTACATGGCGAAAGGTCATCCAATATCAAGGAAGAGTGCATGACGTTCCGGGGGGGGGGGGGCAACCACAACTGCCGCATTAAATGCAAATGAGCTACTTTTCCAGCTGCATTAATGTGGAAAGGACAGGAGAACAGAATTATCTTGGCCAGTGCAACTCACAGAAAAGGAGGAGGATGTCCTATGGGACAGGCACTCAAGTAGAGGCCTAGATGATTAACAAGTGTAGGGTCATTATCGTAGGAAGGATGCTATATAAGAGAAGAAAATCCCCATGGCCAGGGGATCGCGGAAAAGAGGAAGAGAAAGCAAAGAGAAAGAGAAAAGGAATTGGAGTAACAAAGCAGAAGATACAGCCCCACGGACTGTTATCCTAGGAAGCTTAGAGGAATATCCCCACGTCCAAATGGTTGCATGGCTTGTTCATAACTATTTTCACTCTGTCAAGACCTAGTTCTGTAACCTACTCTTTACAAATTCATTGTTAAGGGACTTTTGGGCCAGAATCGCTTGCCTGTTGGGCCTGAGCCCCAAAAACAGCCCCTACAAAACTCTTTAAGAATAAATTAAGAATAAATAATTTATGACACATAGCGTAAAATTGGAAGTCTAATTTGAATTTTTCTCAACTTCACCTATTATTATTATTATTATTATTATTATTATTATATATAGACTCCTAAAAGAACTAGAATTATGAATTTGACAATGGAGCTCAGTTCATTATTATCTAAATAGAATAGGACAATACTATCAATAAAATTAAAAAAAAGACAATGATATGTATGAATGTGGACAGGGCCGGCTCAACAGGTGATGTAATTAATGCAATCGTCTAAAGCTCTCAAATAAAAGAAGGCCCCACTTGTAAAAAAAAAAATTATATATAATATATTTATTTATATATTTTAATTAAAAAAATTTAAGCCCTTTTATTGATCAATAAAATGCATTAAAAAAGCCCCATTGTATCCTAAAATGCAAAAGATTAAAATAGAAAAAATAAAAATAGTCAAACTTCTGCTAACCAAATTAAATTTTAGGAGACAAATTTATTAATTCATTCTTAAAATATGCTAAAATCAAAATTAATAACAGACAAATTCATTAATTGTCTTAAAATATGCTAAAATAGAGATTATAAATTTCAAAAAAAAAAAAAAAAAAAAAAAAAAAAAAAAAAAAAACCTCTCATCTCTCTATCTCTCTGCCTCTCCATCTATATTCTTACGATCTCACCTTTCTTTTCATCATCTTCATCTTGAATCCTTGATTCTTGATCTTTTTCCATAAACTCAGTCGTCTGGCTTGAAATTTTTCTTTGTTGATTCCAGCATACCAGTCGGCAGTCACCAAAGGTATTCTTCTTCAACTCTTCCCCTCTTTCTTTTTGTCTTTCCAAAAATGAAGACTCAAAAATTCTTCTATTTATTTAACTTAAATTATATATATTTTTAGTTTTTTTCACACTTTCATTGCAGTCTGCACAATTGTTTGATGGGATGGGACACGTTTGTCACTTTTTTGCTGTGGTAGCTTTTCTGCCCTAAGCCCCTGTTTGGACCCTTCTCTGCCATGAATTGATAGAGTGATAGGACACGTTTTTTCTTTAAAACTTAGCCATTGGATTGGATGATAGGAGTAGTGGAGTACAGGCTGGCCGGTTACTCACCTTTTTTTTTTCTTTTCTTTTTTTTTTTTTAAATCTGACACAGTGACATTTTATCTATTATTATAAATTATTATATCAATTAATAATTTGATGTGTATCATATCAATTCATTTGTATTATAGTGACATTAGTTTATTAAACCATGTATTAAATTAATTTTTATTTGTGCAGGTTTAAACTTTAAAGTGGTCACGGCTTTAGAAAAATTACAATAACCAGGTTCTATTGTTCTATACTTTAAATTTTATTTTTAGTTAAATTATCATTTTTAATTATAAAATTGTGTTTTATTTATCTATAAATATTTTCTTATCATAAATGTCTTATGTATACTAGAAAATATTTATCCGGATATGAAAAACTTCTAAAAAAGAGAAAAATTGAAAAACTAATTGAATCTCAAAAAGAATTTATGGATAAATTTGTTACTAGTGTTAAAAAAAACACAATAGAAAGTTTGGGTGAAAATATTACAAATGAACAAGAAACTTATCAAAAAGAACAAGGTCCTATTTAAAATTTTTGCATAAGGCCCCAAAAGTCGTTGAGCCGGCCCTGAATTTGGAAGTACTAATTGGTCTAAACGCATCTGGAAAATAATCACCAACCAGACTATTATGTATACCTAGCTAGCCAGAAGGTTCATCATAGTAAATAATTTTCCATGGCAGAAGAACTCATGAGTCACACATGTATAAGCCGTCAAATAGGACTGTGAAAGTTTCCAGAGATAAATAAACGAGAAATGACTGCAATGCATTTAATTAATAGAAGACTCAAAAAGTCCATAAATCTGATATCACACAGCTTCTAAGGGTTCACATCAAAAATGGGATGGAAGCAAATTGAGGCAATCTCAATGAGTCAAACGCAAGCACAGTAGATAAAGTCCAGGAAGCCAACACAATGCACACAGAAGATAAAGTCCATTAAATTGGGTGACTAAAGTTTTACTTTCTATTGCGAGGTTCACGCATTGGTATGTGTACTTTATTTACATGGTCATACCCATACGTAGAATGACAGGGTTGAATTGGAAATGGTCCTGCATGGTTTATAAAACCGAGTAGATTTTGTCTTGCATGGGGTTTTACTTTTACTGTTATACTCAGTAAAATACTCATATTTATATAAAGTTTTATAAAAATATTTTATTTTGACTAACTCTTATGGACTCTATAAAATATATTTTACCTATATTATTTATAAAAAGATTTCCCTCTTTGAATCGGATTTTTATGTGATTTAGAAATATCTTTAAATCTTATTTTTAATAAAGAAAAAACTTGAGGACAACCTAGTAAAAATATATCTCCAACTCCTTTTAAAATACCTACAAAATTGGACACTCTCCTACTAATTCATGTATTAAAAAAAAAACTATCCAAAATTTTTTTTTAAAAAAAAGAAAAACTATGACACTAGACAAGAAAAAGAAAAAAAAAAAAAAAAAAAAAGCCTCATTGGATGTGCAAAATACGTGTGATGAGGCTAGTATACAATAAGAAAATTATCAAATCAGCATTCTTTATTTCTGTTTTCTACTATTTGTATTAAACATCCAAATATTCTTTTTTTTTTTAAATTTAAAAAAAAAAAGTCCTTATCTATCATGAACTTTCTAATTTCTATAACTGAGATTATTAGACCCTAATGACAATATAAGTTGTACTTGCGTATGTGTATATATGTATCTTCAGTTTTAAATAAACAAAAATCAAATCATTTTAAATTATAAAAGTATAACACAATAAATAATGTAATAAACCTAATTATATTTTAAAACATTCTAATTTAAAGCTTAAAACCTTAAAAGTTTTAAGGCTCAAAAAGTCCATAAATCTGATATCACACAGCTTCTAAGGGTTTATATCAAAAATGGGATAGAAGCAAATTAAGGCAATCTCAATGAGTCAAACACGAGCATTGTAATAAGTCATGGTGGTTGATGGTCCAGGAAGCCAACACAATGCACACAGAAGAAAAAGTCCATTAATTGGGTGACTAAAGCATCTCCAGCAGTGCATGCATACCCAAAATATTAGCTATAATAGAGAATGTGAGCAAAAAAACCAACTCCAGCGGATTATGCATACCCAAATTTTTTTTTGGCTTATGAAAAGTAGCCCATCTAGTCTGATGGGCTATTGTTCATTAGCTATTGAATTTCTTGAATAAAATATTATACCAACTACTTTTTATATTAATTCTTTCTCTCTCCTCCAAATTTCTTTTTCTCTGTCATTCACTCCGTTGCTTCTTTTTTTTTTTTTTTCCTCTCATTCTCTCATTCACTTTGTTGCCGTTGCTTCTTTTTTTTCTCATAAACCAAATGAAATCAGAAAAATAAAAGAAAAAAAAATAAAAAAGAGAAAAGAGAGAGACCTATTCATGAGCAAAAGAATTAATCCAATCACAAAACAAAATCCAATTCTTAAAATAAAGTTGAATCAAAACAAGCAAATATGAAAAAAAAAAAAAAAAAAAAAAAAAAAAAAAAAAAAAGAAAAGAAAAGAAAGAACAAGCCGATCTGACCCAGCGGTGGTGGAGATGCTACAGCGGCTGGAGGAAGACAAGCCGATCTCTCTCTCTCTCTCTCTCTCTCTTTGATGTGAAGCAAAGAGATGCTGGAATGTTCTTGATGAGGTGAAAAAGAAAATAAAAAGAAGGGGGCTGGACACTTGTGTGGAGGAGAAAAACAAGAAAAAGAAAAAAGAAAAAATGAAAGGAAACGTGGATGAAAATGAAATGGTTGGAAGAAAAATAATAAAAAAATCCTAATTGAAAAATATTACCACAATATTTTTACAATATTTTCACAATAAATTTTAAGTAACAGATTGTTATTAATTAATATTGGCGAGTAAAAACAATTTCAGTAGTGGGTTCAAATTAGAACTAGTAACAACTTTCCACATAAATTTTGTTGTGAAAGTATTACGAAAAATGTTGTAAACATAACACTTCTCATTGAAAAATATAGTTGTTAAAAAAAGAATAAACGGTGATTAAAAAAAGAATAAACAATGAATGAAGAAATAATATTTAAATGAGATATAGAATGGGATAGAGAATCTGTTAGAAATGTATTTGAAAAAGTGGGTAGGTAAAAGCTAAATATCACTATTCATTCTCCAAACAGTACAAAAATTTGCTGAAGCTGCTGGAGATGCTCTAAGTGGCTGTTTGGTAACGTTGTTTGTATTTTTTTGGAAATACATGTGAGTGAAAAAGTGTGTGAAAATACGTGTAATATTATTTAAAAACTGAAAAGTGCTGCTTAAACTACCATACCAAATGGCCACTAAAGTTTTATTTTCTATTGCTAGGTTAATGCATTGGTATTAGTACTTTATTTACATGGTCATACCCATTAGTAGAATCAAGGGCAGAGCTACACTTAGCAATGAGGGGGGGGGGGGGGGGGGGATGGCCCCCCTAAAATTTTTAAAAAACTTCATAATAATGTATGCATAATTTGCAATTGTTTAAAATATTAGACCTTAAAATCAATATTTGGCCCCTCCAAAAAATAAGAGCTGGCCCTGCAAAAAAGAATTGAGCAACTAATTGTTGGGTTCCAAAAAATAGTTGATAAGAACAACAAACTATCCACCTTGTAACAAAAATAGTTGTTAATTTCAAATTTTTAGTTTTTTCCTCTCTTAATTGGTAGTTTCGGTTGTTAGGTTCAAAAAGTAAGTTTTTAATAAAATAAATTTTCTCTTAGAGTTATCTTATTTTATTTGGGACTAAGTCTTTTTGTTGTTTTTGTGAAGTTTCAAATTGTTTGTCAATACTTAATTAGTTAGTCACAAAAAAAAAAAAAAAAAAAAAAAAAAAAAAAAAAAAACCTACACTGAGGATATGTGACATTAGGGAGCGACAATACTTAAAAAGAAATTTTCTATTGTTAAGTTTCCCATTGTTTTTCAGTGATTTATTTAGAGTAAAAATGTTGAATGAAAAAAAAATAGAGGATAATTTTATGTTAGGGGTAAAAATGTAGTTGTGCAAATGTATTTATATATGAATATGCGCCCCCCCCCCCAAAAAACTAAAATTTATGGCTATGCCCTGCGTAGAATGATAGGGTTGAATTGGAAATGGTCCTGCATGGTTTATAAAACTGAGTAGATTTTGTCTTGCTTGGGGTTTTACTCTTACTGTTATGTTCAGTAAAATACTAATATTTATATAAAGTTTTATAAAAATATTATAGTTTGACTAACTCTTATAGACTCTATAAAGTATATTTTTCCTATACTATTTATAAAATGATTTTTCTCTTTGGATCAGACTTTTTTGTGATTTAAAAAATCTCTAAACCTTACATTAAATAAGAAAAAAACTTGAGAACAACCCAGTAAAAATATATCTCAAACTTCTTTTAAAATACTTACAAAATAAGACACTTTTCTACTAATTCATGTATTAAAAAAAAAAAAAAAACTATCCAATTTTTTTTTAAAAGAAAAATTATGACACTAGACAAAAAAAAAAAAAAAAAAAGACTCATTGCATGCGCAAAGCATGTGTGATGAGGCTAGTATACAATAAGAAAATGATCAAATCAGCATTCTTTATTTCTATTTTCTACTATTTGTATTAAACATCCAAATATTATTTTTTTTATTAAAAAAAAAAAAAAGTCCTTATCTATCATGAACTTTCTAATTTCTATAACTGAGATTATTAGACCCTAATGACAATATAAGTTGTACTTGCGTATGTTTATGTATGTATCTTCAGTTTTAAATAAACAAAAATCAAATCATTTTAAATTATCAAAGTATAACACAATAAATAATGTAATAAACCTTATATTTTAAAACATTCTAATTTAAAGCTTAAAGCCTTAAAAGTTTTAAAGTATTTCAATTATCCCCCCCCCCCCCCACCCCAACAATCAAGGTCGCCCCAACCTAATTTGGGGCATAAGGCAAAAGATTTATGTGGGGCCTTTTATATGTATATATTAATTAAATAAAATTATTTAATGTTAATCAAATTGAGGTTAATTTGATGAATTAAATACATAATTTAATGAATAATACTAATTAAAACTAAGGTTAATTTCATATAGAGAATTGAATATAATAGTTGAAACATAAATTTAACAAAAAGAAAAAAATTTAAAAAGAAAATTAATTTATCTTGGATATGTGACGATACATAGTTAATTACATTTATAATCTAATGTATAATATATGATATTAATTGATGTGTGGCTTTGTAGTAGATTAGTTTACAGATATGAAAGTTTCAAACTATTAAGGAAGATTAATCATCATTGATGATCTAACATATTTGTAAATTTTTTTTAAAGCCTCGTTAGGAAAAAAAAAATGCTAAAGTTACTACAATACGTTCACAATATAATATGACAATAATAGTGGTTTATGAACTTCAATAATGTAATTGATGAATATTTAAAATATTTTTTTGTGATTGATAACATGTCAATTTATAAATTTATAGTAAAATTTATAATATCCCTAACATCACTAATAATTAAAAGTGCACAATTATTTGAAAAAATTCATATTTTTTATAAAATTTTGGACATTTTACAACAGAATAGGGGCCTTTTTTTGTAAAGGGTAAATATTTTTTGTTGTGGGGGCTTAGGCCTGGGCCTAAGTTGCCTAGGCGTTGGGCCGGCCCTGCCCACAATGCATGATTAACTAAAAGTAACAGAAAACCGAATAAACTGTAGTTTAGACTTATCTCGGTACTACAAGACTCGTCACATGAGTAACAAATGATATTTTGCTACCAAAATGTCATGTCTGATTTGCATGGAACTATGGAAGGATATGTTGTGTCTATATAGATTCTTAGTTACAAACTTATACGCATACAAGGTCAAATAGTTAACTGGTAGATTAGCGGACTAAAAATTCCCATTTCAATAGATCAACAAATCTGACTAATTTCAATTTTTATAATAAAAAATAAAAACAATCTGATTCCACCTTGTCAAAATAAATAAATAAATAAAAATATGATTCTTGACAAACGCACGACTAATTTGTATGATCAGCAATTCAGTATCCATTTTATAGATTAATTGACATGGGCTAACATTAATATGCAATTATGAATTAATAATATATATCATGCATGATGCATAATTATCCACCCAGACAATGACGGAGTTAGGATTTTGATTTAGGGGACAAGATTAAGATAAAATTAATTTAAAAAATTATAAATATAAAAAAATTAATGTGTTTACACGATTTTCCTGGCCCAACTCGTGTTGATTAGGCCTTGGCCCAAAGCGCAACCCACAATAATTATTTGTAGAGAATGGGTTAAAGAACTTGGCCTCAGTGAAACTAGCAGGTCTAATGCATGTAGTGTACTGTTTGCAGAAAGAAAATAAGAAACTAAAGAAGGATTCCTCAAATCTGATTTTATTTCTTTTCCTTTTTTCTGATACCGTTCTCCCGTCCCCTTCTTTGAGGGACTCCACTACATTATATATTTTTCTTCTTTTCATCCCAGCCTTACACGTGTTAATCATCCAAGCATCCACTCGAGCACCTGTCCCATCAGACGCCCTCATCAGACCCTTTGTGAGTTGCAGAGACCAAGGCGGTACTGTTCAGAAGTCTTTTCCTCATTAATGCTGCCAAGAGGGTGGTTGGGGCGCAATTAATGTGGTGGTAGCCTTCCGTGAGATATTTTGAATTTAATTCGTTTTATATGTTGGGAAGACGAGCTGAAATGGCTGAGCAGAGTTTCTCGTCTGGGCTTCGCGATGTCCGAGGAGGAATTACTTCTCGGACAGGTTTCCTTCGAGCTGCTGGGATTGGGTAATGCTGCATACGAGGCTTTTCCTCGGACAGGACTCTCCTCGGACGGGCCTGAGTCTGGAATAGCCCATCATTTTTGGGCCGGCCCCCACAATTAAGTTATTAAAAAAAATACTTGATTAACATAGAAAAATTATAATATAAATGTGAGTTATATTTTTTTCTTTTAATGCTTGGTTTCAAAAAAACATTTTTGAGCCTAGTGTTTGTAGTAATTAGTATAATCATTATTATGTTTAAGATATTTCATAATTTAAACTAACTATAAACGTATATTTCAAACAAGTAAAAAAGAAAACCATTAAATAGTAATTAATTCTTCTAAAAAATAGTAATTAATATATGAAGTTAAAAATTAATCAAAGTATAAGATATTGAAAAAAATCTTATGAATACTTAAAAGTAAAGTTGATCACACAAAGATTTAAAAAAGAAAAAAAGAAAAAAAAGAGAAGAAGTAGAGTTGAAAAATAAAATAACTTAGAAGTTAACAGTATGATCAAATATTGAAAACTTCTAAAATAGTATATGTATGCCTTGATTTCTTAAAGACGTTAGATGTTTTTATTATGAATTAATCTAAATACTCAAATAAACGTAGAAATCCAATCAAAATTAAAGAATTATTTGTACAATAAAGTGAGCCATAATACAAATTTAAAATTGGCAGTTCATGTAGTAATCATATAGAGACCAGTGGATATAAACTTTGTCTCACATGAAACTGGAAGAAAACAAAAATTAGTAGGTGCTAAAAAATAAAATACAACAACTACAATCATAACCTTATCATGAAGCCTCAAATAGAAAACAAAAATTAGTAGGTGCTAAAAAATAAAATACAATAGCTACAATAATAACCTTATCATGAAGCCTCAAATAGAAAACAAAAATTAGTAGGTGCTAAAAAATAAAATACAACAGCTACAATCATAACCTTATCATGAAGCCTCAAATAGAAAACAAAAATTAGTAGGTGCTAAAAAATAAAATACAACAGCTACAATAATAACCTTATCATGAAGCCTCAAATAGAAAACAAAAATTAGTAGGTGCTAAAAAATAAAATACAACAGCTACAATCATAACCTTATCATGAAGCCTCAAATAGAAAACAAAAATTAGTAGGTGCTAAAAAATAAAATACAACAACTACAATAATAACCTTATCATGAAGCCTCAAATTGAAGACTTTTTTCTTTCTTTTTTTTAAAGTAGGTTTTTCGCATGATAGATCTTCACTGTAATTAATAAAATACAACCCACATGCCAATTTTTTTATTCGACATGAATATATCAAGCATATCTCAAACAATGCATCATCATCACATGCTTAAACTTCCTCATAGAAGTTACTTCTTCCTTGTTTTCTTTTGGAGCAACGTAGTCAATTATGAAGCGCTATCGAATATTTTTTTGGTTCTAGCTTGAGTCAGCAAAATTAAAAAAACTAGTCGCTAAATCCGTGCGATGCACGGGAAACCTATTTTGTATAAAGATGAAACATTCAATTACTTAATAAAAAATAGAAATCAAACTTAAGTTTAAAATAAAATGAAGAATTAAATCTTAAATATCTTCAACTATCCATAAAATGTATGAAACATAAAATCTTAAGGTAGTTATTCATTGCCTTACCATATACTGTCGTGTATGTACTACAATGACCAATCACCACTTACCAAGAGATGCAAATAAAACATTTGCTTTGACTTCATCACCGAATTGCAGAAAAAGAGCAGCACAATACGAACACACTACAGATTAAATAATTCCCAGCCAAGCAATAAACTGTAAGAGACAAAAAGGCTTTAACCTCATATAATATATTATAAGCCAACTATATTTCAAAACCAAACGTTTCTCAAAAAAGAAAAAAAAAAAATTTTCAAAACCAAACAATGCAGCGCAGGCACAATACGCACAGACCAGCAAATATATAGACCAATGCTCAGTCAAACAAAGATTCAAGAAGACAAATATCTTAATATAATATAATTTAATTAATCCCACCACTACTTTCAAGCATCAAAACAACTTTATACAATGGTTGGAAAATATCTCAAACACAGTGCAAACACAGCAAATATGACAAAAACTCATAGATAGTTCATTGAAGCATTTCATCAAAGACATAATTTGCATTCCACAAACGAAAATAGAAATAGAAAATAAAGACAAACCCAAAACAAATATTTCAGTCATTTAGCAATATTCAACAATACCCACAAAAGGAAAATTCCAAAACCTGCTTCAGAGGCTACGTTAGATTGCTCATAGCTTCCTCGATGACATCGGCGGCATCTGAGTTTTGGGTTTTCTGGTTTTGATTTTGGGGAAGGAGAGGGTTTTTGCTCATAGCTTCCTCGATGACACCGGCAGCATTTGAGTTTTGGGTTTTTGGGTTTTGATTTTGGGGAAGGAGAGGGTTTTGATTTTCGGGGAAGGAGAGGGTTGCAGAGTTTTGGGTTTTTGGGTTTTGATTTTGGGGAAGGAGAGGGTTTTTGCTCATAGCTTCCTCGATGACACCGGTAGCATTTGAGTTTTGGGTTTTTGGGTTTTGATTTTGGGGAAGGAGAGGGTTGCATGAAAGAATCTGAAAAGAGAGTGGAGGGCATCGGGTATTTTGGGAGAAAAAAAGAGTACCAGATTTAGAAAAAATATATATATATATTACCGGTAGCAGTTTAGGCGGCCTGATGTTGATGAGCGACTGGCTTGCCGGTGGATGATAGTCTGACACTCCGATGATCCTTTCTCAATCTCCTTTTTTCTGTCTCTGTTCTGAGGAAGAAGATGTTTTGGTGAAAGAAAGGGGAGCGCATCGTGAAAGAGAAGGCAGAGCATCGGGGTTTTAGAAAGGTTTTATTATATTTTTATTTTTATTTTTTAATATTATGCTGATGTGAAAAATTGTGGGAGCTTCAAAAGTTTCAGTTATATATATATATATATATATATATATAAATGAATAGAGGTACGGAGTTTCAATTAAGTGTACGTATCAATTTTTTTAAATTTGGTTCTGGATTGAGTCAGCAAAATTAAAAAATGAATAGAGGTACGGAGTTTCAATTAAGTGTACGTATCAATTTTTAAAAAAAAAGTTTGAGAGGAACCCAATAGTTTTAAAAAGGCAAGTCCTCTTCTCGCAACATCACCGCCAGAGCATGAGAAAAGTCTATCTCATCACAAAGTCTGTACCAGCACATCTCCAGAAAATAATCACGAATAGACTGAATCAATTGTGCAATTTAAGGTCACCAATGCCATAAATGAGAATTTTCAAATCTCATTGCACACACTGAGAGAGAGAGAAAAGATGAAGAAAAGTTGGTAACTATA
Source organism: Quercus robur (assembly GCF_932294415.1). NCBI lineage: Eukaryota > Viridiplantae > Streptophyta > Magnoliopsida > Fagales > Fagaceae > Quercus > Quercus robur. The sequence continues at coordinate 2,330,096 of NC_065540.1, forward strand.
AGGTGGTAACGGCACAATGAAAGTGAAACTCAATGCCAAGAGCCAACCCCGTTGACCTCCACCTGCCAGTCACTACTTTGCAAATCCCAAAAGCCCACTACTTTCAATTTATATATATATATATATATATATATATATATATATATATATTTATATAATTCTATACAAAGGGCCTCTGTGTTCTAATGCTTGCAATGAGAAGAAGGAAGAAAACAAAGAAATGGATCTTGGAGAGATTGATTTCAATTTAGCACTTAGCAGGAAACAATAAAGCCTTTTCACAGCAGAATTCTTTTTTGGGTCTTTCAAAAGAGGAAAACATAAATGAACACTTACACTAGCTGGTTGAAAAGAAGCTCATTAGAATTTGTGACGATGGTGATGTTGCAGAAAAAAAGGGAAGGAAAGTGGTAAAGAAGATGGGATTGACTTGCTTTTATTTTTTAGCCATTGGATCATTTTCTTGCCAGGTGTCATTCATCAAAATAAAAACTGGAGAAAAATGGAGGGTTTAAACAGCAGGGGAGCCAAACCCATTGAATGTGTGTAAAGTGTAAAGTACTTGATAGAACAATAATCTAGCCTAAAATATATTTAATCAATAAGTCCTCCCTTCCTTCGTACAGTATGCATGGTTCTTGGATCGAAATGGAAACTTTTATATATATATATATATATATATATATATATATATATATATATATATATATGTGGGGCTAGAAGACTTATGACCCGGCCCACTTCCCGTTAGGACCCAGGGCCCGTGCCGAGGAGTGTAGTTGCCGAGGATGAGTGGCGAAAGACCGAATGGCCTAGAAATGCAGCTGAGGACGACCCTGTCCTCGGCATCCTAAGACTTCAAGGGGAAGGGCAGCATGTCGTCAAAGGCGGCCTCTGAAACGCCCCCAGAAGATAAGGCGAGTAGAATGGGACCTACATAGGGGTACGGAGTGGGAGCGGTTCAAGGAAAAGACGTCACCTCCGCATTGAATGCGCTCACAAACGTCCTGGCCATATTAATAGGAAAAGACTCCTGAACAGTGTGGTTTCGGTTATTGCAACTAACAGCAAGTAGGGGGAGGCGACTGATGGGACAGGTACTCGAGTAGGTACCTGCCTGATCAACAGATGGAGGGTCAAGATCAACCGAGAAAGACTATATAATGTAAAGGCTTATGCACCAAAAGGGGGTTAGGAAAAAAGGCCAAGAACCAGAGCCTCCCAGACCGTGTTGAGGAGAAAGACTCCTCGAGCGAACATGGTTTACTTTTGTATGAATACCATGACTAACCACCGTTCGGTGACCAAGGCCTAGCCCTTCAAGCCCACGCTCTACAAATTATATTATTTGGGCCTTTTAACGTACGAACCCAAGACTGGTTTTGGGATCGTTACAAATTGAGTCCTTACAATTGGCGTCGTCTGTGGGAAAGGCTTATGCGTTGGCACAGGCGGTGGATCGAGAAAGTCCCTCCACCATTTCCAACGGCCCGTTGTTGTGCCCTAACCTAAAGTTCCACTAGGGGCTGCGCTTCGAAGCACCAGTGGCACGGGCAGTTCTTGGGGCCTCCAACGTCAGATCAACGTCCCACACCTTGGCCGAGGGGCTGGTCCCCCCAAACTACTTAATGAAAATATCTAAGTTTTGGACAGAACCAAGGTATTGCATGGTCCTCGGACTCAAACCTATGGAGAAACCAACTATTTAATGAAAATATCTAAGTTTTGGACAGAACTAAGGTATTGTATGGTCCTCAGACTCAAACCTATGGGGAAACTAACTACTTAATGAAAATATCTAAGTTTTGGACAGAACTAAGGTATTGCACGGTCCTCGGACTCAAACCTATGGGGAAACCAACTACTTAATGAAAATATCTAAGTTTTGGACAGAACCAAGGTATTGTATGGTCCTCAAACTCAAACCTATGGGGAAACCAACTACTTAATGAAAATATCTAAGTTTTGGACAGAACCAAGATATTGCATGGTCCTCGGACTCAAACCTATGGGGAAACCAACTACTTAATGAAAATATCTAAGTTTTGGACATATCCAAGGTATTGCATGGTCCTCGGACTCAAACCTATGGGGAAACCAAGTACTTGAAGAAAATATCTAAGTTTTGGACAGAACCAAGGTATTGTATGGTCTTCGGACTCAAACCTATGGAGAAACCAACTACTTAATGAAAATACCTAAGTTTTGGACAGAACCAAGGTATTGCATGGTCCTCGGACTCAAACCTATGGGGAAACCAACTACTTAATGAAAATATCTAAGTTTTGGACATATCCAAGGTATTGCATGGTCCTCGGACTCAAACCTATGGGGAAACCAAGTACTTGAAGAAAATATCTAAGTTTTGGACAGAACCAAGGTATTGTATGGTCTTCGGACTCAAACCTATGGAGAAACCAACTACTTAATGAAAATACCTAAGTTTTGGACAGAACCAAGGTATTGCATGGTCCTCGGACTCAAACCTATGGGGAAACCAACTACTTAATGAAAATATCTAAGTTTTGGACAAAACCAAGGTATTGCATGGTCCTCGGACTCAAACCTATGGGGAAACCAACTACTTGAAGAAAATATCTAAGTTTTGGACAGAACCAAGGTATTGTATGGTCCTCAGACTTAAACCTATGGGGAAACCAACTACTTAATGAAAATATCTAAGTTTTGGACAGAACCAAGGTATTGCATGGTCCTCGAACTCAAACTTATGGGGAAACCAACTACTTAATGAAAATATCTAAGTTTTGGATAGAACCAAGGTATTGCATGGTCCTCGGACTCGAACCTATGGAGAAACCAACTACTTAAAGGAGATCTAGATACCAGGCTCGGCCTAACAATATGCATGACATCTCGGATGATGCCTATATCTCCTTAGAGGTGTGTTCAGGCACAAATTCAACGTCCTATGGGCGCGGGTAAGTTAGAATTCCGGGATATGATCCCAAATACATCATATGCACTACCATTCATACATGTTAAGATAACCAATTCAAAAATCAAGAAATCCGCAACAATAGTAAGCATCAGCAAGGGCAACTAACATACAATTTAAAGGAAGAAAAGAATTTTATATATGTGGCTAATAAGTTCAAACTGTAGTCAAACTATAAAATTTTCAAAACAAAAGGGAAACTAGTTAAAACGTTGAACTGGAAACAAATACGAAGATTGGCCAGGGCTACTACTTCTTCAATGTCGTTTTGTCCACGTCCTCGGAAGGCAGAGCAAGACTAGCCTCGAGGCTCTGGGAGACATCCCATTCTTGGGAAGGCTGAGCAGGGTCGGTTTCGATGCCCTTGGAGATCTCAGTAAGGGGAATTACTTGTAGGGGCTAAACAAGAATGGCTGGCTACTCGGCATTAGGGGTCAGAGCGCTGACCGTAGGCTCGACACCCTCTTTGGGTATCTCGGGATTCATACCTCCAGGTACTTCTGTCGCATCATGAGGCTCTCCTCCTTCAATCAACTCGCTAGGAGGGACGATGACCTGTGCAGCTTCTGACTAAGTAACCCTTGCCTCGTGTTGATCGCTCATAGCCTCGGAGCTGGCGGAGGCAGTCTCACGGATGGCTGGAGGATAAAATATGCTCTCCGCCTTCGACAAGTCAGACGAAGCATCCACCCTAGCTCGTTTTAAGGCCTCTTCCCAAACCTGGGAGTAGTATAGTCTGCATACTCCAGGAATTTGAGCTTTAAGGGAGGCTTGGGTTTCAGCCATCCCCATCTCGTAACCCTCCTCTTCGGCTTTGTCCCTAGCAGCTTCGGCCTTGTTTCGGGCAAACTCCACCACGCCCTTAGCATTCTCGGCCATGATCAGTTTCTTCTTTAAATCACTGATCTGCTCCTTGGCTATCTGCAATTGCTCCTCGACATCAAGTAGGCGCTTTGTCTGCTCCTCGGCCTGCTTTTGGGCACCAGTTAAACCTGCCATGGCACTATCCCTATCTCGGGTAGCCTCCTTTAAGTTCTCCCTAACCTTTGCGAGGTCAGCCTCGGAAGTTTTGAAGGTCCGCAAAGCATCTATGCGCTTGGTGTGCTCATCCTCGGCAGCCTTACTTTGCCCCTTCACTTGATCCTCCATCCTATAGGTGGCCTGAATAGCCTGCCAATTGAGACAAATATATTATGAATGAAAATCTAGGAGCCAGAATTGACAGAGGCCTGATGTCATCAAAACCCTCCTATCCGGCCGAGGATCCGGACAGCAGGATTTTGAGGGGCTATTGTGGGGCCAAAAGACTTATGACCCGGTCCACTTCTAGTCAGGACCCAGGGCTCGTGCTGAGGAGTGTAGTTGCCGAGGACGAGTGGTGAAAGACCGAATGGCCTAGAAATGCAGCCGAGGACGACCCTGTTCTCTGCATCCTAAGACTTCAAGGGGAAGGGCAGCATGTTGTCAAAGGCGGCCTCCGAAGTGCCCCCAGAAGATAAGGCGAGTAGAATGAGACCTACATAGGGGTACGGAGTGGGAGTGGTTCAAGGAAAAGACGTCACCTCCGCATTGAATGCACCCACAAATGTCCTGGTCATATTAATGGGAAAAGACTCCTGAATAGTATGGCTTCGGTTATTACAACTAACAGCAAGTAGGGGGAGGCAGCTGATGGGACAGGTACTCGAGTAGGTACCTGCCTGATCAACAGATGGAGGGTCAGGATCAATCGAGAAAGGCTATATAATGTAAAGGCTTATGCGCCAAAAGGGGGCTGGGAAAAAAGGCCAAGAACCAGAGCCTCCCAGACCGTATCGAGGAGAAAGACTCCTCGAGCGAACATGGTTTACTTTTGTATGAACACCATGACTAACCTCCGTTCGATGACCAAGGCCTAGCCCTTCAAGCCCACGCTTTACAAATTATATTGTTTCGACCTTTTAATGTACGAACCCAAGACTGGTTTTAGGATCGTTACAAATTGAGACCTTACAATATATATATATATATATATATATATATATATATATATATATGATATAGGTTCAAATTACACTTGATATAACTCTATAAAAGTTATACATTTTTTAGACCGTAGATTTAAAAAATATATATAATGATTAGAAAATCACTCCAATTAATGTCATCTTTAAAATTAATTGCTATCCAAATTAGCTAACCTAGCTAATTAATTTTAGAGAGTATTATACCATGGGAAATGCTAACGGATGCCCTTAGGGAACAGGTTAACAATCTATTTAAAGAAAGTTTTTATGGGAAAAGAAAAAAAAAATGTTTTAACAGCTTTTTTCATTACCAGCTTGCTTATAGACTTCAGAATCATGCTTTTGACATGACGGTACCAGACATAGTTCAATCCAATGATGCATTGCTGATTCAAGTTGATCCAAGAATAACACCCATGTGTACGTTTGTTCCGTGACAACTTAACAGAGACCAGATGACTACTCTCTTTCTAGAATCATGGATTACGAGATATTAGATGCTTCATCAGGCAACTAAACCGATTTAGTCAAATGATCCTTTCCTTATCAGGAAAGCAAATGGTGAGGTGGAGACAAGATTCTTGACGACCCCCCCCCAGAGAAGAAAGATGTAACGGTCTTTCCAACACAAATTGCTATGCTTCAACCAGTGTCATATGTTTGTGAAAGTGGTCTTAAAATCAAGACATTTCGAGAAGATGGAAAGCCTTGCTATGAAGGTAAATCACCTTCTGGTCACATATGGTGGGATATTTGTGATTGTGCTGATTGCCAAGAAGAAGAAGCTTTTGAAGAAGATCATTCAAAACAAAAGAAAAAATCTTCCCAGATAATACTCAAAGAAAGATATGATGCAAGAGATCCAGAAGTTGATCTCCTTGGAGAATCTTCTGGAAAATTTGATTATTATGTTTTTTATCCTAGAACTAGAAAGCAAAAAACCCCTCCTTCCCCTCCATGCAAGAAAGACCATAATCAAACCTCTAAACCTCCTTTGATCCCATACTACCAAAAAGTCCTTACCCAAATATCAAAATACTGATCCTTTTCTACTAGACAAACCTAAACATAGAAGCCTTTACCTTGTTATATGTTTGACCAGCCTCAACCTCCTATTCACAGAATTTTCCTTCTCTTGAAAGTTTTGAACATCCCCAAACCAACACAAAACACGTTTGGAAAATTAAAATTCCTGTTGGAACCAAGAGACAGGTTTCTTCAACTGAAGCAGCTTTAAACTGGCAAGCCACAAAACCAAGCCCTTTCCAAGATTCTTAATAATCAACAAAGGATAGCTGAGGTAGTTACTCATACTTTCCCATCCTCCAATTCTCTTATTTAAGATTTAAAGAAGAAGATCAAGATGGTTGAACAAGAATTGGCAACAATTGCTTCCACAGTCAAAGATTTGTCTATTTCTTTTCCTTTTATTGGGCAAAAGGGAAAAAAAAAAAAAAGTTGCTGACACAACTTCAATCCTTGGAAGGATCACAGAAAGAAGCCATCTAAACTTTCCCAATGCATGTCTATATGCCTTACCAGCCTCGACAATCACTATACAAAGTCCTGGCTATACCTTTATCCTCTCCATTTTCACCAACTTTTCCCTACCAAAACCTCCAACCATTAGTCATGATACATCCTGATCATAACCCTTTTAAACCAAGTGGAATATTCCCTAGCATAACATATTCAGCTCCGTCTTAACCAGAACCTCAAGCTAAGTCACAAAATGAACCTTTTCCTAAAGAAAAGAACAAAGAACCATTATACCAACCCTCAGATCCCACTGTTGGTGCCTCTTGAAGACCTCCAGATATGAACATGTTGGCTATGGATAAAACTTGGATAGACGGAAATGGACCAATGCGATGATCATGGAACAAAACATAGGCAGAGCTATTTTCGTTAATAATAATATCTTCTTAGATTATTTACATTCCACGGGCGAGGTACAGTTTTTTCATCTAAGTCTTCTAGGTAATAAGCACCTGTTCCGGCCACAGATGCGATGCGATATGGTCCCTCCCAGTTGGGTCCCAGCTTGCCCTAGGAAGGGTTCTTAGCGCTGCCGAGAATCTTCCTCATTACGAGGTCGCCTGGACTTAAATGTCGCAGCTTTACATTAGCGTCATATCCCCGCTTTAGCTTCTGATGATAATAGGCCATATGGATCATCGCTTTTTCCCTTTTTTCCTCAGCTAAGTCTAGACTTCTCCCCAATAACTCGTCATTGTTTTCTGGGGTAAAAGTGCTAGACCTCAATGTGGGGAAGCTGTTCTCGATTGGGAGTACAGCTTCGGCCCCATAAGTCATTGAAAAGGGAGTTTCGCCCGTTGACCATCGCAGCGTCATTCGATAGGTCCATAAAACATGCGGGAGCTCTTCCACACATCTCCCCTTTGCATCATCCAATCTTTTTTTCAGACCGCTTACTATGACTTTGTTCACGGCCTCGGCTTGCCCATTTCCTTGGAGGTAGGCAGGAGTGGAATATCGATTGGTGATGCCAAATTCGTTGCAGTATTCCCTGAAGTTCTTACTATCAAATTGAAGACCGTTGTCCGAGATGAGGGTGTGAGGAGTTCCAAAGCGCATAATAATGTTTTTCCAAATGAATTTCTTGGCATCCACGTCCTTGATGTTGGCCAAAGGTTCAGCCTCTACCCACTTGGTGAAATAGTCGGTGCCGACTATTATGTATCGCTTATTCCCTGTTGCTTTAGGGAAAGGACCGACAATATCAAGACCCCATTGAGTAAACGGCCAAGGGCTGGAGAGGGGGTTAAGGATTCCTCCAGGTTGGTGGATATTTGGGGCGAATCTCTGGCATTGATCACACTTCTTTGTATATTCTTGGGCATCTCTCTGCATATTCGGCCACCAATATCCCTGGGTGAGTGCCCTGTGCGCCAACGATCTTCCTCCTATGTGACTCCCACAAATTCCCTCGTGTAGCTCTTTAAGTAGGGACTCGGACCCCTCTGGGTGTATACACAATAGGTACGGTCCAGAATAGGAACGCCAATATAGCTTGTGGTCTTCCGACAACCAAAACCGAGGAGCATTCCTTCGTATCTTCTTGGCCTCTAGTTTTCCCTCTGGTAATGTATCATCTTTGAGGAAGTTCATTATAGGATCCATCCAACTTGGACTCTTTCTAACCTAATGGACCTGAGTTGGGTCTCTTCTAATTGAACTCGCTTGGACTAGATCCTCAACAAGGATCATTCGCGATAGATCATGCGCTGAAGACGTGGCAAGAGTGGCCAGCGAATCTGCATGTGTGTTCCCACTTCTGGAAACATGTGTCAGATTGAAGGATTCAAAGTCTGACTGCAGGCGTTTGACTCGTCCGAGATACTCTTGCATTCTAGCATCTCTAGCTTCTAACTCACCCATCACTTGACCAACGACCAATTTGGAGTCCGAGAACGCTTCCATTGCCCTTCCATCCAATTTTTGAACCATCATCATTCCTTGAAGTAAGGCTTCATACTCGACCTCGTTGTTCGTGGTCGAGAACCCGAGCCTTAGCGATTTTTCAATGGCAATACCTTCGGGCGATATTAGAACTAGCCTAATTCCAGATCCTCTTTGGTTGGCCGCGCCATCCACGTAGACTTTCCAGTGCAAGGTCTCCCATGTTGAGATTGTGCCAACCGATTTTCCATCCATGCCTTCCTTCACGGTTATTGTTTCTACAGAGGGTTCAGCGAATTCTGCGACTAAGTCCGCAAGGACTTGACCCTTGACAGAGGACCTAGGCATATATTTGATATCAAAGGCCCCCAAAAGTGCACTCCACATGGTGATCCTTCCCGTGTAGTCGGCGCTTTGAAGAACCGATCGAAGGGGAAACTGGGTTAGAATGATGACCGTGTGTGCCTGAAAGTAATGAGGGAGTTTTCACGTGGCGTGCACCACTGCTAGAATTGCCTTCTCCAGTGGTAAGTAACGCACTTCAACCTCATGTAACGATTTACTCACGTAATACACTGGTTGCTGAACTCCATTATCATTCCATAACAGTACCAGGCTTATAGCATGAAGGGCTACCGCTATGTATGCAAACAGTACCTCGTCTACCTCAGGGCTAAACATAATGGGTGGTCACGACAAGTATTCTTTGAGTTGCTGGAAGGCCAGGACACAATCTTCTGACAACTCAAACCCTTTCCACTTATTCATTAATAGGTAGAAAGGTCGGCATCGGTCTGCAGATCGTGATATGAATCGGTTCAATGCCACAACCATGCCAGTGAGTTTTTGCACTTCTTTCGGATTCCGAGGAGCTTGTAGGCTATTAATCGCTTTGATTTGATCTGGGCTTACCTTTATCCTTCTGTGGGTTACCATATAGCCTAGGAATTTCCCAGATCCGACCCCGAATGAACACTTGGAAGCATTGAGCCACAACTTGTGCTCCCTTAAGGTGTCAAAAATGATCTCTAGGTCTTTTTCGTGCTCGGACACCACCTTGCTTTTCACCACCATATCGTCTATGTAGACTTCAATAACTTTGCCTAGTTACGGTTCAAACATTCTGGTCATCATCCTTTGGTACATTGACCTTGCGTTCTTTAGTCCGAAAGGCATCACCTTATAGTGGTAGTTTCCGACAGGTGTCATGAACGCCGTTTTCTCTTGATCCTCTAATGCCAGAGGTATCTGATGATAGCCCTAGAAGGCATCCAGGAAGCTCATTCGAGGATGGCCTTCAGTCGCGTCTACCAGTCGGTCTATTCGAGGTAACGGGAACGGGTCTTTCAGGCATGTCTTGTTCAAGTTTGTGAAGTCTACGCAGACTCGCCACTTCCCCGTTTTCTTTCTTACCACCACCGTATTTGCCAGCTATTCGGGGTAAAAGACTTCTTTGATAGCCCCTGCCTTTTTCAGTTTTGTCACTTTGTCTCTAACGACACTGGCATGTTCCTTTGAGGGACGTCGGGGTGGTTGCTTCTTTGGAATGGAAGATGAGTTAACATTCAAGTGGTGACAAATAAGGCTAGGGTCAATCCCCGGGGCATCGTAAGCGTCCCATGCAAACACATCGACGTTTCTTCTTAGAAACCCAACCAGATCCTCTTTTTCTTAAGGAGGCAACTCGGAGCCGACCTGGAAAAATGTCTCCGGGTCATTGTCAACGATAAACTTTTCTAAACTTTTACACCTTATCTCCTCAGCTGGCTCATTGACTTGCCCCGCTGAGGTGACTGGTTGCTATAAGTTCTCAGAGGCCGAGGACTCGGCATTGGACCGACGTGAGATGGCGGCCACCATACACTGCCTGGCCATGGCCTGATTTCCACGAATCTCTTCTACTTGGCCTCTGGACGGGTATTTTACCTTTTGGTGAAGCGTGGAAGATACAGTTTCTAGGGCATGAATTCATGGCCTGGCTACTATCGCTGTGTAGGGTGAGTAGGCATCGACTACGATAAAGTTCACCTCCACCACCTCTGACCCAGTTTGTATGGGTAGTCTGATCTGCCCTTTTGGCGTAACAGTCATCCCTTCGAAGTTGATAAGGGGAGAGTCATAAGCCATCAAATCCTCCGGCCTCAGGTTCAGCCCCTTGTATAGATCAAGGTACATTACTTCTACTGCGCTACCCGGGTCTACCAGTACCCTTCTCATATCGAAGCCTCCGATTCTCAGCGTAACTACTAAGGCATCGTCGTGAGGTTGGATAGTTCCCTTCTTATCCTCGTCCGAGAATCCTAATATCAAAGAGCTTCCCTTTTTAGACCTTTTAAATCCTCTTTCCCTGTCCTCGGCAGAGAGCCGAGCCACAGACAGCACCCTGGAAGGAAATGACCTGGTTCTTCCTGGAGTGGCGAGGATGACATGGATCGTTCCTGTGGGGGGTCTTAAGGATACATCTTTTCGAGGCTCTTGCATTACCTGGCCCAGATGACTGCTTGAGGGGTGTAAAAGGTGACGTAACTTTCCTTCTCGGACCAACTGATCTAGGTGATTCCATAGATTCCTACAATCCTCAGTGGTATGTTCATGGTCCTGATGATAGTGGCAATACAGGTTCTGGTTACGTTTCGAAGGGTCCCCAGCCATTTTTCCCAGCCATCTGAAGAAGGGTTCATTCTTGACTTTCTCTAAAACTTGTTGTACTGGCTCTCTGAACACAGCATTAACCGTTTGCATGTTATTTTGTCCAGCCTGTCTTGAAAAATTTCTCCTTGGCTAGTTATGGTTATATCGTTCCGACCTGAAATCATTCCCTTTGGGGGGAACGATCTTCTCATTTCCCTTTCCTTGTAGCTGATCTTCTTCTACTCTTTTGTACTTGTCAATCCTATCCATTAGCTGATGAACGTTGGTAACGGGTTTACCAGTGAGAGATTTTCTTAAGCCATGCTCGGTAGGGAGACCGCTTTTGAACGTACTGATAGCAACGTTATCGTGGTTCTCATCTAGCTCGTTATACATCTCCCAATATCTATCCGAGTACGTCTTTAGGGTTTCTCCTTCGCGCATGGATAAAGACAATAACGAACTTAAGGGTCGAGGGACCCTACTATTCGTAATAAAGCGAGAACAAAAAGCCTGAGTGAGCTGCCTATAGGAGCCTATGGAATTTGCCTCTAGGCTGTTGAACCATCTCATCGCCATTGGCCCCAAGCTCGACGGGAAGACTTTACACATCAGAGCCTCATTTTGGGAGTGGATGGCCATTCTTTGGTTAAACTGGCTTACGTGCTCCACCGGGTCTGCTCGGCCATTGTAGATGGCAAACGTTGGTTGATTAAAGTTTCGAGGTAACTTAGCCCCTTCGATTCTGTGTGCGAAAGGTGATCTGAAGATCTGATCTAATGCCTTGTTCATAGCGTCATTTCCCAAACCCTTGCTGGATGGGCTCTCATGCTTTCGCATAGGGTGAGACTCCTTTTCGTAAGAAAAGGTCTCACTTGGGGGTGTTCTCGACCTCCGTCAATAACTAATGTCCTCCTCGTTAGAGGATGCGTCTGAGCTAGAGGGAGATTGCTTTCGCTGCGCACGTTGCAACTTTCTTTTCAGGTCATCTATCTCTCGCTGCATGGGCTGATGATTGTTTCGCCTTTGGGATACGTGACTACCTATTTTGGTATGACTTTGGCTTGTCTGGGTAGTATGTACGCTCCCCTCATGATTCCTTCTGTTGCCTGGGTTGGCAGGATCATTTTGCTGCTGAGACTCAATGGGTTCTGTCTGTTAAGGGTTAGCCTGGTGAGGATTCTCGAGGTGTGGACCTAGCCCTGCCATGCTCAACCGTTGTGCTTACTGACACTTTAGTTTTTCCCACAGACGGCGCTAATTGTAGGGGCACAATTTTAATGGTCCAATCCTTGTCGGTCAATTCTTGGCCCAAGAAGTCTCACACAATGAATTTTTTGTAAAGTATAGGCTAAAGAACTTGGTTTCAATTAACTTAAACGGTTTGCTGCATGAGTTAAGGAAATACAGAAACAAGAACGAAAAAGATGGACGTGAAGAGAGATCCCTCTCAAGTGATCAGGCTCCAAACTTTATTCATAGACATGTATTCATACAGTAAGATTTCTCTCCTGTGTTCATTCCCTCCTCTCTTTTTCGTCCCTCTCTCTTGGGGGACTCTTACATATTATATAGGCCCTCTCCTATTATCTGGACTTTACACTTGTTGATCATTCAAACCCTCACTTGAGCACATGTCCCATTAGATACCCTTATCAATTCTTTGTGAGTTGCAGTGGCCAAGGTAGTACTGTTCATGGGTCTTCTCTTTATTAATGCGGCCAGAAGAGTAGTTGTGATGCATTTAATGTGGTGGTGGCAGCCTTTGCTAAGATATTTTGGGTTTCCTTCCTTTTTGCGTATTCGGGGAATGGACTACAGTGGCTGAGACGCACCTTTGATCTGGATTTTGCAGTGTCCGAGGAGGAATTCCTCCTCGGACATGTTCTCTTTGCCCCAGTGGGCCTAAATAAGGATTCTAGGCCACGATATCTCCTCGGATAGACTGGTCCTCGGACGGGCCCAGGGCCCAGTCAACTTATTATTCTGGGCCGGTCCCCACAGTATCAATTTTTTTAAATTTGGTTCTGGATTGAGTCAGCAAAATTAAAATATGAACAGAGGTACAGAGTTTCAATTAAGCGTACGTATCAATTTAAAAAAAAAAAGTATGAGAGGAACCCAATAGTTTTAAAAAGGCAAGTCCTCTTCTCGCAGCATCACCGCCGGAGCATGAGAAAAGTCTACGAGTGTATCCCATCACAAAGTCTGTACCAGCACGTCTCCAAAAAATAATCACGAATAGACTGAATCAATTGTGCAATTTAAGGTCACCAATGCCATAAATGAGAATTTCCAAATCTCATTGCACACACTGAGAGAGAGAGAGAAGATGAAGAAAAGTTGGTAACTATAAGGTGGTAACGGCACAATGAAAGTGAAACTCAATGCCAAGAGCCAACCCCGTTGACCTCGACCTGCCAGTCACTACTCTGCAAATCCCAAAAGCCCACTACTTTCAATTTAAATAAATATATATATATATATATATATATATATATATAATTCTATAAAGGGCCTCTGTGTTCTAATGCTTACAATGAGAAGAAGGAAGAAAACAAAGAAATGGATCTTGGAGAGATTGATTTCAATTTAGCACTTAGCAGGAAACAATAAAGCCTTTTCATAGCAGAATTCTTTTTTGGGTCTCTCAAAAGAGGAAAACATAAATGAACACTTACACTAGCTGGTTGAAAAGAAGCTCATTAGAATTTGTGACGTTGGTGCGCTTTGAGGGGCTTCTCTCATACTGTAGGAGATGTTGCAGAAAAAAAAGGGAAATAAAGCGGTAAAGAAGATGGGATTGACTTGCTTTTATTTTTTAGCCGTTGGATCATTTTCTTGCCAGGTGTCATTCATCAAAATAAAAACTGGAGAAAAATGGAGGGTTTAAACGGCAGGGGAGCCAGACCCATTAAACGTGTGTAAAGTGTAAACTACTTGACTGAACAATAATCTGCCCTAAAATATAGTCAATCAATAAGTCCTCCCTTCCTTCGTACAATATGCATGGTTCTTGGATCGAAAGGGAAACTTTTATATATATATATATATATATATATATATATATATATATATATATGATATAGGTTCAAATTATATCTGGTATAACTTTATAAAAGTTATACATTTTTTAAACTGTAGATTTAAAAAATATATAATTATTAGAAAATTACTTTAATTAATGTCATCTTTAAAATTAATTGTTATCCAAATTAGCTAACCTATCTAATTAATTTTAGAGAGTATTATAATTATGGAAAATGCTAACAGATATCCTCAAGGCACAGGTTAACAATTTATTTAAAGAAATTTTTTATGAGAAAAAAAAAAAAACAATTAATGTTTTAACAGCTTTTTTCATTTCCCATAAAAGTGATAAAAAATTTCCTAAAATGGATTATTAACCATTGCCTTAAGGGCACTCATTAGCATGATCCTTATATTATTTTCTTTTCTACTTTCTTTCTCTCTCCTAATTAATTTACCTAACCTTGCACAAGTGCCTATTCTCAACGTTCTTGAGTTTTAGATTTTCTTTCTCATGGACATATTCTTATTTGGTATTTACGTATTGATTATTTTATATGTGAAGCCATTTTGAAAATGATTATTTGCGTCTATGTTTAAATTTCTTTACCTTTGATTCACAAATCTTGGGGTAGAAGGTGAAAATCAACGGCAAGTGGATGCTCTTAATAAGGGAGATATTTATCTTAGTAAGGAAGAATTACTGTTAAATGAGCTTAGGATCTTAGATATTGTAAGAGAGAGATTGATAACCAAGAAGTATATATGTAGCCAAGAGATGGAACTCTTGGCAATAGGAGATGCAACATGTGAGAGAGATTGTTTTCCAAAATTAGTTTTTGAAAAACAACCTATAGAAAGTAAACCTTATTTTTATTATGGTTTTTTGTTGACTAAAAATTGTGGTTAACCCTTTTTTTTTTTTTGTGCTACCAAACACTAAAAAATAAAAAAAATAAAAACTATTTTTACAAAAGGTTTTTCAATGAAACAAACATAGCATTAGCTTAGGTTCGAACAAGCGAAGGAATCACAGTGATTTGCAATCCCTTTGACTGCATAACTGTGATCCTGTGCATCTATGGTTTTATTTAATAAAAATTGGGGGCGGGGGGGGGGGGGGATATCCTTAATAACAGTTGTGGGGGCCGGTTAATCAATAATTATTAAAACCGTGTTAACTGGGCCTGTGGCCCATTCGAGAACGTAAAACTTTCCGAGAAGGCCCATATCAAGTTATAAGAGTAACCAAATGAAAATAAGAGTAGATATCACGTTAGGTGAGTTTAGTATTCGTCCGAGGAAAAAATCCTTCTCGGCAATATGTGTCCGAGGACGACCTGAACGCCATATTGTTACAAACACACTTTAAAGCTACATTACCACTAAAAGTGGGACATGGGACCAAGGGTAAGAAAGAAAAGGTAAACAAATATCTTAAATAACTACTGCCTCTACATTAATTGCCTCTCAACCAACTCTCTGGCCGCATTAATGTGGAGGTGATGTCTGAACAGTGATGAAGCAGCCTTACAGCTGCTGATTAAAGGATCCAAGAATGGTTGGATGGGACAGGAAGGGATTCCCCGAATCCAACCTACACATATGTGGTAAAGATGATACCAACGGGATAGTATATAACGTAGAAGAATGCATTGAGAGAGGGGATTGGAACTTCTAAACAAGGGACGCTTAGAGGAAAACTTAGCTTGATTAAAGAAGAAATTGATTGTAATATTTGTGTTAATCCATCTAAGAAATGTTAAGTTTAATCGTTTTTCTTTTGAAGTTAATCTAATTCTTTTATATCCATGCTCTACAAATTTATTATTTGGGCCTTCAGCGTTCGAATCCAATACGAGTTTGGGGATCGTTACAAATTGAGTCCTTACAACAGTAAAGAGGAACCCACCCCCTTGATATTGATGAGAAGGGAAAGAGATATTTTATTAGTTGTTATACCATTGCCTTACAACATCATAGTAAAAATGATGTGAGCGGTGTGCTCATATGTGAACTAATAAGAATTTGCTACCAAAACAGTTTGTAAAAATGTTATAAAAAAGTTTGAGTATTGCATTACTCTTAAAAAAATCAATGATATTGTTAAAAGGAAAGAAAATGTAAATTTATAGAACAAAATTGCTAAAATTGGCACACATATATATATATATATATATATATATATATATATATATATATATTTTAAAAAAAATTAGGGGGCCATTGTCCCCCTAGTCCAAGGGGTGGTTCTGTCCCTGGGTCTAACCCAATATTTCTATAATTTCCCACTTGTACATAGTGGGTATGGGACAACTACACATCTCTCGTTTCAATTTATAGCATCATCCATTCTAGTAGAACAACATCCTCATACGTGTCTCAATATGCCTCTGCTCCTTTGGTTACATTAGATTTAACATTTTTTTTTTTTTATCCCTTTTGCACTTATCACTTTAAAGCTACTTTAAACCCCTACTAACTTATATGCATTCAAAATTATGTCATAATGTTTAGGAAGTGACTAGCTTGCAAAACTGTTTTGAGTGTAAACCAGTTTTTTTGCAACTCTAGGTGATACATGCATAGTCACTCTGAGAGAGGATATGGGTTCAGCAATGCCTAAATTAATAGGACTTAAGAAGACCGCAAGTACGAGGGAAATTATCTTACAAGCCTAAAATCTTCCACAAGCCTAAGAGCCTAAGGATTAATAGGACTTTAGAAGACCGCAAGTACAAGGGAAATTAACTTACAAGCCTAAAATCTTTCACAAGCCTAAGAGCCTGAGGATTACCTGGTTTACCTACATGCCTAGATAGAAATCTCTTGACAGAGAAATGAAATTTGTGGTCATATTTTCTCTTGGATGTTGCGTGGTCAAGGACCATTTTGACATTTTCCCGGAAGAATGCATCTTCTATTTATAAAAATACACTCGCTCAGAATAAGAAATATAAAAATGCATCAAAAAAATTAAATTAAAAATAAAAACTTTTCTCATAAAAATTTTCTAAAAATATTTTCAATGACAATGTCCTCAAAGCATTCGTTAAATTTTCCCTTAATTAGAATTTTTTGTGTTTTTATCATAAACATTACAAGGTAATAATCATGAGAAATGTTGCAATTTTAAATAAGAAAAAGAATTAGTCGACAAGCAAAGACAGAAACAAAATTAGACTTTTAGTTGAACCACAGTGTACCGCGTGCGAAACAAGTATTGTACTTTATTTTGTTTACAACACCTTGATTATGATTTGTCTCGAAAATTACTTCGGAAAGAGCGAGGGCCATGATATTATTGTGTTTGCGTCATGCCTGATTCTCTAGTTTAGTTTTTTCCTCTTTGCTAGGCGCTGTCCATGATTTTTATGCTTACGTACGTGAATCTGGTCAACCTTTTTTTTTTTCTTTTTTTGAGGAATCTGGTCAACCCGCGCATTAAAAAATATTTCAGAAATACTTACTATTTCCTCCTATTATATAAGTGCTGACGAGGTGCTAAAAAAATAAACAATGAAACAAATATCAAATACAAGTATACATCAAGAGTAATACTATGGACACAAATTATTTTACAATATTTTTACAAACTGATGACGTGGTAAATTCTTACTAGTTCTAATATGGGCTTATCCGTAACATTACATTTTTAATGACAATAACTATTTGGAAAATGTTAAAACTATATCAGTAATTTATAAAAATATTATAAAATGGTTTATAATGTAACATTAATACGGTATTCACATATTAATATCTTTGTAGAATTTAATATCTTTTTACTTTTAGCAAATTTCAAAGTCCCAGCTTCTCTGAGAGACACACAAATACAACTGTACGCGTGGAACCTGTAAGAGTCAATTACTCAATTTACGTGACTCCTTGTACAGTTTAAAAAGTCAACACCCCACGTTCTTCTCTAAGGCCTATACGGTATACACGTTTCTTTCTTTCTTTTTTTATTTATTTTTTTTTACTATCGGCCAAGCGACGGCGTTGTTCGTTTGTCTATATATACCCCCACAACAATGTTCCAACTCACAATTTACCATAAACAAAGACACTAAGAACTAGATTACTAAAAAAAATTGTTTACCATAAACCTATTTTTTCATGTAGTAAAACACAAATTTCTTTATGTATATATAGATTACTAAAAAAAATTGTTTAAGGTGGGATTTAGAGAAAAAATAAATAAAGAATGTATGTAAATTACAAAAATCTAGTCAAGATCTTCAAATCACATGCAATAATCTTTCAAAACTATCAAGCGCACGAAAGGATAAGTTATCAAGAGATTTATATCCCCATTGATATTTATGTCAATTTATCCTCTTTTGAAGGGTTCAATTTATCCCTTTTGACTTGATAGTTTTTATTTATTTTAGAAATGATATTTATTTGACTTGAAAGTTGATTCAAATAAACCCAGACCAGAAATAATTAGTATTATTATTTTTATAATATACCCAATTTAGAATTATTTTATTTTATTTTTAATATGTATCACTACAAAATGGAACAGTTGAGTGTTGTTACACATGGACAAATCTATTTTCTCTCGTCAATTTTATACAAAAATATTTCCACCGCTTATTATTTTGATATTTCCTTAGGTTTTACTTTTATCAAATTTCAAAGTCCTAGGCTCCCAGCTTCTCTGAGAGACACACAATATAAGACGGAAAATTATTAGATATTTCGCGGAAAAATTATGTTCATTTTCCTTACATTTATGGTGAATTTCACTATAAATTTAAGGGTAAAATACAAAATTGTCCCTTTAAATTTTTTCAGATTTCACTTTTCGAGTAATTTTACATTTTAACCTAAATTTAATGAAAAAACCCTACAAAAAATATGAAAAAAATGAGTATTATTCTCTACCGAGAGTTCCGTATACAACTGAACGCGTGGAACGTGAAAGAGTCAATTTACGTGCAGTCAATATCCCACGTTCTTCCCTAAGGCCTATACAGTATACACGTTACAATATTTCTTTAAGCAATAATGGCGGCGTTCATTTCTTTCTTTCTTTTCTTTTCTTTTTTTTGAGTTTCGGCCAAGTAACGGCGTTGTTCGTTTGTCTATATATACCCCCACAACAATGTTCCAACTCACAATTTACCATAAACAAAGACTCTAAGAACTAGAAATAAATCTTTAGCTCTGATACGGTGATATACCTTTCCTCACACACCATCACAGAGCTCAAGTATTTATCTATCACACCCATCACACCCACACACAAACAATCACTCATATTCACTCCAAGATCTTAAAAATGCCTAGAAAAGGAATGAGGAGTATTTGCTTCAACTCCAAAACTTCATCTTTCTCTATGTCTGGATATTCTTCACCTGCAAGAAACTCAATTTCAACTGGTACTCCTCGACGCAACTTTTCGGAGTCATTGATCCAGCAGAGCATCGAAGCGGCCACGGTTTTGATAAACAAGTGGAACCCAGAAACCTCTACTTATGCCAAAGTCACATCTTTGTTCCACGAGAGCAAAAGTGAAGCCATGCAATTCATCAGGTGCGTGAACGATCTTCAGAAATCCATGCACGCCTTGGTCACCGAGAATCCAACCTCGGAGAAGCTCGTGCACGCACAGAACCTTATGCAGATAGCCATGAAGAGACTCCAGAAGGAGTTCTATCAAATCCTTTCCATGAATCGAGCTCACTTGGACCCCGAATCAGTCTCCGCTCGATCCTCACGCGCCTCCGCTCGATCAAGCATTTCTGATTTCGACGATGATGGCTCAGTCTCACACGATGATGAAGTGCGCAACGTAGGCGATTCAATCGATGAAGTCGAAGAAGTTTCTTCCATAGTTATGACTGACTTGAGATCCATAGCTGAGTGTATGATCTCTTCTGGTTACGCCAAAGAGTGTATCAGTATATACAAAATTATCAGAAAATCGATTATCGACGAAGGCATTTATCGACTTGGTGTTGAAAAAATTAGCTTCTCACAAATCAATAAGATGGACTGGGAAGTTCTCGATCGCAGAATCAAGGATTGGTTGGAAGCAGTGAAAGTTTCGATGACAACTCTTTTCAACGGAGAGAGAATCCTCTGCGACCATGTTTTCGCTTCCTCAGACTCGATCAGAGAATCTTGTTTCACTGAGATTTCCAAAGAAGGAGCTACTCTTCTCTTCGGATTCCCCGAACTCGTAGCTAAGAGCAAGAAATCTCATCCTGAGAAAATTTTCCGTGTGCTCGACATGTACACAGCGATTTCAACCAACTGGATCGAAATCGATTCCATCTTCTCATTCGAATCAACCGTCACCGTTCGAGCTCAAGCTCTCAACTCGCTGAACAAACTCAGCGACACGGTCCGCTCAACGCTATCGGAGTTCGAGTCAACAATGCAGAAGGACTCGTCGAAGTCGAAAATCCACGGTGGCGGCGGTGTTCACACTCTGACTCTCACCACCATGAAGTACCTCTCTCTCCTCGCCGATTACAGTAACATCCTCGCAGACATTTTCGCCGACTGGCCTCCGCCGCCGAGATCATCGTTACCGGAATCTTACTTCGAAAGTCCATCCACCGATGACTCTCCGGCACCGGCGATTTCCATGCGCATGGCTTGGTTAATCCTCGTACTCCTCTGCAAACTCGACGGCAAAGTTGAACATCACAAAGACGTTTGTCTCTCGAACATATTCTTAGCCAACAACCTTAACCACGTTGTCTCCAAAGTCCAAACCTCGAACTTGAAGTACCTTCTCGGCCAGGATTGGATCGCAAAGCACGAAGAGAAAGTGAAACTATTCGCCGCGAATTACGAGAGATTAGCGTGGGGCCCAGTGATTGCAACGCTGCCGGAAAATCCAACGGCCACGATTACTCCAGCTCAGGCAAAGGAAATTTTCAGAAAATTCAATTCGAGCTTCGACGAAACTTGTAGGAAACAGAGCTCGTTTGTCGTATCGGACCCGAAACTCCGAGACGAAATGAAAGTCTCATTAGCGAGAAAGATTGTCCCAAGTTATCGGGAATTCTACGACGCTCACAGGTCTAATGTTGTTGGAGAGCGAAATGTTGGGTTAATTGTCAGATTTGCCGCTGAGGATGTGGGGAATTACCTGTCGGACCTGTTCTTTGGGAACAACAATAACTCAGGGAGTACTAGTACTAGTGTTTCCTCTGCAAATTCCTCGTCTCATGAACGACATTCGTGGTCTAGAGGTAAAGGGCTGTTCGGTAGTAATGGTTAAGTATTGTTGTTGAACTGTGAAAATACATGTTAAATGTATTATTATTATTTAAATATTGAAAATTATTGTTTAAACGACCATATCAAACAGTTTTTGTGCTTAGTTGGCGATTTTTTGCTTTGACATCCAGATTTTGACTTATTTTTCCTGATTATATATAAAGATGTACATGTTATTCATAATTTTTCCTTTTGTGTAAAAGTACTGTTTGAATAATCAGTTTATACTATGACTTTTTTTGCTATGTTTCGTACTTTTGTCTAACATCGTTATATGCTTATATCCCTTTTCAATTTTTTATACCTGCGTTTTTTTAGGAAAGTGTTATTTCGGATTTTCCATATCTCATTTAGGCGGTGTTTGGTAGAGTAGTTTGAGAATGATTGTTTGAAATTTTTTAAAATGCGTATGGGTGAAAAAGTGTGTGGAAATGTATAATATTGTTTAAAATGTGAAAATGTGAGTTTGAACTCAGTCACTAAACAGGTAGCATCTACATCAGTATGTGCAAAAGTTTTTCCATTTTGCACATTTAAAACCTATTTTTTCTATTTTACACATCTATTTTTACAAAACACCCACATCAGTTTGTCTATTATACACATTTAATCAAATAAAATATTCATTTTTTAACATTGTGAACAGTCACTGTGAAAGGAGAGAGAAAGGAAAAGAGAGTGAGGTGAAGAGAGGAGAGAGAAAAAAGAATAAAAAAATTATTTACACGGTGAACAGTAACTGTGTATATATGCATGGTTAGAGCAATAACATCAGATTGTACATAAGATTCCGTCTATTTTACACTTAAAATCTACTTTTTCTATTTTACACCATCACATTTACAAAACATTCATATCAGTTTATCTATTTTACAAAATATTTCAATAAAATATTCATTCTTCTCAATTTTTTTATTATTTCTCTCAACTACCCCCTTTACACATACGCGCTTTCTCTCTCTCTCTCTCTCTCTCTCTACCCATATTTTTTGATTTGTTGCTCTCTCTCTGTACTCATGTAACTCATCTCTGTACCCATCTCCATCCATCTCTATACCCGGTCAGATCTCCGTAGATAGCTTCACTCCTCAAACAAGACCCAATCTCCAAACAAGCACTGATGTCCAGCAAGACCCATCTCTCTACCCAACTCTATACCAACACAGATCAACTCTCCCTCTTGGTCAGATCTCCCTAGCTCCGATCAGGCAAGACCCATCTCGGTCAAGCTCCGATCAAGCACCAATCAAGACCTACGAGCTCCAGTCAAGCACCGATCAAGACCACGAGCTCCAGTTAAGCACCGATTAAGACCCACGAACTCCAGTCAAGCACCGATCAAGACCCACGAGCTCCAGTCAAGCACCAATCAAGACCCAAGAACTCTAGTCAAGCACCGATCGTTCCACAAGCACCGATCTGTCTCTCTGTTGGTTTGTCCGTGTGGGTTTGTTTGTGTGTGGGCGTGTTTGTGTATTTGTGTGTGGGTGTGTTTGTGTATTTGTGTGTTGATTTGTCTGTGTGGATGTGTTTGTGCGTGGGTGTGTTTGTGTGCATTTGAGGAAAAAGAAGATTAGGAGAGGAGAAGCCAGTGAGTTCGTTGTGCACGGAGAAGAGAGAGGAAAAAAAGGAGCGAACGAGAAATTAATAAAATAATAAATACACATGCTATAGAAACCATGCATATATGCACGGTTACTGTATCAATTGTGTATTTATACACAATTTTACACCCACTGATGTAGGTGATTTTTTACTTAAATTGTGTAAAAGTAGTTAGTTTTTCCATTTTGCACATTTATGCACAAGCTGATGTAATTGCTCTAAGTGTAGAGAACGGAAGTTACAAAACAGAAGAAGCAAATCGGTTGTCGTTGAGTCCTTAAAGAAGAAGATGGTAAAAGAAAAATGTGAAGAATAATGAAGTCGAAGTCTTGAAGAAGAGATGATTCTAACTTCATTTTGCAAAGCTATTGTGCATTTTTCTTTCATTTTTCTCTTTCTTTCTACTGGGTTTTCTTAACTTACTCAGATTTGCACCATCTTGCCCTTAAAAAACTGCCAAAATTACCACAAAAAAAAGGGTAAGCATTTCATGTTTCGGCCCGGTATCCATTTACCGGCTGAAACAGCCGAATTTCGTAGATACGGCCGGTATTTTTTCCGGTACGAAACAAGGAGGGTATTTGTACCGGTTTACTAGCCAGTACGGTACGAGATTAACTTCCTTGATTCCTCCTCAGCCCACCTTCCCCAACCTTCTCAGTCATAGATTGCTCATGAAGTTCTGATTCTCACGTCTTCACTATCGTTTATCTGTCCTCGGTCAAGGCCCATGGCCCAATATATACTCTTGAGCCCTTTATCCCTTTAGCTTTTATGACCAATTTTATTTTTTAGGGAGGCCAAATATTTTTTTTTAATTTTATATATATATATATATATATATATATATATATATATATATATATATAGTTCTATTACTGTCCTCAACCCTAGCTACCTCGTGTAAAATCAAACTTGAAGTATGTCCTTTCCTAACATAGAAATGCGACTGATCCCATTGGAAATGTTGAACCCTACCTTTGATATTTCAAGATCGTATCCATAACAACCCCTAAAGTCAAATATGAAGTATGTGTTGCAATGGCAGAGAGATTTTCATTTTCTCCTCTCCCCCCCCCCCCCCCCCAACCAACCCCCCAAAAACAAAATTTAAAAGGGGAAGAAGGACCTCCAAAAATATTGCATTTCTTTATAGATAAAGTTTGGTTACAACTTAACTCAATATCTTTTTATTAAATGTGAATTTTAACAAATCAAACATTTTCTTTTTACATTCTCCATGTTTGAAAAAGTTTCTAAAAATCAAAGATCAATGTTATATTATCAATTAAATATTTAAATTTCAAGTTTTTATAGTCCAAAATTATTCATTAAAAAAAAAACTTATGAATCGAATAGTAAATAACAATGAATTGACACGAAATTTGACATTTATGTTAAGAATATGCAATCCAATAGTTAGATTTACAAAATATGTAATAGTGTTAACTTTTTAGTGGGAGTTGTAGCCATTACAAACTAGTTTGTAGCAAAACTTTGCCCTGAAAAATTCATTACTAACTTATGTACCAAAGAGTCCCCTACTAGAATCATCCTTAACAAATCTCTAGTTTGTTTTTACTTTTTACTTTGTTGGTAGGTAATCTATGTAAGATTTCACCATCCATCAACAGTGTCATCAATTAATATTATTGTTACCATCATTTTGATCAGGTTTTTATTATTATTATTATTATTTATTATTAACTTATTATGTTTGTACAATGCATAGAATAATAAGGGAAATGCTAACGAATGCCCTTAGGGTACTGGTTAAAAATTCAGTTAAAGAAAGTTTTTATGGGAAAAGAAAAAAAAACAATTAATGTTTTGACAGTTTTTTTCATTTCCCATAAAAGTGATGTTAAAATTTTCTTAAAATGGATTCTTAACCAGTGCCCTAAGGGCATATTATAATAATGGAATACTTGTCTATCAACCTTTTTTTTTGTTTTTGGGTTTAAGACAATTTCACTTGCATGGTTTTTTCCCCCGTTTATACTTACACATGAACGTTGAGGACAATAGGCTATTGAGTTGCGGTCACGAGTTTCACAAGGGCGCGTAATGGTCTGAAAATGTTTTTGACCTTGAAATAAATGAGCGACAATTCTCCTTAACAAAATGGTGAGTCAAATAACAACCGCTGCTTATATGGGCCCGAAAGAAGATTCTAGTTATAATTGGTTTGTATGGAAATGGTCATGTCAATATACCCTTTCACTTTCACTTTCTAGATATAAGCATATATTTATGTGAGGACACAATTTGTAACGACCCAGAATAATATTGGGTTCTCACGTAAAAAGGTCCAAACAATATCATTTGTAGAGCGTGGGTTTGAAAGGCTAGGCCTTGGTCACCAGATAGTGGTTTTTCGTGGTGTTCGTACATAATTAAGTCGTGTTCGCTCTAGGAGTCTTTCTCCTGGAGTCGGGCTGAGAGGCTCTGGTTTTTGGCCATTTTTCCCAGCCTCTCTCCCGGATTGCTTGTTCCTCCTTTTATATTAGCCTGTACTTCTTATCCTTCGTCCACGTGTAGGATCGACTTTTTCAAGGCTGATACTTGTCCCATCAGCCCATACCCAAAGTGGTCAGGGGTGGTTGTAAAAGTTGAAGAGCATGGCTCTGTCAGGTGCAGAATGCTTTATTGCAGTTCTAGCAGCCTTTTAATCGTGCTGTTTCGCACTATGATCACTCTTCCTTTTAGGGGCATTTATGGCATGCCGAGCAGGAGTTCGTCCTCGGTCATTTCCTTAGACCGTCCTTGACTCTCATGGTGCGTCCTCTGCTCTGTATCTCCTCGGCACAGGCCTTGGGCCTTAACGTGAAATGGGCTGGGGTTACAAACTCTCTGGCCCCATAATAGCCCCTCAAAATCCTACTGTCCAACCTCTTGTTCAG
This sequence comes from Quercus robur, assembly GCF_932294415.1. Lineage (NCBI taxonomy): Eukaryota > Viridiplantae > Streptophyta > Magnoliopsida > Fagales > Fagaceae > Quercus > Quercus robur. Next base: position 2,355,895 of record NC_065540.1, read on the forward strand.
AGAGGAGGGTTTTGGGTGATGTCACGTCTTTATTGCAATCTGCCTAGTTTTGCCCTTCATTAATGTGAGTGTCTCTTCATCTATCCAGGAAGCACACCGAACTACGAGACATTCCTCTGAATTCATTCACGCTGCGTTCTTGCCGTTTCATTATTCAAAACGCGCCTTTAATGACTTCCCTTTACGAGATCATTTAAATTCAACAGTTTACTGACGGCGTGGGGAAGTGGAACGGGTATATTCTCGTTTACAGATTTCCTTGGAAATTTGGATAGATTAAATGCCTCCTGTTTCGTCCTTCATATAAGAAGAAAGACAAGAGGTTACTTCTCTTACACAGAGACCTTTTAATCCTTTTAAGGTCTGAAACCCTTAGCCTCCCCCAGAGTTTCCTTTATCCGCTAGTTTATACTTTGAATTGTGATACGTTCGAGATAGGAGCGAGAATGAAGGGACCATACCCTTCCCAGAAATGCTATGTTCTTCTGAAGCTTAAAATGGCTCAGTCAGGGCAGGGATGGCAGAGACTCAAGATACCTCTCATCCTCCCTTTAGCCAAAATCCGAAGCAGGGGCTCATCGCGTCAAACTATTGGTGCGACTGAGCTGGGGTCACCCATTATTAGTACCAACCGCTCTCTTATGAGCATAGCTAATAGGACACCAGCGTGTTAAGAGTCAGGACTGACGCAGGGACAAAGTACCCCTGCTTCTTCCTCTCTTCCTTCACTGGCGCCTCCTTTTGCCTCCCCTTCTTCTTCTTTCCCATCACCAGATCCATCCTGGTGTTTTTCCTTCTTCCTCTTCTTCTCCTCTTCCACCAAGGAAGGTCCTTCTCTCAATATGGGTGCTACTGGGGCAAAATTTGGAAAGACTTGAAAGCAGATCTTAAAAAGATTTCTGGCCGTTTGTTTGTTTTGTTTTTTATTGTTTTTGTAATTCATTTTCTATATAGGCTTGTTTAAGCCCTTCATTGTATGCTGTAATACCTCTTTATATTAATAAAAGTCATCATTGCTTTATTTCGTATATTCTATCTCTTCTTTTTGAAATAGTTATGCCGTGAATAGACGTACTACCCTGTGACTTCTTTTTTATTTTTATACTATGAATGATACTTAGGGCCGAAATCCCAGTTAATAAAAAGTCCTTGCTTTGTGCTTATTGAAACTATCCGGCATAATAATGCCGATTTGAACACATGATACTTAGGGCAGAAATCCTTACTAAGAAAAAAAGAAAAAGATATTATGATGAGCTTATTAGAGCTGTCTGGCATAATAACGCCAACCTGAGAAAACAATACTTAGGGCCGAAATCCTTTACCAAGAAAAAAGACGTTATTATGAACTTATGAGAGCTATTTGGCACAATAATGCCAACTTGAACAAATGATACTTAGGGTCGAAACCCTTGCTAAGAAAAAGATATTATTATGAACTTAATAGGGTTGTTTGGCACAATAATGCCGATCTAAGAAAACGATACATACCCCAAAAATAGCCGAGATGACAGCTAAATGCTCGGTGCGGTGTAGGAGGTACTCATCCGAGGACATATAACCCAAAAATGAACAGCCCCTGCAGGTTGCTGAGTAATAAGGCGTTTCACCATCTTCCTAATAGCTTTCATAGCCTTAACCTTTTCTGGTATTTGATCCGAGGATTGAGCAACTTAGAATTCTTCTTAAGTAGCTAACATTTCCATAGGTTTGAGTTCGAGGACCATGCAATACCTTGGTTCTGGCCAAAACTTGATATTTAAGTAGTTGGTTTCCCCATAGGTTTGAGTCTGAGGACCATGCAATACCTTGGTTCTGTCCAAAACTTGATATTTAAGTAGTTGGTTTCCCCATAGGTTTGAGTCCAAGGACCATGCAATACCTTGGTTCTGTCCAAAACTTGATATTTAAGTAGTTGGTTTCCCATAGGTTTGAGTTCGAGGACCATGCAATACCTTGGTTCTGTCCAAAACTTGATATTTAAGTAGTTGGTTTCCCCATAAGTTTGAGTCCGAGGACCATGCAATACCTTGGTTCTGTTCAAAACTTGATATTTAAGTAGTTGGTTTCCCCATAGGTTTGAGTCCGAGGACCATGCAATACCTTGGTTCTGTCCAAAACTTGATATTTAAGTAGTAGTTGGGGGAATTATCCCCTCGGCTATGGCGTGGGACCTTGGTTTAAGGGGATTAGCTCCTCAGCCAAGCCCCTAGAACCATCCGTGCTACTGACACTACAAAGTGCAGCCCCTAGTGAAGAAACATAGCCCCTAGTGGGACTTTACGCTAAAACACTATATCCGGCTACTGAAAATGATGTGAAGGATCGTATCAACCCACCACCATTGCCAAGACACAAGCCTTCCCCACAGACGGCGCCAATTGTGAGGACACAATTTGTAATGACCCAGAATAATATTGGGTTCGCACGTAAAAAGGCCAAAACAATATCATTTATAGAGCGTGGGTTTGACAGGCTAGGCCTTGGTCACCAGACGGTGGTTTTTCGTGGTGTTCGTACATAATTAAGTCGTGTTCGCTCTAGGAGTCTTTCTCCTGGAGACGGGCTGAGAGGCTCTGGTTTTTGGCCATTTTTCTCAGCCTCTCTCCCGGATTGCTTGTTCCTCCTTTTATATTAGCCTGTACTTCTTATCCTTCGTCCACGTGTAGGATCGACTTTTCCAAGGCTGATACTTATCCCATCAGCCCATACCCAAAGTGGTTGGGGGTGGTTGTAAAAGTTGAAGAGTATGGCTCTGTCAGGTGCAGAATGCTTTATTGCAGTTTTGGCAGCCTTTTAATCGTGCTGTTCCGCACTATGATCACTCTTCCTTTTAGGGGCATTTATGGCATGCCGAGCAGGAGTTCGTCCTCAGTCATTTCCTTAGACCGTCCTTGACTCTCATGGTGCATCCTCTACCCTGTATCTCCTCAGTGCAGGCCTTGGGCCTTAACGTGAAATGGGCTGCGGTTACAAACTCTCTGGCCCCACAATATACATTTGAATCATTTAGAGCCTTTAAAAATTTCCAAGATTTTATGGCCTACCTCGTGACACTCAAACTTATATCATTTTTTTTTTTTTTTGAGAAATGGATACTTGCTGATATATATTAAGCAATAGAGGGAGAATCATCCAATACAAAAGACATAACATCAGTTGGAACACACTCCAACCAAATTAGAGAAGAAAAAAATTGTCTCGCTCGCTGGGCTAAGGCATGAGCGACCGCATTGCCTTGCCGATGTACGTGAGCGAAAGATATACTCCGAATTGAGTTTGATAGGTAGACAATATCCTTGATGAGATGCCCACCTCGAGAATTCTCCATACCGGTTCACCTTAAAGAGTTTACCACAAACTCAGAATCGCCCTCGCATACAAACTGATCATAACCCGATTCAGTAGTAAAGCTTATGGCGCGCCGGGCAGTGAGGAGTTCAAGGATTTCCACCGCTGGAGGTTTCACGATCTGCTCGGATAGGGCAGCTAACACCCGACCCTCACTGTTGCGGACTACTACCCCAATTTCGGCCTTATTAGATTCCGCAAACATGGCACCATCATAGTTAGTTTTCATTGAACCTGCACTAGGAGGTTGCCATCTGATAGGAGTAGCTCGGCGTCTGTAGGAATGGTGGCTGTCCAGCCCCCTGAATTCGTAGAGGTAGTTCTTGGCAAAATCAGCGATATTGCGAAGAGGCAGGGGATTTTCATTGAGGTGAGATTTGTTCCTTTGATACCAAATTGACCAAGCCGTAACTGCAAATAACGGTAACAAAGACGATTTGACTCGGATTTTTTGCAGAACTTCCGAGAAAGAAACAGGGGCCATTAAGCTCCTGTCCACCCATCCAAAATCCGAATCCCAAACAACTTGGATGCAACTACAACTCCATAAAGTGTGCACTACAGAGTCCGAGTCCCCAGAACAGCGAGAACAACCCGATTCATGGAGAATTTTTCGCTTCAGAAGGTTATCTTTAGTGGGCAGCGAATTGGTGCAAGCTTTCCAGAGAAAATGCTTGACCTTGCCGGGCACCTTCAACTTCCATATGTTTTTCCAGAGCCTTTCTGCGAGTCCGAGACTTGAGGCCAATTCATTTCAAAATTATGGAGCTTGCAAAGGAGTTTATAACTAGACTTTACCGTATAGCAGCCTGATTTTTCTGTTTTCCAAACCAAAGTGTCGGGTTGTGGGGTAGAACACAGGGGAATAGACTTGATGAGACTTGCTTCAGGTGGAAAAAAGCACAAATCAATAAGGTTGGTATTCCACCAACCCGTTGCAGAATTATTCAAAGAAACTACTGTGGATTCTGGTGTTAGATGCAAAACAGGAGAGCTGATTCGACCATCAGGACTAGGAAGCCAAGCATCTCTATAAATCTGAATAGATTCTCCACTACCTATTCTCCAGAAAGCTCCTTTGTTAATTAAATCTCTAGACCACAAAATACTTTTCCATGCAAAAGAGCCCGTAGAAGTCTTAGTTTCAAAAATTGAGCAATTTGGAAAAGACTTTGCCTTGAACACTCTGTAAAAAAGAGACTCCTTATCATGAATCAACCTCCACACCTGTTTAGCCAACATGGCTTTATTGAATTTACATAAATCTTTGAAACCTAGTCCCCCCTCACTCTTTGGTTGACATAAAACCTTCCATTTTTTCCAATGAATTTTTCTCCTATCACCCCTTTGACCCCACCAAAACTTTCGAATGAGCATCTCAATGTCTTGGCAAAGCCCAATAGGCAATCGAAAACAACTCATTGCAAACGTAGGGATGGCTTGAACCACCGCCTTCAATAGAACTTCTTTGCCCGCTTGCGACAATAATTTCTCCTTCCACCCTTGGAGTTTACCCCACACCCTATCTTTTATGAAATTTAAGCTCGCCTTTTTTTTCCTCCCAACCACCGTCAGTAAGGCCAAATACCTTTCATACTCCTTTATTTCGGCCACCCCAAGCAAATTTTTTATTTCTTCCTTTGTAGCAATAGAGGCATTGCTACTGAAAAAGAGGGTAGTTTTATCCGAGTTAATTTTTTGACCGGATGCACGTTCATATTTTCCCAATATCTCCTAAATTTTTTCCACATCCCCCACCCTAGCTCGGCAGAACAATACACTATCATCTGCAAAAAATAGATGAGAGATCTTTGGGCCATTTCTGCAAAGGGAAACCCCCTCAATATGCTTATTGTCCACTGCATGATCAATTAACCCATTTAAACCTTCAGAACATATTAGAAAAAGATAAGGGGAGAGAGGATCACCCTGCCGAATACCTCGAGTTGGCACTATATGACCTTTAGGTTCGCCATTGACTAAGATCGAATAGGATACAGATTTTATGCACTCCATAATCCATCCTATCCACTTCGAGTCGAAGCCCATTTTCTCCATGATCCTTTGAAGGAACACCCATTCCAACCGGTCGTATGCTTTACTCATATTCAATTTTAAGGCCATATGACCCATTTTTCCTGTTCTTTTTCTTTTCATGTGATGCAACGTCTCAAAGGCCACCAAAATGTTATCGAAAATAGCTTTGTCCGATTGAAAGGCGCTCTGAGATTCTGAGATAATATGGGGTAACACTTTCTTCAACCTGTTGGCCAAAACTTTCGAAACAAGCTTTCACAAAATATTACATAGAGCAATTGGACGGAATTCAGTAACAAATTCGGGACTTTTCACCTTAGGAATTAGAGTAATAAAAGTGTGATTCAAACCTGGTTCAATTGAATTCGAATTTAGACAAGAAATCACAGCTTTGACTACGTCATCCCCAATACTCTCCCAATAATGTTGGAAAAAGATTGGCAGCATTCCATCTGGGCCCGGCGCTTTTAAAAGGGCTATTTGCTTCAAGGCTGTCTCCACCTCTTCCTTCGAGAAATTTCTGGTTAAACAGTTATTCATATCATTGGACACCACCTTTTTTGTATGTTGGACTACTTCCTCAATGTTGTACGGATTAGAGGTAGTAAACAATTGGTTGTAATATTCAATAATCATCTTAGAAACCTTTTCATCACCTGAAGCTATTCTTCCCCGAGAGTCTCTGAGTTCAGTAATGTTGTTTCTCCTGAAACGCTGAGACGCACGGTTATGGAAATAGCTAGAATTTTTATCCCTAGAGATCATCCAGTGCACATGACTATGCTGCAGCCACATTTTTTCTTCCACTCTAAGCAAATCGGCCACTTCAGTTTTTAATTGAAGAAAAAACTCCACACTCCCTCCTTTCGTTGTAGCCTCTTCCGCTAATTTTAGATTCTTTTTTTTCTCTGCCAATGTACTTACAACATTACCAAAAGATTTCTTACTCCAATCACGCAACTGGGTTTTGCATGTATCGACGTTCATCATAACTTTGGGCATAGGTGGTTCCGAGGAGATGGTCTTCCAAGTGCTCTTCACTGTGTCATGGTAGCCTTGCTCTTCTAACCAAATATTTTCAAAACGCCAGGGGCGTTGAGGGTTTAAACTAATCCCATCGGGTAGGACCAAGATAGGACTATGGTCCGATGAAGCACACACTAGAGTTTTCACTTTAGTTGCAGGAAAAAGGTTAAACCATTCCGTTGTACACACTGCCCTGTCCAGCCTTTCCCAAACAATACCACCATCCAGATAAGTTTTGTGCCAAGTGAACTTACTACCCACAAAACTAAGATCAAACAAACCACATTCATCTAAGGCTTCACGGAATTTCAGCATTTGACCATAAGGCCTTAACCGACCTCCCAACTTTTCCTGCGACTTCAAAAGTTCGTTAAGTCAACTCCACATAGCCACAATATCGAGAAGCGATTATTTAATTCTCGTAACAAATCCCATGATTCCATACGAAGTTGGGTTTCAGGAGCACCGTAAAAACCGATAAAGCGCCAAACATTCACCTTTCATCTATTGATCAAGACATCAATATGATTATGAGAGGAAGACATGACTTGCAAGTCAAAGTCCTTCTTCCAAAACAACACCAAGCCACCACCACGAGTTAATCGAGAAACTCCATGGTGATGACCAAAACGAAGCGAATCACGTAAACCAGTTAGCCTAACCTCATCCAGCCATGTTTCGGCTAAAAACACCACCGTAGGATCTTGTGCTTGGACTAAATCGCCAAGCTCCTGAACTGTCTGCCGGTTTCCAAGCCCGCGACAATTCCAACATAGAAGATTCATAATTCCTGGCGGAGTTGCTTCGCAACCTCCGCCGATCCTATTTGTGTAGTAAACAACATGCTCTGTTTTTCAGCTTCCTCCTCTGTTTTTTATTTTTTTTTCCTTCACTGCATTAGCTTCCTCACGGGCTTGAGTTTCCCTTATTTTGCGTTTTGGGCCTTCAACCCCATAGGGTGCTTCCTCCATTAACTCAGAATTGGGCTTAGTTAATAATCTAGTCCACTGGCCTTTCTTCACTTCCTTTATTGGGCCCGGCCCAACTCCAGCTTTTCCTTTCCTACCCGGTCCAGCCAACCCTTTACTTATATCTGTTTTTGCACTCATTTTGTTGTCTGATACACACCCCAACCAATCCGCCTCTCTACTCTGACAGCCCTTAGCTTTTGGTAGTTGTGAACCTAGTTGACCCTCTAAGCACCCTATTTTCTCACATGGGACATGATTATACTTTTGTATGTCACTGTTAATTTCCTGAAGTTTTGCCAGAAAAGGGTCTCCCTCAGCATATGTTCCCATGCTTTTTGGGAGAAAATCAGAGTTTAAGGTCATAGGTAAGTGTTCCACATCACCCATCGAGGCTCTACCTCCACTAGTGCTCACGTCGCTGTCATTGGTTTGGTGCGCGAAAGCTGGTGGTGAGGAAGAGCCAGCTTTACCCTACAAATCCGTCATCAACTCCACATCAGTCCGCAGTCTCGAGGCAACCAGAGGCACAGCGACATTTATTGCATTCCCTATCAATACCGAGGCTTCCATTTCGGCTTGTTCTCCAGAGGGAGGATGGCCAGAGTTTTCCGGTGACGATGAAGTCTCCGTTTGAGCACTTGAGTTCACCTGTGACTACTCCCCATTTGATTGATGACCCCCTTTGTCTTCAAAGAAACCCGATACATGAACAACAGATTTTCTGATGTTGCCTGTCTGAGAAGCACGCATAAATGGTCCAAATTGTTTATCCTGAGGCTTAAGAGAACCCTTACTTTCAATCCACAGATGGCAATCTTTCTCATCGTGATCAAGGCACCCACACCAGTAACATATGATGGGTAACCTTTCATATTTGAAGGAGACCCATACTCGGTCACCTTCTTCCAGATTAACTATTCTTCCCCGGCATAGTGGTTGTGTCACATCTACTCTGACCCTCACACGCACACAACAGCCTCCTACCTCTGTTGGATAAGTTTCCGAGAAGCCAACCTCACCCAAAGAACTGTATATATCTTCTGCCACTTCCTTAGACATGTATCTTATTGGAATATCGAAAACTTGCACCCAAAGAGATGTTTTGTTAAATCTAATATCTTGTAATGGGGTGTTTTTCTCATACTTCTGAATCACCACCAAATGTTTATCAAAAGTCCAAGGTTCACTGATCAAAACCCGGTGTACATCTTCCTGGTTTTCAAAGACAAACAACAGAACATGGTTACCCATGTTTTTTATTGTGAACCCCTTAATCGCTCTCCACAGAGGTTTGAAGGTCCTAGCAATAGCATCAATGTTCAAAGCTCTTCGGGTTAAGAACTTTGCTGCAATGATATGTTCCTTGGATCCTTGATTTTTTCCCAACGTGATTTTGTCTCCCTCTTTGTCCAACAACGAAAATTTGGTCCATTGTTTTGATAACTCTTCCATAACAACTGAGCTCAGATAAGAACGGATAGAAAGGGATGGAAGTAGGAACTTAACTTTAGAGAAAAGAAAAAATAAACTGTTTCCCAAAGATTCTCATGTATATGTCTCATGAAAATTCAACTTGTTCATATGAATGATTCACATAGCCAGCAACATGAAACCATCACAAGGGTTTATGTATGAAATTGACAACTCGAGATATCTGTCTTCTTTTCTTATGGGAGGGTATGGGAGATTGTTTGGATTACTTTTGTAGCGGAAAATTCCTATGAACACCTTGAAAGTTAATTTCAAAGTTCAATCCAACTGGTCATGAACTATAAGAAATAATGCTTGTAGAAGGGCACTACAGGTCAGGACTCGGGAGTCTTTTCACAATTCTTGATTAATGAACTGCAAGTCACACACCTTTACGAGTGAGAGAGCGCACAGCCATTCTACTCAATTTTGCATCATGTGCAGAAGTCACATACCATCTATTCCATTGCTATGAGGTGTCCTCTTTCCATCGGATAATTCTTCTATAATTCAGTTGGGCATCAGGGGCCTCATCATTGAAAATCTTTTGCTTTTTTTTTTTTCCCTCTATTTTTCCTACTTCTAAATGTTGGGTGCTGTATGGCTTCTAGATAGCAAGATTATTAATCTCAATCATTGATACTTGAAGACATATGAAATATTGAAAGAAATTCACTGTTAAATGGAAATGGGAACCCAATAGAGGATAACAAAAGCTCTTGTGGAATACTAAAATATAGTCACTCATGTTGAGAGGAAGTCAAAATGTCTTAATTTATGCAATTATGGTTGTTGTGCTCCTATACCACATTTAGAAAGGAACATAAAGAGAAAGATATCATAGATAAAAACACAATAGAGACAACAGAAATTGAAAAAAAAAAGACACAGAAAATCCATAGGTTTGCTTATCCATTTCTACTTTCATATAGTAATAGCAAAAAAATATCTACGTACTGGAAAGCAAAAAATTACTAGCATATAAAGCTCTCTTACTGCAGATAAATTTTTTACAAGAATAAGAAACTGATACTTTAATGCAAAAATGTGTCTTTATGTATGTTACATTGTAATCTCCCAAGGATTTTTAATTTTTTTTTCCTTTTTCCGTTTCAATTAAAGAATGCTCAAAGAGCTGAATTCACAACCAAAATCCTGTTGTGTTTGTGTGTATTTACATCTATGTATGCAAACTTTACTTAAGCCCTCAGACAATTAAAACCAATCAGTTCTAGATGATTGTGCAGACTTCAGAAATGTACTCAGTTCAAAACTAGAAAGTGGATATACCTTCTCTGTGAGATATTTAAATGCCACCTTCTTTTGTCCTGCTTCATATATATTGCATTGGGAGTATATCTGATATCACAATATAGATACAAAATCTTTAATCACCTGGAGTAGGAAAAAACTTGAAACCTTTTAAATGTTCAAACCAACAAATAATAGAATTTGGTTAATAAAAATAGCACCTGTGATTCCACACTGGCACAAACAGCATAAATGCCCCAGATTCTGGTATAATTGTTGTAAAGATGCACTTTCCCACATCTAACTCGAGGATGCCGCGATTTGGTCCCATCAAAAAAACAATGGTGAATGGGCACTCGAATGCATCTGTCACCAATATGTGAAGGGTCTGCTCCAATGAGCATTGTCTTAATTGTCATGTTGCAAGAAGTGACACCTGAAGCCAATATTTGAAGACATTAACTGTTATTCTTTATTTTGAAGAAATTAACTATTGTTCTTGAAACAAGGAATTTTGATCTCACCCTAGAAACAGTAATATCTGTGCTTTCCCTAGTGATATCTATCAGTCCATCATCATAGTCACAATAAGCATTGTCTTAATTGTCATGTTGCAAAAAGTGACACCTGAAGCCAATGTTTGAAGACGTTAACTATTATTCTTGAAACAACGAATTTTGATCAGTCCATCATCATAGTCACGAAGGGTGCAGCGGTCTATCCATAGTGGGGGTCGAACCCACGACCTTTTGATCCGAAGTCAAACGCGCTAATCCACTGCGCTACGCGGTGTTTTGTGAACGGGTTATGCACTTACGCTTCCTTTTTATAAATCTCAGTTGTAGTGACAAGAAATTCTTGTGTCAGTTTGCTCCTTGTTTAATTTTTACATGTCTACCAATAATAATTTTGTATATTTGATTTCTTTTTTAAACATCGGGATTGTATGGTTTCAAAAAAAAAAAAAAAACCGGGATTGTATTAAAGGTTCAAGACAAACTATTTTAGTACAAATCATTGAAATTAGTGTTTAGAATCTCTCTAATGTCAACACAACTATCATTCAATTATTCAAATGAATAATTCAAATATAAAAGGCTGTACCAACCTTGCATATTTGATATGTGCGTTCGTTTTTACACGTTGTGAAAAGAATGATTTGGTAATTTAATAGTAGGAAGTGAGGAGATATCAACTTTGATTCTTCTAATAAAGAACAATGGACCATATCACAGAGTTAAAAAAATTCTATACAAATATTATCAAATGAGCAAAATACATTTGAAGTCTAGGCTTTTCAAAGTCCTATTTAATTTTTCTTTTACAAATATTTTTTGATAGGAGGTTGGCAAAAATTGGAATTAACTGAACTGTAATTTATTTTTTTAGATAACTTAAATTCACTTTATTTTCATAGTGAATTTATCTACAGTTTTGAAGGCCTTATTTTTTTAAGGTATAATGATACTTTTATCTAACTTATTTTTTAAGTAAACTATTTAAGAAAAGTATAAATTATTTTATTTTTTAAATTCATGGAAAATTAATGGCAACAAAAAATTCTCAACAACTTTTATTTTGCCTGCAACCATTTTAACCTTTCGTAGACAATTAGATTTGATGATTCCTTGATTATCAGTGGGTTGATAAGACTTGAACGTTGATCTTCGGGCTATCTCCTGTAATACCAAACACACAGAATCAGAGGGGACCGGTGAGGACCGGCCAAAAATCCTCCGATGATTAAGTTAGTTACTTTGAACTCTCTGTAACGAAGAAGTATTCTCTTAGAAGTAAGAAAAATGTCTGAATACCTTTTTCCTTCATCGAAGAAGCCTTATATAGTGTGTGTGTGGAACGGTTATCTGTTTGGTAACCGTTCCCAGTGTCGAGGAGTCCGGAGAATTGGGAGTAACCGCTGTGGAAGTTACCTAGGTCGGACGGGCCGATGAACTCGTCCATCCATAGTGAGGATGGACGAGACCTTCATGAGGAGCTCGTCCACTTTTAGTCCATCCATAGTAAGGATGGACGAGACCTCCAGGATGATCTCGTCCACTTTTAGTGAAAGACGGACGAGATCATCTTGGAAGGCTTGTCGTTCATAAATGACGAGTAGATCTTGAGGTATTAAGCTCGTCCATATACGGACGAGGGTCGCTGGTACGCTTGCAATTCTCTCCGCCTATTGTTGCTTCTGTCGTTGGACGAGACATATGGACGAGTTATGGACTTGGGATTATTTGTGACACCATCAAGATTTTCTTTTATTAATTTTGCAATTCAAATTTGTGATCTCTTTTAACATCATAACCTTTTTAACAATTGCTAAATCATCACCAATAATTATGTTTCTTTGAATTTCTGGTGGTAGCAAATGATTTTTTTGCTGGGAAAATGTTGGTTCCAAACTGGTTTAGAATTATCTTTCTTCAATCCTTTATATGGTGATTGAAGAAATCACTCACATATAATTTTAGTCACATTAATTTTATATAAGTCATGTGACTTATTTAAATAATACACACGAATAATCTTATAAATCACCAAGTAATAGGTTGAAAAAGATAGCTCCAAACCAATTTGGAGCAAAATTTTGTTTTTTTTCATGTCTCCTAAAAATGTCAATTTCATCAAGTGCAGCCCCTATGTAATTGTAAAATTATTCAATCCTACAATAGTAGTTCTTATTCTCAAATGAGTGTGGATCCCCCCATGGGTCCCACACAAGAGCATACACTTGTTGTGAAAGGAGAGAGAGCTCTTACTTTAGAACCGAACAATTTCTCTTACGTGATTCTTTCTTGTGCATTCTTTGGCTCTAAGAAGTAAGTTGACAAAAATGTTTTGAAACTTAAAAATGAACTCCTATAATTGATGTTAAAGTACATGAGAAAGACCATTCATTACCAGTTTTGCAAATTTTGATCACATATTAAAATAGAAAATGTATACATTTTTTTTTCTATTTTAATTGCCCACTCTTCAAATACACCACATATCTCTCATCATTGTTAAAAATCTCACGCTTTTCATTTTGTAGTATATCTTATTAAAACCATTTGGTAAATTTCTTTTTTCTTCCCCACACTCTCCAATGCCCAACAGCATCATCTCACATATAGGCAAGCAAACCTACATTCAAACCTAGACCTAAACCCAATAGTAGACTCGACCCAACCATGAATCCACCACCAACCAAAGTAACGATTGGGCCTTCCCAAGCCTTATTTCCCCTAAAAGGTTCTCATGTCCTCGAAGCCTGTCACCTCATGAAACCACTAACCCAAATTCCTTTCAAATTGCTGTCATCATCACCACCAAAACCTAAACCTAAACCCTAAAACTGAAATTCATCAAATAAAAAATATCCAACATCTTGTCTTCCAAGCCATGCTAAGAATGGTAGTGAGGTCACTTTCATGCAATGTGCAAGGTTGAAATTCTCTCAAGCATCTATGTAATGCTAGTCTATTCCTCTCCCCTTAATTGACATTTACCTACCCTCTATATTTTGTTATAGAGTTCATCTAACTTATGCACAAATCAATTCGTATAACGACCCAAATAAGCCATGGTGAGTTAGACACAGTTCTCTCAATACTTACTTTAGGCTCTTTTCAATGACCCAAGATTCTGTATTGGCTTTGGACCAAGAAACTGTCCCAAAAAGAACCCACAACAATATACCTTAAATTTAACTAATAAAAATACAATTAACCTTTATAAATGAATAAAATAATTTAAAATAAATATTTCTATACACTCATCAATTACCGATACCATATAAGGGGCAAAAAAACAAATTCTTGCTATTTGATATTAAAAAAATAAAAAGAAAAAAGATATGATTGTCTTTTCCACCTTGTCCACCTCCATGATATCACAATCCTTTTGAATTAGACATTGGTCCCAGTCTCTACTTCCATTCCAGCTAGCCAAATGTGGCACATAACTATTGGACATCTAGTCGCCATTAGAAATGAGCAACTTCAACGTAGGAGTATAGGACGAGTCGATGTGAGCTTTCAATGGCAATTAACTTGCTAATAGCTTCTTTGATTGTCGGGGAACTTGAACTTCTGCTATGAATTAAAATGTTGAATTTGCAAATTTAAAGCTGTAAAAGGTCTCTGTCTTTCAACCTTTTTCATTAGGACTGCCAAAAGGAATAACAATTTATACATGAATTTGGTCGCTGCTGAAGGTTCATTGTCTTGAATTACTTGTACAAGCTTCTTAAATTTGATTAGATTTAAATCACCATCAGTTTTGAAATATGCGTCACAGAAATCAATACATGTACAGACCATTTTTGATTTTACGTGTATGAATTCATGACGGGTATGCATACTTATGAAAATCATGAAGGTCCGCGGAATTCAGAAAGCGAAATTGCATGAGTTGAAAATGTTACATCCATAGTTTCACTTTCATACATAGTTCATACATTATTTTTTAGGTATATAATCTATTTGTAAGGTATATAGAGTAAAGTCATACATTGGATATTAATGGGAAGAGTGAAAGATTAATATAATATGGTTGAGGTCATATTCTTAGGCTTTGATTTTTTTAATCAAATGTGTTTCTATATGTTAATTAACTATTCAAGGAGTCTTTTCAAGTAATTCTCTCCAAAAGTGACAAGATTATCAAGATTCCTTTCATAATTGGAGTCTTTGTCTCATATATACCCAACAATCTTTGCCTCACATGTGAGTCTTTACCTCTTTGTGGGCCACGAACAAGTTCTACTGATTTCCCTTTACCTTCTGAGTTTTTTCCTTCACTAATGCATTATCCATAGGCTTCTTATACACCATTCATAAGAATCTTGTGTCAACCTAGCACGCTCATCCATGGGAATCCGATCCACACTTCCATGTTCTCGTGCTACACCATGATATTGCACTATTGACAATACTAATTTGTTGGGTCTTTTTCCAAGATCGTTTGGGTGAGCCTTTTAGGCTTTGCTTTGCCCTTGCTCCAACTTGGAAATTTACCTAGAGCACCTCACCACCTTGCCACACCACTTGTTAGGGAGTTAAGTCAATTAACACATTGGAGGAGATTCCAATTGAAATGTTAACATAACATCTAAAGACACCACTTAATCCAAAAGATTAAATTTATGAGTTTGGGCTCTTAAATTAACCACTTCCTCTTGTCATTTTTATTCAATCTGAGATTTCACTCACATGTGTATTTCCAACAATATGAGATATAATATATATAGTAGATCATGTTATAAGATATGCTTTAAGTATAAATTATAAGTGTGTGTAAGTGTTTATTTTATGGATTAAAAAATTATTGATATATTTATCTTGATCACCTTAATTTTATATATATATATATTATTTTAGCCTCTAGGCTAATCCACTTAATCCTATTATGAAATAATCAATTTGAAGTTGGTTTTTATAAATTCTAATATTGAAAATTTTATGTCTACCTAAACAATTGTCAAAGCATTGTCAGTAAAATTCTATAAGCGATACATACAAGAAGAAAACAAACTAATTTTGATTATATAATCAAGAATTGTTAAAATACATATTTGAATATCTTTGCAATTAATTTCATTATTGTAGGAACACGTTTTGAAGTCCAAACCCAAAATGTAAAGGGATATAGGCCCAGTGAGCCCAACACAATAAATTTGTAGAGAGTGGGTTGAAGAAATAGGCCCTAATGAGTTGGACAACGGATAGAATAAGTTTGAAAGATAATCAAACAAAAGCCAGAAGGATTAGCCTAAATAAATTCACTCTCAGCCTAGTCCGAGGAATAAGTTCTAGTGTATATTAATTGGAAACAGTTACAAATACAATTTTGCTTGCTACAGTGCTTTCTTCTCCCTTTTTTCGATCCTCTATCCATGGAGGATCTCTTACATTATATAGTTCCTCTTAAACTATCTTGATCCTACACTTGTTGATCATTTGAGTCACTATTTGAGTGTTTGTCTCATCAAACACCCTTTCTAGTTTTCTGTGAGTTGTGGTAGCCAAGGCAGCACTGTTCAGAGGTCTTCTCCACATAAATGCGGTCAGAAAGTTAGCTGTAAGACATTCAATGTGATGGTAGCAACTTTCATTAGATATTTCCTAGCTTCCACTCTTCCAGTACATTCACGATACACGTCCCTCTCAGTGGAATTTCCTAGAAGGTCACTTTGAATAATAGAATATACGTTTGACCTGTGCTTTGTTTATCCGAGAAGACACTCCTCCTCAGACCACCTTTCCTAACCTTTCTACTTTCATGTTACTTATGGGACTTTGAACTTAACATTCTCACTATTGTTTAGTCATCCTCGGACCAATCAACGTCCTCGGCCAAAGCCCAAGGCCCAATATACAATTTTGAGACCTTATTCCTATAATTATTATATTTCTATTTTAGTAGTATTTCATTATCTTTTAACTCATATATATATATATATATATGAATTTCTTATACATTTGTAAGATTTTAATCTAAATTATTCATTATATTATTTATATTTCCAATAACAAATTTATCAAGAAATCCAATTTAAGATTCAGTTAATTTGATTAAATTCAAATCAAATATGTTGTTTTTGAGAAGTTAACGGCAAACCACTTGACGGCATTGAAAGGAATAGCCAAACTGACAGGAAATGATAGTTGCGGTACAAATTAATTGAAAAGAATGAAACCTTAAAAATGAAATTGAAAACATGTCAAACATAAAAAGAGTCATTTGCGATTTAGCATAAGTTTTTAAGTGTAGTTTATTTGAGCTTTTGTTAGTTTTAGTTAATAGTGTTCACTAAGAAGTCAATTAAAAATATTTAGAAGTTTTAATTAGTTTTAACTAAAAGTAATTGAAATTTAAGGTTTAAATTAATAATACCTCTAAATTATGGGGGAATTATATAGTCCATCATTAATTCTACCTAATGAGCTTTAAAAACAAACTTCATCAAGAACAGGCTACTTGCTTTCTCTAAAATATCGATGAAAAAATTGGGACAACTAAACAGGAAAGAAATTGAACGAAAATTTTTATTATACATGTGATCTTATATATTAGTATTTACAATGAATTATAACCAGACATTTTGATTTAAAACCTAAACGAGAAGCACATGTTGATGTGAGTCATGTGACCAACATGCAGAAACAGCCATTAAAAGAAGTCATTGATCTTATTCCAGATAAGATCATGATCGTTTTCTAGAAGAATAAGTGTAATAGACTTGCCAAGAGTCCCAAGACCATTTTAGTTTTTGTTTTGTTTTTTTATTTGATTTTATTATAAAGAAACAAGCTCTCACACAAGGGAAAAAGAATATGAGATTCTAACACAAATATAAAATATACAAAAATGTGTTTGTTCAATTAGCAATTCCTTTTTGTTTTTTTTTTTTTTTGATAAGAAACTTGGATAACTTTTCAATTGACCGAAACAGAGAACATGTTTGTTACATCTTTGAGCACTTGGTCAACAATATTAGGTGGAATGTCTTCCACCCAAATCTTACACGTTGATAGAGTTTTGGCCATTTTAGCCATCAAATGAGCAGCTTCATTTCCACACCTGCGAACATGAGAAGCAGACCACGCCTTAAAATAACTAAGACTTTGCAAAGATCCCTCAACAACTTTCTGCACAGGCCACGGGCAAGACTCAAAATTCTGCAGAGCTTTTATGACTACTTGAGCATCCCCTTCAATTATGATTTCCCTTAAGCCCAACTCCCCTGCTAATTGGATACCTTCCTGCACAACCCAAGCCTCTGCCTCCAAAGCCTTTAGCGGCAACTCCACCCGCTTGCTCATTGCACCCATCAACAGCCCCTCTTCATTCCTTATGACCACCCCCACTCCGCAACTTCCAGACTCCTTAAAAACAGCCCCATCCACATTTATTTTATACCAGCCACACCTAGGAGGAGACCAATGAGACTTTGGTAATTTAGAAGGCTCTTTCAGGCAGAGATTTTCCTGCCTAAATTCCTTTATATATTCTGCTACGTCTTTTATAATTCGGCCTGCATCTTTACGTTGCCCCCCATGTTTGAGAGCATCTCTGTGGTTCCATATGCTCCAAGCCATGACTGCAAAAGTCTCCCAATCAATGTCGGGTTTCCTCTCTCTAATTTCCCACACTAAATCAAGGAACACTTGTGTCTGGTTGGGTATTGTAGGGAGCTTAAGTCTTGAAGCACCCCAAACATCAGCAGCCACCTTACACCCCCATAAGACATGCCCCACAGATTCACACATCCCACACTGTTCACAGTCATCCTCAATGAGAATTCCCCTAGCTCTCAATCGATGTTTTGTTGGAAGTATGTCTCTACAGGATCTCCACATAAATTGCTTTATTTTGTTTGGGCATTTTAACTTCCAAATCAAATTCCATAAGGATCTCATCTTATCACTTTTTGAGGCACTTCCTGCATTCGCATTGTGGCCACTCACCTTCAAGCATTTTTGAGCAACCTTGTATGCACTTTTAACTGAAAACCTCCCATTGGCTGTCCATGCCCAAATTAAAGAGTCCTTCAACAAGCGCGGAGTGATGGAAATTCCAAGGATTGTATCGGCTTCATGAGGGAGGAAAGAGCTTCTTACTTTGCTTACATCCCACAATCTGGTCTCCTTATCCAGCAGCCAGGCAACCTTGCATGATTCCAAGCTGGTCCTCGGGCTAATAACTTTGAAGGAATCCGGAGTGGGCAACCACCTATCCTTCCAAATATCAATTTGCTCACCATTCCCAACCACCCACCTTGATCCTGAAAGCACAACATCCTTCGCTGCAAAAATGCTACGCCAAGCATATGATGGGCGTTTTCCTAGTACGGCCTCCTTAAAATGCCTATCCGCAAAATATCTTGCTTTGAATACCCGGTGCACTAAGGAGTTAGAATTCTGTTGGATTCTCCATCCTTGCTTTGCGAGAAGAGCAAGGTTGAAAGCTCTTAAATCTCTGAAACCCATGCCCCCTTCTTCTTTGGGAATACAGAGCTTCTCCCATGCTATCCGCGCCAGTTTTCTCTCCTTATCTTTCTGCCCCCACCAAAAGCTGCTCATCATTGAATTTAACTCCCTACAAAGTGAATCCGGCAACTTGAAACAACTCATCGTGTATGTGGGGGTGGCTTGGGCGACGGCTTTGATTAAAATCTCCCTTCCGGCACTTGATAGCAATTTCCCTTTCCATCCCGCTATTTTCTTGCCCACTTGATCCTTAATGCGGTTAAAAACCTTCCGCTTCCCCTTTCCCACTAGTGGTGGCAAACCGAGATACTTTTCATGATGTTGGATGATTTGGGCCCCAAAAATCTGCTTAATTTGTTCTTGTACCTCCCTCTTTGTGTTCTTGCTGAAAAATAAGGAAGTTTTGTCCTTATTTAGTTTTTGCCCCGACTCACCCTCATAATCCTCCAAGACTTTAAGGATTCTTCTACCCTCCTCTACATTTGCCCTACAAAAAACAATACTGTCGTCCGCAAAGAATAGATGGGATATTTGGGGCGCTCCTCTGCAAACTGAGATTCCTCGAATGTTTCCATGCTCTTCCTCCTTTCTTAGCATTGCAGACAATGCCTCCGCACACAACAAGAACAAATAAGGAGAAATTGGATCCCCTTGTCGAAGCCCTCTTGAAGGAACAATGTTTCCTTTTGCTTCCCCATTAATTAGCACTGAGTAAGAAACTGTACTAATACACATCAACACCAGAGAAATCCATCTCTCATTAAAACCCAATTTTCGCATAATCACCTCTAGGTACCGCCATTCCACCCTATCATATGCTTTGCTCATATCGAGCTTTAGTGCCATCAGAGCCTCCTTGCCTTTCCTCTTTCCATTGATACAGTGCATCGTTTCAAACGCCACAAGGACATTGTCCGTTATTTGCCTCCCTGGAACAAAAGCACTCTGAGATTCATTAATAACCTCGGCAAGAATTTTCTTTAGCCGATTAGCTAGCACCTTGGAAATTATCTTATAGCTAACATTGCATAAGCTAATAGGGCGAAATTCAGTAATTTTTTGGGGGGACTTAACTTTAGGGATGAGACAAATAAAAGTTTCATTCAGACCAGGGGGCATCACCCCCGTATTAAGAGTATGAAACACACAATCAATGACATTTGTACCAACTACATCCCAGTATTTTTGATAAAAAATTAGGGACATACCGTCTGGGCTAGGTGACTTAGTAGGGTGCATTTGCTGAAGTGCATTCCAAACCTCCTCCGCTCTGAAGTTGGCTGTCAACGTTGCATTCATTACCGGGGTCACTTTGGGCTGGATAGCACTTAGGCTTGCTTCAAAATCAACAGGCTCGTTTGACTTGAAAATGGAACCAAAATACTCCAGAATGATGCCCTCAATGTTTCCTGGGTCAACCTGCCATCTCCCATCCGAGTCCACCAGCCCCACAATACCGTTTCTTTTACGTCTCTGACTTGCAGTGGCATGAAAAAATTTTGTGTTTCGATCCCCCCACTTCATCCACATAGTCCTAGACCTTTGGTTCCACATTTTTTCCTCCCTTGTCAATATTTCATTAATCTCCCCTTTTAGCTGCTGAGTTTCCTCTGCCTTTTCGTGAAGGTTGTTCATAGATTCCAAGTGTTGGAGCTGTTCTCTCTTTTGCCTCAGTAATTGGTTCACATTGCCAAATTCTCTCCAATTCCAACTCTTTAACCTTTCCTTACAATATCTCAATCTATCAACCAAATGAGCATTAGGAAAATTCCCCCCAAAGTCCCACGATGACTCCACAACTTCCCGGCATCTAGTATCTCTCGTCCACAATGCTTCAAACATAAACCTCTTTTTTTGTGGTCTCCTAATCTGATCCCTTTTCAAGCTTAACTTAATGAGGCAATGATCCGATATAGACATCGAAGAGTGAAACACTCTTGCATCCGGGAATCTCAGCATCCACCCCTCATTGGCTACAGCCCTGTCTAGCCTAAGTTTGGTCCTATCTCCCCCAAAACGTCCGTTACACCATGTGTATTTCTGCCCAATAAAACCAAGATCAACTAAGCCGCATCTATTCAAACAATCCCTGAAATCCGCCATTTGTTTTGCCTCTTTCACAGCACCACCCAACTTCTCATTAGAATATAGAATCTCATTAAAATCTCCCAAAACCACCCAAGGCAAATTGCATTGTATACTAAGTGAATCAAGTAAGTGCCAAGAGATGTACCTTTTATTGGTTTCCGGATGACCATAGAAGCTAGTGGCACGCCATGGCTCAGAGGATGGTGATTCACGAACAACCACATCGATATGCGAATTCGAGCAGTTCTTAAAATCAATCATAGTACCTTCCTTCCACAATAATGCCAAGCCGCCGCTTCTTCTGTCACTGGGAACAATAATCCCCTGAGTATAATTAAGTTTACGTTACACACCTTTTATTCGATTGATGCCAGCCTTTGTTTCTGCTAGAAAGACCAACATTTGGTCAGTTGCCTTCACTTCGTCGGTGAGGATTCGAACCGCCAGGTTTGACCCTAGACCCCGGCAGTTCCAAGCTAAGAGCGTCATTTGGCTCAGCGGTGCTGCCTCGCAGCCACCGTCACACCGCCATCCATTGTGTTTTCATCTTCTGAGACAACAAGTTTATTTTTCCCCTTTCTATGTTTCAGTTCCAGAGCATTTGGGTCTAACTCTATTAATGGTGTTGGGCACTCCCTTTTTTGTTTTGTTGGGCTTTTATTTTTCTTTGGAGCATCAGACTTAATCTTTCTTGCCAACCTTTTCCAATGCTTGGATATTGGGCCCATTTTTTCAGCAACCCAGCCCACATTTTCTTCAAAGCTCATTGCCATAAGGCCCATTTCGCTCTCAGATATCACCTCCTCCAAACCGGGTTGAGTGGGGATTTTGTTTGGCGCCAGATTGAATTTAAAGGGAGGCATAGTCTTGTCCGCATCAGCTTTTTCCCACTGCATGGCCATCTTCATGTCAGGTTGAGTTGATTGGATTCCTAGGCTATCATCCCCTAAATTAGCTTCCTTTTCCTCTGCTTTCTCTAGACTCCCATTGACCTTTCCCAAATCATGTAAAACACTCCCCAACACCTTTGGGCTGTCAGAACATTGGGAAATCTCCCTTTGGGCATTGTGATTCACGCCTGGAACTGATCGCACCAGCTCACCAATCTGCCCCTGTTCAGCTCCAGCCATCCTTCTATGCTCCACTACCTTAACCGCTGCATTCTCGGCATACTTCTGCCGGTGTACCTGACCTCTCCCCTGACCAGAATGGGTCGTGTCCCCTCCATACTTCTTCCATGGATCACCCCGTAACCAAGCCCCATACTGTAGGCTTCCTTCCTCTTTCCCTTCATTTACCAATTGCTCCTCTAGACATTCCTTTATGGCATGGTCAAGCCTTCCACACCTGTAACAAAAATTTGGTAACCTTTCATACTTGAAGATTACCCATCTGTTCTCACCTCCTTCAATTTTTATCTTCTTCCCACGGATGAGTTTCTTTGTGATATCAACATTCACACGTACCCCAAGCATCCCCCATTGGACACCTGAATCCGATACATCAACATCCAGCACTTCCCCTAGTGTAGACCCGATTGCCCAACCCGTTTCCTTTGTTCTGCTCTTGAGAGGCAGATTGAAAATCTACACCCAAAACGGACAATGCTTCATCTCAATATCCCTTAGAACGAGCTCCCCCTCGAATTCCTTCATGACAATCAGCTGTTTTTCAAAGCTTTAGGGACACATTTCAAGTACCTTTTGTTTATCCTTTCCATCACCGAACTCTACAAGGAAAATTTCTTCATCTATTTCCGAAATTTGCAATCCCCTGTTCGGCTTCCAGAGCATTCTCAAGTTCTTCCTCAGTGTGTCTAGATTTAAACTCCTCATGGTCAGAATCTTCATAACTATACAGTTTTTTCCCACTGCTTTCGCTGCCTCTGTACAGCTACTTCCTAGTTCTATACCCTCATCTTCCTCTTCTGTAACCTTAAGTTTACTACACAGTTGTTCCAGCTCATCAGCCATTTGATCTGCTTTCACGCACAGTAACGAACACTACACCAAACACAACTAGCAGACTCACAGACACGAAACCAGACCTCACGTTGGGAGGTCACTAAACTCCTGTAAGAGAAATACTACAGGACGAACACTGCTACCACATGTCCAGAGAACATGAGAGCACAAAACGATCGCTGTTTCTAATTAGCAATTCCTATTATTTTCAATAGAAGTGTCCAATAATCAAATTCCCCCCCCCCCCCCCAATGTATCAAATTATAAAATAAATAAATAAAAGCTTCTAAAAAAAATCTAATAGACTTTATATTACGAACAATTTTGGGGGGGGGGGGGGCGAATGGACTGAAAGCAATGTTATCATTATGGGATTGAACAAATGGCCAAAAGGAATAAATCTAGTTCCCCCTCCCCTCCTCTCTCTCTCTCTCTCTCTCTCTCTCTCTTGATTCTAAGAAGCAAAGGACTTGGTTTAGGTCCAATACATTTAATTCACTAGACCCGGTCAGATGGTGATACATGTCCAAAAGTCGACACATGTCATCATCTCAATGGGTTCAATACTACTGGACACTAGAACTAAGCCTGACCTAGAAGCAAACACATATTAGATAATTTATTTATATTTGGACATCCCATTTATTTGAACTAGTTTGTAAACCATGCTTATGCAAAGATATACAATAAGATGTATAATATAATTCATATATATATATATATATATATAATTTAAATACTATTGATAGCCATTTTTATATTTTGTTAACTTTTTAAAAAAATTTGTAAGGATATTATTGGGTATAAAATGTAAATTGTCCATTTTTTTTTTAATTATTGTGAAACACCCTTTTTTACTTCATTTATTCTAGAGTCTTTGGTTTTTGTACCTAATAACTCACTTGTACGAATATTTATGATGTGGTCCCACATTTAATTTTAAAATTAAATAAAACTCTTTAAGAATAAATAATTTAGGACACATGGTGCAAAATTGGAACCCTAATTTGAAATTCTAATTTGAGTTTTTTTCAGCTTCACCTATTATTATATATATAGATGAATATTTATGATGTGGTCTCGTATTTTATTCTAAAATTAAATAAAACTCTTTAAAAATAAATAATTTAGGATATATGGCGCAAAATTGGAACTCTAATTTGGAATTATAATTTGAGTTTTTCTCAACTTCACTTATTATTATATATATAGATTCCTAAAATAACTAGCGTTATGAATTTGACAATGGAGCTCAGTTCATTATTATCTAAATAGGACAATACTATCAATAAAAAAATTTAAAAAAAAAAGACAACGATATGTATGAATGTGGAAGTACTAATTGGTCTAAACGCATCTGGAAAATAATCACCAACCATACTATTATGTATACCTAGCTACCCAGTTGGTTCATCATAGTAAATAATTTTCCATGGCAGAAGAACTCATGAGTCACACATATATAAGCCGTCAAATAAGACTGTGAAAGTTTCCAGAGATAAATAAACGAGAAATGGATGCAATACATTTAATTAATAGAAGACTCAAAAAGTCCATAAATCTGATATCTCACAGCTTCTAAGGGTTCACATAAAAAATGGGATAGAAGCAAATTGAGGCAATCTCAATGAGTCAAATACGAGCATAGTAGTAACTAGTACGTCATGGTGGTTGCACACAGAAGATAAAGTCCATTAATTGGGTGACTAAGTTTTACTTTCTATTACGAGGTTCACGCATTGGTATACGTACTTTATTTACATGGTCACACCCATACGTAGAATGACAGGGTTGAATTGGAAATGGCCCGGCATGGTTTATAAAACCGAATAGATTTTGTCCTGCTTGGGTTTTACTTTTAGGGTCTGTTTGAATACCGCTTATTACTGAAAATTGAAAACATTATAACAAAATAATTTTTAAATGAGTGAATAATACCGTGGGACCCAATTTTAAAGTTTTTTTTTTGCTGAAAAAAGTTTTTGTGGGTCTCATGAACAGTACACGAGACCCACTATTTTTCAGCAAAACATAGGAACGCACAGAAAACTGTGCGTTCCAAACGCACACTTATTGTTATATTTCACCTCTGTTTGGGAAGCACATTTTGCACATTTCCCAGCAGAAACATTTTTTTTCTATGGGTCCCGTGCACTGTTCACGAGACCCACAATTACCTTTATTCAGCAACTTTTTAAAAAAAAAAACTGGGTCCTACGGTATTATTCACACATTTAAAAATTATTTTGTCATAGTATTTTTAATTTTCAGTAATAAGTGGTATCCAATCAAATCCTAGTAAAATACTCATATTTATATAAATTTTTATAAAAATATTTTAGTTTGACTAACTCTTATGGACTTTATAAAGTATATTTTACCTATATTATTTATAAAAAAATTTCTCTTTTTTGATCGGATTTTTATGTGATTTAGAAATATCTCTAAACCTTACTTTTAATAAGGAAAAAACTTAAGAACAATCCAGTAAAAATATATCTCCAACTCCTTTTAAAATACCTACAAAATAGGACACCCTTCTACTAATTCATGTATTTTAAAAAAAAAAAAAAAAAAAGGTCTCATTGCATGCGCAAAGCGCGTGTGATGAGACTAGTATACAATAAGAAAATTATCAAATCAGCATTCTTTATTTCTGTTTTCTACTATTTGTATTAAACATCCAAATATTCTTTTTTTTAATTAAATTTTTTTTTTAAAAAAAGGTCCTTATCTATCATGAACTTTCTAATTTCTATAACTAAGATTATTAGACCCTAATGACAATATAAGTTGTACTTTCGTATGTGTATGTATGTATCTTCAGTTTTAAATAATAAAAAATAAAATAATTTTAAATTATAAAAGTATAACACAATGAATAATGTAATAAACCTTATATTTTAAAACATTCTAATTTAAAGCTTAAAGCCTTAAAAGTTTTAAATGATTAACTAAAAGTTACAGAAAACCGAATAAACTGCATTTTAGACTTATCTCGGTACTACAAGACTCGTCACACGAGTAACAAATGATATTTTGCTACCAAAATGTTATGTCTGATTTGCATGGAAGGACATGTTGTGTCTATACAGATTCTTAGTTACAAACTTATATGCTTACAAGGTCAAATAGTTAACTGCTGGTAGATTAGCGGACTAAAAATTCCCATTTCAGTAGTTCAACAAATCTGACTAATTCCAATTTTTATAATAAAAAATAAAAAACAATCTGATTCCAACTTGTCAAAATAAATGAATAAATAAAAATATGATTCCTGACACATGTATGATTAATTTGTATGATCTTTTTTTTTTTTTTTTTGGGTAAACCAACGCTGAAATAGATTAAACACTAATAAGTCTATTACAAAAAAGCTCGGTCTTGTTAAAAGCTAACAAGTCTTCCACCACAGGTGGTGGGTTAAAAATTAACATAGTCCAAAGAAAGGGTGGCTCCAAACTTAGCCAATGCATCAGCACATTGGTTTGCCTCCCTGAAAATGTGGTGGACAGTTGAACTATGGAATTTCTTCAGTAGGGTCTGGCAATCATCAAGCAAAGGCTCTAACATGAGATTATTTATCGAGTAATTAGTAAGAAGTAAAACAATAAGCTCGGCATCAAGCTCTACACATATGTCAAAAATTCTAAGTTGAGAAGTTAGCGTGAAACCATCCTTTAGAGCCCATAACTCGGCCATGACTCCAGAAGTTATGATCAGTAATTCAGTATCCATTTTATAAATTAATTGACATGGGCTAATAGTAATATGCAATTATGAATTAATAATATATATCATGATGCATAATTATTTACACAGACAATGACAGAGTTAGGATTTTGATTTAGGGGACAAGATTAAGATAAAATTTTTTTTTTTTTTAAATTCTAAATATAAAAAAATTAAGTTATATAAAAAAAAATACTTGATTAACATAGAAAAATTATAATATAAATGTAAGTTATAATTTTTTCCTTTCATGCTTGGTTTCAAAAAAACATTTTTGAGCCTAGTGTTTGTAGGAATTAGTATAATCATTATTATGTTTAAGATATTTCATAATTTAAACTAACTATAAATGTATATTTCAAACAAGTAAAAATGAAAACCATTAAATAGTAATTAATTGTTCTAAAAAAATAGTAATTAATATATGAAGTTAAAAATTAATCAAAGTATAAGATATTCAAAAAAAATCTTATGAATACTTAAAAGTAAAGTTGATCACATAAAGTTTTTTTTTTTTTTTTTTTAAAGAGAGAAGAAGTAGAGTTGAAAAATAAAATAACTTAGAAGTTAACAGTATGATCAAATATTGAAAACTTCTAAAATATTATATGTATGCCTTGATTTCTTAAAGACGTTAGATGTTTTTATTATGAATTAATCTAAATACTCAAATAAACGTAGAAATCCAATCAAAATTAAAGAATTATTTGTACAATCAAGTGAGCCATAATACAAATTAAAAATTGGCAGTTCATGTAGTAATCGTACAGAGACTGCGGATATAAACTTTGTCTCACATGAAACTGGAAGAAAACAAAAATTAGCAGGTGCTAAAAAATAAAATACAACAACTACAATAATAACCTTATTAGGCAGTGATATATGCATGAAGCCTCAAATTGAAGACTTTTTTCTTTCTTTCTTTTTAAAGTAGGGTTTTCGCATGATAGATCTTCACTGTAATAAAATACAACCCACATGCCAATTTTTTGGTCACAATTTTTTTATTCGACATAAATTTATCAAGCATATCTCAAACAATGCATCATCATCACATGCTTAAACTTCCTCATAGAAGTTTCTTCTTCCTTGTTTTCTTTTGGAGCAACGTAGTCAATTATGAAGCGCTATCGAATATTTTCTTGGTTCTGGATTGAGTCAGCAAAATTAAAAAATGAACAGAGGTACGGAGTTTCAATTAAGCGTATCATCTTTTTTTTTTTTTTGGTTGAAAACAGTGCGTGTTAATGATTACAAGGAGGAAGACATGGTAAACATTTGCGTAATATTTCTGTGAATTAAATATAGTCTTTAAACTTTTGCTGCTTCCTTTCTCGTATAGTTGGTGGGTTGGGATCTGCATGTCAAATACATATTCTGGGGGGATGATGTCCGAGAATGAGTTATTTTGATTTTCTAGTCGAGTATTTCTCAAAATGGTGCCTATAAAATAAGATGCTTATCGAACAGAGACTACTTCTTAATTAAGAAAATTCTCACCTTTATTTTAAACGTGTGTAAACTACTTGACAGAACAATAATCTGGCCTAAAATATAGTCAATCAATAAGTCCTCCCTTCCTTCGTACAGTATGCATGGTTCTTGGATGAAGTGGAAACTTTTTTATATATAGATCCTACTTCCGACCTTAAAACGTCAACGGCTCTTGCAGAAATCTGGAGAGATATATGATGGGCTGTTGGAGGTGGCGGAGGAGAAAGAGAAAGAGAAACGGAGAGAGAGAGAAATGTAAATGAGAGAGAGAGTCAGAAGTCAAACTTTTTTTAGGTTTAAAAATAGGTTTAGAAGGTAATAAATGTGGGTAATTAATTAGATTCTAATCAGGATATTTGTAATAATTATAGTCTTTTTTTAACCGTTGGATCTACTTAAATCCAATGGTTTAAAAGAGGTGTAACTCTACAAAAGTTATACATTTTTTAAATTGTAGATTTTAAAAAAAATATAATGATTAGAAAATCACTCTAATTAATGTCATCTTTAAAATTAATTGCTATCCAAATTAGCTAACCTAGCTAATTAATTTTAGAGAGCATTATATTATGGGAAATGTTAACGAATGCCCATCGGGTATGAGTTAACAATCTATTTAAAGAAAATTTATATGGAAAAAGAAAAAAAAATTAATGTTTTAATAGTTTTTTTAATTTCTCATAAAAGTGATGTAAAAAATTTCCTAAAATTGATTATTAACCATTGTTTTAAGGGCACTTGTTAGCATGATCCTTATATTATTTTCTTTTCTACTTTCTTTCTCTCTCCTAATTAATTTACCCCTAACCTTGCACAAGTGCCTATTCTCAATGTTCTTGAGTTGCAGATTTTCTTTCTCATGGACATATTCTTATCTGGTATTTACGTATTGATTATTTGAAATGTGAGGTCGTTTTGCAAATGATTATTTTAATTTCCTAACCTTGCACAGGTGCCTATTCTCAACGTTCTTGAGTTGCAGATTTTCTTTCTTATGGACATATTCTTATCTGGTATTTACGTATTGATTATTTGATATGTGAGGCCGTTTTGCAAATGATTATTTGGGTCTATGTTTAAATTTCTTTATCTTCTATTCACAAATCTTGGGGTAGAAGGTGAAAACCAATGGGCAGGTGGATGCTCTTAATAGATATTTATCTTAGTGAGGAGAGTTACTTTTAAATGAGCTTAGGATCTTTGATATTGTAAGAGAGAGATTGATAACCAAGAAGTATATATGAAGCCAAGAGATGGAACTCTTGGCAATAGGAGATGTAACATGTGAAAGAGATTGTTTTCCAAAATTATTTTTTGAAAAACAACCTATAGAAAATAAACCTTATTTTTATTATGGTTTTTTGTTGACTAAAAATTGTGGTTAACTAGTTTTTATTGTGCTACCAAACACTAAAAAATATATGTAAAAAAAAAAAAAAAAAAACTATTTTTACAAAAGATTTTTCAATGAAACAAACGTAGTGTTAGCTTAGGTTCGAACAAGAGATTGCAATCCCTTTTGACTGCATAACTGAGATCCTGTGCATCTATGGTTTTATTTAATATGGAGGGGGGGGGGGGTGGTGGTGGAGATATCCTTAATAACAGTAAAGAGGAACCCACCCCCTTGATATTGATGAGAAGGGAAAGAGACATTTTATTAGCTGTTATGTCATTGCCTTACAACATCATAGTAAAAAAGCTCTTGCAAATATTAGCTCTTATCCGCTTTATATTGATAACCAAGAAGTATGAAGCCAAGAGATGGAACTCTTGATTCAAGAAAAAAAGAAAAAAAAATAGAAGAAGAGAGAGAGAGAGAGAAGGAACTCTTGGCAATAGGCACAACTTTTAGCAATGTGTTGGTTGAACCCAATGAATATACTCATTTTGGGTTTGGTCTAATTATAGATGAAGCTATAACTTTGAGTTAGGAGAGCGGTTTTACTGTTGGCTGTTTGCAGCAATTTCAACCTCTGATTTTGTTACTTAGTTGCTGAGTTTTTTTTTTTTTTTTTTGGTGGGTAAGAACAAAATTATTTTTGTTTAGAATTTTTTAAAAGGGCAGGGTTATTTATTTTGGATAAAATTAGTTAATTGAGCTTAATTTTGTTTTTGGTTTTACAAATAATTTTTGTTACGAACTTTTTATTTTTTTTTTTTGCTTGTATATTTTGTTTTAGATTTTAGATTTATAAATTTTTTTATAGTCACTAAAATGAGGAAAATGGTAGAGCTACAAGTTTTTTTTATAAGTTACTGTGGGGCCAGGGAACTTATGATCCGGCCCACGCTCTATTAGGGCTCGGGCCCATGCCGAGGAGGGTGCGTGCCGAGGACGAATGGGGAAAGGCCGAAGTGTCAAGGGAAACAATCGAGGACAACCCTGTCCTCGGCACTCCAGGACTTTAGGGGGACGAGCAACGTCTCGATGAAGGCTGCCCCCAAAAAAAGCCCCCTGAAGGAAGTGCGAGTAGAATGGGACCCACGTGGAGGTACGGTGCAAAACTGGTTCAGGGTAAATACGTCCCCTCCGCATTAAATGCACCCGCCAGCGTCCTGACCATGTTAATGAGAAAAGACACCTGGACAAAGTGACTTCGATCATCGCAACTAACAGAAAGTAAAGAGGGACAGCTGATGGGACGTGTACAGAAGTGGGCACCTGCCTGACTAACAAGTGGAGGGCTAAGATCAACCAAGGAGGGCTATATAATGTAAAGGTTAGTGCACCAAGAAGGGGGCTGGGAAAAATGGCCAAAAACCAGAGCCTCCCAGCTCGCTTCCAGGAGAAAGACTCCCAGGGCGAACACGATTTAACTATCTATGAACACCACGAAAAACCCACCGTCTGGTGACTAAGGCCAAGCCTTACAAACCCACGCTCTATAAATGATATTGTTTGGGCCTTTTTACGTGCGAACCCAACACTATTGTGGGTCGTCACAAATCGAGTCCTTACAATTGGCGCCGTCTGTGGGAAAGGCTTGTGTTTTGGCACAGGCAGTGGGTTGAGACAATCTTTCACATCATTTTCAGTAGCCGGATATAGTGTTTTAAAGTAAAGTCCCACTAGGGGCTACGTTTCTTCACTAGGGGCTGCGCTTTGTAGCGTTAGCAGCGCGGATGGTTCTAGGGGCTTGGCCGAGGAGCTAGTACCCCAAAACCAAGGTCCCACGCCGTAGTCAAACTTATCAAAATCAAGTTTTGGACAGAACCAAGATATTGCATGGTCCTCAGACTCAAGCCTATAGGGAAACCAACTACTTATCAAAATCAAGTTTTGGACAGAATCCAGGTATTGCATGGTCCTCGGACTCAAGCCTATGGGGAAACCAACTACTTATCAAAATCAAGTTTTGGACAGAACCAAGGTATTGCATGGTCCTCGGACTCAAGCCTATGGGGAAACCAACTACTTATCAAAATCAAGTTTTGGACAGAACCCAGGTATTGCATGGTCCTCGGACTCAAGCCTATGGGGAAACCAACTACTTATCAAAATCAAGTTTTGGACAGAACCAAGGTATTGCATGGTCCTCGGACTCAAGCCTATGGGGAAACCAACTACTTATCAAAATCAAGTTTTGGACAGAACCAAGGTATTGCACGGTCCTCGGACTCAAGCCTATGGGGAAACCAACTACTTATCAAAATCAAGTTTTGGACAGAACCAAGGTATTGCATGGTCCTCGGACTCAAGCCTATGGGGAAACCAACTACTTATCAAAATCAAGTTTTGGACAGAACCCAGGTATTGCATAGTCCTCGGACTCAAGCCTATGGGGAAACCAACTACTTATCAAAATCAAGTTTTGGACAGAACCAAGGTATTGCATGGTCCTCGGACTCAAGCCTATGGGGAAACCAACTACTTATCAAAATCAAGTTTTGGACAGAACCAAGGTATTGCATGGTCCTCGGACTCAAACCTATGGGGAAACCAACTACTTATCAAAATCAAGTTTTGGACAGAACCAAGGTATTGCATGGTCCTCAGATTCAAACCTATGGGGAAACCAACTACTTATAGAAATTAAGCTTTGGATAGAGCCAAGGTATTGCATGGTCCACGGATTCAAACCTATGGAAAGGTCGGCTACTTAATAAAAATTCTAAGTTGCTCAATCCTCGGATCAAATACTAGAAGAGGTTAAAGCTATGAAAGTTATTAGGAAGATGGTGAAACACCTTATTACTCAGCAACCTGTTGGGGCCGTTCATTTTTGGGTTATATGTCTTCGGATGATTACCTCCTACACCGCACCGAGCATTCAGCTGTCATCTCGGCTATTTTGGGGTAAGTGTTGTTTTCTCAGGTCGGCATTATTGTGCCAAACAACTCTATTAAGTTCATAATAATATGTTTTCCTTAGCAAGGGTTTTGACCCTAATTGTCATTTGTTCAAGTTGGTATTATTGCGTCGAACAGCACTCGTAAGTTCATGATAGCGTCTTTTTTCTTGGTAAGGGATTTCGGCCCTAAGTATTGTGTTCTCAGGTCGGCGGTATTGTGCCAGACAGCCCTAATAAGCTCATCATAATATTTTTTCCTTTTCTTCTTAATAAGGATTTCAGCCCTAAGTATCATTTGTTCGATTTAGTATTATTAAGTCGAGTAGTTTCAATAAGCACAAAGCAAGATCTTTTTATTAACTGGGATTTTGGCCCTAAGCATCGTTCAAAGTATAGAAATAAAAGAGAGGTCGCAAAGTAACGCGTCTATTTACGACATAACCATTTCAAAAAGAAGAGATAGAATATACGACTTTAAAGAAACCTGGATACTAAGCAGGACCTTACACTACACGTGACATCTCGGATGATGCCTATATCTCCATTGAATGAGGGTCAAACATGAGTTCAAGGCTCTATAAGTACAGGTAAGCTAACGTTCTAAAACATGATTCTAAATATATCGCATGCACGACTGCTCATACGTGTTAAAATAATTAGTTCAAAACTCATAAACAATAGTAAGTATCGGCAAGGGCGACTAACAAGTAACCAAAAGGAAAAAGGAAGAAAAGAACTTCATATATGTGTTCAACAGGTTCAATCTACTAGCAGATTACAAAGTTTTCAAAATGAAAATGAAACAAGTTAATCGTTAAGCTAAAAACAAGTACGAAGCCTGGCCGGGGTTTCTATTTCTTTAATTTTGCATCGGCCACGTTCTGGGAAGGTTGTACGGGATCAGCTTCGGTGCCCTGGAGGATAATCCCTTCTGGGGAAGGCTGAGTAGGATCGGCGTCAGTGCTCTGGGGGACCACAACAAGGGGAATTGCCTGTAGGGGCTCAGCAGGTATGGCTGGCTCTTCGGCATTAGACATCTGAGTGCCAACCACGGGCTCAGCAACCTCTTTGGGTACCTCGAACTCCGTACGCTGAGATGTTCCAATCACATCCTGAAGCTCTCCCTCTTTAAGCAGCTTGCCAGGAGAGGCGCCAACCTGTACGGTTTCTGACTGAGCGACCCCTTCCTCGCGTTGGTCGCTCATAGCCATGGAGCTGGTGGAGGTGGTCTTACGAATGGCTGTAGGGTAGAATATGTTTTCCGCTTTCCACAAATCGGAAGAAGCATCCACCCCAGCTCGTTTCAAGGCCTTTTCCCAAACCTGGGAGCAGTAAAGCCTGCATACTCCAGGAATCTGGGCTTTAAGGATGGCTTGGGTTTCAGCTACCCCCGCATTATAACCATCATCCTCGGCCGTTTCCTTGGCAGCCTTAGCCTCGTTTCTGGCAAACTCGGCCTCCCGCTTGGCCCTTATGGCTTCGTCACGGGCATACTCCGGCACACCTTTGTCATGCTCTACCGTGACCAGTCTTTTATTTAAATCTTCGATTAGCTCCTTGGCTATTCGCAACTAATCCTCGGCTTCTAGCAGAAGTTTTGTTTGATCCTCGGCCTGTTTTTGAGCGCTAGCCAAACCCGCCGAGGCGTTGTCCCTTTCTCGGATAGCGTCTGTTAGGGCAGCCTTGGCCTTGGCGAGGTCCTCCTCAAAAGCTTAGAGAGTCCGCGCGGCCATTAAGCGTTTGGAGCGTTCATTCTCGACCGCCTTATTCTTATTGTTCACTTCTTCCTCCATCCTATAGGTGGCCTGGAGAGCCTGTCAGGGGAAATAAATACACCGTGAATGACAAACCGGGAGTGAGAGTTAATAAAGTTTTAGGTTTCAAGAGCCTTACCATGCCCAAATACCTCTTAGTACTGAGGAAAACCTCTTGCATCCTCATTTTCTTCAGCCCATCCACGTCGGTGGGAAGTAGCATGGTTCTCCCTAGTGCGTCTGCCACGTAGCCACCTTCGCCATCTCCAAGGTCCCTCATGGACGCAGTTTCCAACAGTGGCCCCCCGTGAAGCATTGGGGCAGGAAGTCAGGCGCTTGGCGAGGACTGGGCCTCGATCCCCTTCCCCTTGCCTTGGGAAGATTGGACTTCAGTCTCTTTACTTTTGCTTTAGTGCCCAATCTTCAGTTGTTTTGCACGCGGGGCCTCCTCCCTCTCCTTAGAAGGTTGGGATTTTCCCCCATCCATGGTTTCTTTGTCCTTGGGGCTCCTCTTTCTCTTTGAATCAGTGCCTTCCGGCCGAGGAGGCAGAGTTGGTTGGGAGGGAACAGGAAGTTTGGCGCGGGGGGATTGTGGCTGTGATTTGGTGGAAGCTGACCTAGTCTGGACATTCTGGGGCTGAGGTGGTGGCGAAGGAGCATTGGGTTGTGGCGTTCCCTGCGCATCCTTCCCTGGTTAACCCTCGAGGAGTTCGAATAGGCTGGTCATGGGCTTTCTCTTGAGTCCCATCTCGGCTTGAGAAGATGTGCCTACTGATGACAATTCCGCCTCGAATAAGGCTGGGTCACCTATATCACCAGAAGGATCCTCAGATTGGTTGGCTAGGTCAAACACCCCAAACCCTTCCTCGGGCTGATCTAACTCGCCTTCGTCCTCCGCTACTTGATGAGATAAGGAGGGGCCCACCAATGGGATGCTCTCTGGGACAGATGGTACTTCGGAGATTAGAAATCCTGTCTCAACCACAGTAAATTTTTGGCAGCCGAGGGCGGCTCTTGCTGATCACATGCCTAGGGTTGGCAAATGACTTCTGAACGGGAGCGTACCCTAATATTTTGTGAGCGGCTCGGACTTGACCATCTCCGTCATTTACGAAAACTGCCGCTTGTAGAACAGTCTCCAAGTCCACTTGGTTGACTAAGTGAAAATGCCGTTGATAAGCGTGTGGATCTACAAAAGAAAAACATATATGCATGGTTAGTTACCGAACCACATCAGGTTAGAATGGCACAAAGGGTCAGCGCCCTTCCATTCCCTATACCCCACTTGGTTTTCCTTCTACTACGGGGCACGGATTGCCATCATGCCATTCACCGGAAACAATAAGGAAATCCTTGTTTAACCCCTTGTTGGAATCAGGGAGGCATTGAATTAGTCGAACCCTTTCGTCTCTCATCTTCATATAGTAGAATTTCCCCTTCAAATCTTGGAGATTATAGCACCAATTTACGTCATGGTAGGTTAGTCTTAACCCCATCTTTTCGTTTAAAGCATCCACGCAACCCAAAATCCTAAACATGTTGCCGGTGCACTAGGTGGGGGCTAATCGGAAGTGCTTGAGGTAACCCCTTGTTACCGGCCCCATAGAGATTCTCATACCCCCCCTCTACAAAGGCGAGGACGGGGATTACTACCTCGCCCGTTTCCCTCTTATAGTGCCACTCCCCCATCTTATAATGCCTCAGACTTACATTGGGAGGAATCCTGTAATCGGCGATGAACTTATTCATCGCCTCCTCAGTATCAACTAATTTCCTCAGTCTCGATTTGGCCATCTCAATGATTTACTAAATAAACTCAACCAGCGACGGGAGAAGAAAGGGAACCAGAGAAAAATAAACCCAGAAAAGAAAAAGCACGAGTTAATGGAGGCAGGGAACTTACATAAAAGAGGAAAGACGCTTCGGATAGGCTTTTTGTGCTGGAGATGGACTTGAGTTTGGACGAAAGTTCAGATGAACCCAGGGTGTACGCGCTAGAACTCTTAAGTGCAAAACTGAAGAGGCGGATCCGTTCCAAAAAGTCATTTATACTTTCTAGGGTAACTGCACAAATTTTCCCGCCCATAAAGACCAAGGAATCACCACCGTTTGATCTTCATCATGCCGTAGAACGTGGGAAACACAGAGCCGCCCGTATTTAATGAGGCCACGTTTCACCTTCCAGGGGCTCCAAGAACGTGTCTCGGGCAGATGAAAAGTCTCGGGAACCGATAGGTGACAAGGATTGACAGGCATTGACAGATGTCTGATGTCATTAAAACCCTCCTATCCGTCCGAGGAGCCGGATAGCAAGATTTTGAGGAGCTATTGTGGGGCCAGGGAACTTATGATCCGGCCCACGGTCTATTAGGGCTCGGGCCCATGCCGAGGAGGGTGCGTGCCGAGGACGAATGGGGAAAGGCCGAAGTGTCAAGGGGAACAGCCGAGGACGACCCTGTCCTCGGCACTCCAGGACTTCAGGGGGACGAGTAACGTCTCGATGAAGGCTGCCCCCAAAAAAAGCCCCCTAAAGGAAGTGCGAGTAGAATAGGACCCACGTGGAGGTACGGTGCAAAACTGGTTCAGGGTAAATACGTCCCCTCCGCATTAAATGCACCCGTCAGCGTCCTGACCATGTTAATGAGAAAAGACGCCTGGACAGAGTGATTTCGATCATCGCAACTAACAGAAAGCAAGGAGGGACAGCTGATGGGACGTGTACAGAAGTGGGCACCTGCCTGACTAACAAGTGGAGGGCTAAGATCAACCAAGGAGGGCTATATAATGTAAAGGTTAGTGCACCAAGAAGGGGGCTGGGAAAAATGGCCAAAAACCAGAGCCTTCCAGCCCGCCTCCAGGAGATAGACTCCCAGGGCGAACACGATTTAACTATGTATGAACACCACGAAAAACCCACCGTCTGGTGACTAAGGCCTAGCCTTACAAACCCACGCTCTATAAATGATATTGTTTGGGCATTTTTACGTGCGAACCCAACACTATTGTGGGTCGTCACAAATCGAGTCCTTACAGTTACCAATGTGATAAGTGGTTACTGGTAAGTAAAAAATGATGTGAGCGGTGTGCCCATATGTAAACTAATAAGAATTTGTTTCCAAAACAGTTTGTAAAAATGTTATAAAAAAGTTTGAGTATAGCATTATTCTTAAAAAAAAAAAAAAAAAAAAAATCAATGATATTGTTAAATGGAAAGAAAATGTAATTTTATAGAACAAAATTGCTAAAATTAGTAAATTTATATAATAATATTTTTTTTAAAAAAAATTAGGGGGCCATTGTCTCCCTAGTCCAAGGGTGGTTCTTGTTGGGTTACACGTGTGAGTGAAGTCCCACATTGAATAAAGATGTGAAGAATGAGTGATTAATATAACATAATTGAGCACATACCCATTAGGCTTAGGCCTTGTGGGTTAAAGTGTGTCTTTATATGTTATATTAATTACTTAAGGAAGCTCCCCAAGGTGTTTATCCCCTCGACAAGTGGTATCAGAGTCTATGGTGGTGTGCGGCGAAGGTGGTGAGGTGTTCATGGTCCCTACCTAGCAGGGAAAAAAAAAGCTTAAACAGCCCACACACAAAGATCTTGGAGAAGAAAAAAAAGAGCCCAACAAATGAATATTGCTAATGGTGCTAAATAATGGTGTGATGCAAGGTTCCCATGGACATTGACGTGCGGGGTTCCCATGGATGTACGTGTGGGGTTGACACGTGGTTCCCATGGATGACGTACGAGAGATTCATGGATGATGCATTGATGAAGTGAAAAGCCCATTAGACAAGGGGGAGTGAGTAGGACTTGTTCATGGCCCATAGAGAGGTCTTGAAGCCCACAGAGGAGCAGAGACTCACACGTGAGGGGGAGATTATTAGGTTACACGTGTGAGTGAAGTCCCACATTGAATAAAGATGAGAAGAATGAGTGATTAATATAACATAATTGAGCACATACCCATTGGGTTTAAGCCTTTTAGGTTAAAATGTGTTTCTATATGTTATATTAATTACTTAAGGAAGCTCCCCAAAGTGTTTATCCCCTCAACAGTTCTGTCCCTAGGTCTTACCCAATATTTCTATAATTTCCCACTTGTACATAGTGGGTATGGGACAACTACACATCTCTCGTTTCAATTTATAGCATCATCCATTCTAGTATAACAACATCCTCATAAGTGTCTCAATATGCGCGCCTCTACTCCTTTGGTTATATTAGATTTAACATTTTTTTTTATCCCTTTTGCACTTATCATTTTAAAGCTACATTAAACCCCTACTAACTTATATGCATTCAAAATTATGTCATAATGTTTAGGAAGTGACTAACTTGCAAAACTGTTATAGTGTAAACCAGTTTTTTGCAACTCAAGGTGATACATGCATAGTCACTCTGAGAGAGGATATGGGTTCAGTAATGCCTAAATTAATAGGACTTAAGAAGACCGCAAGTACGAGGGAAATTAACTTACAAGCCTAAATTCTTCCACAAGCCTTCTAAGAGCCTAAGGATTACATGCCTAGATAGAAATCTCTTGATAGAGAAATGAAATTTGTGGTCGTATTTTCTCTTGGATGTTGTGTGATCCAGGACCATTTTGACATTTTCCTGGAAGAATGCATCTTCTATTTATAAGAATACACTCGCTCAGAACAAGA
Source organism: Quercus robur (assembly GCF_932294415.1). Classification (NCBI taxonomy): domain Eukaryota; kingdom Viridiplantae; phylum Streptophyta; class Magnoliopsida; order Fagales; family Fagaceae; genus Quercus; species Quercus robur. The sequence goes on from NC_065540.1 coordinate 2,394,984, forward strand.
AATATTATAAAAATGTATCAAAAAAATTAAATTAAAAAAAAAAAAAAAACTTTTCTCATAAAAATTTTCTAAAAATATTTCCAATGACAATGCCCTTAAGGCATTCGTTAAATTTTCCCTTAATTAGATTTTTTTTTTTTTTATCATAAACATTACAATGAAATAATCATGAAAAATGTTGCAATTTTAAATAAGAAGAATTATTAGTTGACAAGCAAAGACAGAAACTGTACAGCACTCGGACCCTAAGCCCATTTGGACCTTGGGCTTCGGCCCAACAATATGGCCCATGACACCAACCTCTTTTTGCCTGAGGCCCGAGCCCTAGGCCCACAAGGACCATAGGCCCAGGTCTCATGCCACCTTAAAGCTCATTAAGCGAATGGTCTTAATTAGTATGCACCATGCTTCATCACTCGGATCACGCTCGGTGAACCACTCACCGAATATTAAGACAATTGCTCGGGTTTACCGCTTCTTGGCTACTCAGCAGTGCCTTTCGGAATATCATTGCCAAGCAGCTCTACTTAGGTGGGAACTAGTTCCAATGCCACTCTTACCACGCCTCACTCCCAACTAAACACCCACTTAAGGTTAATGACATTGAACCTCCTTTCCCACTAACCATGAAAGTAATCATAACTCCCTACTAATTTTTGGTTATAAATATGAGAAGCTAAGGAAGAAAGGGGTGTGGTTGGAAAAGTTCTAAAAGAGATTAAGAGTGGAAGAAGTGAGAATTAAGCTTGGGTAGCAATAGTAGGGAGAGGCAGCTCTGTTGGGTCTCTATATAAGGAACTACATAAGATAGGAAATTTGAAATCCACATTACAAATAGATTGTAAACCCAAATGAAGGATGGCCCATGAGCCTCACTTTTGACGCGCACATAAACAAAATTAGACTTTTAGTTGAACCACAGTGAACCGCGTGCGAAACAAGTATGTACTTTATTTTGTTTACAACACCTTGATTATGATTTGTCTCGAAAATTACTTCGAAAAGAGCGAGGGCCATGATATAATTGTGTTTGCGTCATGCCTGATTCTCTAGTTTAGTCTTTTCTTCTTTGCTAGGCTGTCCATGATTTTTATGCTTACGTACGTCCACGTGTAAATCGCAACTTAAATTTGTTTCTATTGGCTTCCTTTTCAACTTTTTTTTTTTTTTTTTTTTTTTTTTTTTTTTTTTTGTGGAGAGAAATGGCATCCTTTTCAACCTAAAGGGCAAAGACTCTGAACAAGTGAATCTAGTCAACCCGCGCATGAAAAAATATTTCAGAAATATTTACTATTTCCTCCTATTATATAAGTGCTGACGAGGTGCTAAAAAAATAAACAATGAAACAAATATCAAATACGAGTATACATCAAATACTATTTCCTTTTCCCCCCTTGTTTCACCATCCTCATTTAATTTCCATTCATACAATTTAAGAATGTATGTAAATTAGAAGACTGGTCATATCTTCAAATCATATTTGATGATCTTTCAAAATCATATTATCCAATTATATTTATTCCGATTTATTATTTTTGACTTAATAGTTGATTTAATTAAAACCAGACTCTTGATTTAATGATAAAGAGTTATTATTAGAAGTGGATGTTATAGATTGAAACTCTCTCAAAAAATAAAACTAGATCCCAAAAATTTTCTTTATGTAGAAAAAATTAAGAACGTATGTAAATTAGAAAAATATTGTCAAAATCTTCAAATCACATATGATAATTGTGGGGCCCGGCCCAAAAATGATGGGCTATTCCAAGCTCAGGCCCGTCCGAGGAGCGTCCTGTCCAACGAAAAGCCTCATATGAAGCGCTATTCAACCCCAATAGCGTCAAGGAAACCTGTCCGAGGAGTAACTCCTCCTCGGACATCGCGAAGCCCAGACGAGAAACTTGCCCCAGCCATTTCAGCTCGTCTTCCCAACATATAAAACGAATTAAATTCAAAAATATCTCACGGAAGGCTACCACCACATTAATTGCGCCCCAACCACCCTCTTGGCCGCATTAATGAGGAAAAGACTCCTGAACAGTACCGCCTTAGCCTCTGCAACTCACAAAGGGTCTGATGAGGGCGTCTGATGGGACAGGTGCTCGAGTGGATGCTTGGATGATTAACAGGTGTAAGGCTGGGATGAAAAGAAGAAAAATATATAATGTAGTGGAGTCCCTCAAAGAAGGGGACGAGAGAACTGTATCAGAAACAAAAAAAGAAATAAAATCAGACTTGAGAAAGATCCATTCTGGTGTTTTTCTATTTTCCTTTTGCAAACCATACTGCCCATGCATAAGACCGAACAAGTTCACTGAGGCCAAGTTCTTTGACCCATCCTCTACAAATAATTATTGTGGGTTGCGCTTTGGGCCAGGGCCTAATCGACACGAGTTGGGCCAGGAAAATCGTGTAACCACAATAATCTTTCAAAATTATCAAGCGCTAGTAAGGATAAGTTATCAAGAGATTTATATTCTCCTATGATATTTATTTCAATTTATACTTTTTTCCACATGGATTTATTTTATTTTTCTAGAATAGAATTGATAAAACACAGAAAGTGTTGTTAGTACATATATTCCTCGTTTCTCTCGATGGATGACCTAGGTTTCCTGTTAAAAGAAAACAAGGTGATAATAAAAGACATTGGATTGGTGTCAGCCAAAGACCCTCTAATGCTTAAATTAGTTAATCTTTTTTAGGAAATCTCTAATATGTATTGTAGCTTAGTTCATGTGTGTTTACTTGCTTTTTATGGCTTTATATAGACAACTTATGAGTTATTGCAAGGTTTGTTGATCTCCCCTGGACGTTGTGCCTGAGCTAGGTGATTAAAAGTAATGGAATGGCTTATAAAGGTGTTTGTAACGGACATGAAGCGGCTCATGAAGGCCCCTATAATGGTTTTATAACCATTTAATGATCTTTCAAAAACATATTTAATAATCTTCAAATCATATTCTCCATTTCTCCTATTATATTTGTCAAACATCCGAGGACCGAGAAGAATAAGGAGCGGGATATCTTGCACCAACTCATTGCGGAAAAGCGCGTTTGACCCGAGGAGTTGGTCTACCCAAGGAGAGGCTGAGAGAAAGAGAGTAAGAAATAGAAAATTGAACAGTGTATAACTTGATAAAAAACCTAGGTAAGACTTATATAAGAACTCTTCCTCGAAAGTGGCAAAGGAAAACTTTTCTTACCATCAACTACTTGATTTGTTCCTCTGTATTTTGACAACTGTATCACTAGCCTTAAGCTTAGCTTGCGACTAAACTATAATTGTCTTCCCACCTCTACACAAAACAATTCTATTATTTGGGTTTGGGTTAAAGTCCAAGGCACCACTATTCTAAGAGGGCTTGGGTTGCTAAACCCCGTTCTTACAATATTTATTACAATTTATCATTTTTGACTTCATAGTTGATTCAAATAGAACCAGACACCAACAAAAAAAAAAAAAAAAAATCAATTTTTTTTTTCATGTAGTAAAACACAAATTTCTTTATGTATATATAGATTACTAAAAAAAAAATTGTTTAAGGTGGGATTTAGAGAAAAATAAATAAAGAATGTATGTAAATTATAAAAATCTAGTCAACATCTTCAAATCACATGCAATAATCTTTCAAAACTATCAAGCGCACATAACGATAAGTTATCAAGAGATTTATATCCCCATTGATATTTATGTCAATTTATCCTCTTTTGAAGGGTTCAATTTATCCTTTTTGACTTGATAGTTTTTATTTATTTTAGAAATGATATTTATTTGACTTGATAGTTGATTCAAATAAACACAGACCAGAAATAATTAGTATTATTATTTTTATAATATACCCAATTCAGAATTTTTTTATTTTATTTTTAATATGTATCACTACAAAACGGAAGAGTTGGGTGTCGTTACACACAGGCAAATCTATTTTCTCTCGTCAATTTTATACAAAAATATTTCCACCTCTTATTATTTTGATATTTCCTTGGGTTTTACTTTTATCAAATTTCAAAGTCCCAAGCTCCCAGCTTCTCTGAGAGACACACAATACAAGATGGAAAATTATTAAATATTTCACAGAAAAATTATGCTCATTCTCCTTACATTTATGGTGAATTCTACTATAAATTTAAGGGTAAAATTAAAAAAAATTGACCCTCTAAGTTTTTTCAGATTTCATTTCAGTCTTCTAACTTTATTTTTGTTCATTTCAGTACTCTAACTTTCAAGTTTATTCAATTAAGGCTTTTCCATCAACTTTTGTTATATGTTGTGGTTAATTTTTCAATTTTATAAAATTTTCTTCAAATTTTTTAAATTAAAAAAAATCAATTAATGATTGAAAAATATTTTTCAGTGTTTTAAAAAAAAAAAATTAACAAAAGTTAACGAAAAGATCTTAATTAAATAAATCTAAAACTTAAAGGACTGAAATAAATAAAAGCGAAATTAGAAAACTGAAATAAAATCTGAAAAAAGTTAGAAAGTTAATTTTACATTTTAGCCTAAATTTAATGAGTAAACCTTAAAAAAAAATGAAAAAAATTAGTATTATTATCTATAATGCGAGTGTACCTCAAAATTACTCGAGAAGACAGGTATACAACTGTACGCGTGGAACGTGTAAGAGTCAATTTACGTGCAGTGAATATTTCTTTAAGCAATAATGGCGGCGTTCATTTCTTTCTTTCTTTTCTTTTTTTTGAGTTTCGGCCAAGTAACGGCGTTGTTCGTTTGTCTATATATACCCCCACAACAATGTTCCAACTCACAATTTACCATAAACAAAGACTCTAAATAAGAACTAGAAATAAATCTTTAGTTCTGATACGGTGATATACCTTTTCTCACACACCATCACAGAGCTCAAGTATTTATCCATCACACCCAAACACAAACAATCACTCATATTCACTCCAAGATCTTAAAAATGCCTAGAAAAGGAATGAGGAGTATTTGCTTCAACTCCAAAACTTCATCTTTCTCTATGTCTCGATATTCTTCGCCTGCAAGAAACTCAATTTCAACAGGTACTCCTCGACGCAGCTTTTCGGAGTCATTGATCGAGCAGAGCATCGAAGCGGCCACGGTTTTGATAAACAAGTGGAACCCAGAAACCTCCACTTATGCCAGAGTCACATCTTTGTTCTACGAAAGCAAAAGTGAAGCCATCCAATTCATCAGGTGCGTGAACGATCTTCAGAAATCCATGCACGCCTTGGTCACCGAGAACTCGACCTCGGAGAAGCTCGTGCACGCACAGAACCTTATGCAGATAGCCATGAAGAGACTCCAGAAGGAGTTCTATCAAATCCTTTCCATGAATCGAGCTCACTTGGACCCCGAATCAGTCTCCGCTCGATCCTCACGCGCCTCCGCTCGATCAAGCATTTCTGATTTCGACGATGATGGCTCAGTCTCACACGACGATGAAGTGCGCAACGTAGGCGATTCAATCGATGAAGTTGAAGAAGTTTCATCCATAGCTATGACTGACTTGAGATCCATAGCTGAGTGTATGATCTCTTCTGGTTACGCCAAAGAGTGTATCAGTATATACAAAATTATCAGAAAATCGATTATCGACGAAGGCATTTATCGACTTGGTGTTGAAAAAATTAGCTCCTCACAAATCAATAAGATGGAGTGGGAAGTTCTCGATCGCAGAATCAAGGATTGGTTGGAAGCAGTGAAAGTTTCGATGACAACTCTTTTCAACGGAGAGAGAATCCTCTGCGACCATGTTTTCGCTTCCTCAGACTCGATCAGAGAATCTTGTTTCACTGAGATTTCCAAAGAAGGAGCTACTCTTCTCTTCGGATTCCCCGAACTCGTAGCTAAGAGCAAGAAATCTCATCCTGAGAAAATTTTCCGGTTGCTCGACATGTACACAGCGATTTCAACCAACTGGATCGAAATCGATTCCATCTTCTCATTTGAATCAACCGTCACCGTTCGAGCTCAAGCTCTCAACTCGCTGAACAAACTCAGCGACTCGGTCCGCTCAATGCTATCAGAGTTCGAGTCAACAATGCAAAAGGACTCGTCGAAGTCGAAAATCCACGGTGGCGGCGGTGTTCACACTCTGACTCTCACCACCATGAACTACCTCTCTCTCCTCGCCGATTACAGTAAAATCCTCGCAGACATTTTCGCCGACTGGCCTCCGCCGCCGAGATCATCGTTACCGGAATCTTACTTCGAAAGTCCATCCACCGATGACTCTCCGGCACCGGCGATTTCCATGCGCATGGCTTGGTTAATCCTCGTACTCCTCTGCAAACTCGACGGTAAAGTTGAACATCACAAAGACGTTTGTCTCTCGTACATATTCTTAGCCAACAACCTTAACCATGTTGTCTCCAAAGTACAAACGTCGAACTTGAAGTACCTTCTCGGCGAGGATTGGATCGCAAAGCACGAAGAGAAAGTGAAACTATTCGCTGCGAATTACGAGAGATTAGCGTGGGGCCCAGTGATTGCAACGCTGCCGGAAAATCCAACGGCCACGATTACTCCAGCTCAGGCGAAGGAAATTTTCAGGAAATTCAATTCGAGCTTCGACGAAACTCGTAGGAAACAGAGCTCGTTTGTCGTATCGGACCCGAAACTCCGAGACGAAATGAAAGTCTCATTAGCGAGAAAGATTGTCCCAAGTTATCGGGAATTCTACGACGCTCACAGGTCTAATGTTGTTGGAGAGCGAAATGTTGGGTTGATTGTCAGATTTGCCCCTGAGGATGTGGGGAATTACTTGTCGGACCTGTTCTTTGGGAACAACAATAACTCGGGGAGTACTAGTGTTTCTTCTTCGTACTCCTCGTCTCATCAACGACATTCGTGATCTAGAGGTTAAGTGTTCAGTTTGTAGTAGTTTTGAAGCGATGTTATTCAATTTTCAGTATTATAAAAATACGTGTTTAGATGTGGTAAAAATACATATTAAAAGTGTTATTATTATTTAAATATTAAAAATTATTGTTTAAATATGTGAAAGAAGTCTTGGACTTAGTTGGCAAGTTTTTGTTTTGATCGCCAGATTTTGGACTTTTTTTACACGATTACATAAAAAGATGTACATGTTGTTCATTGTTTTTCCTTTTGTGTAAAAGTACTCAGTTTGAATAATCAGTTAATGCTACGGCTTTTTTGGCTATGTTTTGTACTCTTGTCTAATATCGTTATATAATTATATCCCTTTTCAATTTTTTATACCTGCGTTTGTAGAAAAGTGTTATTTCAGATTTTCCAAATCCCATTTAGATTCTCAAACTCTTTCTCTTTTCATACTGTAGTCTTGTAGTCTCATATAACTTATAAGGTACTTATGATGGACAAATGATGTGATCTACCACTCTAATAAAAGACTTCTACCTATTTAAAATTACCGAGTTAGAAAAAAATCTTTAATAGAAATTGATTACTAACTCAGCAATTTTAAACAAATGAAAGGTTTTTAATGGAATGGTAGATAAGCGACATGATCTACCAGAGAACTTTATAATTTCTCCTAATATGGACATAAGTTGAACATAAGCGCGGGTTAAAAAAAAGGTACATGCTATAATTTATCGAAGTGGTTGAAACTTGAAACTGGGAGCGATAAACAATATCTTTCACATGTTTTGTTTTCTTTACCCTCTCCTGATTGGCTACTTTAACAAATTATGGCAAAGTTTGCGTGTCCCTAAATCTTTTCCTACTTCAGATCAAGTTATAAAAATTAAGGCCGAATGAGTGGTCATTATATTTATTTGTGATGTGATACTGTTGAAACAGCTAGTATATGTGATGTGATGTTGTTGAAACAATAAACAAAGGCGTACCCCATATTTGGTTACAAGGCCAACCGTGCTGCTCGAATCATGGCAAAATCGACTTTTGATTCGTTGAATGTGACTGGAATCTGGATGTGTACCTATTTGGAGTCTATTGTATGTGAATTTATCGTTTTTCCGGGCTTGCTCCATTTGTTAATTATTATTAATAATCCTTCCGCCAAACATTCGAGTAAAAAACAAACAAAAGAAACATCCTGTGAACAGAAAACAAAGAAAAATGGTGTAGTTGGCTTATATTTTGGTATTTATTTTTGGAAAATTTCAGCTGAACAAACTTATGGCTCAAATCCTGATTGCATGGATGATCAAATTCAAGTTAGTGATAATTATAAAATTTCACTTTAAAAGTTAGTCATCATCATTGATGATGATATATGAATTTATGGCTGGTCATCTTTGATGGGTGGAGCCTGACCAAATCGATGTCAACTCAAGAAAAATTCAAGGAACGTTCCTAAGTCAGGGACGGGCCCAAGAATTTACTTTAGGCGGGGCCAAGTATAATTGATTTTCTTTTATTAAATGCAAACTAGTATTTATTTAGTATTTATAAAATTTCGACAAGAAAACGCTAAAGCTGTTATTAATTATGTTACAAGTTTACAAACTAACGTGACAATAGATAAAGTTTGTAAATTAATCACTATTAGTGTGTCAGTATGTTTATAAGTTTACAATTAGATTAGTGTCATGTTAAGATCATAATAAATAAAACTTCAAAACTACTACCAATTTTATGATAAGATTCTAGTTCGATGGAGGAAAGGGAAGAAGAATTGATAATTGGAACAAGGAACAAGGTAGAGAGAAAGAATAGGGAAGAAACAATGAAATTCTTCTCCATGAGCTTTACAATCCTTACCCTTTCCTTATAAGCACTACACCATGTAACCAACTAACAACCTACTTGACACCCTGGCCAAACCAACTAACAACCCACAATAGCAGTACAATTTATCTGCAATACAGTGTAGTCATTGCACACTCCCACGCACCTACATGCAGGCACACACGCCCCCCCCCCCCCCCCGGGTAACTATATACGCACCACCTGTGCACATCCTTACACCTACTTACAAATATCTACAAATATCAATAGCCTACAACTGCCACAATGCCTATTTACAAATACCTGCAAATATCCACATATGCATACATTTACAAATATCCACACTGTCACACTACAGTACCTATCATTTTACTATATAATATTTACAAATTGATATGACAATGAATGTATTTGATATCATTTCAACAATATAATAAATAAATGTCTTAATTATTTATTTGTTGTGTCTCAACGATTGATAAATCAATTTTTATGACTTGTCTAGTAAAATTTATAATAGTTGCTCCATCATTCTAAATAAATTCATTTAACAAATCAATTAAAAAAAAAAGACACATGATAGTTGTTTTTGAATTATTTGCATTTTTTTCTTGAAATAAATCTAATATTGTAGCTAGATTTACCAATCAAATATAAATCATATTTATCATCTAATTATATGTCAAATATTATTGAACTAAAAATAATAATTAACATCGCCAAGGAAATAAAAAGAACCACGCTTCTAACTTTAAGTCCAAAACAACAAATAACCAAAGTCAAACAACTATACAACTTGAGTCATTTGCATATAAAAAAAATGCTAATTAATCAATAAATGTGTTCTAAAGTTTACAAAAAGTCAAAATCAATAAACATAAGTACACACACCACCCAAATACACTTGATTATATAGTGTAGAGTCACAAGGAACGAGATGTTTATTGTGTTTTATTGGCTTTTGTAAGGACCTAGTTTGGATCCTAAGCCCAAGAGTCAAAAGGATTTTGGCCCAAAGAGCTCAATACAATGAATTTGTAGAAAGTGGGTTAGAAAGCTAGGCTCTAATGAATTGGACAACAATTATGGTGGGTCTAGATCACTTGAAAGCAAAGATAAACAGGTTTTATCTAAAAAAAAATCGTCATCGGCACAATCCGAGGAGATCAGTTTTTATATATATTTCTCTTGAATTTGATTACAAGTCTGGTTCTTGTTTCTACAATGTTTTTGTTTTTATTTTCCGATCCCCTTCCCTTAGGGTCTCCTCTCTATATTATACTATCTTCTTCCTTTCATCTCCACCCTCCACATGTAGATTAGATTGCTAGTGTTGATTCTTGTCCCATTAGCACCTTCCTGAAATCTTTGAGGGTAGCTGTAAGGCTGAAAATTACTGTTTAGATATCACTTCCACATTGATGGTGTCACAAATAATCCCAAGTCCATAACTCGTCCATATGTCTCGTCCAACGACAGAAGCAACAATAGGCGGAGAGAATTGCAAGCGTACCAACGACCCTCGTCCGTATATGGACGAGCTTAATACCTCAAGATCTACTCGTCATTTATGAACGACAAGCCTTCCAAGATGATCTCGTCCGTCTTTCACTAAAAGTGGACGAGATCATCCTGGAGGTCTCGTCCATCCTTACTATGGATGGACTAAAAGTGGACGAGCTCCTCATGAAGGTCTCGTCCATCCTCACTATGGATGGACGAGTTCATCGGCCCATCCGACCTAGGTAACTTCCACAGCGGTTACTCCCAATTCTCCGGACTCCTCGACACTGGGAACGGTTACCAAACAGATAACCGTTCCACACACACACTATATAAGGCTTCTTCGATGAAGGAAAAAGGTATTCAGACATTTTTCTTACTTCTAAGAGAATACTTCTTCGTTACAGAGAGTTCAAAGTAACTAACTTGATCATCGGAGGATTTTTGGCCGGTCCTCACCGGTCCCCTCTGATTCTGTGTGTTTGGTATTACAGGAGATAGCCCGAAGATCAACGTTCAAGTCTTATCAACCCACTGATAATCAAGGAATCATCAGTTGGCGCCGTCTGTGGGAACGATTGTTTTTACAGGTTGTTTCTCCGTGACAAAGGGTTGATGGTTCGGACTAGATCAAGGGCTACTAGCCCAGGCCATCAGGGAAGCAGCAACCCGCTTCGCGATCGCCAGTCTGCGCCGGTCATGCAGTCATCTGCCCAACATGCACAATCTATGGCAGACGCTATGGCGGAGTTGACTCGCCAAAACCAAGAATTACGAATGGAGATTAATATGAGGAGGCAAACACAAGAAGAACGTGAAGGAAGACAAACAGATGGTCATGGTGGAAGAGAGAATACCGAAGTCGGAAGTCAGTTTAGAGGCACCACTTCGCGAACGGTACCATACTTGAAGGAAGAAATGGACCAAATGAAGAGAGTTATGGAGGAGATGAAAGAGAATATGAAAAGAGCGAATCCGATAGAAGACTTGGTTCACAGGACTGATTCTCCCTTTACGGCCTCCATCAACGGTCACCCACTACCATCAAAGTTCAAGTTGCCTTCTCTGGATTCATATGATGGAACACGTGACCCGTTTGATCACATAGCCACTTTCAAGACCACCATGCATCTTCAAGGAGTGCCTGATGAGATAATGTGTAGGGCCTTCCCAACCACCCTTAAGGGTTCGGCGCGAGTTTGGTTTAGTAAAATACCTCCAAATTCGGTGAGTTCTTTTGAAGAGTTGAGCAAGTTATTTGTTAACAATTTCATTGGAGGACAAAGGCACAAGCGTTCCTCGTCCAGTTTGTTGACGATAGAGCAGGGAGAGAACGAGAGCCTTCGGTCATTTATCACCCGTTTTAACAGGGAAGCACTCAGTGTGGACGAAGCAGATGATAAGCTTCTACTGGCAGCCTTCCACAACGGGGTGAATTCAGATCTGTTTATACATAAGCTCTACGAGAAAGAGCCCCAGTCCATGGCCGAACTCGTCCATTCGGCTCAAAATTTTATGAATGCGGAAGATGCAATCATTGCTAAGAAGAGGAAGAGGTCCGAGAGAATGGACGCAAATCCCAGTCGTCAGCACGAGCAGGGTACTCGTCCAAAGAAGGGACGGATGGAGGAAAGGAGAGATCGAGAAAGTAAGAAGCCAGGTCCTCCAGTACGGAACCAGCAGTATACCCCTTTAAACGCCCCACTTGAGCAAGTCCTTATGCAAATCAAGGATGATCCTTCCCTGAAGTGGCCGGAGAAAATGAAGGGTGATCCCAACAAGCGCAACAGGAACAAGTACTGTCGTTTCCATAGGGATCATGGTCATGACACGGACGAGTGTTTTGACTTGAAGCAACAAATTGAAAATCTCATAAGGCAAGGGAAGCTGAGGGGTTTCCTTGGACGAGACCAGAGGGACGAGAAACAAAAGGGAAAGATGGAAGATTCATCGCGACCACCACTCGGGGAGATAAGAGTCATCATTGGGGGAAGTACAACTGGCCAGTCGTCCAAGTCCAAGAAAGCTTACTTGAAGGTAGTACAAAGCGTCCAGCTTTCTGGACGATCACCAATAGCAAGATCCACGGACGAGCGGGCAATTACTTTCACGGACGAGGACGCTGACAGAATTCATCACCCTCATGATGATGCCCTCGTCATCTCCTTACTAATTGCAAACTACACAACCAGAAGAGTGCTTGTAGACAATGGAAGCTCAGCAGACATTTTATATTATCCAGCTTTTCAGCAGATGAGATTAGGACGAGACCAGCTCCGTCCAGTGAACTCCCCCCTAGTAGGCTTTGGTGGGATGAAGGTGCAACCAGTGGGTACCATTTCCTTATTCGTGATAGTGGGGGCATATCCACGACAGATTACCAAGGATGTGAACTTCCTTGTGGTAGACTGTCCATCCTCTTACAATGCCATCATTGGGAGGCCAACTTTGAATAGTTGGAAAGCTATTACCTCTACTTACCACTTATCAGTCAAGTTTCCGACAGAACACGGGGTAGGACAGGTACAAGGTGACCAACTGGCAGCAAGAGAGTGTTACTTGGCCATGCTGGCCATGGATGAACAAGTTCAAGCAATGAACATTGAAGAAAAGAGGGTTGTAGCAGAACCTACTGAAGCATTGGAAGATATTCCCTTGGATGAAAATAACCCTGAGAGGTGTACCAGGGTTGGAGCAGATTTAGAAGAGAAGATTAAGACGGACCTCGTCCAATTTTTGAAGAACAACATCGACGTGTTTGCATGGAGTCACGATGATATGCCGGGTATAGACCCTAGTGTCATTACCCACCGTTTGAATGTATGTCCTTCCTCCAAGCCTGTGCGGCAAAAGAAGAGGGTGTTTGCCCCAGAAAGAGATAGTGCAATCAAGGACGAGGTCCAAAAGCTGATGGTAGCAAAGTTCATTCGGGAAGTGTACTACTCGGATTGGTTGGCCAATGTAGTAATGGTAAAAAAAGCGAATGGAAAGTGGAGAATGTGCGTTGACTTCACTGATCTGAATAAGACTTGCCCCAAGGACAGCTATCCGTTACCGCGCATTGACTAGTTCGTAGACTCAACTGCAGGCCACAAATTGCTCAGCTTCATGGATGCCTTTTCAGGATACAATCAGATAAGAATGGACGAGGCTGATCAAGAGAAGACATCTTTTGTCACCAGTCAAGGCTTATTTTGCTATAAGGTGATGCCGTTTGGTTTAAAGAATGCAGGGGCGACATATCAGAGGTTGGTCAACCACATGTTCCGTCCGCAGATTGGGCGGAATGTGGAAGTCTATGTAGATGACATGCTGGTGAAAAGTCAGGACGAAGGAAGACATCTAGACGACCTGCAGGAGACATTTGAGACATTGAGGCGGTATCACATGAAGCTGAATCCTAGCAAATGTGCTTTTGGAGTATCATCAGGGAAATTCCTTAGCTTTATGGTATCCCACAGGGGAATTGAAGCAAATCCAGATAAAATTCAAGCAATACTGGACATGAAGCCACCGCAAAATACCAAGGAAATCCAATCCCTCACTGGACGAGTCGCTGCGCTTAACAGGTTTGTCTCTAAAGCTACTGATAAATGTTTGCCATTTTTTAAGGTTCTCAAAAAAGCATTCGAATGGACCGACGAGTATCAGAGAGCTTTCGAAGATTTGAAGGTATACCTTACCAGGGCACCACTGCTAAGTCCATCAGTGGAAGGAGAAGAACTATATTTGTACCTAGCGGTAACCCCATATGCTGTGAGCTCAGCGTTGATAAGAGAGGAAGATAAAGTCCAAAGACCTGTGTATTATACAAGCAAAGCATTGAAAGGAGCGGAAGGACGATATCCACAAATGGAGAAGTTGGCCTTCGCACTAATCACAGCTTCAAGGAAGCTGAGGCATTATTTCCAAGCACATGTCATTAATGTTATGACAGATCATCCTCTCAAAAAAGCAATGAATAGACTGGAAGCTGCAGGGCGATTAATCCAGTGGACTGTGGAGCTAAGTGAGTTCGATATCAGATATCAACCAAGGCATGCCATAAAAGCTCAAGCCCTAGCAGATTTTATCGTAGAGTTTACCCCAAGTCGTAATGAGGCAGAGGACAGCAAGAGATGGATCGTCCACGTGGATGGTTCGTCTACACGGCATGCAGGAGGAATTGGTGTGGTCCTGCAGTCCCCAGAGGGAGACAAACTGAAACATAAAGTCCGTCTACAGTACCAAACGACAAACAATGAAGTCGAATATGAAGCCCTCCTCAAAGGGCTAGAATTGGCGAAGTCCGTGGAAGCCAAGTCCATATGTGTCATGGGAGATTCCCAACTGATCATGGGGCAAGTGAATGGGATGTATGAAGCGAAGGAAGGACGAATGAAGAAATACCTTGGTAGGGTGATGCGCCTTGTGAAAAGGTTCGAAAAAGCTGACTTCGTTCAAATCCCCAGGGAGGAGAACGTGGAAGCTGATACTATAACAAAAGAGGCCTCAGCAGATGAATCATTAGAGAAGTCAGATGAAGTTCAGTATATGCCGAGTATAGATGCCCAGGAAGTACAGCAGGTGGATAACAGAGAAAATTGGATGACTCCCATTATATCATATTTGAAAGACAGACGACTACCAGAAGAAAAGGACGAGGCCAGAAAGGTGAGGGTGAGATCAGCTAGATACGTCCTTATGAATGAAGTGCTATACAAGAGAGGCTTCTCTCAACCTTACCTTAGGTGCCTAGCTCCGGACGAAGCGAACTACGTGCTGAGAGAAGTTCACGAAGGGGCATGTGGCAATCACTCAGGAGCCAGATCACTTGTCCACAAGGTCGTCCGTGCAGGATATTACTGGCCGAACATGCAAGCTGATGCAAAAGCATACGTTAAAGTCTACGACCAGTGCCAGCGATTTAGCAATGTCCCCAGGCAACCATCGGAATACCTTACCCCAATGGTAGCACCGTGGCCCTTCGCACAATGGGGATTGGACATTTTGGGTCCCTTCCCTTTGGGAGTAAGGCAGATGAAGTTTTTAGTTGTGGGCATCGATTACTTCACCAAATGGGTGGAGGCAGAACCGTTGGCAAATATCACACAACAGAATGTTAAGAACTTCGTGTGGAAGAACATTGTCTGCAGATTTGGAGTGCCGAAGGTATTGGTGTCTGACAACGGACGGCAATTTGACAATGCACTCTTCAAGGACTTTTGCTTACACTTTGGAATTCAGAACCATTACTCCTCGCCTGCACACCCCCAAGCCAACGGCCAGGCTGAAGTAGCAAACCGATCCTTATTGAAAATCATCAAGACTCGGCTTGAGGGGGCAAAGGGAATATGGCCAGATGAATTACCAGGAGTTTTATGGGCATACAGGACCATTGTGAGGACCCCTACAGGGGAGACCCCTTTCAAGTTAGCCTATGGAAGCGATGCAGTCATACCTGCAGAAGTGCATATGGCTAATCACAGGGTGATGACGTATCAAGACAAGGATAATGAGGACCAGCTTCGTCTGAACCTCGATCTAATAGACGAGGTAAGGGCAAACGCAGAATACAGGGCAGCAAAGTATAAGAACCTCATGGCTAGGCAGTATGATGCGATGGTGAAGCCTAGGCGTTTCAATATAGGAGATCTCGTCTTGAGAAAGGTCTCTTTGTCAACCAAGAACCCAGCACATGGGAAGTTGGGCCCAAACTGGGAAGGACCCTATAGAGTAATCAACTGTAAAAGGCAAGGATCCTACTACCTGGAGGCCCTGGACGGGAGAAAATTGGAACATCCTTGGAATGTGGAGCACCTGAGGAGGTACTACCAGTAAGAGTGAACCTATGGACGAGACTTGGGTCTTATCTGTCTACTAGCGTACTATTATGAGTGATGCTGTTTGATACTACTATGTTTGGTATTGTTTGTGTGTGAAGTTTGAAACTATGATTTACTTTTTATAGTTGTGTTGTGGTTATGGACGAAGTCATGAAGTATGTATTTATTAAATAAAAAGGCATCAGTGTGCATGTGCCTTGTCTGTAAACAATATTTATGTTATGTACAAAATGTTGTGTGAATTCTCCATGATATTGTCGTCCAATTCAATCCTCAAGAGGGTTGAAAGATCCAAGACGAACAAAATCTCTGGACGCAGAGATGTAACGTCTAAATTTTCTTGAATAAAAGAAACCACATCCATACTCGTCCAACTCATGGACGAGGTAAAGCCAACTGAAACAATCCAAATTCTGGACGAGACAAAAAGTTGGCAAAATAAGTAGATGGTATATAAAATTAGTTTGCAAGTCTTAAGACGAATCAAGCTAATTAAAAATACTACCTGCTAAGATGAGTTAGACTACATGAAAAATATGTATTCTCGACATGGACGAGCTAGGAGTAAAATAGCTTAGCAGCATCCGTCCATGCAAAGAAAATGAAATCACTCGTCCATACAAAGAAAATGAAATCATTTATCCATGCAAAGAAAATAAAACTTCATTCAAAGGGTGGACATCCTACGTCCAAAAACCCTTGATTAGTTTGAAAAGCAGAAATAGTATACTTAAAAAACCCATCCTAAAACCATGGACGAGTATAATGTATTCTTGTTACATAAAGAAGGTCCAAAAACAAAGGACCAAACACAAAAGTTACAAAAAGAAAGAAAAAGCAAAACTACAAAGGTTAAAGTCTCGTCCTAAGAAGGGGGAGCATTCACAGCAGGCTCGTCCTGAGGAGGCTGAGTACTGGCGTCGTCTTCCACGTTGACGTCATCAGAGCCAGTCTGGAGGAGAGAGCTTGTGGCAGCAGCAAGGTTAAGCTTGATTGTGCTGAAGTCAACTTCAGGAAAGTTTTCAACAGCATCCATTCTGAAATCTTCAAAACCAACTGCATAATTGCGATCCAAAGTGTCTGTATACTCTTTGGACGACTTGAACTCAGCCACAGCGTCCTCTCTTGCCTTGGAAAGACGAGCATTCAACTCATTGTTCATCTGTTGTAAGTGATCAATGCGCGTCTCCTTCTCCAATGCATCCGTCCTTAGCTCCTCAATCAACTTGTTACGCTCTTTGACCTCGTCCTTAGCTTTTTCAGCAAACCCAGCCCATTTCTTACAATCAGCGTTCACCTCCTGAATCCTTGTCTCCAACAAGACTCTCGTCTTGTCCAGCTCCGTTGCCTGTCTAGACGCTGCTATAAACTTCGACATGGCCTGTGAATAGACAGAACAACATAGAATGATTAGATGAGGAAAATTTAATAACTGAACAAGGACGAGGGATACTGGCATACCTTGAAGAGGTCATGGACGCCTGAATGTTCAAATTCCTTCAAGCCCATGTTGTAGCACATGTTTATATCCTCGTCCTTGACGGCTGTCTGGAAACGTTCCCAAGCCAGATCTTCGCTCTCAATAATGTTCGTAGAAGGCTAGGACGAGCCAGGCATAGTAAACTTGGCTAAAGGAGTTCTGGGCGGAGTCTTGGACGGAGTGGATTCAACTGGAGTGGACGAGTCCACGTCGACTATCTGGACGGCAGGCTGAGTCTGAGGAGGTTTTGACTTAACCACCTTGGACGAGCTCTGCTTAACCCTTTTGTCTCTACGACTGGGGAGCCCTTCCAGGTCAATACTCTTTGGCAAGAATTTTCTTTTGTCCCCAGCCGTTGGACGCGTCTGACCCTCAGGACGATCCTAGGCTACACCCTCAGGACGCTTCCCTTCTCCAGCAATTTCCTTCCCTTTGTTCTCTTTCATGGTTGACATTCCTAAGACGAGATGAACAAGTTAAGAAATGTATACAAAGAAGAAAAGGGAAAGGAAGTTTAGCTAAAAACTTACTTTTTCGCACAGTAACCTCGTGAGCTATAGCTTCGTCTGAAGGCTCGGGACCTAAACCCCACTTGGCTAGACGTCTAAGCGTGACAAGAGAATGGAAGCTCCTATCTGCGTGTAGACGAGCCCTGTGGACGCGGTCACGGTGAAATTTGCTCAAGGACGGACGTTTGGCAGCTACAACACAATGAACAAATAAAGGTTAGAAATTGTAAATGTACCAAATAGGAGTAAGAATAAAAATAGATAAGGGGAAGGGACGTACCTTCTGGACGAAGGTTCCCTAAGTCCCCAGTGTAAGGGGGAAAGGGATCCCTGCCAACGTCCACAGGGTTCCCTGCCCAGAAGCCTGAAAGAAAAATGAACTCCATCTTCCACTTCCTATCAGACGAAGCTAGGGACTTGATCAACCTACAATCATTCCCTCTAGCAGTAAACTGATAAAAACCTTCAGATTGACTTATGGCAGAAGGTTTATAACAATAAAGGAACTCGTCCACTGTAAGAGGACGGTCCCCACCAAAAACTTCCCTCCACAAAATTTGCATGGAGATAATTAACCTCCATGCATTGGGATTGAATTGACAAACACCTAAACCTAACTTGACTAGTAACTCCCTAGCAAAGGCATTTAAAGGAAACCTAAGGCCACCTAAGAAATAAGATTCATAGACGCCTATTCCAAAACGGGGCTCACAACACCACTCTCCACGGACGGGTAGCCTAGGGTTAAACTCGTCTGGGATTTGATACCAGGACCTAAGGTTACCTAACCTTTGTTCGTCCGTCTTAGAATGGACGCCTACAGCGCAACTAAAGACGGTCTCTACCTCGTCCGTAGGATTGGACGGAGAACCAGCTTGAGAGCCAGAAGCTCTCCTAAGCTGTTCTTGGACGACTTCAATAGGGAGCCCAGGGGCCCCAGAAGAGTCGTTCTCGTCCGTGCTTCCTCCACTCTCATCACTAGCACTGCTAGAGCTAGACCTATCACTAGTATCATCACAATACTCGTCTATAACCTTATTAAGGCTATCTGTAGACGAGGAAGCGACAGACATCCCTAACAAGAAACTTAAACCTAAAGACGAGAAAAAGAAGAGTACCTGGCTCTAGACGGAAGAAGACTCTAGACGCAGAGAACTCCTAGACGAGGCTCTAGACGGTGGATGTCAAGGAAGAAAATTTCTGGAATAAGGAGGGTCAAGGGAGGCATTCCACTATTTATAGGATGCTGACCTGGGTAATCGAAACGACCCAACCAATACAGAAGCAACACGTGGCATCTACCTCGGAAAAATAAATCGACGGAATCAGTTTCTAATAAGAAAAAGACACGTGGTACAGTAATTATTAACCAATTGTGTCCAAGAACGTTCAACCTTTTGGACGACTCACATGGACGAGGGGGCAACTGATGGTGTCACAAATAATCCCAAGTCCATAACTCGTCCATATGTCTCGTCCAACGACAGAAGCAACAATAGGCGGAGAGAATTGCAAGCGTACCAGCGACCCTCGTCCGTATATGGACGAGCTTAATACCTCAAGATCTACTCGTCATTTATGAACGACAAGCCTTCCAAGATGATCTCGTCCGTCTTTCACTAAAAGTGGACGAGATCATCCTGGAGGTCTCGTCCATCCTTACTATGGATGGACTAAAAGTGGACGAGCTCCTCATGAAGGTCTCGTCCATCCTCACTATGGATGGACAAGTTCATCGGCCCGTCCGACCTAGGTAACTTCCACAGCGGTTACTCCCAATTCTCCGGACTCCTCGACACTGGGAACGGTTACCAAACAGATAACCGTTCCACACACACACTATATAAGGCTTCTTCGATGAAGGAAAAAGGTATTCAGACATTTTTCTTACTTCTAAGAGAATACTTCTTCGTTACAGAGAGTTCAAAGTAACTAACTTGATCATCGGAGGATTTTTGGCCGGTCCTCACCGGTCCCCTCTGATTCTGTGTGTTTGGTATTACAGGAGATAGCCCGAAGATCAACGTTCAAGTCTTATCAACCCACTGATAATCAAGGAATCATCACACATTAATGCGATCAGAGAGTTAGCTGCAGAGCATTTAATGCGGTGATAGCAACTTTTTCTTAGATATTTCATAACTTTCCTTTGTCCTGTGCTTTCATGATGTGTATTCTTATTAAGAGGATATCCTAGAACATTACTCTGGATGGCAGACCACACCTTCTGACCTCTGCTTTGCTTAACCGAGGAGGCATTCCTCCTCAACCCACCTTCCCCAACCTTCTCAGTCATAACTTGCTCATGAAGTTCTGATTCTCACATCTTCACTATCGTTTATCTGTCCTCGGACTACTAAACATCCTTGGACAAGACCCATGGCCCAATATATACTCTGGGGCCCTTTATCCCTACAGCTTTTATGACCAATTTTAATTTTTAGGGAGGCCGAATATAATTTTTTTTTTAATTTCATATATATATATATATATATATATATATATATAATATAGTTCTATTACTGTCCTCAACCCTAGCTACCTCGTGTAAAATCAAACTTGAAGTATGTCCTTTTCCAATATAGAAATGCGGCTGATCCCATTGGAAATGTTGAACCCTACCTTTGATATTTCGGGATCGTATCCATAATAACCCCTAAGTCAAATATGAAGTATGTGTTGCAATGGCAAAGAGATTTTCATTTTCTCCTCTTCCCCTCCCCCCCCCCCCCACCCCCCAACAAAACAAAGTTTAAAAGGGGAAGAAGGACCTCCAAAAAGGTGTGCACAACTTTTTTTCAAATATTGCATTTCTTTATAGACAAAGTTTGGTTACAACTTAACTCAATATCTTTTTATTAAATGTGAATTTCGACAAATCAAACATTTTCTTTTTATATTCTCCATGTTTGCAAAAGTTTCTAAAAATCAAAGATCAATGTTATTGTAGGGTCCTTAGGCTTAGGAGTTCATTATCTACCCATATATTGGGCCTGTGGCCCAAGCCGAGAACAAGGATTTACCCGAGGAGGAGAAGTCTTCATTAGAGGAGACTGTGTTTGTAAGGTTGAATTTATTCAACCATCTAATTGGCTTTATTCCGTGCCAAATTTGCTTGTAATTCAGCATTTAGTAACCCTGTATTTAGGTGGGATTGTTGTAAGGGTAGTGAGTGAGATAGTGTGAAGATTGCTCAAGAGTGTGCAAGAAAACAGAGTGTCGCGGCTGGGACTCGCGGGTGGACTCGCGGCTTCAACCCGCCAGAAGATGCACACGTGCCAAGCATGCTGGAAGATGAACAGTCATGCTAGCTGGAGCACTACAGGACAAAACAGGACAACTGGCCATACGGTTAACTCGCGACTGGAACTCGCGACTTAGTCAAGCCGCGAGGTCAAGCCGCGAGCCACCCCTGTTTTGGAAAAACCTGACGTTTCGCATTCCTCTTCACTTCAGTATAAATACCCTTTTAACCCACGATTGAAAGAGAGCTTCCAGAGAGAATTTTGAGAGAGAAACCCTAAAGAAAAACCAGATTGTTTCACCCACAATCTCTACCTTAGAGTCTCATCAAAATCCCTCACTCTCTTCCTCTCCATTGTCAAATCCTTGAGAGGCCTTTATACCAAACCTGGTTCTCACCATTATCATCCCTGTGAGACAGACGTTTGGAGTTCTGGGAAGCAGTTAGGAAGGAGCCAATATTCATTGGTTGATGCTACGGTGTAGTAGCGGAATTCGGAAAGCTAGAAAAGAAAAAGGTTCGGCGCAACCTCGTTGGAGCAAGAAGCTTGGAGGGCTTAGGTGCATTGGGTAGATTAGGCTTGGAGGGTCTATTGCTGTCCTTGTATCCCAACTGTATTTTCTAGTGGATTGATTACCGCTTGGAGGGCGGCGGAGAGGTTTTTCGCCGAGGTCTTCGGTTTCCTCTTCGATAACATATCTGGTGTTATCGCTGTGTTTGCATCTTCCTTCCTCTCTATCTCTGCCTTTACATTATCTGCTGTGGTTTATTTTGTTGTGGCTTAGATAGTTGTTTAATCAATTCCATGTTATAGCATATGTTAAGTTTCCGCACTCTAGTAGTTTAACATATTGCGTGTGTTGATTAAGTTGGTTTTTGGGGGTCTAAACGTTCAAAAGTGTTTTTGTACACGTTTTTGAACTTTCAATTGGTATCAGAGCGGGTACACTTGTTTTGGTTTTATTACCTAAGTGTGATCCTTGACCCCTTGTGTGTTTTGCCATGGATAATGCTTTGTATGCTTCTATGGATATTGTTGATTGTAACATGCCATGTGTTTGTGAAAATGCCTCTATGAGTGCTAATCCTCATAATTGTGATGACATGTTAATTGAATCCATGGGTGTTGTTGACAAACTCTTGAAGAAAAATACTAAGAAGTTTCAAAAGAATTTGAGCAAGTTATTTTGTGAAAATGATGATTTGATTGCTAAGCTCAATGAATCCAACAAATTGGTTGAGAAATATAAAAAACTTGCTGAAATTTCTCTTGAAAAGCTGAAAGAGTTTGAATGTTTGAATATGGACTTGGATGCTAAACTTGTTTTGTCTAACAAACTTGTTGATGATCTTAAATGTGAAAATGAATCTCTTAAGATGCATGCCAAGTGTTTGATTGCTGAACCTATTGTTAAAAAGGATGAAAATATTTGTTGCAATCATGTTGTGATACCCGATTTTGTGCCTAGTGTGTGTTCTACCTTAAAGGACAAATCGGTGTACATTCCTCCACATAAAAGAAATCAAAAGGTGGAGAGAAAGGCTGTTAAGTCAAAGCCTCTGTTTAGGTCTCAACCTAAGGCTTTGGATGGATCTAAGTTTGTTCCAACTTGCCACCATTGTGGTGTGATTGGTCATATAAGACCTCAATGTCATAAGTTGAAGAGGGAACAAAACCATATTGCTAGATCCCTTCCCAAAAGGCCTAGTGGACCTAAACACATTGTGTGTCACCATTGTGGTGCCTTTGGTCATCTAAGACCTCAATGCTCTAAGTTTCATGCTTTTAAAAGAATCAAAAGAAAAGAAAAACTTGAGCTTCTTGGAAGTTGTGCTAAAAAGGATAAACCGGATTTGAGTGATAATAGCATGTTGTTAAAGAAAGTGTTTAATGCTCTTAACTCCTTGTCTATGTGCATCTCCGGTTCTCATTCTTCCAACCCTCGTCTCACTTCTCATGAGACACTCATTCCAAACAATTGTTCTGTTTGGATGAGGAAGGGTTCCTATGGTTGAGCTTTTGCTCCTTTGGTCCTTGATCTAATTCTTTCGATCTTTGTAGGACCCTTCATGCATTAGATGCTTCATTGTCATGCATTTGTGCATCATGCATATCTTTATATGCATTGTTTTGTTTTTGTTTTGATCTTACTTTTATGTCTTTGGTTTGTGTGTGTAAAAATCCAAAACCACATAAAAAGTAGAAAATCAAAAAGCTTGATCGACGTTGTTGAGTTTTGTCTCAAAACTTGTTTTGCCTTGTACCTTTGTGCTAATGGCTTTGTGCATTTTCGAGCATTGCTTGTTTCTTTGCACTCATATCACTGTGGAAGAAATCTTGAAATCTATGTGATTGTTGTAAATAGATCTTCAAACTTGTCATGAATGATTAGTGAATGGTTATGTTGATCTTGAAACTTGCATAGACTTGTGTCTATATATCTTCCCACTCTTTATTTTTGTTTTTGCTAAGAAGAGCTCACCAAATGTAAATCTCCAAATGAAAAGAGATATTGAGCTGCAAAAGCCTGTCGCACATTCTAGTATTCGACTAGGAAAAAGGGTAAACGACCTTATATTAAAGAGAATGTTTATTCAAAAAGCCAAAGGCTTGTTCATTAAAGTGAAATATCAAATATCACTCTCACAATGAGAGGCGATTGTCTCAAGAGATCAAAATGATCAAATGTTATGGAGTCAAATGTAAAGCTCCAAGATATGTTATCAAGTTTTGTGGGAGGTCATATATACATATTTCTATAATTGAGATGGATCACTTGATCTAGTGCTAATTGTGTATGCCTTGGTTGAATTGATCATTGAAGCTTCACATTAGACTAAGGACTATTTCATTATTGATATCCACACACAACACACAAGTTTATGTTCAATAAATGCCATATTCATTTGTGTGATTGTACTTGATGAAATGTGTTTTCACATGCTCAATCTTTGTTAATTCAAGCGCAAAAAGATTTTTGAGTGTTTTAGGTGTTTTTGGAATGTTTTTTTGTTTAAAAAATCTGAAATTTTTCAAGAATCCCTGTTTTGCCCTGTTTTGGCGACTCAGTCGCGGGTAAGTCAAGTCGCGAGACTCAGTCGCGTCTTCGCGGGTCATTTTTGGCATCTTGTTCGCGAGTGGAAGGTCCAGTTGCGAGGGTTACTCAGAGATTTTGGCGGCTCAGCTCGCGACTCTCTCGCGGGTAGACCCTCCAGTCGCGAAAAACACTTAGAAAATTTTTCAAAATTTTGTCTTTGAGTGTTTTGGCGGCTTGCCCTGGCGACTTAACTCAGTCGCGAAAATCGCGTGTTTTGCATTTTGAGGGTTATTTTCAAAATTGTTTTCCAAAATTTTTTCATTTTTCCCTCCTGCATCTTTCTCTTTGTTCTTACCTTCATCTCTTACCCTCGTTTCTCCTTGACCCTTTGTCTATTCCTGACAAAAAGGGGGAGAGTATACTCTAAAGAGTATGTCAGAGTGTATTGTCATTTCTATATGACTCTTGTGCACATCCTTAGGGGGAGAAATTCTATTTCTCATGCACATTTGTAGGGGGAGAGATATTCCATAGGGGAGATGCATATACCAAGGGGGAGAAGACATTGTGTTAACTAAAAAACCTTGTTCTGTTTGTTTTCTTGTTGGCTTTATGGTGCTTTGTGTTATGCTTTGGTGTTCTCATTGCATCATGTTTGTGCTTTGGACATGCATATATCCCTATGTTATTATACTTCATTGAATGCATGTTCAGATGATCATTTGTTTTGCTATGTGATCATTGTAGTCATTTCTACACTTGTCATTTCTATACTTGTCATTTATTACTTGCTTTACCTTGAGGGTCTAATGTGGTTTGTGCAAGTGTTTCAGGGTACAAGTATAAATATGTTCCAAGTGCATCACAGCTTCTCATCACTTTGAAGGGGAGAAACTTTAATCACTTTGAAGGGGAGAAACTTTATGCACTTTTAGTTTATATTGTTTAAGTTTTTATTCAATATAATGTGTTTGTACCCATATGCTTTTGTAAGCTTTTAGGGTTATTGTTTTATGCATAGTTTGTAGGCTTTATGGTATGTACCATGCTTAAGTGCAGCCTTTATGCTATGTTGAAATCAGTACTTAATCTAAATGTTCTGCATTTTGGTCTATGTACTGTCACTCTTGTGCCCTTGTAGGATTGTTCCTAGATGCATATGCCATGTGAGCTATGCATTGGTTGAGTGTTGAGCATACAAGTGTCTTGCCTTGTGCTTGTTAACTTGTATGTCTTTGTGTTCATTCCAAGTGTGAATGAGCACTGTGATCACTACCTTGTGGTGTTCACTTGGTTGATCAAGCTATGGTTTGTTTATTAACTCCATTTTTGCTTGATCTCATATTGCCTGTTTCATATGCATTTATAATTTTCTGCTTACAATGATCATGGTGTATTGTTGTGTTTCAGGAGTTTATGTTCATATGATTCAAGTGCTTCACAGCTTCTAGAGTTAGGTGTGAGTGAGTTTTGATCAACTGTTCCCAACTCACACGTTAAGTCTAGAGTCTGTTTTAGGGTTTTGTCACGGAATAGCCAAAGGGGGAGATTGTAAGGTTGAATTTATTCAACCATCTAATTGGCTTTATTCCGTGCCAAATTTGCTTGTAATTCAGCATTTAGTAACCCTGTATTTAGGTGGGATTGTTGTAAGGGTAGTGAGTGAGATAGTGTGAAGATTGCTCAAGAGTGTGCAAGAAAACAGAGTGTCGCGGCTGGGACTCGCGGGTGGACTCACGGCTTCAACCCGCCAGAAGATGCACACGTGCCAAGCATGCTGGAAGATGAACAGTCATGCTAGCTGGAGCACTACAGGACAAAACAGGACAACTGGCCATACGGTTAACTCGCGACTGGAACTCGCGACTTAGTCAAGCCGCGAGGTCAAGCCGCGAGCCACCCCTGTTTTGGAAAAACCTGACGTTTCGCATTCCTCTTCACTCCAGTATAAATACCCTTTTAACCCACGATTGAAAGAGAGCTTCCAGAGAGAATTTTGAGAGAGAAACCCTAAAGAAAAACCAGATTGTTTCACCCACAATCTCTACCTTAGAGTCTCATCAAAATCCCTCACTCTCTTCCTCTCCATTGTCAAATCCTTGAGAGGCCTTTATACCAAACCTGGTTCTCACCATTATCATCCCTGTGAGACAGACGTTTGGAGTTCTGGGAAGCAGTTAGGAAGGAGCCAATATTCATTGGTTGATGCTACGGTGTAGTAGCGGAATTCGGAAAGCTAGAAAAGAAAAAGGTTCGGCGCAACCTCGTTGGAGCAAGAAGCTTGGAGGGCTTAGGTGCATTGGGTAGATTAGGCTTGGAGGGTCTATTGCTGTCCTTGTATCCCAACTGTATTTTCTAGTGGATTGATTACCGCTTGGAGGGCGGCTGAGAGGTTTTTCGCCGAGGTCTTCGGTTTCCTCTTCGATAACATATCTGGTGTTATCGCTGTGTTTGCATCTTCCTTCCTCTCTATCTCTGCCTTTACATTATCTGCTGTGGTTTATTTTGTTGTGGCTTAGATAGTTGTTTAATCAATTCCATGTTATAGCATATGTTAAGTTTCCGCACTCTAGTAGTTTAACATATTGCGTGTGTTGATTAAGTTGGTTTTTGGGGGTCTAAACGTTCAAAAGTGTTTTTGTACACGTTTTTGAACTTTCAGTGTTGATAAATAAAAAGGTGGGATTTGGTCATAATAACTCAAGAGAGTGTGTCGAGGTCCTAAGAGATGGTTTATCAGCAAGAGTGACGATCCCGGAGATTCAGTTGGAGCGGACAAGCATTGCAGAGACATCAAATAAGGAGTCCCAAAATATCTTAAGTGAAAGCTGCTACCTCCACATTAAATGTACTGCAGCTAACTCTCTGGCCGCATTAATGTGGAGATGATGCATGAATAGTGGGTTTCAGCCTTACAGCTACTACATAAGGACGTATAGGGAGTGTTGGTGGGACAAGTATCCAAACCAACCGTCTAGAATGCACGTGGAAGGTGGAGATGAAAGGGAAAGACAGTATAAAAAGAGAAGGGGTGAGTGAGAAAGGGGATCGGAAAAAGGAGGAAAGAAACATTGTAGCAATTGAGAATCAAACTTGTAACGTTACCTAAGAGCATTAAATAAAAACTAGTGTCCTCGAACTTTGCCGATGATGTTTTTTCTTTAGCATACACTCGTGTATTTTCATTCTTTTAATGTCTAACCTACCTAATTTGTTTTTTGGCTAATTAAAACCCAGTTTTTCTAACTCATTCTCTACAAATTCATTATTTTGGGCTTTTTGGGCCTAAGTTCATTCATACTTTGGGCTTCGATCTCGAATCTGGTCCTTATAGTTATATTATCAATTAAATGTTTAAATTTCAATTTTTATAGTCCAAAATTATTCATAAAAAAAAAATTTAAAAAAACTTATGGATTGAATAGTAAATAACAACGAATTGACACGAAATTTGACGTGCATGTTAAGAACATGCAATCCAGTAGTTAAATTTACAAAATATGAAGTAGTGTTAACTTTTTAGTGGGAGTTGTAGCCATAACTAGTTTGTAGCAAAACTTTACCTTTTCCCTTTTTATTGAAAAGTTCATTACTAACTTATGTACGAAAGAGTCCTCGGCTAGAATCGTTCCTGACAAATCTCTAGATTGCTTTTACTTTTTACCTTGTTGGTAAGTAATCAAGGTAAGATTTCACCATCCATCAAGTATCATCAATTAATATTATTGTTACCATCATTTTCATTTTGATTAGTGTAAGGACACAATTTGGAACGACCCATAATAAGGTTGGGTTCGCACGTAAAAAGGCCCAAACAATATCACTTATAGAGCGTGGGTTTGAAAGGCTAGGTCTTGGTCACCGGGCGAGGGTTAGTCATCTTGTTCGTACAAAATTAGGTCGTGTTCGCTCGAGGAATCTTTCTCCTTGAGGCGGTCTGGGAGGCTCTAGTTCTTGGCCTTTTTTCCCAGCCCCCTTTCTTGGTGCATCAACCTTCACATTATATAGCCCTTCTTGATTGATCTTAGCCCTCCACTTGTTGATCAGGCAAGTGCCTACTTCAGTACCCATCCCATCAGCTGTCCCTCCTTACTTTTTGTTAGTTACAATGATTGAAGTCACCCTGTCCAAGCGTCTTTTCTCATTAACATGATTAGGACGTTGGTGGGTGCATTTAATGCGGAGGGAACGTATTTACCCTAAACCAATTTCGCACCGTACCCCCACGTGGGCCCCATTCTACTCGCATCTCCTTCAGGGGGCTTTTTGGGGGCAGCCCTCAACGAGATGTTGATCTTCCCTTTGAAGTCTTGGAGTGCCGAAGACAGGGTCATCCTCGGTTGTGCTCCCGGCATTTCGGCCTTTCCCCATTCGTCCTCAACAAATACCCTCCTCGACACGGGCCCTAGGCCCTAGTAGAGCGTGGGCCGGATCATAAGTTCCCTGGCCCCACAATAGCCCCTCAAAATCCTGCTATCCGACTCCTCGGACAGATAGGAGGGTTTTGATGACATCAGACATCTGTCAATGCCTGTCAATCCTTATCACCTATCGGTTCCCGAGACTTTTCGTCTGCCCGAGACACGTTCCTGGAGACTTTGGAAGGTGAAGCGTGGCCTCATTAAATGCGGGTGGCTCTGTGTTTCCCACGTTCTACGGCATGATGGAGATCTAACGGTGGGGATTTCTTGGCCTTTATGGGTGGGAAAATTCGTGCAGTTACTCTTAATAGGAAACATAAATGTTTTTTGGAACGGATTTGTCTCTTCAGTTTTGCACTTAAGAGTTCTAGCGCATATACCCTGGGTTCATTTGAACTTTCGTCCAAACTCAAGTCTATCTCCAGCACAAAAAGCCTGTCCGAAGCGTCTTTCCTCTTTTTTGTAAGTTCCCTGCCTCCATTAACTCGTACTTTTTCTTTTCTGGGTTTATTTTTCTTTGGTTCCCTTTCTTCTCCCGTCGCTGGTTGAGTTTGTTTAGTAAATCGTAGAGATGGCTAAATTGAGACTGCGGAAATTAGTCAATACCGAAGAGGCGATGAAAAAGTTCATCACCGATTACAGGATTCCTCCCAACGTAAGTCTGAGGCATTGTAAGATGGGGGAGTGGTACTATATGAGGGAAACGGGCGAGGTGGTAATTCCCGTCCTCGCCTTTGTAGAGGGGGGTATGAGAATCCCTATGGGGTCGGTAATGAAGGGTTACCTCAGGCACTTCCGATTAGCCCCCACCCAGTGCACCGGCAACATGTTTAGGATTCTGGGTTATGTGGATGCTTTAAACGAAAAGATGGGGCTAAGACTGACCCACCATGACGTGAATTGGTGCTATAATCTCCAAAATTTGAAGGGGAAATCCTACTACATGAAGACGAGAGACGAGAGGGTTCGACTAATTCAATGCCTCCCTGATTCCAACAAGGGATTAAACAAGGATTTCCTTATCGTCTCCGGTGAATGGCATGATGGCAATCCGTGCCCTATGGTAGAAGGAGAACCAGGCGGGGTATAGGGAATGGAAGGGCGCCGACCTTTTGCGCCATTCTAATCTGATGTGATTCGGTAACTAATTATGCGTATGTGTTTTTTTTTTTTGCAGATCCACATGCTTTTCAACGGCATTTTCACTTAGTTAACCGGGTGGACTTGGAGACTGTTCTACAAGCGGTAGTTTTCGTAAATGACGAAGATGGTCAAGTCCGAGCCGCTCACAAAATATTAGGGTACGTTCCCCTTCAGAAGTCATTTGCCGACCCTAGGCACGTGATCAGCGACAGTCGTCCTCGGCTTCCAAAAATTACCGTGGTCGAGTCAGGATTTTTAATCTCCGAAGGATCATCTGTCCCAGAGGGCATCCCACTGGTGGACCTCTCCTTATCTCATCAAGGAGCGAAGGACGAAGGCGAGTTAGATCAGTCCAAGGAGGGATTTGGGGTATTTGACCTAGCCGACCAATCCGAGGATCCTTCTGGTGATATAGGTGACCCAGCCTTGTCCGAGGCGGAATTGTCATCAGTAGGCACATCTTCCCAAGCCGAGATGGGACTTAAGAGAAAGCCCCCGACCAGCTTGTTCGACCTCCTCGAGGGTCAACCAGGGAAGGGTGCGTAGGGAACACCGCAATCCAATGCTCTGTCCCCACCACCTCAGCCCCAGACTATCCAGACTAGGTCATCCTCCACAAAGTCACAGCCACAATCCCCCCGCCCCAAACTTCCTGCTCCTCCCCAACCAGTTCTGCCGCCTCGGCCGGAGACCACTGATTCAAAAAGAAAGAGGAGTCCCAAGGGCAAGGAAACCATGGATGGGGGAAAATCCCAACCTTCTAAGGAGAGGGAGGAAGCCCCGCGTGTGAAACAATTGAAGATTGGGCACCAAAGCAAGGGTAAAGAGACCGAAGCCCAATCTGCCCAAGGCAAGGGAAAGGGGATCGAGACCCAATCCTTGCCAAGCGCCTGGCTTCTCGCCACAATGCTCCACGGGGGGCCACTGCTGGAAACCGCGTCCATGAGGGACCTTGGAGATGGCGAGGGTGGTTATGTGGCAGACGCACTAGGGAGAACCATGCTACTTCCCACCGACGTGGATGAGTTTAAGAAAATGAGGATGTAGGAGATTTTCCTCAATACGAAGAGGTACTTGAGCATGGTAAGGCTCTTGAAACCTAAAGCTTTATTAACTCTTACTCTCGGTTTGCCATTCACGATGTATTTATCTCCCTTGACAGGCTCTCCAGGCCACCTATAGGATGGAGGAGGAAGTGAACAAGCAGAGTAAGGCGGCCGAGAATGAACGCTCCAAGCGCTTAGAGGCCACGCGGACTCTCAAAGCTTCCGAGGACGACCTCGCCAAGGCCAAGGTTGCCTTAACAGAAGCTATTCGAGATAGGGATAGCGCCTCGGCGGGTTTAGCTGGCGCCCAAAAACAAGCCGAGGACCAAACAAAACGTCTGCTCGAAGTCGAGGATTAGTTGCGAATAGCCAAGGAGCAGATCAGTGATTTAAATAAAAGACTGATCTTGGCAGAGAATGACAAAGGTGTGGTGGAGTATGCCCGGGACGAAACCATGAGGGCCAAGCGGGAGGCTGAGTTTGCCAGAAACGAGGCTGAGGCTGCCAAGGAAACGGCCGAGGATGAGGGTTACAACGCGGGGGTAGCTGACACCCAAGCCTCCCTTAAAGCCCAAATTCCCGGAGTATGCAGGTTTTACTGCTCCCAGGTTTGGGAAGAGGCCTTGAAGCGAGCTGGGGTGGATGCTTCGTCTGATTTGTGGAAAGCAGAGAACATATTCTACCCTACAGCCATCCGTGAGGCCACCTCCACCAGCTCCGAGGCTGTGAGCGACCAACATGAGGGAGGGGCCACTCAGTCGGAAGCTATGCAAGTTGGCGCCTCTTCTGGCGAGCCGCTCAAAGGGGGAGAGCTTCAGGATGTGATAGAAGCATCTGAGCATATGGATCCTGAGGTACCCAAAGAGGATGTTGAGCCCGTGGTCGGCGCTCAGATGCCTAATGCCGAAGAGCCAGCCATACTTGTCCAGCCCCTACAGGCAATTCCCCTCACTATGATCCCCAAGAGCACCAACACCGATCCTGCTCAGTCTTCCCCAGAAGGGACTGTCCTCCAGGGCGTCGAAGCTGATCTCATTCCGCTTTCCCAGGATGTGGCCGACGCAGAATTGAAGAAGTAGAAACCCCGGCCAGGCTTCGTATTTGTTTTTAGTTTAATGATTAACTAGTTGTTTTTTTTATTTTTTTTTATTTTTTATTTTTTATTGACAAAACTTTGTAGTCTGTTGATAGTTTGAACCTGTTGACCACATATATGAAATTCTTTTCTTCTTTTTTCCTTTTGGTTACTTGTCAGTTGCCCTCGTCGATACTTACTACTGTTTATGATTTCTGAACTAATTATCGTAACATGTATGCATGGTTGCACATATGACATGTTTAGGATCCTGTTTCAGAATACTAGCACGCCCGCGCCCATAGGGTATTGAACTCGTGTCTGGACCTATTTCAGCGGATACATAGGCATCATCTGAAATGTCATATGTGCCATTAGGACCAACTTGGTGTCCAAATTTCTTTTAAGCAGTTGGTTTCCTCATAGGTTTGAGTCCGAGGACCATGCAATACCTTGGTTCTGTCCAAAACTTGATTTTTAAGTAGTTGGTTTCCCCATAGGTTTGAGTCCGAGGACCATGCAATACCTTGGTTCTGTCCAAAACTTGATTTTTAAGTAGTTGGTTTCCCCATAGGTTTGAGTCCGAGGACCATGCGATACCTTGGTTCTGTCCAAAACTTAGTTTTTAAGTAGTTGGTTTCCCCATAGGTTTGAGTCCGAGAACCATGCAATACCTTGGTTCTGTCCAAAACTTGATTTTTTAAGTAGTTGGGGGAATTAACCCCTCGGCTATGGCGTGGGACCTTGGTTTGGGGGGATTAGCTCCTCGGCCAAGCCCCTAGAACCATCTGTGCTGCTGACGCTACGAAGCGCAGCCCCTAGTGGAGAAACGTAGCCCCTAATGGAACTTTACGCTAGAACACTATATCCGGCTGTTGGAAGTGATATGAGGGATTGTCTCAACCTACCACCTGTGCTAAGACACAAACCTTCCCTACAGACGGCGCCAATTGTAAGGACACAATTTGGAACGACCCATAATAAGGTTGGGTTCGCACGTAAAAAGGCCCAAACAATATCACTTATAGAGCGTGGGTTTGAAAGGCTAGGTCTTGGTCACCGGGCGAGGATTAGTCATCTTGTTCGTACAGAATTAGGCCTTGTTCGCTCGAGAAATCTTTCTCCTTGAGGCGGTCTGGGAGGCTCTGGTTCTTGGCCTTTTTTCCCAGCCCCCTTTCTTGGTGCATCAACCTTCACATTATATAGCCCTTCTTGGTTAATCTTAACCCTCCACTTGTTGATCAGGCAGGTGCCTACTTCAGTACCCGTCCCATCAGCTGTCCCTCCTTGCTTTTTGTTAGTTGCAATGATCGAAGTCACCCTGTCCAGGCGTCTTTTCTCATTAACATGGTTAGGACGTTGGCGGGTGCATTTAATGCGGAGGGGACGTATTTACCTTGAACCAGTTTCTCACCGTACCCCCATGTGGGCCCCATTCTACTCGCATCTCCTTCAGGGGGCTTTTTGGGGGCAGCCCTCAACGAGATGTTGATCTTCCCTTTGAAGTCTTGGAGTGCCGAGGACAGGGTCATCCTCGGCTGTGCCCCCGGCATTTCGGCTTTTCCCCATTCGTCCTCGGCAAATACCCTCCTCGGCACGGGCCCTGGACCTTAGTAAAGCGTGGGCCGGATCATAAGTTCACTGACCGCACAATTAGGTTTTTTTTTTTTTTTTTTTTAAATATATTTATATTAACTTATTATGTTTGTACAATGCATAGAATAATAATAATAATAACTAGTCGCTAACCCGTGCGATGCACAGGATTGTTTTAAATTAAATCAAACGTTAACATGCTCAGGTTTAATCATTTCTCAAATTTCAATTATTGAAAGCTAAATTGGCTCTAATATAAGATGAAACATGTAATATTATGAAGTAATATATTGCTATAATCATAATGTGCTCTTACATTTGGTTTAATAAGTATTACAAAAGACCTAGTAAATAGAATAAATATACAATTGTGCTTACATCTTCAAGCTTTATTCAATGCTTTTCAAGAATGTATTTTCTCCCTTTCTTAAGCTCTTCTCAACTTCTTTAAGCTACTTAATTTTTCACTAAAAAAATTTTCTAAAATGGTTTACTAATATATATCCTAAAAGTATACTTTAGTAAAACCCAATTTGTAATATCCCTGACAATTTTTTTTGTTATACATATCTCATCTCAAGTACCGCAATACCTAACATAAAAAATAAAAAAAATAAAAAAAAAGTACTGCAGCACCTAACATTTGACAGCCTTTTTTTTTTTTTTTTTTTTAACTAACGTTTTTTCACCTCCACTCATTCTTTGTTGCTTTTAGGTTTTATTTATTTTCTTAATCTTCATATTATCTCCTCCACATGTTCTCTTCCAATATGTACTTACATTTCAAAATTTACAAAACAAAAGTCTTGGCAGTTGGCTCTTTTTACCTTTCGTCATTCATAACTTGATAACCCAAAGCAAAACTCAAAAACCAATAGAGAGAAGCGGTAACCAACAGAGACAGATCTGATAGAAAAAACGAAGAAGACCGAGAGCAGAGGAACACACAGAGACCACAATGAAAAAATTGTATTGCAAAGCTCACAAGAAACAAAGTAGAAGAAGAGAAGAGACCATGATACAAAAAGAGAAGCATCAGATTGGCAGATTTGGGATAATTCTAAGGAAGTATTTCTGG
Organism: Quercus robur; assembly: GCF_932294415.1. NCBI lineage: Eukaryota > Viridiplantae > Streptophyta > Magnoliopsida > Fagales > Fagaceae > Quercus > Quercus robur. The sequence continues at coordinate 2,429,613 of NC_065540.1, forward strand.
CTTCTGAAGTTGTCGAAGAGTTAAGAATTTATGAAAGAGCATAAGAGACGTTGGACAGAAAAAAGTTGGGTTCGCGCAAGGGAAAGGCACAGCATCAGGTTTTAGAAAACTTTTATTACGTTTTTTTTTTTTATGTTTTTTTTTTTAAATATTATGCTGATGTGGAAATTTGTGGGAGCTCCAAAAGTTTTGGTTTTATATGTATATATAGATAATAATAATAATAATAATAATAATAATAATAATTATTATTATTATTATTATTATTATTATTATTATAATGGAATACTTGCCTATTAACCTTTTTTTTTTCTTTTTCTTTTTTTTTTTAGGACAATTTCACTTGCATGGTATTTTTCCCCCGTTTATACTTATGAACGTTGAGGACAACAGGCTATTGAGTTGTGGTCTCGAGTTTCAAAAGGGCGCGTCATGGTTTGAAAAAAGTTTTTGTCCTTGAAATGAATGAGCAACAATTCTCCTTAACAAAATGGTGAGTCAAATAACAACCGCTGCTTATATGGGCTCTAAAGAAGATTCTAGTTATAATTGGTTTGTATGGAAATGGTCATGTCAATATACCCTTTCACTTTCTAGATATAAGCATATATATTATCATTTTCAAAGTTTCCATGCATATACATTTGAATCATTTAGAGCCATTAAAAATTTCCAAGAAAATTTGACGTACCTCTTGACACTCAAACCTATATCATTTATAATGCCGGGTCATAAACAACACATTAATTACAACACATTAATTGCATGCGGATTTTCCAATCTTTTGATGCTATTTTCAACAAATAGTTTTCTTTTTAACTTCTTTCCAAGTTGGCCTGCTGCTAATTTAAAACTATTTTTGTTGCTTCTTAAAGTAAGATTCAAAGAATACAGCAGAAGAAAAGTGCAAAACAGGACCAAGAAAACTTTTATAATAATTATCTTATTGTCAGTGAAACCAACACATCAAATTAGATAATAAGCTTACCTATCAGCAAGATCCGATGTACACCAACCAAAGAAATGGGGCACAACGAATTCTGAGACCTGTCAACTGTCTATGTCAACCAGGAAAATGGGGAAGTAAAAGTAGGTATATTAATATATTGCTATATTTTAGCTATACTGCAGCAGTGTAGCTATATTCTTATATTGCTATATTTTAGCTACACTGTTGTTAAAATGATGCTCCAGCAGTGGAGCTAAATCTAAAAATTTTAGCTCCATTGCTACAGTGCACATCTAAAAATAGATGTGCACTGTTTATGAGGAGAAAAAAAAATTATTATTTTAATCATCCGAGGCATTAAAATAATGGCACTCTCTTTCTCTCTCTCATTCACTCTCTCTCTCTCTCATTCATCTCTGAACATCACTCTCTCTCTCTCAATCCGGCCTCTCCAACTCGCTGCAATTCCACTCGGCGAAAATATCGACGAGCTCCGAATTCGATAGCCCGCCGATATTCTTCAACACATCGTAGGCTTCGGAAATCAATTGCATGTCGTCGTATTCAATTTTGTTGTGTACCATTTTGACGAAGTTGCCAGAACCGCCTTCGCCGATGTAGGTCACGCAAGGACCGTTGTCGACCTGAGCCGCGACTCTCTGAAGAATATTTTGGACATTCGAATACGCTTGATAAGAACCTCCGGGCATCAACGAAGGACCGTATCGGGCACCTTCTTCGCCGCCTGATACGCCCATGCCGAGATACAGCAAGCCTTGCGACGAGGCCTGTTCGATACAACACTCGGTGTTTAGGTACCATTCGTTGCCGTCGTCAATGATGGAGTCGCCTGGCTCCATGAAAGGGGAGATGGCGGCGATGGTTTGATCGACCGGGGAGCCGGCCTTGACGAGGATGATGATGGATCTGGGGCGCTGGATTGAGAGGACGAAGTCGCGAGGAGTGTAGTGTGGGCAACATCGACGCGTGGGCTTGTCTCCGATTTGTGCTGGGTTTGTCTCCGGTTGGTGATTTTGTTTGGTCTAGATTGAGGATTTGGGTGTGTTTTTTTTTTTTTTTTTTTTTTTTTTTTTTTTTTTTTTTTTTTTCTGCTGTGGACTGGGGGTGGTGGAGAAGGAGGAGAAGGATGTTTGTGCTATATGTTGGTGGTGATATATTATTTTATTGTAGTAGAAATATTATTATTTTATTGTAGTAGAAATATTATTTTATTGTGATGAATATATTATTTTATTGTGTTGAAAGTTAAAATAGATCCACTGCTGCAGCATGTGTGTAGGTAAATAGATAAAGTAACTTTTGGTGGAGCTAAATTGCTAAAAATTTAGCTCCACTGCTGTGGATGCTCTAACAACATCAAAACAGAAATCTTATTTATTTCATCCTTGCTTAAAAGGAAAACTCACTGGTTGCCTTTTACACACGGGAAGAGGTATTTTGTTGAAATAAACATCATAGTCAAAATTACTAATTAGAGATTATATATGTAGTTATCAAGATACTATGCTACCGCCCTCTGATCTCCAGGTCGTGGAACAGACTGCCATCCTGTGCAATGCTGGAGAACTTGCTTAAGATCATCCGTGGGAGGTTCCACTGTCCATATAGGGTAGTGTTCGCTAGGATGAAACATTTTGTGCGCAGTATCCTTGGTCATTAGCCCCGCTTGAGTTGCACTTATGAATAAATCCCCTTCAGAGTTTATGCAGCCAGTTGTTGCCTCCTCCCTGTCAGTTGCCTAGACAGAGGTCACAAAAAACCAATTTCAATCTCATTAGGAAAAACACGTCTCAGCTGTTAGATGCTGAAATAATTTATTGGTCATGGACAAATTCATGTACTTCCAGTCAAATATACAATTTCACAGGAAGGATCATTCTAACCAAATGGAGACGTGGTACTTTGAAAAAGATCATATTCCGCAATTTCACAACTCAAAAACTATTGATTCAACACTTTTGATGGCATTTGTCTCTGCAGCTTAATTGGCAAGCATTTTTAAATATTGCTATTACTATCAACCAATGGATTTACAATGTAGGGGCAGCTAGTAAAATTCCAACATATATACTTTCACATAATGTCATGCTTTTCCCAATATCTAGCACAGGGATTTATAGTGTCAACCATCCAGTAGATGAAAACAGGATAAGGCCACAAGGGAAAAATGGTTAACCAACATTTTGGTTGTTTGTATATGGCTAAGACGATCAAAAGGTGGATCAAACAAAGTAGGCAATAAGAAAAATCCAACATAAACACAATTCTAAATTATGTCATGCATCCTCAATTATATAGTCAAGCAACAAAAAATATTTTGTTTCTCAATGCAGAGGCTAATACCAGAAACCATTAATTAAATAAAAAATGGATATGCATACACAAGACACATCGGATAAGTATAAGCTAATGGACCATTCCCTCCATCCTTCCATTCCTTGAAAACTGAGTTTAAGCCTATCATAAATACTAACAAAGCTTGACAATTAAAAATAAAATAAAATACTTACAAACCTTTAAATAACACAATAAGAGTCGGTTCCTACCTATCCTGACTAAGACCTCCAATATCCAAAGATTCTCATGTATGTGTTTCATGAAAATTCAACTTGTTCATATGAATGATTCACATAGCCAGCTACATGAAACCATCACAAGGGTTTATGTATGAAATCGACAACTCAAGATATCTGTCTTCTTTTCTTATGGGAGATTGTTTGGATTACTTTTGGAGTGGAAAACTCCTATGAACACCTTGAAAGTTAATTTCAAAGTTCAATCCAACTGGTCATGAACTATAAGAAATAATGCTTGTAGAAGGGCACTACAGGTCAGGACTTGGGAGTCTTTTCACAGTTCTTGATTAATGAACTACAGGTCACACGCCTTTATGAGTGAGAGAGCACACAGCCTTTCTACTCAATTTTGCATCATGTGCAGAAGTCACATACCATCTGCTCCATTGCTATGAGGTGTCCTCTTTCCATCGGATAATTCTTGTATAATTCAATTAGATAGGCATCAGGGGTCTCATCATTGAAAATCTTTTGCTTTCTTATTTTTTCCTCTATTTTTCCTACTTCTAAATGTTGGGTTCTGTAAGGCTTCTAGATAGCAAGATTGTTAATCACAATCATTGATACTTGAAGACATATGAAATATTGAAAGAAATTCACTGCTAAATGGAAATGGGAACCAAAAAGAGGATAACAAAAGCTCTTGTGGAATGCTAAAATATAGTCACTCATGTTGAGAGGAAGCCAAAATGTCTTAATTTATGCAATCATAATTGTTGTGCTCCTATACCACATTTAGAAAGGAACATAAAGAGATAGATATCATAGATCAAAACACAATAGAGACAACAGAAATTGAAAAAAAAAAAGATACAGAAATTCCATAGGTTTGCTTATCCATTTCTACTTTCATATACTAGCAAAAAAATATCTACCTACTGGAAAGCAGAATATTATTAGCATATAAAGCTCTCTTACTGCAGATAAATTTTTTACATGAATAAGAAACTGATATTTTAATGCAAAAATGTGTCTTTATGTATGTTACATAGTAATCTCCCAAGGATTTCTTTAAAATTTCTTTCCTTTTGCCGTTTCAATTAAAGAATGCTCAAAGAGCTGAATTCACAACCAAAATCCCGTTGTGTTTGTGTGTATTTACATCTATGTATACAAACTTTACTTAAGCCCTCAGACAATTAAAACCAATCAGTTCTAGATGATTGTGCAGACTTCAGAAATGTACTCAGTTCAAAACTAGAAAGTGGATATACCTTCTCTGTGAGATATTTAAATGCAACCCTCTTTTGTCCTGCTTCATATATATTGCATTGGGAGTATATCTGATATCACAATATAGATACAAGATCTTTAATCACCTAGAGTAGGAAAAAACTTGAAACCTTTTAAATGTTCAAACCAACAAATAATAGAATTTGGTTAATAAAAATAGCACCTGTGATTCCACACTGGCACAAACAGCATAAATGCCCCAGTTTCTGGTATAATTGTTGTAAAGATGCACTTTCCCATATCTAACTCGAGGATGCCGCTGTTTGGTCCCATCAAAAAAACAATGGTGAATGGTCACTCGAATGCATCTGTCACCAATATGAGAAGGGTCTGCTCCAATGAGCATTGTCTTGTCATGTTGTAAAAAGTGACACCTGAAGCCAATGTTTGAAGACATTAACTATTATTCTTTATTTTTCAATGAGAGAAATTTCTTGAAACAAGGAATTTTGATCTCACCTAGAAACAGTAATATCTGTGCTTTCCCTAGTGATATCTATCAGTCCATCATCATAGTCACGAAGGGTGCAGCGGTCTATCCATATATGTTTTGAATTAGGTTTGATTTGGATGGCATCAACATCAGGACCTCTACCACCTTCAAACTCCAGATTGCATATAATTACATGTTCACACTCCTTCAGCCTCAAACCTTTCCCAGTGAGTTTAATCCTTTGGCCTCGGCCATCAATGGTCTTATAAGACGACACATTCAAGTAAGAAGAGAGATGAATGGTGCCTAAAACTTCAAACACAATCCATAGTGGTTCTTTATTACGACATCCTTCACGAAGTGATCCTGGCCCATCATCTGCAAAACCATAATGAAGAATATGTTATGCACATCAGAACACAATCAAATACAGACTCTGGGAAACCTCTAGAATGGCCCTCCAAAGAGAAGAGTTTGACAAGCCGATGCCCCAACTACACCAATGCAATTTATCAATAGTTCAGGTAGGGAATACCAAATTGAATTACAAATTCAGGTTTGGCAACCCAACCCACATAACCTTTTTTTTTTATTGATTGAAGCCCACATAACCATAATCACACTGAAGACTATCAATAAAATATACTTGTAGCCCCAATAAAAACTTTTAGTGCTACAAAGTCTAAGAGTGATGTTAGGGATATTACAAATTTTACTATATAAGCTTTACAAATAGGTGTGTTATCAATCATAAAAAAGTAATTCAAAACTTACTTATCATATCGTTGAAGTGACACCAATCACATTCATTGTTACATTGCCATGTCAATTTGTAAACTTTTCTAATAAAATTTACACTAAGATTTTTAGCATTTTCCAAAGTCTAAACTTTGCAACAATGAACAACCTAGTAAAACTCTACCTCAATTCCACTTGCCAAAATTCTGCTATTCGCTAAAACCTCGAACATTTCCATTATTTACATTAGTAAAATCCCTATTAATGCAACAATTCCAAACTCACTAATCTACCTAACCAGTTGAAACAACCCCATCGAATTAACAATGTCCAGGCAATTCACATTATCATGAAGATCATATTTACATATATATAAGTAACCAAAAAGTAAAGCTCAATAAACTAACTGTTAAACCAGTGAACAGTAAAATCCCAAAAGCCTAACATATAACCATAAACCACTGTTTCGCATCCAACTTTTGAAACCTAATAAAAACACAAAAAATCCCAATGCCAGAATTTTGAATTTCATAAACACAAACACATAATTTTATATAAACAAAATAGAGGGACGAAAAGGCTGTGACCTGCTAAGGTGGTGACATGGTAAAGAGAACCGTGGAGCCCACCGATGGCGCGGTGGCCGAACCCCTCGGCTTGGCCGGCGAGGGCTCGTAGGGTCGAGTCCACATGACCGTAAGGCAAGGAGACCATGTTGGTTTTGGGCTTAGGCTTGGTGGAGCTGGGGACTTGTGGAGCTTGATCGGACGGACCATATTTAAAGGGCTGTGAATTTGAAGGCGGTTTATTTTGATGAGAGCTGTTACGGTGTTTGCGATGGCCATGGATGTTCCCCATTTAATTGCAGACGGCTTTTTTAACTCAGATATTAATTAAGGTTGGAACTTCAACTTTTAAAGTTGAAACTGAACTCTAAAGCTGTGTGTATATGTGTGTGTTTCTGTTTCTGTCTGTGTCTCCTGTTAACAGAGATAACTGCCGACATTCGAGGTTTAAGGTTTTATTCGTTGCTTCGGATATGTAAAAATGTTATTCCATCTGAGCCTTCTCGTTGGTTGATATTTGCGGGACACTATTGGACCGTTAGATTTGAGAGTGTACCTCATTTTTATCTTTTACTATTGATAATGTATTTTTTTTCCCCCAAATGTTTACTTTATCTTAAATATAAGGATATCCATTGTTAAAGTAAATTTGTAATTTAAATTTCCATAGTTAAGTAAATTACACAATTTAAACCTCTTTTTTTTTTTTTTAATCTTTTAATGATAATGTTTTTTCTTTTTCAAAATGTTTATTTCATCTTAAATATAAGGATATTTACTTTATCTTAAATATAAGAATATCCATAATTAAGTAAATTTGTAATTTAATTTTTCATAGTTAAGAAAATTACATTTGGTCAATTATGCTCCAGTTAGCTCGGTAAAATCTCTTATAGTTGAATAAGAGATTTGGAATTCAATTCTCGTTTATATAAAAAAGATTGATGTCTTAGTTAATATAAAGAGTATTTATTAAAAGCAGACACTATAGGTTAAAACTTTCTTTAAAAAAAAAATTTGGTCAATTGTCATTTTAGTTTTATTAGTTTTGTTTTTATTACTTTAGTCATGTGATTTCACATTAGCTATCACAATTAGTCCTTAACAAAATATAAGAGGGACTAATTGTATGTGAATATGATAATTGATCAAATTTTAGAAAAATATAGTTTGACTTCAAACAGACTAAAACTTATCTTTTCCAACTCATTATAAAACTATCTATATTATTATCATTATGATTTAAACAAGTCATTGAAACTAAAAATACATATAAAAGATAGTTTCAATCCCCACCTTAAAGCAAGACGCTTCTAAAAACTGTCCAACATAAAAGGATGTAGAATATAACTTTTGACTTATTTTTATCATTATTGTGCTGACATGGCAAATAAAAACAAACAACCAACCAACCAACAAACCCAACTACCTCCCAAGTCCCAAGTCGCAATAAAAGCTCCCTGTTGTGTGATTCGCGCCTGACCCCGGGTGGTCCGGTGGTCATTATGCTATCTCCGGCGCCGTTGACATTTCCATTTCCTTAGATCACTGCCTCCTCCTAACCTCTTGGAAATTTTTTTTTATTATTATCAAAAAAAAAAAAAAAAAAAAAAAGTTTCTCTCAATTATGAATCAATAGAGCTCCATTGTCCCATCTCCGTATGGAGTCCGTACCTGAAGAAGGTAATTTTTTTTTTCCTTGCATTATCTTTCGATATAAAGCAAATGAAAACTGAGTTTTATGTGTTTCTTAAATGAAAAGCTAAGAATCACATACACTTTATTTAAGCTGTCGTACTGGCATTTTCATGTTATAATTTTTTAGAATTTGTTTGTGTTACCGCGTCATACTGGCGTCTATAGAAATAGCATAGTTTGATTTATAGTTTGCGTTAATTTTTGAATATTTTGGTTTCTTTGAATCAAACCCACAAATTTTTTTTTGGAAAAATGTAGCGAGATTTTGTATGTTTAGTACGTTTGATCGATTTGATGTGAAAGCTTAAGTAAATGATAGGTTGTGAAGGAGACGAGAGGTATATGGAAAAGAGTCCGGGCTTGGGCTTGGGCTTGGGCTTAGGCCTGGACCGGAATGCCAACCATATCTCTGAACCTCCAACTCCAAGGACACCGACTATGGTGCTATCCAATTCCGGCAAGGCTCTGCTGGTTTCGAATTCTAGCAAGTCTTTGGTTATGTCGAATTCGGGCAAGAAGATAGATAAGAAGAAGTATGTGAAGCAGGTGACGGGTCGACACAATGACACTGAGCTCCACTTGGCTGTGCAGCGTGGGGATTTGGAAGCCGTGAAGCAAATTTTGGGTGAAATTGATGCACAGTTGGTTGGGACAATAAGCGGAGCGGATTTTGATGCTGAGGTGCTTGATATAAGGGCAGCCATTGTGAATGAGGTGAATGAATTGGGCGAGACCGCGTTGTTTACTGCAGCCGAGAAGGGTCATCTTGATGTTGTTAAGGAGTTGTTGCAGTATACCACTAAGGAGGCAATTTCGTTTAAGAATAGGTCATGGTTTGATCCTTTGCACATTGCTGCAAGACAAGGTCATGAAGGTAACCCTTTTTAGAATTTTGATTTTGTGGTGTAGTCTAATCATTTGTATCATAGTTTAGTTGGCTTGTTTAATCTTGTTCTCTTTTATATGCTATGAATCAAATGATGTAAATGTTAAAATTGATGACCATAGGTCCATAACATGCCTCTAATGTGCAAGTTGAACGAGAGGAGCAATTTGTTCTTCATGCCCACAAGAGACTGATTCTGTAACGTATATGATTGAAATTGAAGGATATTGTTGAGACATTCTAAGGCAAGAAGAAAAAAATAATAGTAAGCTATTGAAAGCCAATGAGCTCTAGCTCAAATGACACTTCTTTCTCCCATAAAAATAGGTGGAGGGTGAGGTTGTGGGTTCAAAATCCACTTAGTACGTGTGTAACTTACTAATAAAAATTGGAAGGAGTTCAAAGCCCATTCTAGTAACGTTCTGTTTAATTTTACGGTCTGCTCAAAGCATTTATTAAAATAAGTCTTCTAATATTTAAGGGTAGTGCTGTTTTCAACATGGTTTCAGAAACAGATATGCTTTTCTTATGAAGTGTTTGTCCGCTTATCCTCAATCGTTAACTATCTCTATGCAGCCATTGTCCAGGTGCTATTAGATCATGACCCAGGGCTAAGCAAAACAGTTGGCCAATCAAATGCAACCCCTCTTATAACTGCTGCCACAAGAGGGCATACAGCAGTAGTTAAAGAATTGCTATCAAAAGATCCTAGCTTGCTGGAGATATCTAGATCCAATGGAAAGAACGCGTTACATTTAGCTTCCCGGCAAGGGCATGAAGATATTGTAAAAGCATTGCTTGACAAAGATCCACAGTTAGCTCGAAGGACTGATAAGAAAGGGCAGACTGCTCTGCATATGGCTGTAAAAGGGGTCAGCTGTGAAGTGGTGAGGTTGCTTCTTGAGGCAGATGCAGCTATTGTCATGCTCCCAGACAAGTTTGGCAATACGGCATTACATGTAGCCACCAGGAAAAAGCGGGCAGAGGTATTTATTGTTATTGCTAAATCTTATGTTCATGTATGGATATTTTCTGCTGTTGCTACAATTATAATTATTTCCCTTAATTTCATGCTTTTCAGCCTTATAAGAAGGGTTGCAAATTAAGCTGAGATAGCCTAATACCTTCTTTTTGTTCCTTGAAAAAATCACTCTTCAAACTTATTTGAGCCTAGTTTGAGCAAAGTTTGGTCCAAGTATTGAGATATTAAGTCTTTATATGCTTCCTCATTCTCATGCTCAGTTGGACCTGCAACACTGTGTTAGTTGAGCATGAAATAATACTTTAATTACTCAAGTTTAGACCACTGGAGATCTTTTCATTTTTTCCCCTGACAAATGATATTCCTAGCCCATTATGTTATGAGCCAAGTACCATTTGGTTCGGCCTTGCTTGATTTCGACCCTAAGTTATGCAACAACATCTTGTGAAGGTTAATAGATATTTCAGCTATAGTTAACTTGTGCTGGCTATCCACATCTTATACACATGTTCCTACGTAATGTTCTTTTAATAAATTTTGTTATATTTGAAAAACTGCTTCAATATTTAGAGAACCTTTTCTTCTCTCTCTCTCGTGTCCCAAGTCCCAACTTAGATTTTATTTTTATTTTTGATTAATGGATGTCTGGAAATTGGTTGGGAACTGCTTCAAAGGATAGCATAACATGCTTTTACAGGTTCTAGGGAAATTATCAAAAATGCAAAATACTGTCTTTTGTATGATTTCGCTTTAGTGCATATTACCATTTTTATTTTGGTTCAGAAGCAAACTCTATACCAGCTAGGAAATGGATTTGGATTTATTTTCTCATATATAATTTGGCTGGTCAAATATGATTTATCGAACATTCATAACAAGCCATAGAGTACATTGACTTTTTGTTTTCTATTCGATTTCTTCTTCTTCTTTTTTGGATTTTATTATTTACATAGATATAGCACAATAGTTGTCATGTTTGGACGAGAAATCATTACCATACTGGTAGTTAGGAACACGTGATCACAATTTTAAAGTCAGTTAAAATGCAACAATTGTGACACTTGTTATTTCTTGCAGATAGTGAATGAGCTGTTATTGCTTCCCGACACTAATGTGAATGCACTAACACGAGACCATAAAACAGCCTTTGACATAGCTGATGGAATGCCCCTCTCAGAAGAATCCTCAGAAATTAAGGACTGCTTGGCTCGTTATGGTGCCGTTAGAGCAAATGAACTTAACCAGCCACGAGATGAGCTTAGGATAACAGTGACAGAAATAAAAAAAGATGTACACACGCAGCTTGAACAAACCCGCAAAACGAACAGAAATGTGAATGGGATAGCCAAGGAGCTCCGTAAGCTCCACATAGCTGGAATCAACAATGCCACCAACTCAGTCACAGTGGTTGCCGTGCTATTTGCCACTGTTGCATTCGCGGCGATTTTTACAGTTCCTGGTGGTGACACAGATAGTGGGAATGCTGTGATGGCGAGCAGTACACCATTCAAGATCTTCTTCATCTTTAATGCCATTGCACTCTTTACGTCATTGGCTGTTGTGCTGGTACAAATCACAATTGTCAGAGGGGAGATGAAGTCTGAGAGGCGGGTTGTTGAGGTGATCAATAAGCTAATGTGGTTGGCCTCTGTATGCACTACGGTTGCATTTATCTCTTCAGCATATATAGTGGTTGGTCGGCATAACAAGTGGGCTGCAGTGCTTATTACAGTTATAGGGGGAGTCACCATGGCAGGAGTTCTTGGAACCATGACATATTGCGTGGTCAAGTCGAAACAAGTTCGCAAAGTGAGGAAGAAAGAGAAGATGTCAAAAAGTGGGACTAGCTTATGGAATCACTTGGATTCTGATACAGAATTGAACCCAATTTATGCCATTTGATGTTAATCATGGATTTGACTACCCCAAAATTTTTTATTTTCATCCTGGCCTTAAGGTGGCCACTGCTGCCTAGTCTGATTTTTTCCATGTCAAGAGAACAGAAAAGATAGTAGTTTGTGCTGTAGATACTACATCCATGGATAAGAATAGTGGAAATGGACGCCTTTCTTGGAAGTGGAGGATTTCTTTTTGGTGTTTGGAGGATGAATATCAAATATTGGAGCAAAACTGATCATTGATCATGAATCTTCAAAGGCTAGGAATCTCATGTGGTTATTGCATTTATGTACGTATTGATAATTCATTATCATTACAGGTGATACAGTCTCCAAATGGAGTACATATAGTGGTTTAATTTGTGTATTTGTAGATCCAATTTTTGATTGTGAATCCATTCTCTGTTTTTTATTTATTTATTTATTTGACTTGCAAATGTACATGTCTGTTCACTGTTGAGTGTTGAGTGATATTCAAATACGGTATGCAAATTTAAAATGCCTGAAGCTCAAAAGCGGATTGCATTTAGACTTCAAGTCAATGAGTTCTCACTGGCGATGCTCTCAATGCACAGTTGGATGTTCATGCTTCAATCTCCTTAATCCAACATATAGTCTTTCATACATTTAAAAAAAAAAAAAAAAAAAAAAAAAATACCCGCTTGGAATGTGATTGCAAATAATAGTTTTTAAAATGATGTAAAAATTATGATTTAAAATATGTTGTGAAAATATATGTTTAAAATACTTATAATGTAAAAAATTGTATTTAATATCATATTTTTAGTAACATACTTTTAAAAGAAAAAAATAAAATAAAATTATGTGTTTAATATGTGAATGAATTTTTTTTTTTGTTTATTTAAGGGATGACCGATGGATATGCATAGTAAAATTATTAATTGTCGTGAGTTTCTAAAGAGAGAGGGAAAGAAAAAGGAAAAAAAAAAAAAGATGTGAAATGAAGAGATAGAGGGTCCCATTAGCAATCATTCATAGAGCGTTTGGTCAAATGATATATAGGTTACACGATTTTCAATATATTTACACAAAGCACGATGCCACTTATATTGTTAGTCAAAAACTAAAAGTTTAGGGTTTTAAATAATAGTTTTTAATTTTTTTAAAACATATATAAGTAAAAAAGAATGTAAAAATATGTGTAATGTTGTTTAAAAATTAAAAATATATATTTAAAATAATGTACCAAATAGTTCCTTATTTTGATGTGTTTTCAAAATATGATGTTTTTAAATTAAATTGAGAACTATGACTCTCTTTAGAGCATTTATAGTAAGATTTTTAAAATGGTATGTTTGACATGTGTAAGAGTTTTTGTTAGGTGATGACTAATTTGATATGTATAATAAAATTATTAATAGTCGTGAGTTTCTAAAAAGAGAGACAAAGAAAAAGAAAAAAAGAATGTGAAATGAAGAAAAGGAGAGTCTTATTAGCAATCATTCAGAGTGTTTGGTGACTTTGGTCAAATCATATGGGTTACACGATTTTCAATATATTTACATAATGCACGATGCCTCTTATATTGTTAGTCAAAAACTAGAAGTTTATTTTGATGTGTTTTCAAAATATGGAGTTTTTTAAACTTTGACTTTCTTTTACAGCATTCATAGTAGGGTTTTTAAAAAATATAGCTTTTAACAACATAAGAATTTATTTTATTTATTTTAATATCTCATTTTACAATACACTTAATATTAAGTTTTATTTTAACAAATAATACATTAAAATAATATAAACAAATAAATAAAATAAATATAATAAACATTAGACATGGTCAAAATTGAGAGAGAGAGAGAGAGAGAGAGAGAAACTAATTTAATAATGAGAGAAGAAAGAGAAAATAATTTAATATTTGTAACAACTTACTACAGTGAGCTGCTACTACTAACAACTCACTGTAGCAAACTGTAATAAGTTAGTAAAATATTTTAAGTTTAGCAACATTGATGTGTGGTGTTTTTGTTTGTTTGGAGCTATAAAATAACTAAAAAGCTATTTTAAGAGCATTGCTATGGATGTTCTTAATCAAATACCCTAACCAAACATACTTTATTTGTCATAGTTTTCAATGGCTAAACTCTTACTATTGTTTAAATTTAAAAGGACAAAGTTTGGTTATAAATTTAATTATAACCTAAAACTATAACTTCACTCAATATCTTTTTATTGAATGTGAACTTTGACAAATCCACCATTGGATTACATTTTCTTCTTATATCCTTAGTGTTTGTAAAATTTTCAAAAAATCCGAGATCAATAACTATGTCATCAATAAATTGTATAAATTAAAAGTTTTTGTAGTTTAAAATTATGCATAAAACATAAATTTATAAATCATATAGTAAATAAAATCTAATTAGCACAAAATTTGACAGGTATGTTAAGAGTGTAAAGAACATGAAATCCAACAATTTTTCAAAATATGTAGCAATGTTAAATTTTTTTTTTTTTTTTTACAACCAAGTTTGTAATCAAATTTTGTCCAATTTAAAATCACATATCAAACGAGTAGTATTCACTGTTGAGTGATATTCAATTACGGAATGCAAATTAAAAAAAAAAGTCTAATAATTAAGCATTAGATCTGAAGCTCAAAAGTGGATTGTATTTAGACTTCGGTGGCGTTTCGATACAGATGAAAAGCCACCGTCTGCATCTAGTGTTTCCTTCAAGTCAATGAGTTCTTGTTGGTGATGCTCACAAGTCACAATGCATAGTTGGATGTTCATGCTTCAATTCCCTTAATCCAACATATAATCTTTCATACAAATTTTTGAAAATAAGAAAAAAATATACTTGTTTGGTATGTGATTGTAAACAACCGTTTTCAAAATTATATAAAAACTGTAGTTTAAAAAATGTTATGAAAACACATGTTCAAAGTACTTATAATATTAAAAAAATATATTTAATACAATATTTCTAATAACAAGTTTTCAAAAGTGAAAAAAAAAAAAATCGTATATTTGATAGGTGTGTTTTTATAACAAAAGTGATTACTGATTTGATATGTACAATAAAATTAGGATTTTGTTAATGTGTGTCCTAAAGACACACAATAATTAATTATTTTTAGGAATACTTCAAAAAATGAATAATTTAATGTGTGTCTAAGTTAATAAGCTATACAAAAATTGATAGTTTAATGGATAACTTAATATTAAAAACACACATTAACCGAATTCATAAAATTAATAATGGGCGTGAGTTTCTATAAGAGAGAGAGAGAGAGAGAGAGAGAGAGAGAGAGAGAGAGAGAGAAAAGGAACGCGAAAGAAAAAAAAAAAGAGAGTCCCATCACCTGTCATTTATAGAGTGTTTGGTCAAATCATATGAGTCTCACGATTTTTAATATATTTATTACAACATTATACAATGTCACTTTTCAACGTTTAAACACTGCCTGTCATCCCCCAAAAAAAAAAAAAAAAAAACACTGTCTATTGTTTAAAATCAAATACAGCAGTCTTCCAGATTCTCAAAAAAAATAAAAAAATACAGCAGTCTTCCATGTTGAGCAGCTCCAACCACACTCCAATACAATTATAGAAACCCCACTTTGAAATTTCAAGAACGGCACGTCACTAAAAACGTGGGGGCGGCTAACGTGTGTTTGAAATCTTGGGGCGTGAGAAAAGAAAAAAGAATTCAGTGGTCTTTTGTTTTGTTGTGATTTTGTTTTGGTAGGCCAAACTCACGCGAAGAAAATTGGGTCATGGGGATTTAAGGCTACGTTTGGTTACAGGGAAATGGAAGAAAGAGAAGAGAAATGAAAGGATTTCTCCCATTTGGTTAAAATGAAAAAGAGGAAAGAAAGGAGAATAAGAAGGATTTTTTTTTTTTTTTTTTTTTTTTGTGAGAACTACCATTTTTCCAATACCAAAAATACTCTTATACCCTTAAATTTTTTTTTGAATTTTGTTGTAATTACTTTTACATCCTTATTAATTTACAATTTAAAATGATGAAAATGCTATACATTTATTTTTATTTTCTCTTTTATATTCAGATATATATTTTCTTTTCTATTTCCTTCTTTTCTCTTTCTTTCCTTTCTCTTCCCTTCCTTACAACCAAGCATAGTCCTAGGGATTTTTTCGAGACTACCACAACTACACAAAGGAAAAAAAATGTTTATGGCGGAAATTTTGTTACAATGTCGATTTTATATGTCAAGTTTTAACCTTCACAATGAAATTTTATCTACTCATAAATAATTGATATTCTTGATTTTTTTTTTTTTTTTTTTTTGTGAACTAAAGTTTTAGACATAAACTTAAGAAAAATAAAGATTTTAGAGTAGAATTTTTTTTTTTTTTTAATACACGTTAGTGCTATAGTTTTTACTTTCAAGTTGCGGGTTTCATGTAAATTTTGGTTAAAAAGTATTTCTTGAGATTACCTAAAATGCTCATTAAAATTTTAATACATATTAAACTAGTTTGATGAAACTCTTGCTGGTTGTTTGAATTGGATGATTCGGTCCAATTGTACACATAAAAAAAAAAGGACTAAAATTAAATCTAGTCCGATTTTTATTTCAATTAACAAATTAGTTTTCTAAAGTTTAGTTTTTGTCAATTTAATCACTCACTTTATTAAAATGAGTTAATTTGATCATTGTCTCCAAATATGTTAGAAAATGATGCTGTTCAAAATTTTTTTTTCTTAATTAAAATTTTAACTTAACATATTCATGAGATGCACGATTATTAAGACCTTATATTTTGCTGACTTCTATTATAAAAATTATTTAAAAAAAAGTTTAAACAGTTTCATTTGTTAATAGATTTGGCTAACTGGTTCCTAAGGAACTATGATATCCATGAGATCTTGGGTTTGAAACTTCTTGTCTGCATTTTGGAGTTACCTCTTGTCCAATTTGTTCAATTTGGGCCTCAAAATTGATTCATTTTTGTAGGATACCTTTTTAGTTTAAGACTCAATTTTTCATTTTTTTTCCCCTTAATTTTGGGTTGAAAAAAGTATGAAATTTTATTCTATTTGGGCCAAACTCTTTAATTTTGGGCTAAAAAATACAAACAAAATAGGCACTAGAAATTTATATGAGTCCTAGAAAAGAAATATTAATGATAAATATCCACAAGATTACCTTAAAATTAAAGTTTCAATAATATAGGCATTGTAATTATATTTAGAAAAAAAAAATGCTTAATAAACTTAATGTAATATGTTACATGTGTTCCATGAAATAAGGATGTATATTTTTTTTAAAATATTCTTGGATATGTTCAAATTACTCAACCGATTATGGTATATTTAAAAAAAAAAAATTAATTACATCTTCTCTTTATATAAAACAATATTACAATTATGTAATTTAAATCTTTTTATTAAATTATGTTCTTCATATATATATATATATATATATTGTTATTGAATGCAAAATATATTATATATTTCATTATGTAGGATCTCGATTTGTGGCCCAAATTCAAAGTATATGGAATCTCGGCCCAATGAGTCCAATACAATAAATTTATAGAGAGTAGGTCAAAGAACTAGGCCCTAATGATTTGAACAACGGCTAGTATAGAGTTTAAACGATAATCAGGCACAAACAAGAGGTATTGATATCAGTAGACTTTCAGTCTGAGGAGACCGTAATTATATATAATGATCACAGTTGAATACAAAAACAATTTGAATTATTACAGTGTTCTCTTTCTCTCTTTTTTACCACCCCTCTTCGATGAAGAGTCTTTCACCTTATATATCCTCCTTTGGATCATCTGAATCCTTACTTAAGTACCTGTCCCATCAAACACCCTCTCTAGTTTTCTGTGAGTTGTAGTAACCAAGGTAGTACTATTCAGATGTCTTCTCCACATAAATGTGGCCAAAAAAGTAGTTGCAGTACATTTAATGTGGTGGTGGCAGCTTTCCCTTAGATATTTTTGGGTTTCCTTCCTTCTCGTATGTTCATTAAGTATGTCTCTTTTATTGGAGCTTTCTGGGGGATTAGGCTAATAGACAAAGTACATGTTATGAACTATATTCATTATATCTGAGGAGGATTTCCCTTTCGGATAACCTCTCACTTGTTCCCCATCTTTGAAACTTTAACTGGGAACGTTTGAACAGCTACTTGCTCCTTTTCGGACTTATCAATGTCCTCAGATAAGGCCTAAGGTCCAATATACTATTTTGGGCCCTAATCCCTACAATAACCCCTCAAAACTCTGATTTTTTTCCCTCCTATCTGAGGAGAAAAAGTGGGGTTTTGACTTTTAAGAGATAAGATCAATTGATTTTTTGATTTACACGTGTGAGAATGCGGTTTTACATGCCTCATAATTGTCACTGACACTTCGTAGTCCACGAGGCGTCATTAATTACTCCAGGCGGCTTTATGTCCCCCACATACAACGGTGAAACGTCAATCCAATAGCTGACATTTCTCCTAATATTTTGAGCGGGAGTACTCTCACTCATTTTCTCCCTCTATATAAAGCCTTGAGGGAACCCCTTTTCCTCTTTTCTTCACAAATCTTTAAGAACTTCAGAGAATTCCAGCGCCCTGTCTTCACAAAACGTACTAAACTCTTAAGTCTCCATAGCTATTTCCTGTAAGAAGTTTTTGAAAATTCTCTGAAAGTTTCAGAGATTAACATACAAATTCCCGTAAGTCTTTATTTCTTTATATTGTCCTCTTTCCCCTCGGCCTTTCTCCTCGGCCTCCCAGTTTATCTAGATGGGTAGGTTCAAGCACTTAGTAGACACACCAGTCGGTATGGAGGGTTTTAGAGTTAAGTACCGTATCCCACAGGGGGTGGTTTTAGAATATTGTCCCCCGAACCGAGTACTTATTGATAGGGATATGGGTCAAGTCGTCATTCCCATGATTGCTTTCATAGAGGGAGGAATGACACTTTCCATGAGTAGGATAATTAGGGACTATTTGATTAACCATAGATTGACCCCTTAGCAGTGCGCCCTTAACCTATTTAGGGTCTTAGGTTGCGTAGACGTCCTGAACGAGCAGTTGGGCTTAGGGCTCTCGTGGCACGATGTGGTTCACATGTACAAGTGCCACAAGCTCACCGATGAGGGAACCCCTTTTTCCTCTTTTCTTCACAAATCTTTAAGAACTTCAGAGAATTCCAGCGCCCCGTCTTCACAAAACGCACTAAACTCTTGAGTCTCCATAGCTATTTCCTGTAAGAAGTTTTTGAAAAATCTCTGAAAGTTTCAGAGATTAACATACAAATTCCTGTAAGTCTTTATTTCTTTATATTGTCCTCTTTTCCCTCGGCCTTTCTCCTCGGCCTCCCAGTTTATCTAGATGGGTAGGTTCAAGCACTTAGTAGACACACCAGCCGGTATGGAGGGTTTTAGAGCTAAGTACCGTATCCCACAGGGGGTGGTTTTAGAATATTGTCCCCCGAACCGAGTACTTACTGATAGGGATATAGGTCAAGTCGTCATTCCCATGATTGCTTTCATAGAGGGAGGAATGACACTTTCCATGAGTAGGATAACTAGGGACTATTTGATTAACCATAGATTGACCCCTTAGCAGTGTGCCCTTAACCTATTTAGGATCTTAGGCTGCGTAGACGTCCTGAATGAGCAGTTGGGCTTAGGGCTCACGTGGCACGATGTGGTTCACATGTACAAGTGCCACAAGCTCGCCAATGAGGGATACTACCTTAAATCCCGGTTCGAGGTCGTCAAGCTGATATCCTGTCTCCCCAAGTCCAATAAGGGTATGAAAGATGACTACCTGATTGTCTCAGGGGAGTGGAACGACGGTCTTCATTGTCCAACTCAGGTAGGAGATTCAGGTGTGGTACCTTTAGGATTAGTCCTTTTAGAAGGGGACTTAGCCTTTTTAGTTTTACTCTTTTTACTTGACACTTCATCTTCTTTTGTTGAAAAATATTCTTTTTTGGTGATTTGACCATGATCTTCTTCTTGGATGTTTTTGCATTTAAAAATAACGTTGCACCAAAGCTCAGTTTTACTAACGTTTAGGCTCTCAATTACCTTCTGAGGTCAGAGATTTTTGTGAGCGAGGATGGACAATTGCGAGCCGCTCACCTAATCTTGGATTATGAGCCTCTGTCCCGCATCTTCCAAGATGTAGGCTAAGCAATAAAGGCCGGAAGTTCAAGGTTGGCTCAAATTGACGTCTCCAAGCCAGGATTTTTGGCTTGAAGGGATCTTCCTCTAGTTGCCTTGCCAATTCCACAAAACCTTCCACCAGCTGCACTACCGCTTCCACAAAATCTTCCTGAAGTAACAGCAGTTCCTGAAAAGGAGATTGCCTCATCTCATTTATCATTAGAGGAGGAGATAGACAAATTCCATTTTGAAGAAGAAAATAATCTGAGGGTTCCTTTAATCAACATCTCGGACATCGAGGGTGAGTCAGACAGAAATTTCGGTGTTCGCACTCCTATTCTTGTAATCGCCCGCCCAGACAACTCCTCCAACGAAAAGGAAGATAGTATGGCGTTGAACAAGGGCAATAAGAGTTTAAGGGAGCTTTTGGCTTCTAAGGGCAAGGAGTCAACATCGAAGGTAGCCCTTAAGTCCCAAGTTCCCTCAAATCTTCTCCCTCCTCCTCCACAGATTCCCATTGATCTCGGTCTAAAGCCTAATCCTGATCTAAAGAAGAAAAGGCCCCTCGAGACGCTTGAAGAAGGTGATGTGGGTCCTCAGAAGGGGATGAAGCAGCAGAAGGTGATCCCAGATGCCCGGGATAGGAGATCCCAGTCTGTGGAAAGCCGAGAAGAACAAAACAGGGTTGATGTGCATATAACAACATGGAGTCCTCGGCTAGAAGTGGACGGGGCTCTCATTCCTTGGAATGCCTCGATTCAGGAGTTTCAAAGGGGTCGAGCTGGATACATAGCTGAAGTTCTGGAGCAACCTCTACTCCTATCTATGGATATGGAGGCTTACATGCGCTTTTCACAGACTGGCCTCTTTATGTCCTTAAAGAGAGACCTTGTTATGGTAAAAAATTTATCCATTTATGAACCTAGATGTTAAATTGTATTTTAGTTTTTAACTCATATTATTTTTGTGGTCTTTGGGCAGATTACTCAACAAGTTTTTGTGGCCGAGGAGAGGTACCGTGACGCTCATAAACAGGCCGATGCTGAGGCCCTCACTCGTGCCGATGTTGAGAAATCGTTGGGGGTTGCTAGGCAGGAGCAAATAAAGCTGTCCAAGAAACTCAAAGTGGCGAACCAAGCTTATTCAAGTGTTGAGGCTGGCTTGAAAACGGCTGAAAAGTTGAGGATCAGTACCAAAAACTGCACTTGACCGAAATAGATCTAGCCACACAAAAGCAATTGGTCATAAATTTTAAGGCTGAGTTGCAGAAGGCTAAGGAAGAAGCTCAACTGGCCAGGGAAGCAGTCGAGGCTGAGAAGAAGGCTGCGTATCAGCTTGGTGTGGAGGAGACGTAAGTAAGGCTTTCCGAGAAGCTTGCAAAGGTGTGCAGGGACTATTGAAACACGACATGGGATAAGGCCCTGACTGTTGCAGGAGTCTCTGCCGACTTTGTTTGGAGGCTGCCTGAAAATGTCTACTATCATCTAGAGATCCGTGAGGTCCCGGCTGACTCCTCTCTTCTTGCCCCTGCCCCAAAATCTTCCGAGCAGCCATTGGCCATCCTAGATGCCCTCCCTCTTCCTGAAATTTCAAAGAAATCTAGCCAGGCTGGTGACCAAGGCCAGAGGGTTGAAGGGGAGAAAGGCAAGGGCAAAGACAAGGGGAAAAGCCCTCTGCTAAGGCCAAAGATGCAGCTAAGGCAAAGGAAGCAGAGGTCGAGACTCAAGAAGATGACCCCAAGGCCAAGGATGCTCCTACTACTCAACCAAGCCAGAAGGAAGATCCTCCTGCTAAAGCTTAGCCCTTAGGATCCCTTTTTGTAGTAGTTTTATTTTTTATTTTTAATGACATTATGTCAATGTGTTCAATGTGTTTTCTTTATCACTTAATGAGAATGTTCTTCAT
The DNA here is from genome assembly GCF_932294415.1 of Quercus robur. NCBI lineage: Eukaryota > Viridiplantae > Streptophyta > Magnoliopsida > Fagales > Fagaceae > Quercus > Quercus robur. The sequence continues at coordinate 2,451,610 of NC_065540.1, forward strand.
TTCATTCTTTGTTCTTTTGCCTCATGTTATTTGAATTTTATTAGTTTTATACATAGCATTGAATTGATGTGACTGTGCCTTCAATTAAGGCCAACAATAATACGCTGCTTAATAATCTGATTATGTGTCAAGAGTAAAGTTGTGAATTAAGTGTGTATATTGTGAATTGAATCTTAGGTAATGAAGATTGATATTCATAGACTTATATCATGTGAAAGAAAATAAAAGAGGTAGACAATCTATATATTGCTCATAAATATAAGTTTAAATTTGCCTAGGATTTGTTTTGGCTTTAGGTTCTATTTAAACACTTATTTACATACCTTTGAGTATTAATTTCACCTCAACATGTGGTCCGAGAGACCTGACATATCTTAAGATTTGTTTAATATTTGAACAATTGTCAAAAATAATTAATTTCCCCTAAGTCTATGGTCCGAGAAGCCATGCAGGACTGAAGTTCTGTTTAATACTTGAACAAATGTCAAAAGTAATTAATTTCCCCTAAACTTGTGGTCCGAGGAGCCATGCAGGACATAGGTTGCAGGACTTAGGTTCTGTTTAATATTTGAATGAGTAACATAGAACACAATGCTTTTGCACAACAAGAGAATTTATTTGATAAAAGAAAATTTCATTAATAATAATACCTTTTCAGGTTGTTTGCATTCCAAGTTCGTGGTATTACACATTCATCTAAGTCTTCAAGGAAATAGACCCCTATACCAGCCACAAAGGTGAGTGGTATGGTCCTTCCTAATTGGGTCCTAGCTTTCCTCATGTTGGGTTTTTTTGCAGTTCCCAGAACTTTCCTCAATACCAAATCACCAGGTACTAGTGGCCTTAACTTTACCTTGGTATCATAACCTTGCTTGAGTTTGTGTTGGTAGTACGCCAATTGGACCATCGCACTTTCTCTTCTTTCTTCGATAAGATCCAAGCTCCTTTCTAGCAAGTTATTGTTACTGCTTGGACTGAATAAGCTGGTTTTTAGTGTTGGGAAGCTTGTCTCTAAGGGAATAACAACCTCGGCTCCATAAGTCATCGAAAAGGGGGTCTCCCTTGTTGACCTGCGGAGCATGGTTCGATATGTCCACAAGATATGTGGCAATTCTTCCACCCATTTTCCCTTCGCATCATCTAATCTTTTCTTGAGTCCACTAACTATGACCTTATTAATAGCCTCGGCTTGCCTATTTCCCTGAGGATAAGCTGGAGTAGAATATCTGTTCGTAATTCTCAATTCACAACAGTATCTCCTGAAGGACTTACTGTCAAACTGAAGACTATTATCCAAGATGAGGGAATGAAGGGCCCCGAATCGGGTAACAATGTTTTTCCAAATGAACTTTTTAGCATCCACATCTCTGATATTTGCTAGTGGTTCAGCTTCAACCCATTTAGTAAAATAGTCAGTGCCGACCAGCAAATACCTCTTATTCCATGTTGCCTTGGGGAAAAGCCAACTATATCTAAGCCCCATTGGGCAAAAGGCTAGGGACTAGACAGGGGGTTCAAAATTCCTCCTGGCTGGTGTATGTTTGGTGCAAATCTCTGACACTAATCACATTTCTTCACACACTTTCGTGATTCTTTCTGCATATTTGGCCACTAATAGCCCTGAGTGATGGCTCTATGAGATAAAGATCTGCCTCGTGTGTGGCTTCCACAAATTCCTTCATACAGTTCTTCAAGGAGTAGCTTTGTTGTTTCGGGGTGAACACAGAGTAAGTATGGCCTAGAGAAAGAGCGCTTGTACAATTTTTGGTCTTCGGATAGCCAGAAACGAGGCATTTTTCTCCTTATCTTTTCAGCCTCTGATTTGTCTTCTGGCAAGATGTCTTCTCTCAGATATAGTACTATAGAATCCATCTAACTGGGTCCTACTCTGATTTGGTGGACAAGAACCGTTGGTCCCTTGACCTTCGTGGGTTTACACAAGTCTTCTATAAGGATAACCCGAGATAGACTCTGCGCCGAGGATGTTGCCAGCATGGCTAGGGAATCAGCGTGTGTGTTTCCACTCCTGGGGACATGCAGAAGAATGAAGGATTCAAATCCTGATTGCAGATGTCTAACTTGACTTAAATATCCTTACATCCTTTCATCTCTTGCTCCTAGCTCGCCCTTCACCTGGCCGACGATCAGCCTCGAGTCTGAGAACATTTTTACCGCATTTCCTCCCATTCTTTGAACCATGGACATCCCCTCCAGCAAGGCTTCGTATTCAACTTCATTATTCGAGGCCAAGAAGCCCAATCTTAGTGACTTTCTATAGTGAGCTTTTCGGGTGAGATCAGAACTAGCCCCACTCCAGAGCCCATTTGGTTTGCTGCACCATCAACATATACCTTCCAGCATGAAGGTTCTTGCAGGGATACTGTGCCAACCGATTTCCATCCATGTTCTGTGTTGTTGATATTTCTTCCAATAGGGGTTTAGTGAACTCGGCCACAAGGTCTGCCAATACCTAACCCTTGACGAAGATACGGGGCATATATTTGATGTCAAAAGCCCTTAGAACTGTGCCCCACCTTGCAATCCTCCTCGTGTAGTCAACACTTCGAAGTATGACCTTGAGTCGAAGTTGAGTTAGGATGATGACTGTATGTGCTTGAAAATAATGGGGAAGCTTTCTTATACCATGCACCACTGCCAGGATAGCCTTCTCCAGCGGTAGATAGCGAATTTCGACCTCATGTAGTGATTTGCTCACATAATCGACTGGCCATTGTACTCCATTATCGACCCATATCAATACCAAACTCACAGCGTGGGGGGCCACCGCAATATAAGAAAACAAGACTTCGTCTGTCTTAGGACTGGACATAATAGGCGGCCAAGATAGGTATTGTTTAAGTAGCTGAAATGCCAAAGCATATTCTTCAATCCATTCAAATCCTTTCCATTTATTCATCAATAGGAAGAAAGGTCTACACCTATCTACGGATTGAGAAATAAATCGGTTTAAAGCAGCAATCATTTTGGTTAATTTCTGAACTTCTTTGGGATTCCGAGGTGGTTGTAATTCATTTATCGCCTTAACCTGATCGGGATTAACTTCAATCCCCCGGTGGGTTACCATGTAGCGCAAGAATTTTCCTAATCCCATACCAAAAGAACATTTGGAGGCATTAAGGCGCAACTTGTGTCTTCTCAGTATTTCAAAAATGCTTTTGAGGTATCCCACATGCTCAGACACCACTTTGCTCTTCACTACCATGTTGTCTATATAGACTTCAATATTCTTACCCAATTAAGGTTCAAACATCTTAGTAATCATCCTTTGATAGATGGATCCTGCATTTTTCAAGCCAAAAGGCATTACCTTGTAGTGGTAGTTTCCAGTGGGAGTAACAAACGCTTTTTTTTCCTGGTCTTCTAGCACTAACGGTATTTGATGGTATCCTTGAAAGGCATCTAAAAAACTCATCCGAGGATGGCCTACAGTAACATCTACCAGCTGGTCTATCAGAGTCATAGAAAAGGAATCTTTCGGACAAGCCCTGTTTAAATCCGTAAAATCTACACATACTCGCTATTTTTCGCTCTTTTTCCTTACTACCACAGTATTGGCTAGCCATTCAGGATAGAAAACCTCTTTAACAGCCCCAGCCTGTTTAAGTTTTGTTACCTCGTCTTTGACAGCATCAAAATGTTCTCTGGACGAGCACCGAGGGGGTTGTTTTTTGGGGGTAATAGATGGATTGGCATTCAAATGGTGACAAATGAAACTTGGGTCCACCCCCGGGGTATCATAAGTGTCCCACGCGAATACATCTACATTTTTTCTCAGGAATTCGATTAGCTTTTGTCTCTCTTGGGGAGGAAGCTGAGAGCCGACCTGAAAGAACTTCTCTGGATCACTACCAACTGCAACCTTTTCCAGATCTTTGCATTTCACTTCCTCGGTTGTTTCATTTTTGGATAGCATTGGAGTTCTTGATTATTATGAGTTCGTTTCAGCAGAGGCCAAGGACTCCGCACTAGGCCTATGCAAGATGGCAACCACCATGCACTGCCTAGCTATGGATTGATTCCCTACAATCTCTTTAACTTGACCATTCGACAGATACTTCACCTTCTAGTGAAGGGTAAAAGAAACGGCTTCTAAAGCATGAAACCAAGGCCTGGCCACAATAGCCGTATAAGGTAAATAAGCATCCACCACGATGAAGTCTACTTCCACCACATCCGAACCGGTTTGTATGGGCAATCTAATCTGACCTCTTGAAGCAAATGTCTTCCCTTTGAATCTTACTAGTGGGGAATCATACACTGTTAGGTTCTCAGGTTTCAAATTCAGCCCCTTGTACAAGTCAGGGTAAATTACCTCGACAACGCTTCCCTAATTTACCTACACTATTTTCATATCGTAACCCCCTATCTTGAGTGTGACCACCAAATCATCATCATGAGGTTGGATGGTTCCGATCTTATCATCAGCCAAGAAACCCAGGACTAGTGGGGCCTCTAGTCTGGCTCTTTTTGGTTTCGAATTGTTGTCTTCTGTCGGTAACTGAGCCACGGACATCACTCTGGAGGGACAGGAACTGGTCCTACCGGGGGCAGCGAAGATGACATTGATCGTTCCCAGAGGAGGTCTTGAAGAAGAATCCCTTCATGGATCCGAACTAGTCTGCCCCACTTGGCCACTAGAATGGTGCAGCAATTGCTTCAATTTCCCTTCTCGGACTAGCTGGTCCAAATGGTCCCACAAATTCTTGCAGTCTTCTATAGTGTGTCCCTAGTCCTGATGATATTGGCAATAAAGGCTCTGGTTGCACCTTGAGGGGTTTTCAGCCATCTTATTCGGCCATTTGAAGAATGACTCGTTCTTAATCTTCTCTAGAACCTGATGCACCGGTTCTCAGAATACTGCATTAACAGTCTGGGTGTTGGTAGACCCTGATTGCCCAGCAAAATATCTTCGGGCCGGTTGTTATTGAATCGGTCTGACCTGAAATCCCTTCTCTCCTGAAGGATAACCTTAGTCTTTCCTTTACCCAGTTGTTGATCTTCCTCAACCCTTTTATACTTGTCAATACGGTCCACAAGCTGGCGCAAGTTAATGACTGGTTTTCCTGTCAGGGACTTCCTTAAACCATGCTCGACTAGAAGGCCACTCTTGAAGGTACTGATGGCGACATCCTCGAAATCACCCTCTATCTCATTGTATATCTCCCAATATCGGACCGAATATGTTTTCAAGGTCTCCCCTTCTCGCATGAACAAATACAATAGAGAGTCTAAGGGCCGAGGGACCCTGGTACACGTGATAAAGCGGGAGCCGAACGCTTGAGTGAGTTCCTTGAAGGAATTTATTGAACCTGTCCTCAAGCCGTCAAACCATTTCATCGTTACGGGTCCTAAGCTGGATGGGAACACCTTGCACATCAAGGTTTCGTCTTTGGAATAAATAGCCATTCTTTGATTGAAATGACTCACATGCTCCACCGGGTCTGTTCGCCTATTGTAGATGGTGAATGTTGGCTGGTGGAAACGCCGAGGAGGAGCTACCCTTTCAATCCTACGAGTGAATGGCAACTTGGCAATCCGGTTCAAAGCTCTGCTCATCGCATCATTTCCTAGTCCTCTGTGTATGGGGCTTTTGCGTCGGCATTCACTACGATTCTCCTCTTCATATGAGAAGGATTCGCTAGAAGGAGTCCTTGATCTACGTTGATAACCGCTATCTTTCTCATCATCGGAAGAGGAATCAGACGAGGTGGGAGTTCGTTTTCATTGTGCATGGCGTAATTTCTTCTTCAACTGGTCGATTTCTCTTTGCATGTCTTTATTGTGTTGTTCTTTAGAGACGTGGCTCCCAACTTGAGAATGGCTTTTGCTCGTGTGCGTAACGTGCACGCTGCCCTCCCGGTCTCCCCTACGCTCAAGGCTGGCGAAAGGATTTTCACGTTGAGATGCTATGGATTCCTCCTGATGTGAGCCTGAATTTGCCATAGTTGACCGTTGCTTTCTCTATCGCACAAGTTCTTCCCACAGACAGTGCCAATTGTAGGGTCTCGATTTATGACCTAAATCCAAAGTATATGGAATCTCGGCCCAATGAGTCCAATACAATAAATTTATAGAGAGTGGGTCAAAGAACTAGGCCCTAATGATTTGAACAATGGCTAATATAGAGTTTAAATGATAATCAGGCACAAACAAGAGGTATTGATATCAATCGACTTTCAGTCTGAGGAGACCGTAATTATATATAATGATCACAGTTGAATACAAAAACAATTTGGATTATTATAATGTTCTCTTTCTCTTTTTTTTTACCACCCCTCTTCTATGAAGAGTCTTTCACCTTATATATCCTCCTTTGGATCATCTTCACCCTCCACCTGTTGATCATCCGAACCCTTACTTGAGTCCCTGTCCCATCAGACACCCTCTCTGGTTTTTTGTGAGTTGTAGTAGTTAAGGTAGTACTGTTCAGAGGTCTTCTCCACATAAATGCGGCCAGAAAAGTAGCTGCAGTGCATTTAATGCGGTAGTGGCAACTTTCCCTTAGATATTTTTGGGTTTCCTTCCTTCTCGTATGTTCATGAAGTATGTCTCTTTTATTGGAGCTTTCTGGGGGATTAGGCTGACAGACGGAGTATATGTTATGAACTATATTCAACATATCATCCTCGGATAACCTCTCACTTGTTCCCCATCTTTAAGACTTTAATTGGGAACGTTTGAACAGCTACTTGCTCCTTCTCGAACTTATTAATGTTCTCGGATAAGGCCCAAGGCCCAATATACTATTTTTGGCCCTGATCCCTACACATTACATAAAGTTTATTAAATTAAATAAATAAATAAAAACTTTTTATAACACATGCACTATTTAACCTATAAATTTTACATTATATTCTTATAAATAATTATATTATATTTTACGGTGCATTGTGTGGATGTTCGACAAGTTCTGATAAAGTGAGTATTGAGCATGGACTAAATGGACAAATATTAAAACTTAAGGATTACTTTGACAATTAAAGTTAAAATCAAGAAACTAAATTGAATTTTATCCTTGAAAAAATGGTATGATGCAAAGTTACTGTACGGCACCGAGCTCCCAAAGCCCATACTGGCCTTGGGCCCAGACCCATCTAGGCCCCGGGCCCAAGCCCATACCGGCCTTGGGCGCAGGCCCAGCAGAAAGTTCCAGTTACCTTATGCCCTTCTTGAAACTGCCTTAGAGCCAAAAACAAGTTTTGGGTATTAAGTTCCCGGGGTTGACCGGTTAATATTTCCCGGTAGAGCGCATGAGTCAATACCCGGGAAGGTCATGATATGCACGGGAACGTGAGTTGCCGAACACAATCGGTGAAAATGGAGCCAAGTTCCAAGATCATAAATGCTGCACCGCCCTTTCACCTAAATAACCACTTTAACCAGATAATACTGGACCTTCAATAGCACTAACGGTGAATGTAATCATGATCTCCCCACTAACCTTGGCTATAAATAGAGGAAAGTTGGGAGAAGAAGGGGTTCAGAAAAATTGAGAGAAAACAGTCAAGGAGAGAGCATTTCAACTGAGTGTTGCTTTGAGTCTCTCTGCCGAGAACGACCCATTGTAGGAAATCCTTAAACCCACTACAAATAAATTGTGAGCCCAAGGGATCTAAGGCCCAGAATTCTTGTACTTGGTTCTTACAGTTACAATTTGTCATAATTCTCATTTCTTTTCATGCATTCCTGATAGCTTCTTTTATGCTTAATCTTCTCATGTTTTATTCATAAAATCACTTCTTGGTTTTTGTGTGCGGTTAATTTCAATACTTTAGAAGAAAATTGACGGGAGATAATGGAAAACTCAAACCAAACCACAAGTGTGGGGTGGACAATGCTCTCTTTGTTGGGTTTTGTGGAGCCTAGTTATGTTTGATTTGGTTGATGATCAAACCCGACCCGAATAATGTTACGTGATTTTTGATAGGAGATTTTTTTAGGCTTAGTCCATGGAACGAAGGCTAGGGCCGACAGGCCCAAGCCGGAGCGCTCATGGGAAAATTTTTTGGCCCGTTTTGTAGCCCATTGTGAATCCTGTGCGCAGTATATAGAAACCGTTTTTGGTGATTAGGGTTTTGTTGTTGTTGTCGTTTTTGAGAGACTGAAACACTGTATTGCCGCACTTGTATTTTTCCTTGATAATAGTGAAATCCTTGCAACTTCGTGAACATAGGTAAAGTGCCGAACCACATAAATATTGTCTTGTGCGTGTGATTGTTTTTCTTTGACGTGTGTTTTCTCTATTTTTGTTTCTCACAGGTTGGGAATTTCGGGTTAATTTCCTACACTCTTGAACAGCAACTGCACCAATCATTGCTCTCTTGAATAGCAATGATTCAATCACCATCTGAACAAACCATGGAGAACTTCAATGCCTTAATATTGGCCCATATGATTTGCATCAAGGCATTTGATTTGGGTCATCTCATAACATTTTTTAGAATTCATTGAGGATTCTCGAGCGTTGCCTTAATTATCTAAGAAATTCCGTGTATTTTCTTGTTTGGTAGTAAATAGCCAGTAGAGTGGATTGTGGAATGTGTATTCCCTTACGGAATGACAAAATTAATTATCCTCATCTAACTAGAAAACCCTCACAGTGGATATCAAAATGATTAATAAAATGTTCATTTTTTAATAAGTTCAAAAGTATTAAACTCTCTGCAAAAATCAAACAAACCATATAGATAATACATATATCCTATAAAAAAATACATATAAGATTTTTATCCATACTTACTATTAATAGCAGGATTCTTAAGTTTAGAATGACTTTTCCGTTGTCCCAAAGTACCCATACCTTATTAAGTCTTCAAAATGTTTAAAGATATAGGGTAAACTAAGTAAATCAGTCAATTTTCAATTGCTGTTTTTTAGAAATTTTGTGAAAAAATCCTAAATTTTAGGTTTAATTATGTTTTTGAGTCTTTATAATTTATATTTTAAAAAATACCTACGAATGAGTCTTGCATTTTTTTTAATCTTAAACAAATATAATTAAATATAAAACAAACAGATAAACTTCAAAAAATAATGATAATTGAGTAGGATAATTAACAAAAACAACAATTAAAAAAAAAAAAAAAAAACCTTCGTTTGACTGTTTGAGTCCTGCCTTTTTTTTAAAAAAAAAAAATCTCAAACAAAAAGAATTAAATATAGAACAAGCAATAAACTTCAAATAGTTCTGATGATAATTGAGTAGGATGGTTAAAAAAAACAGTCGCCCACTTTTCTTTAATCACATTTAAATTTTAAACACAAATAAATTTTTGGAGATGAACAAAACATAGAAAAGCCTCTAAAGTCTAAGCACAAGCAACACGCCTGCGAAAAAGAAGCTAGTAGCCTACGGCCTAGCTAGAATATATAATAGGCATTAGTCTCTTGTTGAGACTTTATATATATATATATATATATATATTGGTGCTATTGTTATTGTTATATATAAATGAATATTGGAAGATGTTTGCGTTATGTCCTAATTTCTTTTATTTAGGTTTGTCCATAATTTTCTTTAATTCAACGGCATCAATTTTTTTAACACGTTATTATTGATGTTTTAAACTAGAATTACAATGTGAAGTATTTCTAGTTGGGCAAAGACTTAGATCAAAGGAATTTCAAATTAAAAGTAGAACTCGTTTTAGTTTAAAATGGTATGAAAACATTTTCTTTTTTTTCTTTTTGAGAAGAAAATGGTATGAAAAACATGAAGCTTGTCTTTCAAACTCTTATAATAGTCAGCATTATCATGTCAACATAATAGAAGTGGAACATGCATGTCCTCTGGAAAAATGATTTTATCATATATTGCTTGAACTCATCTCTCTAAATGTCTCTCCAAAGGACGAGTTTATGAAAATGCTATTTTCTTAAGTATCTTTAAAACAGTGGTACTTTAGCAAATAAATAGCTTCTCTTTTGCTTTGAAAATCATACCAGAGGAAGTACTTATGTACACTTTCACTAGAGTCTAAAGTCGTTTTCTTTACACTTTTTTTTTTGCCAAACAAACTTGTCTCTTACATTTGTCTTGAGGATTGCTTCTATATATCTCATTTAAGCTTATATCAAAATGTAATTTTTCTGTCTCAAGTTTTTACTTATCCAATGAAAGGAGAAGGCTTTCGATGGTACTGATTGACCAACTACTGAATTTTGTGGAATTCATGTTTCAAACCTGCAGTTCATCCATTAATTTCTCTATAACCTAACAAAAACCGATTTTCATTTCCCATCAACACCGGTCATATAACACTAGCGATTGAGGTCAAGGTCACTGTAAACTTGTAAATTAAGTAATCCGCATGATGAAAAGCTAGGCTATTATTTTGTTGATTTGGTGGTACTGCCCACTAGTCTAGATTGCGACAGCCCCATTATGATACTGGCCTCTTTGGGAGCATCACAAGAGCAACATGATCAAAGCATATCATTAATTGGGAGTTATCTCAAGTTCTTCATGTACATAGTGTATCGAAAATTTTTAATTTCAAATTTTATATAATTGGTTAATCCTTTGACAAAACACACTCTACTTGTAATTGGGTAGATTTAGGATAAGTTTAATGTTTCAAGAAACAAGGTTTTAAGTTCAGGTGTTAAAGTCATGCAAGTTTGTCCAAGAATCAAGTGAGAAAGTGCAAGATTTTAAAGCTCGACAGCTAGCATCTATCGAGATTTAAAAGCTACTGAAACCCGTGGCTTGACAGCTAGCTCGATAGATGGCTATCTATCGAGGTTTATGAAATTCAGTTTTCCAAGCTGATTTTCATCCAATCCGTGAATGTATGTTTGAGTTTTCTTTTCTCATAATCCTAAACATATATAAGGATTAATTTAAAGGCCATAAAAGGTAACACACAGTTGCACAAGAGCACAATTTCACAAGTTTGAAGAAAGGTGTGATCGGAAACCTAGTTTGCTCTAATTCTTCTTTCTCTTAAAGAAGCTGTTGTATTTGTACACCGTAGGATTTTGTGACCAAGCAACTTCATGATTTTCATCATGTGATGAACTGAAGAACTTTGCAACCAACATTCTTTTCAAGTTGGTGATCAAGTCGCGTACTGGAATCTACGCAATTGGTTAGTCACATACTGAGAGCCGTGCATTGAAAAGGAGAGATTGTCACTATAAAACAAGTCCAATTGGGTATTGGGGTAAGGGTTCAACTATAGGTTGGTATAAGGAAGTGAGATTCCTTTACTTCTAACTGCTTGTTATAATAATAGTGAATTCTCGAGAGTAGTAACCTTAAAATCACCTAATGGAGTTTTTGCCGTGTAAATTTTCCTCATTAGTAAACAAATCACCGTGTCAATTTAATTTCCGCTACATACTTAATTTAATTGGTGATTTGTTTATGCTGCCACGTACATTGCATGTTAATTTGATTAATTAATAAACTTGGCTAATTAATCAATTAATTTATCACAAATGGTCAATTCATTCTTGGTCTATCAGCCCAGACCTTTGCAGGGTGGACTTACTCCTCCATTTGTAATGACAGTCTTCATCGTACGAAAAAGACTCACCGGGAGGAGTCCTGGACTTGAGCTTATAACTACCATCTCCCTTATCATCAGAAGAAGGGTTAGAATCCAAGGGAGTCCTTCTTCGTTGCTCGCGGCGTAGCCTTCGATGAAGACAGTCAATCTCCAACTGCAAGCTTCTGGTATTCTCCTCATGAGAGATGTGACTCATGCCTCGAGACTGGTTCCTGCTAGTATGCGTGGTGTGCACATTAACCTCATGGCCCTTCCTCCATTCAAGGTTGAGGAACTGATCATGACATTGGGAACCAATAGACTCCTCTCGTTCTTACCCTGATCCTACCACGGTTGGACATTGGACTCACTAAATCTCAAGCTTCCCTACAGATGGTGCCAATTGTAGAAGTGAGTTTTTGGCTCCTAAGCCCAAATGATGAATGGGTTAAGGCTTAAAGAACCCCACACAATGAATTTGTAGAGAATGGGCTTAAAAAGCTAGGCCTCAATGAATCAGGCAACGCGCACAATGGATCAGAGATATTAAGACAGCAAAGTAAGACAAGTTTAAAGTAAGGAAATCCTTCCCCGGCAAAGTCCGAGAAAAATGCTTCTTGAATTTAGTTCTTTTGGACTTGGATGCAATTTCAACTCTTGTTGCCACAATGTGTTCTCTACAGATTTTTTTCGATCCCATCTCCCTAGAGGGTCTCTTACATTATATAGTTCCTTTTAGATGATCTTGGCCCTACATTTGTTGATTGTCCAAGCCTCTACTTGAGTGTTTGTCCCATCAAACTCCTTCCCAAACCCCTTGTGAGGTGGGGCAACCAAGACAACACTGTTCAGGGGTCTTCTCCACATAAATACAGTCAGGAGGTTTGGTGGGATGCATTAAATATGGTGGCAGCCACCATCCCTTCAGTCATGTTAGGGCTAACCCCCTCCCTGAAGCTCTTTTTCTATGATATGACCTCCTCTAGTAACGTGTCATTGATGTGGCCTTATTGTTCAAGTGTGTGGCCTCCTCGGCATGATAATGGACTCCTCAGCCATGGATATGACACGTAGCACAAGTACCCTATTTAAATTCTTGTGCCCCACAATTTATATTTTAAAAAAGACCTATGTATGAGTCTTGCATTTTTTTTTAATCTTAAACAAAAATAATTAAATATAAAACAAACAAATAAACTTCAAACAATTATGATAATTGAGTAGGAAAATTAACCCCCCCCCCCCCCAAAAAAAAAAAACAACAACAATCTTCGTTTGACGGTTTGAGTCCTGCCTATTAAAAAAAAAAAATCTCAAACAAAAAGAATTAAATATAGAACAAGCAATAAACTTCAAATAGTTTTGATGATAATTGAGTAGGATAATTAAAAAAAAAAACAGTCACCCACTTTTCTTTAATCACATTTAAATTTTTGGAGATGAAAAAAACATAGAAAAGCCTCTAAAGTCTAAGCACAGGCAACACACAAGCAAAAAGAAAAAGTCTAGTGCCACAACAAAAGGCATAACTTGTGCAACAACTCGTCCATGTGACGAGTTGTAGTTGGTGGAGGGGTGTTCTCACATAGATCCACTATCACCCGTCCACTAACTACAACTCGTCATGTGGCGAGTTGTGGGACAAGTTATTATCATGTGAAGTATTTCTAGAATTACAATGTGAAGTATTTCTAGTTGGGCAAAGACTTAGATCTAAGGAATTTCAAATTAAAAGTAGAACTAGTTTTAGTTTAAAATGGATGAAAACTTCTTTTTTCTTTTTGAGAAGAAAATGGTATGAAAAACATGAAACTTGTCTTTCAAACTCTTACAATAGTCAACATTATCATGTCAACATAATAGAAGTGGAACATGCATGTCCTTTGGAAAAACGATTTCATCATATATTGCTTGAACTCGTCTCTCTAAATGTCTCTCCAAAGGATGAGTTTGTAAGTGACTAAATTTTTAGTTTGAAATAAATCAAACAAGTAAAATAGTTTCACAAATGCAAATTTGTATTGATGATTGTGTGGTACAATTCTCTAAAATTACAAAAAAGTTATCCTCTGATTCGATCTCCTTGCAAGACTTATTGATTGAATTTGTGGTAATGTAGTTTTGACTTGAACACAAAATATCCTTCAATTTGGTTGAGGGATGAATTGAAGATTGCTGAAACGGAATTACAGTCTTCGAAGGTTTGTGGTGGAAGTTCTTCGAGACTTTGAAGGCTTGGATTCGTAGAGCTTCACTGATTTGTGATTTGTTGATGTTTTCAAACACTTTTGGTTTGATTCCCGCAAACTTTAGGATCTAGGCAGATGATCTGGATGATTCTGCTTCAAATGTTCTCCGATTTTGGGGTTGAAGTTCTTGAAGGCTTTGAGGCTTGATTCTTGCAGAGCTTTCTCACTTCTGAATCTTGGTCCTCCTAAATGTCTTAGGAAGACTTCTATTTATAGGAGTTTGGAGGTGGGTGAGCAACACGTGGCGGAGTCCGATTGGTGACACATGTCACAGCTTGATTGGTCCGCTTATGTCATCGCTTACATGTGCTGGACTGCTTGTGTCATCGCTTACACGTGCGAGGCTGCTTGTGTGATCGCTTACACGTACGCTAATGCGTGATTGGTTTTTGCAAGACCCTTGGCAAATTTCCTTTGGCTTCTGAATAGCGATAGCAAAACCTAGTAGCAATACATGGTGCATTGTAATTGGCTATATTTTGTGAACTTGGTAATGTGACGTGTCAGCTTGTGATAGGTCAGGAATTTTCCCTCTCTACAGAGTTTATGAAAATGTTGGGGGTGTTTGGTACTGTTATTTAAATATTGTTTACAAGTATTTCTACACATTTTTTCACCCACACATATTTCCACAAAACAACAGTAATGTTACTATAAATCTTTTACCAAACCAGCCCGCTATTTTCTTAAGTATCTTTAAAACAGTGTTACTTTAGCAAATAAATAGCTTCTCTTTTGCTTTGAAAATCATACCAGAGTAAGTACTTATGTAAACTTTCACTAGAGTATAAAGTCGTTTTCTTTACACTTTTTTTTGGCCAAACAAACTGTCCCTTACATTTGTCTTGAGGATTGCTTCTATATATCTCATTTAAGCTTATATCAAAATGTAATTTTTCTATCTCAAGTTTTTACTTATCCAATGAAAGGAGAAGGCTTTCGGTGGTACTGATTGACCAACTACTGAATTTTGTGGAATTCATGTTTCAAACCTACAGTTCATCCATTAATTTCTCTATAACCTAACAAAAACCGATTTTCATTTCCCATCAACACCGGTCATATAACACTAGCGATTGAAGTCAAGGTCAATGTAAACTTGTAAAGTAATCCGCATGATAAAAAGCTAGGCTATTATTTTGTTGATTTGGTGGTACCGCCCACTAGTCTAGATTGCGACAGCCCCATTATGATACTGGCCTCTTTGGGAGCATCACAAGAGCAACATGATCAAAGCATATCATTGGGAGTTATCTCAAGTTCTTCATGTACATAGTGTATCGAAATTTTTTAATTCCAAATAACCAGTTTGAAGATATCTAATATCTAATTCATTAAAAAGATAATCTATGTGTAGTTTTAACCACATTATTTTTTTTAATAAGTTATGTAATTTGTTTAAATAATAAAAAAAAGTTTAACTCCAAACTAATTTGGACTTATCTTCCTTCAAACCACTATGTGACAATTAAAGAAACTATCAAAATTTTAAACTGGTTTGGAATTAAACTATATTCTTAAATGATATATATATATATATATATAAAAGTAGTTTTATAAATTGCTACATATTGTAAATACTTAATACAGTAATAGTCTACTCATCCAAAAAAAAAAAAAAAAAAATACAGTAATAATAGTCTTAGGATATAGTTCCAAACTTATTTTGGAGCTAAAAGTCGTTTTTAATGGAGACAATATAGACTCATTAAGTGTTGTAGCCCACCTAAGGGGCATATGAAGTCTTCCATAGAGAGGACCTTTTTTTCTTAATTTTCTATAGGGTTGGTGGATGCCTTTGTTTGCCATTTCATCTGTGTGATTGGTTTTTGTCCACTATATGGATGGCAACTTTAATAGATCTTACCACATTGGTTGTGTTCTGGTTAGGGAGTATGTCCCAAAACTCATGAAAATCCCCATGATTAATATTCCATGTAGTGGGAGAATTTAGGAGAACAAGGTTTTAGATTACAAATCACGGGGATCACAATTTTCTTTAACAACCCATCTCATCTCAATGGCTTTACAAAAGGAAAAAACTTGTTTCATGTAGTGTATTTTACACACACGGTAATTTTTAACTAAAAACGAAGTTTAAAGTCTTGTTTTCAAGTTATAAAGACACAATTTAAACATATTGAGTAAAACATACATTAACCCTTTATTACAAAAAATGGTAACAAAACAAAGATGGGCTTCTCTCTCAGTTTCTGAGAAATCAATCTAACTCTTAGATTACACGTGAAAATCATCATGGTCGGTTAGTGAACACGCGGTTTAGCATGATATTAATTACACCCAAACAGCAAATGTGAAAGCACACTAAAAAATAGGCTATCATTTTGACTTGGCTCTTGATGCATGAAAGGGCGTGTCAACGTGTTAGCAAAAAAGGCCAAGACCCACGTCAGAAGAAAAGGACCAAAACCCATGTGGGGCCCCTGATTGTATGGCGGGCTTGACCAACTATTCCTCGAACTAATAAAAGTCAATACCCCTTCTTTGTCTCTTCCAAGTTACAACCTCACGCTGATAATAGCCACCCGTTTCAAACATCCACTAGAATGATTCGTTAAGCAACGGAGTCATACATTATATATTAATCATAAAAATGAGTTTTCATTTATTGCTATGGACCAGTCAAATAATAATAAGTGTTTAAAAATAGATACATATCATCATTTTAATATGTTCAATGTCACTAAATACTGGATCCAAATTTGATCTTTTATATATATATATATATATATATGTATAAAAGAATTGATGACATCTTAAATACTAATAGACTGATAATATGGTGGATTAAATCTTGAATCTCCGAATTTACATCACCCTTCAAATTAATGAACTTATCGTTAGGTACCTTCACGAGAGAGTAGGTTATATAACAAAATTAGATCCGTACGTTCAATTATTCAATTCGCCTGTCCATCTCAGTAAGATGTTATTTCCCAAAAATTTTTTCAAAGGGTAGGTGATATCTGCCCAAGAAACCTTTTACTAAGTTCACTACATGTCTAAATTCTAATTGGTCCGTTCTTATGATCTACCCGCCATTTTTTATTATATACAAAATCCAATTTTAGGTGAAATTGAGATGCTACAGTTTCTATAATCTCAACCATTGATCACTTATTAATAATTCAATATCTAATCTCATTTAATTAAAGGGGATCATTTGATAATTGATAAGATAATAATGCGAAAGCTGATCTGATCAAACGGTTTTCGTTATGTGGTCTACATCTCACGTTATATGGTGGACCCGTTTATTCTAAAAGTAGTCGTACTAAATGGATTGCATAATCTAAGGTAGCAGTTGTACGTATGTCCCACACTTTCTTTTTTTTCCTGCTTAGGTTTGGATAATGACGTAATGTGGTCCTCAATTTTTATGAAGACTGGCCGCTAATCATGTGACCCAATAAGGTGGGTCCAACTGATTATGACGTGGTGAAACGCTAGTGGCCAGTGTTTAGCATGCGAAAAACCATCTTATGATACGGTATTATAAGAGTTCTTTCTACATTTTGCTTACATTTTGCTTATGTGTATGCTCACAATTTGTGCATAAGTTGACAAAATATGCTTAGTATCCATAGTGGACATATGAAAAAGTACAAAAATCTAATAAGAACATTAGTATAAGATGTGCTAAAAAAATGGTGATTTAACATACCAAAAAACTACTTTTGCTACTTTGGGAGCATTCACATAAATTTATGTAAAAATTCTAATCTATTTCAGCATAAGAATTTAATTTTTCTATTTTACACAATCATTTTAAAAAACACTTAATCAAATTATTTATTATACAATCTATTTTATTTAAAAAATCATTTTTAATTCTTTTTTGTCTTTTTTTCGTTAATTTCCTTTATATTCCATCATCTCTCTCCTCTCAAGTCTCTCCCATTCAACTCTCTCTATTTCAATGTCTTTGAGATCTCAGGTCACTCACATCTCGCTTTATCTCACACACATAAACATCTCTCTCTCTCTCTCTGAGGGAATCCACAACTGAAATAGGTTGCGCACAGTCAAGATATACAATGAAGAGTCAATGTCAAGATGCAAGGGCCATAAGAACCTCATAAAAGAAGCAGTGATAGCTTGCAACGACTTCCCCGCTAGCCATTCTAGCAACACTATGGCCTTAAAGAAAATTGGCATCGCCCTTAGTGACTTTGGTCATGGAGAGGCTGAGGACCCATATCATCAAAATGAGCAAGACCTCAGGTCTCTCTCATCGTCTATCTCCTCACAATTAGGGGTATACACTATGCAGTTCAAAGTGGTTTTAGGTCATATTTAGTATTGCACTATGTGGAGCAATTTGCGTAAAATCCTAACCACACCTCACCTTAATAGAACGATCACCTTGCATTGCGGTACAGTTCGGTTTGGTCAGTTTTCATATATACTAAAAATAATGTATTTAATACATGCTAAATATCTATTTAATATATGTTAAATATCTATAAAAATTTATATTTAATATAAAAATAAAACTTATATATTAGTAGGTGCAGTGTGGAGAATTTTTTTTTGCAGTTTTCTAAAAAATTGAACTGCAAATTGCATTGCACTTATAGGTGGGTGCAGTTTTTGCACCTCCATCGTGGTTGGTGGTGCAGTAACCTTATTTTGAGGTCAGTTTAGGTGTGATCTTGTGGTTAGAGTGGTGTTTTTGTACAAACCCTACTCACAGTGCAACCCACATCTCCAAATTTTCATTGATGGGTTTGATTTAGGATCTTTGTTGTATGGTTTTTTGTGCTTCCAATTAGATTTAATTTTGGGTTTGGATTGGTGAGATTGAGTTGTCTTTGTGTTTGATTTAGGTTATTTTTCAATTGATGGATCGATTAGGTTTTGTGATTGAATGATTAAATTTTGTTTTAGGTTGTGGTGGTGGCAGCTGTGTGGTGCTAGGTTGCAATGGTGGTTGGATGATGGTGGGTGGATTTGTTTATGAGATGGTGAGGGTGAAGATGGGGGCGAGAAGGAAAGGGAGAGAGATGAAATAATAAGAAAATAAGAAAATATTCATTTAAACAGTAATAGTAACAGTGTATATTTATATGATTACTGTAACTTTCACATCCTATTTTACACAAGTTTACATAAATTGATGTAGGTGATTTTAGGGGTTAGATATACAAAATTTAACTATTATGCTATTATACATTGATTGATGTGAGTGCTCCAACACACCATTTAAAAATACACCCTACATCACATCTCTTATTTTAACATACCAACCCATAAATTAACCTTTAAAAAAAAAAAAAAAAAAAAAAACACCACAACTTAGAGTGACTAAAAACCTAGATTAAACTCCATGGGGGTGAGAAGGAAAGGGAGAGAGATGAAATAATAAGAAAATAAGAAAATATTCATTTGAACAGTAATAGTAACAGTGTATATTTATATGATTATTGTAACTCTCACATCCTATTTTACACAAGTTTACATAAATTGATGTAGGTGATTTTAGGGGTTAGATATACAAAATTTAACTATTATGCTATTATACATTGATTGATGTGAGTGCTCCAACACACCATTTAAAAATACACCCTACATCACATCTCTTATTTTAACATACCAACCCATAAATTAACCTTAAAAGAAAAAAAAAAAAAAAAAAAAAAAAAAAAAAAAAACCCACAACTTAGAGTAACTAAAAACCTAGATTAAACTCCATTGTGGCCCATAGTAAACCCACAGCCCGGAATAAGGACTAGTATCGCTCAAACCCACTGAACCTAAGGAACCAAACTGCAATCCGATCTAAAGACCAAGAGAAAAGGAAAAACTACCATTGTGGCGATGGCGATGAGCTATAAGAGGTTGAAGGATTTGGTCATGCGGGTTGGAGAGAGAGAGAGAGAGTGTGTGTGTGTGTGTGAATTGTTTTTTAATTTTTAACATTTAAGCTACAATAACTGCTACTAGTAGCATACTATAGTAGTTCATTTGCAATTTTTTTTAAACAAAGTTTAGCTACAAAATTAGTTGTAGTCTAAGGTTACAATTTTACTCAATAAAATAAACAATACTGCATATTTTGAAAATCTAAAAATTTGATTTGCATGTTCTTTATGCTCTCAATACACATGTTAAATGTTGTATTAATCGGATATTATTTACTATATGATCTATAATTTTATATTTTATGTATAACTAGCCGTGAACCTGTGCGTTGCGCGTGATAATTATTTTTATGGTGGTTTTATCAACAACAAAAAAATTACAATTTAAACTAATTTAATAATGAGTAATGTATTTCGTAATCATATTTTTATTTATTATAGGAACAATCATAAATGTAATATAGGAACAATCATAAATATATAAATTTTTTCATACCAAAATGAAAATAATACAATTTTTCTTAAAAATTCAAAAAGCAAGTTAACAAAAATATTCAATTTTTAATAAAATTTATTTATAACATTTTTTGAATCATTAAAAATAATATAAACTTTGGAAATTATTCTTTTAGTTTTAAACAAACTTTCTCAAACCTTTTTTTTTTTTTTTTTTTGCCTACAATCCAAAACACCGAAAAATGTAACTAAAAAAATTAATAAAATTTAACAATTATTAATTGGACCAATTAGGAAAACAATTTGTTGTTGATAATCTATTATGGTTTTTTTTTTTTTTTTTTGTAGAAATTGTAATTTCGTCCACCCAAAACATATTATCAAATAAACAATTATTAGCAAACTCTAAGAATTAAATTTCTATATATGCATTGTTATAAAATAATAATAAAAATAAAAATAAAATTGCAAAAGCTAAAATTTGTCACCCATCCGATTATTTTCGTTTGGCTAACATTTGCTTTTCTCTAAATAAATGACATTATAGAGTATTTCTAATACAACTATTAAGAGTACTTTGTCTACCACAAAGGATTAAAAAATAAACAAAAATTTTTAAATTCTCATAGTGTAATATCCAAATTGAGCACTATAAAAAATCATGCTATGTAATAGAATAAATACCAAATTACAATAAATACCAATTTATCCAAATCATGCTACGTAATAGAATAATATTATATTATTATATGCTATATTTAATTCTTTATAACGTAATAGGATAACATTTAACAATCAAAGAAAACCAAAACAACAACAACAACAACAATAATAACAGTTTAAAAAACAAAACTAAATTGCATTAACCTAAAGTAGAGTTTTAAAGAATATAAAAACTTATCAACCTAAAGCAAAGATGCAAGAAAAAATTTAAAAATTCACCAAAAAATTGAGAGAGAGAGAACCTTTTTTTTTTTTTTTTTTTTTTGTGAGGAAAAACTATGCATAGAATAGAAGAGATAGTAACAAATTTATAGTAAGAGAGTGTGAATAAGAAGAGAAAAAAAATAAAGAAAGATGAAGGGAAATAAGAAGAATGATATTAATGTAGAGGGTAGTGGAGAGATAAAAAAGTAAGAGAGAGATAAAAGTTGGAGAAGTGTAAATATTAAAAAAATAAATGTTAAAAACAATTATAGGAAAATTGGAAAGAAAAAAAAATAATAACGTGGATACTAATATGGCTCAACTAGAGTATAACAACAATAAATACTACGTTTCAACTTTTAGATATATATATATATATATATATATTTTAAACTACAAAAACTTGTAATAATTTATTTATATCATTACTATTGATTTTTAATTTTCTAAAAATTTAACAAATATAGAGGATATTAAAAAAAAAAGATAATCCAACAATAAATTTGTCAAAATTCACTTCTAATAAAAAAATATTAAATAAGATTAGCTACAATAAATTTTATAGCTAAATTTTGTCGGCATACAGATAGCAAGTTTTTAATTGTTTGGTGGGTTAAAATAGCATTTTCGAAGTTTTAGCGTATTGAATAATCTTAGTCCTCTCACGAGATGACACATATGTAAGTGGGAAGGGTTGTCTCGAGAAACAAACAAACAAATGGCACCTTCTACCGGCAACCATAAGCATTTGCTTCACGGCGTCTCCTTTCTTCTTCTTCTTCTTCATCTTCTTCGTTTGTTGTTGCTCTCAATTGTCACTATCAGCTTTTTCAAAAAGTCTTTGCTTGCAGAGCTCCACTAAATTATTGGGGTTGGGTGTGACCTATTGAAATTGTGGCTCTGCCTCACCATTCTTCACACTACTTTTCATGCTCCTATTAATTCATTGCTTCTCAATCCCATGTTGCCTTCTGCGCCTGATTTCATGCACTTGGGTGTGGAATATTACTAAACTAACTACGTTTCTAGATTGGAGACGGAAAGAGAAGCTCTTATTAGCTTTTCCACACCGCAAGGTGATTAATTATTATTATTCTTCTTTTTCTGTAGTAGTAATAATATATATTTTTTAGAAAGTAATAATCATTTAGTTATTGGTTAGTTGTTTACTTATTGGTTTATTTAATGGGAAAAGTTAACCAATGCCTTTAAAACATTAATTAATAATTTATTTAAAGAAATTTTTTATAGAAAATAATGTAATTAATATTTTGATAATTTTTTTATTTACATAAAAATAATGACAAAACCTTTTTAAAATAAATAGAGCACCCTTAAAATAACCCTTATCTATCTTGAGCAAGGATACTTTTGAATTTGTTCTCTTTTTTGGTAGTGGGTACAACCCACCGAACTAAACTATTCCTAGTCTTTCATTCAATGGATATACATGTTTCAAACTGGAAACGTTTTTCTTTTTCCATGGTCCCAGCCTTTGTGGTTCCTATTTTCTGATATTGATGATAATGATAATTAATGGTGAAGAAAATTTGCACATTTAACTTTATATAGACAAAAACACAAGTTGGGTGGTATTTAATGCTAGTACTTGTTTGCTTGTGCAGAAGACTTAAGACTATGCTGTGGGCAACATGGAGTATTAAAACTCCACAAGTTCCCCACGTGCTAATTTATGGAAGCATCTGAATTATCTTCTTCATATTGATTCTCAAATTGATATTTTTGGTTCCAATTAATGTTTGGTTTTTGATCTGGGGCTATCATAGAAAATTGTAAAACTCCGATTTAAATACTAAGAAAGTTGTCAAGTGGAGGACTTTCTTCAGTTTTTTTCTCTCTCCTTGTTCTGTTTCTTTTTGGGGCTTCATCACTGTGATTGGTATCAATGAAATCTCCAGAGAGGCAACAAAGTTCCCATGGGAAGACGATGACAAAGCAGTTGACTGGAAAACGGGAAGACACGCCGCTGCATACGGCGGCGAGAGCAGGGAATTTGGAATTGGTTGTGGAGATCATCTCTAACATTGAGGAGGCAGAGTTGAAGCAATTGCTGTCCAAGCAGAACAACTCGGGTGAAACCGCCCTCTATGTTGCTGCTGAGCATAGTTATGTAGATTTGGTGAAAGAGATGATAAAGTACTATGATGTTAGTTTGGCTGGTACCAAAGCTAAAAATGGCTATGACGCATTCCATATTGCTGCCAAGCAAGGGGATTTGGGTACGTCTCTATGAAAGTTAATTTTAGTTTAAACCTTTGTCTGTGCTCTATTTTTCTTGGCATCGAATATAACCTTGTTTCAACATGTTCTAGAGAGTTGTGATAAGTTCTCTGAGCTAGTTTTGGGTAAAAGAATTTAGCTTGATTTTGTCCCATGTGATTCGGTACCTCAGTTATTATTTGCAAGATATATGAAATCTTTGTAAATTCGATCATAGGAAATTGAAATTGAAAATACAAAACAAGAATGTGGAAGTTGTACTTGAAAAATATATATATAGAAGATCTTAACATTCTTGCAGAAAATTGTCATGACTGCTGCTTCATAATTTTCCTTATAATTCTTTTCTAACATTTTGTCCCAGTGATAGTCAAATACTAGTAAATGATTCTGGGAGTTGAATTATACTAAGTCATTCTGTTATAATATTACAGAGATATTGAAGGTCCTCTTGGATGCCTTCCCTGAACTTTCAATGACTGTTGATCCATCCAACACCACTGCGTTACATACTGCTGCAGCACAAGGCCATATTCAAGTAGTAAAATTTCTCTTGGAGGAAGGTAGCAGCTTGCTTACCATAGCAAAAAGCAATGGGAAAACTGCCTTGCATTCAGCTGCAAGGCACGGGCATTCGGAGGTTCTCAGGGCCCTTTTGAGCAACGAATCTGGCATCACAACAAGAATTGATAAGAAGGGGCAGACGGCTCTCCACATGGCTGTTAAAGGAATGAATTTCGATCTTGTGGATGAGCTGGTTAAGTCAGATCCTTCTTTGCTAAGCATGACTGATAACAAGGGCAACACTGCGTTGCATATAGCAACACGGAAGGGTCGAGCACAGGTCAGAAAAGTCTTTTCCCAAGTGTCTAAACTACAAAAAGTTGCAGCTTTTTTTTGCTTTACTATTTTTTTCTATGAGCATGATTAGTACATATTGTGCCTTAATTCCAATAGGCACTTCAATAAGAATTAAGAAATTTAGAGCAAAATAAATATTTGTTATTTTTCTAAACGAAAAGGTTGTGCGCTTTGTGCCCATTCTTTGTTTGCCAACTGGCTGGCAATTTTGAGTTGAGGACTTTCTACGGGAGCGTTTGTGTAGTTGTATCTTTGTTCATATGCACAAGGACAAATGAGTTATTTCAAATAATTTGAATAGAATATTTAGCTCCTAAAAGGAATTGATTCTGCACTTATCTCTGAACATGTGTCTTGCTGGAATTATAAACCATCATTTGCCATATGAACTTGTTTGTTTCAACATTTAATTTACAGATGCAGTTTCTATCATACTAGATGTTGCTCAATTTTTATGTTGCCATCTCAAATTTGCACATCAGTGACTACCAGTTAGATTAGCTACAGAATAGAATTCGTAGTCTTGACAAAACATATGCTATTCTTGCAGATTGTTCATAAGCTACTAGATCATGAGGAAGTGGAATTCAAAATGGCCATTAACAAATCTGGAGAAACTGCTTTTGACACTGCTGAGAAAACCGGGCACTCTGAGGTTGCTGCCATTCTACGAGAGCGTGGAGTTCAAAGTGCCAAATCCATCAAACCACCAACAGCCACGGCTAAAGAGCTGAAACAAACAGTTAGTGACATCAAACATGGGGTGCATAATCAGCTAGAGCACACAATTCAAACACGAAAGCGTGTGCGAGGCATAGCAAAGAGACTTAACAAAATGCACTCAGAAGGGCTTAACAACGCAATCAACTCCACTACAGTTGTCGCTGTCCTTATTGCCACTGTTGCCTTTGCTGCCATATTCAATGTCCCAGGCCAATATGCTGATACTCCGCAAAAACTTCAACCTGGATTTTCTTCCGGGCAAGCAGAAATCGCTTTTACAACAGAGTTTTTGGTATTTATCATCTTTGATGCTATTGCCCTGTTCATATCATTGGCTGTTGTGGTTGTTCAAACCTCAGTTGTGGTAATAGAGAGGGGAGCTAAGAAGCAAATGATGGCTGTTATAAACAAGCTAATGTGGTTGGCTTGTGTGATGGTTTCAGTGGCATTTCTTGCACTGTCATATATTGTTGTGGGAAAAGAGAATAGGTGGTACGCCATTGGGATAACATGCGTAGGGACAGTCATTATGGTAGCAACGTTGGGTACAATGTGTTACTGGGTGATTATGCATCGAATCGAGGGCTCTAAATTGCGAAGGAGGTCCTCCACCATGAGCAGTACTAAATCACGATCATGGTCTATATCTACAAGAATATCAGATTCCGAGATCCAACCCAATGAGTATAAGACAGTCTATGCCATTTGAGATCTTCTGTGCCTCTTTTCCCAGCCATTGTTTGAACCTTGCGAGTTGCACATGAATCTTTTCTCCTTCTGTATATATATTTAAGATTCGTATGTAACGTACTCTCGGATTTTGCTAGTAAATGGCAACGGGAGCCACTGATGCAAGAGTATATTTTTTACTAGTTCATTCGGCTAAAATTTTGTTTTCCTTCTTATTTTTCCTCCACTTTCTCAACGACCAAACTAAACAGGACCGAGCTAATCATCTAAAATTTAATCATGTTGGGTCAGTTGGGTGTGTCTGGTTTGTAATACAGTATTACATCTACGTTCAGGCAACGTGAATATTACCACGTTTGGTGCATTATTTGTGTGACTCATTACCGGAATGTAATACAAAGAGAATCATGGTAAAGTGTTTATCCCATGAAATTAACAGATTACCAGCCAGGCAGCCAAGAGAATATGAGATTTTAACTAAACTATTAAATTGCTCAAGTTAATAAGACATCATTTTTAAATTGTCCTTATATCATTTCGTTATTTTCCAAATTCAAACTTGAGCTGTTACTACTGATATTTTATTAGCAAAATACTGAAAAAAAATAATAATAATTCCAAACCTCGTATCAAACATGATCAAAATCCTTCCAAAATATTTAAAATGACTCAAATATTCTTAAAATAACCAAAATACCATTAAAATAACTAAAATACCATCAAAATATTCAAAGCAATCAAAATACCTAAAATTCTTCAAAATGGCCAAAAAAATACCTATGAAATCTCCAAAAGAACCGAAATATCCCTAAAATCTAAAATGTGACATGAAAACTTACTTTATGTGTAAAACACTTGTGAATATTTAGACCCCCAAATACAAATTATCCAATACAAGCTTATATTCAAACAATGTATGTGTGGAATATAAAATATAAGCAATACCCAAATATGCAAATTACTTTAAGCCATATTTTAATCATAACTCAGCAATAATTAAAAGTAAAGAGTAAGGGATAGAGAGAAGCAAATACAAGATAACACCGGCACGTGTTATCGAAGAGGGAACTGAAGATTTCGGCGAAAAATCTCTTCATCACCCTCCAAGCAGTAAATGATAGACTAGAAAATCAATTGAGATACATGAATAGCAATAGACCCTGTAAGCCTAATCTACCCGATGCACCTAAGCCCTCCAAGTTTCTTGCTCCAACAAGGTTACGCTTAACCATGTCTTCTCTAGTTTACTGGATCTCGCAATTAGCCCATTGCATCAACCAATATGAATTGGCTCTCTCTTCAACTGCTTCCCAAACACGAAGGACCTTCTCACTGCTATGAATTTGGTGAGGTAAGGATTTGACTTAAGATCCTCTCAAGGGTACGACAATAGAGAGGATGAGAGTAGAGGAATTTAGAGAATCAAATGTATAACATTATGGATGAATCAATCTTGGTTTTCTCTAGGATTTCTCTCTCAAAATTCTCTCTAGAAGTTCTCTACATTTTGTGGATATAAGGGTATTTATAATAAGGTATGAGATGGAATGTAGAAAGTTAGTTTTTAGCAAAACAAAGTGCACTGGAGAGTCACTTTATGACTGGGATGAGTCGTGAATTCCAATCGCCAGTTAATAGAAAGGCCAGACTGTATTTTTTGTCCTGTAGTGATTCAACTGTTTAGACCCTTCAACTTCCTGCATGCTCCACATGTGTGCTAGATTTTGGCAAGTCACCACTCGCGAGTTAGTCACGAGTTGCCTCTTAATGCACACACTTGATCAATTCTTCACACTTTCGATCAATTCTTCACACTCTCTCACACACAACCCTTACATTATTCCCACCTAAATACAGGGTTTCTAAATGCTGAATTATAAGCAAATTTAGCACGGAATAAAGCCAACACATGGTTGAATAAATTCAACTTTACAATCTTCCTCTTTGGCTATTCCGTGACAAAACCCTAAAACAGACTCTAAACTTAAAATGGAAGTTGGGAACAGTTGCCGAAACTCACTTACACCTAATTCTAGATTTGTGAAGCTCTTGAACCATACGAATAAGTCTCCTGAAAACAATATTACAAAATGCACTCATTAAGTTCATTGTAAACGGAACACTTAGAATGCATATGGAGCAAGCACAATACGATCAAGCAGATATGAATATGACAATGAAGCATAACTTAACCATACAAGGACAATCACTATAAATAGTGACTACAATGAACATTCACACAATGAATGAGCATCCGGACATACAAGCAAATAAACTCAATGCAAAGTATCATTTGCATGTCCAACACTCAACCAATGCAAGAACACTAAAGCAATTGCATCAAGGATACAAGATCCAACAAGGGCACAAGAGTACTAAAGAAAATGCAAAACATTAACTAAAAGTACTAAGCTACATAAGCAAAGGTACATAAGAACATTGTCTAAATAGTTAAAATATTTAAGCATCCATAACACAAAATATCCAAGAATTTTAAAACCAAAGTACTAAAACCAATAGAGTACTAAAATAAGGTGCTATGAAAATCATAAAAACTGTAAAAACCATAAGTGCTATGAAAACCAATGCTATGTTCTCCTCCTTAAGATAAGCTCCCCCTCAAAAGTTACCTAATACTACTCCCCCTTTTTGACCGGAATGGCCAAAGGGCTAAGGTTGGTAAGTAAAGCTGTCAAACTTGGCTGCTAAAAAATTGATTTGGTCCTGGATAGTTGCAAGGCTATTGGAGTGCTTAATTGCTACATCCCAAAGGCCATCAATCCTCTCAAATATGATCTGAAAAGCATCAAGAGGAATTGATGAATATGATGATGCTCCGCTCCTACCTCAACCACCACCACATCTTGGAGGAGGTTGTTGTCCTTCCACTTCAGTCTCTATATCAACAAGAGATGCTTCTTCAACCTCTTCAGCATGTTCATCTTCAGGAATTCGAATCCTACTTCTTAGGATTGTTTGATTGATGAAAGGAGATGGAGTCATTAGGCTTATGTTTTGTGGAGTCTCCACACCATTTTCATGAAGAATCCTCATTATAAGACTTGGGACAACAAGCTTTGACCTTGCGATTGTCTTTCTGGCTTTAGCAATGATGTTGTACAAGTGTGCACCAATGTCAATGTAGATTGTCTCATGAAGCTCCATGAGGAATATGGTTCTAGCATTATTGATGGTTGACAACTTCCTTTCTGGATACAAGTTAAACATCATGATATAGGCGAGGCATCTCAAATCCGGAGGAAATGAGGTTGTGTTGAGGCATCTTTCTTCCCTATAGCCACAAATACGGAGTTGCACAGATTCTAGAGAGACCATTCTGTCCTTGAACGAAATGAACCCTTCATGATCTTATTCTTCAAGTCTAAGTATAGCCTCAATGTCCTCCATGTTAAGAGTGAATGCACGTCCTTTAACCCAACATACTGTGTGATCCTCTTTGAGTGATGCATTTGCGTAAAACTCTTTAGTCAAGGGTTCACAGACTCCGGGAAGTTCACTAAGGAGTTTATCCCAATCCTGTCCTTCAAAACAACTAGGAATGAAGGAATCCTTAAGATCAACAAGATTCACATGTCTCTCTTGAATGATTGGAGCTATTTCAAATTGATGGGAATATCTCTCAAAGTGTTGATGGGAGCGAAACAAGCTGTTGTCATGGCGTTTTCTCTTGTCACTACGTTGAGCAACAGTTTTTTGTGGAGCCATCTACAAAACATAGCAGCAAATACCACAAAAACAGAGCACAAAGAATGGTAACAAACTTGATTAGCAGCAAGTTAGTACCAAAACATAAACTACGAATTAAACCCTAAAAACTAAAATTTAAAGAGCAATTCAAAAAAATGACATGTGAAGATGCTAAACATCAAAGCATGATATAATCATGGCATTAGACAAACAACATGTCAAAGATTGTGTGTGTATGCATCATATGAAAAAGTGTGCATATACAAGGCATGAAATCATGCAATGGGCAAAGTGTGAAACACATAATCATCATTTGTTTCAAACATAGAAACATGATTATCCCCAAATTTTGTACTCGATGGAGTCCAAAATTACACACAAAAACATCTAAATAGACATTTTATCAACAAAATGGTATGCACATCACAACACAAACCATAGTACAATGCATAAGCATGTAATAAAAACATGTAAAACAAGCATTATACCATCATTCTCAACAAAACCCATATATCAATATCATCAAAAACTACAAAAACCCATGTTCATCAACAATATTTCAATATCTCAACACAAACAAAAAATCCATGAAATATAATGATTTAAACTTGAAATAAAGTAAAAAAGAGTGAAAACCCATACCTTTTCTTGGATTTGGAGTGAAGATTTAAGATAAAAATGGAAGTTTTTGGAGTGAAAATGATGGTTTTGAGAGAGGGAGAGGTGGAGAAGACAAAGAGACAAGCACGTGATGTGAGGGAAAACTGAAAAGATTTGAAAAATTGTCTGATTTTTAACCCTACCTTTGCAAAACAAATATTTTTCATGACTCAAATGACTCACGAGTGAGTCACCAAGTGAGTTTCCAAAATCCCATGAACCTAGATTTTGAAAATTTTCTCTAAGTCTTTTTCGCGACTAGGACTCTCACTTGCCAGTGAGTCAAGAATGCCTCTGGATGAACTTGTGACTCGCAAATGAGTCGCCAAAATGAGTCGCCAAAAAGTCTAAAACCCAGATTTTGAAAAAAGTTCTGAGTCTTTTTCGCTACTTGAGCTCTTACTCGCCAATGAGTCACGAACCATTCTAGATAAACACACAACTAGAGCTTTGAAAACTTGGGACTTGCAAGTGAGTCGCCAAAAGGCAGAGTTAAAAAAATTTTGGATTTTTGTGAAATTTTTCAAAACAAAATACTTTCCAAAAACAACTAAAATACTCAAAAATCTTTTTGGATTTGATCAACAGATGCTTGAGTATGTGCATCACATTTAATCAAATACAATTGCACAAATAAATAAGACATTCATTAAACATAAACATATGTGATGTGGGTGAGTGTCAAATATGAGATAGTCTTTAGTCTAATGTGAAGTTTCAATGATCAATTCAACCAAGTCATACACACTTAGCACTAAAAAGAGTGACCTATCTCAATTGTAGAAATGTACATATATGACCTCCCACATAAACTTGATTACATTGAGATAGAAGCCTAAAATCAATGCCTAATCTTTACATCTCTTTTGATAATTTTGATCTTCACATCTCTTTTTTAGATCAATGCCTGAAATTTTTGATATTTCTATTTGATGAGTAAGCCTTTAGCTTTTGGCACCATACATTTCAATACATGTCGTTTTCCCTTTTTCCTAGTCAAATACTAATTTGTGCGATGGTTTTTTCAGTTTATTACCTCTTTTGGAAATTTGACATTTGTTGACCTTTTAAGCAAAAAAAAAAAAAAAAAAAGTGGAAAGAGATATAGGCACAAGTCTACGCAAGTCTCAAGATCAACAAAACTATTGACTAATTACTCATGACAAGTTTGAAAATTTATTTACAACAATCACATAGCTGTCAAGATATTTCCCACAAAGATACAAGTGCATAGAAAATAAGTTAAGCTCATTGATGCATAAAGCCATTAGTACGAAGATACAAAGCTAAACATGCATGTAACAATACACAACACCGCCGATCAAACTTTTTGGATTTTATACTTTTTATGTGTTTTTAGATTTTTGACATAAAGCAAGTAAAGAATGATAAAAAAATAACAAACAAACAAAGCTTTTAAACAACCAAAAAAAAAAAAAAAAAAATGCTAGAATGTGAAATAAGCAAACAACCCACAATGTCACATTATATCGAAAGAATTAATGCATGGACATGTTATAATGCTTATGCACGAGAACAAGCTAAGCCCATTGATGCACAAAGCCATTAGTACGAAGATACAAGACTAAACATGCATGTAACAATACACAACACCGCCGATCAAACTTTTTGGATTTTATACTTTTTATGTGTTTTTGGATTTTTGACACAAAGCAAGTAAAGAATAATCAAAAACAACAAACAAACAAAGCTTTTAAACAACCAAAAAAAAAAACATGCTAGAATGTGAAATAAGCAAACAACCAACAATGTCACATTATATAGAAAGAATTAGGGCATGGACATGTTATAATGCTTATGCACGAGTATCCTTCTTCACCCACATGGCACATGCATTTGGGATGATATCCTTTGAGGATTGGGTACTTGAGCCATGATTCTCAAACCATAAGGTGAAGTTGGCCAAACATAAGGTGATGGTGTCAATCATCTTTATCATATCACTCATAACGGATTCTTCTTCTTGCCCTTTTGGTTGCTTGGATATGAGATGAAATGTGAAAAGTCAGTTTTTAGCAAAACAGAGTACACTAGTGAGTCACTTCGCGACTGGGATGAGCCGCGAGTTCTTGTCGCTAGTTAACAGAAAGGTTAGACTGTATTTTTTGTCCTGTAGTGATCCAGTTGTCCTGACCCTTTAAATTCCTGCATACTCCACATGTGTGCTAGATTCTGGCAAGTCACCACTCGCAAGTCAGTCATAAGATCCAGTCGTGAGTTGCCTCTTTATGCACATACTTGATCAATTCTTCACACTCTCTCACACACAACCCTTACATTATTCCCACCTAAATACAGGATTTATAAACGTTGAATTACAAATAAATTTGACATGGAATAAAGCCAACACATAGTTGAATAAATTGAACTTTATATGACGGAAATACCATGAGTCCTCTAAACTGACATACCCTTAAACTCCAAATGTCCCAAATACCCCAAAATAACAAAAATTACCAAAAATCTAAAAATTACCAAAATATTCTTAAAACCTCCAAAATAATTGAAATACCCAAAATCTTTAAAATTGCCAAAATAATTGAAATATCTTGCAAGGCCTCCAAATTAATCAAAATACACCTGAAATCTCCAAAATAACCTTAAAATGACCAAAATCTTACTAAATCTACAAAATGAGCGAAATAGTCCTTGAATCTTTGATATGGTTGAATTACCCCCCCCTAAAATTTCCAAATGATTGAAATACCTATGAAACCTCCAAAATTACCATAATAATCATAAAAAATAAAAATAAAAACCAAGACACTTGAAATCTTTGAAATGACCAAAAAAATACCCTTAAAATATCCAAAATGATCAAAATGTCCTTTAAAATCTCCAATTAACCAAAAACTTCTACTTAAACATTGAGTAAGACCTATAATCATAACAGAAGCCAAAAATGGTTGTCAATTTTTAAGGCCATGTAATAAATTACTTTTATTCATATCGATCCCAAATATATTTTTATATATTTATATCTATATTTTTTGTCTTGGTTAGAAATTTATATACCCCACCCCTACCCTTGGGGTCTTGAACCATAAACCACCCTCTCCCCTATGTATGAGTACCTAGGGAGTGCCATCAGACCAAAGATGTCCTGGAATATTTAAGGTAATTAGTATCTTGGTTCCTCTTATATATTCTATTGCTTCTTCTTTTTTTTTTTGAGAAAGAAAATATATTCTATTGCTTGATGTTACAAATTGATCACTATCTCACACATCTTATTCACTAACCCATTTATCCATATTTTGAAAATTAAAAAATTTATATATTTATTTTTAATAATTTATTAATTAATATTAAAATACACAAATATTCCCTTACTCATTTTAATATTAGTAGTAGTACAAGTTATTTTTTCAATACTATATTTTAAGGGCGGTTTCAAATTAAACCCCCAACTTTCAAAAGTTTCAAATTAAACCCCACACTTTAATTTGTTTCAATTTATACCATACACCCATTATGGTGATGTTGTTAAATGGAAGATGCTTAAACAAAATGACATCATGTAGTTATTTCAACACATATGGCTATAATGTATGTAAATTATTTCACTCCAAGTCACTTGGTGTCATTTTGTTTGAGTATTTTCTATCGACAACATCATACATGACAGCACAAAGGGAGAAAAAAGCATCGTATGTAATGGGTTTATGGATTAAATTGAAAAGTTTTGTAACTGTAGAGTTTAATTTGAACTTATAAAATGTGGAATAATTTTAAACCACCCTTAAATTATAGGATTTAAAATATAATAATTACCCTTTAAAATAATAGAAAAGAGTTTATTGGATAAAGTAGGAAGCATTATACCTCATGAATGTGTTGAAAGATCATGCAGCAAATAACAACAATAACATTTTCTACTGTAGAGCAAATTGTGGGCTTAGTGTGAGTTTGGTTAGTGGCAGGAGTGGCATTTTGCACGTCTGCGTTTTTTTGGCTAGGTCCTATGCACTGTTCATGGGACCGTAAATACAGAATTCAGCAAATTTTTCTTTAAAATTAGAGCTCACGGCATTATTCATACATTCAAAATAAAGAACTATTGCTCACACGTAATAATCTAAGTGCTAATACGAGAATTTTACATTGGCACGATATTTTTGCACGCGTTCTCTATCTTGGTTCCATAAATTCTCTAGAGAATTAGCCTGAATTTTCATATGAAGCAACCCATTTTTTGTACCCAATAAGTGCGCTCCTGTAATGGTTGAAAATTTACTCAAAGTTCTGTTTTGACTTGGCTACCTATTTGGATTTTCTTGGTGTTAAAAGAAATTTTCTCATGTAGATTCATTCATAGATTAAGACGTTGATCCCACTCATGTTGCATCAGACCTTTGTTATTGGACCACTCATCCTTAGTGGTATATATATTTTAGGTAATTGTGGATGATATAACCTCGTTACAAGATCACAAACAGGGACCAAGATGCCAATTTTGCTATAAAAAAAAGTGCAAAAGGAGAGAGATTTATGTGTATTCTAAAATAATTAAGGGAAATGAGAGGAATAGAGAGAGGTTTTATAGGTGTATAACCCAAGTTCATATCTTTAGCCCACCCAGAACCAGGAGTAGTACTCTACTAATTTTTTTATAACTTGTCACATTTCCAAAGGACACGCATATATAAAGCTTTAGAAGATGACAACTTAGTGCAGAAATATATTTAGTCCGGAAAAATCTACAAGAAAGTGTGTTTGATATCTTCAATCTCCACTGACATTACTCACATGCTCCACTTGCCTACTGGTCCCGGTACTGCCTTATATATCCCATAATGTTCTTTCAAATATGCAATTAATACTGCTTTCTTGAATGCTTAAAATGGCAAGTGATTGATTTACACGCGAGGAAGAAAAAGAAAACAAGTTTCAAGGAAATGGAAATTAAGAAAGATCCAAGAATTTAAAACCCTAGCTTGACCCCATTCCTGTCCTACTAGGTCTCTCCACAAGCACAAAAGAACACATACTAGGGAAATGAGAACTTTTATCAGAGCAATTGTGATTGTTTTCTGATTAATTGAAACACCTCTAAATTAAATGGTTAATTTTCCAATGGACAGAAACATTATTTTTAGTTTGAAAGCATGAACATGTTGAAACATATCTTGTCCGAGCCCGTAGGAATATCTATTTGAGTGGAGGTAGATATTTATACAAGAAAGATCTTAGGATCAAATAATGATAGCTAGCTCAATTTGATTTGTAAGTAGAAACCAGATGATAATGTTACTTTAATGTAACTAATCGTATAATTGTTGTGATTTGGGGTTAGTGAAAGCGCATGCATTCAAATGAACAAAAAATATCACAAACATGCAAGACAATAATATTTAATGTGGTATAGCCAACTTCATGCTAATGTTCATAGGTAACGTCAACCAAAGATTAACTATCAACAACGTGAATTACAAATTTACAGCACTTAATCAAACCTAACAACACTTACAAACCTTACCAGTCACCAACATAAATTCACAATCCCAAAATCATAATACACCCAATAAACATTCATACAATAGGTCACAATGATAATGATTAATATAATATGCTTACATTCTAAGAAAAGGTAAAGCTGGCCACTGGGCCTTGTAGCCTAGTGGCACCTGGTGTCCTTGCATATCTATAGCTCGGGGTTCTATCTCCGTCATTTACCCAGCCAAAAAAAAAAAATGTAAAGCTGTATGAAATGTTGAACTTTAGAGTTCAGATTATAGATAACCAAGATTTACTTGGGGAAAAGAATTTCTTGTGGTATGTGCTTGTCTGTAGTCCCTGTACCCTAAATAAGTATCAGTTGGTTTGTTACTATGGTTCTTCCGTAAAACCTGTCAAAAGTCAAGCAGGCATGTCGGCTAAGATTAAGGTTAGGTAAAAATCAAAACGACAAGAACAAAAGTACATATCAGTTTTCACCCTCCAAAAGTTTCCCAAATATATATAGAATTTTAATAATATTAATATATTTATTGTGACGACTTTTGTCTTCAAGGCGAAAGGCCACCTTTGAGTTTGGCGACATTTTAGTGTCACCTGGATTGGATAGGCCCGTTGGTGATACTCGTGATGTCGGTTACAAAGTAGGTAATGATTATTAGACACTGATTATTACACACGCTATCACGTGGCTTGAAATAATGTTTAGAAAATATAATTCTTAGTTAAAATTGAAAACACAATTTCATCATTTTAATTGAAAAACGCAATTTCACAAAGTGTGTATAAAGTGTGCAATAAAAGTGTATAACAAGATTTATCCTTACAAAATTATGTGTTGTGCATATGTTACCATAAAGTATTAGGTTGATGTTAAAGTTAGAATGAATCAAATAGTTAAATTAGTAACAATGGCAATATTGTCATCACAAAATACTTTTGTTGAGGCAACCTTTTGATTAGTGTCCATTTGACGGAAAAATATTTTATGCACTAGACTTATGAAACCAATGTCTCAGTGACATGTTGATCAATTTACAGATTTTAAGTTATTTTGATTATATTTGAGGTTTTAAGGGTATTTGGTTATTTTAGGAATTTTGGGATATTTTGGATATTTTAGGGATATCTTGGTCATTTTGAAGGTTTTGGATATATTTGTGTTATTATAGACGTTTAAGGATATTTTAGGGGTATCTGGTCATTTTAGGAATTTTGGGATATTTTGGATATTTTAGGGGTATCTTGGTCATTTTGAAGGTTTTTGGAGATATTTGTGTTATTACTTATTATAGACGTTTAAGGGGTATTTTGGTCAATATAGAAATTTCAAGTGTATTTTAGTAATTTTGGAGGATTTAGATATATTTTGGTAATCATATTATAGGTTTTTTTTTTTTTTTTTTTTTTTTTTTTTTTTTTAAATAGAGTTCAACACATAGCATTTGCTTTTGATGATTGCACTTTTTATCATCATATCAAAACACCAATAGATTTTTTATGTAAACGGAGATTGAATCTCAGATCTCTTATTCAACCATTAAAGACTTTACAAGTTGAGGTTTTTGGTAATTACATTATAGTGATTTATGGTAATGTGAAACTTTCGATTTTTTATATTTAGAATCAAGCTAAACTAACTTATATTGAAAATAAACTAAAGCAGATCATGAATTACAAAAGGAAAACCATCAGGTGGAACCTCTTCAGGTCACACCTGAAAATCTCCAGCAGAGTGTGCCTTTTTTGCTAAAACATGAGCAACAGTATTGCCCTTGCATTTAACATGAGTGACTTCAGCCCTTCTAAAAGCCGACATCAACACTTTGCAATCTTGAATTACCTCACCATACTGAGCTAGACTATCCTCTTCACATAGCAGTTAATTTATAATGTTTTGAGCATCACCCTAAAAAAATGGCTTCATGAATTCCAATTTCTGCTGTGCATTGTACTGCCCATCAACACGCCAATGCTTCCACTTTCTCGACAATCTGAGGCAATGGAACTCGCTATGTAAAATGTGAAGTTTTTGATAATCTTACATTACCGTAAAGTTGTGTGCAAATAATTAAATCATAAACGGTTTCTCAAAAAAAAAAAAAAAAAAAAATCATAAATGAATTAAACACCATCATATCCACATTACGGTTATGTTGCTGTAATGTGTCATGAAAACCAAATGCCTCCTAATTTGTTGAGAATGGAATCCCCTAATTGTTAAGGATAAAAGCTATTACGCAGTACACAAATGAAAAAGTTACAGTTTTTGAGGGTCTGTTTAGATACCGCTTATTTTGCTGAAACTGAAAACTTATTACCAAAAGTATTGTACATAAAAGTAAAAGTTAGTTGAAATAGTACAGTGAGGCCCATAAATAATACCAAAAAGTGCAGTGGGACATATGAATAGTAGCAAAAATAAGCTGAATAGTGAAATAATTTATAATTTTCATTGCTTCCCAATCGCCCACTCAATTGCTTTTTCATGCTTATGTAATAGAGTGTGTATAATAATAATCCCAAATGCAGTACAATGATATATTTTTGCAAAGATAAGTGTAAGGTCTCAAAGGAAGGAGGACCATGCCACGCTGCAGGAGATAATTAATGCCTATTTTGAACAAGTTGGCCCTTAGAAATATCACAATTAATTGGTTTTCTTCTGAAATTTCGTTTTTGATTGATACCCCTCACCATCATGAGGTGGGAGAACTCATAGTGTTGCATTATTTTTTTGTCTTCTTTTTTACAGTCCATATCTTTGTTTTTTTGTCAACAAAAAGAATGCAACACTATGAGTTCTCCCACCGTTCTCTGCTGAAGGTGATGGTCCTGATAAATAAAGCCTGAAGCAGCCTAATATAGGGAAAAGGAGTGAAGGACCACACCACAAAAACCTAATGTCAAGGAAGACAACTAGAAAAGTATTGGTAACTTTTTTAAAAAGGTAAATTTTCACTTGGGTTGGACTGATAGTGCTTCTTTACTAAAAATATTGGGAAAAAAAGAAGAATCATAAAGTAGCCTAATAATTGGTGTCAAACTTTATTTTAGAGGTTTGGATCTTTGTCAAAACACAAAACATAGAGTAGTCGGTGGCAGGCAAGTCTTTTTAAAAGAGAACATGTTGATTACTTCATCATAGATTAGCTAAAACAAAAACAAAAAAAGATTAGCAGGAATTAAAACTTGAACTATAAGCTAACCAAAGACATGTCACTAATTTAATAGTAATGAACTCGAGCTATATTAGTTGCTTTTTTCATTTACGCAGAAGAATACAATCGAGTATATTAACTAGTGCAAGTACAAAAGGAAGCCCAGAAAGATTTGGGACCAATTGACTATAAAAACTGAACACAAAAATAAAATTCTCCGGTGGGAACTTCGATTAAATTTACATGATATGAACTAGTCTAACACAACAGTACAGAATAAAACCATGCAAGTATCTGAACATGGATCATACTAAATTAAAGTGACACTCACTTTGAAAAGTTGAACAGGCCTAAACGTGTTTCCATCTTTCTCATACATCAAATGCATCTCTCTCTCTCTCTCTTTCCATGTCTCTTTCTTGAGATTCCTTTTCCCCCAATTACAATCAGATGCTGCAAAGGCTGAATGTTAGCGCTTGGGGTCCATTGCCATCTTCTCTTTGTCTCAGACTCTGTGTTGGTCCCCTATAGCACCCTTTTTGTTATTTAAAAAAAAAAAAATCATGCAAAGTCTATCTTTTTTCTTGATCCACCCAAATTGCAGTTCTTGAATCAAACAGTGAACAAACCCCAGCTTCACTAGCAGTTGTGGAAGTAAATAGCCGCTGAGACTGTTTACAATGAGCGATTGCTCCCTCTATTGAATTTTCAATCTCTGAATTCGCACTGCCACTCCTCTTGAGAAGCTGTGAATCATAAAATCCATTTGAACTAAATGAAAAAGATGAAGAACCAGATGAAGATGTGGATGAGGATGAAGACTTTGTTGCAGAATGCCGTTGAATCACCCCAGAGAAAGACCTCCTGTGGTTATTAAAACCATCTTCAACTATATCTCTGTGAATGCTCCTCATGGAAGTGGTTGACAACTGGTATTTCTCATTGTCAATTTTGCCAAATGGGTTTTTTTTGGCTACCTTTGTGTACTTATTTAGAGAGTCCTTGCTCTTGGTGACAAATTCTGCTTCTACATTGCATGCTGCCTTGGCACAGGATTCATCTGAACAACCAGATTTGCTAAACAAAGACATGAGATATGCTCTTGAAGCCTTGAGCTTCTGACC
This sequence comes from Quercus robur, assembly GCF_932294415.1. Classification (NCBI taxonomy): domain Eukaryota; kingdom Viridiplantae; phylum Streptophyta; class Magnoliopsida; order Fagales; family Fagaceae; genus Quercus; species Quercus robur. Next base: position 2,491,286 of record NC_065540.1, read on the forward strand.
CAGTGAGAATTGCTTGATTTGCTTGAGCTTCTTGGACCAAGGCCTTTCTGGATGATCATTACCAATGAATCTACTACTTCCAATAGACCATTCAAAGAAACATTCATCTGGGTTTAGTTGAGTACTAACTCGGCGAGACTCCGATGGTGAAATGTTGCAGGATTCAATTGGGGTACTGGTATTAGTGGAAGGTGTGGTGGAAATGGAGGTAGTGATAAAAGGAATGCTATAGTTATCTTCAAAGGCTACTTGTGTGCGGTCAAGGGTGGTAGTGTTACAGTTTTGGAGGATTTTTTGAACCATTTGTAAGCGAGGTGGGAGGTGAAGAGGAAGCAATTTTCCCTTGTAGAAGAGCTCATCAGCAGGGGAAGTTGTGGTTTCTTTCTCAAGTGAGAGTGAAGTCATTTGGAACTCAAACTCTCTGGCTTGTGGTGGAGAACTAATGGAGAAACATAGGATGCTGGAGGTAGAGCTCACTTCCATGTCAATATAGTCTTCATCTGCATGGTTACATAAAGCTTGGTTTGTGGCCATTTTATTTGAACCTCTCTCTCTCTCTCTCTCTCTCTCTCTCTCTCTCTCTCTCTCTCTGTAGATGCTTATGGGGAGGTGAGCTTGGTGAATGAAGAGGAGGGCAGGGTATCCTTTAAAGTGAGGATGGTGCCAATTTAGTTAGAATAATAAAATTAGAATGGCAAGGAATTGTCAGTTCCTTTTGAGTATCTTGAATGCTTCCAAATGACAAAGTGTAGAAAATTTTTATGGATTTTTCCCCACAGAGGAGCCATTCACTGGCCCATACGTATAGCTTGTTCTCTTTCTTTATTACCCTAATGCCACTGCATACGTTAGGAAAAGATCTGATCTCCTCTTTGAAATCAATCCCTTTCCTAGTTCAAATGAAATATTATAAACGAAAATTATTAGTTTACAATTTTACATTGATATCAATGTAAGATTTACATTATAGACTAAATAAATGTGTAAGACATTGTATATATTTAAAATGAAGGTAAATGTAAAAATAAAGGGTGTCATCTCATCTCATTTGAAATTTAAAATGAATGTCCTATAAAAAATAAAAAATAAAAAAATTTAAATGAAGGTTGACGTTGAAATGAATGGGATCATAATATCATATTCCATATGTTACATACTGGCATGATTAACATATACTTTATTCTCTTTCTATATTTTATATGCTTGCTGCTTTTATTTGATTTACCTAATCTAAGTTATAGCTTATTTTAATTGACTTATTTGATTTAAAAAGTAAGATGAATAAAAGTAATGTTGTATCGAAAAGAAATAGACTTTTAAAAAAAACTATACATTGCCAAATTGCCACTTGATCTCATACATTTGCTTTGATAATAAATTATCCATTAATCCTACTAATTTAAGTTGTTAAGAAATGTAAATTTTAATTATTATTCTAACAAAATATTCAATTTAAATTTAAATTATTACTGAACTTTTGTGTAGAATCTCTATTATAAATATAGATTTCATTATAATGTATTTTAAGAAAAATGAATGAAAAAATATAATCCTTTGAGTTCTTGTTCCAAAGATATTGACCACATGGCTCTCATATCTTCTTTTGTCTCTCTTCTCCCTCACATTATCACAAATTTTTACCTACATAAATAATGAAATAAAATAGAAAAGCCATACCACTGAGTCACTCTAAATTAATCCTTATATGGTAGCCATCATGAAAGCAATGGTTAAGTCATCGAAGTTTTTGGTATGTCCGTTTCTTCTGAGTTATATAATAAGAAAGTTGAATTTTATTATAATCTTTGATATTTTAAAAGGAGAAAATTAAAAGAATATGAAAGCTTAAGGATCAGGATAACCTCGAACCATATCTGATTGCAACTCTACAATGCATGGACGGTAGCTTATTGTGGATGACATTGCTGGAGATAGCAAGAACGTATCTCATGGCCATGAATCTTCTTTCATTCTTTCATTTCATGCACACCTGTAATGGTTCCTTGAATTTGAATGTCTGAAATGGGCTTTTAGACTAGAGTCTTCCACTACAGGAAGATGTTGACTGGTTCTTGTTTTTTATAGACAGTTTCAATGTAAGTACTTAACAAACACATGAATCAACATTTGAACAGTGTTAAGAAATCGAAAGTACAAACCTAATGATATTACTTCAACGTTATCCATATCCTCAGTGGTTATCTAATTACTGTACTATATTGAGGCATGTGCTATGTACGTGTTATTCAACTCACATTATGAAAAGAATGTGGTTATCTAATTGAGAAAAATGTGGCTAGTACTTTGAAAAGAATATATGCTTTAGGTGACTCTCATTATTTCACAAACTTGAAATGATCACTTCCCTTCCCTCCTGCATTTGTTGTCCCAATTGTTTATGGGATATTGTCCTCTATGCATGAATTTCGTCATGTTCATATATATCTTCTATGTACATAAACAAGGCCTTTACTCATTTGTTAGTTAAAAATGTTGTAAGTATTGTCGATTTTTCTGTTTGAATTGAAAATAATCTTTATTTTCTAAAACATGCTATTTTTCATTATGTAATCATTGCTTTCCATTTTAAATAAAGTTTGATTTTTCCCATTAAAAAAAAAAAGAAAAAGAAAAAGAATACATGCTATATATAGTAACAAAAGGATAGTACAAAATTATAGATGTACAATAATACATGTATAGCAATTAGTATAATACTACTCCATAAATAGTTTTATTTTTTCTCTCTCTGCAACCAAAATTCGAATTTGAAAAGCAATCCCATTTCTCGAAACACATGGTTTTTCGCACACTCATCAGAATTCTATAATCAGGATACTGAGGATAGAGAAGGAGAGCATTTGATTTTATTTTTTTATTTTAACTATTCATTTTTCCCGCTTTCCACTACTAGTAATTTTTTTTTCTCCAAGATTTGTTTTGGGCTACGGCTATGATTGTCCTATTCTGACCTGGTCAGCACTCAACATGTAGGGAGATTTTTTAACCTATACTCTTCGTCCTTTGGCTCTATCATTATTTGGAACTTTTTTAACTTCTATTTGACTTAACCTAGAACAAGTGAACAACAACTTGGAACTTCAATTATCTTATCATCTCAAGGGAGTAATTGAAGAATGGAAAGTGATGCATTCGAAGCTTGAGGGCATTTGTGGTTTTGTATTCCTCCTCGTAACTCTCTCACTCTCCCAACACTGACCCATTTTTTTGTTTTTTATGATAGAAGAACACTAACCCAAATTAATGTTTTGTAATTCATTTTGGCTTTGAAAATTTTACAAAACTTTGGATTCCCTCTCAGCATACATCTACGGTTGAGATATTCATTGACATTTACCTTATGTGTCAAAATGATCCGAAATATTCTTAAACCCACATGGCAACCCACGTGGCATTTTATGTGGCATTAATACTCATATTTTAATATTACCTTTGAGTAATGCTACCAACACAAATTATTTTACAACATTTTTACAAACTGCTGATGTGACAAATTCTTACTAGTTCTAATATGGGTCCATCACTAATATCACATTTTTACTTACAATAACTATTTGAAAAATATTAAAGTCACATCAGCTGTTTGTAAAAATATTGTAAAATAATTTGTGTCTATAACATTACTCATTACCTTTAGTTATGTCAACTTTTTCAATATATCCACCACTTGGAGAGATTATTTTGACATATGAAAAATCTTGTTACACACTCAATAATGTACACTTTTTACACATCAAATCCATAATTATGTGTGTGATATCCACAATTTTTGAATAGATGTCCACAATAAAATGTGTACGGACGATGTACACTAACAAGTGTGTGATAATCACTACTCTCTGACATAATACCAAAAATTTATGGATGAAAGTGGTAGATTAAAATGTTAGGGGTCATTTTACCACATAGAACAAATGTTAGGGACCAAAATAAAATAATTCTTCATTCAAAATGCAAAATTATAATATAAGGATAGAATTTAATAGGACTTAGCGATTGATCTTTCGAGGTCACATTTTAAAGAGTATTAAAGAATGTGGTGAAGTAAACCAACTTCCCTTGATATTTTTGGAAATACATTATCCCAAAGGTTTTGCGAAATAATACTCTATCTTGATTTTTATATAAATGTTACAGGTAAGTCTATAATCCACTCCCTGACTTTCCTAACGAAAGATTCCATTTATATATAAGAAAATATTTTACCTTAACTATGGATAAAATGACACTCCCTATTAAGGTTTGTGAATGAATGAAACTTCTCCTAAGGTTTGTATAGACGAGTAGAAATATATAATTTTTTTTAAAATGGAATATTCCATTAGAGAAGTAACAGGATGTGGGGTCATGTTGCATTTACACAAACCTCGAGGGATGAGTGTTATTTTGTCCATGATTTGGGGGAGTGTCATTTTAGTACACAAATTAAAAGTCATTGCATGTACTTTTTTTTAATTTTTTTGTATCATTTATCTCATCATTAGTTAGGACATGTGTCGTATCTGTCTTGCCTCCCATGCACAAGAACAATGGTGGTAAGCCAAATCTTGGTTTAATTTGGTAGGATGTGGTGAGCCTTCGTGGGATGAGGCTAACACAACCCTCCTTGCGATTTTGAAAGCTATCAATCGAATTGGGTCTCTGCTCCATCAATCTAAAGGGGATGTTGTGCATATCATCAATTTCATTCATTCTCATCATACTAGAACATCACTTCTATTGTGTAAGACATTAACAAAGGGAGATGGAGGGTGAGGAAAGAAGAATAGAGGGAAAAGTGATCAAAATATACTAAATTTTACTACATTTCGATGACCTTTCCTTCTCCTGTTTATCGGGTCCCTCCATATACAAACATAGGGTAAGTCACTCCTCTCTTATTTTACCTCTCATCTGCTAAGAGATGCAAATATCTTAGCTATTTTGTACTTGCTTGGATTTCTTTGTGTAACTTTGTAAGATCCATTCCATCTCCAAAGTCTCATTAATTTTTAACAGTGATACCATACACAAATTCTCTCCCATTAAATTCTCCAACCTTCAATTTTAAATTTATTTATAAAATATGTGGCATTTAAAAGTCATATAAATATCATGTACCATACATTGAATTAAAAATGAGATAAAATTTAATTGGAGGGATCCTTTATCGGAATCCTCTTATACTAGTTGATATATTTTACTTTTAGAAACAAAAAAGTATGATTTTTGATAATTGGGTCATGTTAACGGACACCATAAGATATTCGTTAAGAAATTGCATTTTGTCAAATTTTTTGCTTTATATCAAATTTTTGACCGGCTTTATAGGATGCGAAACTTGAACTAATATTTTGAGTTTTACTTATCACTTCAGCTGTACTTTTAGTCCCTCTCATTAATATATGCCAATTTTTTATCAGCGGGACTCTCAAAAACTAATCCCTTGATAATTTTCCCTCATCCGAGTTTTGGAAGCCACCACACGTACGTCTGCTCGTGACAGAGCCTTTGTGCTGAAACACCTCAAAAGCTTGACCAAGTGCTGCTCTATCTGGCTGCTTTTTAAAGTGATTTTCTTGTACTGGTCACATGGTCACGTTTCCATTGAGGCTCTTTGTCCATAGCTAATCTTGTGACTTGTAAAGGGTATTACAGAGCAGTGTTGAGGGAAAGCGAGGAATGCTATTCATGCAGAGATAAAGTTAGCAGAAAGCCCAAAAGGGTGTCACTTTTGGAAACTGCCTTTCATTATGAGTATAGGGTAGGGTTAAAAGTTCTTCATTTTAGGGCAAGTTCAGTCTAGTACATTTGAAGCTTTCATTGCAGCAAGCAGCAGGAGTCCAATACAATGATTGTACCCTCAAAACAAAAGCTCAAATGAATTTCATCATCCATTCAATATGTTATGTATAGGGTATCCTTTTTTTCCCCTAGGTTTTGAATGAAAATCAATTATACACAATAGACTACACAATAGTGACAGGGCGGAGGTAAGTAACCAAAATTTTGAATTTTTTTTTAATATATATAATTATTTTTATATTTTTAAAATTTAGTATACAACAATAAGAGTTGACCCCCATATGATTGAATCAGTCCAATGATGCTCTTAAAAAAAATAATTGGTCTAATAGTAATAAAAATATAACTTTATTTTTTTAATTCTATTTTTTATTGTAAAATGTGCTCTTATATTTGAAAAATATTTGTTAAAGTTTGGCACCAAACATGTTTGAATCTATCTCTTTCAACTCGTAATGTGGCAATTAACAAGTTACTGACTCATTTAAAAAAAATCTTATCACTAAAACAACACATGAAATGTTTCTTTAGTAGCCACATAATGGGTTAGAGAAAGATAATTTCAAATATGTTTGTAGCTAAACTTATTCCTCCAAGTTTTGAATCAGTTTTTGAAAATTGCATTAGTTCAATGGAAAGATTTTTTTTACTAACTTTAGTATAAAATTTGATAATTTACATCGAAAATAATACTTTTTAAGATTTCACTATGAAAATGGTAAAAATGAATTTTATTTTATGAAAGATCGCCATCAAACATAATTTTAATTGAAAATACTAAGTTTTTTGTTGTTGTTGGGTATGTGTGTATATGTATATATAGATATAACTTAAGAAATAAAAAAATGTGTGTATATATATGTGGGGCCCGGCCCAAAATAATGGGCTAGTTAAATACGGGCCCATCCGAGAAGCATAGTGTCCAAGGAGAAGTCATATCCAAAACATTATTCAAGCCCAACTGCGGTAAAAGAAACCTGTCCGAGGAGTAACACCTCCTCGGACACTACGAAGTCCAGACCAAGAGCTCGCCCCAACCACTGCAGTTCATCCTCCAAGCATATAAAAAAGAATAAAACCCAAAATATCTCATGGAAAGCTGCCACCACCACATTAAATGTGTCACAACCACCCTCTTGGCCGCATTAATGAAGAAAAGACCCCTGAACAGTACTACCTTGGCCACTGCAACTCACAAGGGAGTGATAAGGGTGTCTGATAGGACAAGTGCTCAAGTGGGGGCTTAGATGATCAACAAGTGTAAGGTTCAGATAAGAATGAAAGAGCTATATAATGTAGTAGAGTCCCTCAAAGAAGGGGACGAAAAAAGGTATTATCTGTACCCAGAAACTATAATCTTCTGTGAGACATCCATTCTGGTGTTTTGGTTTCTGCAATGACGTTGTCCATGCATCAGACCGACCAAGTTCACTGAGGCTAAGTTCTTTGACCCATCCTCTACAAAGATTTATTGTGTGTTGCACCTTGGGCCAAGGCCTGATAAATCGTGCAACTACAATATATAATAAAAAAGCGTGTATGTATATATATGTGTGCGCGAAGTTATCTTGATTAATATATTAGTATTGCAACTTGGCCCCCCAAACAAAAATTCCTAACTCCGCCCCTGCAATAGTCTAACCGGCCAATAATATATGGTTGTTCCACGTTAGCACTACAATTATGTCCCAAAGAAATCTCTTCATGTTTTATTAGAAAGTAGTATTATGTTTTCCTTAAAAAAAAAAAAAACCTAGAATTATGTTCTTGCTATAAAAGAATTAATGAAAAATCATATATATAATATAGTTTAATTTGGACAATAAAATACATAATAAAAATAAAAGAACAATTGTTTTTTTTTTTCAAATCACATTGTGAAAACACATCTTGTAATACCAAAATTTTATGATTATAGAAAAAGAAAAATTATGGTATATTATTTTTTAAACTCTTATATTTTAGGGAGGGTTTCAAATTACACTTTCTTTTTTTTTTAAGTTTTAAATTGAACTTTGACGTTTAAAACTATTATAAAATCAAATAGTTCATGGTTTCGAATCAAATATGATCTAGTTTAAATTGGACAATAAAATACATAATAAAAATAAAAGAACAATTTTTTTTTTTTCAAATCACATTGTGAAACACATCTTGTAATACCAAATGTGGGGCCCAGCAATTTATGGGCCGAGCCCATTTATTCATGGGGAGCCCTAAGGCCCAAGCCGAAGAGGGTTACAATCCAAACTCAATAACGTGAAACACAAATTGGTCCAGAGAAGCAGCCGAGGACAGTGCAGTCCTCAGCTGACCCAAAGTTCCACCAAGAAGAAGGGCAAAAACGGTATAGGGACAAACTTGAAAGAAAATCTAAAATATCTAGGAAAGGCTGCCCTTACTACCTTCCCCATACCTAGCTCTGCACCTAACAGAGCCGTATGCTTTAGCTTTATCAACCACTCCCTACGACTTTTGTCTTGGACTGACGGGACAAGTATCAGTGTTGGAAAGGTTGACCCTACACGTGGACGAAGGAAAGTGAATGCAGGCTAGTATAAAAGAAAAAATAAGTAATCTAGAGGAGGGGCTGGGAAGAGGGGCCAAAAAGGAAGGGCTTCCAGTCCACCTCCAGGAGAAAGACTCCCAGGGTGAAGACACCTCAATCACATATGAGCACCACAAAAACCCACCGCTGGGTAACCGAGGCCTAGCCTTTCGAACCCACTCTCTACAAATGATATTGTTTGGGCCCATTCACGTGCGAACCCAACACTACTGCGGTTCGTTGCGGAACGTGTCCCTGCAATTGGCGCCGTCTGTGGGAAAGGCTTGCACGTTAGCTCGAGCGGCGGTGGAGTTGAGCTTTTGTCGAACAAGGGTCTACGAGGATGCCTTTACGACCGGCGACACGTTGTTGTTGTTCCGACACAAGTTCCCACTAGGGGCTACACCTCGTAGTGCCAATGGCATAGCAAGTCTAGGGGCTTTAAACATCAAGTTAGCTTCCCCCACCTTATTCGAGGAGCTAACCTTTAGGAAGTAGGTAAATTAAGAAACGGAATATAAGTTTTGGACAGAACCAAGGCCTTGTATGGTCCTCGGACCCAAGCCTCTGGGGAAACCAACTACTTACAAAGAGAGTACAAGTTTTGGACAGAACCAAGGCCTTGTATGGTCCTCGGACCCAAGCCTCTGGGGAAACCAACTACTTACAAAGAGAATACAAGTTTTGGACAGAACCAAGGCCTTGTATGGTCCTCGGACCCAAGCCTCTGGGGAAACCAACTACTTACAAAGAGAGTACAAGTTTTGGACAGAACCAAGGCCTTGTATGGTCCTCGGACCCAAGCCTCTAGGGAAACCAACTACTTACAAAGAGAATACAAGTTTTGGACAGAACCAAGGCCTTGTATGGTCCTCGGACCCAAGCCTCTGGGGAAACCAACTACTTACAAAGAGAATACAAGTTTTGGACAGAACCAAGGCCTTGTATAGTCCTCGGACCCAAGCCTCTGGGGAAACCAACTACTTACAAAGAGAGTACAAGTTTTGGACAGAACCAAGGCCTTGTATGGTCCTCGGACCCAAGCCTCTGGGGAAACCAACTACTTACAAAGAGAGTACAAGTTTTGGACAGAACCAAGGCCTTGTATAGTCTTCGGACCCAAGCCTCTGGGGAAACCAACTAATTACAAAGAGAATACAAGTTTTGGACAGAACTAAGGCCTTGTATGGTCCTCGGACCCAAGCCTCTGGGGAAACCAACTACTTACAAAGAGAGTACAAGTTTTGGACAGAACCAAGACCTTGTATGGTCCTCGGACCCAAGCCTCTGGGGAAACCAACTACTTACAAAGAGAATACAAGTTTTGGACAAAACCAAGGCCTTGTATGGTCCTCGGACCCAAGCCTCTGGGGAAACCAACTACTTACAAAGAGAATACAAGTTTTGGACAGAACCAAGGTCTTGTATGGTCCTCGGACCCAAGCCTCTGGGGAAACCAACTACTTACAAAGAGAGTACAAGTTTTGGACAGAACCAAAGCCTTGTATGGTCCTCGGACCCAAGCCTCTGGGGAAACCAACTAATTACAAAGAGAGTACAAGTTTTGGACAGAACCAAAGCCTTGATGGTCCTCGGACCCAAGCCTCTGGAGAAACCAACTACTTACAAAGAGAATACAAGTTTTGGACAGAACCAAGACCTTGTATGGTCCTCGGACCCAAGCCTCTGGGGAAACCAACTACTTACAAAGAGAATACAAGTTTTGGACAGAACCAAGGCCTTGTATGGTCCTCGGACCCAAGCCTCTGGGGAAACCAACTACTTACAAAGAGAATACAAGTTTTGGACAGAACTAAGGCCTTGTATGGTCCTCGGACCCAAGCCTCTGGGGAAACCAACTACTTACAAAGGAAAAACTACGTTACATAGACCTTAGAACCTCCTCGAGGAAAACTCTCCATTAACAACTGGGTTAATTCCTGAACTACATGGATTCTCTAGTTTGCCCTCGGATCCTCGACACCAAAGGGACCAGTACGGAATGGAGCAACATGTTTCCAAAAGCATAATCGAAGTCATTCAATGCTCGGTCACCCCCTCGGATGAATCATTTAGAATTTATCGTTCTCGGACAGTATTCTCGCGCTTATTACAGAACGTTCAACCGTTGTCTCGGTTAGTTTCCTAAGTTTAACTTACTATGAATTGTTATTATTATGCCTGGTAGTTTCGGTAAATAAGAATTAGTTGGATTGTGTTTCAAGGGTTCTTGCTCTAAATATCGCTGAGGAGAAACACACACCTGGGGCACACCCATTCACAAAGTGGTGTTGTCAAAAGAACAGTATTCAAAACAAGTAAATAAATTTCCATTTTTACTAAAACAAAGAAATAGTACAGCGTACAATGAAAAGCTGGAATCAGCTTATGTTAAAGCTCACTGTATAATTGAAAAGGAAGATACAAGAGAATAAGACAAAGCAGAAGAGGCAGTACAGACGAGAGGTTGGCTTCTAAAGCTAACCACATAACCAAAAAGAAAGAAAGATACAAGAGAATAAGATAAAGCCGAGGAAGTGGATCAGAGGAGAGGTTGGCTACTGCTCCAAGACCTTGTTCTTACTCAATGCTTTTACATGCCCATAACTCAGGCAGCAAAAGAAACCCAACTTGAGCCTCACACCGCTGAAGGAAAGGTGCAGGAAGCCGGAAGTTGAGAAGCCTTCACCAAAAATTTGCCTGCGACAGGGCAGAGGCGATGATGGCGGAGAATCTTTCTTCTGACACACCAAAATTCTGGCATGAACAGAACCTACTTCGGATTTTAACTAAAAGAGGGAGAAACACCCTTTCCCCTCTGTCGAAGCGGAGTATTCTCTTGAATTTATGCTTCCTTTGCCCGTACCTCACTATTCTGAGTCTCAGGAGGACACGGCGCCTCTGTGGCGGAGAGAGTTTCTTCTCCCCAACCCTCGCCTCAAACATGTTATGCTAAGGGGGGATAGCACTGGATATGGGAGTTGTGATTTGGGAGGAAACTGAAGAATTGGTGCGTAGGTGAAGCAACTTTCTCTCCTATTTATTTAAAAAGATAAGGTGGTGGCATTTAATTCACGCAGCGTCCCAAGGAACGCTACAGACAAGATGGCTCTGGCTCAATCTCCAACGCCACCTGCAACCATGGGATTAAAGGAGTCTCGGGAAGGTGCACCTCGAACACTGGGACGCCAAAAAGTACCGCGTGACCAAAGACTACAGAAATACCCTTTAAGTTGTGGGCCTAGTGAATTCGCGGCCCAGTCCCGTTCTGCATGGGGGCCCAGGGACAATGGCCCACGCCGAGGAATAGCCGTTGCCGAGGACAACCTCCTGCTCGTCACCTCGCGAAATACCTGAGGAAAAGGAGAAACTGAACTACAGCCTTCGGACTCAAGCCTATGGGGAAACCAACTACCTGGATGACAAAACTAGGTTTTGGACAGAACCAAGGCGTTGCGAAGTCCTCGGATTCAAACCTATTGGGACGCCCACTACTCGGATGGGGAAAGCCCTCGGCTCAAATACTGTAAAATGTTAAGGCCGATAAAAGGGTTAGGATGATGGCGAGACACCACACTATTCGGTAGCCTACGGGGGTTGTTCATTCTTGCGGGAGATATGTCTTCGAATGATTACTTCCTACACCGCATAGAGCATCCAGTTCTAACCTCGGCATTGTTTCGGGTAAGTATCGTTATTCACAGATAGGCATTGCTGTGTCAAATAATTTTATTAAAGTTATGGTGACATCTTTTTATTAGTAAGTATTTTGGCCTTAGTTGCCATTGATTCAGATGCTATATTATTGGGCCGAGCAGCGCTTGTAAACTTGTAAAAACATAGAAACAGAACATGCGAAGCAAAATAACCACAATTTTTATTAATATGAAAAATTATTACAACGTACAAAGAAGGGCTTAAACAAGCCTATACAAAAGGTGAACTGCCGAAGCAACAATAACATCCGCAATACGGATAAGTAAACAGTCAGGTGTCTTTTAAACTCGTCTTCAAAGTCTCTCCAATCTCTGCCTTAGTATTGCTCATATTGAGAGAAGAACCTTCTTTAGAAAAAGATGAAGGAGAAGGAAGAAGAGGATGGAGGAGATGAATGAGGAAGATGGAGGAGATGAATGAGGAAGATGGAGGACATGAGTAAAAGAAGGAGGAGAAGAAGAGGGAAAAGGTGAGAAGGAAGAAAGAGAGGCAAAAGGAGGCGCCAGTGAACGAAGAGAGGAAGAAGCAGGGGCACTTAGTCCCTGCCCCAGTCCTGACTCCTAACACACTGGTGCCATATTAGATATGCTCATGAGAGAGCGGGTAGTACTGAAGATGTGTGTCCTCGGCTCAGTCACGCCAAAAATGTGACGTGACGAGTCCCTGCTTCGAATTTTGGCTGAAAGAAAGGCGAGACAAATCTTGAGTCTCCGCCATCCTTGCCCTGACCGAGCCATTTCGAGCTTCGTTAGAACATGGTGTTTCTGGGAGGGGAATAGTTTTTTCATTGCTTATTACTACGGTGAGTGTATTTCAGGTTAAGGTGTAACCGGAGAATAAAAGTAAACTCCGGAAGGAATCTAAGGGTTTCAAATTTTGGGGGGAGTAAAGGGATTCATCTGTGGGAGAAACAACTCTTGTTTCTTCTCTTTATATAGGGGACGAAGAAAAGAGTACTTAATGAGTTCAGATCTCCAAGGAAATCTGCAAACATGAATACGCCCGTTTCATTCCCCCACGCCATCAAAAACCGTTGAACCTGGGAGATTTCGTAAAGGGAAGATATTAAAGACGCGCTTTAGATAACCAAACGGCATAAACGCATCGTGCGCAAATCAAGGGGAACATCTTGTAGACCGGTACATTCCCTGGGCAGGTGAAGAGTCGCCAGCGTCAGTTAAGGGCTGAATTAAATGAGCCATAATAAAGGCTCGGTATTATCAAAACCCCCCTCTCCAACCAGGAAGTCGGACAGCAGGGTTTTGAGGGGCTATTGTGGGGCCCAGCAATTTATGGGCCGAGCCCATTTATTCGTGGGGAGCCCTAAGGCCCAAGCCGAAGAGGGTTACAATCCAAACTCAATAACGTGAAGCACAAATTGGCCCGGAGAAGCAGCCGAGGACAGTGCAGTCCTCAGCTGACCCAAAGTTCCACCAAGAAGAAGGGCAAAAACGGTATAGGGACAAACTTGAAAGAAAATCTAAAATATCTAGGAAAGGCTGCCCTTACTACCTTCCCCATACCTAGCTCTGCACCTAACAGAGCCGTATGCTTTAGCTTTATCAACCACTCCCTACGACTTTTGTCTTGGACTGACGGGACAAGTATCAGTGTTGAAAAGGTTGACCCTACACGTGGACGAAGGAAAGTGAATGCAGGCTAGTATAAAAGAAAAAATAAGTAATCTAGAGGAGGGGCTGGGAAGAGGGGCCAAAAAGGAAGGGTTTCCAGTCCACCTCCAGGAGAAAGACTCCCAGGGTGAAGACACCTCAATCACATATGAGCACCACAAAAACCCACCGCTGGGTAACCGAGGCCTAGCCTTTCGAACCCACTCTCTACAAATGATATTGTTTGGGCCCATTCACGTGCGAACCCAACACTACTGCGGTTCGTTGCGGAACGTGTCCCTACACCAAAATTTTATGATTATAGAAAAAGAAAATTTATGGTAAATTATTTTTTAAACCCTTATATTTTAGGGATAATTTCAAATTACACCTTTTTTAAAAAAAAGTTTTAAATTGAACTTTGATGTTTAAAACTATTATAAAATCATATAGTTCATGGTTTCAGATAAAAATATGATCTTTAAAAATCATATAAATTTATAACAAGGATTTTTCAAGCTTGATTTGAGAGTTCAATTTTTGGATTTTATTAGGGATTTAACTGTAAATTGATACGGTTGTAAAAGTTTAAATGGTTTGATTTGAATCTGACCCACATTTTTTCACATGATCATTCAAACATATTTTTCTTTATTTTTTTTTTTCGAGTTACAAATAATACTAAACTATTTTAGTTTAAATGAATTAAAACTCATAATCTTTTTAAAGCAACTTAATACTAAACAAACTTTGATTTAATTAGTTTTGGAAAATTACATTTTAAACCCTATAATTTAGGGGATGTAGCAAATTAAACCCTTTACTTGAAACAATATTGTGTTTAAGGTTAAATATACAGAGTTTAATTTATTACTTTTTAAATGAAAAAATTACACTAACCCTCCCTGAGGTTTTTTATGTTATTACACTACCTCCCTTCTAGTTTGGAATAAGATACTCACATTCTTTAAAATGCAATCTATTTACAGTAACCTCCCCTGGATGATTGAAAAAAAAGTTTTAAATTTCATATTTCACCATCTACTTAAGCTGTCATTCACACCCCTCTAATAGGAAATTCGGGATTGTATAAACCATATTTTTTGGTATTATTTTTAAACGTTTTTTTAGCCATTTAGGTGAAGTCAATGTAAATAGTTTGTATTTTGGGGAGGTAAGTGCTTTATTCTAAACTAGAAGTTCTAAACTAGAAGAGTACTAAGTGTAACGACAAAAAACCTCAGAGGAGGTTAGAGTAATTTTTCTCTTTTAAAACTATAGGGATTAATTTAATTTATTATACCCTAAACTATGTGGTTTATAAATTAGATAAATTAGATAGACCACATAGTTTAGGGTGTAATAAATTAAATTAAATTAGATAAATTTATTTTCAAAAAAAATCTCTGATTTGATTTTTTTTTTATATATTAATACTTGTACTCATTAAATGTGTAGCATTTGTAAACATCTTTTCGTCAAACTTTCCCAAATATTGTACAAGTTGGCAACTAGTCAATCTTTGAACCTGTAACCTTGGTGAAAGAGACTGGTCATATACAAGGAGCTTGCTAATCAAACCACGCAACAAGACCCTTCATACCATGTGCAACAAATAAGGGAGGAGATTGGTGGAAAATAGCTCATGCTTGGTTCAAATTTTCGGGCATCTTTTAACTGATCATAAAAGTTTACTTAAAAAATGACAAACCTCGGATGTACGAGGATAACAAGTTACATATGCTCGGTATCTATATTGCATCACTCAAAAATCAAATCAATATACAGGTAGAGAACTCCCACTTGAAGATGGTGTGGGGGTGATCTGTTCAGTAATTAACGGAAGAAATTCGTGTGGGACAAATGCTTTCTTTTCTCTATGAATTATAAAATTAAAAATGATCTTTGTCTTTATCTTCTTGCTGATCAGCTTCTGGTTTTTAGTCCTGTACAATGGCATCAAATCTCCCATTCACCTATCTCGTTTGCCAAGTCATCTCCACTAACCTTCCCAAATTCTGACTCTTTCTTTGCCACTTCTGCTACTCGGTCCGATTGGTTTACAATCTTATTCGAGGAAGAGTGGTTTACCTTATCTTGTTTGTTTTGCAGGGTCCCAACACTCTGTCTAGAGGTAGGGTGTGGACTTTGATGAGGCCTATCACTGGATGGGGTCTCTTGATTTTGGGTTGGAGTCTCAATTTCCAATCTCGGTCTCCCAATTGATTCAAATTCGTCTTTTAATTTTTCAAGGGCATCAAACAGTTCTTTGACCTTCTGATTATCTTTCCTGGATGAAAAGTGCACCAAGTATTCCATTTCAAGTGAGGTTCATATTGAGAGTAGAGAGTGCAGCGTGGAGGAGGAATGGGGGAGGGGAGGGAAAGTTAGTTATAGACTGCATACCTGAAAATGCCTTCATTCTGAATGTATAATTGCATTTTAATGGAGTCCACTGAACTTATGGTGGTTATAAACTGAGTCAAAAAAAAGAAGAATGTGTTTGTTAAGTAGATAAGAGCTCAAATTTTGCAACATAGTACACTCCCCGACTGCTTAAGTTGAAAAAAGAAGTAATCAACAACTCAAAAATATGAGTGCTGACATGAAGGGTTAAGGTTTTGAACACAATGAATTTAGGAAGAACTTAAAAATGAATGGGATCTTGCAAATTTTTAGAGTGAAATTTGACATCAAAATATTATTGAAACTATGCAAAATGCCAAAATGTCATTTAAACAAACACAAGAATCATACATACATTGGCTTCAACCTCCAAATATTCTTCTTCAAGCTGTTTCCTTGGCTTTGCTATTTTTGAACTTTCATCAGCTGCGCTAGCCAATATTTCTGACCTGATATAAATGAACAATAAGAGGCTTGGTTTCACGGCATAATAAAAATTTAAAAGAAATATAGCAAAATACCCTTGACTTGAACTCAAGCTGTCCACAAGTTTCCTAGTACGAGTAATGGAAGGCCCCAACATTTCCTAATTTAAGATTCAAGATATGCATGCTAATTAGGGAATAGGCAAGCATAGCATATCACAGAAACAGACTGGAAATGAGGCATAACATTACATTCAATGAAACAATCTAGCTGAGATAATTAAATTAATACCTTGTAAGCAGAAAGAAGATGAATAACCAAATTCACAAAATATTCTCCATATCTCTTCAATTCACCACTAGAGCATGCAAAAAAGAAACATCATCAAACACAATGAACTCACAATACAATTATGAGATGGACACAAAATGTAAGCACATGAAACATAAAAGCAAAAAACTCTGGTTTTTAAGACTGTATCTATCCAACAAAGAGTGCTTGCATTAGATATTTTAGCCAATCAGAGCAACACAAGCATACATACTTGACCTGCTTCTCCCTTTGCTCTGTGTATGAGGTCTGAAGAACCCAGGTATTATCAAGAAAATGGATCCATGTATCAACAACATTGCCTTCCACTCTACAAGAAGAAATGGATCTCAACAGCTCATCTTCCTACAATCAAACAATGTTTTTTTTGTTATATTTTTTTAGTACAATCATTAGATTCAAAATGAAAATGGTTTGCAGCATGCTATAATTTCAAACTCAGAGTAGAACTATATAAACTTAAATCTTCATATTTATAAATCAAAAGTGACAAAGGACGTAAGAAAGGTTTACATACCTTTGTTTTCAAATGAACAAGAATCTCATTACTTGCTTCATCAAAATTCTCTCTTTCTTCTCTCACATTGCGTAGCCGTGCATGAGCCGCAGCCAAAGAGCTATTGACCTACAGTAAATGCTTAGCCATATGAAAGCACCGCAAAGAATAATGGAAAGACCCAGTAGGAGTCATATTGAGGATTAAAGGATGCATAGGACAAACATTGGCAATTCACCTTTCCATGCGTGTGGTCATGTACAGATTCATGGATCAAAACCAAATGGTCTTACTTAAAGTAATCTCCCGAACGGTTATACAAATTAAAGAACATGCAGAACCAAATTCAAATTGGACAATATCGAAGATGACCTTATCACCTTAAAGTATTCTTTTGCATTTTAGAAGTACCAATATGACAGGTAGGAGGAGGAAAGAAAAAAAAAAAAAAAAAAACCTTTTTCAATGCAGCTTCAAGTTCACCTTTTTGCTTCTCAAGTTCTCCTACCTCCACCACCAATTCCTGGAAAATGCCATAATCTTTTGTTTAAAACCATAATGAAATGGATCACAAACAAACAAAAGCTATTGTCAAAAAAACAGTCCACTGCATATCATATAAGGTAGAAACTTTTCATAGGTATCAGATTTTAGCACAATAGTTTCAATTCTCTAAAATATTTTGGCAATCAAATTATAATTTCTGGAAACAAGTCCTGAAATGGTCCAAATAAGCTTTTACAAATTAAAGAATAATGCCTGCACTGGAATGGTTTAAAAAGGCAGCATTGGGCTTCTAAAAAGAACCTTTAAAGGCCCGAATATATCCTGACTGCATGTAAAATATGGACATCATTCGAAGCCCATAAATGGAGATTTTCTAGCAGCTACAATAAGCCCATTTTAGGTCCCACAAGCTGCATATATGTTCTGGGATCAAAAGAGATTTCCTTGTAGACTCCCAAAGCACGTAGGACTTGAGAATGCTGTTCTGGATGACATAAACCATAGCTGGCAGCAGCTAGTTGATCAGAAAATGAAGTCCTAATGGATGAGAAACTCATCATAAACAATCAAAATTACTTAAACACAATCTAATTGGCTTAATTTCATATAGGCCTCTACCAGCTCATGCCCAATAAATAGAGGGCAGCACTTCAATAAACGAGAGCAAATCCTGTGAAAAAGTAAAGGCTGAAACTCTGCTGAAATTTCACCAGAAAAGAGCAGTGTAGCAGAGAGATTTGTTAAAAGAAAAAAAAGAAACTTCAGAAGTGAAACTAGAAGATTCTCTGCTGGTAGTTTCTTTTTTTGACAAGTAATAAAAATATATTAAAAAGAAGAAGGGTGTCACCTGAGTATACAGAAAGTATACATCTGGGACAAAAACAAATCAAGTGCATAAAGTACAAAAGTCCATGAAACCATGGACTGAATAAGCTTATTAAGGCAAACTGGGAAGAAAGAAAAAGAAGCTCTTCTTGCCATTCTTCTATGATTATTCATTACGTTCAATATGAATGTATCAAATCCATAGAGCAGAAACTTTTCTTTGGATGTTTTACATTTTATGTTTTCATTCTTCCTTGTAGTATCTTTCCTATCGAATAAGAGGTTTCGATTTAAGCATAATAAACAAGATCTTTCTTGACTGGAAATAGAACCCTAGATAAATATGTGTGTGAGTTTGTGTGTGTGTGTGTGTCTAGTGAGTCTGGTTTTACAAACCTCAAGATTATGACCTCTATGGCTAAAATTTGTATTGTCAAGGTAAGAAATTGGAAAAGGAAGTCTAAACATGAAGGTCTTCATTTATTATTCAATAGAGATAAGGAGAAGGATAAAAAGAGAAAAATATAAAAATTGTGTTAAATTGGGAGTATGCAGTACTCAAATGGACAAGCATCAAGACACATTATTGATATTTGAAGCTTTTGTACAACAAACTCATGGTAATTTATTCCATACATTATGTATCTTTGAAAGAGAATCCCTAAGTTGAATGCTCTCTTACAGTCCTTAATGTAACTTCTCATGAGAAAAAATAAGTACCATGCAAAAAAAAAACAAAAAGAGGCAGTGCACCTTCTCAAGTTGGTTAACTTCATTGGATTTAGCCACACGAAACAGGAGAGCTTCTTCTTTGTGAGACCTGCTTGATAAATGGAGGTTAATAATAAGAAAGACCAATAGAATGAAACAAAATGGGGAGGACAGCAACAAAAACTTTCAGTGTGAACTTAGAAATGGGTCAGGACAAGCCATTTTATAGTCAATATTCCCACCTTTTCCCATGTCATATTTCAAGTAGACAAAAAGCACACAGAAGGGAAAATTTCTGACATGTCGGAAAAATGCATTGAGCTGTAATACACCATTACTATTCTAAAATTCATGCAAAAAAAAATCCTATAAAAATATCAGCTTAATCTACCACAACACTGATGTTCAGTAACTACACCCATGAGGCTCATACGTTAGAGTTCTTTCCATATAACAGTTCAAATGTTCAATATTGTTTATGTTGCCTGTCCCAATTAAATTATTTAATGAATACCTTCTTTTGCTCCAAGCGTATACCGTATAACTTTTACTGTAGTTTATTTTATTTGAATTCTCATTTCTCCTTAGAAATAAAATCATAATGCAACAATGTTTTCAAAACTCAAACTGCAGTAGACTAAGGGATCTTTTTTTTTTTTTTTAAGAACCCAAACCTCAATTACAAAACTGATATAAATTTTAATATATTATAGATAGTACCATCAATCTCAATTTTTTCTTCTCTAATTAGTATACAAATGGATTTTGTTTTCTCTAATCATAATAATTATCTAATTACTTATGAAGATGTATCAATGCAAAATGCTATTTATTTTGCCTCTTGTTTTATAAAACTGCAAAATTTTCATCAATTAAAAGCTCCAAAATTTTCTCAATAAAAAGGATAATAAGTTCAATCTAAAACTTATTATCAAAATTTCTAATAAATTTAAACCATTACTTATATTATTACATTGCCAACTCTATTACAAAGAGTAATGGAGAACAAAATCACTCAAATTAAACCATTAGGGTATTTTTAGACTAGGAAGTCAATCTCCCTAAATTCTCTTCACTCAACTGTTTGTTATCATGTTCTAAAACTGGCAATGCATGACAATTGAACTTGATGATAAATATGCTTAAAAGATAGGCATGCTTCACTTGAACTGGGGATTTTGTCATTTAGATAATGTCTATACTTTTTTTTCCCTGTTCACTTTTGGAAACCGTTGACTTTCACTTTGAATTTGTATGTAAAGAACCCAATCGATTAGAGGAATTGATTGTACATATTCCTACATTTATAAATGTAAACTATTTATTTCTCTCTCTCAGTAATTCCTGAAAAAAAAAATTCTCTGTGGCCCCCTCTAAAAAATAAATAAATAACCCTACAGTTAATAAATCCCAATCTCATCCATGGCAGCTACTAACTATAATGAGATACTAAATATAAATTTTATTTGATTTGTAGATGTTATGGGAAAGCTAACTATAATATTAAATTTTATTTTAAGGAAAAATGTAAAAAATTCATAAGCCAATACTGGTAATGCGGCATTGCTAACCTCTAATGTTGATATCCCAAATTCTGAAAATTCTCATACAAAATTTCAAATGACTAAAATCAGTAAAATTGATATTAGTTCAGTGGAGCATGATCACAATTTGTTTCCATAAATAGGAGATTATCATGGTAAGGTAATTGCAGTGAAATTTAGTACATAATTGATTTTCCCGAGTTAAAAGAACATTGAGTTCCATTTTGATAGATATTCAGTTCAAATGTATTAAGAAACAAATTCTGTCTTTTCTTTTGTTTATATTTTTTTAACATTGAATAGACACTAGTTTTATTTTTTCATGTGTTAACTTAGTTTTAAATCTTAGTATATTTCTCAGTCTTGAATGATTTTTGCTTCATGCTTTAGGCCCCCAAATTGTGGTTCTATCCCTTGTTTCAACCACTTGACATTGCTTTTTGAATGATTAGTCTTTTTTTTAATAGAACACTGTCTTTATAAACATGCATACATATATTCATACCCATTGTAACTTTTATTAATATTACACTACTTAATAACTTTTAAATGGATGAATATTTAAAAGGATAAAAGTTTAGTTACAAAATTGGTTGTAACTTAAGGTAACAACCTTAATATCTTTTTATTGGAGATGAATTTTAATAAATCCACCATTGGATTACATTTTCTTCTTATATCCTCCATGTTTGCAAAATTTTTAGAAAATTAAAAATCAATAGCTATGTCATCAATATATTGTTTAAATTGCTAGTTTTTGTAATTTAAAATTATGCATAAAATATAAACTTATAGATCATATAATAAATAATATCCGATTGATACAAAATTTGACATGTGTATTAAAGAGCGTAAAGAATATACAATCTAACAATTAGATTTTCAAAATATGTAATGATGTTAATTTTTTTAAAGGAAGTTATAGCCTTAGGCTATAACCAATTTTGTAGCTAAACTTTGTCCTATTTAAAATTTCACCATTAAATAGATGTTCACTTCATGCTTTAACATGCATGTCAAATTTCATATTAATCAAATGTTATTTACCATCAAATCCATAATATTCTTAATTTTTAATATTTTTAAGATTAAAAAAAAGACTAAAAATATGAACAGCTGAAATTGTTATTTTAATAGTGCAAGAATGAAGGGCATAGGGAGAAAATAAAATCCTAAATATCATTTGTTACTTAATGCAATGACTTGATCATTCTAATTCGTACATAGAAGATACTTTATACAATGACTTGCTTAGTCTAATTGGTATGAAAGGGACACAAAGAAAATGGTATACCCATGGGCCACTTGATATCTTAAAGCAGTGATAATTGAAAAAAGAGTGATTCTATTGCTAGGGATACTGCAAATTTTACCTACATAACCTTTACAAACTGATGTGTTAACTTTTATACACAACACACAAAAAGTAATTAAGAAATTTATTTATCATGTTGATGTGGCACCAATTACATTCATTGTCACGTCAATTTGTAAAATTTTTGTAGTGAAATTGGTAGTAGTGTTGGCATTTTCCTTTTAAAAACCCCCCATTAATGAGAATCTCCACTTATTATCTTATCTTTACAGAAAAAGTGGGCATCCCTTGTCCTACAAAGCTAGAACCATACAATGTCAACATGCAAGCAAATGCATCCATGCATGTATGTACATTGAAGCATATGCAGCCTTGCTCAGGCAAAGATACAAACTAAAGCCAAGAAAATTGCACACAAGAACACAAACACAAAAGGAAGTTGTTCTAAGTTATAATTTGATACCTGTGGTCCAAAATGCGTTTTTCAGCTTTTGAGGTAGAATTAGCAAGAGATTCTGATAATATTTTCAATTTATCTACCTGCAACATGAACCAATTTAGGACCATCAATCATAATACTGGAAAATTTAAAAAATACATTTTCTGGTTGTAACTTCAGAATCACTTTCACAATACCATTGTTTTTAAAATTTCACATGAGCTAGTCAAAATGCATTGAAGTATTTATATCGGATACATGTATGGAGTGTGCCTTCTAGTTGCTTACCAATGGACATATCTAGCAAGTAACTCCAACATTGAGAGGAAAATGACCCTAACTCATTGTATTGTTGTTAAGTTACTTTTTATGATTTGATTTTTATTTATTTATTTATTTTTGGTTGAACAGACTAAACAGATTAGTAAAAGCACCGATATCAGAAGGCTTTGCTGGATATACACTTCATTTTTGTACAAAAGATGAAAACCAACATGCAAATACTGCAGCTATCTTTCTGTATCCTATAATTAGAGGTTATATGAACCTGACACATAGCAGAAGCATGCACCAAGCCTCCTTATGCAAGTCTATGTAGTATAGAAAAAATTAAATTCATAAATGCTTATTAACAGTTAAATAATTTTCTATTAATTAAATATAAATATAGACCATGAAATTAAAAATACTCAGAAAACTGTCTTAATTTAAGAGAAACTAATTCAAGGAAGCACATAAAAAGGAGAAATGTCAATATGCTTAAGATATAGGCATGACAGCCTCAAGGCAATTTAAACTACATAACCATATTTTGAATTCAGACAATGCAGCAGTACAGCAAGAACATGCTGTGGTGGAGCTGCAGCAGCACCGCAGCAATTTTTGCATCACATCTCAATCAACAACCATTGTACACAAGTTCCCTGAATTTTCATTTAAGAGATTATCAACGAGAGGACTACCTGGCCAAAAAAATATGGGGGCCTGAACACATTCCATCTGTCACCCAGAGGCATATTTGAGTTTGTAGTACACTAGTCATTTTAAAAATAACAAATAAGGAGGATTTGCCAGAGACAATGCTGACAACAGCCAGTAAAATATTTGAATCTTTCTTCATGGATCTGTTCCTCTTACACAAAATTTAGGGTGCTTCTTGGTTAGGTGCATAGCAAAAACTGTTTTGACCATATCCAATATCTGATTATTTGAGACCTCATTTGTCCTAAGTTAGAGAAATGAGAACTAACTTAGCATCAAAAGACTCAGTTTAGAATTTTGGTTACACTTCGGGAAGGGGAGAAATATCATAAATGACCAATATCACAAGGAAATGAAACCTTTTCAGCGTGAAGTTCTTGAGAATCCCCATTGCTCAATGATTTCTTCCTTAGTAAGAGTGCCTCCAACTTGGAACATAGTTGAACTTGTGCAATTTCTTCTTTTATAGTCTGCAAGGAAACAAACGAGTTCAGTTTAATAATCTTATTAAGAAGCTGCCCAAGTCAAAAATTGAATGCAAAGTTGATTTAAGAGTGCCTTTAAACATTAAGGGTCTGTTTGGATACCGCTTATTTTGCTGAAAACTGAAAATAATGTAGCAAAATAATTTTTAAATATGTAAATAGTGCCGTGGAACCCATTTTTAATGAAAGGTTTGTGGGTCCCGTGAACAGTGCACGGGACCCACTAGAACTCAGTTAACGATCTTCTCAAAAAAAAAAAGGTGAAACGTAGACGCTCCTACAATAATCAGTATCCAAATGGGTACTAAGTAAAACTTCTAATAGTTTTACTTTCCCTGGTAAATAAGAGTTAGGATATCACTGCAATATGTCTCAACATATCATTTCCACCATTCAACTACTTGCCTTCAGCACACAACTACTCCATATCAGCTAAAATAAAACAGAATGCTCTATGTGCGTGGGTGTGTGTTTTGAATAAGAATGAAATTCATTGAAAAAAGGAAACCCTGATTCAATTGGTTGAAGCACATGATTATGAAAATACTCAATGCATCCTGAAAAATATGATAAAATATATATATATATATATATATATAGAAGAATGGATATGCTGAACTCAAAGAACAAAATGTTAAAAGACAACTTTTTAATCAAATTATGGCTTTAACTCTTTTTTTTCTGACAAGTTCCTTTAACTTAAGACACCGAGAGAATACATAGGTCTTGTATGAGATTTTTTTTTTGTTTTTACCTTTATGTATTTATAAATTTCAAAAATGATATAGGAACACTATGGAAAGAGAGGTCACACTATAATGGGAGTACAAATGTCAAAACGTTGAAATTAAAATAACCATGTGCACATAAGAACAATTATTAAAGTAAAAATTTTAACCTGCTGTTGAACAATGAACTTCTAAATATATACATATAAAGGAATTGCCAAGCAATGGAAAGTTCACGCCAAATTTGTTTAATGTTATTAGTATCCAATCATTGGTGTTTTGACATGTGTGTGTTTGTGTGTGTGTGAGTGAGAAGATCAATCTCACCTCTACAGTTGAAAAAGTCATTTCTTCATGTGATTTTGCACTTCTTTCAATTAAAGAATGATGGGATTCCTTCATTATATCAAGTTTTTCCTTTAGACTGCTAACTTCAGCATCTATTCTGAGAGCAGAAAACAAGACACAAAAAACAGTGGACAAAAAGAATTAAAATTTCAACGCAATAATAAATAACACAGAAACAACTATGATTTGGAACCATCAAGCCAAATTCGAATCCAATAGGTAAAGCATGCAGATGATGACTTGATAGTCTAATCATATACCGCAAACTTATAGGATATGGAATATCCATTGGCCAAGAAATCAACTAATTTACAAGGTTTCCTCAAAACCTTGCTTTACCAGGTAAGAGTGCAGAAAGGTATTCTGGAGGCAAACAAAAGAAAACAAACCCTCCACACACAACATACACAGTAGATTTAGTACACAATATCTGTGACTAATTGTAACAGAGCCAAGTACTAACCCATAAAAGGTCAATCAAGCAACAGTCACTTTGATAAAAAAAATTTACAATTGCATATAAAATCAAAGTTCCCTCACATCAAGGTTTAAACACGTAGCTATAAAACATATGTTATTTAACCACACATGAGACAACAAAGTCCAGTGACAACTGCTGATCATCAGAACTGAAGCATGCAGCAGTTATTTTGATCCATAATATCTACAATTGCATATAAAAACAACTAGCAGACCAATTGTAAGCCTCAAATTTCAACTATAAAAAAAATAAAAATCCTTGACCACCTTTCAAGATCAGCATTTATTTTCAATCCTGAAACTGCACCTTGAGCATATTGGAGCAATTCTTCTCGCTTTGCCTGAAAAGTGGAAATCAAAGGAAGAGTTAAAGGAGAGAGCAGCTGGATCACATAAACTCTAACAAATCCAGCTGTAACATCATTGTAAAATGTAAACAACAGCAATGATTTTATGTGAAGTGCACCATATTGCTTACTAGGAAAGTGCGGCAATATTTGAGTATTACTGTCAAATAAGTAAATGACTAGTACTAATAAATCAAATAGATCAATGGCCAGATTAGGATCCAAAGTAAAATAATCTTTTTACATTAAGAGAGAAAAATTGAATGTCAGCCAATAAGAAGCAGTGTGTGTCTGTCAGCAATGATGATAAATTTATAAAGCTTTTTCGAAACTCCTAGCAAAGAAATTCTATAATGGTGTGTTCTTTATGTAGGAATTCATGGTGGGAATTTTTAATTCTTGTTAATTCATGAAATTTGGTTGTTTATTTAATAAAATAGTTACAAATTGTAATTCCCATGAACGTCTCAATTCCCATGAAGCACAGGAATTATGACTCCTATCTTATCAGTAAGAAATGCCAATTCTCGTATATCTTGTATTTCTGAGAATTGCCTACATTACACTAAAATTCAACTTTTGACTGTCTTTTTTTTTTAAAAAAACTTACTCCATAGAGTTAGTTTTAGAAAATAAAATAATTATTTTTCATCCAAATAAGATGTTTATCAATGTTCAAGAGTATTTTTGTCATTTAAAATTTATCAATAATGTTCAAATTATTAATTATTTACTTCCTAAATGAGTTTGTATAAGACAATTTTAAACAGATAAAATTTATATATATAGTTTGTATAATTGTAATGTTTTTAAAAATGTTTATCTAAAATATGGTCAAAATCAAATTCTAAGTATATCCAAACAACAGAACTGCCAAATTTTGGAAATTCTAATTCTTGTGAGTTTAAACACCCAAGAATCTATAGTTTTCAAGATTTAAAATTCTCAGCAACAGAAAGTCTCTAATCAAATTGTGAAAACAAGTTCCTGTGTCCATTCCTCATGATACTCAAGGGTATAATGCTTATATTAAACACATGCACATTAATGCAATAAGCATGCATATCATGTCATTACCAGTACTTCATCTTGGTATCCTAAGAATGCTTTTGCCAAATCACATACACTGCTGATTATAGCATTATGAACTTCCTTTCCTCCGGTAAGACAGAGCCTGTATGAAACATACCACAAGGAAGTTTAATGGAAATCAAATAATATTAGGCAGAAATATGCGCTGATCATCTTCTTTTTTCAATATACCAAATATATGATTCCAAGCAAATAGAATAGGCCGAAGAAGCTGTTATTAGGGATTAAAAGAAAATTGAAATAGAGACAAATCACCCATATATCTCCAGAAGTAGTGGAACTTCTTCCTCATTTGGTGCTTCAAGAATCTGATTCATAAAAAAGAGTTAACCTGCGGTTAAACTCCATGGATCAGCAAATACAAAGATCGGAAATAGCATTAAGAATGGCACTAAGGAATGAAGGTTATATGTATCGCAATGCCAATCTTTTATCTCTTTTTTTTAATAACACATGCACTCGGTGGGTCTTGAATGCACAACCTACCCTCTACCCAGGTATTTCAAGGGAAAGATGTGCCATTTGAGCTAGAACTTATCAGCTGCAATATCAGAACTTTCTAAAAGATAAAATATGAAAAATAAAAAATGTCAGGTAGTAAGGTTTTATATTCCTAAACAAAAAATAAAAATGAAAAGTTCCTAAAGTATTTACAATACTTCCTAGCAAATCACAACTGTTGCTATATCATTAATACAAGGTCCATTCGATACAGCAAAGAACATCCAAATTCAAAATGACCTTGAACATATAGGATACAATCATAGTATCATACACTATAAATGTGTTTAGGAAACTAAATTGAGTACCTTGCACATTCCATAATACGCAAGGGCATAGCCCATCCCTGTAGTGGATAAGAGATTTGATACATAGTACGCCCTTCTAACCATTGGTTCTAGGATGACAACCATAGACTAAATCCCAATTCGAGCAAGATCATCAAAAATAAACCCCTCCTTCAACCAGCAGCCATTTGTTTCAATCTAACTTAAGCTTCTAATCCAAACTAAAGCCTCAAACCTTACCCTTCCTCCTTGACCCAAGAGAGATAGATAGGTACTATTAAAGAAATGCATGATCCTCTCTTATCAATACTTGTCTTCTAGTAGCCAATTTAAAGCTTTAAAGACTAAATCACTAAAACATTGAAAGTTTACAAAATACCTACAGGAAGATGGATATGTTTTCAACATACCATAGACAACGTTATGCCTTCAAGAGCTTCACTCTGAAGAAAGACATTACGAAAGTTCCTTGGTTCACCAACCATGTCAGAGTCCACATAATAAACCTGTTCACCATTGCACACAAATTATTAAAAAGCAAATCAAACAAAAAAAAAATGCAAATTCTAAAAACCAACACAACATTGTCATATATAATAAAACACACTTAAAAGAGAGATAAAACTTAAGAAAAACAAAATCAGGTTTGCTCCTCACCATATTAGGTTTTCTAGGAGAGTCCTTGGAATCATCAAAAGTAAGCCGCTCTTCGGGATTCTTTTCATTGTGGTCATTAGAACCCAATGATAATCTTTCAATTTCTTTGAGTGCAACCAACCACCTTCTCAGTAACTGAATCCTTTCTACCCCTCTACAGGACACAGACATTTCTTCCAATTGTTTCAAGGTGTGCTTAAAGCTTTTCAAGTTCCGAGGACCCTGATCAACAACTTCAAAGTAAATCTCCAAACTCCAAGAGAATAATAAAAAAGCACTGATTAAAAAAGAAATTAAAGAAACAATCACTAATGCACCCAACCCTCCAAAACCAGCATTGCTCATCATTACTCAATTTCCACCAAAACGCTAGACTAAATTACAAGCTGAAACGGAAGAATTTTAGCTTAAGCTTAGATTAAATTATTAAATTCACCATTTCTTAATAGTTTAAATTTTTCAGACAATCATAATTTATCATGGTATCAAAACTAAAGGTTCTAAGTTAAACATTGTTGTACCTTACCTCCCATTTGAAAATAATAATAATAATAATGCTGTAGGTCCCACTTAATAAAGGTGGAGTGTTAGATTAAATAATTAAAAATTCTTATCAGCCCATCATAGCTCAAAATAAAAAGAAATAAATTACTATATCTGGCCCACCACAGCTCAAAACAAAAGTGTTATTAAAGAATTAAATTCACTATTTCCTAATGGTTTAACCTTTTTAATAATCAGTAAAAGACAAAATTTATTTACAAAATTAGTTGTAGCCTAAAACTACAACCTTACTCAATATCTATCTTTTTATTGGAAGTGAATTTTGACAAATCTACCATTAAATTATATCTTATTATTATATCCTCTATATTTGCAAAATTTCTAAAAAATCAAAAATTAATAGTTATGTTATTAATAAATTGTTTAAATTGCAAGTTTTTGTAATTTAAAATTATGCATAAAATATATGCTTTTATATCATGTAATAAATAATATTGCATCCACACAAAATTTGACATGTGCAGGGCGTGAAGAACATACATTCAACTGTTAGATTTTTAAAATATGTAGTAATACTGATACATGTAAATGGAAATGCAGGTTATACTGACACATTAAATAATAAAGGAATGCAAGTCAAAAATTAATTCTGAAAAAAAAAAAAAAAAAAAGCAATATGGATAATAATAATAATAAAAAGATAAGGAAAATTACAATGCGGTCCTGGATGATCTTGGCGCCCTCGGAGACGGCATTACCGGCGTGGTAGACGACGGAGTCAGCGTAGTTGCGGACGGTGCGAGTCAGGTTGTTTCCGCCACCAGCTTCCACCGCTTTGGTCACCGCTGTTCTTATCCACGACATGATCACCTATTTCTCTCTCTCTCTCTGTCTCTATATATATGCTTTTTCTTAGGTCAAAATGTGAATGAAAAAAGTGAGATTGAATCAATCTTCAAATCTAAAAAACAACAATAATAATAAAACTTTTGTATTATGGATGAAACAGAGGAATATGGAAGCTAATCCAAAAATTCAGTTATAATGACTGGTTTTTGTTAGAAACAAACCAGTGGTGAGAGAGAAAGGTAGAGAGAAATGGAGAGAGAGAGAAGAAGAAGAAGAAGAAGTCAAAGGAGCATCCGCGTCGCTGTGAAGTGAAAACACGTTTGTTTCTTTTGTTTCTCTTTCTTTCTCTGGTTTTTATTATCTAGTTCGAGTCCCTTGCCTTTGGTTTCGGTTCTGATTTCAATTTTCAAAACTCGATTTTACGGATCAGCCTCTTTTTTAAATTGTTATTTTGAAATTTTGGGCTCGATTTCGATAAATAACTATTATCTATTGAGAAATCAGAAATGAACCCTCTAGTCTAAAGCCTAGTCCAATTACATTACAGGCCCATTTTCTAACTGTTTCTCCCAACAACCCAAAAAAAAATTTGTTAAGCCCATCCTTTTACTGTTTTTTATCCAATCATTTTTGTTCAAATATATGACAACTATAAACATTATCTACATGTACTTTAAAGTACATGAATTACTAGTTATTTTTTATCTATATTTTCTTCCATATATTATTGAAAAAAAACTCTTAAAAATAAAGAGTAACATTTTCAATAGTTTGAGGACAAATTTTTTTTTCTTTTTAAGTTTAAGAATGAAAAATGGACTTCATGCAAATTTTAGTGATGAAACTTTTATTTTAGTCCCTTTATATATATAAAATTAATTATTGAGTATTATTGCTTGATAAAGATTTTGTTTCTGTTATTAAAAGTCAGGATAAGCACCAATGATTTGACCTCACCCCACCCTACCCCCATAACCTTCCCTATTTGTTAGTGTGGGGTCCAATAATTTGTGGCCATGGTCCATTTTTACATTGGGGCCCAAGGCCCGAGCCGAGAAAGGTTATAGTCGAGGATAGGTAATAAAAGTCCAAATAGTCTTGATACTCAGTCGAGGATGATTCTGTCCTCGACGTATCTGAGGTCTCACTGGAAGGAAGGGCAAAAACGGTATAGGAACAGCTTGGAAAAAATCTAAAATATCTAGGTCAATAGAGGGTACGCTGGAAAGTATAACGACCAGGGAAAACTACCCTTACTGCCATTCAATACTCTATACCTGACAGAGCCATACTCCTCAGCTTTTACAACCACCCCCAACCACTCTGGATATGGGCTGATGGGACAAGTATCAGTCTTGAAAAAGTCGATCCTACACGTGGATGAAGGATAAGGAACACAGGCTAGTATAAAAGGAAAAGTAAGCAATCCAGAGCAGGGGCTGGGAAAAATGGCCAAAAACCAGAGCCTCCCAGCCTGCCTCCAGGAGAAAGACTCCTACGACGATCACGATTTAATTATGTACGAACACCATGGAAAACCACCGTCTTGTGACTGAGGCCTAACCTTTCAAATTCACGCTCTATAAATGATATTGTTTGGGCCTTTTTACGTGCGAACCCAATATTATTATGGGTCGTTACCAATCGTGTCCTTACAGTTAGCAAGGGGAAAAACTTACAATGGGGTTAGCATTGTTTGGTTTTCCACAACACTGTTATCAAAGAGTCGAGAAACACATAAGGGTATTATTAGTACACAATGAACTTTGGAGAAATATGGGCTTTAGCCTTTACAGCATTTCATCAAGTTCAATAAAGCTTTGTCAAATTCAAGTTAAAATTCTTAATTTTTCTATTTTAGCTAACTTATTATTCACATTTTTTTTTTATAAGTTTATTATTCATATACACATGTATCAAACCCCATTAAGTTAAAAATCTCTTTTCAAAATCCTTATAGATTCACACTATAAGTTTTATATCCAATAAATTTAAATATCCTAAGACATCCATGTATGTTTTCTCTCATTGATTAGGAGAGTATGATTTCTTTATTTTCGGTTCGGAAGTGATACATACACACTTCTTTTCTCTTTTTCTTTTTTTTAATCTTTGAGCTAATTTGTTCTTGACATTACAGGAATTTTAATATTTTTCATAGCAATAGCTTGTACATAGTGTCATGATGGAATAGAAGAAGATATTTTTCATTAAGGAAAAAAAAATTCGTGTGACATGAACCATCGCTTTACTTTTACAAAGGTCCACAACATTTCCCGCATACCTAGTAAATAAATCATCACTGTGCTAGGACTGTCATGATGCATCATTGGCTCCCATGAAATCACTAGATGCAAGCATGAAAGCTTCTACAAAACCACCTGCTCATCATGAAAGATATTGGATAGGCGAGAAGTACACACAGCTTGCTATGAATCTTTGGATACATGTTCATTTAATGAATTATGAGTGTCAATACATCATACAAATTCCAAAGAAACAAAGCTGAAATTATGGATACAAGGGGGACGGCTAAATATCACTAGAAATTTTATTCAGTAAGAGATCTAATGACCCATCAAATACTCAAAACTTCCAGTAAAACCCGACTGCTTGTGTAGATAAGCCACCAATGAACCCAGAAGCATTAATTCCAGCATAAAGCCAGGGCAAACAGCCAAACAAGAAGAACGATTAGTGCACCCATGTTTTGTTGGTTACCCTAGCCACTGATATTGGTCCTACAAAGCAATGTCCGGCAATGGCATCTTCCAAAAATTCCACGTGTTATATTCTTCCTGCACAGTTATTTATAATCAAAGTTGTCATGAAGATATTCATGAAAAAAATAGGAATGACATGTCTCTTCAGTTTTTTTTTTTTGCACCCACACCCTTCCCCTGTTTTAATCTAAGGTTTACCTGCTCATGCTCAACCAACGAAGTTGGAGGGAACATGTCGTTGACAAGAGTGTGTAGAGACGTGTATGACTTCACATCAATGCGATGACTAGTGGCCACCTCGCCCTGCCAGTTTATACAAACTGTCTAGTGAACCAAAATATTACTAAAACTGAATAGTGAAAAACATAAGTTGGGGATAAATACCTTAGGGTTGATAATAAATATTTTTCCTTTAGGAATCCCCATTTTCTTGTAACTGAATTCATCTGTGTCTCTATTTCCAAATCCCGCGTAAAATGGATTGTAATCAGAAGGGAAGAGTTTTCTAATATCCTGCAAATATGATATTGTACCATATATGCTTAGTAACGTTTCTAAATAAGCATCCAGTAATGAGGTTTGAGTTTTGTTATTTACCTCTAGACATGCAATCTTGAATTCATGAGGTGCTCTTCTTATTACTGCCATCAAAAAATGGACAAAAAAACAAACCGGTCAATAAGCCATGCCAAGTAATCAACAGGAAAACCTCTCTCTCTCTCTCTCTCTCTCTCTCTCTCTCTCTATATATATATATATATATATTGGTGACACACACACACCCAATAATTAACCTCACAGCCTCACCCTTCTCACCCTTCTCATGGGATGAGGAAGTGCCATTTGAACAAGAACTTACATGCAAACAACAAACCTAGGCAGTATTTATAAGCTTGCATACCCCCATTCATTAGAGCATGCAACTAGCCTCATCATACATCAAAGGTGAACTAAAGGCAATGGTAAAACTATTTCAGTTACTGTGTTTGATGTTTTGTTAAATTCATTAGAAGCTAGTTTTAACTCAAATTTTATTTACTCTACGGAGAAATCCAAACATTTAGATTTGCATATTTGAGTGTTATAATTGCTATATTACTATGCGCTTTTTCCTCCTGGCTGGATGGGGGAACAATTTTTTATGCATATTGTTAGCAGTATAAAAATCACTAGAACCACTAATCATTCTGACAGAAATCATATTTGCTAGAGAGCAATCAGTGAGTCTACCCTTACAGTGTTGGCACTATAGGCAACTGTACCATGAACTTGATGCAAGTTAAAGTATTTCATGCAAATTACTTTCTTTTTTTTAATTGGTAAGTTACATGCAAACCTAGTAGTGGTCTTGAACCCATGATCTCACCCTCCACCTTGCTCTTACAAAGGAAGGATGAAGGAGACCCCATTTGAGTTACTGACATTAAATAACTTCTCAAGGATGGGAAGAAAAAAAAATCTCACCTTCTCGGTACAAGGAGGGAAATAATCCATCAGGTGA
The DNA here is from genome assembly GCF_932294415.1 of Quercus robur. Classification (NCBI taxonomy): domain Eukaryota; kingdom Viridiplantae; phylum Streptophyta; class Magnoliopsida; order Fagales; family Fagaceae; genus Quercus; species Quercus robur. The sequence continues at coordinate 2,525,448 of NC_065540.1, forward strand.
AATAACAATAGGTCCATTTGGTAAAGTTTTTCCATCCTGCATGTACAAAAGAGTTGTCACTTCAGCTATTACAATTCTATCAGCACCATAGCTGCATCATTATGGCCCATGATATGATCCAGGGCGCCAAATACACAACACAGAGAATACAGGAATCAATTCTTTAGGTGCTAGATCAGGACCCAAACCCTTCAAAGAAACTAGAAGGCTACACCAAAGCTGCTGCCACGACACTAGCAACTCTTATTTTTCAATGCTAAAGCTTTCATTAAGGTATACAATCTCACAGATTGGTTCCATTTTCAACCAATAAGGGAGCCAGTCAACCAAAAACCATTTTATTTTGGTACCTGCTTCAGATTGAGTAAAAAACTTCTAGTTAGATATGCCTGAACAATTGCCCGTGCACTCAGAAACAGTAGCTGATATCCATTCTCCTGTTATAAATAAAAACAGGACCTAATATTAGATATCAACATATATAAGAATGCCATATCATTATCAGGGGGAAGGGGGGGAATAGTTGAAGGCATTAAATCAACAACCACACCGCTCGATAACATTTATCATTCAAACCAAACTCCAAAGAAAGCAAATACTTCCAAAAGTGATTTATTACTTTACATACTTCTATGAAACCGAAGCTAAGATGGTAATGCCCCAAACTCCAAAGAAAGCAAATACTTCCAAAAGTTATTTATTACTTTACATACTTCTATGAAGCAGGAGCTAAGACGGTAATGCCTTGTTTCACATTAATTTTGCAATGATCTAACAAAACTAGGAAATCAGTAATTAACATTTCCACAGAAAATTAATAAAGAAAAAAATGTGTTAAAGTTATGGTTAAATGAATAAATTCATCATTTCCAAATAGCTTAAACTTTTGGGAGACTCAGTAATTAACATAGTATTAGAGTAGGAGATCTTGATTCAAAGTTCGATCCTTGTTTCCACTCTATCTCCCATTTTAACAACTTAAGCTTTTGGGAGAATCGTTAATTTAACAATATGATTATATTGATTCAAATAAAGAAAGACCAAAAATAACATTAGTAGAAGTGGTAAAAAAAATAACATGTAAATTGTAAATTAAGGAAATAATAGAGTATAACTTTAAATAAAATAGAATAGGGGAAAAGAATAAATTAGTTAGAATATTGGTTAAATGATTACATTTATCCTTTCCTAAAGCTTTTCATACAAGTGGTAGTTTATCATGGTATTAGAACAAACGGTTCTAAGTTCGAACATTGTCTCCACTCTACCAACTAACATTTAAAAAGTTAAAAAATCTCATAAGTTAGGTTCCACTTAAAAAGAGGTGGAGTCTAGGCTCACACATGAGGAGTGTTAGTATAATGGTTAAATGCTTAACTTCACTATTTTCTAACAGTTTAAGCTTTTAAGACAATTGGTAGTTTACACACACACACGCACATATATATAAATGTCCCATAAAAACTAGACGCAAAGCAAGCCAGCCCTTTGCATTCACATCATATGACTTGGTGCTGGATGGCCATCAAATTCTCATGGATATTCCACCAAGAGAAAAGCAAGAGATTCAGCATACATATAAAAATAATTAAAAATTAACAAATGGTAAATAATAAAAAGAAAACTATAGAAGAAGCATAATACTATAAAAACAAGCGCTTCCCTGCTATGTAATGGCAAAACCAGTGCTCAAACCACAGAACAGATGCAAAATGATACTATAAGTTGAATAATAGTTCTCTGGTTAGATTGGAGTTGTAACTGAACAAAAAGTGACACTGACTATTTTAACCTCGGCTAACCACTAAATGGCACCATAGTTAAACCCTTGCCCATGGCTAAATCAAATAACTCTTATCCTGAAAAGTACATTTGGACTCATATCTCAGATCATAAAATCTCCCCTTGTTTTCCAAAGTAAACAATTTCTTTTTATCAAATTGGCTCCTCAAACTTCAGTAATATTAATGGTTCACTTGGATTGAGGTATTTAAAAAGAAGGATTTGGATTTCAATTTTTAATATAAATGACTATATTGATGAAATTTATGGATGGATTTGAGCTTTAATAATATGTGGATTTGAAACAATTAGGTTCTTCAAAGCTCAAATCATCTTGTCTTGTCAAATTATTATCAAGCAACTTATACTAGCAATTGTTTTTCAAATCCCTTGATTATATATCCTCACATTCAAACACAACCTTAAGGACTGAGGAATAAACACAACTCAAATGATGATCTGAGAAGGTTAAGTTTCGAAAAGGACATACCTTAATTGCAGAGAAAAGTCTAGCGACCCCAGATTGCGTCCAATCCCTTCCAACTAAAGGCATGAACTGACCTAAAACATCAGACCTGGAAAGGAAAAAAATAAATAAATAAAAAGATCAAGGTAATGCACATATCATACAAAATAGTTAATTGGAAGACATAAGTTAATCAATTTTGGCAACAACAATGCTCATAGTTGCATTAAAACTAGAGCTCATTATGGACGAAGAGTTTCTTCTTTCCATTAGAAAAAGAATTTTTTTTTTCATTTTTGGCAAGTCATTAGTTCCACTCTTCCACTATCATTTACTTAATACCATACTTCTAATGTTTATCTCCCCTATCTCCAGATATGTGTAATGTTCCAACTTCAATCACAATGAGGCCTAAGCAACCTGGTAATAAACAAAAATGAAAAGGACCATTTCCATGAAATAGTTTACACAACCATCAAGACAAATAAAATCGCCCACCATGTGAAAAGACAATCATGGAACAGAAACACAAATCTGATAATAGACGCTTGTTATCCTATCAGCAAGAACCATAAAATGTCCTGCTTAAAAATGATTTTGGTTGTGGAAGGAGTCCATAAGTGCACTTAATTGCATCACAAAATATGCCATTATGGATAAAAGTAGAAATTCAAAAAAAAATGATTTTATATTGAATTTTTGATCACCTGTGTCAGCACATGGAATAACATGTACATGACAAATAAACCTTTCTGTCAAACCTCAATGTTTTCTTTTTCTTTTCTTTTTTTAAAGTTAGTTAACATTCCAAAAACAAAAATAATGAGAATAACATCAATAAAACCATAAAATTGGAAGACCATTCAGGAGAAGCTCCCGCTAATGATATGTATACATACTGACAAGTTTAAAAGAATCATATGCATACAGTAGCTATGGTCCAGCATTTGGTTAGGTCATCTTATAAAATTATGTCCAACAGAAAAGAAAAGGAAAATGTAGACAGGACAAAGAACATCATAATATAGCAGCACTAATTTTTAGCAAGCTCCAGTAACAAGCATAAGATTTAATAGCCTTACTTGGTAATTGTTCCATCAACATCTGAAATTACGATTCTCGCATTCCACTTCCACAAGTAAATATGAGCATCAACCTGGTAAAATTAAATGTGGCTTAGCTTTTAAAATATGCAAAAATCCGATTCTATTGGCTATCACTTGCATATTGGAAGATTTAAATACTAGATGATTAACAAACCTGTTGATTTCCGAGAACCCTGGTAGAGAAACTGAAAGTAATCTTATTTTGACCATCTTTCAGATTCAAAGATGCTATCTGCTCATTAGTGGGAACATTGGTCCTTATATATGGATTGCGAGGGGAATCATTGCCATCATGTGACGTCATAGTTGATCCAAAATGTGAAATACTAGATTCAGAATCAACAAAGATCTCCTCAGTCGATGAATTGCTACTAGCATGCTCAATTGTTTTGACTCTTCTAAATGGATTAGGCCAGAGCCTCCATCTGCGTCCTGATGAAGAAGCGTGTCCAGAATCATCATCCCTGGGCTGTGGTGTGCCATCTTGTTCCACAGGAATCGCATCTTTGGGCTCAAAAGGTAAATCTAAACCAAATGCAGCCATTCCAAGAACCAGGGGAGCAGCAGTTTCCCATGGCAAGTACCTCTCTCTAACTCTGATGATTAGATTCTCATTTTTAATGATTGATGGTGCAGAGTTTTTAAACTCCTCTGCAGATATGCGATGTGCATTAAAGGATTCAGCAGCAGCGCTTAAGCCCATACCTGGACGAAGCTCCTTCCTACAGAGTGAGATCTCAAACCCTGCAAATGATAAGTCAGATAGAATAAGATAAACACTCTATAAGGTCAACAACAGGAGAGCCCATAATTATAATACATGCCACTTAGAGGTCCTTACTTATGTTAGAGTGAGTGTGAATTCCTTCACTGGAAGATACTGTTTGACATCCCAATAGCTCACTTTTACTGCATTCATCTCCAGGTGCAGGACTTTTTGGACTATTATCTATCTCTTCAACTGCTGCAGATGTGGTAAACTTTTCGTCCTCAGATTCTGAACCATTATTAACAGAATGAACGGATTTGCTGTTGGAACACTCGTGTTCTGCACTGTATGAATTTTCATCAATTGATTCGACTCCAACTTGCATAAATGGAGATGTCTCCTTAACAGGAGAACTCGAACTACAGGAGGCAGATAGCCCATCATCCTTTCTAGATTCAACAACAGCCCCATCTTCATCTTCACCAACAATGGGAGAACTCTGTTGAGATATCTCTTGTGAAATTTGGGCATCCAATGAGGAAACAACACCTTTTAAATTGGCATTTCCAACTTGTTTGGTCAATTCTGGTAGCTCCAAACAGCTCATAAAAATATCCTTCCTCCTGATACTGGCAGACACCACTTCTGAATCACTCTGGATGTGAACCTCTGCTCCCTGATCTGCAGTGTTCAGAGCTTCCTGAGATTGACAGACATGCTCCTCCTCTCCTTCACAAACTTCCAGTTGGTGCCCAGAAGCATCGTCATCAATACTAATGCTGCAAACATCACCAGATGCAACATTAGCTGTAGATGTAATCTGCTCACTAATATAATCAGTAGCCCAAGCATTTTCACCAGAACCATACTCCTCATCGCAAAATTCTGTCCCTTTACCTGGGCCCAGATGAAACTGGGGCGTGGTACTTAATTGCACATTCTCCGTATCCTGTTCTGATGCTGAGATGGGGGCTGTTAGTACTTGACCATCCACACTCACCAAGATCACTTCTGAATTCAAATTCTGTGGTTCCACAAAATTATCACTATCTAAACCCTCAAATTGATTTGGTCCATACTCTGGAAACTCAACTGTTCCATCCAAAGAGGATTGCTCATCCTGGAAGTCATAAAACCTTCGCTCGGCATCAGATTCTACCCTCTCAAGCATGGAAACAGATTCATCTTGCAATCGGACCACCCCTGGATCAGAGACACAATGTTCAAATCTACGAATGTTACTACTGTTATCATTACTGCTATCTTTTCTAATATCACCTACACTACTATCCCCTCCTGTAACTTCCAAAGTATCAGAGTCCTTTACAACCCCATTTGTCTCAACTCCTTTACCAGCATCAACCTCCTTTACCAAATATGCCTCCCCTGAATTATCAAGATACATGTGGAAATTGGCTTCGACGCCATTGACACTGATGCGGACAATCTTCTCAGCACCTTTCAGAACTCCCTGAAACTTACCAAACCGGACATACCAAGGTGTGCTTCTGAATGTACCATCCTGCTGCTGAACAACAATCACATCAACGGCCCCACCAAAGGGATGGAAAGGGGTGGCAACAGAGTAAACACCTTGGGAAATTAGGCTCCCAACTCTACCCACCACATTCATCTCGTCAACCAACTTTCAAACCCTCAAGATTTTAGGAAACCCGAATTTAGATTACAAAATTAAATCTTCCTTTCCTTTCAATAAAAGAAAAAACTCAAACAAATTGAACATAAATTATTTCCTCTCCAACCAAGAATGCAATATATTTCGGAATTTCTTGGATTCTTTTTTTTTTTCTTCTTGATTATGATTCTCCCACTTCAATGGCACTGCATAACATGCAAGATAAAATAAGTACTATCAAATTGATCACTTTTAACAAATAAAAAAACATCACTAAGTTGATATCAATGCCCATTTGGTCACTGAGAAATTAAGGAGAAAGAAAATAAAAACTTGAACTGACCCAAAAGCCATTTCAACCCCACGAAATATACTTGCACAGAAACTAAAATAAAATTAAAAAATAAAAAAATAAAATAAAACAAAAATAAAAAAAAAAACTCAACAAAAAATCAAATCTTTGATTGATTTCTATGCACTATCATCAACCAAATGCATAAAAACCAACATTCAAAGAAAATTAAACCAAAACAAAAACTTCAAGGAAAAAAAAATAAAGAATGAGAAAGCAAGTCTTCAGAGCAAAATAACGACATTAAGGCGGTTAAAAAAAAACTTACAGATTGAAAATTGGAGAAATCCAAGAAAACCCTTCTGGATATAGCCGAAGATAGACCAATCTGAAAGCTCAAATGCGCAAAAATAGATTTTCTTTCTTATATTTCTTTCTCTTGCTATATAATCTTGGTGAGGTTTCTACAAAATCTTTGTTGAATTTTAATTAAAATGTTTTTGTTTGGTTTTTCAAACCTCCTCGGTTAAAATTTCTTGGAGGCTTCGTAGCTTGGACTTTGGGGAGGTTTGTTTGGATAACAAAACAAAGACAAAGAGTCAGAGAAACCTCCATGGCTAAGCAATAAATAGGTATTCCTTTCCTGGGATTGAATTGCTTAAGACTAGTCCTGTTTTTTTTTTTTTTTTTTGTTATAATTACAGAAACGGGCTGTTAAGGTTACAGGTAAATTTTGAGTGATGAGAAGGGTGTTTTGGGAATTTTGAAGCTTTTTTTAGTTCCCGTGTGAAATATTGATGTCTTCTGGAGGAGTCTGGACTTTGAATTGAACACAATGGAACTAATAACTAGTAAAAAGACCTTGGAGTGAACGAACTGTGATGGCTGATATTTAAAAGACCAATTTACCCTCGGAACTGAAGTTTTATGTTGTAACAAGAACAGAGTTGTCCACTCCACGCCCTGGTTTCGAGTTTGGTAACTTTGGTTGTCCTTCAAAGTGTAAAGTTGTGGTGGTTTTGACCCAACCAACAACCCTTTTCCTTTTTCCTTTTTTTTCTCTTTGTTTTAGTGACGGTTTTTGATAATTATTCTTTATTATCAAACTAAAACATCAATTGATCTTTAATATCATATTAAGATATCAATTGATTTTTTGATATAAATAAGAATCGGATCTCAAATCTTTCATTCACTTTTATGAAATAAACATATTGGAAATAAATATCCAAATATCAATATTTTTATATATTTTTCTATTGCACAAGGTAGCGTTTGGTTTGAAGAATCCACATTACTCCTTGATATCAAATTTTTGGAAACGTGTGATGCCTAGAAATTTAATAATTTTTGTGCTAGGAAAAGTTAATGAATGTTCCAAGGATATTGGTTTAGAAAAGAAAAAAAAAATTGTACATTTTTTATGCGAAAATTAAAAAGTAACTAATTTTTTTTATAGTTTTATATATTTTCCATAAAAGTGATATCAAAACTTTTTTAAAATTGTCCATTAATAAATGTCTTAAAGGCACCCGTTAACAAGACCATTTTATGTTTGGTACTTTGGTTTGATTAAGAATAAAGAATCTAATAAGATTCCAAGAAAGATTAGATTCCTATATCGGGTTTATTCTTAAGAATCTTCTAAGAATTATTTGTTATTTCCAAAAAAATACTTACATTTATAAACAAAATATCAAGTCACTTTTTTGGCATCTTTCAACAAATAAATAATAAGAAAAATAATATAAAAAATCAATCAAGTCAATTCACTAAAATTGTAAAACAATAGTCTAATATTTCGTATGATAAAAGAATAATAATTTAAATTTCTTGTTCTTCATGGCGTATTATAATATATTGTCTTTTCAATAAAAAAATTTGTTTTATTTTAGCATCTAATTTAATCCCAAATAAGAGAAGCCTGTAAATAAAATATCATATTTCATATTTGAGATTAAATTCTATAAAGATGGGGTATAAAACTCATGTTTTACACCATTCAATAAGTAATTGTAATATCAGCATTTTACTTAAAATTCAATACGTCCTACCACACCTAATAACATCTCAATAAATTCCTAATTTGGTTGGATTTATATATGGGTATTAGAATTGATTGAGTGTGATTGTATTTGTTCTTAAATATGTGATAAGATGATGTGGCATGTTGGGATTGGAGGGATAAACATGGGTTTTACACATCCTTATAGAATTTAATATCTTCATATTTATATCTACTTTGCTATATAAAAATAGTTTATTTATATTAGATAAACTACATATAACTTATTTTATTATAACTTATATTGGATAAACTAAAATTATTAGTATATTTAAAACATATCTTATCATTCTCATGCAATATTCATATATGTATCTGTAGGGACACAAAATCTTCAACGGCCCAGCGACGATGTTGGGCTTGCACGCGGAAGATCCCTCACAATAGTATTTGTAGAGAGTGGGCTTGAAAGGCCAGCGTTGGATCATAGGGGGACGTTTCGAGCCGGACTTTAGGTGAGCCGATATGAGAAAGAGCTTTGGGCTGGATATTCAGGCCCATCAATCTTGTATCTAGGAGGATTTGTCTCCTCGGATCATGTCCGAGGAGCGATGGTGTTGTCCTCGGTTACCCGTCGGTAGGTTCTTAGGTGTTGTCCGGCGTATATTCTTCAAGCATTCTCTTTCATCAAGTACTGATGCAGACATTGGTCTCGGACAGAACCTAAGGCTTGCATGATCCTCGGACTCAAGCTAAAAGGGAAAACCAAGTACTGATGTAGACATTGGTCTCGGACAGAACCTAAGGCTTGCATGGTCCTCGGACTCAAGCTGAAAGGGAAGACCAAGTACTAATGCAGGCATTGGTCCCGGACAGAACCTAAGCCTTGCATGGTCCTCGGACCCAAGCCTATGGGGAAACCAAGTACAAAAAAGAAATCTTACAAGTAATGGACAGAACCAAGGCCTTGCATGGTCCTCGGACCCAAGCCTATGGGGAAACCAAGTACAAAAAAGAAATCTTACAAGTAATGGACAGAACCAAGGCCTTGCATGGTCCTCGGACCCAAGCCTATGGGGAAACCAAGTACAAAAAAGAAATCTTACAAGTAATGGACAGAACCAAGGCCTTGCATGGTCCTCGGACCCAAGCCTATGGGGAAACCAAGTACAAAAAAGAAATCTTACAAGTAATGGACAGAACCAAGGCCTTGCATGGTCCTCGGACCCAAGCCTCTGGGGAAACCAACTACTTAGAAAGAAGCATACAAGTTTTGGACAAAACCAAGGCATTGCATGGTCCTCGGACTCAAGCCTATGGGGAAACCAAGTACGCAAAAGCGCCATCGGAGTCCCCTAACTCCCAGTCGATTGCTCGCATGCAATATTTATAAATCATCAGCCTTGGACGATATTCACGCGCTTATCACAGAATACCCAACTGATATCCCGGTTAGTTTCTTAAATTTGATTTATTACAAGTTATCGATATAATGCCTGATAGTACTGACAGACGAGGGTTGATTAGATTATGCTTCAAAGTAGCTTTATCACAAATATTTTCAAAGCAACACATACATAGAGCACATTCGTTCGCAAAGTGGTGTTGCCCATTAGACCAACGCTTAAAACATGTAAATCAATTTTCATTTTTATTACGATGAAGAAATAGTACGGTGTACAAACGAAAAGCTGGAATCAGCCTACATCAAAGCTTACTACATAATCAGGAAAAAGAAAAATACAAGAAAGCTGGAGAAAGCCGAGGAGGTATGTCGGAGGAAAGGTTGGCTACAGCTCCGAGACCTTATTCTTCCCCCGCACCCTTACTTGCCCGTAACTCAGGCAGCTCAAGAGACCCAACTTGAACCTGACACCGTTGAAGAAAAGGTGTAGGAAGTTGGAGGTGGTGGGGCTTTCTCTAAACATACGCCTACCGCAAAGCAGAGGCGCTGATGGAGGAAAACCCTTCTTCTGCCGCACCAAAACTCTGGCATGGACAGAACCTGCTTCGGATTTTGACTAAAAGAGGGAAAGATTCCTTTCCCCCTCGGTGGAGATGGAGTACCCTCCTGAACTTGTGCTTCCTGTACCCATACCTTACTGTTATAAGCCTCATGAAGACACGGCGCCTCTGCGGCGGAGGAAGTTCTTTCTTCCCGACCCTCGCTTTCGACATGTTATGCCAAGAAAGGAGAGCTCCGGGTATGGGAAGCGTGATATGGGAGAAAACTAAAAGGCTGAGTGTATATATAAAGCAACCCTCTCTCCCTCCTATTTATTTGAAAAGACAAGATAGTGACAGTCAACTCACGCGGCGTCCCAAGGAGCGCTACAGACAAAGTGGCCTTGGCTCAACTTCCAACGTCAACTGCAGCCAAAAGACTGAAGGAGCCTCGTAAAGGCGCGCCTCGATCTTTGGGGCGTCAGAGAAGTACTGCATGGCCAGAGGTTGCAGAAATATCTCTTAATCCGCGGGTTCATTGAATTCGCGACCCAGGCCCGTTTTGCATAAAGGCCCAGGGACACCCTGTTCGGCACCTCGGGAAATGCTTAATGAAAGGGAAAACCAAGTACTGATGCAGACGTCGGTCTTGGACAGAACCTAAGGCTTGCATGGTCCTCGGACTCAAGCTAAAAGGGAAAACCAAGTACTGATGCAGACGTCGGTCTTGGACAGAACCTAAGGCTTGCATGGTCCTCGGACTCAAGCTAAAAGGGAAAACCAAGTACTGATGCAGACGTTGGTCTTGGACAGAACCTAAGGCTTGCATGGTCCTCGGACTCAAGCTAAAAGGGAAAACCAAGTACTGATGCAGACGTTGGTCTTGGACAGAACCTAAGGCTTGCATGGTCCTCGGACTCAAGCTAAAAGGGAAAACCAAGTACTGATGCAGACCTAAGGCTTGCATGGTCCTCGGACTCAAGCTAAAAGGGAAAACCAAGTACTGATGCAGACATTGGTCTCGGACAGAACCTAAGGCTTGCATGATCCTCGGACTCAAGCTAAAAGGGAAAACCAAGTACTGATGCAGACAATGGTCTCGGACAGAACCTAAGGCTTGCATGATCCTCGGACTCAAGCTAAAAGGGAAAACCAAGTACTGATGCAGACATTGGTCTCGGACAGAACCTAAGGCTTGCATGGTCCTCGGACTCAAGCTGAAAGGGAAGACCAAGTACTAATGCAGGCATTGGTCCCGGACAGAACCTAAGCCTTGCATGGTCCTCGGATTCAAGCCTAATGGGAAAAAGTCAAGTACATAAGATAAAACGCATAAGTCTCGAACAAAACCCAGGTTTTGCAAAGTCCTCGGACTCAGGCTGCTTGGGAAATCAACTGCCCGAATGAAGAAATTTCTTGGCTTAAATACTGGAAAGGGTTAAGTCTCGCGTATCATGAAAATGGCAGAACAACCTAATGATCGTCAACCTAAAGAGGCCATTCATCCGGTGGGTAACACGTCCTCGGACAGATACTTCTTACATCTTATTGAAGCAGTTAATACCCATCACGGCTAATTTTAAGATAAGTCTCACTCCTCACTGGTCGGATTGCTATGTTGAATAATAATTTTGTTAAAGTCATCGTAGCATCTTTTTATCAACGATTACTTTGGCCTTATTTATTATCGATTGAAATGCTATACTATTATGCCGAGCAGCGCTTTCACATTTGTTAAAATATATAAACAAGACATACGAAATAGAATAACAATAACTTTTATTAATATGAAAAATTGTTACAACGTACAAGGAAGGACTTAAACGAGCCTATACAAAAAATGAACTGCTAAAACAGTAACAACATCCGTAACACAAGTAAACCATCAGGTGTCTTCTGAATTCGCCTTCAAAGTCTTTCTGAAATCTATGCCTCAGTACTGCTCATATCAGGAGAAGATCCTTATACAAAAATAATGAAGGACAAGGAAGAGGAATTGGAACACATGGAAGCACTTCAGCAAGCTCTTGTTGCTGAAGAATGCAAGGGAAAAAGAAGATGGAGGACATGAGCGGGAAGGAGGAGAAGAAGAGGGAAGCAATGAAAAGAAAGTAAAAGGAGCAAAAGAGGGAGAAGGGGAGCCTTGTTAGGTATGCTCATGAGAGAGCAGATGGAGATGACAATGGAGGTTTTCGACTCAGTCACACCAGAAATGGGGTGTGACGAGTCCCTGCTTCAGATTTTGGCTAAAAGAATGGGGAGGCGAATCTTAAACCTCCGCCACCCTTGCCCTGACCGAGCCATCTCGAGTTTTGTTAGGACATGGCGTCTCTGGGAAAGGAAGGATTTGTTCATGGTGGATTATTATGAGATAAGTATTATTAAATGGGGAATAACCGGATGGAGGAAGCGGATTCTGGGAAGAACGTGAAGGATTCGAACATGAAAAGGTCACCCTCAGTCTTCTCTCTTTATATAGGGAACGAAGAAGAGGGTATGTGACACATTCAGATCCCCAGGGAAATCCAGAGTATAACGCGCCGTTTCGTTCTCCCACACCATCAGTAAACCGTTGCGTCTGGGAGGCCTCGTAAATGGGAAGGCATTAAAGACACGCTGCAGATAACCACGCGGCATAACGGCAACGTGCGCAAATCCCGGAAAAACGGCTCGTAGACCGTTGCGTTCCTTGGGGAGGGAAAGAGTCGCCAGTGTTGATCAAGATCCGAAGAAAGTGAGCGGCAATAAGAGCTTGACATCATCAAAATCCACCTGTCCTACCATGATGTTGGACAGCAGGATTTTGAGGGGCTAATGTGGGGTCCAATAATTTACGGGTCCGGCCCACGCGCTTAGGGGAAGCCCACCGGTCTTAAACTGAAGGAGGCCGGGGCCCAAGCTCGAAACCAGGAAACATAAAATAGCCCGAAGGCATAGCCGAGGACGGTTTCGTCCTCGGCAGGCCCAAAATCTCAGGGATAGGAATGGAACATGAGTAAGCTAGAAAGATCAGAAAATATCCTGGGGAAGTTGTCTTTAATACCTTTCCCTGACATGACACTGCCCCTAATAGAGCCGGGATCTTAGGCTTTATGGATCATCTACAGTAATTTTGGGATTAGATTGATGGGACAGATATCTGTCCTGGAAAGATCGACCCTACACGTGGACGAGGGACAACAAACGTAGGCTAGTATAAAAGGAAAGGTAAACTAATAAAGAGGGGGGGTCTCCCATCCAGCTTCTAAAAAAGACTTGATGAAAGAGAATGCCTGGAGAATATACGCCGGACAACACCTAAGAACCTACCGACGGGTAACCGAGGACAACACCATCGCTCCTCGGACATGATCCGAGGAGACAAATCCTCCTAGATACAAGATTGATGGGCCTGAATATCCAGCTCAAAGCTCTTTCTCATATCGGCTCACCTAAAGTCCGGCTCGAAACGTCCCCCTGTGATCCAACGCTGGCCTTTCAAGCTCACTCTCTACAAATACTATTGTGAGGGATCTTCCGCGTGCAAGCCCAACATCGTCGCTGGGCCGTTGAAGATTTTGTGTCCCTACAGTATCCTTCTTTTTAAGTAAATTTTTTTTAAAGTATCCTTCCTACCCACATAATCCTTAATAGTTGATCTAACCATCATCTTTTTTTTTTTTTTCTTTTTTTTTGAGGAAACTACCGTTTATCTATTTAATCGGTCCATATACAAAAATAAAAGATATAGATAAAATCTGTCTAGATAACTAAAGAGCAAAGACAACGCTACTTCTTCTTTTTGCCTCATATAAATTTAGGTTTTTGTCTACTTTCTTTTTTAATCAGTTTATATGGTAATTTACAAGTAACAACTTTAACAAGGACAAGCAATGACAGCATGTTCGTTCATCACAATTTTTTTTTTTTTTAGAAGACTAATAAAGTTCATCGCATGGAATGTTCAACCCCTCATTTTTTAACTACTTTTGACAATAACAAGTCACATTACAATGACCGGTTACATTCACTAGTAACTCACATCACATTTAGCAACAACTTCACAATTGATTTCCTTTTCCTATTAGATTGTGACATGATCACATGAGATAGTTACATTTGATCTAACCGATAGACTTTGCTATATCGCACGCTAGGGTTATTTGATTCACAGTTTTAAAATGTGTTTCAAACACTGGGAAACAAAAAGCCGTGGATTTCACTAAAATTTTTGTTTGGTTGAGTCATGAGTGTTTTCAAAAAAAAAAAAAAAAAAGGGCTTATTTGGTTAGCTATATAAAGTAGTGTTTTCTATTTTCATTTTCAGTTTTTAGTGGAACCCACCACAAAAAACTTGTTTGGTTTGAGAATTTTTACTCAGTTTTCATTTTCAATATCCTAATATTTGGATTTGAATGCAAAAAATTACCAACACTTTTTCAACATTTTCATTTTCATAGAAAATGGATACAATGGCAATTCCGTAAATATTATAAAAACGCAAAGGGCCCCACTTGATTGATACGAGCATGTGTAAGTGAAAAAATCAACTTTTAAAAAAATAATAATAAATAATATCAAACTACGTGTGATGAATTTTATACCCAAATTATATATTCAAAATAACTTACCAAACACCCTCACATGTAAAAAATTGATATTATTTTTAGAGATAATTACTGTAAACCCACCTGGGGTATGGCCTGTTTTTACTTTGCCTCCTTGTGGTTCAAAACTTTAGACTTTGCCCACCTAAACTTCAATCTGTTACCCATCTGTTACCCACCTCACCCTCAGACGTTAGAAAAACATATTTTTAGGGAAAAACAAACATAAAAAATCAAAAATCAAAAAAAAAAATCAAAAAGTTAGGATTTTTGATTACTTAAGAACTTCTATGAGAACATATGCCCAGAAAAATCAAACCTAACCACAGGTAAAGTGTTAAGTTTAAACAAATATTTAGTTAACGGCAAAGGGAGTGAATGATACAAGTCAAGTGTTAACTAATATGCCCAGAAAAATCAAACCTAACCACAGGTAAAGTGTTAACTAATATTTACCCATGGTTCAAAACAAACATATGCCCAGAATTTTCATATTACTCTCTCTCTCTCCCCCCCCCCCCCCCGATGGTGGAGTTAAGGAGGACATCGACCACCACAGCGATGGGTTTCATTTTCCTTCGTTCTTGCTTATGGGTTTCATTTTTTTTGTGGTTTTGGTTGTGGGTTCATCTGATTTCCTTCGTTCTCGCATCCGTCTCGATCTCAGCCTCCATCTTGACAGTTTGGAGCAGATCCAGGAAGAGGACCGGCGGGGTTTAGAGAGAATGGAGCTCGATCTCGGCCTCCGTCTCGATCTCGGCCTCCGTCTCAGCCAAAATGGAGCTCGATCTCGGATTGACCACTATCTTTGCTTCATGGGTTTTCTTTTTTTCTTTTTCTTTTTTTTTTTTGCTTTTGGGTTGTGAGTTTGATAATGATCTGATTATGGTGGGGTTATGAGTTGTGGCTTGTAGTGGTTGTGGATTGTGGGTGAGGTGGTGGTGGTGCTGAGTTATGGGTTCTAATAGTGGTGGTGGTGGAGTGGGTGGCAACGCTTCGTGGGTTTCAATTTTTTTTTTTTTTTTTTTTTTTGGTTGTGGGTTTTATTTGATTTTGGCTTGCTAGTGGTTTGAAAAATGAGAGGGATTTTTGGTATGGATTCCGAGGATTTAATTGGTTTTAGATGTGCAACTGAAAATTTTGAACTATATTTACAAATGTTGTGCTCTTGTGTTTGTGAGGAAAAGATTCAATGGTTCGTGTTTTTGATCCGTGTTATGTCTGATTTTTAATAAAATGATGTTTTTCTAACGTCTGAGGGTGAGGTGGGTAACGGATGGGTAACAGATTGAAGTTCAGGTAGGCAAAGTGTAAAGTTTTGAACCACAAGTAGGCAAAGTAAAAACGGGCCATACCCCAGGTGGGTTTACTGTAATTATCCCTTTTTTATATTCAATTTTAGAATTTGAATACAGAAAAGAGAAAATAAAAAGTGAATGCATCACTTTTTAGAACCAAACAAGGCCTTAAAAATCATGTCTTGAAATTACTATGCAAGACTACAAGTAGGTTTTTTTTAAGAGCACCAAAAAGATGTTTTCAACACTCATTTTCTATTTTTAACAAAAACATGGTGGCAAACTTGTAAATAAATCCAAATGCTTCAAATCTCTTCCATCTAGAGCATAAGGAGAACTGATTCTCAAATCAGCTGACAGGGTCCAATAAAACAGCTCTCAAATCTGACACTACTCCCCATCACATTGCGTACTAGGGCTGTAAACGAGCCGAGCTTTGTCGAGTAGTGCATGTTCAAGATTGGCTCGTCAGGAAAAATCAAAAGTTCAAGCTTGGCTTGAGCTTGTGACAAGCCTAAAAATAGTGTTTGAGCTTGAGCTCGTGAGAAAGCCAAAAAGTTTAAGCTTGGCTTGGCTTGGCTTGATTAATTAGTCAAGCCAAACTCAAGCTTAATATTAAGCTCAAACTCAAGCTCAGGTCAAGTTTTTGAGCTGGAAATCTAAAAAAAATTACATTATTAAATTCTTAAATCTCTAAAATTAAGAAAAAAGAAAAAGAAAATAGTATACTCATTTTTTTTTAGAAGTCTAAGTATTTTTAACATACACATACACGGGAAGAGGGGAGAAGGTCTTAAAAAAACTTACAGTAGTGTATACTTATTTTATCATGCATTTAGTCTTACTTATGATTAACTATTATTCAAATTAATAATTTACATAATAAAATTCATTCATTCATCATTCATTCTCTACAGTTTCAACAATTGTTCAAAATACAATTTTTATATTCACGTTAGATGGTGAAGGACTAGAAAAATATTTGTTTATAACTATTATGAATGAGAAAATACTAACATGTTTCATAACTTTACTTTAGATGATTGATAGGGAAGTATCATATGTGGCCTACTTAATTATTTATTTATTTTTAAATATAACTATAGTCTAAAGTGGTTCTTGATCAATTTAAAGGAAAGGAAAAAATTAAGGTAATATAAATAGTGGTCTCATGTTGGCCATGTCATTATTAAGATATATGTAATGAGTATATTTAGCTAACACATATAAACTTATAAATAAATCTATGCTTGAATTATTGTGTATCAAGCCTAATAGCTCACAAACTTGTTCGTGAACAAATGTTTTTGCTTGGGCTCGACTTGTTTATTAAATGAGCCTAAAATTAAGGCTCAAGTTTGGCTTATTTATAAACAAACAAATATGAACAAGCTTTTTTTCGAGCCAAGTCTGAGTTGTTCATGATCGATTTGGTTCATCTACAGCCTTATTGCGTACTAAGAGCATCTCTAGCAAATTTATCAAATTTTTGTACTGTTTGGAGAATAAACAATGACTTTTACTTTTTATCTACCTACTTTCTCGAATACACTTTTCAACATATTTTCTATCACATTCTCTATCTAATTTAAATATTATTTCTTAATTCATTATTTATTCTTTTTTTAACAACTATACATTTTCCAACATTTTTTTATTCAAAACCTGATTATTATAATAGAAAAAAAATTTTGAAGAATGAATAGTAGCCCATTAGACTTGATGAGCTACTGTTCATGAGCCAAAAAAAATTTTAGGTATAGAGAACCCATTGGAGTGGCCTTTTTTGGTCTCATTTTCTATTATAGAGAATATTTTACTTTTGCATAAACCATTGGAGATGCTCTAACCAATTTCTTATATATTTTTTTATTTTCTATTTTTGGTCCATTTTCGTAAGCAGTAATAATAAGGGAACACAAAAGTCAATGCCGGAAATATTGTTAAAATTCAATGCTAAAACTCACATCATCACGCACATCAACAATTCTTCCTTCTATCACTTTTGATAAAGAAAACAAATGATAGTGGCTTTAATTTCCAACTATAACTTGTGTGATGTGTCACGTTGAGTAATAACTTCACCGTTTAATGAAAGTTATTATTATTATCATTCCTATGTTGTTGGCATTTGTGTGTCAAATATGACCACGAAGTATGCTAATCTAATTCTCTTTATTATTGTTTAAAAATTGAGATGTTTTGGTCATTTTGGATTGATAGCAACACGTGACAAATGGTATTAAACTTTACCACGTTTAATGATAACTTACATCACATTGGATGGCTTTATAGCATTTTTTGCGTGTTTAATAAAGAATGTGACAAGGTCCCATAAAACAAGCTACGTCAACTCTTAACAGTTGGATCGGGCCTAATTAATTATGACATTGAATTGAATGGTCAGCTTTTTGAAGGTAGGGATCATCTGCATCCATAGGCCTTTTACCTGTGATATAGAGTTTCTATAGAGAGCAAAAGCATTTGCATCCCTTGTAACTGAAACAGGTCAAGCTTAGAGCATTTATAGCCGTGGAGTTAAAAATTTATATTTTTAATTCCATCAAAAGTTACTTTATTTATTATATTTACACATATACTACAACAATGGATCTATTTTAGCTATCAACGTAATAAAATAATATAAATATCACAATAAAATAATATAATCACTACAATAAAATAATATAATCACTACAATAAAATAATATATCCCACTAACAAAAAAATACATACATAGCACCAACCACCTCTACCATCAGCCACAGCCACCACCACCACCACCACCGGCCACAACCACCACTCTACTTTGGCAACCACAACACAACATAGGAAAAAAAAAAAAAAAAAACCCACAACCACAATCACAATCACAACCCCATCGCCACCGGTCACCACAACCAAAATCCACAAACCCACTGTCAAAATCATCCACCACCACTACCATAGCCAAAATCAACCACCACCACCACAGCCACCAAACCCATATGAAAATACATTAAAAAAAACAAACAAACAAACTCAATCACAGCAAAGAGAATAGAGAGATGGCGTGGGTCTGATCGGAGGACTGGGCGGAGGCGTGGATTGGCGAAGTGGGGAGGACTGGGCGGCGTGGGTTGGGACGACAACAGCGTGGCCAGGGAGATGAAAGAGATGAGAGCTTGATGAGAGAGATGAGAGCTTAAGAGATGAGAGAGAGAACTTATGAGAGCTTGAGAGTGCATGGTGAGATTGAATAAAAGAAATGAAAAAAAATAAAGTGAGTTGCATTATTTTAATCGGTGTTGGAATAAATTTTTTTTTTTTTTTTTAAGATGTCTGCTATAGTGCACATCTATAGATGTGCACTATAGCAAATTAGCTAAAATTTATAAGTTTGCCTCCACTGCGGCAAGCCTTTTTTGGTATATTGGTGGAGCTAAAATAGACTTATACCTTTTTAGCTCCACTGCTGCAAATGCTCTTATAGTAGGCATGAACGTACAAATATATTGACATACAATTACATAAATATGCAATTACAATATTTATTTATTTTTAGATAATTACAACATGCTGCTAACCTCATAATTCGAACAATTTCTCCCTCTTAAGCCCTAAGCACTTAGCGCATAGGAAGGTGCTAATTCAACTACAAAGTCGTAGGCACGTACAATTACAAGCTAAGTATCAGGTAAGGGTGGCAATTTTTATCCATATCCATGAACCCGCCCATTACCCACTTTATTTTGATAAGTCTTAACCCAACCCATTTGAGTATTTGGGTTAAATGGATAAAGATTCATTTGGTTATTTAATTAGATGGGTCTAAATGGATAAATCCACTAATACCCACTAAACCCATCTAAAATTTAAAATTAAATAAACCCACTAAACCCTTCTAAAATTTAAAAACTTAAATAAACACTAGATTTCTAAGCCCAAAACCCTCAGTCTCAGTCTCCCTCATATTTCCTTAGTAGCCAAACACTCTCCCAAACACTTTCCCTTAGATTTTCTTAGATTTTCCAGGCCCAGCCCCAGACCTCGACCCAGACTCCGATCCAGGCCTAGCCCCAAACTCAACCCCAACCCTTCACTGCCTCGGCGGCGCGTGCTGGTCCCACGACAAGACCGTCGTGCTGATCTACTCCTATAGTACTGCACGGAGCTGCAGAAAGCGAGATCCATGCCCGTTTTGAGGTTTATCTCCTCCTGGGTCCATTTCAAGCGCATGGACGCCATGGAGAAAGGTCCTTCGGCTAAGCCTCGAGTCAACGACTCCGATAGCAATGAAAACGACAACAACAACGACGAAGGGCTCGACGTTGAGAACGACGAAGAAGATCAATATTTGTACGAAGAGTTCAAGAATGGAGGGTCGAACATGAGGCACATGAGTTTTTTTTTTTTTTTTTTTTTTTTTTTTTTTTTCGAGTTTTTCTATTTGGTTGCCGAGAAAGTTTTGAGAAAATTGGGGAAAATTGTATTTCAGAGTTTAGACTAAAGTTCAAGTTAGTTCTATGAGTATTTGTTTGTTTGCTTAAAAGATTGTTTGATTAGCTAGGTATTGGTCTGGGTGAGGAGAAGTTCTGTTTGGTTTGTGAGAAAGTTTGGGAAAATAAATGAAAATGAAGTGGTTGATTTTTATAAAGCTAAAAGATTTTAATCCGATTTTCAAGGTCTTGTTTGGTTTATGAGAAATTTTGTTGTTGCTAACTTAATGGGAATATCTAGTAACAAGTTATTTATTTATTTGGGTCATATGAGGTTAAATGGGCGGGTTACTAATTAAATGGGTTGGGCGGGTAATGGATAATTAATTTATATATAAACGGGTCATAAATGGATAAATAAGTAATTACACACCTAACCCATATATGACCCACCCACCCATTTGCCACCCCTAGTATCAGGCAAAACCAATAAAATATACGGACCACCTCGGATGACATCCCACAACTACAAATAATTCAACAATGCACTATAGGGGAAAGAGACCGTCTGTAAGAGGCAATTACCAAATATTCTAGTGGCTAAGGTGATTTTGGAAAAATAAATATGGTAAGGGTGTTTGGTGGTTTGAGGAAACCATGATATGTGAGAATAAGAATCATAATGACGTTGGAAAAATAGTGTGAAGTGAATAAGAAATTGATATTTTTTATGTTCACTTGAAAATATTATTAAAAGTTGTGAAAATCTTGAGTCCCACATAGGAAAGTAAAAAGATAATATATGAGTTTATATGCTCATGAGTTGGACATTGGGTTGGGCTTTTGGCATAGGTGGACTAGGCCTACTTGTCCAAATAATAATATTTTATTATTTTAATTTTTGAGTCAGTTAGTCTGTGCACAACAGTTATTACTGAAACAGAGTGTCTGTTCAGTAATGTATAATTTTTTATAGTCCCTCATTCATAAAAACTACCTTTTAAGAAAACTCATCTAGAGAGAATATTTTGTGCATTTCATTTTGTGTCAAAGAGAGAGAAAGAGACATTAAGTAGTTCGCAAAACACAACCTTGTGTGCTTCATTTTCGTGTTGTAGATCATTTTATCCTGGGAGGCAGACGTCCGTGAGTCTCAAAGCACCACAATGATTGTGTGAGGGGCGAAATCTGCTTTAAGGAAATTGTGTCAAACACAAGACTTGATCTATTACATCAATTTGTGTTATTATTTATATTTAGATATGTATATTGTTTCTTTTGCTTTATTACAAAAGTAAATTGTTAAAATATATCCAACAATCTTAAGAACATCCATAGCAGCTGTTGCAAAAATTATGTCATTTTACCACACCAAAGGCCTGCTTTATTATTTTACCACATCATTTTACAACATCCCATTTATCAGATGTTTTATCATTCAATTCTATACATTAAAATAATATTTACTACACATTAAAATAATATTTACTACACATTAAAATAATATATTGTCTCATTCCCATTATCATCAACAACAGCCACAACATCAACGGCACAACCACCAGCCACCAATGTCCACTACCACAACAACACCTCTACTGCAAACCAACCACCACAATTACTCACCAATATCAGATCAACCCAAATTGCAGTAAAAAAAAAAAAAAACCCACAACTAGAGAGAGGCAAAGTGAAAGGTGGACAGAAAGGAGATGGAAGAGAGTGAGATCGACGGCGGCCTCGGGTTGAGATCACTTGCCAAACCCAAACCTATCACCGGCTAAACCCACTTTCAAGCTCACACCGCCAAGCACCACCTTCAACCACCAAATCCACCAACCACTAGCCGCTGGTAAAACCCATCTCCACCGAGCCTAATGCTGTAGCGATGTTCTTGAAGGCGATGGTTGGCGATGGTCTCCGCACTGCTTGGCGATGGTCTCCACAGAGCGTAGGTCTACGGTGGTTTATGGTTTTGGTTTGTGGTTGTGGTCTCAAGTAATGGATTTGTGGGCTGAGTTTGATTTGCAGTGGGAATGGTTGTGGGTTCAGATGGAGTGGTGGGTTTACTGCAAGTTTTTTGGATTTAAGTTTTGTTGAAGGATTTGGGTTTTGTTGCTTTGGATTTGGCTGAGTTTTGTGGCCAATGATGGTTGTGGGTTAAGATATGGTGGTGCCGTGGTGGGTTTGTTGGGTTTTTTTGGATTTGGGTTTTGTTGCTGAGGTGGTGGTTATGACGATGATTGGCCGCCGCCACCGCCTTCTTCTGTGCTGCCTTCTTCTTTCTCACGTCCGATTATGAGAAGAGGAAGAACACGGGTTGGGAACTTGGAAGAGAGAGAGACAAATTCTGAGAAGGGAGAGAGAAAATCAAATAAAGAAATGAGAGGAGAGAGAAAAGTCGAATAAAATAATATTTTTCAGTTTACCATTTGTGTCCGTACCCCGGGACGGAGCTAGACTTTAGATTTAGGGGGGGCAAAAAATACAATAAAAAAATTTCTTGACTTGTAACTAAAAGAGACTATCTTATAAAAATTAATGTTACCATTAGTTCGTTTCGTTATTTATTTAATTAATTTTCCCATATTTCATCAATTTCAAACCTTATAGCTCTACTGATTGAGAATTTTAAAAAAAAAAAAAATGTAAACAAAGAGAAGATAAGAAAAGCCCATACCTCAAATGTTTTCCCAAAAAAAAACCTCAAACGTTTCAACTTTCAAGTTAAACCAATTTAACCAGTTAAATATTAGAAGTATTTCCTTAAAATTAAATAGCCACACACATAGCCCACTAACTTAGCAAGTCAAATAGTTACATTCCCTTAAAAATTAATAGCCACACACATAGTCCTCTTAGTGCCCGTTTGGATTCAGCGTTTTCCGCTGAATCCTGGACTGCGTTTTCTGATTTTTTATTTTTTTTTCCCCAATTGCACTATTTGACCAAATCAACCGTGAACAGTGCACTCGTACACTGTTCACGGACCCACAAATTCCACTTTTCAGCTACTTTTTCATTAAAAATGAGTCTCACGATATTATTCATACATTTAAAAATTATTTTGCTACAGTGTTTTCAGTTTCAGCAAAAATAAGCTCAATCCAAACGGACCCTTAGTAACACACTCAATAGCTTATGGCCACACACAAAAAAGAGCTAAGAGTGAACAAGAGTAGTCTAAGTACAAACCCTTTGTCTTTCTTAAATAAACATTCTAAACAAAGAAGAGTGAGTGACTTTCTAGAAATTACAATGTCTGATAAATTTCTTTGAGTTGCCTCCTCATTCCTCAAGAACAACGCAGAGTAGGATGCCAAAGAGGCTTTTTTTTTTAATTTTTTATATCTCACAGTTCAAGGATTTGTTACTTGTTTTTGGGGATTTTGCTTGTTTGTTTGTGGAGAGGCCATCAACTAAAGTGATGGACTTTTTTTTTTTATTTTTTTTATTTTTTTTTATTTTGGTTGGATTTTAAGGGCCAATTTGTAAATTGTTGGGGAGAGGGGGGCAAAAGTAATTATCTTGGACTTAAATGTTAAAAAAATTCAGAAGGTATATACTACTACGATTTTTTAAAAAAAAAAAAAAGAAAAAACTAGGGGGGGCCAATGCCCCCTAGTCAATGAACAGCTCCATTCCTGTCCGTACTGTTGCAAATTTGCAACGATATAGATACAAATGGTAAAATTTTGACACATATAAAACATCCGATGGAAGGTATTTTTTGTGTTTGATGTGATAAATGTGCCAAATATTAGACACAAATGGTAAAATTTTGACACATATAAAACATCCGATAAAAGGTATTTTTTGTGTTTGATGTGATAAATGTGCCAAATATTTGATATTTGGCACATTTATCACATCTACTGTGGTGTTCTAAACCAGATTTTTTATATTTTAATTTATTTTTGTGATTTAGGTGAAAGGAATTTTGCGTCGGTTGAAAAACGCTTAATCGGCAACTGTGTACTCTGCGCAAAACTTGGAAAAACTGGAGTTGTGTTTACCGCTTAGCATAAATATCCACTTGTTTATATTATAAATTAACTTATGATCTTCAAAAGTTTACGTGTTTGACTGTGCTGGTAATTTTGATTTTTTTTTTTTTTGGTTAAGAGGATAATTCCATAAATTAACTCGCCAACGTGGGCTGAGAGTTGGCTACAAGCCTTATACAGAGTACATGCCACCCTTATCTGCATCTAACAAAATACATAGTTCATTTGACAAGGCACTTTCAAAAACTACAAAATCATCATTTAACCAACAGCTTTCCCTAGCTGGTAATTTTGATTTTTCAAGACCATCCATATTCTTTAATTATATTATATAATATTAGGATATTTGTCTTACTTGAATCATTGTTTGGCTGGGGTTTGTTTTCATTTGTTCGGTCTTTGTACGAATCGTGCCTGCTCTGTCTTAGATATTTTCTAAGCATTTGATAAAGCTGATTTCGTGCTTGACAATGTCGGTGGTTTTGATTATATAATATAATATTAGGCTTATTTTGTCTCTTACGGTTCATTGCTTGGCTGGGTTTTTAAGGGTAAGTTTGGTAGAGTTGCTAAACAACTCATTTTCAGTTTTTAAATAACATTACACATATTTTCATATATTTTTTCATTCAAATATATTTTAAAAAATTACAAATAACATTACTCAAACTTTTCTATCAAACAGGATTTTGTTTATTGTGTTCGCAGTGTGCCTACTTAGTTCATGTAGTTAGCTTTACTTTCTATTTTGCACGATATCGTTTGAAAGTAAATATTTATATTTATTTCTTAAACTTGGCTGGTTTTGAGGATTTAATTTGTTTGAATTTTTTTGAACACAGATGTCAAACAAAATCGTTGTGAATCCTATTGTAACTCAAACCAACATGAACCTTTTTGCGGTGATTTCTAAAGTGAACTTGGTAAGAGGAAATACCAAGAAATGGTGGGTGGACACTGGAGCTATTCACCATGTATGTTCAGAAAAGAAAATGTTTTTTACATACAATCATGTGGGTAATGGAGAAAAAATTTTCATAGGAAATTCTTCAACCTCTAAGATTGAAGGAATTGGAAAGGTTGTGCTCAAAATGACTACAGACAGGTTTCTTACTTTGAAAGATGTACTGCATGTGCCAGAAATTCAAAAGAACCTTGTATCTGACTCATTGTTGAGCAAGAATAGTTTCAAGTTGGTTTTTGAGTCTAATAAATTTTCACTCTTTAAGAGTGGAATGTATATGGGCAAAGGATATTTGAGCAATGGCTTGTTTAAGATGAATGTAATGACTGTTTTTCCTACTATTGATAATAATAAGAGTACATCTTCTGTTTACATGCTTGAGTTATTTAATATTTGTCATGGTAGATTGGGTCGTGTTAATTATTATACTTTAGATAGATTGGTAAATTTAAATTTATTTCCTAAATTTAAAATTGATTTTAATCGTAGGTGTGAAATTTGTGTGAAAGCTAAGATGGCTAGAGCATCTTTTAAATCAATTGAAAGAAGCATTGAACCTCTAGAATTAATACATAGTAATGTCTGTGACATGAAAGTTGTACAAACTAGAGGTGATAAGAAATATTTCATCACTTTCATAGATGATTGCACTAGATACTGTTATGTGTACTTGTTAAGGAGCAAGGATGAGGCAATTGAGGCATTCATTCAATATAAGAATGAGGTTAAAAATCAACTCAACAAAAAGATTAAGGTTCTAAGAAGTGATAGAGGTGGGGAATATGAATCACCTTTTGGTGAGTTTTGTTTACAGTATGGTATTGTTCATCAAACCACTGCATCTTATTCACCTCAGCAAAATGGAGTTGCTGAGAGGAAAAATAGAACCTTGAAGGATATGATGGATGCGATGTTGTTAAGTTTCGGTTTACCGTAGAACTTGTGGGGGGAAGCCATTTTTTCCGCCAATTATATTCTAAATAAATTGCCTAAAAAGAAAACCAAGAAGATGCCATATGAGTTATGGAAAGGTAAAATACATTCCTATCAATTCTTAAAGGTGTGGGGGTGTTTGGCAAAGGTGGTTGTCCCTATTCCTAAAAGGATAAAGATAGAATCAAAATTAGTGGATTGTGCTTTCATTGGTTATGCTCATAATAGTAGTGCATATCGATTTCTAATTCATAAATCTGACGTTCCTGACATGAATGTGAATAAAATTATTAAATCAAGGAATGCAGTATTTTTTGAAGAAATATTTCCTTGCAAATCCACACAAGTATCAAGTTCTTTTAAGAGAAACTTTGAGTCTACATCTAGTACCTCTCATGATAAAGAGTTGATGGAAGAGAGGAATCAGGTTGAGCCTATACGTAGTAAGAGGGCTAAAACGTCAAAATCGTTTGGTCCGAATTTTCTAACTTATATGTTAAAAGATGAACCTCAAAGCTTCAAGGAAGCTATTTCCACACCTGAGGTGCCTTTTTGGAAAGAAGCTGTCAATAGTGAGATTGAATCCATCTTACAAAATCATACATGGGAACTAGTGGATCTTCCACCAAGTTGTAAACCTCCAGGATATAAATGGTAAAGAAGTTTGAGAAATTCTATCTCACAGGGTTGAGATAGAGAGAAGACTTCTATATCTTATATATAATTAATTACAAAATGTATCTAGTCCATTTTGTGGACTTGTACAGGATGGCTACAATCAATTAAATATACAACAAATATGGAATACCACAATCTTAGCTTTACTAGAATAGATAGAGTGATATGCGCCTCTATTTAATAATGCTAGAATCATGAAGGAGCCTTTTTTAATACAGTTGTAATCACAATGCATGATTTGTTGGTCTACTCATTGCTAGGATCATGCTCTATGGGTGTAATTCTATCACTCCCCCTTAAACATGGCCATGGATGAGGACAAAGGCCAAGTTTGACACGCAATGATTGAAATTGAATTTTTGACAAAGGCTTGGTAAATATATCAGCAAGCTGATTTGAAGATGAAACAAAATGAGTCAGTAATGCTCCAAGTGCCACACGTTCTCTAATATAGTGGTAATCCAATTCGATGTGTTTTGTTCTAGCATGGAGAATTGGATTGATAGACATATACAGAGCACTTAGATTATCACAATGCAGAATAGGCACTTGAGGTTGTGGAATGCCTAGGTCACGTAGAAGGAAAGAGAGACAAGTAATTTCAGCTACAGTAGAGGCCATGGACCTATACTCAGCCTCAGCACTAGATCGAGCCACAGTGGCCTGCTTCTTTGCACTCCATGATTTGCAATTGCTGCCAAGAAAAGTGCAAAAGCCTGTAGTGGATCTTCAAGTCATTGGACATCCAGCCCAATTTGCATCGGAGAACCCATAAAGGTCTAGAGTGCACTCAGCTAGAATTTTCATCCCAAAGTGAGCTATTCCTTTAACATACCGCAAAAGCCGTTTGACAAGCTGAAAGTGTGCCACTGTTGGAGATTGCATAAATTGGAAGACATGGTTGACACTATAAGCAATGTCTGGTCTTGTAAAAGTAAGGTATTGGAGTCCACCTAAAAGACTTCGAAATTTGCTAGGATCAGAAAATAGCTCAGAGTTATGTGAGAGATGTCTACCTTTGCAAGGCATGGGTGTGGAAATAGGTTTGCAAGAACTCATGTCAGCTCAAGCTAAAAGATCCAACGCATATCGATGCTGGGACAAGAAAAGACTATGTCCAACCTTATGAACTTCAATGCCGAGAAAGTGGTGAAGGAAGCCAAGATCTTTAATTGAAAACTGTTGAGCCAGCTGATTTATGAGCCAATTAATACAATTTGGGCTATCACCAGTGACTACCATGTCATCTACATACAAAAGTAGTATAAGAACTCCCCCTGAAGAATGGCAGATAAACAAACTAGGGTCAGTGATGTTGCAATAAAACCCGAGATAGAGGAAGAAGTCACTAAGTCGATCAAACCAAGCTCTAGGAGCTTGTTTGAGACCATAGAGAGCTCGGGCTTAGCTGACAAACATGTGTTAGGCAAGTAGGATCCACATATCCAAGTGGTTGTTGCATGTAGACAGGTGCACTAAGGTGGCCATGCAAAAATGCATTTTTGACATCAAGTTGTCGAAGTTCCTAGCGTTTAACAACTGCAATTGTGAGGACAACTCTGATGCTGGCTTGCTTGATGACAGGTGAAAAAGTCTCAAAAAAATTCACTCCATCGACTTGATTAAAGCATTTTGCCACTAAACGTGCTTTGAGGCGTTCAAGGGAACCATTGGGTCAGTGATGTTGCAATAAAACCCGAGATAGAGGAAGAAGTCACTAAGTCGATCAAACCAAGCTCTAGGAGCTTGTTTGAGACCATAGAGAGCTCGGGCTTAGCTGACAAACATGTGTTGGGCAAGTAGGATCCACATATCCAAGTGGTTGTTGCATGTAGACAGGTGCACTAAGGTGGCCATGCAAAAATGCATTTTTGACATCAAGTTGTCGAAGTTCCTAGCGTTTAACAACTGCAATAGTGAGGACAACTCTGATGCTGGCTTGCTTGATGACAGGTGAAAAAGTCTCAAAAAAATCCACTCCATCGACTTGATTAAAGCATTTTGCCACTAAACGTGCTTTGAGGCGTTCAAGGGAACCATTGGGCTGTAGCTTGGCTTTGTAAACCCATTTGCATCCCACCACATTCATTTCTGGTCTACGAGGAACAAGGGTCCAAGTTTGATTGGCAGAAAGGGCAGCCAACTCCTCATCCATTGCTGCAGACCAACCAAGGTGTTTTTTGGCTGCAATGACTGATTTTGGGACTGCTGGAATCTCATGGACAACATGAAGATTTGCATATTTTGGATTTGGCTTACGTATGCCAACCTTGGATCTAGTAAGCATAGTATGCTGAATTGGTTGAGGCCTGACAATAGCTAGCTGTTCTGAGATGGGTGAATCATTTTCAGATAGTGCTCTTACTTCTGGGTCTAACTGTGGGCTAGCAGGTGGTGGTTGAGGCAAAGAGAGTTGAGAATCAGTTGGAGATGGTGGTGGAGCAAATGCTGTCAATGGTGGAGAAGGATTTGATGAAGGAATGGTGTTGTCAGCTGCAAAGTTCTCCCATTCAGAGAAGGTGCAAAGCTCCCCTTCAACTGGTTCATGACCATAAAGACATGTGGGTTGTGAGTATGGTAGAATGGACTCATCAAACACCACATGCCGTGAGATGTAAATGCGACCTTTTGGAGGATAGAGGCACTTGTATCCCTTGTGTTTGCTGCTATAACCAAGAAACACACAAGGCAGTGACTTTGGCTCCAATTTGTGTTGTCTATAGTCTCCAAGATAAGGAAAGCACCTACTTCCCAAGATTTGAAAAGTGCCATAGTCTGGATGTTTGCCATAGAGACGATAGAAGGGTGAGTCCATCCCTAAAGTAGGAGAGGGCAATCTGTTGAGCAGAAAAACTGTTGTGGAAAAGCATTCCAACCAGAACCTTGGTGGAATTTTGGCATCGAACATCATGGTTAACCCTAATTCTGTGATGCTTCGATGCTTTCTCTTAGCCTTGCCATTTTGTTCTGGAGTCTTAGGGCATGCAGATTGATGATGGATACCCTTAGCTATTAAAAAATTAGTGAATGCTTTGGCTGCAAATTCCCCTCCTTCATCACTTTGAAATATGCGTATTTTGGCATCAAACTGACAAGAAACATAATTATGAAATTGGACAAATGTGTCAAATAGATCAGATTTATGTTTAAGAGGAAAGAGACATGTAAAATTTGTGAATTCATCAACAAAAATGGCATAGAACCGAAATTTGTCTCTGGAAACAATTGGTGCTGGCCCCCATAAATCACAATGAACTTTATAGAAAGGGATACTTATATTATTATCACTTTGTAGAAAAGGTAATCTACAAGATTTTTGCATTTGACAAGTGATACACCCATAGAGCATGATCCTAGCGATGAGTAGACCAGCAAATCATGCACTGTGATTACAATTGTAGTAAAAAAGGCTCCTCCATGATACTAGCATTATTAAATAGAGGCGCATATCACTTTATCTATTCTAGGAAAGCTAAGATTGTGGTATTCCATATTTGTTGTATATTTACTTGATTGTAGGCTTGTAGCCATCCTGTATAAGTCCATAAAATGGACTAGAAACATTCTGTAATTAATTATATATAAGATATAGAAGTCTTCTCTCTATCTTCCTGTTGGCTCTGATATCATAAAGAAGTTTGAGAAATTCTATCTCACAGGGTTGAGATAGAGAGAAGACTTCTATATCTTATATATAATTAATTACATAATGTTTCTAGTCCATTTTATGGACTTGTACAGGATGGCTACAATCAAGTAAATATACAACAAATACGGAATACCACAATCTTAGCTTTCCTAGAATAGATAGAGTGATATGCGCCTTTATTTAATAATGCTAGAATCATGGAGGAGCCTTTTCTACTACAGCTGTAATCACAGTGCATGATTTGCTGGTTTGCTCATTGCTAGGATCATGCTCTATGGGTGTAATTCTATCAAATGGATATTCAAGAGGAAACTGAAAGCTGATGGATCTATTGACAAGTACAAGGCAAGACTTGTTGTAAAGGGTTGCAAACAAAAGGAAGGTGTGGATTATTTTGACACATATTCACCTGTTACAAGAATAACATTCATTCGGATGTTGATAGCTATTGTAGCGTTGCTTAACCTTGAGATACATCAAATGGATGTAGAAACTGCATTCTTAAATGGTGAATTAAATGAGGAGATTTATATTGAACAACCTGAGGGGTTCATTATCCCTGGTCAAGAAAAGAAAGTGTGTAGGCTTGTTAAATCTCTTTATGGATTAAAGCAAGCTCCAAAGCAATAGCATGAGAAATTTGACAATGCAATGATGTCAAATGGGTTTAGAATGAATGAGTGTGACAAATGTGTGTATATTAAGGATACTGCAAATGGCTATGTCATTGTGTGTCTCTATGTTGATGATATGCTCATTATAGATAGCAATAATGATATCATTAAAGCTACCAAGAGAATGTTGACTAATGAGTTCGACATGAAAGATTTAGGTGTTACAGATGTGATATTAGGAATGAAAATTTCTAGAAAATCTGATGAACTTGTCTTATCTCAATCACATTATATTAAGAAAGTTCTTGAGAAATTCAAAAAATATAATGACAGTCCAATGAGAACACCTGTAGATGTAAATTTACATCTAACTAAGAATAAAGGGTAAGGCATATCTCAATTGGAGTATTTGAGAATAATAGGCAGTCTTATATATATAATAAACTGCACTAGGTCAGACATATCATATTCTGTTGGCAAGTTAAGTACATACACTAGTAGTTTAGGGGAAGACCACTGGAAGACATTAGTTAGGGTTTTGAGGTATTTGAAATACACCCTAAACTATAGGTTGCACCACACTCGATATCCAGCTGTACTAAAAGGGTATAGTGATGCTAATTGGATATCCGACACAAAAGACACCAAATCCAAGAGTGAATATGTCTTTACACTTGGTGGTGTAGCGATATCTTGGAAGTCTTCTAAACAAATATGCATTACTAGATCCACAATGGAATCAGAATTTATTGCATTAGATAAAGCAGGAGAAGAAGTAGAATGGCTTTGTCATTTCCTGGAGGATATGCCAATGTGGATGAAACCTGTGTCCTCTATTTGTATACATTGTGATAGCAAATCAGCTATTGGTAAGGCACAGAGTCATATGTACAACGATAAGTCTTGACATATAAGTCGACGACATAATACCGTGAGGCAGCTGCTCTCTAATGGAATTATTTCCATTGATTTCATAAAGTCGAAAGAGAATATAGCGGATCCGTTAACCAAAGGTTTTAGTAGAGAGCAAGTAAATTGCTCGTCAAGGGGAATGGGGTTAAAACCTATGACATAAAAATCTCCGGGATGACAACCCAACCTAGCTGATTGGAGAGCCCAAGATCTAGGTTCAAAGGGACAACCGAATTATGGAGACTAGTTTTATCACTATGGAGATAACATCTCCCACCTATTCTTATGATGAAATAGTGATGCCTGTAAGCAATGTTCAGAGTAAGCTATGTTCAGAGTAAGCTTTACTTTTAATGATTCTTATATCTTGGAATTCCAAGTGAGATATAGCAGGATACTCTTAATAAAAGTCACCTATATGAGTGTAAAGTGCGCTGCTTCCATGAGAGTTTCAAGGCTGAATTCTCTAAAGCACTTCATGAATTTACCAGGATGTTCAGAGCCGAAATGAACATAACTATAAGAACGAAATATGTTCGAAAATGAGTTGTGTGAATTCTATTGTCTTGGTATACACAAACGGCTGACAATTCAAAAACATCGTGTTCACTTATTAGCTAGTATATCCGATAGTCTTTCATAAAGCCAAAACTCACCTCTCTCGATACAATAACTTTTCTTCTACTCTTTGTGTTTGCATCATTATTTGCATTGTGTTTATCAATTTTTATTCATGTAGGGGATTGTTGGAAAAATAGCGTGGAGTGAATAAGAAACTGATGTTTTCTATGTTCACTTGAAAATGTTATTAAAAGTGGTGAAAATCTTGAGTCTTACATAGGAAAGGAAAGAGATAATACATGAGTTTATATGCTTATGAGTTGGACATTGGGTTGGGTTTTTGGCATATGTGGACTGAGCCTACTTGTCCAAATAATAATATTTTATTATTTTAATTTTTAAGTCAGCTAGTCTGTGGACGGCAGTTGGGTTGAGCTTTTGGCATATGTGGACTGGGTCTACTTGTCCAAAATAATAATATTTTATTATTTTAATTTTTGAATCAGTTAGTTTATGCACGTCAATTATTACTGAAACAGAGTGTTAACGTATAATTTTTCATAGTCCCTCGTTCATAAAAACTACTTTTTAAGAAAACTCTCCAAGAGAGAATATTTTGTGCATTTCATTTTGTGTCAGAGAGAGAAAGAGATTGAGTAATTCATAGAGCACGACAAAAAATCAAATCTTTGATTGATTTCTATGCACTATCATCAACAAAATGCATAAAAACCAACATTCAAAGAAAATTAAACCAAAACAAAAACTTCTAGGAAAAAAAATAATGAATGAGAAAGCAAGTCTTCAGAGCAAAATAACGACATTCAGGCGGTTAAAAAAAACTTACAGATTGAGAATTGAAGGAATCCAAGAAAACCCTTTTGGATGTAGCCGAAGACAGACCAATCTGAAAGCTCAAATGCACAAAAAAGATTTTCTTTCTTATGTTTCTTTCTCTTGCTATATAATCTTGGTGAGGTTTCTAAAAAATCTTTGTTGAATTTTAATTAAAATGCTTTTGTTTGGTTTTTCAAACCTCCTCGGTTAAAATTTCTTGGAGGCTTCGTAACTTGGACTTTGAAGAGGTTTGTTTGGATAACAAAACAAAGACAGCAGAGTCAGAGAAACCTCCATGGCCAAGCAATAAATAGGTATTCCTTTCCTGGGATTGAATTGCTTGGGACTAGTCCTGTTTTTTTTTTTTTTTTGGTTATAATTACAGAAACGGGCTGTTAAGGTTACAGGTAAATTTTGAGTGATGAGAAGGGTGTTTTGGGAATTTTGAAGCTTTTTTAGTTTCCGTGTGAAATATTGATGTCATCTGGAGGAGTCTGGACTTTGAATTGAACACAAAGGAACTAATAACTAGTAACAAGACCTTGGAGTGAACGAACTGTGATGGCTGATATTTAAAAGACTAACGTGCCCTCGGAACTGAAGTTTTATGTTATAACAAGAACAGAGTTGTACACTCCACGCCCTGGTTTCGAGTTTGGTAACTTTGGTTGTCCTTCAAAGTGTAAAGTTGAGGTGGTTTTGACCCAACCAACAACCCCTTTTTTTTTCTTCTCTATTTTAGTGACCTGATAATTGCTTTTTATTATCAAACTAAGACGTCAGTTGATCTTTATTATCATACTAAAATATCAATTGATTTTTTGATATAAACAAGAATCGAACCTCAAATCTTTCATTTACTTTTTTGAAATACACATATTGGAAATTAATATACAAATATCAATATTTTTATATATATTTCAATTGCACAAGGTAGCTTTTGGTTTGAAGAATCAACGTTACTCCTTGATATCAAATTTTTGGAAAAGTGTGATGCCTAAAAATTTAATAATTTTTGTTTTGGGAAAAGTTTATGAATGTTCTATAAATATTGGTTTAGAAAAAAATTTATAAGTTTTTACAGGAAAATTAAAAAGTAATTTAGGGTATGTTTGGTAACTGTTTTTTCCCTTTTATTTTCTGTTTTCAAAAACAGTTTTCTATTTTTGAGACTCAAAAACTTGTTTGACAACCCAAAATGGACAGAAAACAAAAATTATTCTCACAAAACTCAATTTGTGAAGGAAACTAAAAACATACAAAATATTGTTTTTAGTTTCTAATTTTTAAAAAGTCAATGAAAAAATGCATTTAATTTAATGAAGCTGTCTCATTTAATCAGATAGCATTAGAGTTCAAATCCTAATAACAACTGTAAGGACTCAATTTGTGACGATCCCAAATTTATATTGGGTTCGAACGTTAAAGGCCCAAACAATAAATTTGTAGTACGTGGATGTCAAAGAACTAGGTTAACTCCAAAAGAAAAACGATTAAACTTAACGTTTATAGATGGATTAACACTAATATAATGATCAATTTCTCCTTGAAACAAGTTCAATTATTTATTTCATGAGGTTTTCTTCTAAGTCCTACTCGTTTAGAAATTCTGATCTTCTTTTCCCAATGCATTCTTCCATATTATATATTGTCCTCTTGGTGTCATCTTCACCACACACGTGTAGGTTGGGTTCGGGGGATCCCTTCCTGTCCCATCCAACACTTTCTGGAACCTCCAACCAGCCGCTGTAAGGCTGCATCATTACTGTTCAGGCATCACCTCCACATTAATGCAGTTAGAGAGTTGGTTGAGAGGCAATTAATGCAGAGGCAACTATTGTTAAAGATATTTGTTTGCCTTTTCTTTCTTACCCTTGGTCCCATGTCCCACCTTTAGTGGTAATGTAGCTCTGAGGTGTGTTTGTAACAATATGGCGTTCAGGTCATCCTCAGACTCATATTGCCGAGAAGGATTTTGTCCTCGAACGAATACTGAACTCACCTCACGTGATATCTACTCTTCCTTTCGTTTAGTTACCCTTATAACCTGATATGGGCCTCCTCAGACAGTTTTACGTTCTCGGATGGGCCACAGACCCAGTTAACACGATTTTAATAATTTATTGATTAATCGGCCCCCACAACAACATATTTTAGTATTTTCTATTTTTTTTTCAAAAAACTATCTTTTTAATTTCAACTAACCAAACATGTTTTTGATTTCAAAAATACAAGAAAATTGTTTTTTATTTACATTCCCCAAAACAAGTTTTTGAAAATAGAAAACAAAAACTATTATCAAACATAACCTAATTTTTTTTTATAGTTTTGTATATTTTTCATGAAAATGGTATCAAAACTTTTTAAAACTTGTCCATTAACAAATGCCCTAAGGACACCCGTTAACAAGACCCTTTTATGTTTGCCTTTCATGTTTTGTACTTTGGTTTGATTAAGAATCTAATAAGATTCCAAGAAAGATTAGATTCCTATATAGGGTTTATTCTTAAAAATCTTCTAAGAATTATTTGTTATTTCCAAAATATACTTATATTTATAAATAAAATATCAAGTCATTTATTTTTGGCATCTTTCAACAAATAAATAATGAGAAAAATAATATAAAAAATCAATCAAGTCAATTCGCTAAAATTGTAAAACAATAGCCTAATATTTCGTATGATAAAAGAATAATAATTTAAATTTCTTGTTCTTCATGGCATATTATAATATATTGTCTTTTCAATAAAAATAATTTATTTTATTTTAGCATCTAATTTAATACCAAATAGGAGAAGCCAGTAAAGAAAACTAGCCACCACGCGCTTCACGCGTGCAATGAGGCTTTTTATTTTTTATTTTTTGGGCTTACACATTTTACTTTTGGCAGTTTTATTTTATTTTTTATTTTAAGAAGAAGTTGTATTAATACTTGACTACTAATGTGAGAGAGAAATGTGGAGGTGGGAAAAAAAACAGTTTAGTGATATAAAAATGGTACGATTGTGGGGGAAAAAAAAGCATTTTTTTTTTTCCAAAAAAGAAGAAGTTGTATTAGTACTTGACAACTAACGTGAGAGAGAAATGTACAAGTGGGAGAAATTTTTTTTTTTTTTATTTAGCTAAAAATTATGTGTTTTTAAATAACTAATTTTACATGTCAACCCTATGATTTAAGTCTTAGAAACAGATGAATTTGAGAGTATTTTGGACAACTAAATTGAGAATCTCAAACAGAGGAAGCCCCTTAAATAGTTGTATATAGATAGATATCACATTTCATACTTATATTTACTTTGCTATATAAAAATATTTTATTTATATTGGATAAACTACATACAACTTATTTTATTATAACTTATATTGGATAAATGAAAATTATTAGTTTATTTAAAATATAACTTATTTTTGTCTTCAATATATATATATATATATATATATAACTTATTTTTAGGGGTGAAAATATAGATACCCACATCCTTGCAAAAGTGATATTAGCTGGGAATTGAGATGTTTATAGGCACGTGAGTTCTGTGTATAATTTACAACCAAACATGAGAACCTTAAGAAATATCATTCTCAAGAATTTTTTTTTTTTTTTTTTTTTGGAAAAAAACATTCTCAAGTGTTCTGATAAATTATCTTGTACCAAAAGACTCATACAATATTCATATATGTATCCTTCTTTATAAGTAATTTTTTTTAAGTATCCTTCCTACCCACATAATCCTAAATAGTTGATCTAACCATCATCTTTTTTTTTTTTTTTTTAGTTGATCTAACCATTATCTATTTAATTGGTCAATATACAAAAATAAAAGATATAGATAAAATCTGTCTAGATAACTAAAGAGTAAAGACACAACGCTGCTTCTTCTTTTTGCCTTATATAAATTTAGGTATTTGTCTACTTTCCTTTTTAATCACTTTATATGGTAATTAATAAGTACTCCCTCTATCTTACTTTGTTTGTCCTGTTTGAAAAGTCAAATTTTTTAAGAGAACATTATTTATTGTCTTGTCTACTTTTTAAAAATGTATAAGTTTCCAAAACTACCCTTAAATAAATTTATCAAAAAAATGAATTAGTAAATTAATAGGGGTATAATAGGAACATTAGTAAATTAATAACTTTTATTTTTAGAAACAGGACAATATTTTGGGACATCTCAAAATGGAATAGAGGACAAACAAAGTGGGACGGAGGGAGTAACAACTTTAACAAAGACAAGCAATGACAGCATGTTCATTCATCACAACTTTTTTTTTTTTTAGAAGACTAAAGTTCATCGCATCAAATGTTCAATTCCTCATTTTTTAACCACTTTTGACAATAACAAGTCACATTACAATGACCGTTTACATTCACTAGTAACTCACATCACATTTAGCAACAACTTCACAATTAATTTCCTTTTCCTATTAGATTGTGACATGATCACATGAGATAGTTACATTTAATCTAACCGATAGACTTTGCTATATCGCACGCTAGTGTTATTTGGTTCACAGTTTTAAAATGTGTTTCAAACATTGGGAAACAAAAAACCGTGGATTTCACTAAAATTTTTGTTTGGTTGAGTCATGAGTGTTTTCAAAAACAAAAAGCAAAAAATAAAAAACAATTTAGGGCCTGTTTGATTAGCGTTTTCATTTTTAGTTTTCAGTGAGACCCACCATAAAAAAACTTGTACTCAGTTTTCATTTTCAGTATTCTAAAAGTTGGATTTGAATACACAAAAATAAAAATACTTTCAAGCATATTCATTTTCATAGAAAATGAATACAATGACAATTCCGTAAATATTGTGAAAACACAAAGGGCCCCACTTGATTGATGTAAGTGTGTGTAAATGAAAAAAGTAACTTAAAAAAATATAAAACAATGTCAAACTGTGTATGATAAATTTTATACCCAAATTATGTATTCAAAATAACTTACCAAACACCCTTACGTATAAAAATAGGTCTTTTTTTCTATATTCAAATTTAGAATTTGAATACAAAAAAGAGAAAATGAAAAGTGAATACATCACTTACCTTAAAAATCATGTCTTGAAATTAACATGCAAGACTGCAAGTAGGTATATTTAAGAGCACCAAAAAGATGTTTTCAACGCTCATTTTCTATTTTTAACAAAACACATGGTGGCAAACTTGTACATAAATCCAAATGCATTAAATCTCTTCTATCTTCCCTTCATCTCATCCATCAGGGAGAATCGGTTCTTAAATCAACTAACAAGGTCCAATAAGATAGCTCTCAAATCTGACACTACTCTCTATCACAAGAAATTATTAGGTCCACCAGGAGGACTGTTAATGTGATCCTCCCAACCAATAAGATAATGTCATTTATGCAAATGTGTGAGTGAACTTTCTAATCAGCACAAGGAATAAAAAATAAAAAATATCTAATGATGTCACATTTGTATAAATAAAAGCATTTTATTGATTGAAAGGTTAAGAAAAACCGCGTCAGCAATCCTGTAGTGACCTAATTTTCTCTTTTCGTTGCATTGCGTACTAACCAGTTTCTTATTTATTTATTTTCTATTTTTGGTCAATTTATGTAAGCAGTAATAATAAGGTAACACAAAAGTCAATGCCAGCAATTTTGTTAAATTCAATGCTAAAACTCACATCATCACACACATCAACAATTCTTCCTTCTATCAATTTTGATAAAGAAAACAAATGATAGTGGCTTTAATTTCCAACTATAACTTGTGTGATGTGTCCGTTGAGTAATAACTTCACCGTTTAATGAAAGTTATTATCATTATTCTATGTTGTTGGCATTTGTGTGTCAAATATGACCACGAAGTATGCTAATCTATTTCTCTTTATTATTGTTTAAAAATTGAGATGTTTTGGTCATTTTGGATAGATAGCAACACGTGACAAATGATAGTAAACTTTACCACGTTTAATGACAACTTACATCACATTGGACAGTTTTACAGCATTTCTTGCGTGTTTAATTAAGAATGTGACAAGGTCCCATAAAACAAGCTACGTCAACTCTTAACAGTTGGATCGGCTGATTCGGCCCTAATTAATTATGACATTGAATTGAATGGTCAGCTTTTTGAAGTTAGGGATCATCTGCAACCATAGGCCTTTACCTATAGAGTTTCTATACAGAGCAAAAGCATTTGCATCCCTTCTAATTGCGAGAAGTCAAGCTTATAGTAGGCATGAACATATGAATATATTGACATACAATTACATGAATATGCAATTACAATTTTTTTTTTTAAAGAGATAATTACTGTAAGATTTGAAGCTTGCTAGAGAACACAACAATGGCGGAAACAAGAACAAACAATGTGAAGAAAGAAAGTGAGAGAGAGAGAAGTTTTTGGAGAGAATGCTTAAGAGAAATATATTTCACAAGCTTAACCAATACAATAATCACAAACAGTTTATATAGCTGTGGTGGGCCTTTTTTGAGTTATTGGGTTGGGCTGCCTCCCGCTGTATTGGGCCTAAGTGTTCTGGATAAGAGAGTTGGGAGCGGTCTAATTGTAACCCATCTTGGTCCGGCTTGTGCACAAATCATGTCATGTTTGCCAAAACTTTGGTCACATGCCCATGGCAGGCAGAGCTACTACAGAAGAGTCATAGCAAGCAGACATGATAATAATAATAGAAAGTATGTTTGCCATTAGTCAAAATAAATAAAAGCTCCTTAATTAAAATGAAGACCACAACGACAAGAAATGCCTTGTAAATGAAATAGCGGAAGTAAGTAGGGAAGAAATGAGTTATCAAAGAAGGAAAAGATCAATACGCCATGCTAAGTTATGTTAAAGGACCAAGACTAAGGAGGGAACCATTTCCTCAATGTGAATAACCTATTAGGAAGATCCTGCCGTAGAAATTAATCACTTTAAGGAAGCGGGCCTGAATGGCTTGTGCCCAAAAAAATCATTTGCCTCTGATAGAGAGTAGGTCTTTAGAGGGAGAGAAGATGTTAGCCTATTGGTGCATGCCTACTATTCTATGCTCTTTGTTTTTGTTATTTCTGATTCTTTTTCCCTCTTTTCTTTTCTTAGTGCTTACCTATCTAGTAATATTGTGATTCTCTCCTAGTGGTTACTATTGCCGTGATGATGATCCCCCCACTACGCACAGTAAGGGCTCTTTATATATTACATGTCGTGACTAGCTTTTACCATTTTAGCCTTTAACTCTTTTTGTCTGGTTTGGGTGTCCTTGTCGATCCCTACTGGCTTATCAGTTATCCAGCCTCCACTGCTTACCTGTGCTAGTTGCGCCACTTCACATCACCAGACAAAGAAGATTATTTTATTTGCTTATTCACCGTGGCATTCTTATCCGCCACGGTGTGGGTGTTCTCTCTTCCAATCCCTCATGACATGCACCTAGTGGTTCCAGCTCATCATTGCTTCTTTTGGGTAGTATGTCATCTCAGTAGGACATTTCTCCCAAAAGAACCTGAGTGGGAACCCCATAATAGACTTTCCCCTCTTCCCACCGCCAAACCATATCCTCTCTCACCTTTGACCCATGACCCACCACTTCCTATATTGGCTGGGTAAAAGCTGGTGATATCTGGGCCTTACGTGTGCTCCATTCCTGAGTATGTCTAAAACTTGTCTGCTGTTTATGCTTTTGCCGTGGTCTGGAAGCTCGTCTGTGCATTCTGCCACTCATTCTTGACCTATTATGGTGTGAACTGCTTTCTGATTTCCCATTCCTTATAACTTACTTTCTTCAAGGGCTGCGCCTCGCCCGGTTGTAAGCTTTTCCTTCTTGAGCTCATTCTTTGCTCTTTCCGTAATCCTGCTGCCACTTTCTGTCATACCATTTTTTTGCTATTCCTGTCATGGTGTTTCTTGACCCGTGCCTGTTGGGTCTCTTTGGGTCTGCTGCTTTTTCTTCTCCCAATGCTTCAATATGGTCATTGATTTTATACTCATGTTACTTTGGGCTTTTCTTGACCCATTTCATGGATTGTGGGCTCTTTTGTCCCATATCTTCCTCCTTGAGCATCCTTGGTCCATTTGCTTTTCCTGGGCATCCTGACCTATTTTCTAATTCTGCATACCTATGGGCTTTTATTAATTCCTTTGTACTTTCATGGCCCAATTACCTTATTCCTCATCCTTGGGGTTTATGGTCTTCCCATCAACCCCTTACTTTCTTACTTCATTACTTTGGGCCTGCTGTGACCCATTCTTACTTTGTTACATCACATAATACTCATGGGTTTACTATCTCTCTCTCCGAACTCTCTTAGGCTTGTCTACTTTCCTCAAGGCCCACTTTTATATTTTGTGAGCCTATGAATCATTGTTTCTACCATCCAGGCTTAATGGTTTTTCTAGCCATCCACTAACTCTTCTCTACCCATATTGTTGGACTTCTTCCTGCTATTGGGCCTCAAGATGAGCATCAAAAATAGCATAATAACACTAAGATCATTCCAAAAACTAAAACTGATCTAACAAAATATAACCAAAGATCCACATCATGCTCCGCGAATATAGGAATGACAGCTGGAAGGTAGTTAGAGCTCAATTGCTCACTGAGGCCATCGCTAAATCCCAATCTCTATAAGAAATAGAGCATTGCAAGATTGAATAAATGTGGAAGAGGAAGACAGAACAAAACAATCCCATTTCATTTAAACTTAAATAAGCCAAGTTATACGACATCGTTTCTAATAAGAAACTAGCCGTTGGAGTCTTCTTCTATTTTCACAGTGTGCTTTGTTTCAGTGTCATGACTACTTACTTTAACAATTACAACAAGCTGCTAACCCCATAGCTCGAACTTTTTCCCCTCTTAAACCCTAAACACTTAGTGCATAAAGAGGTGCCAATTCAACTATAAGACCTTATACACATACAATTACAAAGTAAGCATCAGGCAAAAGCAATAAAATATATGGACCACCTCGTATGACATCCCACAACTACAAATAATTCGACAATGGTAAAGGTGTTTGGTGGTTTGAGGAATCCATATGTGAGAATAAGAATGACAATGATGCATAATCTTTACAATCTACAAAACTTTGTTTAGCATTGATCATTTGATCTTAAAAGATATGTAATGGCACTTGATTCTATTTAAATCTGTGGTATAATATTTACAAAGTAACTACCATGAAACAAGCACATAATCTTTCATTGCTTGGCAATGGGAGAAGTAACAAGCATGCTTCCGACACCCATATAATCGGCAGCAAAATCGTCATCATTTTTGCCCAGCATATCCTTCAAGCTACATTCAACATTCCTTCCCTTTAGCACCCAAAATCTTGGCTTTATCTTCTTCTCCAACGAGTAGCTAAAATACCTTGGATAGTCCACCACATCAGTTATTGGCTTCTCCATTGTGTTGACAAGGAATTCTACCTTTGGTCTCAAAACCTCATCAATGCTGTATCCTAATAGAGGAGAGAATTTACGGACCATAAATGCAATATCCTTTGCTGATAGCCCTAATGTCATTAAGTATGTCATCCTGCATACAAAAGCACCCACAATAACAAGATTTATGTGTGTGGCAACTTTTAAAACAACTGTAACCATTTTAAATAATCCATATACATGCATTGTAATCATTATAAATATGGTCTAGATGTTGACGTAACTCATCAAGTAATTCATACTTCTCAAAATGACAAAAATATCAAATGAGAGAAATTGTGGGTAGCAAGTCTTATTAGTGATAAGAACTACATACTCATGGTGTATTGTGTAATACTCTTACGTCAGTATTACCTTATCAGTTACCTAGAGTTGAATGAGGTAAAATGGTCATGCATTTGTATTAACAGCCACACGTGAAAGATCACTATTACATGCCCTTGTAGAAAATCATGGCATAGTAATTTGTAATCCTTTTCATAAAAGTATAAATTAAGGAAACCAGGGCCAATGTATTTGAGTATGATTCATACCTAGGAAGTAAAGTTCGGTCAACATCAGACACAAAAAGCTCCGGATATTTTTTGATTACACGGGGAACGTGAGCTCCAGAAACACCAATACTGGTAAGGAATTCAAGTTTTCTCTGAAGAGTTTTCTCAATGCTGGTAGCAAAAATTTCAGGACAGCGACAAATTATCCTTCCAATTGTTTCTTTATCAATCCCAAGATCTTCCAAAAATGAAACGACCTGCACATAAAAATTAG
This sequence comes from Quercus robur, assembly GCF_932294415.1. Taxonomy (NCBI): domain Eukaryota; kingdom Viridiplantae; phylum Streptophyta; class Magnoliopsida; order Fagales; family Fagaceae; genus Quercus; species Quercus robur. Next base: position 2,569,020 of record NC_065540.1, read on the forward strand.
AAAAATACTCAAGGAACTCTAATTGACATAAAGATTTGCACTTTTAAGTGTATCAATTGCATTTAGACATAATGTCATTCTTCTTAGTTGATATTGACATATAATCTAACTTTCTTAATTTTTTATCTAATCACAATTAAATCACTAGAAGAGCTTGAATACAGAGAGGGAACATGGCAAAGGTTCGTAAGTAGTGAAATTTAACAAAATGTTATGGGCCCTTAGGTAGGACTTTCAATGTCCTTCTATTCAATGAGTTGAAATTCTTGTATGCCTAATCTATGATTAGTAGGCACTTACAACATGCTTTAAAGTAAACTAACCCCTGAACCAATTTAAATAAATATATATTTATACATTTATATTTCACATTTAAGGTCCCTTACATGCTTGACTTAGGCTCATTGGAGCTGGATCCTGATTCATGACTGCCAACTGTTTCATAGAGACACTGGCATTTGGAATTTAGATCCCCTCCATTTTGATTTTCATTCCACTTCAAGTCTAATCACCTACTGAATGTTTGATGGGTCTCACTCCAACAGGTGAGCTGCTTGAGATGGATGGTTGGATTAAATTATATTATGACAGATGTGTACAAGCAATTGAGATTGACCTGCAATTGAGGATTTGTTATTTTAGGCTCCATAAGCACAATCAACGAGATTAAGGCAAATTATGGCGGGTATCTTGCAAGCAATGCAAGCCAACAATGCATCTAAGTACTTTTAGGATCATTTGGGAATGTACCACTTTTAATTTCTCCAACCAAGCACATTCAAGGGCACCACTGACAAAGAGTTTTTAGTCTTGTGTTGGAATTAGGCAAACTTACCAATATAGATATTACAATTGATTATTTACCAAGACAAGTTAAGCTATTTTGACCCCATGTAAATGGAGAATGATCAATGTTTAGACAATCATTTCGTTAACTTGTCTTTTTCGGTTTGTGTTACATATTATTGGAATCACAGTCTACTATCTTAGACTGAAACTAAATATCCATAGTGCAACAAGACATCTATGAAACTTTCCATAGACTGATTAAATATAAATATAAAAATATATGTATGTATGTATGTATGTATGTAAGCATGCATGTACAAACACACCCCATAGATAAACAAACCAAACCCAAAACATGCAATGGGAAAGAAACTAATGATATATAAAAGAGACACATGGCTGTTCAGTATTCTATATTTGACTAAAAAAGAAACTTAGAAATGCTTTGGTGCTCTCTTAAGAAACAATAGAACATCTAAGGTAAATCATTAAGTAGCTGCCACCAATCTAAAGGTGCAATGAAATGTTATAATATATATGTGCCAGAAATTTGGATAAAACCAGTTACACCTACTTGGAGAAGCTCTTGAGGTTTCCGAAGTAGTAGCTGGGGACTTTTAGCAATAACCTGACCTAACTTTTTATTTCTAACACCTAATTCGTCAAAATGTTCCACCATTAACTTTAGCTTGCTGGTTGAACAACCCAATATATGTGGCCAGCTTTTGATTGCACGGTGAACACTCAATATAGGAACCTGTCACAAAGCATAACAGCTCACTAATATTTCCAATACAAAGTAATTAATCAACATTTTCAAACAATAAAGCATCTGTGCCTCCCCCTCCTGACCCACCTATTTCCCAAAAGAGAGGAAAGAAAAAAAGATAAAAGTAATATCCTTAAATGGAATAAGAACCACCAGACTCAGCCAGGTTACTTCCATAAGCAACGTAAAAGCAAACTAGCAATACAAGACACTACAGATTACATCCCTCTTTAAAATAGACACGCAAGCAATACCGTAATGCTTACGAATATAGACTATAATGTTTGACCAGGAAAAACAAATCATGTAAAAAAAAAAAAAAAAAGCCACGATCTTAGTAAAACTTGGCTGGACAAGCAAACATGACTTAGTAGGATATCATACCTTCTCCAAATTAAAAAAATAAAGGACCTCCTTGTAGTTCTCTTGAATGCTAGTAGATAGAATCCATGGATATTTTAGCAACAATTTTCCCATATCTTTATCCACTACTGCAACCTGCAAGACAATTCATCAACATAGACAGACAGGATAACAACATAACAAGAGAAACATACAAAGGAAACATAATTTCAATATTGACTAGAAAATCATACAAATATTATCATAGTTAAATTAAGAAGAGTGTTGTAGCCATAGCAGAAATGCATATTAAATAAGCTTCTCAAACAGTGAATTTTGTTACTTATTCAAAGGAAAAAGATATATCCATACAGGGGATGAGAGACCTGTTTATCAAAAAAAAAAGGGGGGGATGAGAGACCTAAAACTAACAAAAATTGCCCACGTGCATTACATCTCTATCATTGCATACTGCAATATATAAAACCTAACTTTATGTTTCAAAGCAGACCACAATACATTTTTGTGCGTATACTAAAATAACATAAAGCATGATTGAATTTCACAGTACCTCCTTGAAAGCCAGGACTCTTAGTTTAATAAGCTCAATATTGTAGAAAATAATTGGTGGAAATAATAGAATCAAGTTTATCAGGCGTCCTCTTGGTACTCCAATATTCTCAAGAAATTCCACCATAGGTTTCATGTGGGATTCTACTGATAACAAAAGAAGTCGTGGAAATGATTCGATTAGATATCGAAAAGAAGCATCGTTGGAACCCAACGTGTCTAAACCTCCACGCCGTGCTTGAATCTACAACATAAAATTGAAAAATTATCTTACAATTTCATAAATCACCCAAACATACATATATGCACACTGAACAGATCAACATAATACATGACAGAAATTTGGGTGAGGCATACCAGACCTTTTCGAAAAAGGATAAGGTTTGTTGCAATTCTTCATCAATTGGAATTGATAAATACATCATCATACGGCGAGCATTTTTTCCTATGCGGCCCCCATCACTGTTGCCAGAAAATAACAGTTCCTTCATACACTTAACCTATAAGTGAAACGCAAAATAAGCAACAATTCTGGCAGACATTCATTTCAGAAAAATATCTATAAGATCAAAAAACCAATAACATGAAACTGCTCCATCATCTTATTATCAAAATCACCAAAATTTGGCAAAAACAGAGAATAAGTATATAGAAATCTGCAAGAGTTTATTGTACAAGAGCATAACATAGGACCATTAATTGATACTGAGACTTATTGAATATTAATAACACAAGGTACCAAATAAGTGAATAACTTTATCTAGACAGACCCCACATTATATCCTATAGAGTTTTGGACAAGTATTCAATACTCCTAGAGCAATGCTCCCTCCTCTCCCATGAATGGTGAGTCACACAATGAATTTAATTAGTATATGTACTATCATGTAAGAGGCAGGAGCACTGCACCCTGAGTACCTAATAATTACATTGGAGTAATAAATAAAGTATTAAAACTGTCACAAGGCCCTTGAAGTGTAAGCCTTTGGATCAAAGAATCAGGCTGCCAACATTCAGTGCCTGTTAACTAATCCTTCTTGTGTAACATTCTAGATCATAGCACAAAATTGTGATAACAACATAACAATAATGTTAAAAATCCATACTCCTAGCCTCCCAACCTAACAAATCATAACCACAAGGTAGCAAAAAATGGTCAAGCTAACAATTCCTAAGAGTGACTTTATTTCTTAAAAGAAATAATATCTCGAGCCAATTTTCAGATTTACTATTAACCATGTCAAAGAAAGACAGCAAAAATATTTCAAAACAATAATTAAAAAGTAGTTGTTTCGTTGTTTGAGATATATTCCAGTGTTCACAGCATATAGGGCTATAAATGAACTGGACTGTTTATGAACAGATTGGGTGCACTCGGGAAAAAACTTGTTTATATTTGTTTATTTAGCAAATGAGCCAAGCTCAAGCCTAATGGTTTGTTTGGATTGAGGGGGAGGGAGGGGAAGTTGAGTAGAATTAGCCCAAAATTAGTCTATTTTTAGCCAACTCTACTCACTCCCCTCCACTTCCCCTCCCTTCCCCCTCAATCCAAACGGGCCCTAAGTTTAGGCTTAATTTATCAAAAAAAAGTTTAGGCTAAACTATTAAATAAACCAAGCTCAAACATAATAACGTATTTGTGAGCAACCTCATGAATATGTATACATGTGTATATATATATATATATATATATATAACATGTGAACAAAAAAATGAACCAAGCTTGGAAATTGAATCTAGTTTGATGATGAACTCAAGTTTCGGCTCGTGTTCAAAATAAAATTAAATGAACAATCCCAAACTTTCTCCTATCGTTTACCCTCCAATGGCATAGTTTTCCATTCTACTTCAAATTTTATAATTTGAAACACACACCACTCATTTAAAACCTCAAGCCATTGCTTCACAATCGTTTTTCATTCCCACACAGCAACTAAACAGAGATTCACAGCCATTATCTACAACCAATCAGATAACCAAAAAGAACCCAACAAACATTCTAATACATAAAGCAAAAGAAGCAACCATTTTGGACATTTCTCTCGAAGTCTCTCACCTTATGAACGAGAGCAGGGAGCGACTCAGCCGACAAATACCGCGCAACATTCATGGCCGCAGAAAGACTCAACCCCACACTCTCCAAGAACGCAACCTTGCCATTATCACCTTTCTCCTTGGCCATATAAAGGACCTTCTTCTTGAACCCAACAACAGCATCTCCAGCAACAGCAAAGTCTTTACCTTCAGCTCCGCAGGAACCCCACAGCGAGAGCTCGTCCAAATCCCTGACCCCATCAACAAGCATCTTCAAATACCTTGGCGAGGTTGAAGAAATGGAGTCCGAATCGGCCTGGGAGACCCCGAATCCTTGGAGAAACTCGGAAATGGCTTCTTGGGCTTCATGGGTTTGCCATGATTGGTCGTTGGGGAGAGGCGCAGGGTTGCTTGGTGGGGTTGCGAGTAAGGGATGGAAGTGGAGAAGGGGTTTTGGTTTTGGAAGGAGAAAAGGGTGGGACTTGAATGGGATTTTGTGGAAAAAAAGAGGGTAGTGAGGGAGGAATAGTGGGTTGAAGAAAAGGTTTTGCGGGGATGTTGGTGAGATTTGGAAGAATTGGGAGAACATGTGTGTGCTATGCAAGGGTGAGCAGTGAGCTCTCTCACTTTCTCTCTGGCGGTGGCAGCTTAGAAGTTATAAGTTAAAGAACAATAACACAGATGGGGGAGCCGGGGTTTGCATAGAATCTCATAATCCAAATCGGACCCCACTCAGTGAGTTTATTTTATTTTATATATATATATATATATATATTTATATACACACATATATATATATAATGGCAGATAACAAAAAACACCCTATCCCAACCCATCCAAGGGATTCGACCGGGTTTGAATTGGACTCGATCCAACTTGGTGGCTGTGGCAGTTGATAGTAGGTCTCTACCTTCAAAACCTGATTCCAACAAGCCGAGCTGCGAATTCTCTCTTATAAAAGTCAAGCAACTCGATTCAATTCACAAACCAACAAAAATTCGATAAGATCTTAGCTAGATCTTTGTTATTTTCTGCCTCTCCCAACCAAGATCTCACCAAAATTTTGCAATTTTCCACCATTAACTCATTGAATGTTTGATCTTACTTGAATACAACTGTCACTAAACAATTATACTATCCGTCTAATCTGATCTCCTTACTAGTTAATAATCAAGTCGAGTATGGGTTGGACAAACCCAACCTAGATCGACCAATTGATATAATTTAATTTTTTTTCTATATGTATTCTAATTATAATTAATTATATATATATATATATATTTTATTAGCATTTGCAAAATACTTGTCTCTCTTCTCCTACTAGTCTCATGGTTGGCCTTTTCTTTTATGTTTCATTTTTATCTTAACAATCTCATTAGGATTAGTAAAACATATTTAACTTGCCTGGCAAGAGTTTCCTTGCCTCAAAGGGGAGATATGGCAAGAGATGGGACACTTGTGATCCAACCTCGTCTCATTCTACTGTTATCCCTATTTTTTAAGATGTATAAACAGTAGAAAAAAGAAAAGATGTGATTCGAACCAAAAAAATGTGACAATATAAAATATATCATTAAAATTTGGTTATCACTTGAATCTTGGTATAACCCAATTTATATATGTAAGGGGAAAATGGAAAAAGGCCACTAGTGATTTAGGTAATTTTTAAATTCATCTACTTTAACTTTTGAGGTATTATTGACGCTATTTTGCAATGAAAATTAAAGACCCTATTTTGCAATGAGAATTATAGACCCTAAAAGCAAAAACAATGTTTTACAACAATTGACAAAAGGGCAAATCACCATTTTGGCTTATGGATGTACAAGTGCTTAAATAAAAAAACGAATCTTATTTTTTTGAGAAGGACAAAAAAAAAAAAAAAAAACATGTGTGCATTTTATAATTCCTAATTTTAGAACTAGTACATTTATCGTGTTCATCCCATATCATAGAATACAAACATGTTAGGATACATCAATTAACTATGATTTTTTGGATCTATACGACTCGGTTAGAGGTTTTTTCATGCATACAAGATTGATTTTAAGAATGGAATGGAAAGTTCTTAAAGACTGAAATCTAATTCCGTAATGCGTCTCATTCTTCCTAAGTATGGAAAATTGGGCGACAATTGGAGTGCTTGAACCCCATATTATTTATTTATTGAACCCTGTGTTTAGCATGTGAAAATACTATTTTATTATAGTTATAAAATATATATTTTATTTATTGAACCAACGTTTAAACCTATAAAGCACAGATTCAACCAGTAAATCAATAAACCAATCCTTATAAATAAATAAATAAACAAATCTTTTAGCTAGATAGACCTTCCATTCTATTTTGATAATAAAGCAATCAATAAGCCCAAGTTTAAACTCTTGATTAATTAAATTTGTTTGGGCTGAACCCATTTATATTGGCAACCGGAAGCCTAATCCAACTCATAGGTGGACTGGGCCCTCACTATCCTTTACCAGTAAAACCCTTAAAGCCTTACCTTTTGTCCTCCATGTTCAAACAAAACACCTGTCAAATTCTGTTTTTTTATTTTTATTTATTTTTTTATTTATTAAGTTTGAATTTTAAAAATCTAATTGTTGGATTGTGTATTGTTTATGTTCTTAACATGCATGTCAAAGTTTATTTACTATTTAATTAATAAACTTATTTTTTATGTATAATTTTAAACCACAAAAATTTTGAAATTTAAACATGTAGTGTGATTGATGATATATCAATTAATTTTTTATCTTCTTGAAGTTTTGTAAGAATAAAAGATATAATAAGAACATGCAATCCAATTATTATATTTTCAAAATCTACACATAATTAAAAAAAAAAAATTGAGAGGTTTGAATTTTGAATAGAAACCTTCTGTGTTATATCCCTCACTTGAATGATCAAATTGGTACTTGAAAAATGTATATACCTTATGTATTTTTTTAAAAATACATAAGTTACTCATTATAAACTCTATTTCATTAAAATATTACAATATTTTCTTAATATTCTTAATTGTTTATCTTATTTTATATACAATAAACATCATCTACTGTGAACTGTTTTCCTTTATCATTGAGATAAAAAATAAAAAATAAAAAACTAGAGCTCTGTTTGGATTTGCGGCACGTTTTGGACGTCTGCATTTTAGGCACTTCTTTTTTTTTAACCAGCACGTTATGCACTGTTTATTAGCCATGAACAGTGATTTTAGGCCAATAAACAGTGCCAAACAGTAATAAACAGTAAAAAAAATTTATTTTTTTATTGTTTTCAGTTTTCAGTTTTTAGCAAAATAAGCTGTATCCAAACGCACACTAGATGTAAAATGAACTGTGATAGCTTAAATTAACAAGATTATTGTAACAACTTTATAAATTTACGCATCTTTAATTCGATCGATTTAAATAATATTGAGACTTAAATACATAAATAAATGAATATTTTTCTTTTTAAATTTCAAAGCATTTTTTCGAAATGCAACTAAACACCTGAAAGTTTTTCCTTTTTGAAAAATATTTTCACTTAAGAATATTTTACACTCGAAAATTTTTTTATTATATTTGTTGTATTAGTTGTTCTGTCGTGACATATTTTATTATATTTGTTGTATCAGTTGTTCTGTTGTGGCATCTTTTATCATATTTACTATATCAGTTGTTCTGCCATGGCATCTTTTATTATATTTGTTGTATCAGTTGTTCTGTCATGACATCTTTTATTATATTTGTTGTATCAGTTGTTTTGTCATGACATCTTTTATCATATTTTTTGTATCAGTTGTTTTGCAGTGGCACTATCTGCTATTTTCGTTGAGATACCCATTCTGCCATAGCACTCCTCCCCCCCTGTCTGCATATAGGAAACGCCTCGCTTGCACACAATCTAACTTGTGACATAATCTCATTGGGATAATAGGCCAATCCCAACTCCCTAACCTACTACTCCATGGGCCTGAGCATAGCAGAACGGGCCTTGGCCCATTAACACAAAAAGTGCCCTAGCAATATTTATTTATTGGGTTTGAATTTTAAAAATCTAATCATTAGTTTGCATGTTCCTTATGTTCTTAATATGAATAGAGACTTTTGGTTTGTTTAGTCCAATGCTTCAAGACTTTTCCTATTAAAGAATAAGGATTCTTTGTAAGACTCTTTGATTTATTTGATTCAATGTTTCAAGCTAAAAAACCTCCTATGCCCACAACCTTTCATGCTATCTCATCTCGAATACATCCTAATCAAGAATGATGTCATATATCTTCAATATGCAGTTATTTAACAAACCGAACCTACAATGGTTGAAAATTGATTCCAAGCTTTCAAAACTTCATCATACATAGAACATTTTGTAAATTAATTAAAATAGTAGCTTGCCAAATATAAGCATGTGCATGCCCTATAGCTATATGTTATTATTAATTTAAAAAGAAAAATTTCTTCTGGCTAGGAAACAGGAATGAAAATTACAATCTTTAAAGTATCATAGCATCATTGTTTGAATGCTCCACCTTCTAAGAGCATTCGCATCCGGAATGCTAAATGCCATATGTTGCTTTTATTTAGCATAAAAGACCAAAACAACATCTACATCCGAACTTGTAAAAAGCTACTATTGCAAAAAGATTTGCAATTGTTCTACAGTGCGATTCTACATTTAGAATCGCATTGTAACTCAGTTGTAAAACAAATAATATTTTTTTATTCACATATCTGACTCTCTCTCTCTCTCTCACTTTATTTTCTCTTCTCTGTTTCTCATCTCCTTTTTGTCTCTCTCTCATCACATCTCTCTCTCACGGTGGGCTACTCTGGTATGGGTTGTGGGTCCGGCGTGGTTGGCCTTTTTCTTTTATGTTTCATCTTTATCTTAACAATCTCATTAGGATTTGGAAAACACATCTAACTCGCCTTGCATGAGTTTCCTTGCCTTAAAGAGTAGATATGGCGGGGATGGGCACCTATGATCCTTGTGGATCCCTATTTGTGTTAATAGGCTAGGGCCTGTTCTGCTATGTTTAGGCCCGTTGAGTCGTGTGTTAGGAAGTCAGGGCTGGCATAATACCTTAGCAGGACCATGCTATAGGCCAATTTGTGTGCAAGACAAGCACTCTAGGGATGTAGACAACGAAACACACAAAGCAAAGAGTTGGACTGTGGTCAGTGGGCCAGCTACAGCAAGAAGGAGTGAAATGACAAAATAGCTGGCACAACAGAACAACCAATACGGCAAATATGATAAAGGATGCTATGGTAGACCAACTGACATAGCAAATATAATAAAAGATGCTATGGCAGAACAACTAATACAGCAAATATGGTAAAAGATGTCACAGCAGAACAACTAATACAGCAAATATGATAAAGGATGCCATGGCAAAACAACTAATACAGCAAATATGCCACAGCAGAACAACTAATACAACAAATATAAGCTTTAACAAGTAAAATTATATGTATTCGCAATCAAAGTCGAGTGTCGAATCTTTCCGTAGAAAGTGAACCAAAAAGGAGCCCAAACCCCAACTTGAACAAACTTGTCACAAACTTTTGCCATCAAAGTTATGCATTTTGGGGAATTGGCCTAAATGGCTACTTGTTATTACTTTTAGGATTCCAAAGAGTGGGTTAGATAAAGAAGGAGGAAAAAGATAGTCTATTAATGCATGCTCATATTTCTGCCATGTTTTCTCTCTTCTTTTACCACTTCCTTTCTTTCCTTTCTTTTCTCTGTTACTCCTCTCTCAGTTTTCACTACTTTCTTCCCATTGGGTCCTTGTCCCTTTCATCTATGGCTATTGCCCCTCTTTATAGTGGACTGATTCCATGGGATTTCTCCTTTTTACCCCGAGAGTTTCAACATTTGTTGTTAACATCCTTTTAGGACTGCCCACCAACTCGTTGGTTGCCTAGCCACTACCACTACTAGGTAAACTCAATGCATTCTCTTTCTTCCACTACTCATTCCATGACAAAATCTCTCTTTGTTTGATCTTGCTATAAGCCCCTACCTCTGGGTTTAAATGGATAAGGATTTGGCTACCTCCTTACCTACCTCTATGACATATATCAGGTGGTCCCAGCCGTCCACTATTTCTTTTGGGTAAGATACCATCCCAACAGAGTATATTCCCAAAAGAAGCCCTAGCTGGAAACCAAAGATAGATTTTTTTCCCCCTACCACCAAACCACACCCTTTTAATCCCTTGATCGTGGACCTACCTCTCTTGTATTGGCTAGGTGCAGATTGGTGGTGCTCAGGCCATTGCGTGCTTGCTCCACTATCCTTTGTTTTTTTTTTTTTTTTTTTTTTTTTTTGTTCCCACGCCATTTCTACCGTAGCAAATTAGTTTTGTTCCGTTTTGCTGCGTGTCTCTTCTGCCCGTGTTTATCCTCTATGGAAGAGAGCATGGGCTTTTGGGTTTGCCTTATTTCTTTTCATCCCTTCCTAGGCTTGTGTGTTTACTTGGCATAAGTTCTTGCCAAACCAATTTGTTGGATTTTTGCTTTTCTTATTTCTTATTTCCTCGGGCCTCTATAATCCATTGACTTGCACGTTATTCCCTTTTTTTACACCTTTTGCTGTGTTCATGGACCTGTTGGCCTATTGGGCTTTACTTCTTCCTTTGGACTCTTATAGCCCATTTACTTTACTTTTACCTCTTATGTGTTTATGGGCCTGTTGGCTATCATTTCTTGCCACATTGGCCTATTGGGTATTTACCTCTTTCCTTTGGCTCTTATGACCCACTTGCTTTACTTTTACCTCTTATTGTGCCCATGGACTTGTTGGCTGTCACTTCCTGCCATGTTGGCCCATTGGGCTTCTACCTCTTTCCTTGAGTTCTCATTGCCCACTTGCTTTACTTTTACCTTTTATTGTGCCTCTAGGCCTGCTAGTTGTCACTTCCTGCCATGTTGGCCCATTGAGCTTTTACCTCTTTCCTTGGGCTCTCATGGCCCATTTGCTTTTCCATTCTTTTCTTCTTCATTTTTGCTTGCTATTGGGCCTTTCTGCTGTTGAGCCATTTTTATCAAAAACGGGTATCAACAATCCTACCCTATCCCACTCTATTGTCATCCCTATTTATTGAGATATGTAGATAGTAAGGAAGGGAAATGATGTGGTTCAAACCACAAACATGAGACAATGTAGAATATATCATTACAATTTGGTTATCACTTGAGCCTTTGTATAACCCATTTTATATAAGGGGAAAATGGAAAAAGGCCACAAGCCAATCGGGTAGTTTTTAAATACATCCACTTAACTTTTGAGGTATTATAGATGCTATTTCGCAACGAAAATTATAGATCCTATTTTGCAATTATTGTTTTACATCACACTACATGCAAAAACATTGTTTTATGACAAAAGGGCAAATCACCATTTTGACTGATGGATGAACAAGTGCTTAACTAAAATAAAATAAAATCTTTAGATTGAGCTACATCAATATTTTTGAGCATGTTTGTATTTTATAATTTCTAATTTTAGAGTAGTACATTTATCGTGTTATCATCGAATGCAAACATGTTAGCACACATCAATTAACAATATTTTTTGGATCTATACCACTAGTTTAGAAGCTTTTACATGCATACATACAAGATAGATTTTAAGATGGACAAAGTTTAACTATAAAATTGATTGTAACCTAAGGTTACAACCTTACTCAATATCTTTTTATTGAAGGTGAATTTTGACAAATGCACAATTGGATTACATCTACTTCTTATATACTCCATGGTTATAAATTTTTTAGAAAATTGAATATCAATAGTGTTGGGGATGTTTTTGCGACAAGGGCTGAAAATGTGAGAATGACCCAAATCTCCCATTGGATTTTTTGGAAGTGTTTATTGCGGAGAATCAAGCCTAAAATTCCAAATGTATAATGAACAAAAGTCTAATAGTGCTTTGACAAGAGAGAATCAAAATGCTAATAACAAAAGTGTAGAAAAAGTATAAAAACATAACAGGTCTAAAACTTCAACCCATAGTCATCGAGAAAAGGAAAATGAGAGAGGTTGTAAGGAAGAGAGGGAAGGTTCCCCTGTACCCATATTTCCACTCCTAAGGTTCAGAATTGTGAGAATGTTTCCTGGCTTAGTGAGTTTTTGCTCTCAAGTTTCAGCTCTATAGGGAAAACGTGGTTCGACAGGTCTGAAACTTCGACCCACAGTCACCAAGAAGAGGAAGTTGAGAGAGATTGTGATGAAGAGAGGGAAGGTTCCCCTGTACCCATATTTCCACCTCTAAGGTTCGGAATCGTGAGATTGTTGACTGGTTGAATGGGCTTTTGCTCTGAAGTTTCAGGTCTCTAGGTAGAACGTGGTTAGTTCATTTATGAGCTGAAGAGAGAGTTTTATATAGAGTTTGGGGTGTTGCTCTTGATTGGTTTTTGAGTAGTGGAAGAGACTTTTATCCCCTATGATACTAATTTGGTGTTTTGGCTTTGGTTGTTTTTGTTTAGGGAAGAGTTTGGCATGCTTTTAGCATGATTTTGGAAATAAAGTGGTTGATTCCATTAGCTATTCTTTCCTTGTCATTGTAGGCTTTTGACAGTTGCATTTGGCTACAATAGGCTAGCTAATTAGTTTAGGGTCAGCTGTGTTTTTTGTTTTTGGGTGGAAAAGAAAATATGGTAGCAAAATTAGGTTAGGGCAGAAATTTTGGGCCATAGTCACCTAGAGCATAAAAACTCTTTTAAGATGGAAATTTCGGGTACAAGACCTCTTCCATGAGCCTAAGATACTACTAGCGTCCTTTGCCCACTTGGTAGCACGCATGGGCTGGGCTCATGCAAAAAGTCCAAAAGGAACCAACTCATACCCTCCAAACCATACTTTCTCAATTTCTCCATAAGTTGCATGGGCTTGGGCCATGCTTAAAAGAATAAAAGATAATATAATACATGAATTGAGATCACAAGGAAGTCGGGCTTGTTTGAATCGGGTTTGTATGAAATGTGTCGCGAAAATGGATATCAACAAATAGCTATGTTATCAATAAATTGTTTAAATTGCAAGTTTTTGTAGTTTAAAATTATGTATAAAATATTCAATTGACACAAAATTTAATATGTGTATTAAAAGCATTCAGAACATGCAATTCAATGATTAGATTTTCAAAATATGTAGAAAAATTTGTCCTTTTAAAAATGGTATGGAAAGTTCTTAAAGATTGAGAACTAATGCATCTTGTAAGTCCTTCCTAAGTATGGAAACTTGGGCAACAATTGGGGAGGTTGAACCCATATCATTAAAGCAATCAAGAAACCCATTTTTTAACTCTTCATTAGTTACATTTGTTTGGGTTGAACCCATTTATATTGGCAATTGGAAGCCTAATCCACACATAGGTGGACTGGGCCTGCACTATCGTAGTATTGTTTACCACTAAAACCCTTTACAACCTTACTTTTCGTCCTTCAAATGGTAGGTACTCACAAGAATTAGAACATTCACATGAAAACAAGTTTGGAGAGAAACAAGTTTATTGATACCTGTTTTTTAACAAAGGGCCCAATAGCAGAAGAAGCTCAACGACGAAGAAAGATGAAAGAGGAAGGAAGTGAAAGAAGCATGATGAAAGAAAATGGGCTATGGAAGCCCAAGAAAAGAGGTAAAAAGTTCAATGGGCCAGCATGGCAAAAATAATGGTCAGTAAACCCACTTGCACAATAAGAGGTAAAAGTAAAGTAAATGGGCCACAAAATCCCAAGAAAAGAGGTAAAAAGCCCAATGGGCCAGCATGGTAGGAATAATGACCAGCAAGCCTATGGGTACAATAAAAGGTAAAAGTAAAGTAAATGGACCATGAAAGCCCAAGGAAAGAGGGAAAATGCCCAATGGGCCAACATGACAGAAATAATGACTAGCAAGCCCACGGGCACAATAAGAGGTAAAAGTAAAGTAAATGAGCCACAGAAACCCAAGGAAAGAAGTAAAAAGCCCAATGGGCCAACATGGTAGGAATAATGGCCAACAAGCTCACGAGCACAACAAGAGGTAAGAGCAAAGTAAATGGGCCATGGAAGCCCAAGAAAAGAAGGAAGAAGAGCCCAATAGGCCTAGTGACAGCTAGTAGGCCCATAGGCATAGCAAGAAGAGAAGCAATAAGGGCAAGAGCCCAACGAACAAAATGGGCAAGAACTTCTGCCAAGACAATGCCCAAGCTCATGAGGAAATAAGAAGAAAAATGTAAGCCCTAAAGCCCACACCCTTTATGCCATGGAGGATAAGCATGAATACAAGAGACACATAACAGAATGAGACATGGTAGGAATGACAAAAATGACGTGGAACCAAAAGAAGACAAACGTAAAAGGTAGTGGAACGAACACATAAGGGCTGAAGTACCACCCAATTGTACCCAGCCAATAAAGGAGGGGTAGACCAACAGTCAAGGGACTCAGAGGGTGCGGTTTGGTGGTGGGGGAAAAAATGGTCTATTTTGGGGTTCCCGCCAAAGATTCTTTTGGGAAAAATGCCCTGTTGGAATGACATTACGCTTGAAAGAGGTAAGTAAAGTGTTGGGACCACCTGATGCATGCTATAGAGGTAGGTAGTGAGAAGGACTTGAATTCTTATTCATTTGGGTAAGGCAGGAAAGGTGAATGGACAAACAAAACAAATGAAGGTTTTATCCTAGAACGGGGAGTGGTGCAACAAGCACACTTTGAGCAGAAGTAGTGGTCAAGCAACCAATGGGTTTGTAGGTAGTCCTGAAGGAATGCCCACAAGACACCAAAAGCAGTTGGTGAAGCCTTAGGGGCAAAAATGAGAAATCTCATTGAACCAATTCACTATAAAAGGAAGAGGTAGCTGTAGATGAAGGGGGAGGGGGAAAAAAAGAAAGAGAGAGGATGGAGGGAAAAACCCACAGTGATAAAAAAGTAAGAAGCTAAAAAATGGAAAGAAAGAAAGTGGTAAAAGGGAAGAGAGAAAATACGATAGAAATAGGGGCATATATCAATAGACCGCATTTTTCCTCCCTTTTGACAAACCCATTCTTTGAAACCCTATAAGTAACAATGCATAACCATCTAGGTCCTAGCTCCAAAACGTACAACTTTGATGGCAGAAGCCGGTGACAAGGTTGTTCGTGTTGGGGTTTCGATTCTTTCTTGGATCGTTTCCTGTTGAAAGACTTGACCTAAGACTGAGGTGGTGAACTCACGCAATCCTATTTGCCTAGAACTGTTGCCACCATCCTGCTATAGCTCCTCTTAACTTGCTTATCACATGTATTGATATTGATTTTGCTGGAGCACCTTTTGCCATTAGTTATCTTGTTGTGGTACCTTTTATTGTATTTGCTGTGGTACCTTTTATTATATCCGCTGTGATATCTTTTATTATATTTGCGGTATTAGTTGTTCTGCCATGACATCTTTTATTATATTTGTTGTATCAGTTGTTCTACTGTGGCAACTTTTATCATATTTGTTGTATCAGTTGTTCTGCCGTGGCATCTTTTATCATATTTGTTGTATCAGTTGTTCTGCCGTGGCATTATCTACTATGTTCGTTGAGATACCCAGTCTACCATAGCACTCCTCGCCCTATTTGCGTATTGGGAACGCCTCGCTTGCGCACAATCTAGCCTGCAACATAATCCCATTGGGATAATAGGCCAGTCCTAACTCTCTAACTCACTACTCCACGGGCCTAAGCATAGCAGGACGGGCCCTGGCCCATTAACGCAAAAAGGGCCCCCACAATATTTATTTATTGGGTTTGAATTTTAAAAATTTAACCATTGGTTTGCATGTTCCTTATGTTCTTAACATGAATAGAGACTTTTGGTTTGTTTGGTTCAATGCTTCAAGACTTTTCCTATTAAAGAATAAGGATTCTTTGTAAGACTCTTTGTTTTATTTGATTCAATGTTTCAAGCTAAAAAACCTCCTATGCCCACAACTCTGCATGACATCTCATCTCGAATCCATCCTAATCAAGAATGATGTCATATATTTTAAACCTTTCAATGACACCTACCTAACTCCAACTTCGTCGTCCTATCTAATCTTAACTCATATGACTTGGGTATAATCAAGGAAGAGAATCTGCTTTTTTTAATGAGTAACGATGCAACTTATCGGTTTGATATTAAGATTAGATGTTGTGGGTTCTTTAAAGGATGTAATTGGCTTTGGATCTTTAGGTGTTTGGTGTGAGAAAGTCATAATTGTATTTTGTTTTAGAACTAAAAAGAAATAAAAAAGAAACATTCTAATTGATTATTGATTAGATTAGTTGTTTTCTATATATTATGTTTTAGAACTCATAATTTTCAAGTTTCTTTGTAGTTTTTTACTGCTATATAATGCAATATCGATATGAGCCATGACGATAAAAGTGAAAGTCAATGATGATTTTAGAGTGTTTTTTGTGTTATTTTTTATTTTGTTTTATTTGGAAGTCTAGCTAAAGGCAATTAAATTTTTTATAAATGGAAATGTTTTTAACAATTTTTTCTTTATTTTATTACATTCTCTATATGCCAGTACTAACAAATGATTTCCTTTCGTTGAGATAATGAAATGGGTGTTTGAGATTTGTGGGTTGGTATTTGGTTATTGTAAGGACTCAAATTGTAACGACCCAAAAAGATGTTGGGTTCGCACGTAAAAAGGCCCAAACAATATCACTTATAGAGCGTGGGTTTGAAAGGCTAGGCCTTGGTCACCGGACGGTGGTTTGTCGTGGTGTTCATACAGAACTAAATCGTGTTCGCTCGAGGAGTCTTTCTCCTGGAGGCGGACTGGGAGGCTCTGGTTCTTGGCCATTTTTCCCAGCCCCTTTTTTCGGATTGCTTGCTTCCCTTTTTATATTAGCCTGTATCCCTTATCTTACGTCCACGTGTAGGTTCGACTTTCTAGGACTGATACTTGTCCCATCAGCCCATACCTAAAGTGGTTGGGGGTGGTTGTAAAAGCTAAAGGGCATGGCTCTGTCAGGTGCAGAATGCTTTATTTGCAGTATTGGCAGCCTTTTGCTTGTGCTGTTTCCGCACTGTGATCACTCTTCCTTTTAGGGGCATTTATGACATGCCGAGCAGGAGCTCGTCCTCGGCCATTTCCTTAGGCCGTCCTCGACTCTCATGGTGCGTCCTCGGCCCTGTATCTCCTCGGCGCAGACCTTGGGCCTTAATATGAAATGGGCTGGGGTCACAAACTCTCTGGCCCCACAGTTATGAAAATGGAATTGTTGAGGAAGTGTTTGGGAGATTGCTTGAATTTTTGTAATTTTAGGATATGAAATTATTTTATGCTTTGAATTTAAATTTATAAATTTCAAATTTTAAAATCATGTAATTAATTTAAAAAATAAAGTCTACATATAATATAATATGTTAGTCTCCTAGAAATGTCTAAAAATCTTGACTGTTCCAACCTCAGAAATTTAGATTAGTATAGCGATTTCACTCAATATTCGAAAACCAATTTTATAAATTTTTTTTACATAAAATATAAATTAAGAAAATTAAGTTTCAAAGCATTAAACAATATTGTGATAAAACATAAATATTATACAACAAAATGAGTATTATAAATAGGTTTTAAAAAACATAAAAATTATTTCAAATACATTTGCAAAGTATCTGTGCACCATGTGGGAAACTAAATGATATCGAAGGAAAGTTTTTAGGGGGAAAAAAAACATTAAGTCGTGATACATTTTAAACAAAATGAATTCTAGCATTTTGTTCCAATAAAGCAGCCTTATGAGCTTTAGTATTTGGAGTTGTAAAACTTCAAATATGCTATATTTTAGCATCAAATCATAAAAATGGGCATTATCCATCATGCTAGTTGTAAAAATTATTACAATTTAACTACGGTACAGTAACAACTTACAAGTAAAACGTTCCTATTTTTTTAATTACTTTTTTAATGTCTCTTTCTTCTCTTCTCTCTCTTTTACTATAGCAACTAAGAGATTGAATTATATTATTTTATTGGGTAGTATGTATTATTTGAAATGAGTTGTATAGTAAAATAGAAAATGGGATAATACGTATATTGTAAAGTGAGATAGTATATGTGGGGCCCAACAATTTATGGGCCAGGCCCACTTATTCATGGGGAGCCCTAAGGCCCAAGCCGAAGAAGGTTATAGTCCAAACTCAATAACGTAAAGCACAAATTGGCCCGGAGAAGCAGCTGAGGACAGTGCAGTCCTCGGCTGACCCAAAGCTCCACCAAGAAGAGGGGCAAAAACGGTATAGGGACAAACTTGAAAGAAAATCTAAAATATCTAGGAAAGGCTGCCCTTACTACCTTCCCCATACATAGCTCTGCACCTAACAGAGCCGTATTCTTTAGCTTTATCAACAACTCCCAACAACTTTGGTCTTGGACTGACGGGACAAGTATCAGTCTTGGAAATGTCGACCCTACACGTGGACGAAGGAAAGCGAACGCAGGCTAGTATAAAAGAAAAAGTAAGTAATCTGGATAAAAGGCTGGGAAGACTGGCCAAAAAAAAAAAGGAAGGGCCTCCCAGTCCACCTCCAGGAGAAAGACTCCAAGGGTGAAGACACCTCAATCACATATGAGCACCACAAAAACCCACCGCTGGGTAACCAAGGCCTAGCCTTTCGAACCCACTCTCTACAAATGATATTGTCTGGGCCCATTTACGTGCGAACCCAACACTACTGCGGTTCGTTGCAGAACGTGTCCCTATAGTATAATAGATAAAGTAAATTTTTAAATGGTAAAATAGAATATTATTTGCAGTTTCGGATACCAATATTAACTATGAAGCTAATTCCTTTCATCAAAAAAAAAAAAAAAAAAAACTATGAAGCTGATTCCTTATTGGTGATTGGCTGGAATGAAATGCATGAACTTTAGGCGGCACTTTTTCTGGTTTTGTCTGTTTTTTCAATGTCTTTATCTTTCTTGGGTTGAAATTGAATTGTGTAAAAAAAAAAAAAAAAAAAAACAAACAAACAAACACCTTTTCTGCTTCTCCTTTCTTGTCTATTTCTTAAGTGTGTTTTTTTATTTCTTAGGTTCAATTGTCAAATTACTTTTACCGATGAAAACCCTACATGCTTTCCCAAAATGTATCTATTAGCCTTCCACTCACAGTAGACCTGGCTCTAGCTAGATTGGTCTCAATTTCTTGTTTGTCTCATTCAAAACACATTGAATTCCATGATCTTGAGGTCGGTCAGTCATGGTCTTAGGATCATCGCTCACCATTATGGTTTTTCTTTAAGGGTCCGTTTTGTTGAAGGAGTGAAAAAGTGGGAGGATGAAAAATTGTGGAAGGATGGAAAATATTTAGTTTTCCCTCTTGTGTGTTTGGTTGGATGGGTAGAAAAGTGTGAGGGTGGAAAATTCTTTTGTTTGGTTGAAGAGAAAAAAGTAAGAATGGAAAATGTAATTTATATAAATTGACTATTATACCTTTATTACATAATATGTAATGTAGGGACGAAATTTGGATTGGACCCAATATAGGATTGGGTTTAGCCTAATAAGCCCAAACAATGAATTTGTAGAGCGTGGGTGAAAGAACTAGTTCTATTTAATAAGGAAGACAATAGCAGTTGTTGATTTAAGAGCATCAAACATAATTAAGATAAGAAAATCTGTCCTCGGCACGGCCTGAGGAACTATATAATAATGTCTTATTGATGAACAAGGTTACAAGAGTTCAAAGGACTATTACAAAGATTTCTTAATTTTTCTTTTTCTCCTTTCTTTAGGCCACCTTTCCATCCTATATACTATAATCTTGGTGTCATATTTACAATACACGTGTAGATTAGATTGTAGGAACTCCTTCTTGTCCCATCCAATACCTCCTAGAACCTCTAACTAGCAGTTGTAAGGCTGCTTAACCAC
Source organism: Quercus robur (assembly GCF_932294415.1). Lineage (NCBI taxonomy): Eukaryota > Viridiplantae > Streptophyta > Magnoliopsida > Fagales > Fagaceae > Quercus > Quercus robur. Next base: position 2,589,401 of record NC_065540.1, read on the forward strand.
TGTTCAGGTATTACCTCCACATTAATGCGGCCAGAGAGTTAGTTAAGAGGCATTTAATGTGGAGGTAGCAGCTTTTGAAGATATTTGTTGCCTCCCTTTGCTCATCCCTTATCCAATGTCCAACTTCTAGTTGTGATGCAACCTTGAAGAATGTCCAGGATGATAAGACATTCTTACTGATCTCGAATCTTCATTTCCGAGATGACTTTTCTCCTCGGACATATTTTGGACTATCATATACAATCCTTATTTCTTCTTCTCATACCATTCCTATAATAACATTATTTGACCATCCTTGGATTAGTTAATATCCTCGGATTGGGCCATAGGCCCAATTCATATAGCTTTAATAGTACCTTCTGGCTAACTGGCCCCCACATGTAAGAAATAGATTTATTTATACTCATTAAATAATATAAAATTTACCACATCATATATATATAAATTTTTATTATTATAATGTAAATTTGCACATCTAAAACCTACATTTTCTATTTTACACATTCACTTATCCAAAACACTCACATCAATTTATCTATTATACATACTATTTTCTTTAAATGATCATTTTATATATATATATATATATATATATATATTTTTTCAACAACCTTACTAGTAAAACCCACTTCACTTTTCTTTTCTGAACACTATTCTCTCTCTCTCTCTCTCTCTCTCTCTCTCTCTCTCTCACGGTGAATTCTCTATCTTTTTCTTCTTTCTCTCATCTTTCTTCACCGGTCAAGTTTTCTTATTTTGCCCATTTCTTCATCGGAAAACTCCATTAACAAACTAGAAAACTCCTTAAACAAACCAAAAATCTTCCCTTCAACACAAGCCCATGTCAATCTAAGTCCATTTGGGTTGGATCTGGTGATGGCAGCAAGGCAGATGCGACGGCGGCAATAGTAAGGTAGATCCGGTGGCATGTCAATCCAAGTTTCTATAGGATTTTTCTTATGGGTTTTCCATTGGATTTAGTTTTTATTGATTTTGGTTTGGATTTGGAATGGGTTTTTCGACGGGTTTGGGTTGCGGTGGTAATAGTTGGGTTGTGCTGAGTTGGTGGTTGGAAAATTGTCTTCTTCTTCTCCTTTGCTGAGTTGCTTTGATCATTGGGAAAGAGAGGGCATTTGTGTAAAAGTGTTGTGCATTCAGTTTTCTCTCCAGCCTTTTCCTCCTTATTTGGGAGGATAAAAAATATGGGCCCGGGAGAGAAAACTTTCTCCCGAGTTTTCCTTCCTCCCCATTTTCCTTTCCCAACCAAACAATGGAAAACAACATTTTCCACCCTATTTTCCTCCCTCTATTTTCCATCCTCCTTGTTTTCACGAAAAATATAAAAAAGAATTGGAGTAGAAAAGTAATGTGGTAGGTGGTGGGAGTGGAGTTTCAGGTTTTTTAATTAATTTATTTATTTTTTATAAGAAAGATGACATATTAAGAAAAAAGAAGGGGACACCCAGGCTCCAAAAAAGGCATAGACAACAATGAAGGAATTGATCTATTAACTTCCTTAGAAAGGACCTACGAAGGGATGGAAGAAATGGGTTAGGGTCCCCAATTTGGAGAAATACATGTCCAATGAACTAAATGATGAGCAAGCTCATTACATGATCGATAACAAAAAAAGAATTTTGCAATAGAAAAGTAAGGAAAAAGGTTACAGATGTCTGAGATAATGGAAAAGATTTCCCATGGAGGATCGGAAGATGAGCAAATTATAGAATTAATGACTACCTTGGCATCGCCTTCAAAAATCACAAAATTGTAACCAAGATTATTGCTATGGACAAAGCAATAAATCTTGGTTTATAAAGAAATCATCCTCGAAAGAAATCTTTCTCGAAAGAAAGAAAGCTTCCTCGAAATTTCATGATTTATAAATATGTCCCAATAGTGTTTGGATAAAATATAATTTTGGTCCCTAAATTTTAGCAAAAATTTGTTTTTTTGTTCCTAAACTTTAAAAGGTTTTTTTTTTTTTTTTTTCATTCCTAAACTTTGTAAAGAGTTTTTTCAATAGTTTAGAGACAAAAATAGGGATAAAAAAGAACTTTTTTCAATAGTTTAGGGATGAAAAATAAGCTTTTAATAAAATTTAAGGACATAAATAAAACATTTTCAATAGCTTAGGGATGAAAGATGAACTTTTCAATAGTTTATGGATGAAAAATAAACTTCTTAAAGTTAAGGAATAAAAAAAAAAATTTAATAAAGTTTAGGAACTAAAATAGTATTTTGTCATTTTTTGAATAATCAATTTAATTACTTTATTATGATTTTCTTTTATATTATTTAGCTTAATAATAGCAATGAGTAAAAACTAATAACTCTATTAAAAAAATCCAATGAGAAATAACATTTTTTATTTATTACTAATTTAGTGGTAATTCTAAAATTGTTCGTCCAAATAGGTTGGTACCAAAATATTGGGTTCTTAAAATGGGCACCAAAAGATATTAAAGGCATGTTTAGTAGACTGTAATGATTATTACATGAGAATAAGAATAAGTATTACAAGGAATACATTAAGTTGTAATGTAATAAGTATTACTATTTATTAGTTTGGTGACCATTTAGGAATAGAATTCTGAATATACATCCACAATTTAGTAGAGTATAAAAAGAATGTGTAATTAAATTATTTTTAAGTCAAATTTCCTAAAATACACTTATTTTAGGGTGTTCAAAATAGAGCTAATAATTAACAAGAAGGAAAAATTTACTTTCTTTCCTTTTGAAGATGTGGTAACTAATTGCTTTTTAGGAAACAATTTTAAAAAGTTATTACATAAAGTGGAGAAATAAATATTCAGTACTTTTAATAAGGAATAGTTATTCATTATTTTGAAGAATAACTATTCATAAGGAATAACTATTCATTGTAATAAAAACATAGCTAAACAACTGAATAGTTATGCCATAGGAATATCTATTACATTACAGTATCTATTACAGTCTATCAAACGTGCCCTAAGGATATTGTTAACATTGTTACCTATTACAAACTCATTTGGAGAAAAATGATTGAATTGCATTACACAGAGCATACATACAGAGTATTTATACAATAGGAAGGGGAAGTAACTAACTCTCCCGTGCAAAAACTCTTAACAAACTTACTACACTAACCACTATAGTACAGCTGTCAACACCTACATCCAAAACTACATTTAGTATACATAATATTGATATAAACGACTTGTAGCTTTTGCTATTTCTGTAGCTTCTTCTTCTTTTCTATTTCTGCAGATGCCTTGTTGCTGTTAGACTTCTTCTTTGTATCTCTGCTTGACTTCTTCTTTATATCTTTACCTTCCAAGGTCTGAAGCTCACTTTTACAGTACCAAAGCAATTGAGTTAGGTGAATTTTGACTGGAAAAACTTAACTATGAAGCAAATTGGTGATGTTTACTCTATCAAAATATGAAGCTAATTGGTGATCCGATGAATGATTCAAATATTGGCCCTCAAAGACTAAACTAATTAACTTATAAAGTAATAAATTAAATATTGTGAACTAACGAATTAGCACCATCCTTCAACTTCGCGTCTAACATCGTGACATAAGACATTGTGTAGTTTCTTCAGTTGTCTTTTTCTTGGATTGAATATTCAAATTACTTGTCCATGTTGACAATATTATTAGCAACAACGATGTGTTATATCATGTTGTGTATGCTAGAGTGGATGCGGAAAGGGAAGCATAGAATAGGAACATCGAGAACACGAGGGTTACGTGGTTCAGCCTTGACGGCCTACATCTACGGAGGAATCCCTTAAGGGTTACATATTTATTGTAAGAGTGTAGTACAATAACCTATGTTACAATGAGCCATAACATGAGTATATATAGGCAACTAAACCCTAGACTATTAGTACAAGTAGGAATGGGCTTGGGCCTATTACATTGGGCTAATATGTCTAATATATATCTCTAACACCCTCCCTCAAACTCAAGGCGGAAGCTCGATGAAGGCTTGAGGTTGGATAAGTATGAGAAGATCACTTGGAGATGCCATGAAGAATGCCTTTGAAGAAACCGCAATGAAGAATGTGCCAATTGACCAATTTTGGAGCTTCAAATGAAGAAACGGAGTCCAAAATCGGAATTTACGCGAAAAACTGAGTAAGATAGGCCTTTTTGGAAATTTTGACTTTTGGTCAAAGGTCAACGCAAAAAGTCAAAGTCAACTGGTTCAGAGTCAAAGTCAACAGTCAAAGTGCTCACGGGTCAGATCCGAGTGGTCTGGGTCGGGTCGGTCCGAGTCAACGGTTAGCTAGGTGACGTGGTGCTGACGAGACAACATTGCTGATGTAGTTGATGACGTGTCGCTGACGTGGACTAGGGCTGATGTGGAGGTGCTTGCATGGCTGCTGACGTGGAGTGATGATGTCATCCGGTGACGTCAGATGACATCAGCAGTAGTTTTCCGGCGCTGGCAGGAGCGTGCGATGTTCACTGGCGCGCGGAGGAGAAGCCAGAAACTAGGGAGGCGCGTGGTAGCGCGTGTGAGGTCGGATGAGTGCCGGAATCTCAGGTTCTGTAGATCAGTGGATGAGGAGGCCATCATGGCGGCGCGTGTACCAAGAACACGATCTGGAAGTCAGGAATCTGAGGCGGCACGTGTGAGTGTTCTAGGAGCCGTTGTTCGTGCGTGAGGGCACGTGCGGCTGCCGTTGGAGGTTGGGTTTCTGGGTTTTAGTCGCGATATGTCATGGAGCACGTATGTCTTGTTGGTTTCATCAGGCGAAGGCTTGATGTGCATATATCTGATAGGGAGAGGCACGGATTGCTTGGGCTTGAGGATCTGGACACAGCAGTGAGCCATGGCGGCTGCGAGATGCTGTGAAATCTGGATCCAGCAGACAAGCATGTGTGACGTCTGATGGTGGTGTGCATGTGAGAATCTTCTTTTAATTGCTAGAGATGTTTGTTTGATGCCAAGAACGAAGTTTGGCTTTGATACCATGTTGACAATATTATTAGCAACAACGATGTGTTATATCATGTTGTATATGCTAGAGTGGATGCAGAAAGGGAAGCATAGAATAGGAACATCGGGAACACGAGGGTTACGTGGTTCAGCCTTGACGGCTTACATCCCCGGAGGAATCCCTTAAGGGTTACATATTTATTGTAAGAGTGTAGTATAATAACCTATGTTACAATGAGCCATAACATGAGTATATATAGGCGACTAAACCCTAGACTACTAGTACAAGCAGGAATGGGCTTGGGCCTATTACAGTGGGCTAATATGTCTAATATATATCTCTATCAGTCCAGATGAAGGCTTTACTTCTACTTTCCCAAACATGATCTCATTCATTCTGACCGCTCTTGTATTTGTTAGCTTTCACACATATAGCAGACCTAGATCTAGATTGGTCTAAATTTCTTGTCGATCTCATATATTATCATTTGGAGCTAAGTTTGCCGTTGTGATTATTGATTAGCTTGTTTTGAGGTTTTCAATTTTCACAGAGTAACACATTCAACTCCATGATGAGTTCAGTGAGTCCTTTACTTGACTATTATGATCATTTAAAACAGAATCGCGGTGAGCGGTTCTGTTTTGGCCTCACCACTGTTCTTTGGGTACTTGAATACATGATGAGGTCAGTGAGTACTTCATTTCACTTTTTTGATCATTTCGGTATTAGGACCACCACTCTCAATCGCGGTGACCGGTTCTGTGTTGGCCTCATCACTGTTCTTTTGGTACTTGACTACATGGCACACATACCTATTATCAAATCTGGTATGGAAAAATTTCTTATTATTCGTTATTTTCATCGTTATAGTGTTTGCTCCATCACTCTCAGTCAACGCCATGGGATTTCTTCAGGGTTGCCCAGATTTCTTTTTGTAATTTCGTTTATCCTGACTGTCCTGATCTCAGACATTTCCTTGGCTGAGCGTCGCTTGATGATGACCTTAATTGGGCTTACTTATTTAGCGTATGAGATAGTACCTAGATATGAGGAAAGTTCTCTTCTTAATCGTATCATTAACTACACCACTCCCACTTGCCGATATAAGAATTCTTTATCTTTCATCTCTTTGCAAGCGATGAATTTGTTTAACTTTACAAGTCTGATACGATACATTTCCTTTACTGAGCGTCCCATATTCATGTCGATGATTGTGTCTTTTATTTTCTCTATTGACTCATTTCCTGTGTATATGGAAAGATATCTAGTTAATCGTTTTTCTATTGTAACCTTGAATTTTGGGTTTGACTCCAATGACTGGTCCCAACTCCACATAGATTTCGTGAGTGAAATTGTAAATCGACTTCATAGCTTTGAAGATTTTATGGCGGCTACAGGGATTTCCCGAACATGGCGTTCTGCTTGTTTTGCCATTACTATTAGAAGGCCTCAGCAGCTTCCTTGGCTGATGCTTTTCGAGACACCACACACTCACAGGCGACGGTTCTTTAGTCTCCTTAACAAAAATCGTTATCAATTACCACTATCCAAAGCACTCTGCGGAAAACGCTGCTGGGGGTCTCAACATAATTGGGTTGTAGCCTTGGGTCCTGATTATAGAGCGCACCTTGTGCCCCTTATGAAAGGAGAGCCAATTACTCTTCCACCACTAGACACAATTCGTGGAGATGCTCCAGAAGAGTGGTTTCGCCTTGCACACAAATTCATTCTTTTCAAGGACCCCTCCCATGATCATGAGCTATATTTCCTTGTCTTTGCAATTTTCAGCCCCATGAATTGCTTGGCTTTTGCTAGAGTGGGAGAAGGAGCAGCTTTGAACAGAAGAGGACAAGATGAATGGGTCATTGTTACCAATCCAGACAATTTGAAATTCAAAGATGTTGCATGTGTTAATGACGAAGTATATGGACTTTGTGATGAAGGCACACTGGTGCACTTTGAACTCGATGCTCCTCTGTTACCTGAGGTACAAGTTATTGCTTCCCATCAACCAGATGTACGGGAACCCCGAAAACTTTATTTGGTGGAGTCAATGGGAAACCTTTACATGGTTTTTCGTTATGGATATCTTATTCCTTCGCAGAGGAGGCATGTGACTACGTCTTTTTTGGTCTATATGTTCAATTTCAGTGCATTGGCTTTTGAGGAAGTGGGAGACTTAGAAGGTCATGCTTTTTTTGTCGATGATGGCAACTCCTGGAGCATTCCTACAAGCATGATCCCTGGAATAACTAATAGGATCTATTTCACAGATGACCATTGGGACTGGCCAATGTACCTAGGAGGGGCATATGGAGGCTGTGATCTGGGAGGGTTTAACATGGCAAATAGGTTTAGGCAATCCCTTCCATTCGGTAAGGTCAGCCCTCCTTCTTATTCTCGACCAATTCTGGTTACCCCTCCTATTCGTTTGGATTAGCTTCTCTCTTCTTTTTTTTTCTTTTTTTTTTTTTTTTTAAAGTAGTTTATTAGCTTATTTGGTTATGTACTACTTTGTAAACCCTCTTTTTTTTTTTTTAGTTATCATTGTATCTTAATTGAAGAGTCCCTGACTTTTTTGGTGGCCAAATACAATTTGGCATTCTGGTTTTTAAGCAAAAAACAATATTTCTATAATATGTATGGTTGTGATGCTGTGAATTTAAGTTACAGTGAATCTATTTATCTTGTGTTCTAAATTTGAAATACAACATCTGAAACTGCAGTTTACTTGATATTGGTAAGTAAATTGTCCTGTGAGATCTGTAAAATCGAGTAAATTAGTATAGCATGCTAGTTGCCAACAAGCTGTTGGATTGATTTGCTTCTTTAGCTCCAAAATGCAACTCTGAACTAAAACAAATGCACTTTCTTCTTCTTTTTAACAAAAACCTACCCTCCTAACATCATCTCTAATGGCTTGAAAAATAATCACACATTTGTCCACTTTCAAATTCTCTTTTCCTTAGCTCTTCAACTCCCCCCCCCTCCCCTCCCCTCGTAAAGCCCCCTTGTTTCTCTCTCTCTCTCTCTCTCTCTCTCTTCTTTTCTTTTTAGAATATGGAGATGAATTTGATTAGGCAATGATGAATATGATGAGATGAGGAAAAAAATTTACTTTGACTTAGATATTATGTATTAACACTTTTACATTTGATAAATTTGAATGTGGATGTTATAAATATTTTTTCAGTTGATTTATTTGGTTAGTTTTATCAAATATTATAGTATAACTAAAAATTAAAGGAGTCATTAGTTGCTTATGTTCCAATTTTATAATAAATATGCATATATATATATATATATATATATATATAAAATTCATATAGTATTTGTGTATCTTACGATACACAATATAATAAAAATGAAAAAAAAAAAATCACATTTTGACAACTATGATTAGGCATTTTCCCTTTGAATTTTGTGTAAATATGGGTTTTTATTGTGGAAGTCCATTTTTTGAGATGACATTGCCATTTTGAATCCTTGTCTTTCTTTGCAGCCATATATAGTAGATTGTAGCAGCCGAAGAAATCTTACCTAGACTCATTTGAAACCTTCTTCCCTTAATTCCCAACTGAAAGAACACATTTCAAAATTTGTTGCTTTAATGTCCTAGTGAAAACGCTAAAAAACAGATGGTTTCTACTTTCTACTCTTAATTTGGCTTCTATAGAGAACACAAATCTCCCATTTATCCCTAGTTACCAACTTTGAATAGAGTGCATAGTCTATCATTAACAGGCAACATACTGATGAATGTATGCTAGGAATATTGTCAGGAAACCAAACCATTTTGCACCTATCATCCTTGGGTGTTCTTTTACAATCTTATTCCAAGTTGAACTACTAAGTGTACTGACCAGTCTTTACATTTAATTTGTTGTTCATCCCACCAACCCCACACCATGTTCTCCGGCAACGCCCCTTGTCAGACTATCTATTCGTAAGATTCATTACTTGTTTATGGGCTATCTGTTCTTTTATTAGATTTTTTTTTTTTTTTTTTTTTTTTGGTTAGGTAATTTTTCTGAAAAAATGTTTAAAGAGCAGAGCCTGTGTATTAGAATTGGGATGTAACATTGAACCATTAAATCTTTGGAAATTTTGAATTGGGATTTGAAGTGAATAAACTTTCAGTGAGAACTATAATGAGACAAGGTTGCCCTCAAACGACCTGAGTAAATTAGTTGACTACTTGGTTTTTTTTCTTAATTCCGTTTTTGGACACATATAAAGTGATAAATCAGAATATTATTTAACTGAATCAAAAGAAAAAAACTCTTTCCTCCAAGAAGAAATAACAGCAGAAGGAAGACAAGCTAAGAAAAACACCAATGCTGTAAATTTTAGAGACCATTTACAATGACAATGAGCTATTAGAAATTACAACTTATGAAAGACTTTTTTTTTTTTTTTTTGAGAAACAAAAAGGAGCTCGCATGTGTAATCATCGTCTCACATCCCAAGGTACATGAAACACCTTGCTAACTCCTTTGCATCTGCCACCAGGACTGCAATTTCTCACGATACTATATCCATAATTAGGACTGAGCAAGGGACCCGACCGACCCGAGAGGTTTTGGGCGGGTATGAGAATTTTTGGGTCGGGTTTCGGGTCTAAATTTCAGGTTATTTTCAGTTTCGGGTAGGCGTTGAGTTTCTTATATATGCTACTTCTGAACCCGATTTTTTTTTTTTGAAAAAAACCCTACACTATTTGTTGGTCTCTCTCTGCCTCCCTCAACTACTCTCCCAAGTCTCAATCTCACCTAGTTCTATCTCTACGTGTGTAAGTCATCCTTCTCTTTGTTAATTTAGTTGGGTTTTTAATACTTTTAGATTTTGGGTTTTATTCTATGTGAATATCCTGTTTGGGCTTGATTTTCTTGCGTTTTGTGATGCGGGTTTGGCTTGAATCGTACTGATAGTCAGCAAAACTAGTTTTTTTAAGGACCCATTTTGATATTTTTCTAGTTTTTAACTAAAGAGCTGTGTTTCTTTAACTAAAGAATTGTGTTTTTTTAAGGACCCATTTTGATTTTGTTCAGGTTTTTATATTTCAAGGTTCCTGAAAGTGTTGGTAGTAAGAGGTTTGAGTCTGTAAATGAGAGAGAGAAAGAGAGAGAGAGAGAGAGAGAGAGAGAGAGAGAGAGAGAGAGAGAGAGAGAGAGAGAGGAATTAATAGCTTCTGGTCAGTGGTCATCGTTGATTTCGAGCTTCTTTTGGTACACTATGGTACACCCTGTTGAGTTAGCGGAAACTCTAATACTAGATTGTTGAACAAATGACTAAATAAGAGAGCTTTTATTAAAACTTGACTCTTTGAATTACAACACTTTACAAGCACTAATGCTTTTACAAGACACACACACCAACTCTCTAGACACCTATGTATTGACACTACACAATAGCTCTTACTTATTTCTTCACTTCACACTCTTCACAAGTCTCTCACACTAGTCTCTCTAATCTCACACTCTAGTCTCTCACTAGTCTCACACACTACTTCATATACCACCACATCTATTTATACTAGGTGTATGTTGGTTAGGAAACCAACTTGAAGCTTCTAGCATCTTCCTTTTTATTGGCATTAAATGAATGCCATTCTCCAATCTTCTAGACTATTCTATAAACATGTGACTAAAATTCACTAGTGCAAGGAAGCTTCTAGAGAAAATATAAGAACTATTTTGGAGAGAATTCCGGAAAGAGAGCAAGAGAGAAATTTCCGGAATTAGAGAGATTGTGTGAGAATGTTCTAGAAGTTTCTAAAATACTCTAGAAATTTCTAGAGACAAGAGAGTTAGTGTTGATTTCTAACACACCCTTGCTTAGGCCAAGTGCTTATAAGGCAAGGGTGAGAGGCGTCTCTCCCCGATGTGGGATTAAACAAATTCGTGAGGGTAGCATCGGCTCCTCGGCCCATTCAGGAAAGATTCGTTCCTCCCACAATTGTTATATTTTCAAAATCCACACACACAATTAATAAAAAAGAAAAAAAGAAAAAAGAAAAAAAGAGGAACGTGAAAGGTTTGAACTTTGAAGAGAAACCTTTTGTTTAGTTCAATTTATTATTATTATTTTACATAACCTCTTTTAAAAAAATACATAAATTACTTATTATAAACTCTATTTCATTATTAATATTTTCTTAATCATTTATCTTTCTTTATTCACAACAAACATCATTTATGTGACATTTGGTACAGAGGAAGTCACATTACTCTTGGCATCCATATTCCTAGGAATGTGATTCCTTACAATCTAGATGCCTAGGAATGTAGCTGTAGGGTCACGTTTTTCAGCCTTGGCCCAAGATGTATGGGACCTTTGACCAGTGAGCTCGGTACAATGAATTTGTAGAGAGTGGGCCAAAGAGCTAGGTTTTAGTGTATGGACAACGGTTAACAAGGTGTTCTTCACGATCAAGCTAAGATGGATTGAGTTTACCAGAGAGGATTGGTCCTCGGCACGATCCGAGGAACTTTTTCTGGTGCCTCTGGTGTGTTGGAGGGGGAGGTCACCGCCTCTTCTGTTTCCTTCCACTCCCCTTTATAGTAGTTTCCTTCCTCCTGGATGGGGTTTCTAGGGTAGGTACTTGTCCCATCAGTCCTTCCCTCCAGTTGTTGGGAGTGGTTGTAAAGGCAGAAAAGCATGGCCATGTTAGGCATAAGGCGCTGAACGAAATAATGGCAGCCTTTCTCTCAGACATTTCCCTTTTCTCCGTTGTCATTTTCTGTTGTCTTTTTCTGCTTTAGTACTTGTCCTGTTCTGTGGAATGATCTGGAGTGTCATTGCCAGTAGCAGGTTGCCTCTTTTATCCTCGGCTACATCCATGCCGAGGAGGGATTTTTCTTTGGGCTGGGCCTTTGGTCCAATGTGGACATTGACATGGGCCTCCAGGTCTTTTACCCCCCACAGTAGTTATTCCTATGTTTAGTTTCATTGAGAATCTCTTAAGATTCCTACAAATGTGAGATGATAATGTTTGGTTTATTCTGAAGAATCTTTAATGAATTATTTATTTTTCTCATTCTATCATTAGATTTGAATGTGAACTACCAGGTCCTTTTAAAAAAAATCTTTCTCTAAATAAATAATGAAAAACAAAATGTAAACTATTAAATATGACTAATTCATAAAAACTGTAGTCTAACATTTTAAAATGACAAGTGTGGGGCCAGAGAACTTGGCGACCTCGGCTCACTTTGTGCTAGGCCAAGGCCCGCGCCGAGGAGAGAAATGTCTGAGGACATATGATGAAAATCCAAATGGCCTAGAGATGTTGCCGAGGACGATTCTGTCCTCGGCATTCCAGACTCCAGTAGGAAAGAACGGCACGCCATCAAAGGTAGCCTCCCAGAGTGTTCCCCAAAGAAAGGATGAGTACAGTAGGACGCACACGGGAGTATGGTGTAGGAGCAGTTCAAGAAAAAGCTGTCACCTCCGCATTTAATGCGCCCAACTGACGTCCTAATCGCATTAATGATGAAAGGACCCCTAAACAGTATGGCCTTGATTGCTGCAACTCACAGAGGGTTTGGGAAGGTGGCTGATGGGATGAGCACTCGAGTAATGGCCTGCACAATCAACAGATGGAGGGTCAAGATCGATCAGAAAGAAATATATAATGGGAGAGACCCCCCAAGGATGGGGGATCGTGAAAAAGGGACAGGAAGAGAGAAAAAGGAGAAAACTGCAGCAGTCTGCATGGTCTTGAAGAACCACGAGAACCTAGTACTGAAAGTAGAAGAAGAAGAATATCAAGCTCCTCGGACGAAACACCCGGGGACAACATTTCAGACTTGAACCCATTTCCTCATTGGTCCGCCCACACCCAACTATGTATAGTGATTGTGGTTTAAACTAACACCTAGTTCTTAGGCCCACTCTCTAAAAATTCATTGTATTGGGCCAGTTGGGCTTAAGACATTTCGTCCAATAGGAAGAGCGCTCAAAACCAACACCCTACAACAAGTACAATACAAAAATAACTATTTAAATTCTCAAATGCTTTATTCTTAATAATAATTTTTAAAAGAGCTTAATCTATAACAAAACAACCTAACAATGTTTAGGTCTATAAGACAAGAGAAAAAATATTGATGATTTGTTTAATATTTTATTTTAATTGCTTAAATGATAAGGAAAATGGGTTAAAATTGTCAATTTATAAAAAAATATAATTTTTTTTTTAAGTTTGAAAATCTGGATACTCACATGTTTTAAAGAAAATCCACATTCCTACTGAGAGGGGTTTAAAGGGGGAATCCAAATTCCTCTATCATCTGATTCCCTAGCGTAATTTGCAACCAAACATGAGAATTTTTAAACATTCTTAAAAATTCTAAAACATTACCTCGTACCAAACACCATATTGCGAATGAGTTTCCTTTATCATTGAGATATAGGAATAAAGAATAAAAAACTAAAGGTAAAATAAATAGTAATAACTTAAATTAACAATATTATTGTAACAACTTTACAAATTTAAGCATCTTTAATTCGACCTATTTAAATGATATTGAGACTTAAATACGTAAATAAATGAGTATTTTTCTTTTATTTATTTTGCACTGATGATACAAATGCTTTAAGATTAAGATCCCAGGTCGCAAGATCTGGCTGGCTCTTCAAACAACCGACGGACCCCGTATCATTTTCCAAGGGCAAAACCGTAAAGTCAACGAGTCTCCTCTCTTGAATTTTACTCCAATTTTCCATTACTTCCATCATTCTCAAATCTCCTGCTCCATTCTCGAGTCCCTCCTCTCCCCCCGCTCACCACGCCAAATTTGACTCACCAACCCAAAATCAAAATGACGAAAACACCCTTCCTCTTCCTCTCCATCCTCTTCCTTTCCCTCCTCCTCTACCCTTCCTCCGCCGAGATCAAATCCCTCTCCATCGCCTCCGACTCCCGCCCCATGATCCTCTTCGAGAAATTCGGCTTCACCCACACCGGCCACGTCACCATCTCCGTCTCCTCCGTCTCCTTCTCCTCCCCTCACGCCGGCACCGACCCTTCCCTCCTCGGCTTCTTCCTCCTCTCCGAGGAGTCCCTCCTCCAAGTCCTCCTCGAGATCCAGCGGAACCCTCAGTTCTGCGTCCTCAACTCCCACTACATCACTTTCCTCTTCACCTTCCGCGACCTCTCTCCTCCTCCAAAGTCCTCCTTCAACCACTCCTACCCCGTCACCTCCCCCAACGAGTACTCCCTCTTCTTCGCCAACTGCGCGCCGGAATCCTCCGTCTCCATGGACGTCCGCACCGAGGTCTACAACGTCGATCGCGACGGCTCCAAGGACTTCCTCTCCGCCGGCCAGACTCACCTCCCTTCCCTCTTCTTCGTCTTCTCCCTCGCCTACTTCGCCTTCGTCGGCTTCTGGATCTACATCTGCTTCACCAACAAGCGCTCCGTTCACCGGATCCATCTCCTCATGGCCGGTTTGCTGCTCATGAAGGCTCTGAATCTGATCTGCGCCGCCGAGGACAAGCATTACGTTAAGGTCACCGGCACGCCTCACGGCTGGGACGTGCTGTTCTACATCTTCCAGTTCATCAGGGTTGTGCTGCTGTTCACCGTGATCGTTTTGATCGGAACCGGCTGGTCGTTTTTGAAGCCTTTCTTGCAAGAGAAGGAGAAGAAGGTGTTGATGATTGTGATCCCTCTCCAGGTTCTCGCCAATATCGCCTCCGTCGTGATTGGCGAGACCGGGCCGTTTATCAAGGATTGGGTGACGTGGAACCAGGTGTTCTTGTTGGTCGATATCATATGCTGCTGCGCTATCATTTTCCCAATCGTGTGGTCGATTCGGTCTCTCAGAGAGACCTCGAAGACCGACGGGAAGGCCGCCAGGAATCTGGCGAAATTGCAGCTTTTTAGGCAGTTCTATATGGTGGTGATTGGATACTTGTATTTCACGAGAATCGTCGTGTTCGCGCTTAGGACAATCGCGGCGTATAAGTATCAGTGGGTGAGCAATGCAGCTGAGGAGATTGCTAGCCTTATTTTCTACATGATTATGTTCTACATGTTTAGGCCAGTGGAGAAGAATGAGTACTTTGTTCTTGATGAGGAGGACGAAGAGGCTGCTGAATTGGCTCTTAGGGATGAAGAATTCGAGCTTTGAAAGATGATTTTACCGAAACTTGCTGGGTCAGGTTGCTGTTCCTTCTGTTTTGCACATTTTACTTTTATTTTCCTAAAGAATTGTTATTTGAATTTATATGTTTATGGGATAGTGTCTGTATGTTTGAAAATTTGAATTTTCTTTTCATAATGCTGCTAATGAATTACCCGATATAGGTTTAGTTTCAATCATGTTGTTTATCCTTTTTTTGTTCAATTGGTTGCTGCCATTTGGCTGTATGTGTAGTGAAAATTGTTACATAACTAGCCTTGTAATGTTTCCGTTACTTTTGTTAATTGAAAGAGTTAACAAATTTCATCACACTTGGTGCTGCTTTAGCCTTGTCTTTTTTACCAGCCCGTGTTGCGGTGTATCATGTATTTAACTTGTTTAAGTTGTTCATATTGTGCACGATTGTAGAAAAACCATGTACAGGATTTTGTTTTCTGTTGTTTTCCTGAATTTTGTTCAAAAAATTGAATTTTGTTGTTCTATTGCATATGAAAAATCATTGTGAATGTGATTGTTAATGTCAATATACGTATGCATTCAGGTTAGTTTGTCTCTGCTTGGGATCTCATAGTGCCACATGCGTATTTATCCATGTTAATATGTTATGTCCTAAAACTTTGAGCTAGTTATCTCATTCTCCATTGACTCTAACTTCACAATATTTTCTAACATAGTACAGATAAGTGAGGGGCTTTTAGTTTTGACCAGGATACAAGTCATTGCTGATTATGTCCACTTTTACTTGTAAGAGGATTCTTTTGCAAATGTTCTAGGTTGACATAATAAATGTGAAAATGCCTTAATATATTATAGTTGGATCATTAAAGAGACAGAGACTATGCTTGATTTTGTTCATTTTCCTATATCTTTCTTCTTGGCTCAGAACTCCCACATATTATGTCGGTTGTAACTTGTAAGTAGTTATTGAATTTTTATGCATACATGTAATATGGTTTGATTAGAAAATCCACCTGAGTGCTCCAAAAGGGGCCACACCAGTCTCTGTTTCAGATCTATCTAATTTTGAAAAAGGAAAATGTAAGAATTTAGATTCAATTACTAAGTGAATGATATGAGGGCATAGATACTGATTCTTATCATAGGGACATTTAAAGGTTGAAGTTAGTTGAAACATTCTCAACCAAGTGTAACAATCTTTCCACCTTATCTAATTATAAATTCTAGAAGACACATAATATTATAAAGATCTGAAAATTTTCAATCCTCTGGCGTCTTCTATTTGGCTAACCATTTTTTTATTAAGTTGTAAATATAGCTGTGCAATTTTACCTGGTTATATATGTGCAGATTCTTGTGCTGTTCTCCTATAAATTTTTTTTATCTCACCTATGACCAAGGTAAACAAAACAAACGTTCAGGGGTCTTAGTGCATTTTTTTTTAATGTTTTGGTGCCCCCCCCAAAAAAAAAAAAAGAAAAAAAGAAAGAAAGATGGAGAATGGACATAAGGAACCAAAGTTTATGTACTAAATTGATAGGAAAAAAGGTTAAGGGGGTCTTACTGCAACAACCCTATATAATATATATTTTTTGACAAACTGTTCCTTCCCTTTGAAACATCATGAGTTCCATTCTCGCCAAATACACTGTAGGACACAATGTGGGACAGCCCTCCATAAATCAACGCTCTGATGCCCACCGAAGGAACCTTGCCAACTCGAAAACAACCCTATATAATATTGTAGAAAGAAGGGCTCGTATTTGACAGATTTCAAGCAACTCTCAACCTGTGTGTGTGTTTTGAATATGAATGTATACAAATCAAAGTTTCATTTCTTGATTATATTATCTCTGATTCCCTTGAGGGATGGATTCATAATAATAATAAAAATCACATATTCCAATAATAAAGGGGGGAGAGAGAGAGAGAGACCCTCACTTGAATGATCAAATTGGTACTTGTTGCACTGGGTTACAGGTAACCTTTTTCATCTGACATGCGTATCTTTATATTATCTTCTAAGGGATATACATTTTTTATTTGCTTCATAGGTTGATAATTGTGTATTTGATATTTAGGATTGAACTGAGCAGCCTAGGCTGTTCTGCAGAATAAGTGATCTTGTTCCTGGAGTATAAGAGTTTCTTCTATGCTGTTCATTTTGTTCTAAGTATGTCTTGTTTGCTCAGCCCTGTGACTGCTGGCCTTGTATATCTGCTTCTCTTTCACCTTGTAACAATTGTACTGAGCATCCCTAAGATTGAATAGAATTATTGAAGGGATTTTCTATCTAGAAAGGTAATTTGTATTGAGGGTTCCTAATTTGGTGAATCAAACGATGGATAATTGAACATAATCGGGATAAGGCTTTTGAAGTTGGGCCCTTTAAGTTATATTTGTGATTTGAGAATGTCATAATTGAATGCCCTTTAATCTTGATTAGACTCAAGCATGATCAAGGTCTTTAAGATGAATTTGCGACTTGCACAAATCATGTGTGCAATTGGGTGGAGGCAGCTCAAGCTGGTATGTCACATCACAATTCACATGTCACACAAATCCCATTCCCATGTATTAGGCATGTGGAATTTGCAACTGGCAACCAACATATATTCTTGAATAGAGGACTTTATTATGCAAAAGGCTGAACTACATGAAGAAAATGGTTGAGAAAGGCTATCTGTTCTCTTAGCATATGTTTGATGTTTTATATGTTTAGGTAAACTGAATTAGATAGTGATTGGTTGTATGGCTTGTGTGTTTGTATCTTAGACTTGTTTTACAATACATTTTTATAATCCAATTTATTGACTTATGGGGATAAATGCCCTTGTGGATATTTTGGGTGTAAGATAGGGAGCTTGCTTATGACTTATTTAGGTATGTTCCTTGGGGCTTCCTATAAGTTGACGTCAATTTGGAAACCCGTTTTGGAAAAGTTTGAATGTTGGCTAGTGGGCTGGAAGAGGTTATATCTTTCAAAAGGAGGCTGGTTGATCCTATTGAAGAGTTCCCTTTAGAGTCTCCTAGTGTATTATTTATCCTTTTTTACCATTCCCATGAGTGTGGCAGTCTGGCAGATAGGATAGAGAAGTTGTTAGAGAAATTTTTGTGGGGAGGATTAGCGGATGAGTTCAAACATCATTTGGTTGGGGTGGGTGGTATAGGGTATGCACTCCTATTGCTAATGGAGGTCTGGGGATTAGGAAGCTTGCAACATTCAATCAGGCTCTCTTGAGGAAGTTGTTGTGGCGGTTTGGGATTGAGGAAACACATTTATGGAGGCGTGTAGTCATATCAAAATTCAGAGAGGAGTGGGGTGTTAGAGTGCGAAACCGGTTCCTGGTATCCATGGATGTGGTTTATGGAAGAGCATTAGGATGGGATGTCAGTTATACACTTTAAGGTTGGTATTGGTAACCGGATTTGCTTTTGGCATTTGGCATGATTGTTGGTGTGGTGACCAGTCCTTGAGAGTGGTTTTTCTAGTCTTGTATGATAATTTCACAGATAGGGATGCTTCAATGGCATCCTTGTTGGTGAGGTCGTCTATGGGGGAGAGGCAGAGTTGGCATTTTAGATTCTTGCAGGACTTCAATGACTTGGAGTTGGACTTGGTAGCTTCTGTTCTCCATCTTCTGGAATCTCATATTCCCATTACAGAGGATGGTGACAAAGTGAAGTGGAGGTTGAAAAAGAATGAGGAGTTTGATATTTGTTTCTTATATAATGCTAAGGGGTTCTACTTCTGTCCTTCCCTGGAAAGGCATTTGGAGAGTGATGCCACCCCCCCCCAAAAGGTTTCATTTTTCGTTTGGACGGTAGCATGGGGGAAGATTCTCACTTGTGAAAATCTTATGAAGAGAGGTTATACTGTAGTAGATAGGTGTTACATGTGCCGATGTAGTTGGTATATTATCGGAAAGAGTGATTGATCTTATGTTTGGTTGGAGGAATTTTGTGGGTAATTACTCTTAGAACGTTTGGAACTTGGTTCTGTTATGCTCGATGGGTATCATCAGAGCCCAATAGTCGTACTTTTGAGGATGTCAAGAGCACAAGGAATCAGTTACTAACCACCTTTGTTGGCTCTTTGTTTGACTGGTCTTGGGCAAGGGGTTTTACAACTAGCAATTCCATTCCAATGTTTATAGAGTCCTTTCTTTTTTGTATATAATTTTTTGTAATTCTTTTATCTACTTTGCGCCTGTTGTATATGAAGTGGTCCTTTAATAAAATTATTCTTATAAAATAAAGACTTATGGGGATAAAAATCCCTTCTATTGAATCCTCTAATTTTCTCAATTTTTTATTTAGATGTAAGACGCATGACATTTAAAAATCACATGTCTCACATCTAGCTAAAAATAGGAGGAAAATTCAATGGGAGAGGATCTTTTCCCTGATTTATGACCGTTGACCAATATGGATGGGTTCCCTTCATATTGAATTCGACGATGCTTTGTGTTTGATAATCTGGAGGAAGCATTGGGGAATATGTTGAGTGGGCATAGAGGAGGAAGCATAGGCCATTGTTCATAGGAGAATTCTCTTTCAACAAATTAAACATGTTGAGATACGTAGATTTTACTGCTGGATGGGTCATAACTCATAACACTTAAAAGAATACCTTTGTCAATTAGAGAATACCCTATAAATAGTAAATACACATGGTATGGAATGTGATTCTAACGTGTTATACTGCAGCACATAATGCTGCAGAGTTAGCTTTGAATTCTGCATTACCTTTGTGTTTTAACAAGGAGAATCTACCTGAGGTTATCCTCTCTGCTTGTGTGGTAGACTCCCATGCTGTAGTATCCTCTTTTTTTCGTATGAATGACATTGAAGTTTAGCAAAAAAAAAAAAACATGTTGTATTGATTTGGCCTAAGCCATGGGTAGTCTGGGCATTCAAAGAAACGAATCGAGTATTGATTAATGGGATTCAAATCTGTAACCGTCTCTAAGGAGATTACGTCTGAATTGATTGATTAAATGATTACTGATGGAGTAACTATCCATAACATTTTCAATTTGTGAAATACTTTGCTCATGATTTACTTCCCAAATTAGGCAAATTACCATACAAGCCTAATGTTTGATTGCTTATTTGGAGTATTTCCCAATAACGGACCTTGAAGCTTCCTGGAAGGTGGTATTGACCAGCTTAACAAGAATTTAATCTACACTAACTCCTTTAGTGTTTTAGGGTCCAGCTTGATCGAAAGCTTAGCTAGATTTTTCAGGTGTAGAACTTGTAACTCAATTAGACTTTAATTGAATATGTGATGCAAAATTAGACTCTAATTAAAGGTTTTTTTTTTTTCCTCAGTTTTTGGTGTGTGTCTTTATATATATCTTGATCTGGGTAGCCAAGAGCCTTTTACTTTAATATCGCTATCCTACAAACACTAGGGAGCAAATAACTAAAAACAATATATCAAAAACTAAGAAAACATAAATATCAAATCAACTAAGGTACATAAGGATGTATTTTTTTGAAAAGGAGAAAAAAGAAGAATTTTTGGAAACATTACAATTTCAATCTAGTGCTTCTAACTTACAATAGTTAATAAACCGTTAAGAGAGGGGGAGACAAATAACCAAAGACATCACATCGTAAACTGAGAAAACATACGCAAAACAACCAATGTTCATAAGGATTTATTCTTTTGAAAGGGAGAAAAAATGAGAAGGAAATTAAAACAATATCCTTTGTTTAGATCCAAAGACTATCAGGAGTAGTTAAATATTAAAGTTGTGATATTCATCATATATATATATATATGATATCCTTTGAACAAAAGAGTATACTTTCCTTTTTGTCTTATTCAAGACACAGGCAGATCGAAGTATTTTTCCATAGCCATTAATTCCTCTATTTAAGCTTCACGAGTTTTTAATCAACCAATAGTCCTCTCCCTCCTTAGTACCATAGCCTACCACGAGGATGGCATAGGTACCATCTGGTACAATTTCTGGATTCAAGGGATTCTTAGGGCTTCTATAAATTTCCTAAAACCAATAGGCAAAAAACTAAATAGAAAATATCAAAACAATACTTTTTTTTTTTTTTTTAATAAACATCAAAACAATTTGATATAAAGGTATTTATAAAGGTATTGTGAGGCCAGTGAATTTGTGACCCCGGTCCACTATGCATTAGGGCCTAAGGCCCGCGCCGAGGAAAGACATTGCTGAGGACATGTAGCGAAAGTCCAAATGGCCTAGAAATGCAGCCGAGGACAATCCTGTCCTCGGCATTCCGAAACCTAGAAGGGAAGAACGGCACGCCATCAAAGGCAGCCCCCAAAGCGCTCCCAGAAGAAAGAACGAGTACAATAGGACTCGCACGGGGGTACAGTGTGGGAGCGGTCGAAGGAAAAGCTGTCACCTCTGCATTGAATGCGCCAACAAACGTCCTGGCCACATTAATGGGAAAAGACCCCTGAATAGTGTGGTTTCAGTTATTGCAACTAACAAAAAGTGGAGGAAGGCCGCTAATGGGACAAGCACTCTAGTAGCTACCTGTCTGATCAACAGATGGAAGGTCAGGATCAACTGAGAGGGGCTATATAATGTAAGAATTCGTCCACGGGAAGGGGGGGGGGGGAAACAAGAGCATTATGTATCGACTCTTGGATCATTGTAACCTAAGGTAAAAGGAATAATAAGAATATTAAGCTCTTCGGACGAGGTCCAATGACCAGAACCACTCAGGCTGTACCAGAGAGAAAGTCTTCTTGGACAAACTCAGTTCACCTCTATGCAATCATCATGAACACCATGACTAACTACTGTCCAATAACCAAGGCTTAGCCTTCTAGCTCACTCTTTACAAATTTATTGTTTGGGCCTTTTAACGTTCGAACCCAATAAACCAATTTGGGGTCGTTACAAATTGAGTCCTTACAATTGGCGCCGTTTGTGGGAAGGCTTGTGCATTGGCACAGGCGGCGGTTAGTCATGGTAGGATCAAGCCCCTGTCAACCAGGGTCACTCAAAAGAAATAGTTTTGGCGGTGGTGCAAGCTATGCGAAAGCCTCTCCATCATTTCCAGCAGCACGCGGTTGCTGCCCTAACTCAGTTCCCACTCAGGGTTACACTTCGAAGTGCCAGTGGCATGAGCAGTTCTAGGGGCTTCTAACATCAAGTCTATGCCCCACCCCTTGGTCAAGGGGCTAATCCTCGCGGGTCCAATAGCCCGATTCACTGAATTCCCATAAGTGCTAGACAAAACCAAGGTCTTGCATGGTCCTCGGACTCAAACCTATGGGGAAACTAGTCATTAGAAAATATAAGTTTTGGACAGAACCAAGGTCTTGCATGGTCCTCGAACTCAAACCTATGGGGAAACCAACTACTTAAATAAAATATAAGTTTTGGACAGAACCAAGGTCTTGAATGGTCCTCGGACTCAAACCTATGGGGAAACCAACTACTTAAAGAAAATATAAGTTTTGGACAGAACTAAGGTCTTGCATGGTCCTCGGACTCAAACCTATGTTAGGAAACCAACTACTTAAAGAAAATATAAGTTTTGGACAAAATCAAGGTCTTGCATGGTCCTCGGACTCAAACCTATGGGGAAACCAACTACTTAAAGAAAATATAAGTTTTTGACAGAACTAAGGTCTTCTATGGTCCTCGGACTCAAACCTATGGGGAAACCAACTACTTAAAGAAAATATAAATTTTGGACAGAACAAAAATCTTGCATAGTCCTCGGACTCAAACCTATGGGGAAACCAACTACTTAAAGAAAATATAAATTTTGGACAGAACAAAAATCTTGCATAGTCCTCGGACTCAAACCTATGGGGAAACCAACTACTTAAAGAAAATATAAGTTTTGGACAGAACCAAGGTCTTGCATGGTCCTCGGACTCAAACCTATGGGGAAACCAACTACTTCAAAAAGAAAGTACTAGACAGAACCAAGGTCTTGCATGGTCCTCGGACTCAAACCTATGGGGAAACTAGTCACTAGAAAATATAAGTGTTGGACAGAACCAAAATCTTGTATGGTCCTCGGACTCAAACCTATGGGGAAACCAACTACTTCAAGAAAATATAAGTTTTGGACAGAACTAAGGTCTTGCAGGGTCGTCGGACTCAAACCTATGGGGAAACCAACTACTTCAAGAAAATATAGGTACCAGACATGGCCTAAGAGCACGCTTGGCACCTCCGATGATGCATTTAGCTCCCTAGAAGTATGTGTAGACGCAAACTCAATGCCTCATGGGCGCGGGCAAATTAGAATTCTGGGATGTAATTCCAAATACATCATATGCACAACCATTCATACATGTTAAGATAGCTAATTCAAAAACCATGAGATTCGCAATAATGATAAATATCGGCAAGGGCGACGAACGTATAATTTAAAGGAAGAAGGAAGAAAGGAATTTCATACATGTGGTCAAAGAGTTTAGTTACAAGCAAATCCCAAGGTCCTCAAAACAAAAGGGAAACTAACTAACAGCTAAACTAAAAACAAACACAAAAGTTGGTCAGGGCTCCTACTTCTTCAATTTTGTTTTGGCCGCTTCTTGGGGAGGCTGAGTAGGATTAGCCTCGGGACCCTGAGAAGCATCTCCTTCCTGAGGAGGCCGAGCAGGATTAGCCTTAAGGCCCTCGGAGACATCAGCAAGGGGAATGGCCTGAAGGGGCTGAACCAAGAGGGCCAGCTCCTCGGCATTAAAGATCTGAGCACTAACTGTGGACTTGGTAGCCTTCTGGGGCATCTTAGGATTTAGACCTCCAGGTGTTTCTGTCACCCTATGAAGCTCTCCTCCCTTAGTCGACTTGTCAAGAGTGAAAACGATCTGAGCAGCTTCCGGCTGAGCAGCCTCAGCCTCCTGTGGAGCACTCACAGCCTCGGAGCTGGTGGAGGCGGTCTCACGGATGGCTGGAGGATAGTACACCTTCTCCGCCTTCCACAGGTCGAACGAAGCCTCCACCCCAGCTCGTTTGAGAGCTTCATTCCAAACCTGGGAGCAGTATAGCCTGCAAACACCAGGGATTTGAGCTTTAAGGGTGGCCTGGGTATCAGCCACCCCCGCATCGTAAGCCTCATCCTCGGCCTTGTCCTTGGAAGTCTCGGCCTCCGTCTTGGCAAACTCAGCCTCTATTTTGGCCCTCAAGGTTTCGTCCCTGGCCCATTCCGCAACGCCCTTATCCCTCTCTGCCTTAGTCAGTTTCTTCTTTAAATCACCGATCTGCTCCTTGGCTATCTCCAATTGCTCCTCGGCAGAAAGCAGGCGCCTCCTCTGGTCCTCGGCCTGTTTTTGGACACCGTCCAAGCCTGCCTCAACACTATCCCTGGCCTTGGTCAGCTCCTTTAAGTTCTCCCTGGCCTTCACGAGGTCGGCCTCAAAATTTTTAAGGGTTCGCGCAGCCTCTATAGGCTTATTAAGCTCAAGTTCTGCAGACTTACTTTGCCCCTTAACCTCGTTCTCCAGCCTATAGGTGGCCTGAATGGCCTGCCAATCGAAACAAACACATTATGAATGAAAATCTAGGAGCAAAGGTTGACGGAGTCATAAGTATTAGGAGCCTTACCATGCCCAGGTACCTCTTCATGCTGAGGAAAACCTCCTGCATCCTCATATTCTTCAACTCGGTCATGTTAGTGGGGAGCAGCAGGGTCCTCTCCAATGCGTTGGCCACATAAGCGGCTTCGCCATCTCGAAAGTTCCTCATGGATGCATCTTCCATCAGAGGCTCCCCGTGGAGCATTGGGGCGGGAAGCCAAGCATTGGGCACGGACTGGGCATCGACCCCTTTCCCCTGGCCTTGATGCCCAATCTTTAACTATTTTAGAGCTCGTGGGGCTTCGTCTTCCTCTCGAGAAGAGTGGGATTTCCCCCCGTCCATTGGCTCCTTACCCTTGGAACTCATCTTCCTCTTTGGGTCGGTGGGCTCAGGTCGAGGAGGCATAGTGGATTGGGGAGGGGCAGGAAGTTTGGGTTGGGGAGATTGTGATTGCGACCGGGAAGGAGAAGACCTGGTCTAGACAGGCTGGGGTTGTGGAAGGGGAGTTGGAACATTGGATTGCGACCTTCCCTATACACCCTTCCCCGGCTGGCCCTCAAGCAGGTCGAACAAGCTGGTCGGGGACTTTCTCTTAACACCCATCTCCGCCCGAGAAGATGTTCCTACTGACAACAGTTCCACCTCGGACAAGTCAGGGTCACCCAGGTCATCGGAAGGATCCTCGGATGAATCAGCCTGGTCAAATATACCGAACCCCCTTTTCGGGCAAATCCAAATCACCCTCGTCCTCCGCTGCTTGGTGGGACGGAGAAGAGCCCGCCAATGGGATGCCCTCCGGGATAGGA
Source organism: Quercus robur (assembly GCF_932294415.1). Classification (NCBI taxonomy): domain Eukaryota; kingdom Viridiplantae; phylum Streptophyta; class Magnoliopsida; order Fagales; family Fagaceae; genus Quercus; species Quercus robur. Next base: position 2,614,802 of record NC_065540.1, read on the forward strand.
GATCCTTCAGAGATCAAAAACCCGTGTTCGATTATAGTGATTTTCTGAAGCCGAGGATCGTTAGCTCTGATCACGTGCTTCGGGGCGGCAAATGACTTCTGGATGGGATCGTACCCTAAGATTTTGTGAGCGGCTCTGACTTGACCATCCTCTTCGTTTACAAAAACCGCCGCCTTGAGAACGGTCTCCAAATCCTCTCGGTTGATCAGATGAAAGTGTTGGTGAAAAGCGTGTGGATCTGCAAAAAGAAAGTATGCTCATAGTTAGTAACCGAATCACACAGATTAAGACGGCGCAAAAGATTGGCCCCCTCCTACTCTCTACACCCCACCTGGTTCTCCCTCCACAATTGGGCAAGGAAGGCCATCGTGCCACTCCCCAGATACAATAAGAAAGTCCTTGTTCAATTCTTTGCTGGACTCGGGGAGGCACTGGATTAGCCGAACCCTGTTGTCTCTCGTCTTCATGTAGTAGGATTTGTCCCTCAAATGTTGGAGGTTGTAGCACCAGTTTACGTCATGATGGGTTAGTCTTAGCCCCATTTTTTCGTTTAAGGCGTCCACACAACCCAAGATCCTAAACACATTAGCAGTGCACTGGGTGGGAGCTAATCGGAAATGCCTAAGGTAACTCCTCATTACTGGCCCCATAGGGATTCTCATACCCCCTTCTATAAAGGCGAGAAGGGGAATCACCACCTCGCCTATTCTTCTCTTAAGATGCCACTCCCCCTCCTTGTAGTACCTCAAACCCACATTGGGAGGTATCCTATGGTCGGCGATGAACTTTTTCATCACCTCTTCGGTCTCAACCAACTCTCTTAATTTAACCATCTCTAGAAACTGCTAAATAGACTCAAGAGATGACGAGAGAAGGAGAGAAACAAGAGAAAGATAAACCCATAAGAGAAAAAAGCATGAGTTAGTGAAAGCAGAAAACTTACAGAAAGGAGGAAAAGTTCCTCGGATGGGCTTTTTATGTTGGAGAGAGACTTGAGTTTGGATGGAAGTTTGATTGAACCCAGGATATGTGCGCTAGAACACTTAAGTGCGAAAGTGAAGAGACAAATCGATTCTAAAAATTATTTATACCTCTCATCAAAAGTAACTGTGTAGATTTCCCCGCCCATAAAGGTAAGGAAATCTCCACCATTGGATTACCATCGCACCGTTAAACGTGGGGAACATAGAGCCGCCCGCATTTAATGAAGATGCGCTTCACATACCAAGGCGCCAGTAATGTGTCTCGGGCAGACGAAGAGGCTCTAGTACTGATAGATGACAAGGATTGACCAGCCATGATAGAGACCTGATGTCATCAAAACCCTCCTCTCCGTCCAAGGAGCCGAACAGCAGGATTTTGAGGGGCTATTGTGGGGCCAGAGAATTTGCGACCCCGGCCCACTATGCATTAGGGCCTAAGGCCCGCACCGAGGAGAGACGTTGTCGAAGACATGCAGCGAAAGTCCAAATGGCCTAGAAATGCAGTCGAGGACAATCCTGTCCTCGGCATTCCGAAACCTAGAAGGGAAGAACGGCACGCCATCAAAGGCAGCCCCCAAAGCGCTCCCAGAAGAAATGACGAGTACAATAGGACTCGCACGGGGGTATAGTGTGGGAGCAGTTGAAGGAAAAGTTGTCACCTCCGCATTGAATGCGCCAACAAACGTCCTGGCCACATTAATGGGAAAAGACCCCTGAATAGTGTGGTTTCGGTTATTACAACTAACATAAAGTGGAGGAAAGCGGCTAATAGGACAAGCACTCGAGTAGCTACCTACTTGATCAACAGATGGAAGGTCAGGATCAACTGAGAGGGGCTATATAATGTAAGAATTCGTCCACGGGAAGAGGGGGGGGGGGGAAACAAGAGCATTATGTATCGACTCTTGGATCATTGTAACCTAAGATAAAAGGAATAATAAGAACATTAAGCTCCTCGGACGAGGTCCAATGACCGGAACCACTCATGTCGTGCCAGAAAGAAAGTCTTCTTAGACAAACTCAGTTCACCTCTGTGCAATCATCATGAACACCATGACTAACTACTGTCCAATAACCAAGGCCTAGCCCACTAGCCCACTCTCTACAAATTTATTGTTTGTGCCTTTTAACGTTCGAACCCAATAAACCAATTTGGGGTCGTTACAAATTGAGTCCTTACAGGTATCAAAACAATACCTTTATAAACTACATAAACATGGATTATTTACCCATTTTAGCTTTGCAAATTCAGGAAAAACATGCACAGTAGCAACCACAAGATAAATTTTTGACCTGCTCAGGAAAGCAATTTGATTATCATCACTAATTCTCTAAAAAATTTCAATTTTAAAAGAAATAAAAATAGAAAATACATAAGAAACCAAATAATGAACATAAACACAAATATAAATAAACGCTCAAATATATATATATATACATTACCCTTTCTGTTGGCTTACATTAGCTTCTTTTTTTTTCCCTACAAATGATAATCTTAGTAGAAATGTCATTCCTCATTATCCAATCAAATGCTTTGTTAATTCTATGAGTACTTGAGCAGCAACCTTTTCATCAGGTTCCACGGGCCTCAATTCACAACAATCCAGCACTACTCCGCGAGATTACGACAAACTAAACCGACCAAAAAAGTTTACCCTCAAATAGACATACCATTGATAAAATCAATCATAGATACCACCTTAACAAAGTCAGCAACCCAAGCATCAATCAGCATCACACCAATGCATGCGACTGTGACCTATCCCAAGCAGCAACACATAAACCCTATCACGACGATAACCTTTGAAACAATTACAATGATGAAATTGGCAAACCCAACAATGGTGTAAAAATCCCAATTCACCCCCCCCCCCCCCCCCCCCCCCCCAAAAAAAAACCATTAAAAGCCCCCAACCCACAACAGCAACATCCAACCTCAACCATAAGCCACTACTGTCCTCAAAAGAACTTAAATTGAAGAAGTTGGTAAAGGTTGTAGATCGGTGACAAAGACAGGAGTTAGAATTCTTTTTCATTGTTTTAGGAGGAGAGAGAGAGAGAGTGCTTAGTAACGTAAGCTTGTAATCAAGTAGGGCATTAAAGTGATTAAAAATATGATGAAATTGACTTCAATGGGATTGCGTGGTCTGTTAGTACCTGTTTGGATTCAAATTATAACGTCTGCGTTTGCGTCTGCTTTTTTTTTTTTTTTTTTTTTTTGAGAAGCATGTTTTGTGGTTGTGGTGCTTTACAAGTGGGTCTCGTGTACTATTCACAGGACCCACAAACCTCTTTTTTCAATAAAACTTTCATTAAAAATGGGTCCCACGGCACTATGCATACATTTAAAAATTATTTTGCTACAGTGTTTTCAGTTTTCAGTAAAATAAGTGGTATCCAAACATACCCTTAGTATGGAGTTAGCGTACCTCTCGTCCTTGGGTTAATGGGCAAATGCTTATGCGAGAGAAATAAAAAAGAGAGATGGCGGAAGCTCTAGCAAGGATTCCAAGCTCAATTGGCTTTATATATAAGTTTGACATTGTCCCCTTTAGAAAATATTAAGTTGAAGTTGAAAACATCACAAAGACATTCTTCTCACGTTTGGAGTTAGCATTGTAATTTCAGGATAAACATCACCCGACCCCTTTAGTTTTTTAGTTGTGTCTTGACAAAAGAATCATTCAAAAGCCTTTCAGTGCGGTTCCCATCCCATTCAGCAAAACGGATTTAAAAGGCAAAACCAAACATTCTCTTAGTTTTTTCTCTTTTGTTTTTCTTTTCTTGACTTGGGTCCGAGAGAGTTTGGTTGGTTGTGGGGGAGTTTGGGCCTCACTTGAAATTTACGAAACTATTGCACCTTTTTTTTTTTCCTAATGATCAAGCTCGCTGCACTGGGTCCGACAACATTTTGTGCATATTGCTGTCAGCATGAACTTTGATTAATGGAAAGTGAGTAAGAGATTGATAATTTGCTAGTCATCATATCAGTTCTCAATCTTCCATACTCGAAAATCTTCATGAGTCCCATTTAGTATGGAAGTTTTAGCAAAAGCATATTGATTAGAACCGTAGAATGCAAGTTTCAGCAAAGCCTTGGTTTGGTGGTTGCTATGATTGTATTTTATCTTCTTTCTTTCACGCCCATACACTAGACACCACCAATCACATGAGGCATCCTATACATACGCCCATATCTTCTTTTTTTTTTTTTTTTTTTTTTTGGTGTGTAATGCTTGCGTTTAAGAGGAAGATACTCGAATAATTGCTAGCATAATCTATGGCCATGCTCATTACGAAAATATTTCTTATATTTGTATGACTTTTCATATATATATATATATATTAAAAAAAACCTTTGTAATTCAACTAAAAGACCAAAGTTTATCTTATTCTTTATTTCCTACTTATTAGAGGTTATCACTTGATAAAGGGTCCATTTGTTTAATGGGCTGTGTTTATAATTGTTACTCAATTTTACACGCACCCTATATTTGAACTGAAACTGTAAGTTGAAGTCACAATTTTTAAAAATGGAATATATGTAAAATTGTGTAACCATTTATGTGCAATAAGTATTATCCTTTGTTTAAATTTGTAAACTAGATTATTTTTTGAGCCAATTTGTAACAATTTTTTTTAGAATACTACTATATATATATGTGGAGAGAGAGAGAGAGAGAGAGAGAGAGAGAGAGAGTTTTACTTCCTAATGTTTAGTGAAAGCTCACTGTAGGTTTTACTAAATTGAGATGCAAAGATGTTTCAAATGGCTTACAGCAGTAGTTAGTGGAGAATTTTACCGAAACAGTAGGCTTTTCAATGAGAAGATTTCTTTGACCCAATGAACCATTTTTATTCCTCTATGGTCTTTACAGTCGACCATTCATTATCACAAAAAGAGCATCCAAGGCAAATTGGAATTTTTTTTTCCCCTCAAATAAATTATACTATAAATTGAGTTTTCCCAGTGAAGAATATGGAATGGAACTTATGAGTAATGTTGCACTGAGACTTCATCATGGCCATTGAAATTATTTAATCGAACAGTGGTTGATCTTGATCCATATATAAGCTTGTCTATAGGCCCAACACTTCCAATTCGTCACAATATATATTCCTTTACATCGAAACATTTGGTGCAGTAATTAACTAACTACTGACTGACTTGACTCATAATATGAACCACTAATTAAGCAGGTTAGCGATTTTGTACCAAAACTACACCTAAACAAGTCAATTTGGATTGGATTAGTTAGCTACGCACCAATTATTTTTTTTTTTTAAATAAGCAATTTTTTTTAATGGTTATACTTATATGCTTAAAAATAATACCTGGTCAAAACTCAAAAGAAGAAGAAAAAAGAAATTTATAGACTCGTTCCAAAACAAGTGGTCATCTGTGGACCCAATTTATCATAGAATTTGTTCCTTTGAAAAGTTGAAGTAACAACAAAGAGTACTTCCCTTTTCCGCACTTTCCCCTCGCTTGTAACAACAAAAAAGCTACAAAAATACGTTTACATCTTCCATTCCTTCCATGGTAAGAAAAACTTTACAATACGTGTGTGTTCTGTGTGTGTGTGTCTGAGAGAGAGAGAGAGAGACAATAAGATTATTCCTTAATTAGAACATTACATGAATAACAAAGACCCATTTTGCCACTAAGTCCCTACTGTATTTTCCCATCAACATAACTCAACACAAAATTAAAGAAACACCTGCCATTTTTTTGTGTGCGTGGAAGAAGAACTTCTCTCAATTATAAAGCATATAAAACCAAGTTAATGGGAAAATACAATAAATTTATTTCCTTAACTAGAACAACATGTGTGTTCTATGTGTGTGTGTGCTTGAGGGAGAGAGAGAGAGAGATACAATAAAATTATTCCTTAATTAGAACAACTCAGAAGTGGAAAAAAAAAAAAAAAAAAAAAAAAAAAAACAGAATTACACTTCCTTCTAATCCCATTACATGCAGATACAACCCATTTTTCCACAAAGTCCCTACTGTATTTTCCCATTAACATAACTTAACACAAAATTAAAGAAACCCCTGCCAATTTTTTTTTTTTTTTTTTTTTTTGTGTGCGTAGAAGAAGAACTTCTCTTAATTATAAAGCATATAAAACTTAAAAAAAGAAAAAAAAAAAAAAAGAGAGGAAGTAATTAACTCAAGTGTATGAGTCAAGTCAATCATGTCAATCCACCACATCTACACTAGCACTGCAAGACAAAAACCTGTGAAAGATCCTAAACAAGGCGACGCATGAAAATTCCTTCACTTTCCTGAAAACCAAACACTTCTTCTTAACCCCTCGAATCTTTCTCTTCCTTCCAGGAATCATTCTCTCTTTCACTCTCCCAAAACATTTCTGGGTCTTCTCAGGCATAGTCTCTTTCCTTGAAAACGTGTAGCTTCTCAAATAAAGCTGTCTGCATGAAATACTATCCACAACCTTGGGGTGCCCTTGACCATGGCCATGACCATGACCTCCTGTGCGCTCTAAGCTCACTGACTTCACAAACTCTGCATCAGACTCCGGCCACTTGTAGAGGTTCACATAGGTGGCTCGGACAGGAACACGAGGGTCACGTGCGTCACTGACACAGCTTGATATGCAAACTGAGCTCATTTTTTTGGTGTATGAGCTAGGTTCAGAGAGTTTGTGCAGTACTACTAAGTTTTGGTTTTGGCCCTTGGGGTATAAATTGAGACAAGACTTAGATTGTAAGAAAAGGTATATAGAAGGTAGAGAGAGAGAGAGAGAGAGAGAGATTAATGGGGTACGTTGTAGCTAGTGGGGATTTTTATCATGTTAAAATGTGTCATATTTATAATGATTTGGCATTATTAGCAATGACTGTGTCTTGGCGTGTGTGCGGTGTTAGTGTTAGGCTAAGATTAGATAAACTATTCTTCCTACACAAAAAGAAGCACAAAAAAGAGAATAATTTATTGAACAAATATATATATATATATGCCAATAGTAAGATAGAGTTTTTTTTTTTTTTGAGAAAATGGTAAGATAGAGTTGGAGCAATGATTAGCATGAGAATGGAGTAAATTTATAAATATAAGTAAGTTGATTATAATGGTGAGGATTATTTTCTTTTTTTTCTTCGATCGAATGACAACAAAGCGTTACACATATGCATAACGTATTTAACCCTTCATCACCTTCAAATAGTAAAATTTTGGATTGATAGTGACAAGCATGATACTAACATAGAGTATAATAGTAGTGAACTAACACAGTGTAGTAGACTTTGCAGTATACTATTAACAGGTACGTGTTATCTTTTCCACAATTAAAGAGCACTGGCTAGAGCTCCTTAGCGCCACCAAATTGACGAGTCATTATAAATGTATGGTCTGTACATTTTCTTTTACTGGTTATTGTATTTGCTTTGATTTCTTTTAATTATATTCTTTGGTAAAGTTATAAGAATAAGTTTATTTTGTAGATTTAGAATACATATCATTTGTCTCACTTTTTGTATATATATTCAACCGACCAATACCTTGATTAGTCGAATTTAGGCTGCGTTTGTTTCAGGTGAAAAACCTTTACGTAAAATGTTTTACACCCTTAAAGGTGTTTGGGTGGACAAGAAACGGTCAAATTGAAATCAATTTTTAGTTTACAATAAAATAGGATTTGGTGGACTGTAAAATATTTTACAATTTTGTTTTCCCAACATTCCTTTTACACCCTTCAGCAACATAAACAAAGAGCCCTTGTTCATGTAAACGCTGCTCTCAGCCTCATGTTCACTATCGAATGCTACCTTTAACCTCATCCTCACCATTGAACGTCCACTAATGAACACTGCCCTCATTCTCCATTTTTCTCTCTTTTTCACCTAAACCTAGCTATAAAGCCCTAAAGCTTGATTTGTCCAAATCAAGCTAGCAGGTACCAAAATTGAACCACCCATGACTCGATCTCGTCGTCTTTGCCTGAAACTTGCCATTGCCGCCTCTAGATTGTTGCCTCTGCCTCTTAATCTCATCTCTCTCTCTCTCAATTTTACCAGATTTGATGAATAGTTTTGTTTTGATTTTTTTTTTTTCTTTTGGTGTGTCTATTGACTTTTGAGATTTTCTTTGGCGGCTAGAAAAATGAGAGAAACTATTAGAAAATGTGTTTTCTAAGGCATTTTTAGGAACACAACCAAGCACTTGAAAATATATTTCAAAGCATTTTTTTGGAATGCAACTAAACATCTGAAAGTTTTTCCTTTCTAAAAAAAAAATTTCACTTAAAAATATTTTACACTCGAAAAACATTTTACGTCAAGCCAAACACAACCTTAGTTGAATTTGTGGGTGTGGCATGTTGATGATAAGGAAGTAGAGGCTAATGACAAGGGCAGAAAAGAGGCAATTATCTTTAGTGAAGATTGCTGCCTCCCATAGTTAGATCTAGATTTTTCGATGACTAGGAATTTTCTTGTGAAGAATTAATAATAGATGATGTGGCATTTTCAGAAAAACTAAATTGAGTGTCACATGTTAATGTTCACCCATAAATATAGTATCATTGTTGAATTTCATTGAGAAACCTAAAATTTGAGTGTCACATGTTAATGTTCACCCCTAAATATATTGTTATTGTTGAATTTAATTGAGAAACCTAAAATTTGAGTGTCATATGTTAACATCCACTCCTAAATATAGTATCAAAATTGTTAAATTTAATTGAGAAATCTAAAGTTCAAGTGTCACATGTTAGTGTCCACCCCTAAATATAGTATTATTATTGTTGAATTTAATTAAGAAACCTAAAATTTGAGTGTCACATGTTAATGTCCACTTTTAAATATGCTATCATTATTGAATTTAATTGAGAAAATTAAAATACATCAAATTTAAACTCCCGTCTACTTTTTTATATCTAAGTAACCATTAGTGTGGTTGCTCAAACCCCAAAGTATTCCACCGCAGGTATCATACATGCATGCCCTTTAAATTAATTGTATATGACTAATGATATCTTTTAGGAAATTAGACGGCAAATTTTTTTTTTTTTTTTTTAATAGCATGACTTATGACAATCTCATTCAAGACCTAATTAAATTTTAAGGGGGGACCCTTCGAAAAGTCATAGATTCATTGATTCAGATTCATAAAGAGTTGCATGTGAGAATTCATAGAGTAAAACACAAATGAAAATAGTAAAAAAATTTCATAATCAAACTTTATATATGCTACATTATATTCCAATTTACACTCCATGCAATTTGTTGGGTGAGGGATGCTTTTCGCTCAACGGCTGAACTAGAAAAGCCTTCCTAAGCTTAACTATTCCTCAGTCCGAAACTATGGTGTGAGTCGCGAAGAGTTTGGTTTTAATGGGGCTCACTCATAGACAAGTCAACCCAGCACAATTTTTTTTTTAAACAACTTAAAAAAAAAAAAAAAAAAAAAGGTAATATTAGTTTGGTTTTCCTCGTTATCCAACCAAAAAATTGGGTTAGTTATTCATGATTTGGAGGAGGCAGAAGAAAAGAATAAAATAAATAAAGGGATATGCAGAAAAAGATAAAAGAGGAGCAATGCATGCATATATGGCTAACCAAATCCTCCCCCCACTTCTTCATAGGTGCTGCAAAATTCAGATTGGCGCAGTGATATATATAATCTCATTTATATTATTGTTATCCGCCTCCCCCCCTCCCCCGCGTATTAGTTTAAAAAATATTTTTAAAAACTTTTTAATGAAAAAAAAAAAGATTGATTTTTTTTACACATTTTATACTTTTCATGAAAATGGTATCAAAACTTTCTTGAAACATTTTATTTATAAATGTCCAAAGGGCACTTGTTAACACTACCCAACAAAAAACAAAAACAAAAACAAAAATTATCCTAAGATGAATTGTGTAATTAGCTTCTTCTTTTTTTGAGTCAAAGAGTTGAATTCTAACACAATATACTAAGGTGAATTGTTAAACAACAAAATAACGTAGAAAAAATAACAAGACATCTTTTGAGAAAGTGCCTCTAATATATGTCATGAAAGCAAGGTTGTCAAAATTGGGATTCTACGTAGGATCGTGAAAGATAGGTGGGATCGTGGATCGTAGGATCGGATCATGGATCATAAGATCCTACATTATTTGAGAAAAAAAACAAAAAATACACATTGATATGTTAAATAATCACATAAATTATATTATACATTCATTCATAAAAAACCAAAAAATTGCATCCATTTGATATAATTAACATACATCACTACATCAATTTGTAAGTATAATTTAAAGAGGCCAAAAACCTCAAAAAGTGGCACTCTATTGGGATGTTGTTTTTTATTTGAGTCTAACTGACACTCTATCTCTTTACATTATAATAGCAAAACTTGGTCTATTGGGATGTTATTTTTCATTTGAATCCAACTGAGGCTTCTATCAAGTTAAAGAAGATTACAAGAAATCGAGATTATTTGGGATTGTCAGAATCGTACGATCCTGAACAATCGCAAAAATCCTTGAAAGATTTGGATCGTTTTGGGCAGGTGGAATCGTAAAATCGCAGGATCGTAGGATCCAGATCGGGATTTTGACAACCATGCACGAAAGTGATTTGTAATTTGGTACACCGATGGCTATATTCGCTTGAAGAGTCCTTCAGTCAAATTTTTTTTTTTTAATTGCACCGTTTAGTTCTCAACCTTTATTTTTATTTTTTATATTTGAAAGTGTTTCATTTTATTTCCTATTCTTTTGAGTTTGTATCAGAATGATCCCTATCATTAACAATTACTTTGATTTTCTCTATCTTCAAAGTCTAAACAGACATAAAATAACTAAACAAAGTATATGAAATAACCAATTTCATCCCTCCTGTAGTTCCATCAAATCCCTAAAATTTAACTTTTTGACTTAAACTTAAAGTATAAGGACTAAATTGAAACATATTAAAGGATTTGGACCATTTTGAAACGTGGGTAAAGGTTGAGGACTAATTGTGTAAGTAAATATATATATAAAAAAGTTTTTAAACCATAGCATAGTTATCAGTATCGTACGATACGTGATACGTATCACATTGTACGTTCCAGCAACCAAAGCATAGGGAATGTCTATGTGGTTGGATCTGAACCCTACACGTGGAGTGGCTATGAGCAGAGGAAGAGGAAATGTTGGCTACAAAATCCTATCATTGGCCCATGCCAAAGGCGTGACTACCTTGGGAAGGAAGTAAGATGTGCATTTGACATGGCAAGCACTCATAAAAGAGAGATAGTGACTTTCTAAGGTCAGCAGCTATAGAATACTCCTTATTGGCTGAGTGCATACTGGACCACTTCAGAGACACAAGTATCACCTACAATACTTCTAATGTCCCTTTTGTTAGCATGATCCAATAATTTCTTTGCTAGACTCTCTCAACCAAGCCTCCCAAATAAAAGGGGGAAGAGAGAAATTAATACAAGATTGTGATGTTCTTGAATTCCTCTACATTGGCTAATAGCACTGCCCAATATTCAATTCTGCTTCTCCACTAAAGGATCATTGGAATTAAATTTCTTTGTCAAATTAAGGTGTCAAAATAAACGCTTCTACTATTAAAATTAAAGCATTCACTGAAATACTAGCATCTACAATTATTTTGATCATATCTAGTGGGTACTTCCCAAGCTTACAAACTAATTTTTTTTAATGGAATAAAAAAAAAATCTTTGTATGCTTTTTGTCGCTTTTATGATGTTCCAATAATAATAATAATAATGTGTTCATATGCCTATGAAACTTCATGCTGATTAATAGATAAAGAGGAATTATATTTCTTTGTAACATTAGAATATGGCATTTTCATGTTTTCTTCTCTAGTAAAATGTAAGTTAAAGTGCCTAAATGTGCCTTCTGGTAGTAATTTCCAATATTATGAATTCCGTTCCGTTCCAGCAGGAACGGAAGGAATTTTTCGTACCGGTATGCAAACCGGAACGGGAATAGCCTCTGTTCCACCTTGGATTAAATTTCGGCTAGTTTCGGGCATTCCAGTGAATTCAGGGAAATTTCGGCCAAAATGTAATTTTCGTCCGGAATGAGTTTTGCCTTTTTTCTTTTTTTTTTTCTTCTTCAACTTAAGGATATTTTTCACCATTACATGCAAAAACATTTTGAGTTCCACAGATTTTATTCTACCTCACAGCATCAAATACAACCCAAAAATCCACAACAATGGAGTGATGAACACACAGAGAGAGGGGTAAGAACCCGAAGGTAAACTTGGATCATTCTTTGAGCTTGAGGTAGATTACTCGTGAAACTTCAACTTTCATATATTTGCAATTTTGCAACACAAAAAGAGTGGCATAAAAATTCTTGCAACAAAGAGAGTGCTATGAGTTAAAAGTTAAAAACTTAGACTCAAAGTAAAGAGTTTGAACACTAAGACTTGGGTAAAGGAGCTGGGGTTAGGTGGAGTAGGTGGAATCTCTTAAATGGGTAAGCAAGCAAATGATGACATGTTTTTTTCTTTTCTAGCAAATAGTGCCACTGCCATATAACTAAAGGCTAAAAGTCTAACATGTGTTGCGATTAAAAATAGTACTACACTACTACTTGTTTAGAAGAAGAAAAAAAATACACATTGTTCTAAAAAAGGCACCCAAATAATAGTATATAAATAATATTTAAAAAATGAATAATCAACTCATTATTTGCTTATTTGTGGTTACTTAAGTAATTAATTAATTACTTATTATTATCTTTTGAAAAATTTATTGAAAGATATATATATATATATATATATATATATTTATATGAAAATCTGAAACAACTTGCAATGGTAGGCCGAAATAAACCGGTACCAAAATATTTTGTTTCAATGGACAAACAGAAACGGGTTTCGAAACAATATTCATAACATTGGTAATTTCAGCTATTTGATCGTCGAAGATGCGATGTCATCATCAAGCAATGCATCTCTGCCAAACAAACAAAATGCAAACAAAATTTTCGGCATTAATTTGACATTAGTGTCAAAATCAACATGAATTTGAGATTAAGAATGTCGAAATTTCCACTATTTGTTCCAAATAACTTAAATGATGCATGGTACACCACAAACTTTGAATAATACACATCATTCTGATATTAAATTTAGCTATTTGATTGTTGAGGATGCTATGTCATCGTCATGCAATGCATTTATGCAAATAAAAATGCAAACAAATTTTTCGGCATTAATTTGGCATTAGTACTGTCAAAATCAACATGAAGTCGAAATATCCATTGTTTCTTCCAAATAATGGTACATGGTGCACCACAAACTTTAAAAGATACTACAGTGCCATGTTGGCGTATTCTCTCTCCTCGTCTCACCAAATAGTACCCCAGTTGTGGAAAGGTCCAAAAATAAGGAAATGATGACTTGACACTTGTCTTTGTACTCAGTCATATTTTTCAAATTATAAGAGGAACATGCAGCTGGACTTTTGGGGTAAGAACCCAAGTAGATCTTTTGAGAAGAGAGTGGAAAGTTGATAAGATAGGAAAGTAGAAAACAAGGTCTCTCTTTTAAGGAAGAACACCCTTATTGTACAAGAGTTACCTCTTCTTTCCATTCTTGCTCAAACCGTGGTTTTTCATCCCTTTCTTAGGGTTTTTCACGTACATCTTGTGTCAACTTTACGTTTTGCAATTACTTTCTCCTTCTCTAACCTTTGTGATGTCAAAGCTTGTATCTTTGTCACTCATAAGCTTTTTCATTTAGATGTACTGTTAGATAACTTATTTTATCTCCCATATAAGCTCAAAATCTAACTTACACGTACACGTATCGTGTGTAAAAAGTTCTGTATCGTATCAGCGTATCGTAAGTGCTCATGAATCGTACGATATAGTGTGTGAATCGTATGAATCGTATCGTATCATAAAATTATACGTATCGCACAATACATAGACAAATACTATTTTTTGTTAAAATTTGTACTTTTATTTGAATCTAACAAATTGTTAGATTTGTTTTAAACATAAAATTATTAGGTTACTTAATTTAACCTAATAAAATAACATATTCATAAGTTTTTTTTTCCTCTCTTTCTTCTACAAAATTTGGAGTACACAATACACACTTACGCTTCACTTTAATATTTACAAATTTATTTTCTATACTATGAATAAGATATTAATTGAAAATTTTTTATTTTCTATTTTTTTTCATTATTGTTATAAGTCCTAGAAGATTTTTTTTTTTAATTATTAAAATAAAAAGAACTAGAAAAGATAGTGTAGGGGCAAAGGCCCAAAATCATACAATTGGCCTTGGACCCCATACGAGAAGATCAACCACGTCCGAGGAGAAGACGTGGGTGCCAAAAGGGCTCCCAACACAGTTCTCGTGGGCATGAAGGCATTTAAAGGGCAGTCCGAGGAGAAATGTCTCCTCGGACGTGACGAGTATGGCTCAAACATGCACTCTGCCTACTAAAAGGACCCACCCTAACGGACATTAGTAACAAGAACGAGTCCCACAGACCCGTGACAAAGAAGGAAACGTAAGAAGTTTAAGGAGAGGCTGTAGCTGCCACATTAAATGCGTTGCAGTTACTTTTTTGGCTGCATTAATGTGGAGAAGACATGTGAACAGTGCTGTCTTGGTTACCACAACTCACAGAAAAATGGAGGGGGTGTCCGATGGGACAAGCACTCAAGTGAGGGTCCAGATAATCAACAAGTGTAAGGCCATGATGGCTTCAAGGAGACTATATAAGAAAGGGAGTCCTCATGAGGAAAGGGACCGAAAAAGGGGAGGAGAACAAAGGAACAGAAAAATAACTGGAGACTTAGAGCAAGAACCAGCAAACATCCATCCCATCTCCTCGGACTGAGAATATATGGACATGAACAGGATTTATTTGTGTCTAATTGTTGTGTAGCCCAACCTTAGCCACTGTCCACTTCGCTAAGACCCAGTTATGTAGCCCATTCTCTGCAAATTCATTGTTTCTGGGCCCCTTGGACCGAGACCCCATACTTGTTGGGCTTGGGCTCCAAATTGAGAACCTACAGATAGTAAATGTTAATGACAATGAAGAAAATTTTAATGAAGAAATAAATTTACAAAATGATTAACGTGATGATAGTATTGATCGACTTTGATGGGGTTGATTAGCCAATATAATGAATATGATGAAAACAAATTAATTTTTGGGTCATTTGTAACATATTATCACTTTTGAATTTAAGCAATTTGAATGTGTATATTATGAACTTATGCTAGTTTGATTTATTTAGTTAGCTTGTTAAATATTATTACATAAGTGATGAATAAATTAGTCATTAGCTGAATATATTCAAAATTTAAAATTAATATACTTTTTATATATGTATATCTATAATTTTTTATAAATTTTATTAAGTGTTTGTGTATCTTACGATATACGATATAGAAAAGTCAAAAATCGATTCACGATACGATTCACGTTTTGAAAACTATGAACTATAGTATTCACTCTATGATGATTTTTTTTTTTTTATCATCAAGTGAAAACATTAATAATAGTTTTTTTTAAGCGTGAGATTTTTATTCATTCTTGACTTTTGGTTATATATATATATATATATATATTGTTGTGAAATTTTAAAGTACTCGCAAGTGTACGAACCGTACCGAAGTATAGTTGGACAAGAACGAGGTCGAACCTACAAGGACTTGTATGAACGTAGGAAAATTAATTAAACCTTAACCAAATTAATCCTAATCTAGTTTAATAAAAATTGGTTTTCCAGAGATTAAATAAACTAAGAAAATAATAAAATTAAGCAAATAGTTAAACTAAGTAAAAGATATAAAGCAATAAAAAGATGTAAACAATCAAGGGAAAGGAATTAAGGTTTTGGAATCCACCTTGTAAGTCATATCAGGATATATTTATGATCATTAATTTTTCCCAACCACTACATGATAATCTAGAAATCAATCTTGCTATCATGGAAAATATCATCATTAAAATCCTTATTTTAAAAATCAAAAGCATGTTCTTCTTTGCTTCTTAAGTATAAAATCAAATCATCAATTGTATCTGTAGCCAAACAAATCACAAGATATATCCAATTCTAAAAATCAAATCATAAATTATATCTATTGACAGACAAATCACAAGCAATATCCAATTTTATAATCAAGAATTAATAAACCAAGCATTCAATTAATTAAGACAAATCCTAAATCATGAGAAAAACATGATTGAACTCATATCTAGAATCTCATCTTAGTCAATTGATATGAAGCAAGAACAATTTAAATCATTAAAGAATAACTATTGTGGGAAAAATCAAATCACATAAATATTACTGAAAATCCTTAACAAGGTTTCATCCTCAACCTTAATTATAAATTTAGCTACTCATAGTAATTGAAGGAAAACATAAAAATAAAATACTAAACATTAAACTAGACAAATAAAATAAAACTAACTAGACAAATAAATAAAACTAACTATCATGGAAGAAAACCAAAGAAGTAGCCGTACTCTCTATGTACAGCCCCCAGCCCTAGCACTAGCCTCAGCCCCCCTGAATTTTGCCCTAAAGAGCCTTTAAATAGGTCAAGGAATCCTATTACAAATTGAATTCCCGTTTGGAGAAAATCCCAGATTTTTAGGCTTCACTTAACTGACTATTTTGGCCCACTTAACTTCAGAATTCGGACTTTTGCTAAACTACAAAGTTGTAACCCTTTAAGTTAAATTTTCAGCCCAACTTGAATCATCTCGATTGGACATCTGAGCCGAAAGTTAGGCTAAAAATACTAACTGATGTGCAGTTTGGAATCCTAATCCGAATTGGACTTGGATTTGGTGCAAATTTCCTTTGATTCCTTACTCCAATTGAACTTAGATTTAATTGGGTTGGTCTTTTCTTGAATTCATGCCTGGCTGGATGTAAGTTGGCTTGATTCAATTGGCCTAGCCCCAATTTGCATGTAAAGCCCTTGTTACCTACAACACAAAGATATTATATAATCAGTCACAAAATAACATAAAATTAAGACTAAATATGTAGGTATGTGAGTACTTTATTGTATATATTTCATGCACATCATATATAATGGCATTTACTCCATGAGGATAGCCTTTTATTATCAAGTTAGGACATTATTAATAGTTTTTTTTTTAAGCGTGATTCAAATTCAAGTCCCTTGTTCAAGACAAAACACACACACACACACACACACACATATATATATATATATATATATATATATAATTAAAGCCAAAGGTCAAAATCCAATTAGATTTTAATTGGATTCTCAATTTTGTGCCACATGTCTCATTTAAATTTTTTAATTTTGTGTCAAGTAAGTTATTAGTCCAAAAACTAAAGAGTTTAAATAAATAAAAATTAAAAAAACTATACAAATGCTATGCAAAACCTAAAGAGTTTATATCAATTTTTTTTTTTTTTTTGATAGGTAAGTTTATATCAAAAACTATATAAATGCTACAATGGAGAAACTAGATTGTCATAAAAGCTAAAGTCTTTGAATTCTCTCTCTCTCTCTCTCTCTCTCTCTCTCTCTCTCTCTCTCTCTCTCTCTCTCTCTCTCTCTCTCTCTCTCTCTCTCTCTCTCTCTCTCTCTCTCTCTCTCTAATAGAAACCATGAAATTGTTAATGAAGCTTTAGAGCAAAAAATCAAAGCAAGTAATTTTGTTTTTACTCGAACGTTTTAGAGAGGCCTACTGTCTTCATTATGCCATCATTCTCTACCTTAGATCCATTCCCTCTCTCTCTCTCTCTCTCTCTCTCTAAGTAAATAATTCTTCATGTTTAATTATTGTCTCTGGATTTGTTTATTTGTTTCTTTCATATATATTTTTTATCATTCTCACTAAGGTTCATCTCTCTCTCTCTCTCCCCAAATTTCTCATTTAGTTTTGATTCTCTTATTTGGAATATTGATTGGTTTTTATTAATTTAGGAATTTTGCAATTTCAACCGTTTAATATTATTGATTTTCATTCCTTTTTATCATCGTTGTTTAATGTTTTTGTGCTTAAGCACAAGTTACAAAGTATTTATATATGTGTGTGTGTGTGTGAGAGAGAGAGAGAGAGAGAGAGAGAACTCTAAACCCTTTCCTGTTCACTATATGCAAAATAGAAATAGATGTATATAATTAAGCAAACATTTAGATTCATTAGTTGTAGCATTGAACAAGCTTTGTAAAAGATCAAGGTAGACTCTACTATTACACGTTAATTGATATTTCTTAATTTACATTTATTTCTCTATGTGATACATTTTTTGGTACATCTTTATATGCTATGCCAGCACCATACTGTTATCTCAATCTTGCCCAAGATTGAGGCTGCACAAACTTCATCATGCCTCCAATTGAAGTGAGCCTAGCCAAGCCCAGTTAGGGTGCTTGATTGGCCTCGTGGCCCAAAAATGAGTATGAGCCGAATTTTCTAAGCCCCACTAAACCCTAGATTATATTCCTTAAAACCCATTATTGAACTGTACAGAAGCCCAAATATAAGCCTAAGTGATGATGTTGGTGGCCTTTTAGGGTTTGGATTGTCAATGCAGAGGCATTTAGCATTCTATTGCAGCAAAGCCCAAAAAACCCAAACAAAAGCCCTTCATCTCCTCCAGTTGATTTATATGGGTTCTAGACTGTATAAACCTCTGGGCCTCTGGCCACAAAACACAGGTTTTGAGATGTTTTCATGGACTGCTTTATTTTTATTTGGCAATATTTAGCTATTTACTTTACACCCCATGTATTTATAGGGTATTTTTATTTTAGTCTTTGTGTTTTTATAAGTTTTAATTTAGTTCTTAAGTTTTTGGACAACATTTCATTTTGGTCATTATCATCATCTTGCTTAAAGAATTTGGTTAGGTGACTAAAAAAAAAATGCTTAAATGACACAAAAATATTGTAAACTAATGTGTCATAAATCATAAAGAAACAATTCAAATATTCATTTTTAAGGTGATTGAAGTCTATCAATCATATTCATTATCATATCACTTTGTAAGTTTTATGTAGTAAAACTTGTAATATATTTCAAAAATTACATTTTGTCTAAATAAATAAAAAAATCCACATAAGAATTTAGCAAAAAAAAAAAAGTCTTCATTCCTCCTTTTTAATGGAAAATAAAAATTAATTAATTAATTAATTTTAAAAAAATGAATTCCAATTTTTTTTGGTTAGAAATTCCTAAATCTATCCCAACTTCTACACACATAAAAACCGTTAAAGAGAGAATGCAAAAGCAGCAAAACACATGAAAATATAATTAATAACAAAAACAAAAACAAACAAACAAACACACTATTTTTATCTATTTTTGGTGAGAGATAAATACAAACACAATAAAAAATTTCATCTATCGATAGTTTTTTTCTTTTTTAGGCTTCACTCACTGGACAGTACTCATAGCCTCATAGGATTTATTCTACTCGATGGCCTTAGGCCATTCCTTAGGACCTTAGGTGACCTAGCAAAAGAGTTGATCCTAATTGTGATAACTGATAAGGTGTTAGTTTAATTCTTTCTAAAGCTACATGTTTGCCTTTCGACTGTCACAAAGTCATCAATGATTTATTTTATTTATGTGCTCACAAAAGTTTTTAAAATGTGAGTTGGTAATATTACAAGAAATTTATTTACCTTACCTACTTTTACTTGGTTTAATATTGTAAGAAATTTTCTTCCAAAAATGAATTTTAAGAAATTGAGATCTTTTATGTTTAATGTAAAGTATAAAATTACACTATGTCAAATTTATCTTTTATCCTTTATTTATTTCAATGAGTATTTGACATACATAAGTATTATTTAGTAATTTTTGTTTTATAGAAAATAAAATCTAATTATTCTCAATTCAATCCACAAAAGCCCCCTTTAACATGTAAAATTTCAATTTTAACCACCTTTGATATGAACAATGACACACTATGACATCTTCTTCAAACATGAATTTTTTATTTATAATTTTATATTATAGCCTTATAAGGATAAACAACACTTACCCTTATGTGAGTGAGATGTTGTATATACTTATAAATCGTGATATAAATTATAACATTTTGCCAACAAATCGTACTTCCATTAAAAATCTATGTTCAGCATATAATAAAAATATTTCAAATACATGTCACTTACTATTATTTTTATTTATTATTATTAAAAATGTCACTTTCTATTCATGTAAACTAAATATCATATTCGGCAGCATATCAAGAAAATGTCAACTACACACGTCATTTAATATAAACAAAAACAAAGGGAGGAAGGTGGTAAATAAGCATTTACTCAAAAAAAAAAAAAAAAAAAAGGTGTAACTAGGCAAGGCCCATTATCAAAACGTCAACTACATTTAGTAAAAAATTGGGGCAGATAATCAATCATGGCCCATATTTAATAGGACTTCCAAATTGGGCTTCATTGTCATTGCCGACGCACATGTTAGCATGCGCTCTAAAGGGAAAACAAAAACAAAAATGGATGTTGCAAATTACAATAATGTTCTTCTTAACATAAATGGGTTAGGGGGATTTTAAGTGATAGTCTAGCGGTAATAACATTTTTCATAGAGCTTGATGTTTGTGGTTTGAATTTGCTTGAATTGACAATTTATCAATTTTTCTGAAGATAGATAATTAGTTTTAGAAAATTGAGAATAAAAATTGCAGCAAACATAACCAATGGGGTCTTACTTTCTTTTTTTTTGGGGGGGGGGGGTGGTGTGGGGGTCTTACTTTCTTAGTTAGGAAAGTTGGTAATGTTTTGTCAAAATTGATTTATTTAAAGAGGAACATATTTTATAATATTCCAAACTAGAATAAAGGATAAATAAAAAGAGATTGATAGCGTAATATAATTTCATCAAATGATTTAACAATAAATTAACTATAAAATTATTTTACAATGTTATGTTACAATTGTTGTTGTGACTTTTTTTTTTTTTTTTTGAAATAATTACAACATACTGCTAACCCCTAACTCGAACCATTTCTCCCCTAAACCCCCAAACACTTTGTGCATGGGGAGGTGACAATTCAGTTACAAGACATATAAGACTAAATTTTGTAAGGATGTGGTGTAAAACCCATGTTTTACCCCTCTAATCCAAATATGCCACATCATCTTATCACATATTTAAGAATAAACACAATCACACTCAATCAATTCTAATAGCCATATATAAATCCAACCAAATTGAGAATCTATCAAGATGTTATTAGGTGTGGTAGGATGTATTAAATTTTAAGTAAAATGCTGAAGTGGTAATCACTTATTGGATGATGTAAAATATGGATTTTACACCTCATCCTTATAGAATTTAATCTCTAGACATATCACTAATTGTAAAAAATATTATGTCTTTATCATTTTTTTAGAGAGTTTCAACCTATAGTATTCGCTTTTGATGATATTAATAACTCTTTATCATCAAACTAAGACTCTAATCGATTTTTAATGTAGGCGAGGATTGAACTCCAAGTCTCTTAATCAACCATCAGAGACTTTACCAGTTAAACTAACTGAAATCCACTTGTATCGCTAACATTACTTGTGATTTAAATGCCTTATATATATATATAAATATATATATATATATATATATATAGCACAAGAGTGTAATGGTATATGTGACGGGGTAATAAATTGTCAACCTGATGTTGAGCCATTAACTGAAGCCCCAATGGGAAACAAAAAGGGTCTAATAGAGGAAGTAGGCCTAGTTAGGCCTAGTTTGGCCTAGCTTGTTAAGTCATGAGTCACCTTGAGAAGTCTCGTTTGGCCTAATTGCATTCTCCAACCAATTGTGAGGGTTAATAAATTGTCCATTGGATGTTAGGTCATTGATCGAACTCTGAAGGCCCAATGGGTAACAGATAGGGTCCAGTAGTGGAAGGATGCCTAGTCTGGCCCAGCTTGTTGAGCCGAGAGTCACCCCGAGGAGTCTCGTTTGGCCCAACTACACCCGCTAAGGAGATTTTTACCCAAAGTGGTTTGCTGAGAACTTGCTCGAGGTATATGGCTGAGGAATCACAATACTTGTGGATACGCTCCCAGCCGAGCATGTTCCCTAAGGTATGACACTAATCACAAGGAATAATAGCAATGGTGATGTCAAAAGGGGACAACAGGGGCCCACACATTGATTGTTGAAGTGACCCGCCTAAACAATGAGTTAGACTCATATTCCTACTATGATTCTCAAAAGGGGATGGAACACCTGATAGAGCAAGGCCCCCATCATTACAACCCCACCATTTACGTTGATATAAATAAGGGGGAATCCCTAAAAATAAGGGGTTCATAATTTTTAGAATTGAGATATTTGAACAAGAGAGAGAATCCTAGTTAGAATTAGAGTGTTCTACTGGCGTAAGTATTGATCCAAGGAGCATTGCAACCCGAGTTACCCTATATTCCAACTTGCATATGTGTTTTGTATGGATAATCTTTCCTATCATCCTGCCTCTGGATCTTTTCTCTTGGGATCTACCATTGTAAGCTGTTTTTTAGTTCTCATATACAAATAAATTGTGAAAGGGATCAGGTCTCATCTTGGTTGGCTTGACCCACCACAATATACAAATAACATACCATCTTTGCATATACAAAGTCATAATATGTAAAGATGGTATGTCACTGAGTTACATACCATCTTTGAACCCAAGTTCTCTTTCATGGAAAATTTGAATAATGCGACATAGCTAAAAGATTTTTGAATTTTTTTTTTTTAATAAAAAAAAATGATAATACAATGAGAGAGGAAGGATTTGATCCTCAATCTCCTAGTAAAGATGAATAGGCCATACTGAGCTAAAAAAAGGTTCCTGGCAAGAATCTTGACTTTATTTTAAAGTTGAACAATGTAGTTTATGGATCTTAAATTATGCTTGTAAAAATGTTTAGAGCAAATTCAAAAACCACCCTTGAGATTTGTAATAATACTAAATACTATCAAGACTTTCAAAAAATATGCAATTTACTCTTTTTAAGAATCTAAGCATAAATGACGCTTGATAAAATTTGAAAGGTCCTCACTCCTCCAAGTTTTTTTATTTTCTTCCAATACTTGTCTTAATTGCACTGATCATACAGTGACTGCATTATTGTAATTATATACGCGATGAAGTGCTTGGATAACCATTAATAAATAAATAAGTTATAACAGCCAAAATTGGAAAAGGGGGTTGAACCATTGGAAGAGTAAGGAAATTTTCCAACAATGTTAAATAACGTTTCCGCTTAGGGAGTAAATCACTAAATTGCGTACATTTGAAAAGTTTTGATAGCACTATCCATTAACCCAAAGTTTTGAATATTTTACTCAAATATTAATCCTATTATATTTTCATTTTCATGAATGCAAAAAAATACTTATTTTGTGCAAAATTGGAAATGACAATCTGCACAACCTCTCGACAGCCAACCAAACCATTAAAACTGACGCAGATATCAAAATATTCTTTTTTTGCTGATAAATATCAAAATATTCAAGTCAGGACTCAGGACACACGAGAAAAAAAAAAGGTGGGTCACAGAAACTGCTGCGTTGGACCCCAGATCAAACCTTGGCTCAGTCCCCAGAGTCTTTGCTGCGCCAGAGTCTGGCAGCTAAGTCCCACCCAATCTTAATAATCACATCCCAAAAATTCTTGCTAGACCTCGTTCATTCAAAGTCAAACCCCACTATTTCCCTATTCTGAACCTATCTTATTGAGGTTTTTTTTTTTTGAGAATTTATTGAGTTTGTTGTTGCCATTTCAATCTCAACTTGATGTGACTTTGGAATAGTTTCTGGTTTATACAAAGGTTCGATTAATGTATATATTTAAAACATATATTAACAAATTTGGTTTTGAAAAAAATATTTTAAAAATGAAAAAAATTGTCAAAACTTTTTTTAAAAATGATATATTATTGTGTGTCCTTAGGGCATATATGTTAGTAAAATCCTTATATAAATATAAATGTCATACGCCACCAAGAAAGCTTGCCCAGTCATGAAGAGAACATGTCTCTGAGTTTATAATCAAACGCAAGAAAGGACAAAGACACGAGAAACTTTAAATTCTTCCCTCTATTTCTTGGTTGCTTCTTCATACAATAATAGTTATCAACACTAATTTAAAAATTTTAGTGCATTTATGAGATGTGTTGTAATGTCCTTTTTATTTATAAAATTTAAACAGTACAGTCTCTAAATCATGGTGCAGCTGTATAAGATAGGTACGTACCTGGCTGATCATAAGATCAACTTTGCATCTTGCCCCACAAGAAAACAAATTGTTAGATAAATGTCTTAAATTTCTAATTTGGACTTTATTTAGGGTTTTTTTTTTTAATGCTTGTCCACAAAAGAAAGGTATTCTTTGACACAATTTAATTTTTTATTTTTACCAAGAAAGATGTTTTTTGTTCATTAGGAAATATGCATTGAAGTTTTATAAATAGTTAATAGAATTAGGGGTTTGTTGATAATTTGTTAATAGAGAGATAGTTTTAATTATTTTAAGGGGGCCTTGGAGATAATTTGTTATTTGTGAGTTCTCTTTTGAGCGTGTAAACACTAATTTTCACAATCAATCTTGTGTGAGACTGATATTCAAAAGCCCTTTATCACAACAAACTAATATCAAAGTTTCTGCTATTACAACACTAGTTTGACTATATTGCCTGATAATATATTGATCCTCACCAATTCCCATAGAAATTAATTTCAAGATTTCCTTATTTCCCCCTCTCTATACAACCTCTAAAATCTCTTACAATAGCATTTTCATTAATATCACCAATAGTCTTATGACTTAGTGGCATTATTCGATCTCTCATATAAGGAATACTCGTGTTTTTTTCTTGAGAGAGTTTCAACCTATAGCATCTGCTTTTGATGATAGTTTTTTATTATCAGATCAAGTCACCAATCGATTTTTGGTGTAGGTGGAAATTGAACTCCAGATTTCTTATTCAACTATCATAAATTTTATTAGTTGAACTAACTAGAACCCACAGGAATACTCGTGTTTAAATCAAGGACAAAACCAACATATTTTGGGGGGGGGGGGGGGGGGGGGGGTGGGGTGTGTTAAAGCATGAACAAATAAATTTTCACAATTCAACTAAAGATATAATAAGGTTCAAAACAAAATTAATGCATGAAAAATGAAACTATGACTTCTAATATTATTTAGCATTATCAAGTAATAAAATAAAATACTCAAACGATGATTCCAAGAAGAGCTCAATAATTGAACAAACATAATTTTTTTTTCCAAGAGTCTTAACTATATTAACCCCTAAAGTTTGGCTCTCAAACACACAATTGGGTTTAATTAAAAAATTACTAGCTCTCAACAGAGAGGAGAGAGAGAGAGAGAGAGAGAGAGAGAGAGAGAGAGAGAGAGAGAGAGAGAGAGAGAGAGAGAGAGAGAGAGAGAGAGAGAGAGAGAGAGAGAGAGAGAGAGAGAGACCTTGTGGTGGTTGCTTTCCTTAATAACACCACTTTAGGACCTCAAGGTTGGTGGTCCATTGTGGATGAACTAGGGAATTTTTTTTTTTAACAAGTTTTAAAGAATTTGTTAAAAATGAAAGGTTTTGTGTGCGTGTGCTTGGGAGGAGGAAGTATACCCTATTACGGGTGTATGCTTCTTCCCTCTTATAAGTTGGTGGGACCCATAGCTAGTGGGTCCCACCAACTGTGAGAGGAGAGAAACATACACCCGTAACAAGGTGTATTTTTTCGTTTGGGAGAAGGTCGTAGGTATAGGCCATATGACCATTTAATTTTTTGGGTTCTTTTAATCAAAATTTTCAATTCTTTAGGCCAGGGAGATATAATTTTTTTAAGGGGAGATATAAGTTTTTTTTAAAGTATAAAGTTTATACTATTAGATATCTATTTATATTATTATTATTAATAAAATAAAATAGGAGTAGGCCATCTACCTCATTTGTTTAAAGGAAGTTTCATCTCTATTTAAAAAAAGAGTTGCAAATAAGTCGAGTCAAGTATTAAAAGTTTATACTTGTTTATTTAATTTTAAGGATAATTACACTTTACCCACCTGTGGTTTGCCTCTAATTCTATGTGCCCACCCGTGGTTTAAATTTTGACACTTTGCCCACCTGTGATTCTGACCGTGAGTGCTCCGTAACCCACCTCAATGTTTTCCGTTACTCTAACACCAAATAAGTAAAAAACACATCCCAAAACAGATCAAAACTCACTCTCACTCCCATCCAACCGAACGAAGATCCTACACAATGCAATGCGCTTCGCTTAAGACTCTAGACCGAGAATCATCTTGGCTTTGATCATGCAAGTAACCCGAGTAAGAAGGAGCTTTGATTCTGGGTTCATCTGAAGCTTGGGTGAGTTCATTGTGCAGTAAATTTTTTGTATTTGATCCGTTTGTTTTCTCTTAATTCTGGGTTCATCTGTTGCTTGGGTGAGCTTCAAGTTTTGATCGTGTATTGAAAGCATTATGGGGATTCCTGCCTTGAGCATAAGCTGAAATCATTGCACTCCAAGCTATAAGGTCTTTGTGCTTGAGCTGATCAAATATAGTCCTAGCTGACTCCTCCTCACCAAATTCACTGTACATTTTTATAAGTACAGTTCCAACTGAAGCAAAAGCCAAGAAACCCCGTTTTAGAATGTAACAATGAAATGCCAGTCCAAATTTATGTTCTTCTACCTGTGAGGATGCCATAACTATATCCCTGACAATGGGTTCATTCGGTTCAAAGCAAGATAATTGCATCTTTAAAAAAATAGACAATGCCTTCTTTGGACGCTCATTCTCAATACACCCACGAATTATAGTCCTCTATGATATCGTGTCCCTCTTCCATATATCCTTAAAAACTCGAATTGATGCCTCAAGATTCCTACATTTTGCATACATATCTACAAGTGAATTCTGAACATTTCTAAGACAATAAAACACACTTTTTATTGAAAACCCATGTATCTCTTTGCCTAAAGACAAGACACCAAGATTAGCATAAGCAGGTAGAATGCTTACAACGCTCACATGGTTTGGCTACACATCATGACATTGCATATCCCTGAAAAACTCCAATGCCTTAAAGTACTGCTCATTTCTCACACATGCTGAAACCATTGCACTCCATAAAACTACATCCTTACTAGGAATCTGATGAAATAACTTCGACACAATTCCCATATCATACAAGGAATAACAACCAAGAAGAGCCGTTAGCACCGACACTTCTGATTCAAACCCCATTTTGATCACCAAAGCATGAACTACCCACATCATACCCTCCCAATCCAATGCACCAACAGCCTGTATTACGCTTAACACCATCACATAATTCGGCCTTTCTTCATTCTCAAGCATCTTTTTGAACAGCTCTACAGCTTCATTTGGCTGGTTTTTCCTCACCAAACCGGATATCTTAGATGTCCAAGATACTACATTCTCTCTTTGAGCATAAAAACCAACTGGGTCTTCATAATTATTGCGCAAAGAACTATAGTTTACACAATGTATGGAGTTTCTCAAACAAATGTGCCTGTGGGTAATTTTTTCAAACAGTTTAAGTGCATTCCGAGGATGAGTAAACATTAGGAGCATGCACAATCAAAACCCAGGTTCAATACCCACAATCAAAACCCAAGAGCATGCACAAATCGAAGCCCATTCTAGGATCTGCCATAGCTAAACAGAGGAGCAATTGTGTCTTTCTTCCTTGGCTCGGATCTGCCATAGTTGTCTCAAGCGAGTGGGAGTGAGTGAGTTTAGTGAGCAAGCCAAGTGGGAGTAAGTGAGTTTTGGGAGTGAGAGTGAGTTTTGATCCATTTTGGGATGTGTTTTTTACTTATTTGGTGTTAGAGTAACGTAAAACATTGAGGTGGGTTACGGAGCACTCACAGTTAGAATCACAGGTGGGCAAAGTGTCAAAATTTAAACCACGGGTGGGCACATAGAATTAGAGGCAAACCACAAGTGGGTAAAGTGTAATTATCCCTTAATTTTATTTTGAACACGAGTTGAACTTGTACTTATCACCAAACAAGGTTACAATACATGCTCAATATTGGTTCATTTTCTTGTCGAACAAGCTTGAACTAGTGCATGAACTACTTAATTAACTTATTTTTTTCCCTATATATAATAAAATCATGACTAAATTTTGTTATTTCTTCACAAATCTTTGAATTTTTACAACAAATGAACGTTTATATTATCAATGAATTAAAAATAATAATTTGATATTATATAAAAATATTTACAAACTTACATGATATATTCTTAAGTCTATATAAGTATATTTTTAGACAATTATACTTATAAAAATATAATATTATATACAATTAAATTGTTCATAATGTTCACAAGCTTGTTCATGTACAAATAATGTTTGAGCTTAACTTATTTAATAGTCGAGCCTAAACTTGGCCTTAAGCTTGGCTTGTTTGCTACTTGGTTTATTTACAGCCTTAGTTAAAATATCTCTCTCTAAAGTTTATAACAATAATATCTATCTAGATCCAAAAAAATACCTATTTCTCAAAAAAAAAAAAAAAGATTTAAATAATACCATGGTTTAAAGTGGGAGAAAAAGTAACATATTCACTAACTAAATTAAACAGCAATTTTTAGGGTGCGTTTGGTAGAGTTGTTAAACAACTCATTTTCAGTTTTTAAACAACATTACATACATTTCCATACACATTTTCACCCACACGTATTTCAAAAAACTACAAAAAATATTACTCAATCTCTTCTACCAAACGCGGGCCCTTAATGGTTAGAGCATTAGCACTGGGAAATGCTAATGCCATATCTAAGGGAAATTTGGCATTTTAAGCCTCAAAACCATCTGCATCAGGGAATGTTAAAGGCAAGTATTGCAAATTTTTTTGCAATACTGCTATAATGCAATTCTAAAGGTAGAATTGCACTGTAGCAATATTGTAAAAAAAAAAAATATATATATATATATATATATATTTTATCTCTGACTCTCTCATCTCTATCTCTCATCTCTCATCTTTGTCTCTCATTTCAGTCCTCTCTCCCTTACTCCCACTCTGTCTCTCTGTCTCCCACTCCCTATTTCTCCCCATCAAACCCCATCAAACTCCACTCCCACACCTTCCCCCTGCCGCTGCCCCAATTACATCCCCAATCACATCTCTGACCCCAACTACGTTCGCATTTTTGACACCACTCTCCGCGACGGCGAGCAATCCTCAGCGCCTCTCTAACCTCCAAGGAAAAACTCGACATAGCCCGACAGCTTGCCAAGCTCGGCGTCGACATAATCGAGGCCGACTTCCCCGCTGCCTCCAACAACGATTTCGAGGCCGTGAAGACCATTGCCAAGGAGGTTGGCAATATTGTCGATGCCGATGGGTACCTTTCGGTCATCTGTGGCCTCTCTCTGTGATTTGTAATGGGGTTCGGTGGTGTGGGTGTGGGGTTTTGATTTGTGGGAATGGGTTTTGGGTCGTGGTGGTGCAGTGGCGGCATGGGGCCGTGGTTGTGGCTGGGTATTGATCTTGCGTGGGGGCGTGGTTATGGAGACAACGCCAGTGGAGGCGTGGAGATCAGCTTTCGATGGGTTTTGATGGGGGTTCTGAATGGATTTTTCTTTATTTTTTGTGGGTTTCTTTGCATGGTGGTGGTGGGTGTGTTGTTGCCATGGTGGTGTCTCTAGTTGTGGTGGCAAAGGTGGGTTTCATGGTGGCAGATGTGGGTTTCATTTGTTTGGATTTTTGCCGTGGGGTGGTGGCATGGCCATGGGTTTCGGTTTGGGTATGTTCTTTGTGGTGGTGGTGGTTGCAGATTTGGGTTTTTGTTTTTATTTGGGTTTTGATATATATTATTTTATTATGTAGATATATTATTTTAATGAGTAGAATAGAAAAATAAAAATTTGAGATGTTGGAGATATTGTAAAATAGTATGGTATAAATGATAAAATAGCTTTTTGAGATAGTAAAATAGAGTATAGTAACATTTCCTGATACTAATGTTCTTAGAATGCAAAAATACCCTCTAAGGGTTTGGGTCATTTGCAAAAACACTTTATGGATTTCATTTCTTCTTTACAACTCCATAAGGTTTCTATATTTGCCAAATTAACCCACATGACTAACTTCGCTTAAATCTATTGGATGGAAAAAAATCACATGGCCAAGTTAAAAAGACTCACCATCTAACCAGTCACTAATCACATGATGATCACATATTTTTTCCGCTCATAAGAGCTCATAGAATTTATTAGAAAGAAATGAAACTTTGAGTGATTTTGCAACTTACCCAAACTCCATGGGTGATTCTGCATTTTGGCCTTTGATTTATTTTCATAACCTGTTCAATGCATTGGATTTGAGAACTTCTTTCACTGTGCACTATCATTCATGATGAGATTTATAGAAGTCAAGTTCCTTGCTTAGAAATAACATTGACTGCTCGCTGGACTTGCAACAGTGTATACGATTGTATTTTCCAACAAGTACCAGTGTATATTGACTGCTAGCTCGATCAAGTCTTTTTTTTTTTTGCTGAATCCCAAAACAAAGTATTTGTTTTTTAATAATAAAAAAAGAAAAAGAAATATGACCAGTACAAATCAATAATCGTCTAGTACCCGGAATTCTAACTCACAACACAAGTAATCCAATTCATGAAAATGACAGGAGGAATGTTCATTGGATGATTTGATATTAGTCCCCAAAAGTTGGACAAAGTACATATATACATACAAATCCTTCCAATAGGATCATGATGAATAGAGCCCAGAAGCAGACTTGTTCAATGATCCAAAGTACAATTAACCACCTTGTAACGTTCACCAGTTCCTTTGGAGTTATTTTTTTTTTTTGAAAGCGTTCCTTTGGAGTTATTCAACTTAAGTAATTGTTGTTTTTTTCTAACTTATGGACTACGTACGTTATGGTCAACCTGACTCTCCCACTTTTTCAAAAGCATTCAACCATTGAAGTAGAATCAAGAACAAAACGTTGGTCCCACGGTTCAAGTGTCTATTGGTTCCTACATCAAGCTGCTTTTAATTCCATACGCTGGTGAGGTGACTGGACTTTATTGTGTTGGGAGACATATTCGCATATATAGATGGACTCAGTGGTGGAAAACTGACTTGTGGTGGCCCAATTGATTTAGGATTTGTGCTTAAAGTGCAGCCAGTTATGAACATGTTCTTAAAAGTACATAAAGTTCTAAGAAGCCTCAAAACAATGGAGATTTGAGTGTACTATGACTAAGAGAGAGTTCTGGGGCCCTACTTTATAGTACTATGAGACTCCAAAAACCGATCATATTAGCATAAAAATCATTAGCTTGATCCTACTGCCTTTATGCATGGTTCTATGACACTCCTCAGGGGTCAGGGCAAGGTTGTCAAAATCGGATCCTACGTAGGATCGTGGGAGGTAGGTAGGATCGTAGATCGTAGGATCGAATCGTAGATCGTAAGATCCTACCTATTTTCAGATTTTAAGCAAAAAACCTATTGATAGTGACTTTGTATGTTATATAATCACTTAAAATATGAATCCATCCATTAAAAAAAAATTGCATCATAAAATGTAATTTGCACGCACTACATCGTTCTTATGTCATTCTAACGAAACAAAATATATTTAACTTTTGACATAATGTATTTAAAAATTTCAGTACATGCTTAATTAGCAACTAAGTACCAAAATATTATCTACACATATGGAAAATGTTTTCCAAATTCTAAATTCCAAATCCAAAATAAGTTAGGCTAGTTAGCATATAAAAACTAGCTAACTACAAATTTACAATATGTAATCCAAAAGAGAATTCTCAGTCTAAGGTAAACTAGCAAATTACAAATATGAAATCCAAAAGAGAATTCTCATTCTAAGGTTCTTCTAATCTAATCACTGTCATTGTCATATCCCATTTCATCATCTAAATATTTTAGGTTTTGTTTTTGAAAACATTAAACTTAAGTACTATATGTTTTTTTGAGATTTTATGTTGACATAGGGGTAAATTTGGGGCTTCAATTCATTATTGGGCTTCTAATAACCCGTTGGGCTTGTGAGTTTAGGTGGATTATCTTACCCAAATGAATCCCACTTAAAAAAAAAAAAAAAAAAAAAAAATCAAGCCAAATGGTAGGATCGGTAAGATCAGTAGGATCTCATACGATCCTACGATCCTATGCGATCCTACACGATCCTACATACGATCCTACCATTTTTGCGATCCTGCTACGATTTTAAACTTTTTGATGAGGTGGGATCGTAAAATCGTGCGATTTTACGATCCGGATCGCGATTTTGACAACCATGGTCAGGGGGCTTACTTTATAGGTCTTAAACTTAATTTTTTTGTGTGATATAAGATATAATATATAAAAAACACTTGAGGGTAGAAATACTCTGTGTGTTTGATCATTGTCCTTCTGAAGTGTTGAGAGGGATATATATGAATAAAAAAAAAAAAAGAGGGATATATATATATATATATATATATGTATCAAAAGCCACGTTGGAAATCCACTAGTGACAGTTCAATATATAATATTATCACTCTAGCTTTTTCCTCGAAGTTTCAGTTCTGATTTCTATCACAATCATGCATTGAGAATCAGAAAATGCCTTCCGTTGGCTTGACAGGTTCCTACTTTCAAAGGTTGGTTGTGGGCTTGGTAGTATTGCGTCAAAAGTAGAGAATTATTTTCAAGGGTAGTCGTTACCTTATTCAAGACTCGAGAAAGTAATGGTCTATATGTCCTTATAATCAAGGAATCTGGGGACCAAGAATTACTTTCATTGTTTCATCTAGAGATCAGGGACAAGCTTCTAGCTTGCCGCATACCATACGCACTTACTGTGTTGACCTGTGACCTGAGAGCATGGGCTCAAAGTGCCCCAAGAACCTGTGTTACTTAGACCTCATAAATCATAATGGTTCTCCCTTTGCTTCCATATTGTTTTGTTTACTTTTGTGGCTTTACCCCTTTCCTCAAATATAAATAAATATAGAGGAATACTAAAAATGCAAATTCCTGTCCTTTGAAATCAAAGTAAATTCATGAAACCAACCGTAATTAAGGTAGATACATGAATTCAATTTTATGTATGTATATTTCCTTTACACCAAAAAGAAATCAATTGGTGTTTTAGTCTTATAATAGATAAAAGTTATCACAAAACAAATATAAATTTCAAATCATTTCATTTTTTTTTTAAACAAAAAAACAAACACTTTTGACGAGCTTGTCTGTGTTAGTGACCATATCTCTCGTAAAGAGATTCAATCTTATATACGTTTTTTATATTTTAGGTTTTATTTGCTATTTTATGAAAACTTAAGGTTTAATTTTTTTTTTTTTTTTTTTGAATTTCGAAGGGTGTAGTTTTGTTATTTTTGAAACTAACAAGGTGATATATTCCTAAACTTTTTTTATTCTTTTTAATTTTTTTGGGATAAAAGGCAAAAAAAAACCCCTAAACTATTCTATTGTGTGTTTGTTTCTTTAAAAAACAAAAACACATCTTTAATTATTTTATCTTTTTTATTAATAGAAGATAATATTCTTTCCCATTTTAGTTACTAGTTTTGGACCATTGGTAACCAAACATGGTTCCATAACTTTTTTACAAATTCCGACAGAGCCTGAAAGGAACATGGCAAATGGTATACATACTTCATTTGACCACACCCAAAAAACCAAAAAAAGATGATATCATGTAAAAAGAACAGGCACATGTATCTTATTCATATTGTAATGTATTGAACATAAATCACAATCAATTGATAGAAAATATTGAAATAACTATTTACGAGCAAAACTTTAATCTCTTACGTAATAGTACACATCAATTTTTTTTAGAGCTGCGTATGGAGTTGCCAAAATTATGATAAATTAAAATCTAACATAGATAAGAAGAAGAAAATTTCGACCGTAAATTATAGGACAATCTTTTCAGAGATTGACATGTGAATTGTCTATATGGATAGCAGCTAATAATTGTGAAGTATAGAATAAAAAAAATATTAGTAGCCGCAACCAAATTTAAGTTAAATAATACTCCATGGTGTCAGAAGATTCAGAACTAGAACACCTAGCCAATAAGGAACAAGAAAGACCCACCTTTATAATATATCAATTGCGAAAATCATCCACAATGAAATATATTCATACGCCAGCAGTTGCATCTAATGACAGGCCTTCCAAGTTCCAACCTCTTCGCAGTATTTTAATCACAGGGAAGGAACATAGGAAATTTCGTTAATATTAGTTAATCCCCATGAATTCCTTGTGATATCATCTCTCTTTAAGTCAAACATATAAACACCCCCACAGAGAGAGATCCATGGTTTATTTATGTGAATGTGAGTATATGACATACACTACTACCATAGGATAATTTTTCCAAGCATTGACTTGATTTAAGGATGACAGATTTGTCATCTTAAGGACAAATAAAATAATACTAATATTTTTTTTTGAATATTTTAAGTATTAGTAAAAGGTTCGAATCCTAATGTTTTCGTTGAAAATTTAAAAAAAAAAGTACCATTTGATCCAAAGGTTATTAAAATTGAAATTTAGTGTCACCTAAAGCACAAAGAAAATAATCGCAGTATAAAACAAGAGGAATTTCAACCAAATTTAACTTAAATACAACAAGATGTTAATGTAATTTGCTTCTTCTAATAATAAAATAAATAAAGAGGTCTCATAAAAAAATAATAATAAAGGGGTGAGAAAATTATGGATTTGGCAAGCTCCAATATTAGTGCAGAGTTATCACCTCAGAGGATTTGGCAACCTTTAATTTCTTTTTTTCTTAGCACTCATTTAACTAATAGTAAAATATTTGAATATTCGAATCTGAATGTCTCAATTGAATTTTTTTTTAAAGTACATTTTCATCTAAAGGGTATTAGAATCGATTTAAAGTGTTAACTAAAGCACAAAGAAAATAATAGCAGTATAAAACAAGAAATACAACTAGCTGTTAATGTAATTTGCTTCTTTTTATAATAAAATAACCAAAGGGAGAGTGAGAAAATTGAACAAAATTTGGCTACAAACTTGATTATAGTCTAAGGTTACTACTTCACTTAATATCTTTTTATTGGATATAAATTTTGACAAATCCATCATTAGATTACATTATCTTCTTATATCCTCCATATTTGCAAAATTTCTAGAAGATTCAAGATCAATAATGTGGGGATGGCATTTACAAAATAAACCAGGGAGCCCATACCAATGTATATGTTGGGTCAAGGGACCAGTCCAAGGAAGAACTCCTCCTCGGCCATACTTGGCCGAGGACAAAAGGATGGCCGAGGACAAAAGGAACGGCCTGCCATCGAGAGTAACACTCCGGACCATTTTATGGAATAGGATAAGTACTAAGATAGAAAATGACAAAAGAAGGCATGGAAATATCTAAGAGAAAGCTACTACTATTGCATTAAGTGCTCTGCAAGTGAATAAAACCATGCTTTTTCAGCCTGCCTTTACAACCACTCCCAACGACTTTGGAGAGGGGTTGATGGGATAAGTATCAGCACTATCAATTTAATTCTACACGTGGACGGTGTAAATGGGAGGGAGATAGTATAAAATAAAGGAGAAGGGGAGAACACGGGGGGAGGAAGAGAGATATTAAGAATCAACCTCCTCGGATAAATCCGAGGACGTCTCTTCCCAGTAAACCAATGTTATCTTTCTTTCTTTATCATCAAGACCAGTTGGTTAGTCGTCTGATTTACTAAGATCCAAGTTTCCAACCCATTCTCTACAAATTCATTGTATTGGATTTATTGGACCAATACTCCATACAATTTGGACTTAGACCCCAAAAATTGTGACCCTACAAATAACTATATCATCAATTAATTTTTTAAATGGTAATTTTTGTAATCTAAAATTATACATAAAAAATAAGTATATAGATTATATAGTAAATAACATTCAATTGACACACAATTTAATTGTATATTAAGAATGTAAAAAATATATACTCCAACCATTAAATTTCAAAATATATACGTAATACTAATTTTTTATAAAGAAAATTATAATTTTAAGTTATAATCAAATTTGTATCCAAATTTTGTTTCAAAAAAATTTGGGATTGGCAGACTCCGCATAATTATTACCTGGATTTGGCAACCCTTGGTTTCTTTCTTCATGGCACTCATTTAATTTTGTTTGGACCTGTCAAATAATGGTGGCTAGATGTCCACTCCCTTTAAAGGCCGCACGTCATATCTCATAATAATGGTGCACAATGATCACCTAAGCATAGGTTCAAAGGTGTTTTGCTAAACTTTAAAAAAGTGGTTTGGGCATTAATTGCATTAAAGGGTAGAGTCAATATTTGATTTAAAGATTGGCCAAAATTCACATATAGAAGGAAAATTATTAGTTACTCTCGGAATATTATAAATGTGTATTTTTTCTTTTCATATAAATGATATGTTCCATCATAAATTTAATTAGTGGGACTCACCATTTATATGAGAGAAGAGAGTATGTATTTATAATAATCTGAAAATACATAATAATTTCCTCATATACATTTGTACTTGTGCTAAACTAACAAGAAATATAGAAAAACATTCATTTATCAAAAAAAAAAAAAGGAAAAATAGAAAAACATTCATGCGTAAGTAATTATATTTTGTTTAATTGTTTTAGAATACTAAATATTTTAACACATAAATACAAGGAGAGATGAGAAAGTTTTAAAGAAACGGACTATTTTGTTTAATTGTTAAAGATATAATAAGTATATATTTGAATTCTTTCTAAAAAATAAAAAGTATATATTTGAATTACTTTTTTTTTTCTAAGTGACATGTCAATTTGTGAGGTTCATGTGGAAATTTTTTTAATAGGAAACTATTAAAGTTACTACAAATTTTACTATAAACTTATGTAACAAAAAACAATTATCAGCTCAGTGGTGGATGGAAGCTTTGCCCCATAATATTACTTTTTGGATTGTCTTATCGAGTACCTTAAGACCAAGAGTTATGAGTACAACCAATTTCACACTCATTTTAACAACTATCCTATATGGCATATCGTGACTAATTACATCATTTTTACATAAATAATCCACCAATTTTTTTTCATTACTCACAATCAATCACATCAAATACTTGTAAAATTAGTTGTATTCCTAAAATTTTTGTAATGCCAATAGTTAAGGTAGAATTTTAACACAATCAAATCACTTTTCTTAAAATTTGAAAACAAGTTTTGCCCATAAAAAATCTAACTTCTTATTGAACTTTAGTTGCTTTCACTTCTTCTTAACATAGGTGAAACCCGTTTTATTATCTTCAAGGATTGCTTAGCTAGCCTTTAGGGAGCATGAGCATGCTCCTTTTTACATTTCAAAGCATCTAAAACCATCCTCACTATGACTAACTATATTACTTTTACATAAATACATAATTTTTTTCATCATTCACAGTCACTTAGGTCAAATAATTGTGAAATTACTTGTAGTCCTAAAATTTTTGTAATGACAATAGTTAAGGTAAAATTCTTAATGCAATTAAACCACTTTTCTTAATATTTGTGTACAACAAGTTTAACCAGTAAAAAATCCAAATTCTTATTGAACTTTAGTTGCTTTCACTTCTTCCTAACATAGGTGAAACCCGTTTTTATCATCTTCAAGAATTGCTTAGCCTTTAGGGCAGCCGTGAACATACTCCGCTGTTTTTTTTTTTTTTTCACAACTCACCATCAATTAGGTCAAATAGTTGTAAAATTAGTTGTAGTCCTAAAATTGTTGTAAGGACAATAATTAAGGTAGATTTCTTAATACAATCAAACCACTTTTTCTTCAAATTTCTATACAACAAGATTAACCCATAAAAAAAATCTAAGTTTTTATTGAACTTTAGTTGCTTTCACTTCTTCCTAACACAGGTGAAACCCGTTTTTATCATCTTCAACTTCAAGGATTGCTTAGCCTTTCGGGCAGTCATGAACACGCTCAACTTTTTTACATTTCAAAGGCATCTGAAACGACCTTCACCAGGTTTACAAGAATGAACTAATGCTGAATTTGACAGATCTTAGCAAACGTCACGCCTTCACCCTCCTCCTTAGTATTATAATCACACGGAGGGTTACCAGGAAACTTCCTTAATATTTCTTAATTGGCCCGACAATTCGTTACCCTCTCCTTTTTAAGTCAAACACACAATGTCACAAACAACCTCAGACTCAGAACCAGTGAGCCCCTCCCCGAAGGCTCGAATTCTATATTTCACTATATACAGAGACAGATTGTGGGAAGCACACTGGAAAAAGCACCCATTTCTCGATTTTTGAGCGTGCCCACTTCGAATCATTGAAAGCTATTATCTTTTTGTCACTTTAAACTATTACTTTAAACACACACACACACAAAAAAAAAAAAAAACCATTCGGAGCTCGTTAAAGTGGGGAAGAGCTAAAGCTTAAGTTTTTGAAATCTTTTATAAACTGAAGCTCTAAGAGTTTTTGTTGTTCCATAATCTTTGATTTCATCAATGGGGAGAGGAGGAGGAGGAGGACAAGAGAACGGTGCTCGAGAAATCGTTAGTCCTCGACGTGCCAATCGACAAGTGTTCCCAGCGTGGGCTAAAGATGTTGCAGAATGTGAAAAACACTTCGGTGTGAACAAAAAAATTGGTCTTCGATCCCATGATGTAGAGAAGAGGATCTTAACTTATGGCTACAACGACTTGGAGAAGCATGAGTCCCAGTCGATTTGGGCTTTGGTGCTCGACCAGTTCAACGACACTTTGGTTCGAATCCTACTTGTTGCGGCGGTGATTTCCTTTATTCTTGCCTGGTATGATGGCGAGAAGGGAGCTGAGAAGGAAATCACTGCCTTCGTGGAGCCGTTGGTGATTTTCTTGATCCTTATTGTGAACGCGATTGTTGGAGTTTGGCAGGAAAACAATGCGGAAAGGGCACTCGAAGCGCTTAAGGAGATTCAATCCGAGCACGCCGCTGTTATTCGAGATGGCAAGAGGATTGCTAATCTTCCTGCCAAGGAGCTCGTGCCTGGTGATATTGTCGAGCTCAAGGTTGGTGATAAAGTCCCTGCAGATATGCGTGTATTGCAATTGATTAGCTCGACTTTGAGGATCGAACAGGGGTCTCTAACTGGAGAGAGTGCGGCTGTGAATAAGACCACTAAAGCTGTCCCAGAAGACTCTGACATTCAAGGAAAAAGGTGTATGGTTTTTGCTGGAACCACAGTTGTGAATGGGAATTGCGTTTGCTTGGTTACTCAGACTGGAATGGAAACAGAGATTGGGAAAGTGCACGAGCAAATTCAAGAGGCTTCGCTATGCGAAGAAGACACACCTTTGAAAAAGAAACTCAATGAGTTTGGTGAAACTCTGACAAAAATAATTGGAGTTACGTGTGCGGTTGTGTGGATTATAAATGTGAAGTACTTTCTCACTTGGGATTACAATGAAAATGGGTGGCCTAAGAATTTCAAGTTTTCATTCGAGAAGTGTACTTATTACTTCGAGATTGCCGTGGCATTGGCTGTGGCTGCTATCCCCGAAGGATTACCGGCTGTTATTACAGCGTGTTTGGCACTAGGGACGAGAAAGATGGCTCAGAAGAATGCCCTTGTGAGGAAGCTGCCAAGTGTTGAAACTCTTGGATGTACCACTGTGATTTGTTCTGATAAAACTGGTACATTGACTACTAATCAGATGGCAGTGTCGAAGCTTGTGGCTATGGGGAGCAGTGTTGATAGCTTGCGATCGTTTAAGGTTGATGGCACTACATACAATCCATTTGATGGTAAAATACATGATTGGCCAACTGATTTTGATGCTAATCTTCAAATGATTGCTAAAATCTCTGCTCTATGCAATGATGCTGACATTGCTCAAGCAGAGTATAAGTACATGGCCCATGGCATTCCTACTGAGGCAGCTCTGAAGGTGATTTTCTCTGTTTCCTTTTGTTTGCTAATAACTTGTGTGATTGGGATAAATTTTTTTTTTCTTAAAGTTTATTTTTTGTTGCAAATGGTGTTACTGTATGGTATTAGAATTACTGTTGTATATGCCCCTGCTCTGCAAAAGAAAGTTAAAATTTTTGTTGAGATTCTTAATTAATCTGCCCTGCTCTATGCGTTTCAGGTTTTGGTTGAGAAGATGGGCCATCCTGAAGGATCTAAATTTGATGAAGCACCGATGACACCAAAATCTCCTAAATCACCAAAGAATGATGTGCTACGTAAGTAATTGAAACTGGCAAACTTAATTCTAGGAAGACAATTTTTCACAATTTTTTTTAAGAACCGCTGGACCTACCGCGGATACCACTTTTATTGACACTAATCATAGCATGACACATTAAAAATTGTGAAAAAAAAGTGTGTATTTGGATTTAATGTTCTTAGTTCTTACCCCACCATCCACTCTTTAGAAAGGGGAAAAAAGAAAAAGAGAACCTTGATAGTTTATGCAGTCTGCTGCCATTTTTTTTGGTAAAAAATTATTTTATGAATATTCAGGTTGCTGCCAGCTGTGGAATGAAAATGAACCTCGGATTGCATCTCTTGAGTTTGACCGTGATAGGAAGTCCATGGGTGTTATTGTGAATTCACGTGCAGGGAAGAAGTCATTGCTAGTGAAGGTATACTCTCCTTTTCTGCATGTGTGTGTATAAGTGGGGGTTTAGTATACGGAACATGCAGTTTTAAGTGGTTGCTTGGTGTGTTTAAAACTTAAAATTTTAAAATACAATCAAGAGCTTGTTTAATGTTTCCAAAATTAAACAATGATGTTTAACACAGGCCGATAATTTGCAAATTTTCTCACAACTTTGTTATTCCCTTTGTCAATTGTACAATGATATAGAATTCTAATTTAAAGTGCTTAACTAATGCAGGGTGCTGTAGAAAATGTATTAGAGAGGAGCACTAGGATTCAGTTGCTTGATGGTTCTGTTTTACCATTGGATCAGAATACAAGGAAACTCATTGTAGATGCCCTTCAGGAGATGTCTACTGGTGCATTACGCTGTCTTGGTTTTGCATACAAGGAAGAGCTTGGTGAGTTTGAAACCTACGATGGTGAAGATCACCCAGCCCATGCACTTTTACTTGATCCATCTAATTATCCATCAATTGAGAGTGACCTCATTTTTGTTGGTTTGGCCGGACTGAGGGTGAGTCTTGACATTGCTAATTCCACTGTTTTTTACTTAGTCCATCATGTTATTTCTATATTAATGACCTAACCTTGCGTGATCGATTTTCTAAATCTTCATAGGACCCTCCTAGGGAAGAGGTTTTCCAAGCAATTAAGGACTGCAGAGCAGCTGGGATTCGTGTTATGGTTATTACGGGAGATAATAAGAATACAGCTGAAGCTGTATGTCAAGAAATTGGTGTATTTGGACCTAATGAAGACATAAGTTCAAAAAGTTTAACAGGAAAACAGTTCATGGAACTGAAAGATCAGAAGGGCCATCTAAGACAAAACTGTGGTCTCCTATTTTCTAGGGCTGAACCAGGGCACAAACAAGAGATTGTGAGGTTGCTGAAAGAGGATGGAGAGGTGGTTGCCATGACAGGTGATGGGGTGAATGATGCACCTGCCTTGAAACTCGCTGATATTGGGATTGCAATGGGCATTTCTGGAACAGAGGTATTTTTTTCTTCTTTCTATTTAGTTTATGATTTTCTCAAATCTACATTTTGATGTGCATGACATGTTGATTGGTAAACCTAAATAAAAGGCATAATCAGTGGGAAAGCCAACTCATTAAAAGAAATCAGCAGGGGAGAAGTGCACAAATATTAATCCTTGAATTACAGTGAGGCCAGAGAGGGCATATTTATAGAAAATGGAAATCTTCAATTTGATCGTATAGAAAGTAATGAGATGCATTTGACAGACTCATAACAGTGGGGTACTGTTGAACAGCATTTGTGTTACCTATGCTATGCACTAGTAGTCAGAACAAGGGAGTATGAATTCAGTATTATGGTTGACTTGTAATGCCAAAACTTTGTTTCTTGGTCAAAATTTGTAACTTGTTATCATCCTGTGTTCCTTGTAAATCACCATTTTTGTATCATAATCATTATTTCTTTCCCTCTTTCAGGTTGCGAAAGAATCTTCAGACATGGTGTTGTCAGATGATAATTTCAGTACAATTGTCTCTGCTGTTGGTGAAGGCAGATCTATCTACAACAACATGAAGGCTTTTATCAGGTTGGTTCTATTTTTTCTTGTTTTTATTATTTTTTTATCCATAGCTCTTTGAAGGTTGTACCATAACCTTATTTGCCTTAAGAGATAATTGAAGTTTGGCTTATTTGGTGACCTATTCTATTGATATGAAATAGTCTAAATGATATCATTGTTACTTTGTTTGGAAGCCTGTGAACTTCCTGTGTGTATATCATACTTACTTTGTTAGGGGAATTGTATATTAAAATTTGTAGTCTCCTTCATATTGATACAGAAAACATGGTTTCCTTCATATTGGCACAGAGAATATAGTGTTTTCTGTGTTATGTCAATGGAATCATTTTGCATTGGACTTTTCTTTTCTCTTCTATATTGGATAATTGATATATTGCTTAGTAAGCTGACTGCAAAATTTTGGGATTAAGGCTTGGAGGTTGTTGATATATTGCTTGGTAGGGAACATCTATAAAATCATAATAAAATTATTACTAGGTACCATCCTCTCTGGATTTTGCAGATATTTCCCAACTAGGGCTTGGACTAATGTTTTTAACAATTATAAATCCTGTGTTTGTGGGCCTCTGCCTTCTCCTTTGATACGATATTACCCGTTCTACTAATATCTTTTTCATTATCCATATATATTTTCTGACGTGCATTCTGACTTCTGAAGTGAATTTTTAAACTAGTAATTCACCACTGTTTAGCTTATTCATTTTGTATTTGTGTGAACTGAGTCTAAACTTCTTGTTGACAGTGGAATATTATAGGCTAAATAACTTATTGTCAACACTTATGCAAGTCAATTTGTATAATTATCTAATCCTAGCACACCCAAGATCGGTAGCACTTTGAAGGGCACCCCTTAAACTTTGTTTAATAAATAAATCATAGAAATTTCCTTTAAGTCAACTACCATTTTACCCTATTAATTTTGATACTAAGACATGGCAACATGTATTTTTGTGGTTCCACCCTATTTCAGGTACATGATTTCCTCCAACATTGGTGAGGTTGCCTCTATATTTCTAACAGCAGCTTTAGGTGTTCCAGAAGGCCTGCTACCTGTTCAACTTCTGTGGGTCAATCTTGTTACAGATGGGCCACCTGCAACTGCTCTGGGATTTAATCCTCCAGATAAG
Source organism: Quercus robur (assembly GCF_932294415.1). NCBI lineage: Eukaryota > Viridiplantae > Streptophyta > Magnoliopsida > Fagales > Fagaceae > Quercus > Quercus robur. The sequence continues at coordinate 2,658,171 of NC_065540.1, forward strand.
GATGTAATGAAGAAACCTCCTCGTAGAAGCGATGACTCTCTAATCAGTGCCTGGACTTTATTCCGTTATCTGGTATTTATCCTTTTACTTCTGTTCCAAACTTTCTTTTGATTATTTTTTGATAATTCGATCGTTACAATAACAGGGGAGGGCAGATTCCAACCCTGGTTTTCCTTTATAAGGAGAACAGGTAAACCATTGAGCTATAAGGCTCTTGACTTTTATGTCGATTTAATACTCAAGATTTCTGCCCTTTTTCCCGATAAGACTCAAAATTTTAATTGAATGGAAAAATCTTGTTACACACTCAATATTGTACACTTCATACATATCATATCCAGAATTGCGTTAGTGATATCTACAATAAAACGTGAACAACGACAGTGTGTATGGATGTTGTACACTAGTGAGATTGTGATAATCACTACTTTGATTGAATCTATAATTTATCCACTCTTGACTTTTCCTACACAGGTCATTGGGCTGTATGTTGGGGTGGCAACAGTTGGTATATTTATCATTTGGTATACTTGTGGTTCCTTCCTGGGCATTGACCTTAGTGGAGATGGTCACACCTTAGTCACATATTCACAACTTACCAACTGGGGGCAGTGTTCAACCTGGACAAATTTTACTGCTTCACCCTTCACAGCAGGCAATCAACTTGTTTCTTTCGATGACCCCTGCGATTATTTCAAAGCTGGGAAAGTGAAAGCCATGACACTCTCACTCTCTGTGTTGGTTTCCATTGAAATGTTCAACTCCCTCAATGCCCTTTCCGAGGATGGAAGCCTGTTAACAATGCCCCCATGGGTCAACCCTTGGCTCCTTTTGGCCATGTCTGTCTCATTTGGCCTGCACTTCTTGATCCTCTATGTCCCATTCCTGTCACACGTATTTGGCATCGTGCCCCTCAACTTGAATGAATGGCTCTTGGTTTTCATAGTTGCATTCCCTGTGATTCTGATTGATGAGGTTCTGAAGTTCATAGGGAGATGTAAAAATGGGTCTCAAGCATCGACTAGAAAGACGGCAAAAAAACCCAAGTCAGAATGAGACAACTTGTGGAGATACAGTTCATAAAACCCATTTTACAACGAGGATGACCTGGGCCTTTAATAACTGGCTTCACTATAATAATTTTCCAATAATTTTCCTTTCATTTTACTTTCCTTGTTTTTGTACATAAAAGACTCAATTCCCTCCCCTCCACTTTTTGTTGTAAACAAAATATATGCAGCTTCTATATATCTAATCATGTATACCTATAATGTCAGTTGAAGATTTTGGATCTTCTCAATATTAATGAATAGATAAATAAAAAGAAACCAACACATAGATTTGTGGGGTTCGACAGCTTGCTTACATCTATGAGAGCTAGTAGCAAAAAATCTTCCCTATCAAAAAATAAAGAGTTTACAATGATTTTATAGTGCCTCAAAAGAAACCCCAATCCAATACATCCATGAATTTTTTTCTAACCATATCTCTAGGTGTCATAGAGAGTATTTCACTCCAATTTTTTTTGCCTAATTAGTCTCATCCATTAACCAATACTCAACACATTTATAAAAATAGTTTGTGTGAATCAAGTAAACACAAGATACAATGTAAGCAAACAACACATAAGAGTAAACACCCCAAATTTTATTACTTTACCTCACTTAGTCTAAAGTCTAAACACACGGCCACCTAGGCTTAATTAACCCTCTATTTTCTGATTAACCCATTAGACGTACTTCTTGTTGACATAGTTTGCACATGTTCGAGTCCTTAGCAAGCCTTGCTCAATAACCTGGCAGCATGGTTTTCAGAATCCAACCTCAACCCCCCAAGTTATTAAATTAGAGTTAAGGCATACCAAGTTACCAACTACTAGGCTAGCCGACATTGTTGTGACCTTTGTTTTGAAATGATAATAGTTTAATTTTATTCTACCACATCTTATTACCCTTGAATTTGTATTGTTTTCTAAATTTATTTGCTATTTATGAATTATACTTTTCCGTAAGAATGTGCTATTTATAAATTTATTCTTAAAATGATCTTATTTTATATTAGGCTAAAATATTGTTTCATCCTTAAATTTTCAGTAATTTTTTTTTTCATCTCTAGACTATTAAAAATGTTACATTTACCAAATCTTAATTTTAAAAGTTATTTTTTTCGTCCCTAAACTATTGAAAAACTCAAAAAAGAAAAGAAAAATTCTTTAAAAAACTTAGGGATGAAAAACAATTTTTTTAAAGTTTAGAGACAAAAACTGAAATTCAAGCAAACTTTAGGGACAAAAACAATATTTTTTAACCTTTATATTAAAATGATTTCAATTTGAGGGATACTAAACAATTTTATTTAATTTAGGCTTGTTTATGTATTATCATTTTCTATTACCTTATAAAAACAGTGAAAATTCATTTGAAATTCGTATAATATTATTCAGATTTTTTAAGACAATTTTGTTAATGTTTACAAATTGAATATATTTAATTGTAAATTAAATTAATTATGACATCGTCAAGTTTCGACATTTGATCAAACTTCAATTTAACCTCAAAAACCTTAAACATATTCCTTTTTTTTTTTTTTTTTATTACTTGAATGGTTAAGTTTTTAAACATTGTCTAGCAGCCCAAACACAGCTACCCAACATTAAGCTTTGCCCATGAGCACCACTATACGGAGGGTTTAGCCCATGCCCATGCTACCTCTAAATCTGGCTAGCATCATCCAAACAACACATCCAACTCATTTATCACATCATCACTCATATGCAAACATAGCCCCACTTCGCCATGCTAAACACGGCCCATTTCTTGTTTCCCACACTAAACTAGCGCACTACAGAATCAGGTAGCCTAGCCCTATTGACCTACTCATTGCACAACAACTTGATCACAACCTAGCCCATGCAAGGCTGCCTTGTCCCAGGCCCAGCAATCCAATTGGTGTCCTCAGCACATGTATGGCTTGCAGCCTCTGCCAAGTCTTAGCCATGAAACAGACTCTTTGCAAAGCTACTATTTTGTTTCCTCTAGGCTAATTTGTGTAGTCTTGAACCACCATGAGATAGCACGATGGACTGCTGCCTTCAAATACCTTGCACATCTTTCCATCATCTTGATACAATCTTAATTAGTCACCTATGGTTTCCTTAGATTCCTTTCAGCTTCAATAAGAAAACTACTATGTTTACAACACTTTTACAACAAATTTTAAGTCATAATTTGTTATAGGTTTTAATTTGAACTCATCACTGAAATTATTTTTTTGTCCATCAATAACAGTTAATAACAACTATGATTTATTGTGAAAATGTGGTGGACTTAATATTCTCAATAACTAAAATCAAACATATGGCATACCAGAGTTGGTAGGGTATAAAATAAAACACAAAAAGTAATACATAAGATTTGTATTCAATAATGAGTTACAATTAATAATTAAAAAAAATCTGAGAATTTGTGAGTTAAAAGAAGTTCCGGATGTAGCATAAGGGATTGTTATGTTTGTCAACCTCTGTGATCAACCAATTAATATTCAACATCGTCACCCAAACCCACTGTCACAACCCCTTGACTCAAAACATGGACTTTGCTCATGCATTTTGTAGTTGTATCTTCCTTCCAACTTTTCAAGATTTTTAGAATGGAAAAAAAAGAGCATACACACCAAATTTCTTCCTACAAATATAATAACTTGTCGAGAGTACTTTCGAGCTGCTCTAGAATTTTGGGAAATGTAGTATACATCCACACGTTATGGCCTTATGGGACCCCAGAAGAGTCCCATATGATTTGTGCACTAGAGAATTAGATCATCTCCAATGGAAAAAACAAAGGATGAAGAAGATAGCTAGGCAACTAACATAGTAACAAACTCTCCATCGTGTAATCATGCATATGACGACCTCCACGCCAATCTATTTGACCCAGGCCTCAAATTTTCTTTCTTTAATGGTATTTTCTTTTACTTGGTCAGCTGTTTACTGAGCTGGATTAACCAGTTTTACAAGAAATTAAGACATCGTATAACACCAAAACACATGTCGCCTTGTGTATCAGCAAATCAAGCTTGACAGCTATGACCATGAGATAGTCCATTATGTTCTTTTTGAACCATATATTTAAACTTAATTAAATGATATTTTTCATTTAAAATCTATTCTTATAATTTGTTTAGATGTAATTTTTTTTAATGAATTTCATGTTCATATGTGAGTTGTTCATCTAATTTTATATTAATAATTTTTTTTGGAAATATTTTTTATTTGTTTTTGTAGATTTTCACTTTTTCATTATTATTATATTGTGTTCATTGCTAGTAACAAATTATCTAGAGAGCTCTTTTGTAACTTGATTAATTTTTCACAAAACTTAAATTATATACATTTTTTAATGTTAACAACTAGTATATATATGAAAAGCTACGAAGATTAAAGAAATAATTAAAACAAAGAAATGAGTGGACATGGTCCACCTACTCTTTGCCAATTTCCCCCTTTTTTTTCATCTATAAACAATTGAATAATGTTAGATTCATAATATTTTCATAACAAATTTTAAGTGGTAATCTATTATTGTTTCTAATCTGGATCCACTGCTAACATCTTTTTTTTACCTATCAATAACAGATTACTACCTAAAATTTGTTGTGAAAATGTGATGGACGTAATATTACTCTAAATTTTTTTTTTTTTTGATTAATGCAACACAACAATTTCACAACATTCCTAAATTAGCATAGCAAAAAAATTTAATTAGAGATTGTGGTAAGCCCATGTCTGAGTTGATATGTTAATTTAGGAATGTTGTGAAATTATTGTAACAATTTGATTTTGTTGTGTCCATTGCATTACTATTTTTTTCATCTATTGGTTAATATTTAGGGCCTAATTAATATTCTTATAGGTATATAAATATCTCTATTGGTTAAAATTTGGGGCCTTAGGCGACCGCCTAATTGGCCTCGTGGTAGGCCTAGCCTTGGGAGCACTTAAAAGTCCATCTAAACTAAGAACCTTATAACTCAATTGGTTAACACATTTTAGTATTTTCAATGAAAATATCTAGGGATTAAATTTCTTGACCCCAAGTATCAAATTATCCCCCACTCTCCACCAAAAAAAAAAAAAAAAGAGTCCATCTGGGGCTTGTTGGTTAGGTGCTGGATGTCCAAGTTAAAAATTCCATCTTTGTGATCATGATAGATTTGTCTGTTTGTCAGCAATGGCGGCTCCACGTTAGAGCCAAGGTGGTCACAGGACCACCCTGATCTAGAAAAAAAAATCATTATTATATATAAAATTTAAAAATTTAATGATTTAGGCAAACCCATTGTTGTATTATATTATCTTTGTATATTCTTCATACTTACAAAATTTCAAGGTAATCAAAGATCGATAGCCATGCCATCAATTAATTTGAAGTTTGTGTAGTTTAAAATATTTCATAAAAAATAAGTTTATGGATCGAACGGTAAATAATAACCGATTGACATGAAAATTGGCATACATGTTAAGAATATATAGAACATGTAATCCAACGGTGAGATTTTCAAAATATGAATTTGATAACAAATTATTGAATGGTGTAATATTGCTTAGAGTTACACCACTTAATATTTTTTTAATTGGATGCGAATATTGACAAATCCACCGTTAGATTACATTATCTTCGTATATTTTTCATGCTTGCGAAATTTCGAGGTGTCCAAATACTAATAGCCATGCCATCAATCAATTATTAAAATTCAATTTTTTATAGTTTAAAATAATGCATAAAAGATGAATTTATAGATCAAATCGTAAATAACATCCGATTGATATAAAAATTGGCATGCATATTAAGAACATATAAAACATGTAGTTCAACGGTTGGAATTTCAAAATATTAATTTAATAACAAGTTATTGGGTGGTGTAACATTACTTAGACTTACACCAGGTATAATTTGCACAATCTATAGACAAATGTTCTAAAATTTGGCTGTCATGCATTAAGAGGGTGATCATAACCATTGGTTTGTAGTGCACCAAGTTGGAGGGCACTTAAAAAACTCATACGTGCAACAAGTTTTCTCTTTGATTTATGCAAAAGCTCCTCTTCACCAATTCTCTCCTCTCTCTTTTTTAATAAAAATGTTTTTTTTTTTAAATAATACAAAAGTTTAAATTTGTACGTGATAATTGATAACTTATGGAGAGTTTTAGTTGATTTGACTGATAAAATTTCTTGTCGTCATATAAGAAATTTGTGGTTCAAAATCTATCTCTACCAAAAATCAATTAATATTTTAGTTTGATAATAAAAAGCAGTAAATAATCATTAAGCGAATGTTATAGGTTAGAAATTCTATCTTATCTAAAAATAATTTTTTTTCTTTAAAAAAAATTAGTGAGAGTTTAGGAGATTTTCAGCTTCTATTGTTTGGAGGGAAAAAGTCAAGTTGTGTTCCCCCTTCATTAATTGACTTTTACAATTATTGAAGCTATTAGCTATCATAGTTTCCCCATTGACCAATAATCGAGTTTGTGTTACCAATCACAGGGGCAAGCAAGATAATTAGACTCCTTTCAGTCCTTTGTATGGTTAATTTTAAGGCAGTTGAAGGTTTCAATCAAACATTTAATGCTGCCTGAAAGAAACTTATCACTTAGTCCGATATGAGGATGACATATTTCAAGGGGCAGCGCCACCTTATGGCCAGAGTGGTCCTCCTTTCAGTCCTTTGTATGGTTAATTTTAAGGCGGTTGAAGGTTTCAATCAAACAACTAATGCTGCCTGTAAGAAACTTATCACTTAGCCCGATATGAGGATGACGAATTTCCAAGGGCGGCGCCACCTTATGGCCAGGGTCAATGGCGGCTCCAAGAATTTTTTTAAGGTGTTCCTCAACAAGCATAAATTACACAATCTAATAAAAGAAAACTTTATATATTGACAACAACAACAATAAAAAAAAAAAACACGCAAATACAAAAAGTTTTACAACATAAAGCTTGTGGAGTTTAGTTGTGGTTGTTGTTAGTGTTGCTGAACAGGGATGAACAGCGATGGCTGGGGAGAGCAAGTGAGTTTCTTATTTCTTTTTAACCTTTAGGTTTGATTTAGTTTTAGTTTAAATTGTTTAATGACTTGTGAATCCGCGAGGCACTGAGGATTTTTTTTTTTTTTTAATATTTGTTGAATTAAAAAGGTAATCGTGTTGGTGTTGGAGTAGTGATAGTCTTAATCTGAGATGAGATTGATTTTGTACTAGGCTTTTCTATGGGCATTTGGTTTGGGCCTTGTTAGTGGTTTTATTATAATTTTTTTTTTCCAGATTTTTGTTCAAGGGTTTTTTTTTTTTTTTTGGGGTTTTTTCCATGGTTTTATAAACCAGTATGGTGAAAGAACCGGAAATGAGACTGATTATTGGTTTTTTGGTCGAACCGAGATCTGATCGATGGTCGAACCGGTGACATCATAAATAATATAATTAATAAAATTTTAAATTATATAAATAAAAATATAATAAGTTTATTACTAATAATATGATAGCAAAATGTAAAAACATAATATTTAGTGACACTTTTCATGTAAATTTAATCAAATTTTCTTAGGAGATTTTCAACTTCTATTGTTTGGAGGGAAAAAGTCAAGTTGTGTTCCCCCTTCATTAATTGACTTTTACAATTATTGAAGCTATTAGCTATCATAGTTTCCCCATTGACCAATAATCGAGTTTGTGTTACCAATCACAGGGGCAAGCAAGATAATTAGACTCCTTTCAGTCCTTTGTATGGTTAATTTTAAGGCAATTGAAGGTTTCAATCAAACATTTAATGCTGCCTGAAAGAAACTTATCACTTAGTCCGATATGAGGATGACATATTTCAAGGGGCAGCGCCACCTTATGGCCAGAGTGGTCCTCCTTTCAGTCCTTTGTATGGTTAATTTTAAGGCGGTTGAAGGTTTCAATCAAAAAACTAATGCTGCCTGTAAGAAACTTAGCACTTAGTCCGATATGAGGATGACGAATTTCCAAGGGCGGCGCCACCTTATGGCCAGGGTCAATGGCGGCTCCAAGAATTTTTTTAAGATGTTCCTCAACAAGCATAAATTACACAATCTAATAAAAGAAAACTTTATATACTGACAACAACAACAAAAAAAAAAAAAAAAAAAAAAAAAAAACACGCAAATACAAAAAGTTTTACAACATAAAGCTTGTGGAGTTTAGTTGTGGTTGTTGTTAGTGTTGCTGAACAGGGATGAACAGCGATGGCTGGGGAGAGCAAGTGAGTTTCTTATTTCTTTTTAACCTTTAGGTTTGATTTAGTTTTAGTTTAAATTGTTTAATGACTTGTGAATCCGCGAGGCACTGAGGACTTTTTTTTTTTTTTTAATATTTGTTGAATTAAAAAGGTAATCGTGTTGGTGTTGGAGTAGTGATAGTCTTAATCTGAGATGAGATTGATTTTGTACTAGGCTTTTCTATGGGCATTTGGTTTGGGCCTTGTTAGTGGTTTTATTATAATTTTTTTTTTCCAGATTTTTGTTCAAGGGTTTTTTTTTTTTTTTTGGGGGGGGTTTTTTCCATGGTTTTATAAACCAGTATGGTGAAAGAACCGGAAATGAGACTGATTATTGGTTTTTTGGTCGAACCGAGATCTGATCGATGGTCGAACCGGTGACATCATAAATAATATAATTAATAAATTTTTAAATTATATAAATAAAAATATAATAAGTTTATTACTAATAATATGATAGCAAAATGTAAAAACATAATATTTAGTGACACTTTTCATGTAAATTTAATCAAATTTTCTTAGAATGGACAGTCACATGTTTAATTATAATCATAAAAATAAAAAGTTTATTATATATATATATATATAATGAATTAATTGATGTTATATAAAAATTAAGTAACTTTTTTAAGTTTATTCACTTAATTAACTAAAACTACTATTTTTTTTAATCAAAATTATTGGAAAAAGAAAAAAGAAAAGTAGTTATACAATGAAAAAAAGCTAAATTTACGTGATTTTGACCAAATAGCCTAATATATATTATAATATTTTTGAGAAAAATAGTCATACAATAAGAGTGTGTTGGGTAAAGCAAAAACTAAAAGTAAAGTCGTAGTATAGACTTAAAAGAATATAAAAACATGTGGTTCTTTTTGCTTGAAATACCTTAATATATTGTTAAGTTGCTCAAATTATGGACCAAAATTTAATTTTATTGGCATAAAAAAAATTCAGGATGTTCCCAAAATTTTTTTTTAAAGGTAGATAAATATAAAATTTTATATTTATGGACCAGTTAGTAAATAACATCCAATTGACATGAAATTTGACATGTGTTTTAAGAACATAAAGAACATACAATTCAATTGTTAGATTTTTAAAATATGTAGTCATGTTAATTTGTTTAGTGAAAGTTGTAGTTTTAAGCTACAACTAAGTTTGTAGCCAAATTTTGTCCTCAAACTTTGTTCCTCAACAATTTATTGAGCCCTTACAAACAAAAAGAAAAATACAAGAAAAATTTTATTTAACTAAAATTTTGAAAAAAATGTAGCTTGTAGCATTGATAATGAGATTATCATGCAACGATTTTAAAAAAAAAAAAATCGTAAAAGAAAATTGTAAGACTTCATGTATTTTTTTTTTGGTTGTTGTCAATATATGAATTTATCTTTTTATTATATTTTGTTTAATTTAAGTTTATTCATGACCACCCTAGAAAAAATTCCTGGAACCGCTACTGTTTGTCAGCAACTTATTTGGGTTTTTGAGTTTTGTATTTTGCTGAAATTAATTTAGATTCAGATTAGTGAAAGGCAAAGGGAGTAGTAACAAGCTATTCTAACATAGGAAAGAAACATGTTCATCTAGAAAAGTAAGTGCATTTGGGAAAACACTAAGCCAAGAAATAACACAAATTGCATTTGGGGAAAATATTTTATAAAGTGAGAGTATAGGTAATAGGTGATGAGAGGACCAACATAAAAGCTTGTTTTCTTGCCTACAAACACTAACCATGCAGACAGTCCATGGTAGATAAAGAGATAAACACTCAACTAATTCGGTCCACAGCAGATATAACATCCTTACCTACCATAATCTCAATTGCATGAGAAAAAAGAGCTCGAAATGAAGTATGGTTAAGTACAATCAAGAAAAAGAACTCCCTATTAATAAGAGCACGTCATGTACCAGAATACTTTTTCGTGAAGGGAATGAATGCGTGTGGAGATTAGATTAGGAGGCGTAGGTAACCACTTTGCCATAAAAGCAGAGCGACTAGTAGTCCAATAATAATGCAATTGAAATTAATTAAGGGCAGTGGGTTTCAGTTAGCTCAATTAGTAAAGTCTCTAATGGTTGTATAAGAGATCTAGGGTTCAATTCCCACCTACACTAAATTTATTGATAAATAATAAAAGTGTCCCAAATTCACAAAAGCAAGTGTAGTAAATTTTGGAATATCCAATAAACGATTTTGGCATTTAGGAAGAAAAATCATATGGATAACAGTGTGGTTTTCTTTGATTTTGACACACTACCAAGCTGTGGGGGCATGATTACAATTTTTTTTTCAAACTTCGCTTTTGCAAAGATATTTAGTGAACAAAACCATATAAATATTAAAAATCCAATTGCAATGGATGTAATTATCATTGTTTTATTGCATTTAGGAAGCGAATTGACCACATCTCTATCCTTTCATCTCTGGGAAAACTACCCAATTAGTTGAATACAAATTTTATACCATACTAAGGGTCGGTTTGGAATCCGCTTATTTTGCTGAAATTGAAAACTTTTTTGTTGAAAGTACTATAGATAAAAGTAAAAGTTAGTTGAAATAGTACAATAGGACCTATGAATAGTACCAAAAAGTGCAGTGAAACCTATGAATAATAGCAAAAATAAACCAAATAGTAAAATAAGATGGCAAAATTAAGTCATGCCAAACGCACACTTTATGTTCTATGATTCTATCAATCACAATTTATTGTGAATTTATTTGATTTTCTTTATAAAATAACTAAAATTTAAATTTAAAAAAAAAATGAATTACATGGCATACTATATATGATTTATAAAGCGTCAAGTGAAACACAAAAAATCTTATAGATAATTTGTTGAATGATCAAATAATAAATAATATCTTGTTTCAAATAAAAAATAATGAAAATAATCAAAGACTGATCATTCCTCTTCCGTATATAGGTGTACTGGAAATTCTTTCATAAAGCTTGTTGTCTATAGTGTCTATCAAAGTTTTAGATTATTTTTCATCCACTAGAAATTCACACATGTATCCACTATCCAGTAACTCTTGAATTCAAAATCTCATCCTACACATTACTTTTACAATTAAAAAATGAGTCATTTGTGTTATAATTCAACGATAAAGTTTTAGGTTTCTTGGTAATAGTATAAAATTATTTAGGTTTCAAACAAAAAAATTTATTTATAATTTAAAAATAGGAATGTGTTTTTTATTCCTTGCTGATTGCGAGGAAATCCTGGGAGGGAAGGTGATAGAAAAAGACAGCTTTACGATTTCAAAGACATTAAAACTATTTGAAAAATCTTGTCTAAAATTTTTTTCTTATTATTCTTTATAGAATTCCTGTAGATCATTTCGACTGATTTCACAAATCTGTGTCCGTCTAAAACTTTTATCTACAAGGTCACTGTCCACAATTGATTTTGTTGAAACTAAATTTAGATAAAATAGTTGGATATATTAGACTATAAGATTACAGATTATTAAAGTAACCTCATACAAATCTTTTATGCGCAAACTTTGTATAAAAAATACCTTCCATTATAGTTGCTTTCACTGCACCACATTTCTCAATAGATATAAGGAATACACATGAAAAATGAAGTCTATTTTCGATCTTTTTTTCTTGAAGTAAAATATTTTCAAACATAAAGTTACAAATAAAAAGTTATACATGTAAAATACTTTTCATAAAATATATTCAGGTGTTTAGTATGACAATTAAAATTTTTCAAGCAAACTACCAAAATCAGTGGCTTAGCCACCGAAACTGTTGGTGTTGGAGATCCACTGACTTGACCGCTGGAACTAACAGTCGGAATTTAGACGTGGCAAAACGGGCGGGTCGGGTCGGGTTCGGGTCGGGTCAATCGGGTTTGCGGGTTAAATGGGTCACGGGTCAAAACGGGTCATTTTTAAAACGGGTCAATCGGGTTGCGGGTCAAACGGGTCGCGGGTTGAGTCGGGTCGTGAGTCGGGTCGAGTTGACCCGTATTTTTCAAACAATTTTTTTTTTTTTTTTTGGAAATAGATGCAATCTGTCAATTGTTTATGAGTTCCTTAATTGTGATTAGATTCTCACTAGTGATATTGTTACCAATTACCACTAAACACTTGAATTGATACCCAAATTTGGTGCAACTCCTGTTCCAGCTTTCTAGAAACTAATCTTAGTATAATCTTTAATCTATTTAAAGTAGGAAGAGAAAATAAAGGTGGCAAGTAAAAAATAACAAACTATAATGGAGTACATAACATATTAAGTAAAAAAGAATAAGTAAATATTTTATAAAAATTACACCTCAATCTAAATCTACTCAACATTGGTAAACGTGGCAAAACGTGCGGGTCGGGTTCGGGTTCGGGTTCGGGTCGGGTCAATCGGGTCGCGGGTCAATCGGGTCGCGGGTCAAAACGGGTCACGGGTCAAAACGGGTCATTTTTAAACGGGTCAATCGGGTTACGGGTCAAACGGGTTGCAGGTCAAACGGGTCGGGTCAAAACGGGTCTGACCCGTTTTGCCATGTCTAGTCGGAATGATGGCTCCAACAATTAGACTAATGGTGACCACCGTTGGAATGGTGTTTCCGATGATCAAACTGCTAGCACCGATCGTCAAAACAATAGCTTCAGCCACTAGATTGTTGACACTGGTAGTTAGAGGGGTAGCTCTGACCATGGGACCCTTATGTCGGTCATCGAAGTGGCGGCTCCAACCACCAGACCACTGGCACTAGTTGCCCAACCCATCAAACAAGTGACCTAACCACTAGATGGGGTGAAGGAAGCCACTGTGTTTTTTTGTAAACTGTTTTACCAAATTTTTAAAGGTAAAATGTTTTACAAATTTTTATAAAGGATTTGATGATCAACGAAAAATATTTTATAAGTTTAACCACATTTTACCTGCAAACAAATATTTGAAAATGGGAAAACATTTTCTATAATTAATATTTTTTATTTCAAAACAAATGGAGCGTTTATTTTAAATTTTATTAAGAATAGAAAAGAATCAAAACAAATCCTAAAAATGGAAAAATGAAGTAACCAAGTACCTCAAACTGAATGGCAATTCATATAATTTTCCACCTATTTTTTTAATTGCATGACCAATTTAAAAGTCATCTATAACTTTTTTAAATTATTTAAGAAATCACATGGTTTAATACTTGTTTTATGAATAAAGATAATATATTAAGAAGAAATCATAAGAATGTGTCCAAACCCATCTCTTGCTTCGGTGAGAAAAACCTACGTAAGAAGAGAAGAGATGATAAAGGAACTATCTCAATTGCAAATTTGCAATAAGTAGTCCAATGAGCCAAGTTATGTGTATGTACATAGATAGGTTAATGAATAGTCACATCAGATTGGAGAAGATTTTATTGAAAGGGTTTAAAGGAAAACTTTGTTAGAGCAACCCAAACATGTTCTTTCTATAAAAAAATTTAGGACCACAACCTATTATGTCATAATTTTGCCTTAATTTGTGGCAAATGAAGAAAAAAAATGGTGGATTAATGTAAAAGTGGTAGGTAACAAATCATAATCTAACATGCATATAGGATAGTGTGATAAATATCGTGGTTAATTTAAATAACTCTTTCTTTTTTTGGTTAAATATTTGACAAAACGATAGTACAAAAATGTTAGGACTACAACTTTTCACACATTTTTGTTACAATTTGTCCATATAGTGAGGTGTGAGAGATAAAGTTATGGACTCATATAGACTCATCACTTTTACTCTACCCTTAACAACTTGTCACATAGGCAAGTTACATAAAAAGGACTTGGTTTAGGTTTAGTGTATCTAGTGTACTGGACCCAATCAGACGGTAACACGTATTTAAAGGTAGATACATGTCATCATTTCAATGGATCCAGTGCTACTGAACACTAAATCTAAATCTGACCCATATAAAAAATTATGATCTTAACATTTTCCATGTCAATAATGAGAATAATGCTAATACCACAATAAAACTCCAACAATAATGAGAATAATGCTAATACCACAATAAAACACACAACTTGCGGATACGCTAAACTGTAAATAGTGAATTCATAATAATGCTAATACCACAATAAAACACACAACTTACGGATACGCTAAGCTGTAAATAGTGAATTCATAACTACATCAATCACAACTCATTAATATCGTTGTGAATTTTACCGCCTTGCTAACATTATTCAACCAAGCTCGTGAGAGGTTGGTTGTCAAATTTCTAAAGTTTTGTTTGGAACTTCTAGACGCTGAATTTGTCGTTAGTAAAGCTCATGAAGCAGTAGCAAAACAAAACAAAAAAGAAAAAAAAAAAACTCATGAAGCCTTCACCCTCAAGACTTGACTTGGTAGAAATGTAAACTAGCAAGCTGCACAACTCCTCTCACCTACTGTACCACATTACGCAACGGTTGGATACTTAAAAATCACCAAACATCCTTTCTCTCTATTTGCCTTACTTACTATAAATTCTGCCTAAACCCCAACAACACAACACACACGAATCTCTCGTGCAGTACCCTCAAACATGTCATCGGCAGTAACAACAACAGCACCAAAAATAGCCGATGACGAGCTCTCTTTCTTCAACCAAACCCAAACAATGGAGCTCAAGCCACTCTCGTGTAAACGACACCTCTCCCCCACGCTCGGCGAGCTCTTGAAGCGAGTCGAGGATGCACAGTCAGACACTTCTGGCCCCAACACACCACGCCCTCATCGAGTCCTCGATGTCTCATACGCATGTAGCTCCGTATCTTCATCTTACCCTTTTGTTCTTTCATTCAAAAACCTCACCTACAGTGTCAAGGTTCGCCAGAAGATGTCGTTTTCCTCATGCTTCTCTCGAAACGACAAGTCGTTAAATAATTTGGAAGCGGTGGAGAGTAGTAAGATCAGGGTTAACACCAAGGTTTTACTGAATGATATCTCTGGGGAAGCCAGAGAGGGAGAGATCATGGCTGTTCTTGGCGCTAGTGGGTCTGGGAAATCAACGCTCATCGATGCTCTTGCTGATCGAATTTCAAAAGAAAGCCTCAAAGGGTCTGTGACTTTGAATGGTGAAGTGTTGGAGTCGAGTCTTTCGAAAGTGATCTCTGCGTATGTTATGCAAGATGACCTTTTGTTTCCTATGTTATCTGTGGAAGAAACGCTCATGTTCTCAGCCGAGTTTAGGCTCCCTCGATCACTCTCGAAGTCAAAGAAGAGAGCCAGAGTTCAGGCGCTAATCGACCAATTAGGCCTTCGAAATGCAGCCAAGACTGTGATTGGTGATGAAGGCCATAGAGGCGTTTCCGGTGGTGAGCGTAGGCGTGTTTCGATTGGAATCGATATCATTCATGACCCAATACTCCTTTTTCTCGACGAGCCCACTTCTGGGCTCGACTCGACTAGTGCGTTCATGGTAGTGAAAGTGTTGCAGCGAATTGCTCAGAGTGGAAGCATTGTCATCATGTCGATACATCAACCCAGTTCCAGAATTCTCAGCTTATTAGACCGCTTGATCTTCCTCTCACACGGACAAACCGTGTTCAGCGGCTCTCCAACGAGCTTACCTCACTTCTTCGCCGAGTTTGGACACCCAATACCAGAGAACGAGAATCGAACTGAGTTCGCCCTCGATCTGATTCGAGAGCTCGAAGAAGATCCGGAAGGAACCAAGAACTTAGTCGAATTCAGCAAGTCATGGCAATCAAAGAAGAACCAAGGAAACAACGACTTCCACAACGGTCCAAAGCTGTCCCTCAAAGACGCTATAAGCGCAAGCATTTCGAGAGGAAAATTAGTCTCTGGTGCACCAAACAATACCACCGGTCTCACATCTTCGGTCCCAACTTTTGCCAACCCATGCTGGATTGAAATGATGGTCGTAGCCAAACGGTCCCTTACAAACTCGAGCAGAATGCCTGAACTTTTCGGAATCAGACTCGGTGCAGTGCTCCTTACTGGGATTATCTTAGCCACCATGTTCTGGCGGCTCGATAATTCACCAAGAGGAGCACAAGAGCGTTTAGGGTTCTTCGCTTTCGCTATGTCCACAACCTTTTATACTTGTGCTGAAGCCATCCCTGTGTTCCTTCAAGAGCGTTACATTTTCATGAGAGAAACAGCTTACAATGCTTATCGTCGATCTTCCTACGTTCTTGCTCACTCTATCATTTCAATCCCTTCTTTGATCTTCCTCTCTTTCACCTTCGCAGCCATTACTTTCTGGGCAGTTGGCCTAGCTGGTGGACTCTCAGGGTTCTTCTTTTTCCTCCTCACAATCTTCGCATCGTTTTGGGCTGGAAGTTCGTTCGTAACGTTTCTGTCAGGGGTAGTAGCTCATGTCATGTTGGGTTACACAGTTGTGGTTGCTATCTTAGCTTACTTTTTATTGTTCAGTGGGTTTTTCATTACCAGGGATCGAATCCCAGTCTACTGGCTTTGGTTCCATTATCTTTCTCTGGTGAAGTACCCCTATGAAGGTGTTTTGCAAAACGAGTTCGATGACCCAGTGAAGTGCTTTGTCAGAGGAGTCCAAATGTTCGATAACACGCCACTTAGGTTAGTGCCAGACTCGGTTAAGGTGAACCTGTTGAAGAGCATTAGCAATACATTGGGCATGAACATCACGAGCACAACTTGTGTGACCACGGGTTCTGATATACTAAAGCAACAGGGAATCACAGATATAAGCAAGTGGAACTGTTTGTGGATCACTTTGGCTTGGGGTTTTTTCTTTAGGATTTTGTTTTATTTTTCTTTGTTGCTTGGGAGCAAGAACAAGAGGAGGTAAAAGACAAAATTGTTAGGAGGGTTGGAAGAGCTACAAAAATCTATGGTGGCCTCGTGAGTAAAAGATTCTTGTTTTAATAATTAATTAATTGTTGTTACTGTCTTTTTTTAATTTTTTGGGATAAACTTTTGTTAGTTAGTTGAATTTGCTTACATTCAGCCAAAAAAAAAAAAAAGTTGAATTTGTCTGCAAAGATGGGATCTAATTGTTCCTTGATCCCACTTGCCTTCAATGTAAACCTGTAATATTTCACAACATTTGTTACCATATAATATATGTTCAGCATTTTTATTTTGTTTATGAATCTGTAAAAGAGACTAATATATGCATCATGCTACTAAAAAAGCACAAGACTGTAAAAAAAATAAATAAATAAATAAAGCATAAGACAAAATTTCCCTTAGGTAGTGTTTGGAAAGATTACTCAGAAAAATGCATTTTGTGAAGTGTGTTTTTCTGAAAAATTGTGTTTGGTATGATGCTAAAACTTTTTCTTAAAGACAATTTTGCTGAATGGAATTGCGTTTGGTTTGAAAAATAAATAATGCATTTTTGGCACATTTAACCATTTTTATGAGGATGAATAAGGTAACAAAAAATAATTGTTTCTTATTAATTGTATACATCAAAATTGACATACATTATAATTGACAACAATTACATTAAATCTCAAAAATAAAAAATTTAAAATCTTAATAAAATAATATCTACTTAAATACAATCACCTATATAATAATAACAAAACACATTAATAAATATATTTTTAAAAATAAAATCACTTGTATAATAATAATAACAAAATCTTCTATTATCTAAGAACAATCTCTTCCTCCAATTAAACTTAGCCACAAACCCCAACCATAGCCATTTGTCACCCCAAAAAAAAATCTGTCACTCTTTTTTTGTCCTTTTATTTTCTCTGTCTCCTCTATTCAATCCAATCCATTTCCCTTTCTTTTTTTGTTCGTTCCTTTTTGCATTTCTCATCAGGGCCATCACCTTACGATTCCACCTACCCCACCCCTATTTCTCTCTTTCCCTATCTTCGTCTTCTTCTTCTTCCTTTCCCCACCTTCTAATGTTTTTGCTCTTTTATTTCAAGAAAATTGATACATCAATTCATTACAAAGACACTACAAAAGCACAACTGGAACAGCCAGCAACACAAAAAAAAAAAAAAAAAAAAACACAATAACACAATAACACATATTAGAGAACAAAAGAAATGTCAAAGCAATATGCTAGAAGCCAGCAGGAAAAAAAATTCTCCAAGAGCGACAGGAAGCTCTATTTAATATAGAATCAAACACCAGCCCATAATAATTCTCCATACTCTCTTGGATATGGGGCATTCAAAGAAAATGTGCTCCCTATTCTCAATTCTATTTTTGCAGATAACATAATTAGCATGATCACATTGGCCTGTGGCCCAGTGCTAATGAGGCCCACACTACTTGAAACCAAGCACAACAGCAAGGTGAACGAGATACTTGACCACTAGAACCCAACTAATCAAGCTTCTATGTGAACTAATAATTAAAATAGGAGGAGCATGCATCAATTGTGCTGCACAGAGTAACAGTCTAATTAGATTGGGAGGGAGAGTAATCACATTAAGGGTTTGTTTGGGATCCGCTTATTTTGTTGAAATTGAAAATTTTTTACTGAAAATACGATAAATAAAGGTAAAAGTTAGCTGAAATAGTATAATAGGACTTATGAATAGTACCAAAAAGTGTAATAGAGCTCAAAATAATAACAAAAATAAGTTGAATTGTAAAATAAGTTAGTTTTTTAATTTGGAGCAAACACACACTAAGTTTCTATTGGACCAGAAGAAAGGGTGCCAGATCCAACGGGCATTGGACAACTTTGATCCAACGGGCACTGGACAACTTTGCGGCCCAATTCATAAAAAGGGACACTTTCTATGTTAGGCCCTACTAGTTTATCCTTGGGCTAAAAGGCTCAAGCTCAGAATTTGTTCCTGTTTAGATCTGCAAAGTGGCATGACAATGTACTAACCCAGCCTACATCCGGCCCATCCAACAACTTCCGAGTATCCAGTATTCACCATCCATACCAGCAAAAAGAAACGAAAAATCAAGCAATTATATGTATATGCTACATTGACACATTGCTACTATGAGTGATTGCTACCCACCTATGTAGGGGTTGTTGGCCCACTAAACCCATGGACCTGGGGCATGATTTTACCTTAGCAATTCACAAATAGATCCAACCACCTTAATACCCCACTAGGCAACAAGCTTATGTTACTAGGCTCAGTGACACATTGCTACTATAGATAATTGCAACTAACTTGTTTATCGATACATAATTAGATACATATTAAAACTTCTATCTATGTTAAATGCCATTGATGGTTCTTATATTTTGTCAACACTTAAAAAAAAAAAAAAAAAAAAAAAAAAAAAAAAAAAAAAAACTTATAAGAATATTATTTGGTAGGGGTTCGAACTATACCTGCATTAAAAACTAGTCTATGCCTTGACATTATAATATAGACAATTATCACAGAGAGGACGACATATGTTCAAATTTTATTGTGTATACATATAGAATATCATTTGGTAGAACATGCAAAAAATTTCATTCTTTTTTTTTTTTTTTAATATTTTTGTTGCTTTTTTTTTTTTAGCTAAATGATAGGAAAACCTCAAAATATAGATCAACATGTTTCTTCTTAACTTAATATGAGATGTAATAAATTTATTTCATGTGTGCATTTTCAAATAAGATATAAAAAAAAACCAATCTTTAGAATATGGTATACTTTTTAATTAATATTTATATTTAGACTAATAATAAGTTTGTGTAAGAAAAATATGGATTAATTTTAAATAGAATATAAGTGGTTTCAAATTGGAAATAAAGGTATAGAATGAGACAAAAGAAGTCTTAGATTGATTTAAAATAGTTTTTGGTACATTGGAAGTATTACACATTCAAAATTTTACATAGAATTGTAATAATTTATTGATTGAGTTTTTTTTTTTTTTTTTTTAAAGATTCATGAATCTACATATAAAAATAATTGAAGTCCATTTAAAATAGGAGACACTTGACTTTAAATTTGTGGGTAGCTAAACAAACACTTGGCGCAAAGTTAAAATTCAATTAGAATATAATTTGGATTATTGATTGAACTTTCTCCCTACTTCCACTTTAACATAATATATATGACATGATATGATGATTAGATGTTCACATTTTCATTTGATCAAAAATTACCTTTATTTATAAGGGGAAAAATGGTCAATTTATGCCCTTTTGTTGAAAACATTTTAAACAACAAAGAATGACAATTTCAACAGGTAGTACCTGTTTTTTCCATTATAAATTGAAACAAATCAAGGTCGTTCCATGTTGTCCAGGGCTTGTCTCAAAGAACTTCAACTATCTATAAAGCTATGAACCTCCAATTTTTCCTCCTATGGTTCTTTTTCGGACCAATGAACCAGTCAACTCAAGGTCTAAGCCTGAAGGTGTCATTAATAAAAAACTTTATGCCACTTATAAAAAAGGCCTCACCCCATTGATTGTAAAAAGGCCAGATTTATAAAATGGTGTTAGAAATATTACAAATTTTATTATAGGAAAAATTACAATTTACTCACATATGGTTTGGTCGAAATTTAAGTTGCCTACTTATGGTTTAAAAGTTGGCACTTTACCCACCTGAGATTCACTTCGTTGGACTTTTGTAACCCAGCTCTGTACTTTCACTGTTAAAAACACAAAAAAAAAGTAACAAGATTAAAAGAAACAAGATCAAAAAAATGGTTTTGTGAATTTGGGAGCTTCAAGAGTTATAACAAGAACACAAAAACAAGATCAAATTAGTTGATGAGAACGTTAAGTCCCAACCATTTATGCGTTGGAGAGACTATTTCCTTTTTTGTGCTTAAGCAATTTATAAAGCCAGGCTGAAACAGGTGAAATCAAAGGGTATTACTTGAATGCTATTGTAGGTACATGCGAAGAAATGATCAAAAGGGCTGTATTTGCCATAAAACTGAAAGTTCCTATCATAATGCATGACTACTTAACTGGGGGGTTCACTGCAAATATTAGCTTGGCTCATTATTGCCGAGATAATGATTTACTTCTTCACATCCATCATGCAATGCATGCAGTTATTGATCAACAAAAGAATCATGGTATACACTTTCATGTACTAGCTAAAGCATTACATATGTCTGGTGGAGATCATATTCATTTCGGTATCGTAGTAGGTAAACTTGAAGGGGAAAGAGGAATCACTTTAGCCTTTGTTGATTCACTACATGATGATTCTATTGAAAAAGATCGAAGTCGCGGTATTTATTTCACTCAAGATTAGGTCTCTTTACATGGCTTGGTTAAGGGAATCCACTGGAGCTGTAGCGAAAGCGAGTCTTCATAGGGCAATTGTCGCTGGTTATGGACCTGAGCTTGGGTGATCTATCCACGACCAGAATGAAGCTTGGGTGAAACTAAGTGAAGGTCCGAACCGACTGATGTTGAAGAATTAGCAAATGAGTCGTGGTTAGGGGTGAAATGCCATGCGAACCTAAAGCTAGCTGGTTCTCCCCAAAATGCGTTAAGGTGCAGCAGTTAACTGGACATCTAGGGGTAAAACACTTTTTCAATGCGGGCCACGAGAAGGGTACCAAATCAAGGCAAACTATGAATACTAGATATGACCTCAAAATAATAGAGGTCAAGGTCAACCAGTGAGATGATGGGGAATAATCTTCATCATCGAGAGGGAAACAGCCTGGATCCCAACTAAGGCCCCTAAATAACCGCTCAGTGATAAAGGAGGTAGGGGTGCAGAGACAACCAGGAGGTTTGCCTAGAAGCAACCACCCTTGAAAGAGTGTGTAATAGCTCACTAATCGAGCGCTCTTGCGCCAAAGATCAACGAGGCTAAGTGATCTGCTGAAACTATGGGATGTAAAAGGCATCGGTAGGGGAGATTTCTCAAGATACATACAGCTTTCATCGAATACAGCTTTATTTTATTTTTTCATGGTGCTTGGCTCAAAAAATTTTATGCATCTCCTTAACTCTCTATTTCCTTTCTCCAACCCCTCAATATGGATCAAGGCAAGCAATTATTGTACTTTTTTTCTTTGGCATTTAGAAATTTATTTTAGATCTGGGAGTTTGTTTGAGTTCTGAAATGATTTGGTTTGATGCGTGTATAAGTGGCTAACTTTACACTATATTTTTTTTCGATGGAAAACATTGTGTAAATATAGTTTTCCATATTTTTCAGTGTTTGGTAACATTAGAATAAATGAGTCAATGGAAAACTATATTTTGTCAACATGAAAAGTATGACTTGTTTTAAGAGATTGTTTTCCAAACATAAAAAAGTATAGCTTATTTTAAGAAATTGTTTTCCAAACATAAAAAGTATAGCTTATTTTAAGAGATTGTTTTCCACTAAATTTTATTGGAAAACAACTCTATTTCACAGCAAGCTAAATAAGAGAAGTTATGAGATTGTTTTTCAACTCATTTAGGGTTGCTACCAAATATGGGAAAATGAGATAGTTTTATGGAAAATGACTCATTTTATAGAAAACATAATTGTTGAAACAAACAGAGCATACTGTTGCCTTGGTTGAATTGCACAGAGATGGTTATTGTTGTGGGCAATGAGGTGGTGGTATAACAGTGGAAGATTAAGACTGGTGGGAAGACTCTTGCTATTATTACTTAGTCCGACAAGGCTCCTGAAGGGCTTGTTGAGAAGGTTAATGTTGGAATAATGCTAGGGACACATAATTTCCCACAACTCGCCACACGTGAGTTGTGATTGGCAAAAGTATGTCCCTATCTTGGCCTCTCTTCTTTATTTGGGTAACCAATTTCTTCAAAGCTTGCTTGTTGATTTACAAGTGAGTTGTCTCTGTCTTCTTCATCATTTAATGTTTAGGGTTTTTTATTTGGTGTTTTTGCTTCTAGTTTGCTAGAATTGGAATGATAAATTTTCCATGTCAGTTTGGAATTTTCTGTTTGCAAGGAATTTATATTTGTTGATTCTAATGATAAATTTGTAGGGGTTTTTTTTTTTTTTTTTTTTATTTTTTAGAGAGTTTCAACTTATAACGTCCGCTTCTGATAATAGTTTTTTATTATCAGACATAAATTTTAGGGAATTAGAATGATAAATTTTATTGTAATAGATATATTATTTTATTATATTATTTATATTATTTTACTATGTTGAAAGTTAAAAAAAACCACTAATATTAGGTGGTCTATAAAGTAAAAAGATAAAATAAATAAAATAATTTTTAGTAGAGTCAAATAACTAAAATTATGGCTCCACGTACTAAAAGTTTCCTCCGCCACAAAAAGGTAAAAGAGTGAAAAAATATCCAGTGTACTACTATCCACACACGCTAGAAGTTGATTGGCCGGTGAGGCACTCATACCGCACACACGGTGTCAGTGAATCTCATGTTATCATCTAATCTTGACCGTTGGATTAATAGAATCTGGTCCGTGAAAAACTAAAAACTCGGCTTTTCGTTCTATAAATTACAAAGATCCACACCAACTCCGTGCCGTTTCGAACGCTCTAGGGTTAACAAAAATATTTTTGCGACAATCATCCGTAAAGGTAAGCTACGAATTCTTATAAAATTCATGCCTTGTTTGTCGATTTGGGTCCACTGATGTCTTTAATTTTGATTTTGTATGAGAAATTTGTGTCTAAGCTCGCTTTTGAAGCTGTTGAATTTGCATTATGGGTTAGGGTTTAATTAGGTTGAATTGGATTCAAGTACTTGTTTTTGCACGTAATTATGTATATATTGTGTGATGCTGATTGTTATCTAAAGAACAATGAACCTCCAAGGTTGAGTCTTTTTTCTTTGATTCAAACCTAAGCCAGATTTGGGGGTGTGGGTTTTTTTTTTTTGATGTCACTGGGATGAAATAATTTTGGGTTTTTATGATTATTGCTGACTGATAAAGAGTTGTTTGTGACTTTGCTGTGTTTTTATGTTGGAATTGTTCAAGACTTGGTTGTTTTCATTATTGGGGCTTATTGTGGTTGTTGATGTTATGCTTTACTTTGTTATAGCTTGAAAAATGCCTCGTTATGATGATCGATATGGTAGCAAAACGCGGCTGTATGTCGGTCGCTTGTCTTCTCGGACACGTTCACGTGATCTGGAACGCCTTTTCAACAAATATGGACGGTAATTTTTTCCCCTCCTGAGTAATTGACAAATATGAATTGCGTGTTTAACCAGATGCAGAAGCTCCTCATCAGCTTAGCTTAGTTCTTTTAACTTTTTCTAAAATTGATGCTTGTTTTCCGATCAATTTAGGTAAAAGTCTTCTCTGATTTTGGTAATGACGTTATCAACAAATTTTTTTATATTTTTTTTTTGAGAAGAAATCATGCTATCATCATGGTCTTTTCTCATAATGTGTTATTAAGCTTATTGTATATTGGAAGATTTAAACACATTATTTGTGGTATGTGCCCAACAGTTTAACTTAATATGTTATGTGGATCACATAGTAAGTCCTTAAGTTAGCAATCAATCGGGGGATGTGGGTATGTCTTCAACTGAGGTGTAGAGGACATTTAGGTCTTTCCCAAGCTTGTTTTGCGTATGGATCACCTTAACTATTCATCATGTTATGTGTGGGAACAATTTCCCCTAGGTGTCATTTAATTTGACTTGAATGATCTTGTTGAAGGTTTCTGGGGGTTTTGCCCAAACCGGGAAGTCTTTGGTGGGAGGGTGGCCTTGGTGGAATTGGTGGAAATTCTTGTCGAGTGTCTAAAGGACTTCGCGATTCTTTCTGTTATGTTAATGCGTGTTTTTATGCAAATGGCAACAATCTCAAACTGGTGTTTAGTTCGTCTGTGAGGGGCGAAGTATCATACACTTGCAGTAGTTAAGTAATGATGGCCTTACTGTTTCTGGCAACCATTTCCGCAGAGTACGAGATGTGGATATGAAGCGGGACTTTGCCTTTGTTGTAAGTTTCCTCTTTTCCATTTTTATTTTTCCTAAGGCTTAGATCAAAAGCTTTTTATTTTCTTGAGAGAGTTGAATTTTAGATTAAAAAATATGGATGTCCCTTTGTGGGTTTTTGCTCTCACTTCTTTTTAACAGGAATTTAGTGATCCCCGAGATGCTGATGATGCTCAATATAAACTAAATGGACGGGATATTGACGGAAGCCGTATTATTGTAGAGTTTGCAAAAGGGGTAAGATCTTTTAATCTCATGAATCATGATTCTTAAGGAGTCATGTTACATCAAACCTTAATACACTTATGCTATTGGTATGGTGGTATGGTAAAGAGAATTTGTGAAAGAAGTGTCTCCTCGCCATACTGGCCATCACAGTTGAACTGCGCATATCATGATTGACATGCCTTTTTTCCCCCTCCATCCTGTACCATTTAGCTTATTCCATTTTGAAATGTCCCAAAATATGATCCTCTTTGGAAAGTCAATGAACACGTTATCATTTATCAACAACAAAAAAAAAAGTTAAATGGACACATTATCAATAATTTTCCCAACTTATTCTTGACATTATTAGTATATTGCCTGTAATGCTTTTACTTTTATTAAATTAATTCCTTATGTTCCAAAGTTAAATAAATTTATTTTTGGTTATTATGATCTGATGCTTGTTCTTATTTTCTGCTCTCATTTTTTTTCCCCATGACTGTAGAGCCTGCACAATTTGGTATTCTGGATACCTGGTTTAGTGTTTAAAGGTCCTAACCTCCTGTATGGGAAGTTTTAAATATGAATGGGTTGCTTTATTCCTCTCCTAGTACTGTGGAGATTTTTCGCACTTGAATTAGCATATTATTGTATGTTGGCATATTCCAGTGTCCACTGTTGGAAGATTATTCATGTTCTTCTTTCTATCAATTAATTTTTGGTAAATCGTTTTTCTATTTTTTTTAATCTGATTGATTTTTTTTCTTTTTTTTCTTTTGTTGCTTTGATGTGGAGCAGGGGCCACGTGGTTCCCGTGAATATTTGGGCAGAGGTCCTCCTCCTGGAGCTGGGCGGTGCTTTAATTGCGGCATTGATGGGCATTGGGCCCGTGATTGCAAAGCTGGAGATTGGAAAAACAAGTGTTATCGTTGTGGAGAAAGAGGTCATATAGAGAAGAACTGCAAGAACAGTCCCAAGAAGCTAAGGTCATTTATTGTTGCAAAGAGTTCCTGACTTGTTTGCTCTGCTGTGTGTGTGTTTTCCTGAGTCAGCCAGCTATTGCTAAAGCAAGATGTTTATCACTTCACATTTCTTATATTATTTATTTATTTTTTTTAATAGCAGCCGTGCAAGAAGTGATTCACTATCACCAGATAGATCTCGCTCTCCTCGTCGTGGCAGGAGCCGTAGCCGAAGTTACAGTCGAGGTCGCAGCTACAGGTGAGCTATGGACTGTACAGTTCTTTGATGTTTCTTGATTTTGGTGTTTAACTGACTTTGTAGTTTGTAATTGATAATTTTCTGTTGTTATGATGAGAGGATTTAAAAGTGTGTCGTTATCCCTAAGAGAAAGTGGTTGCACAATTAGCTGGGGAACATGTGTCATAAAGTTCAGGCCATTAGTTAGAGTTTCCTCTTCCCCCTCTCACTGTGGCTAAACCTCACTTTTCATAAGGATTTAAAAGTGTGCTGTTGCTACTGCCATTTAACCAAGTGTAGTAGATTCTTTTTGGTTGGGGGCTGGGGGGGTTGTCATAAAAAGAGAGAACAGAAAAGCATAAAAGTATATGTTTTGCATATATTTTACCCCAATCCAAAAGAAATGCAGTTTTAAAACCTGTTTAATATTTTTTTGTCATATATGTTTTGCATACCCCTTATAACTTGATCGTGTTTTCCTGCCAGCCCGTCAAGATCCCCAGCAAGGAGAAATAGAAGCCTTGAGCGTGAAGATAGGAGATCACGGAGTCCTCGCAACAGGAGCCCTGAGCCAAGGAGAAGTCCACCTCCCTCCAAGGGGAGGAAGCGCAACCTTACACCTGATTATGGCAGTCCCCAGGAGAGACATACCCCATCTCCCAAAAACAGCAGATTGGCTGCTGATCAAGATGGGTCTGATTACAGTGACAGCCCTAGGAGGAAGAGTGGAGGAGGTCCTGTTAGCCCTGAAAGAGAGAGTCCTATTAGGAGTTATCGAAGTCCTTCTGAAGCTAATGGTCGCAGCCGCAGTGCTAGCCCTAGAGATGATAGGAGCCCTGTTGATGAAGATGATGACAACCGCAGGTCTCCACGAGGCAGCGAGACACCGTGAAGTGTTTGGTGGGGGAGCATGAAGTCTCTCTTTGCATATACATGGGCATCTACTAGACCAATGTACTTGCGGATTTAATTCATGCCCATATGAAAATTGCTTGATCTTAAAACTAGGTAAGGATAATTGGGATGAATGAGCACTTAGACTTTTGATACTCTGAATTGGGTATTTTTCGTATTATAAGATTTATGCTTCTCTCTTTCCTTGTGTGTGGAAGTAGTTACTGGAAATCCCAAGACTTAAAGACTGACTTCTTCTAATTCTTAATCAAATAAGTTACTTGTAACAAATGCACTGAAAGTTATGGAGTTGGTCTACACCATATGGGGTTTTAATTGTTCTGTTACTAGGTGGTTAACGGTATTGATGGTGTGATGGTGATATTGTCCAGGATATTGGGTTTGGTTTTACTTGTTTTTGCGAGGAAATGGGATACTTGTGGAAAGACCTTAGATATGGTATCTTAGGTAGGTTCTTATCCTAATCAATACAGACGGTTTTAAACAAAAATATGTACTTTTATGTGCAAAACTCACTCTCATAATTGTCACCAGATAAACACCAGACCATTAATTGGGTAATCTCTAGATCTACATGATTTTTCTACATGATTTTTCCCTTCATCAAGTAGCAATATAGGTATTAGAAAGTGATCCAAACGGCCTTAGGCATTGAAATCCAATGCTCAAATACACAGGTATTAGAGCTTTCATGCATAGTTGAGTTACTACGCATCATGAATGGCTTATGAATCTTAGAGCTTCTCCAAAAGCCGAAATTATCTTTATTTCACAGAGTAGACCCTTAAAATGAAGGTCCAACAGTCTCTAAAATAGAGAAATCTTTTGTGCCACTTAGTCGCTTAACTTTTTGTGTCACTTAATCTTTTGTGCCACTTTTTGTTTGATTTGAGAAAAAGAATAGGAAGATAAAAAATAGAGTTTGTATAAATTTACTTATATCTCTTATTAAAAATGATGTCCAATTAACCAAAAAAAAAAAGACAATCACCCAAGTTAATTAAATAAAATAAAATTATGCCCTGTAAATAATAAGAAATAAAGAAATAAATAAAAAATGTAAAAAAAAAAGACTTTATCAAGTGTATCACGGTAAATAAAATAAATAAATAATCAACAACAACGTAAACCTAGAAGAAGGAAAAAAAAAAAAGGGTAGGTAGCACATTTACGCTTAGGTAGCCAAAAAAAGTAAAAAGGAAATGTGGACCATAGGGATAAGGGTCCAAGATCGTATATTGGACCTTGGGTTTTATTCGAGGGCATAGATAGGTCCAAGGAGGAGCAAATAATTATTAAATGTTCTCAGTTAAAGTCTCATAAGTAGGGAACAAATGAAAGGTTGTTCGAGGAGGAGCTTCTCTTCGGACTTGATGAATATAGTTCAAAGTATGTACTCAAGCAATTAGAGTGATCTTCCAAGAAACTCTAATGATAGGGACATGCTTTATGAGCATACGAGAAGGAAAGAAACCTAAAAATATCTAAGTGAAAGCTGCCACCACCGCATTAAATGCACTGCGACTACTTTTCTGGCCACATTTATGTGGAGAAGACTTCTGAACAGTGCTACCTTAGCTACCACAACTCACAAAGAATCAGAGAGAGTGTCTGATGGGACAGGTACTTAAGTAAGGGATCGGATGATCAACAGGTGTAGAATGAAGACGGTCCAAAGGAGGATATATAATGTGAAGGACTCTTCATGAAAAGGGGATTGGAAAAAAGAGGAAAGAAAAGACTGTAGCAATCTAAATTATCTTTGTATCCAATTGTGATTAAGTTATAGAAAGAGGACCCCTTTGGACTGAAAATATATTAAGATCAAGTCTCTTGTTTGTGTTTTACAGTCGTTCAAATTAAATCTATCCGTTGTTCAATTCATTAAGGCCTAGTTCTTTAACCCACTCTCTACAAATTTATTATATTGGGCTCATTGAACTAACATCCCATACGTTTTGGGCTTGAACTATAAATCGAGACCCTACATGGGCAATTTTGTCCAAATATTTTTGTTTACTTTTCTCTCCTATTTTCTCTCCAGTTTAGGGAGATTGTGTTTTGGTGAGATAGGAGAAAAAACTCGTGGATCCAACCAAAATTTATCCCATTTTCTTCCTTGAGCCAAACAACTTATTCCAACCAAATGAAGCTTAAAAGCATCTAGGTGGAATGTCTGAGGAGAAAAAAAAAGAGTGCATTTGACATGGCTAGAAAAAGTCAATTTTAACTTATTTTGAGGCTTCATATAAAGAATTCTCTCATTTTCTACAATACTTGCAACAAATAAGTAGTCAATCCTCAGTACGAAATCATGCTTACCGACAACTGTAACCAATAGAATATTTTAATCACTGGTTTTTACTTATGTTGACATTGTAGCCATTTCACCATTTCAGCCATGACAACTCGTGTTTCTCTCCACTCAATTCTTCTTCAGGAGCCATTTTTGTTAAACAATTGCCAAAATAGTGACGTTTGAAAGAAATTTGAAAAAAATAAAAAGTTTTTCTCTTATTTTTTCTTTGTAATTTCGTCTCTTGGAAGAGATAAGTTCTGCACCTTCGTTATGTTGACTAGACATCATATCCAAGTGGAAATCGTCTTTGAAAAAGATGAGTTTCATGTTTTCAACAAATCTTTTCTTTTCAACATACAATTTGGGGAAGTTTAGCTCCCACTAGCGGTATCGGCTGAAATTGTGTTTCATTGTAGGCAAGCCCTTTAGTGAGTTTATAAAATGGATCATACATTGGTAAGCATTGATATGCTGAATCGCTGATCACAACAAGCTATGCTTACATGTGAACAATAGATCTTATACAACTGTCATTTTTCATAATTGTATGTTCTCCACATGACTCTGATTTCCCCTTATTTGCACTTCTTTGATTCAGAGGTGTTTTGATCCAACCTAACCATAATTTCAATCGCTTCCTAAGTTTCATGTTTTCAATGGAGGGTGTTCTTTATCACTTCTGTATTAAAAGATGCACTGGTGAGAAGCTTTCCAATCAGACAATAGTAACCTTTGCCTTGAGATTTGCTCAACATATGCTCCTTAATCTCCATTGTTTAACTACTCTCTTCCGTGAGCAATAACCTCTTTTGCATCTCCTCCTGTCCAACACTCCAACATCCATATATGGAGATCAAAAAATCCCCCCACATTGAGAGGGGGTTTGTAATGAGACAAGGCTGAAACGTTTACATAAACCTAGGCCCTAGAAAGAAGTGGGAACTGGGGTTTTGAGAAGACTAGCATTATATACCATTTTGTGTTTGGATGGAGGGGGTGGGGGATGAGAGAAGGGAGTAGAGGAGAGGGGATGAGGGGTGTTTAATTATCCTTGTCTAGATTATATTTTTAAAGTATAAGGAAGGGGTTTGAATTTTTAATTCTCCCAAATCAAGAGAATTTGGAGGGTGAAGGGATCCACTTATTAAAAAAAAAAATTTTAATTAAATTGTTAATTTTGCTCTTATGATGTTACTTTTATATATATATATATATATATATATATAATATGATGTATTATCATTTCCTCTTATTCTTATTTTAATTTTTAAAACTTAAAATACACTATTATATAATAAGTATCTATAATATTACTTGTGGGAGGGCAAAAAGTGAGACGGTGGAGTAGGTTAGGTTTGATTATTTATCCTATTACTATTTGCTCATACAATTAATTTATAGAAATGAGATGTATGGTCAACCTTTTAGTACCCATTATAAGACAAAAGGTGAAAGTCAAATCAAAAACTACTGGTGTAGTGATTAATATTCAAATTGGAAATCTTTTAGAAATGACTTAGTGTTCGTCCTTGGGTTTAGTCCGAGGATGATGCTACAGATGGATGTCTTCTCTTTCTCTTTTTCTCTCCCAATTTTTCTTACCTCCCCATTATCTAGGTACTTCTTGGAATTATATAACTTAGCAAAGATGCATCTAGATCTTACATTTGAAAGGTCATGATCAAACTATCTTGATACTTGTCCCGTCAAGATCTTGCTAGAAGATTTTTATACTAGGGTATGAGCTGTGGGAACACTATTCAGGATCATTTCCCCATTAATGCGGCTAGCTAAGTGGTTGCAGTGCATTTAATGTGGAGGGAATGGCCACTTTGTCTTTCCTTTTTCTTCTCTTTCTTGTTCAACACTAAGTTACCCTTGTTCCCCCTCGGATTGCCCTATGCCCCCTCTAACTCTGTCCCTCGTCCTTTCGAGATTAGGTAGATGTCCTCGGCACCCTTGTAACCCAAGTATGAGTTAGGTGTACACTCTCCGAGGACAATTTTGCCTATGTTTCTCGAGGTTCACCTCCATATGAACTTTGTCAGCCATTTGGATCCTCGCCCCCCCACATTACTTTTACATATAAGTGGGATCCAATCCTCATTTCATTAAAATTGTTATTAGTTTAGCTTAATTAGTTCCTGTCTAAAATGGCCAAATACAATTTTTGGCTGATATATTTAGCAATGTACCATTGTTTGTGAAATATTTAGCAATTTATTATTGTTTTGAAATTTGAGTTCTACATAGAACTCGAGTTTATAAAAATCAAGTTCCAAAAAAATGTGACATGGTGGCAGAAGTTGATTTGGCATTTTATAAGTTAAAATTTCACGTGGAACTCGAATTTAAAAAATTTGAGTTCTTTGTAATATACTAATATGAAACTTGAGCTCTTAAAGCTTGAGTTCCTTTAAAAATTTGAACAAGTGAGAAACAAGCTCAAATTCCTTTGTTTCTCTACCTCTCCTTTTCTTTTCCCATTTCATTGTCTTTACCCAAGCCTTGATTGAAACCCGTCAAACCACACTATCCCTCAGGAGCAAGTGTGGTCATTAAAGTAGACAAGTCAAAAACTCATTTAAGGAGCTTGTCTCACAAATTTTACTTCATGTCAGAAATGTGGCCTTATGCGTGTGGGACACATTGAAGTGAAGAAGACCTCATTTTTATGGGACTCGAGTTTTATAAACTTGAGTAACACATTACAAGGAACTTGAAGAGTTCCACGTGGCCTTTTTTAATTAAAATAATCCAGTTAACGGATGTCACCGTGACAGTTTTTTTTTATAGAACTTGAGTTTTTGAAACTCGAGTTACATGTCAAATTAAAAGAGGTGTGACTTACCTCTAGTACTTTTTTCACTGGGTTCTCATTTTATTTTATTGAGAAATTGCTACATTACCTATTAATTAAATAAAATGTGAAAAATAAAACTCACTACTACTTACCATTGTATATTTAAAATAACAGGAAATGTCCAGTTAAAAAAGTACCGGAGGTAAACCAACTCTAATTAAAAGTGGTAGATTGTAAATAGATTATTAAATATTTTGGCCTCATTAGAACATCTCCAATGGTGCAAAATACTCTCTATAATAGAGAGTGAGAGCAAAGAAAGGGGCTCCAACAGCCTCTCTATACATCAAATTTTTTTTTTGCTAATGAACAGTAGCTCATCAGGTCTGATGAGCTACTGTTCATTCTTCAAATCTTTTTTTCTATTATAATAATTGGGTGTTGAATAAAAAAATATTGGAAGATGTGTAGTTGTTAAAAAAATAATAAATAATGAATAAAAAAATAATATTTAAATGAAATAGAGAATGAGATAGAGAGTCTGTTGGAAAATATATTCGAAAAAGTGGATAAATAAAACTAAAAGTCACTGTTTATTTTCCAAACAGTATAAAAATTTGCTAACTCAGCTGGAGATGCTCAGTCTATTATAAAGATTGTTAACTCATTTACAAAATGAGTAATAAAAAAAACACATCACAAGCTTTTTCACGGGTTAAACTCGAGTTGTTCGTAGGAAACCCCTCCTGTACTCTTTTCTCCATCAACAAGCCCGAAATGCCTCACGCGATGGCACTGCCCACTTGCAGCACTGTATGCTCAGTGGCACGAGCGAACATGAAAGCCAAGGGAAAGCAAAGCCCGAGCAGTGTTGGCTTCGGCAGCCGGAGGAAAGAGCCATTGTGGCGGTGCGTGGAGGGCTGTGGGGCCTGCTGCAAGCTCGACAAGGGTCCTTCCTTTCCCACCCCTGAGGAAATCTTCACTGACCCTCGTGACATTGAGGTTGGGTTTTTATTTTTTAGTACTGTTTTGCTCAGAATATGTATGAGAAAATGAACCCCCTTTTTTTTAAATCTCAACTTTTATTGATTCTCTGAAGTACTTCTATTAATATATAGATTTACTTACATTCGAATACTGTTTTTTTAGCACATCATTGGTCTACGAGCATATGCTTCATCTTTTTTTATACGAATTGGGAGTCTTTAGAATTGTTTGTTGATATGATGTCATGTGCTTTCGAGCTTAATTTTAACTGCATTCTGGTGTAAGTGAGGTTTTATTTATTTATTATAATTTAATAGTTGGGGAGGGGGGACTTGAAGCCTGGATGTCTTGATTGGATACGTTAAAAAGTGTCAGTTGAGTTACAAGGCACTAGGCGAAAAGGTTTAAATTACTTGGTTGGCAGGACAAGTGAGTTTTGGCCTAGGGGAAGGGGAATGGGAGATTTGAACTAGTGAATGCATTTCTTGAGCTGTGGTCTAGAGCTGATTGTGCTCCTTTGTATTTTTCTTTTTTCCCTACAATGACAGAATTTCATGATATTTCAAAAAAAGAGTTTTAGTAAAGAACATGACCAAACAGACAGACTTTGGTACTGTGTTGTTTAATTGACTTTCAATTAAACAACACAGCTTTACAGAAGAATACATTCAGCCAAATCATTACGTAGTTGAATGTGACATGAGATGTGTAAGGTACGATTGGAATGAATTTGGTTAATTCTAGGGTGCTAAGTTGTTAAAATCTTGGGTTAGCTGTGTATTGTTATTGTAAGTAGGCTGGACATTGTCTCCATTACGTAAGACATTCTTCTGGTCTTATAATAAGCAGGATACTTCGTGCATTGTGCTGTGATTGTTTTATCATGTCCATTTGATTTTGAATCTGAGGCGCTCCTTTTGTCTTTGGTATCATTGTTTTTAATAACAGCTTTACAGAAGCTTAATGGGTCCAGATGGATGGTGTATAAACTTTGATAAAGGAACTCGTACCTGCTCCATTTATAATGGTGAGCATCCACTTGGTCATATCCTTCAGCAGTGTCTACTTTGATTCTCACTTTATGGATTTTTTTTTCTTTGGCAGATCGTCCATATTTTTGTCGTGTGGAGCCAGAGGTATTCCAATCATTGTTTGGAATTAAAAAGAAGAAATTTAACAAAGAGGCGTGCAGGTTTATTCATTATCTCCTTCTCATATGTTAAGCATTGTGGAAAAAAGTTCTCTATCCTAGATAAAAATCATCATGAGTTTGCCTCATCATTTGTCCTGGATGCAGTTTTTGTAGAGATACCATCAAAGAAATTTATGGTTCCCAATCAAAGGAGTTGGATAATTTCAACCATTCAATAAAGAGCTCCGGTTTTAGTTAGATCATTTTGCACTTCGTTGCTCAAAATGCCTTAGGTAAACACCACTCCTCTGTCCTTCACTAGAGCTATTATGTTCTGGTAATTCAGAGTAGCATACAATGAGGAATCTATCAGCTAATGGATCAATATACTATGTATAACAGGGATTGAATGTCATCCTCTCCCTTCTGGTAAGGAAAAGTCTTGCAAGCATAAAAAGAAAACGTGGAAGGCTTCTAATGCTCCAAGCATGGAGGGCAACTGCTTGGGAACAATGGTCTAGATGGTATTGTAGCTTTTTGACGAGCAAGGAAAACTTAAAATTCACCTTTGAAAACATTTTCATCCTCTCCCTCCTTGAGCCCTTCACAAGCAAGATTGCCATAATATATGTGAAAAGTGGCCAATACCTGGACTCCGTTAACTAGATTGATCAACAGACTGAGGCGAAATATGTCCTCAATCATGATTATTAAAAATACCAATCACATACAAACTTTATTGCAGTTTTTCTACTCGTTTTTATGTTTCCACTTTCCAGTAATGTATCTGAGAGACAAATTCAATGAAGTTCATCTGTATATTTTCTCAGAATGCCCCATATCTAATAACTTGATTCTTTCTTATATATTAAAAAAGAAATTATAAATAGAATAAAATTTATTGAACTGAACCATGCAATGCAGGGTTGGGGGCACTATTTTAACCCTTTTTTGGTAAGTGGCGCTCAATTATATATATTCTGTATTTCCCCTAAAAGTGGCTTCTTAAAGATGGAGCTAACTGGTCAAAATTCTGAGAGAGGTAACGCTTATTAAGGTTGATTCAATCGTGAGAAAGCACGTGGGACTATAATTTCTACACTAGCAGGTTTCTCAATAGACAATTCTAGTTCCACCAAATTCTGTTAAAACCGTTATTCAAGAAGAAAACACACAAATATGGTTCAAGATTGATTAATCATTCTTTGATCTCTCCCTCTTTCTTTCTCTCTTTCTCTGCCAAATGGCCAAGGTAATCTGTAAGAACTTAGCCACCACCATGCTACTACTTGTAACTTTCTCTGCAATCGGTCCCACCATTGAAGGCCTCTGCACAGATGCCATGGCCAACTCCCTGTCATTAAATGGTTTTGCCCTTTTCGCCCATGCTCTGTGTGCCCACAATATCACCACCACTACCACCTACTCAACCCCCCTCATGTACCTTGCACCACCAGACACCACCCTCGTGAACCATCCCCTTGATTCCGACACCCTCCTTGGCCATGTTTCCGCTGCAGGAGCCCTCCCTTACCAGTATCTCCTCACCCTTCCAGCCAACACAACCCTCCCCACTCTCCGCCACAACACAACTCTCATTGTTGGCAATGATGGCAAAAGGGTATCCTTCAATAATGTTGCCGTTGTTGTCCCGAATCTTTACATTGATGGATCTTGCTCAATTCATGGTGTTGATAGGCCACTGGTGCCAGATGATGTCTCACCATCTCCAGCATATCCTCGAAGGCGTCGTTTCCATCAGATTTCGGATTATATTCTATCCATTCGTAGAGCACACCATCCAAATCTTGTAGATGGGAATGGGACTAAGGAAGCTGATCTTCATTGAGACCTTAAGAAATCTTGGCTTTCTTTCTTGTTTTTTGTTGATGGGTTCTTCATGAACATGATGTCTTGCTTCTTACTAGGATGGCGATTTCTTGTTGTAACTTCTATGCAATCTGATTTTCGTTTTTGTTAGTTGATCATATATATATATATATATATTTTTTTTTTTTTACATTTGGATTGTTGATGGTCAAGATTGTGTCTGACTTCCTGTGTTCGAAATTAGTTCAAAAATGAGAATTTTCAATTGGTGAGCATGGTCTGTTTTGGATTTGACCAAGTGGGTATTGCCTAGTTATCAGGGTCTCTCTAGCACCATATGAATCTGTTATTTTGTGAAATCATTGCATGTAACATCCCTCTTGCTAGGACTCACCCCAATGTAAGAAAGGATATTGTATGCAACCATCAGATAAATATCACCTTGCCTCTTGTGTCCTTCGTGCACAGAACGCAAAGCTGGATGTACCACGTGTGCATCTGATACCATAGCTTTTTGATTTAAGTCCTCAGGCATTCACCATTTGTTAGCCACTGAGCAAGCAACACGGCTTTGAAACAACCGGCAGAGCAGCACCATTTTTGCTACTTATGCATGCCAATTTTTTTGTTTGTCATGATAGGAATGTTGGGCAATAAGAACTGGCATGCAATACTGAATGGTAGCCGAACTTGTGCTGGGCATACTGAGTTCTCATGAATTAGCATTTCGTATGTTAGAATTCATGCCTGAGTGTAGTAGGGTCTAGGATTGTGACTGAAAGCGTAAAACTTTTCTGAACAAGTGGAAGCTGCTATTCTCATCTCAATGACACGGTGAAAGAAATTGCATACGATGCTCTGGCAACCCACTTTGTGATGTCCATCTCTATAGCTGCTTTCTTATCCAGAAAAGAGATTCCAATCAAACTCTCTAAGAGGGTAAACGAATTAATGGTCATTTGTGAGAGAGAATTCAATTCAGGGATTGGAATAGAATCTCTCATCAGTGGGTAGTGCTAGATTGTGCCGCCTTTAATTTTTCACTGCAGAATTCACTTTCCTCCCTTTTTTTTCACAGTATATAACTGACGTCCCTTCCTAACTATAGAACACTTTCTAATTCAAAAAAAAAAAAAAAAATCAATTATAGTTGCAAAGAGCGACCATATAACTGAGTTTGAAGAGTTAAAACGCAATAACTAGCTCTATATAGGAGATGTATGAGCCGGAACTCGTTGACAATCCTCCAACTCTATTTGGTGATGGTTCAAGTATTGCTGGCAGTGATGAAGGTCTCTATCCCTGTCCTGTTTTCAACCCCAAATTTTCTTTTGAAGAGGGAATATTCATGGTTTCATCTCTTCACTGTGTGGGACAGAAGAGGATAATTTCATAAGCAGACCTTGGAACGAAAATGGACTAATAGAGGATTCTTATGAGGAAGAAAAGCTGGCTTACAGCGACAATTGGAACTGGTCAAGCTGTTTCAGTGATTGGCAGCAAGATAATTTCTACTCCCTCGAAGATGGTACTCAGGACATTGGATGTGGTAGCAGTTTGGGGAAGATGGAAGACTTCTCTCTTCGCAAAGAACAACATGACAATTATTTCAGTTATCATGAAGACACGGCTAACCAGTTTGTTAGTGATTATGGTATGCAACATCCCAGAACAACATATGGCTACAATCTGGATGACTTGGGACTTTGTGAGGGCATTTTTGGTTACTGGCCTCGCCTGTTTAGGGAATAATCAACAATTACCTGGTCAGTAGAACACTACTGAGCAGAGATAAAGCAAATCAGTGGAAGAGGACATAATTAGCACAAGGGATCTTTCTTTCTATCTTCTTCTTTTGGTAGAATTTATGAATCTCATGTAGATTTGAGAGCAAGAATCCTACAAAACACAGTAAACATAGTTGTAGTTACTGCAAACATTGCCCAAGCATGCTATGCTGGACCTTGTTTAATTCATGGATGTTGTCTCTAAGTTGATTTAGTTACGCATCATTGGTCCTCTTTGCCTTCTACTTCTGTCATTCCTCTGTATTTTCTATTATCATTCATGTTACTAGCATGAAAATTCCAGTATTTGTATCAATAACATATGGTATGAAGTCAATTTGAGAGAGGGAAAAGAGAAATTAAAAAACATAGTTGCATCAAAGTAAATTGAGTCATCCCATTTTCTATTATGCGCCCACCAGAGTTCAA
The DNA here is from genome assembly GCF_932294415.1 of Quercus robur. NCBI lineage: Eukaryota > Viridiplantae > Streptophyta > Magnoliopsida > Fagales > Fagaceae > Quercus > Quercus robur. The sequence goes on from NC_065540.1 coordinate 2,696,855, forward strand.
TTTATTCTGTTTTTTATTAGGTAGAAACAATGTATATGATCTTACAACTGCTGATTCAAGATGTTCAGAATGCACCTTAAAATTCTCATTATGTACATGCCAGCAACAAGTTACACTCCATGTATGGGCTGAGGTAGGCATCCCTTGACCTGTTTTGATAAACTCATGCATCCGTTGGCATGGTTACGAGAGATCAACGCACATAACTCCCACCAACAGTTTGAAGGATACAAGGTTGCCCAAGACACATTTGGAAGACACAATGGCACAGATCTCCCAGGTTATAGTAACATTTTTTTCTCAGCACTGTTAGATTGCACTCAAAAGTCCACAATTTTTGTTTCCCGTTACAAAATTTATATGAGATCAACTTTCTGTACAAAAGGTAACCAAGTTTTATCCCTCATCATAATACATTGCCAAGGCCCAGTTCATCCTCGAGGTCATCCCCATCTTCAAATAACTTCAGGAACCGAGCCTGATCTTGTTCCCTCTTCTTCTTTTGCCAGTATTTATATGCAGCCACCACTCCGAGAATGAATACAGTTGAAACCACAACGCTGATCAATATGATTAGAGCAGCATGCATTCGCTTTTCTCCTACATGAGAGTCAGATGCAGAATTGGGAGCTACAAAAAATGGGGTTACCAAAGTTGTAATTATTACTTGGACTAAAATATAATGTGATTTTATCAACAGACATTGCATGCAGACAAGTGCTTATGCAAACAGATATAAAAATGACAAGTTTTGGTTATAATGAAAAAGTAACATCCACTAAAGCAGAAAATTACAACATGATTGACGTGGTCTTAGCCTTAAATCCACAAACCCTTCAGTTGTAATGCCTGATATCCATAGTCATTTAAGCCACATAATGGCACCCAGAGGAACTTTTCTGGATGTACATTACGAGGCAGAAAGCCTCTTTGAGAATGAAGTCACTACTCATTTAAAAAGACCCCCCCACACCGCGCTGGAGAGTGGGGATGGAGGACAGAAATGGATGGGGCTATGGAATGTCCAAACGCACCAAACACCCTTGAACTAAACGTTAATATAGAATAAAATGCAGTGAAAGGGCCTTCAAAGTAAGAAAGTAAGAAGCACTCACCTTTTGCAAAAGGAATGCACTCCGAGCACAAAAAAGTAGCACTAAATTCCTTGTCCTTGACTCGGATATATTTCCCATCAGGAAGTGTAAAATCACTAGGACAAAACTCCCACTCTTCAAACACGTCATCTGATTTTAATCTATCCTCCTCATAAAATCCACATCGCTTGCATTTTCCACTTGAAAATACTGTCAGAGGCTGAAAACATAAAGAATGTAATCTCATTAGCAGTTCTAAAGAATGTCACACTTGGTCTCCCAATAGGAATTTATGATTCAAAGAAGTATTATTTAAGAAAGCTAACGTACCAAAAATCCAATTACCAAGAAATACTTTAATCACTCAAAGAACACACCAGCATGAAGTTGACATATGCTGATACATTTTCATGTGTTTTCTCACTATTTTCTTTTAATAGGTGAGTTACACATGCATTCTGGTGGGGCTTGAACCAACAACCTCACTCTCCACCTTGCTCTTACAAGGGAAAGAGGTGTCATTTAAGCTAGAGCTCATTGGCATCAATATTAATAGCGAACAGATATTTCACAGACAAATACTACATTTTGAGTAGATTCGAACTGTCCCAAGTTTGGATGAAATTTACACACAAAAAGAGACAACTATAAACCAATTCTAAATATAATACCATTAAATTGTAATGCAATAGCTCCTAGACAAGCAAAATTAACTAGGTTCCGTTCGCTATGTAATTTCCTACATCCACAACCAAAATATCTAATAGCTTTAAAATTGCAGGTCCATACCTTAATTATGTGCAAATAAAAGAAATACAACAAAATGTTGGAAACCAAAAACATCATCATTCATGTTTTTATTTTTTTATTTTTAAAGAAGAGTCTTTTGGACTCGCCTCTAACCAGTAAAACCTACGCGCAACTGACCCCACCTGCGAGAACTAGATTCATGTTTAAAAGTAACACAATTGAAATCCTAGAAAGGCATTCTAAGACAACACATGTAAGGACATCCCAGGAATCATAATGTTTTAAGGAACAGCTTAACGACAAAACATGTTCAAATTTTCTCAAAAAAAAAAAAAAAAAAGAAGGTTTGATCATGAACCTGCCAAGACTCTTGGCCCTTGAAATTATACAAGACATGGGCTTCCTTCACATCCGGCAACACCGTCATGTTCTCGTCTTTACACATGAAATAAACCGTTGGTTTTGTCTTGAACCAGTCGTGGGTTGTGTTTATCTCCATCGATCTCAATGTAACATCCGCCGACAACACCAATCCTGCCCCCAAAACGACACCGTTACCACCAAACACATTTAGATTTTATTACACAACAAAACAATCTAATCCGATTTAAAAAAGAAAAATGAAAAATAGAAATGAACCTATTGATTGTTTACCTGGAAAACAGCTGAGGAATACTGAGAAGACAAGAAATACAGAACAAACCCTAGAATTCAACAAATACGGAATCGACATAGCGAGATTAGTTTGATCAAAATTTTAATTAATTCTTAGAATTTTCGAAAAGCAATCTCGGATTGATCGAATGATGATGACGAGTTTTGGTTTGGTCGGAATAGAGGGTATGGCGGTTTGGAAGAATTTTGGTTTTTGCGTGGGAGAGAGGTTTTGGGAATTGGTTGAGCTGACTAGTGCTGAGCAAAGTGGGAGCTGACCGGTTCGCATTGCGCGTTGTTGCTTGCACTGTGGGCTGCGTCTATGTTACGCGGGGATGCTTCGCACGAGCTCTGTGATTTTGCCACGTAGGATGGATTGGTAGAAGTGGTTGCGTGGCTTGATCAAGGTGGTCTTCTGGACGAGTGGAGAAGAGAAGTTGCCACTTGCCACCTCTGTGATTCTTAAGTCGGCCTGCTGGCCTGGCCCGGTCCGGTTCGCTTCCAAACCGGGTTAGGAAGCTAGGATTTGGGATCTAATTTGATCATGCAATTAAGGTTTGAATTAATGACAATCAGATTCAAGACATTTAAAAACTGATCAACTTGTGAAGTGTGGGAGGTAAGGGTTAGGATTCAAGTCTTCAGAAAAGAGTTTCACACACATATACACTTAGATTATGTTAGAATAAGAATTTTATATTGTCAAAAAAAAAAAAAAAAAACTGATCAACTTGGTTCCTAATTATCATTATAGAGATAAGAAAAATGAGTAATAGTTTAGGAATCAAGTTGGTCAGTTTAAAAATATTTTGGACTTGGTTGGTATTAGCCCAAATTTCAAAGGTATTAATTATATTACCCTAGTTATAAAGATATTATATAAATGGTCAATAAAGCATTACATTCATAAAGATATTTGAAATTGATTACAAGATGTAGCACATGTCAATCATGTAAATGCCTGCCCCCTCTTTCTTTTTCTTTTTTTTTTTCATTCTAGATTACCAAAAAGTTTTTCTACAAATTATTTTAGAGTTATTTTCGTTCAATATATTATATGATAATTGAAGAAATTATTCATGTTTAGTTTCAGTTATATGACTATTTTAATGAGTCGTGTGACTACATTTTTATAAATTTTCATGCAGTGAGATGGAGAAAATAGTTTCAAACTAGTTTGAAATTAAACTTTGTTTAACTAGTATTGTGATTATGCCATGAAAGCCATACAAACTTAACAAAATGAAATGTCACATACACTACAATGACAAAACTAATAAATTAATTAAGAACAAGTAAATTTATAAATTTAGAGAATTATTTAGTGGCAAGCTTTGACAACAAGCTTGAACTCCTGGGTCCATCCCTATGAGTTGACAACTAAAGAGCAGTTGTTAGTCCTCAATTAATCTGCAACATGTGTACTAAAGAATTGGTTATGTTGAAAGGAAAAACCTAGGGCAATCCAAAAATCTCTAGCAAAAGGACAATCTCGTGGACGATTATTTGTATACCATATCTAAAATAGGACACTAAGTAGGCATGCCAAGTGCTCTTCATATGGCTGCACTATGTTATGAAACTCTCAAACTTTTGAAATTGACGAAGTATAAGGATACAACTTACTTTTGAAATTGACAAAGTATAAGGATACAACTTTTAACAAATTTTGTTGAAGTAGTTAATTGTAAGTGACAGAAAAAAAAAGTGGTAAATTTATGTGAAAGTGATTATCCACCGCTCACAATTGATTACTTGAAATAATTGTGGTAAAAGTTGTCCCTAAAAATATCCATTTAAAATTACTTCCATTCTCCAAATCCTCTGGTTTCTAAAGGCAACATCGATGCTAGGTTTTAATGAAGTCATTTTGGAGGTCTTCTTCAAGTCAAATTGACCATTAGTAAAGGAACGGTGGAACACCAAGTAACAAAAAGCAACACCATGGTTGCTTTTATCTCTATCATCAGTTCAGTTGTCTTAGAAGGCAGAAGGAAACCAATCTTAGTTTCAACCATTCAATGAAACCGCATCCTTGATTTTTAATTCTTCCTCTCCTCTGTTGAGTGGGCCAGCAAACCACTTACTGAAAGTGTACTACCTCTACACCAAAAATGGATTGATATCTTGATTTGATAATAAAAAACAATTATCATAGAATTGATGTCATAGGTCTAATTCTATCATATCTATCACTTTGAGCCTCTTTTGAACACATTTGCCCCTTTCTTCATAGCAAGCCAAGTTTTGGAGTAAGACCTAAAATTAAAACGATTGATTAAAGCTCTATTGTGAGTAAGATACATTATAGATAGTACATGCCCATAGGCCATAGTGCATCATTCTACGGGATCTAGTTTGGTAGTAAGAGTTCTTGTATCACTTCACATGCTACTTGACATAAGTTGAGCGGTTCGAGTAGTGGTATTTCGACGAATGTGTTGTATCCATGATGATAATCCCATCAAGACACAAATGGTAGGTTTTTACTCATTGCTGTCACATGGCGTGAGATTAATGAGTTCACACTAGAAACCCCTTTTTTTATTCCAAAAAAAAAACTTCAATTTAACTTAGCAAATAAGGAAATATTCTTGGATTTAGCCGCATGTAATCCCCATGCATCATCGTTCCCAAACATATCTATAATCTAGTTCAGTAGATTCTTTTGCCCAACATAAAGAGACTCCATAGTCTTATCTATCTATCTACTCCACTCTTTGGTCCATTGCAAGGCTCTGATAGACAGATACCACTGCACGGATGAAGGAATACAATCTGATTTTTATGGTTACTCGGAAAAAACCACCTCCTCCAAATACTCAAGAATTTGCACCCTAAAAAGGGCAGGTTCTTATATTCCTATAACCTCCTAAATACTTAGAATCTCTGATTACAACGTTATATTCCTACAAAGTAGGAAGTAGGAACGCGCCCAATCTAAACCGCTAAGAGACTCTGCACCTTAAATCCAAGAGAAAAACTCGCAGAACACATAATAAATAGTAACATAAATCAAATAACAATCCTATTATAGCATTATGTCGTAACAGTAAACTAAAAATAACAAAACATCAACGTTTAACGGATACTTGCACGTGATAAAAACTTGTACAATAAAAGGATTCAAGGTTAAATTAAGTTAGTTTGGGTGTTAGAGTTCGAATTTACATGCTTAAAACAAACTAAGGAAACCCTGACAGAAAATTAAACCAAATCATTAGAATCTAGAAATTAAAGAAAATATCTGGTAAAGATCTGTTGAAAAAATGGGGTATTTTTAGAGGCTAAAATCAAATTATAAATTTAGCATTTTTCATTCCTCTTCACTCGGCCCTCTTGCCGCTGCTCGCGGATTTTTGAGAGCAGCCAAAAAATCAAAAGCAAGAACCTCAAAATCAGAAAATAAATCTAAAAAAGAAAAAAAAAATGGGGCTAGTTCAAATCTTCCTCGCTATAATTCTCTCAATTTTCCTCCTCATTCTTGGCGTCTCAGCACAACAACAAACAGAAAATACCCAACAAATTGATTCCATTGCAGCGAACAAGGAACTACGTGGGCATGGCTCTGCTGAAAATGTTCATTCAATAACAAAGCACCATGACAAGGGCAATGGCCATCATGCAATGAAGAAAAAACACCACTCGTTTTCGAAGCAATTTCTCAGTGCCCACAACAAGATAAGGAAGATGTATGATGAGCCTCCATTGAGGTGGAACAAGAAACTTGCCCGCTATGCTCGCCGCTGGGCCGTGAAGCGTGCCTTCGATTGCAGGATGGTCCATTCGTACGGTCCTTACGGCGAAAACCTTTTCTGGGCTAAGCATGATCACTGGACACCATCTGAGGCGGTGAAATCGTGGGTGGAAGAGAAAAAGTACTATGATCCATGGAAAAAAGCGTGCGCTCAAGGACATATGTGTGGACATTACACGCAGGTTGTGTGGAGAGAGACAAAGCGTGTTGGGTGTGCACGCATCAAATGTAAGAATGGAGGTTTGTATGTGATTTGCGTGTATGATCCACCAGGGAATTACGTTAACGAGAGCCCCTTTGGCAATCCTCCGAGAATTCCCGAGTTTGCACTTATACCATTTCCATGAAATTACTCATACTTTAAGCACAGCTACCCTATTGGATTCAAGGTATCACTTGAGGAAGATTAGTGGTTTTATTTTATTTTATTGAGTTAAAAAAGGAAAGTATATGCATAGGTTGGCTGTGCATCTTATCATACGATTTGCAATTTTTTTTTTTACTTCCATGTTGATTGAATTTTCATACGTAATGTAATATAATAACAATGCAGCAGCACAGAAATTTCTTAAGTTGAGTCTATCTAATGAGGCTTATGTGACTTTATTGTTGCTATCAAAAGAAAAAACTATATATATATATATATATATGTATATATGTGTATGGCTAGTGTAACTTGTTTATTTATACGAAATTTCGTATATTCTTGTGTAAAACCCAAGTCTTGTGCCTTTTTTGGCCCACCATTTCTCTCTCTCGTTTACTAAACTGTTGATTATTGAATTTAGTAAGATTCCTTAAGCGAGAGGAATTTTGACCATGATGAGATTTAATGATTGGTTTGTGTCATGTTATACAAATATTTTCTTCTTCTACCATTGATGTGCTTACTGCTTAAGAGTTATAATTGATGTAGGTTGAGGTTTGAGTTAGAGTAACATAACAGTCTCAAATTTTTTATTTTTTCCACAAACTTGTTTAGGTAACAAGTTGTGATTTGTGAATTATTACTTCCATATATGGGAGCTTCATCATTAATATCATTTTTATTATGTATCAATTAATCATAATATGTTATTTCAATAGTTTATGAAAAAATTAAAAATTTTTGTTGTTAGAGTTCCTTGAAAGCATGAAGGTTGTATTAGAAATTGAGTAAAAATCTTCAAGGTTAGGGCGGGTTACGCCGGTAGGTAAGGTCCACGTTGAATCTGAGTGTGGCATATGCTTATCCAGGTTAAATAAACCGGTGACATGTAGTTGTCTAGGTTGAATACAGGGATCACATTTGGTTGTCCAGGTTGAATCAGGGGGGAAAGTAATGGTTCCACCAATCATTATTTAGTCTTGTTTTAGTGTCATTAGATATTAGAGGGGATCATTGTGAAGGCAACCGGGGAAAGAGAATATAATAAAATCTTTTTAGAAGTTTCATCCGTGATTGATTATCTGATTATAATTCTCTGCCCATTGACTGACTCTTCATGTGGCCCAACAACCATTGTAGCATCAACTGTGTACCTTCAATTACCACTTGAAATCTTTGCCTCTTTGGTAATAGAGAGTTAGAAACAGAACAAGATTCCAAATACCATGTTAGAGATTTAATCGAGTCAGTTCACTACCCCAATTATTCAAAAAAAGTGGGAAAATGCCAAAGAATTTCCAAGAGTTTGTCTGCTCTTTTTTCCCCTTTGTAGATAATGGAATCAACCAAAAAGCATAATTGAAATAGAAAGATGGCCTTTTAGTCCAGGCTTACAGCTCTACATTGTTCGCCTCTCTCTTTTTGCAATAGAAAATGCATCTCACCTATTCCAAAACAATAGGTATGAAAGGATTAATGTCGGGTCCACGAAGAAAAAAATATTCCTTTACCCATTCAAAGCAATTTACGTGAAAGGATGGTTTATGATATTGGCCTATTGATAATGCCCACCTGTATTATAATTTTTTTTTCTTAGATCAGTTTGTATATATATTATAGATTTGATAGAATTTCAAGCATCCACTCCATAATACTAACACGCCACCGTCCACTCCATAATACAAAGACACAAGTCGGTAATGCTAAATCGAATAATTCTAACTTAACAGTTTAAAAAATAAAAAGGCAAGTTTAACATTAAATTTTTTATTTCGCCAAAACGAATAAGACTTTCAGCATGCCACTCAGCACAAGGGGAGCCAACCTTTATACAATTTTGGCATATTTTTGTACATATATACCCTGAATTTTTTTAGGGTATCTTCTTGGGAATAAAATCTCCTCATTTAGGAGAGGGGGGATGGGGATTTTAGCCTAGAAAAAAGAATAATTTCTACATCTAAACATTCTCGATTGGAAAATTACCCATCACAAAAACCGATGCATTTATACACATAACCGAGTAGAGAGGCCTCAGATGTGGAAGCTGCTTCTCCCACAACTCATGCATCAGCTCTTTATTTGGTTAACCGGGGCTGAGCATTGGGAGCAAAACTACATGCGAAACTCATTCGGCAGTGAAGACCTTTGTTTCTAACTGGAAAGTTTTGGTGAAGAAGGAAGGCCAGCACAGGTAAGTAGACATGATGCTGCTAACTGTTGATGCACCTACAAGCATGTTCATTACCACAATCTGTAGCTGAATGGCTTCCAGAGGGGAAGCTCCTCCCATTATAAGTCCAGTCATTGCACCAGGAAGTGAGATAAGACCAACAGTTTTGGCATTGTCCAACACTGGAGATAGTGCAATAACCAGAGCCCTTTTCACTTGCTGAAGTGTTGCTTGACGCGGAGTTGCACCAAGAGCCAATGCAGTCTCCACCTGCAAACGAAAACAATAAATTTAATCATATGGATGATGTAGCAAAAAAGTTTTAGACCTTGGAAGTATTCAACTTTGTAAATTACACCAACTTGCGTAATAAACAAAAATTTATTAGTGAGAATATCATTTTATAAAAGGTGATGGCCAAAACAATATAGGCATTTGTTCTCATTCAAAGATTTGTATGAAATAATCATGATCCACTTACAATGATGACCATGAATATTATAATATTATTTACAGCTCATTGGGAATTCTTGTTATATTACTAGGTATTCCAAAAGTTTAATAAGTTAGGAAATTGAGAATTTTTTACTCTCCCCTTCCCGTGCACACAAACTCTCCTAAATAAGTGGGACTCAACACTTGGGATTGTCAAATTTTAAATAGGAAATAGGGCAGAGACAGGTTCAAACTCTTAATTACCGACTTGTTACTATCCTAAGATAAGTGATTATTTATCAAATCTGAATGAAAAAATCATGTGATATACATTTGGAGCCTCGCACATTAACAACAACAAAAATCCTTAATTCAGTAATGTTTTTTGCATTGGACATACCAGGTTCATTTGTGTTCTGATGTCATCTCTGAGTCTCTTCATGGTTACCCCAGTTACTGTCATTGCATTCCCAACCATCATACCTGCAACAGGGATGATGTATCGTGGAGTGAAAGGAAATACATTTAGCACAAGCAGCAGGAACATGGTCACTGCAGTTCCAGCCAGGATGGAAGCTCCTGCAACATACTTCCCTCGAGGGACATGTTTAGCCCGTTGACCAGCCGTATAACCAGCAACAGAGACCTGCAGGGGAACAATGTTTTAGCATCAATCACAAAGACTTTTGAGTAGTAAAACCAGTATTCAAATCAGTTATGGCAATACAGAAAGTTACAATGGAAATCCTTCTCTTACATTATATTTATCTATTACAATTTTTGTTAGTAGTATACTTACTAGTATCAATCAATTTTACAAGTATAACAAGAAATAAAATTGTATTCAATAAAGTTTGCCCCTTTATGAAATAGTTGAATAAAAATTTTGCTGCCTCCCTAGAATTTGATCTGGCATTCTGATTGCATTTGTCTATATTCTCTTCTTGTCTGTCCAGGCAACTGTAATTCATTGGGATTCAATTATCAGGATACTTGGCAGTATTATTTTTACAAGGGAGTCTTGGGGGGAAAATGCCTGGAAGCATGAACAATTTATTTGAGGTGTCATACCTGTATTGTACCGTTCTCGTACTTTCTAGGGAAGAGCTAATAAGGGTTAATTTTTCTAAAATTATTGTCACTACTCATACTCATATCCATACTCGTACCGGTACCTGCTTTCTAGAAAAATGGTGAGTACTCTAAAGAAAAGGTGAAAATTCTCTTCAATTGGTGTGTGTCATTCTCAAAGGGATATAAAGATCTTCAGATTAACATGTACAATGTTTACAGGAATAATCCACTAGCAGGGGAAAATAAAGAACCTGAGAATATTTTTTTTTTTTTTTTTTTTTTTTTTTTTTTTTTAAATTTTTTATTGGGCTAAAGTATAAATGAATCAATTGGTGAACTTGCGGAAATTGTACAAAGATCAAAAACAAAACAGAGCAAAAAAAAAAAAAAAAAAAATCTGAGCTGTCCATATTCCGACAAAAACTTGGCAAAATCTCAGTAGATTTGTCTGAACAAACCAAGGCTATGAACTTATTTATAGAAAAACCATTGAAAGAAACAAATTTTGATTTGAACCAATCGCCCCTGCCAAAAATAAACTATAAGATGGTGTCAGAATTAACAGAAAACCTCTTTCTAGTTCTTCGAAATAAACAAAAAACTCTCATTTATAGATAGAAAGCAATCAATCATTCATATATATAGCGGAAATCCTTAATTCTCTAGAAAATCACACCCAAAATAACAGCTAAAGAAAGCATCAGCCAAACAGAGTCTGTTCTCTTCCAAAGAGATGGAAAATAAAAATGAAGAAAAACAATAGATAACCAAATATTTCATAATATATCAATCACAAAACAGCTGAGCCTAATGCAACTCTTTTAGCCAAATTAAACCAATTTTTTTTTTTTCTTTCTATTTTTATGAAAACAAAACAACCATAAAGTGCGATTCTTAGAACATGTTTCATTTCCTGTTCCTCAAATTTTCTCAAAAACCAAACACAGTTTATAAGAATGAAAAACGTGGGGAGAAGAAAGACGAACCATGAAGAGGTAAGCCAGAATGATCCACAAACTATTTTCCTGACTGAAAATGAATTGCAGAACAAACCCAATGATAGAAAGCTGAAGAAATGCCCTGGCAATTGAATAAATCATCTCCCTCTCCAAACCCAACTTTTGCAAATAAGACAACAGCACCGCCATGACCACCACCATGGTCGCAGCCAAAGGTTTCAACATGCCCTCAAGAAAGTCCCACATCCATTCAAAATCCATTGTCAACAACAAAAACAAAAGCAAAAGCTTCCCAGAAGAATGTGAGTTGACTAGGCTAGGATGACTGTGCACACAGTTTAGTATTATGCGTATGGAAATAAAACAAGCTCTGTGTGTGACTGTGTGGTTGTGTTTATTTTTCGTGGTGGCTAAAACATAAGAGGTGTCTGTTGGTTTAAGAAGAGAAATAAAGGTATCATAAGATTTAAGGTGGTTCTGAGACTGAACTATCTCGTGGAGATACTATATGAGGTATGGAAGAATTTTGTCTAGTTCAGGCGCATGAGATATTGTAAGAGTAAAAATTATTTAATTATCAAAAAATATTTTTAATCTTATATAGCTATCATGGTACAATTTAGTACTGGTACGCCATCATGGGTCTTGCATATGAGCTCTCCCCTATATATGACACTATAAAGAATCTCAATCTACCGTATGTGTAAGTACATCTAATATTGCTAATTTAGTTGCAGAGAATAGAGCGGCCATTCACGTGGTCCAATTATGAGATAAAAATGGGTTTGGTGTTGAAGGGTTGTAGGCTTGTAGCATATATGTTGGTGCGGTGCATATGCACCACGTCAGCGATGATTACATTTATTAATTGATACACCTCATAATATCATCAATCACCTTTGATTCTAACTAGTCGCTAACCCGTGCGATGCACGGGATAATTAAACAAAATTTATATACATTCACTTTTATTGGTACAATCATTTGAAAATAATTCTAACTAATACCCAAATGTAAGAGACGCATTGACTTACTATTTAAAGTAGCTTTCTGAAGAATTTACACATATTGTGTAACTGAGCCTTAATTTCTCATCAACAATAAAAACATGGAAATTCAAAACATGGAAAGAAAATAAAAATTACAACAATTAATTCCATTATCTTTCATGCTATATTTTGTAATTGTACGGAATTAAGTCAACTCAATTTAAGTAGTTGTAATAAAATTGGTTTCTATTATTCTCTATTCTATAGAGATATGAACATATTGGATTTCTCAAACAATTACTGGTATTACAATAAAATGATTTATTATTGAAAATAAAAAACAAAGAAAATCTGTCTATAGCTTAAGAAACACAATATAATAAAATTAAAGAGATAAAATTTTCGGAGGACAAAATATTATAGATAATTTTAAAAACAGATTATACACTTAAAAGGGTTAGTAATTTATAGCACTTACCCCCACTATTAGTATACAGACACCAAGTGCGGTCATCGTAACTTTTTGAAAGAACCTTCCCCAATTGGACCCTAAAAAAAAAAAAAAAAAAAAAAAAAAACACCCAATTAACAAAATTGATCCAAAAGGGTCTAAAAAGCACACAAAATCAATTCAAAAAACAAAAATATGAGACAAAGTAATTACTTTCCGCTGCCAATGAAATCGTCTTTTGTATTGCTGTTTCAAACTGCAACACTTATCTCTCTAAGACCTTCAATTAACGAAAACACAAACTTCTCTTGGAATACTGGAGTATTATGACCATCTATACATACACACAAAAAACAAAATCAGCATAACTCACTATAACTTTATAGAAGCCTCAAAAATATAAAGAGAAATTAAAGGGGTTGAATTTGATATTTACGTTTGGAGAGGGAAAGTTTGCAGAAACTGTGGTTTTATATTTCTTAACTTGAGAGAGGGGTAAGGTGGCTAGGGTTTTGAGGGTAAGGTTGCTAGGGTTTTGAAGTGTTATAATGTTTTTATTTTTATTTTTTATTTTTTAAATATTGTGCTGACGTGGAAAATTGTGGTGTTAGCAGAGGTTTCGGTTATATATATATATAATATATATATATATATATATAGATTACTGCAATACTTTTCTATTCTCAACCCAAAAATAAAAAATAAAAAAAAATTATATTTTTCTTTTTTGTAAGTTGGAGGTCAGGATTTAAGCTTTTTTTAAAAAAATAAAAGATTTCAATAATCACTATATTATTTTAAGGTGGCAAAAAAAATTTAAAAAAAATAACTCTAACTTTTTTTATTTATAAATATATATAAACTCAACTTGCCAATGAAAGTTTTGTCCAACGCGGAAACTTAGCTTTGTTATTGACTGTGTAGCAAAATATTCAATTCCAATTGTGTTGTAGGTGAGCAAATTATTTTAGCTGTGGAATTGTTCAATACCTATGGTATAATAATTCTTTCTTTAAAAAAGTGGAATCTATATATAGGACTTAGAATAGATTATACATCATTATCCAAAAAAAAGTAGAGTACACATGTATGTATGCATATGAAAAAAAAAAAAAATTGAATGTATGGAATAATTTCTCACTCGACATTGACACATTTTCTCTTCAAACTTTTTCTTTTTTTTTTTTCTTCTCTTTTTTTTTTTTTTTTTAAGTAGTTTTAATGAGCACTATAAAGCATCCGCTAATAAATTGTTTTATATCAAATCTTTTTGCTTCATGCCAATTTTTTTACCAATTTTATAAGCATTAGAGCCAATAAATTTTGCTTTTTGAGTTCTACTCATTACTTTAGTGCTAATATTTTTAGTCTTTTTATCAATTCATACTATTTTTTTATGAGTTGAACCTCATAATAATTCATACTTAACACATTTTCTTATTTCTTTTTCTTTTTTACATCCCAAACAAATTTAATAACCGATGCCCCTCGAGTCAAAGTCAATAGAAACAAGCAAGATTTTATATTAAACTAGTAAATGAAATTTTCCCAATGCAAAATGTGCTGCTCTAAAAAAGAGGCCATCATGATATTAGTTTTATTTCCCCAACATATATTCGAATTAGTGAAAACACGAAATCACTCAGAAAAAAAAAATCACAAATTAACTAGTATTATTATTAATTTTATCCTGACCGACAGTATCGATAAAATTAACCCAGATTAGCAGCTGGATTAATGATTAGTTAGTTTTAGCAAAGGTGGAAATAATAATAATAATAATAATAGGCATTTGGGAAACGAAAGTAACGGGACGTACGTACGACCGATACGGCCCAACTGCGAACTGGGGAAGGCTTCATTACCTAAAAAGAGGGACCAAGTCGAAACCGTGTCCTTTGTGTTTATTATCTTTATTCAAAGGAATATCACGGAACTGATCCTATTCCCAATTCCTACGCGTTTATTTATTTATATGTGTCTGTGACGTGGATGTGACTTGTGGCCCCACTTATAAAGGAAAGTAGTACCGTACCTCTGCAACTCTTTTTAAGTCTTTATTATGTCATTTTTCAAACTCTCTTTAAGACCCCTTTTAACTTTATCTCAATGGTGGATATCGGACTCAGTTGTCAGTACATGTTTATGGGAGTGGAGGTGTGTTTTATGTGGGTCTGGCGCATGTGAGGCAGCTCGTTTTATGGATAGGGATGACCATTTGTGTTAACGTGTTAGGTTCACATCGGTCCAGCGGTGACGAGTTTATGATTGTGTTTGGTTCTGTAAAATATTTTTTGAAATATAAATATTTTTCAAAAATATTATTTTCCGAAAAGAAAAATATTTTTAAGTGTTTGGTTGCATTATAAAAATTGTTGTAGAAAATATTTTCATGTGTTTAGTTCTATTCTGAAAATGTTATTTTCCTACAAATTTTTCACATTTTCTCAACTATTTTCTCATCATCCAAAAAAATTATATTATAGAAAATTTCAAAATCACAGCCAAATCCCAATCCACAGAACAAATCACAGCCAAATACCCATCACTTACAACCACCAACAACAATCCACAACCACCGAAATTTATACCCATCACCGAAACAACACTACACACCACCGAAACTCCAATTCAACCCACGACAGCAAACTCCGGCAATCAAAAGCCATAACCACCAAAGCACCACCACCACACCACCACAACAACAACAAAAATCAAAATCACACAGAAATCAAAATCAGAGAGAGAGAGAGATCAGTGGGTCGAAGATCAGTGGGTCGAAGGCGAGATCGCGCGGAGGCGAGATCGAGCGGCGCAGTGTGATCGGCGCGGTGCTGCGATTGACGAGACCGGTGTGTGCAATCGTCAGATTGGAGCTCGCAAGATCGAGCGGCGCAGTGCAATCGGCACGGTGCTGCGATCAACAAGATCGATGCGACTGGTGCGTGCGATCGTTGGATTGGAGCTCGGGGTTGGCCGGCGATCGTCGGACTGGACTCGAGCTCGGGGTTCGCCCTCTTCTTCTTCTCGCTCTCTCTCTCTCTCTCTCTCTCTCTCTCTCTCTCTCTCTCTCTCTCTCTCCAGAAACCATTTGAAGTGAAAATAGGAACGAAAATGAATTTCCGTGGTCAAAGCGTATTTTTTACAGTCAACTGAAATTGATTTCCTAAAAATTCTATTTTCCAGACCAACCAAACACCTGCATTTACCGAAAAGCATTTCCGAAAGTGATTTTCACCCAAAACAAACACAACCTAAGTTGCCAATAGGCGATAGCCATGGTGAATCGTCCCACACACCTCACGTGCCACCAGCACTCCACACGCACTAGTTTGCACTGATAGCCTCAATCATGTTTCCCTATGCGGTGACATCTCCTCTACTTATGCCACGAGTCATTTGTATCTTGTCAATGGTAGTTTGCTCCACTAAGATGGACGAAATTTTATTAGACACGAATTTTAAAGAGTGTCTCTGTGTCTTTGCTTCCATTGAGTTGTATAATCATGGGATGCCCTATTGAGTGAAGCCAGATCAGTAATGATGTAGTTTTGAATTTATTTGGAGATCAAATTACAAGGAAATGATTTTTTTTCTTTATGCCACAAGGATCAACCATGGAAGTTATTCTGGAATGAGTTTTTGATTTCTAATAATGGGTTGTGTTGCAGATGGTTTTGTGTTTTAAGTTTGGGCAAAGACATTTTGGGAGGTTGATTTGGCAAAAACAATACACATCAGCACCACTCCACCTTATCACTTAACAGCTAAAACAAACTGAGGGTGAGGTTTTGCTAACGGAACTAAACTTTAGGGTGTAAAATTCATTTTTTCAAACATCAGGGTGTAAAATTTAAGCAATTCCAAACTTTAAGAGTGTACTTTACAATTTACCCTAACTATGATAATAACCACTTAATAGCTAAAACAAACTGAGGGTGAGGTTTTGCTAACGGAACTAAACTTTAGGGTGTAAAATTCATTTTTTCAAACATCAGGGTGTAAAATTTAAGCAATTCCAAACTTTAAGAGTGTACTTTACAATTTACCCTAACTATAATAATAACAGGCTTAGATATTCAAATAGTTGATCTAATGCATAGTTTAAACTTTAAACTTTAAAAGAAACTTTTTAAAAGTGATTCGATTTGTTATGACTTATATAAAAAAAAGGGGAAAGCAAATTTGGTATTTTTGTAAATAAGCACGTATGTCATGGGGTTTATAAATCATGCACCTTCCATGAACCTTCCTCTTTATTATTTGCAAAAGTCCATCCCACGTGTTGATCTCTTCCTCGTAGCTCTACCTTTTATATTTTATTTTATTAGAGCATTCACGTTAATATGTTTAATTTTTTTATATTTTTATTTTGCACAATTAAAACTTTTTTTTTTTTTTATTTTACACATCTATTTTTTACAAAACACCTATATCATTTTATCTATTATACACATTTATTAAAATAAAATATTCATTTTTTAACACTATGAACAGTAACTATGAGAGGAGAGAGAAAGGAAAAGATAGTGAGGTGAAGAAAGGAGATAGAAAAAAAGAATAAAAAAATCATTTACACGATGAACAGTAACCGTGTATATATACACTGTTACTGACCATTGTGGATATTTAGACATTTTTACAAAGATTGATGTGGGGTTTTTAGGTTAAAATGTATAAAATTAAGCACTTTTTATATTTTAAAAGACTATCCATGAATTGGTGTGGTTGTTCTTAGTTTTCTCCCGCGCTACTAATTCCTATCTGACTACCTCTCCTTTGACGCACCTTCTCATCTTTTTAAATCAAATCATATCCATTGCTTTTCTTCCTCAGCCGCAGAAATTTAACGAGATTTTTTATTTTTATTATAATAAAGTTTAGTTATTAAATTGATTATAGTTTAAGATTATAACATTACAGCTGAATCTTAAAAAAAAATAAAAATAAAAATAAAAATCTCAAAAATTACTAGAACAAAAACTTACTTGAATTATCCGAACTTTTTTCAAGATGGAACTGTAGAGTGTAGACTATCTTTCCAATTTGCATATTGGTATGAGATTTTTCAATCAAAAGCAGATAGCATTGAAAACATTGGTAAAAAAATCATAATAAGTCGTGATGATAATTGTGGAAAAAAAAAACCTAGACTTACCGTCAGTACTTAGTAGTGGCGGCTTTGTATTGCACCAATGCATGAAGAGCCATCTTATTAAGGTCTTGGGACGTGTTGAGATTTGACTCCACATACTAAATAAGCACAATTCCTTCTGTTTAGTCAATTTAGTCATCCTGCGTACCTCCGATTGTTTTTCTTTTTAATGATTGGTTTTACTAATACTTGTCTTTAAAGCATGCATTAATATATCATTTTATAAAACTAAAGAAGAAAAACAAAATATTAATTGTTTTAACAGTTTTTTCAATTTTTTCATAAAAATTTTTTTAAAATAAATGATTAATATATGTCCAAAGATTAAGAGTATACATTAACTAGACCCTTTCATGATAAAGGTTTATTACACATGTTATACACATTTTTCTCAACTGAAATTTTGAGTTGAACAACTATCTCAAAAAAAATTATATAATAGTGTGTGTAACAAATATTATCCAATTGATGTTTTATTCATCTTAAATTTTAATAAAACTTATTTATGTAATTAAGTGTGTTGGATTGTGCATAATGCATATTGATGGAGTATGAAAAATAATGCATTCGTTAACATTTTCCAAATAAAAATAGGTTATTTCACTTTTTGTTGTTTTATTTTATATTCTATCAATCACTTCTTTAAATAATCACAATCAATTACGGGTTTTTTTTTTTTTTTTTTTTTTTTTTTTTTTTTTTTTTTTTACTTATAGAGTAATTAAAATTTATAATGGAAAAAAAAATTAGACCCAAGTAAAACAAAGGTTAGAAGATTTTTTTTTTCCCAAGTATGAGTCCATCATATTAATTCATTACACAGGTCGATTCTATTTTTTGATTGGTTAAGTTTGACCTTTCTTGATCATCTATCGGATCAAACTTTGATGTTGTTGTATCATTCACAATTATATTAATCGCATCCCCATCTGGTGCCCCTTTCTTTATTATTTTTCTTGAGGGAAAATAACGAGAAATAAACCAAACAAAAAAAAGAGTTGAACCTTATTTTTATTCTTCAGAAATGCTAACGAGTGCCTTTAGGACACTAGTTAATAATCCATTTAAAGAAAATTTTTATAAGAAATGAAAAAAAAAATTAATATTTTGACAGTTTTTTTTATTTTCCATAAAAATGGTATCAAAACTTTCATAATATAAATTATTAACTAATACTTTAAAGACACTCGTTAACATATCCCTTTATTATTTACCATTCAGTAAAATTAAAATAAAGACTACAACATTTAAGGTGTCAAACCCAAGTGAACCTTTCAGGCTTTTTCTTGAAAATCTAAAAGCAACTGAGGGGGTGAATAATTGAATATTGAGAATTGAAATTCTCTGATCCCATTTCTCGAGTAGCTAGTTATCAAAATGCTGTATAAAACCAAAGTGCTTTGGTATACCCACAACCTCATTAAATTAAGTTTCACATGCCATGTGTCGAAAGTGTCATCTAACATATATACCAAAAGCAATGTTTATTTATTTATTTAATTTTATCTTTATTCTGGATTTCTGATCTAGAATACTAGATTTTATCTATGTCTTTAAAGTAACTAATGAACGAGAGACAATCTGGACCGGCCTGGACACACCTACCTTATGCACTACCCAAATGACCTATTATACTTTAATTTTTATAACCAAAATGGGGTGGGTTTTAATTAATGTGAGACAAACACGAATCAGGAAAAGAAACGAAAAGCATTTTCCCAGATCCATTCCAGACACTTATCTTAATTTAGTATAAACTCTAAAAGTCTAAAATATTAAGAACACGTTATAAAGTTGATTTACAAAATTGGATACCACAAGAATTGTTGTACCAGTCAGACCTACCTACCAGACGGTTGTAACTGCTAGAAGTTATTACCGCCCCTGATTAAGAACTTTTCTCTGTTTTTTCAATTCTTTGGAGTTTGACCCAGGGATGGCTCTCAATTACCTTTCAAAATATTAGCAAAGAGAATCATTACCTAGCTAGGTCTTGGACTTGGGACTGATAACACATGTTTAGTGGAAATAATGTTAAAATCAGGCTGATCCGACGGAGGTCATGAAAGGATTTCGAAGATTGTTTTTGTTTTTCCTAAAGCACTAAAAAATATAATTCAACCCCATACAAAAATTATACTTATTTATCCTTATAATTTTTTTTTTCCTTAATTGTAAAGATTTAGCTTTCGTAGTGAAGGGAGGTGGGACATTGTTGGATAAATAATTTCCTCCGACTAATGACGGAGTCAAGATTTTGAGTGATGGGAGGCCGAGGTATGCTCAAACCCCAATGCTTAAAAAACTTATCGGAGACTAAACTCAACATAAACATATGTGAATTTTTGGTCCCATACTTCTTTAGGGATCTTTATCGAACATTTAAGCTGCACTTATCCTGCACTACTACTTTGAGACAAATTTCCATAACCCATCAAGAACAGAGATAGAAACCCCACAAAAAGAACCAAACTTTAATTATAATATTAAAATAAGAAGTGTATTTTTCAGTAAAAGAATGAAATTATTGAACAAAAATAAATGTATGGATGAGTGCACAAGAGAACCTTCAAAATCTCAAAAATGCAAAGAAATAGCTGGAGAAGGAATACCAATTACATTGTAATAGATCTTTAAAAAAAAAAAAAAAAAATTTCAAGGTTGATTTTGTGTTATTGTTTGAGCTTATTTTTGGACGGGATATTCGAGCGGAATATTTCGATTCAGTATATATGTGTATTGTTTTGGGATTCTTGCTATATATATGATTAAAGTCATTATTGTATTATTATTATTATTAAGCTTTTTTTAAGAAGATTATTATTATTATTATTATTATTATTATTAAGCAAAATGTGAAAGAAATGCATGTGAAAGTAATCAAGTAGTTTATTACTTTATTATAGGGTCAAGTGCTGAATAAATAATATAAAAAAAAGTCTCCATTGCGGCATTCGTGGCATTCTTGTAACTAGAAAAGCATCCAGTAGTTTTCTTTCTTTTGGCTACGAAATTTCCTGGAAGTTTCCTCCGCTACTTGACTACTTCCGTACTTCTTCTTTTGACTTTTATATTTTTAAACTCTTTACAACCATTTTTGCCTTATTCTTCTTCCTCCTCAGGACTCTGTCCTTCTTTGGTCCTTAACATCACAAGCAATTTCTCTACTCTTGCTTTTTAGTTTTAATAACAAAGAATCAAACCTTTTTGTATTTGGGTTTGCAAGTCTCCTTTGGTCTTTATTTTGCTGGTGTGAAGTGTGAACTGTAATTTCTTGGATTCAAATTCAAGCTTAATATGTGCACTGGTTTTTTTTTGTTGAACTTCACACAAGCTCCGAGAGATTCATCAATGGAGGAACGTAAACTCACTGAGAGAGAAATAGAGAAATAGAACAATCTGAAACTTGTGTAAAGAATGAATTAATTACTCAGCTTACCATACTCTGTTCTTTATATAGTGAGAACAGAGTATCAACTAACCAGTACAAATTGAACACGTGTAATGATCCTGTAACTAACTTGTAACTAACACTATACACTATAAAGGACAACCGTTTCATGACCAATTAAGCTATGCTACTGTTATGCTATTGTAGTTTACTTCTATATACAAAACTACAAGTAATGAGCACTGTACAATAAACAATCTATACAACTATTCAATACTCCCCCTCAAGATGAACTATAAATGTTGATTATGTTCATCTTGGATAAAAGGAAGTAAAATTGTTTGTATCCAAGTGCCTTCGTGAAGCAGTCAGCAATCTGGTGTCTAGTAGGAACATGAAATGTCTTGATCAGTCCATCTTGAAGCTTACTTCGAATAAAGTGGCAGTCAACCTCTATGTGCTTTGTGCGCTCATGGAATACTGGATTTGCAGCAATGTACAAGGCTGCTTTGCTATCACAGTACAGAGAGGCTGGCTGATTATGATCTAAACCAAAGGTTTTAAGCAAGGCCAACAACCAAACAACTTCACTTGTGACAGTAGCCATTGCTCGATACTCTGATTCTGCAGATGATCTGGACACCACTTGCTGCTTCTTGCATTTCCAGGATATGAGGGAATCACCTAGGAAGACACAGAAGCATGAAACTGACCTTCTGGTATCTGGACAAGCTGCCCAGTCAGCATCACAATAAGCTTTTAATCTCAATTCAGAACTGGCTGAGAGAAATAAGCCCTGTCCTGGTGTCTTCTTAAGATACTTCAATACCTTATATGCTGCTTGGAGATGTGGAATCCTAGGAGAACTCATAAACTGACTCAGTTTATGCACTGAGTAGCAGATATCAGGCCTGGTTAGAGTCAAAAACAGGAGTTTGCCTATAATTCTTCTATATAAAGATGGATCTGGAACACCTTCTCCCACTGAGCTTCTAAACTTAGCTGATTGATCCATGGGCACATTAGCAGGCTTGCATGCTAGTAGACCTGTATCAAAAAGCAATTCCAAAACAAATTTCCTTTGACACAAGCTAATGCCCTTTTCAGTCCTTGCAACCTCAAGACCCAAGAAATACTTCAAGGTACCAAGATCTTTGAGCTTGAACTTGTCATCTAGAAAAACCTTGAAAGTATTGACTGCTTTCACATTGTTGCTAGCTATTAGAATGTCATCCACATAGACTAGCAAGATGAGAATTGAACCCTTGCTGACTTTAGTGAAGACAGAATAGTCTGACTTAGATTGGAGAAAACCATGATCAAAGAGAGTGGATGAGAGCTTGGCAAACCACTGCCTACTTGCTTGCTTCAAGCCATAAAGTGACTTGGTGAGTTTGCACACCTCCCCCTTGCTGCCAAATCCAGGAGGAGGAACCATATACACCTCCTCATTCAACTCCCCATGCAAAAAGGCATTATTGACATCTAACTGAGACAAATGCCAACCATACACAGCAGCCACAGCCAAGAGAGTTCTAACTGTTACAAACTTCACCACAGGAGAGAAGGTTTCATAATAATCAACTCCCTTGGTTTGAGTAAAGCCCTTAGCAACCAGTCTAGCCTTGTACCTCTCTATAGAACCATCGGCTTTAAGCTTAATCTTGTATACCCACTTGCACCCAATAGGCACCTTACCAGGAGGCAGTTTGGTCATGACCCAAGTTTGATTAGCCTGAAGGGCATCAATTTCAGACTTCATGGCAACTTGCCACAAGGGATCAGGTAAAGCTTCAGCATAGGAAGTGGGTTCTTTGGCAATGGACAAGGCAACAGAGAAGACTTTATGGGCAGTAGACAATTTAGAATAAGAGAGAGTAGAGGAAAGTGGATAGAGAATACCTGGGCTGTCAATGGAATCATAGGAAGGTAAGAGTGAAGCTGAAACCAAATTGCAGTGGTGATCAAGAATGGTAATGGAGGCTAAGTTGCAGTGATAGTCATGAAGATATGAGGGAGGTTTATGAGACCTAGTGGACCTTCTAACAATAGGTAAATCAAGGGAAGGAGCAGCAAGATTGGACAGATCAGGTGGAGCAGGAGGAACAGATAGAGAAGTGTCTAAGTCAGGATGAACCAGGTCTAGAAATTCATCAGGAGGTACAGCAGTGTCAATGGGATTGAAAGGAAGAGAAAATTCAGCAGAAACAGAAGGAATGGATTCAGGAAGTGAAGGTTGAGATGGAAACATGTTGTGAGAAATGGAAGAAGAGCTGGGAACAGATTTAGGCAGCCAATGTTTGAAGGGAAAGACAGATTCTTTGAAGATGACATCTCTAGAAAGAAAGACAGTTTTAGTGGACAAATCATACAACTTATACCCTTTGGTTCCAAAAGGATAGCCAAGAAAGATGCAGGCCTTTGCTCTAGGATCAAACTTGGATCTATTCCTATTTAAAGTAGAGGCATAACATAGACAACCAAAGGATTTAAGATGCTGGTATGATGGAGAATGACCCAAAAGTTTTTGATAAGGAGTAAGATTACCTAGAAGAGGACTAGGAAGTCTGTTGATAAGGTATGTGGCTGTAAGAACACAATCCCCCCAGAATTTTAAAGGTAAATTTGCATGGAATCTTAAGGCCCTAGCAACATTCAACAAATGCTGATGTTTTCTTTCAACAACAGCATTTTGTTGTGGTGTTTCAACACAAGACAGCTGATGTAGGATACCATTGGAAGCATAAAATGAAGAAAGAGCAAACTCAGGACCATTGTCACTCCTAATCACCTTAATGGACACCTTGAATTGGGTAAGGATCATTTGAAAAAAGGTTTGAATCAAGGATGAAGCTTCAGATTTAAGTTTCATTAAATAAACCCAAGTACATCTACTATGATCATCAACCAAAGTAAGAAAATACCTTGAGCCATTCAATGAAGGAAGAGAATAGCGTCCCCAAATATCAGCATGGATCAAATCAAAACAAGATAAAGAAACACTTGTGGACTTAGGAAAAGGCAATTTGTGTTGTTTAGCTAAAGGGCAGACAAAACAATCAAAGGAATTGTTATTATTGCAAGAAATCAGATCAGGTACAAAATGTTTCAACAAAGCTAGTCTTTGTGAAGATGGGTGGCCCAATCTATAATGCCACAATCTAACAACAACATTTGAAGTATCAACAGATTGAGAAGAGTCAAGATTACATACGTTGACACTTTTATTACAAAGAAAAGAAGGTAATCTGGATAAGATCTTTGAAACAGAATCTGGTAAGGTGAATGAATCAGTGCACTGCAAGGTATATAGTCCTCCATTTCTCTTACCCAACCCAATCATCTTCCAATGCAGTAAGTCCTGAAGAAAACAATAATGAGAAAGGAAAATGCAGCAGCAAGAAGGGTTTTGGGTCAGCTTATTGATAGAAATAAGGTTGAAAGAAAAACTAGGAATACAAAGGACATGTTCTAAAGTTAAAGTGGCTGAAATTTTGACAGTTCCAATATGAGTCACCTTAACCATATCACCATTAGGAAGTCTAACTGAAATCTGAACAGAAGAAGTAATAGAAGTGAAGAGATGAATAGAATGTATCATGTGGTCTGTTGCACCACTATCAAGAATCCAGTCATATGGACTGATATGGGATGTATTGACACTAGAAGAAAAGACTGAATGTTCAAGAGAAGGAGAAAAACAAATACCTGATATGGTTTGGGCTTGAACATCTAACAAAGGTTGAGTAATGATGGTGGCAGCTTGGTGAGCATTGTCCAAACATGTCTCTGGTGGTGCTTGAGTGCCAAAGTGACATTAAGGATTCAACAATCCAATCAATTGCTGATATTGGACTTTGGTGAGTGTGACAGGTTCACTAGCATGATCTTCATTGGCAATGACATTGTTTGCAAAAGGAGGCTGACTACCCTTGTTCTTGAATTTATAACCAGGTGGATATCCATGCAGCTTGTAACACCTGTCAACTACATGCCCCATGGCTCCACAATGAGTACATTGTGGTCTGCCATTCTTAAACTTAGTAAAATTCTTGGTGTTACCAGATTTGGACCCAAAAGCTGCTAGAGCTGCTGATGTATCAGCCAAGACTTTCTTCCCAGCACCCACTTTTCTCTGCTTCTCATCTTGAAGTAAAAGAGAAAACACTTTGCTCAGGTGAGGCATAGGTTCCATAAGGAGAATTTGGCCTCTAATAGCTGCATATGTCTCATTCAGCCCCATCAGAAAAGACATAGTACAGTCCTCAGCTTGATGACCACATGTACATGTCCTATAATTTGAGAATTCATCCCAAAGTCCCTTGAATTTTGCGTAGTATGCATTGATGGTTAAGTCTTCTTGTGTCAAAGAACTCATCTCTTTTCTTAAGTCAAAAATTGTAGGTCCATTTCCTTGGCCAAACCTATATTGTAAGTCTAGCCATACATCTCTGGCAGTCTTGAAATAGACTATACTTGATTGCAAATCTTTGGAAACAGAATTAAACAACCAGGCTAGGACAGTACTATTGCATTTACACCAAGCTCTGTAGTATGGGTGATCAACAGATTGAGGTTTAGGGATAGAACCATCAATGAAACCCAACTTGGTTTTAGCATCCAAAGAGATGAGAATGGCCCTACTCCAAGTGTTATAGTTTTCTTCAGTGAGGGGTTGAATCACCAAAGAAACACCTGGATTATCTCTAGTAGATAAAAAATAGGGACTGGATGTGTTTTCCCAAGGCTGGACAGTGGAGGCAGTAGCACTAGAGGTACTCTCAGTCATACTTAGCACAGTATTATCAAAGAAAATGATGAAGATACAAAGTCCCAATCAAAAGAAAATCAAGGATTAATTTTCTCGAGAATCCTTCAGGAAACAAGACACGGATTCTATGGGATGAAGGTAAAACAAGTCAAGATGTAATTCACAATCTTGATGAAATTACAACAGAAAGTTGTAAATTTGGAATGAAAACAATCCTAGAATCGGAAAGAGAGGAAAAAAAATTGAAACCCTAAGATTGGAGATTTCAATTTCAATTATGAATCAAGATCAAGATCAAGAAATCAAGACCTAGAAAATGACGATCTTAATTCAAGAATCAACAGAAACACAATGAGGAATTGAACTAGGAAGAATCAGAGAATACCAGACTACAATGATCTCTGAACTAGTTCATGCTCTGATACCATGTTGAACTTCACACAAGCTCCGAGAGATTCATCAATGGAGGAACGTAAACTCACTGAGAGAGAAATAGAGAAATAGAACAATCTGAAACTTGTGTAAAGAATGAATTAATTACTCAGCTTACCATACTCTGTTCTTTATATAGTGAGAACAGAGTATCAACTAACCAGTACAAATTGAACACGTGTAATGATCCTGTAACTAACTTGTAACTAACACTATACACTATAAACGACAACCGTTTCATGACCAATTAAGCTATGCTACTGTTATGCTATTGTAGTTTACTTCTATATACAAAACTACAAGTAACGAGCACTGTACAATATACAATCTATACAACTATTCAATATTTTTCTTCGTAAAGCCCCCCACCAAAAAAAAAAAAAAAAAAAAAAAAAACCCTACAAGAATACAAGATAAATAACATATAAAAACATCATTTACCCAAAAGTATAGCTTTATATGATTTCAAAATAGGGTTGTGGAGAAGCAAGTTGTTGTCGGTAAAGATTAGACGGATGATCAAGAATAGGGAGTTTGCGTTGCAACCAGGTCAAGACAATGCAAAAAGGTCAGCTCTCTTTTTTCTGTAATTATAATTATTTTTTAAATTCTGATTTAAATTTTGCTAGCCCTGCTTTTGCCAAAGACTGTATGGCTATTGAAGAAATGGAAGCCATGGGACTAACAACACTGAGCCTTTGTCACTCTTGTGTTCTGCATTTCAATAAATAATGAATTTTGGCTGATCAGTTAAGAAATGAGACTAATTTTTATTTACTGGGCCTTCCCTACCCAAAGCACTGTAACCACATGCCCTCCAGGTCCAAGCTCATGATTAAGGGTTCAGCTTTTGACCTCGTTTGTTAAATCTGTAATCAAAACGCAAATCAAGGTTTTGTTTTGTCCATAGCTCTTTATCATATCCAAAGATAAAGTTTATGAGGACTGAGCCAAAATTAGTTCTAGTTATATGGCGTCAAACAATTCATGAGTAAAAAAGAAAACGTATTGTCTGCATAGATATAAAAATCAATATATTTCCACTACTTGAGGCCTCTTGCATGTGCAAGTGCAAAATGCCAAACCTAGCGGGGGAGATGTAATTTCAGGGATCATGGCGATATACGATAAAGAAGAAGACAACTATATATTCATCAAAAAATGATAAAGAAGAAAACTTCAGTCAATAATAGGACAACTAATATTCCTCGAGATTCCAAAATAATGCCCTAGCAGTAGAGCTTATGATTTATACATGGTCCTACTCCAAATTTGTGTTGTGGGTTGTGATTTGTGACCCACTGTATTCATTCTGCTAATTTAAGTTTTAATGGCTTAAATGGAGTACAAAAAATACCATAATTTTTAAGCATTAAATTTATAGATGATTTGAAACCTTAGTACTGTAAAGAATTAATGGTAACTAAATCGAAGGTGTTGTTTCCAGTTACTAAGGTGGATGATTTTGTTGGACTTAAACTACCAGTCTCCTTTATCAGCTTCTCTTTATTCTCTTACAAATTATAACCTTCATTAGCTAGTGTAAAACTCAAATCAAGAAACAATGTGTGTCAAACGCAAATCAAGGTTTAGTTTTGTCCTTAGCTCTTTACCATATCAAAAGCTAAAGTTTATGAGGACTAAGCCAAAATTAGTTCTAGTTATTTTTTGGCGTCAAACAATTCAGTTCTCCTGTTTTTTCAAATCATTGGGCTGGTACTTTCATCTCATGAGTAAAGGCTGTAAGCCATGTTGGCTCTAGGAACTTTTTCCGGAGTGCTCCTATAAGTTCCCAAGAATTTTTTTTAGGGTAGCAAAAGAATAAACAATAAACTATAAGTTCATTTGAAATATTAATAAAATTATTAATTATTATTATTTAGTTGTTTCATTAATTTTTTTGTCTCTTATAAACTATAATTTGTTATATTATTGTTTCATTAATTATAAAATTATTAATTGTTGTTTAGCCTAACATAATTTAATTTGTTTGTCTTTTATAATGTATTGATTAATTAAATTATTAATTATTACTTATTAGTTGCTTTCCCCAATTAATTATTGGTTAGTTAAATTATTGTTTATTAGTTGCACTAGCACCTATCCCATGTTCATTTACTTCCCCCATTTCAAATATCCCACCCTGCCTCATGGCCATGTGCCCATCCACCCCCACCCCACTCAACAAACAAGCCTCATGCCTGATGCCCCCAATCACAAGAGCCAACTGCCAATCAGAAAATTTCACAATCATAAATCACAATGCACATTACACTAAAAGACAATTAATATATCACCAACACCAATACCAACACACACCAACACCAACGGATAAGATAAAGCCAAATTCAAAAAGTCAAAAAACAGGCAGAATATTAATAAAGTTAAAGCTTCAGCCACTCACAGTTCAAAAGAATTAGATAAAGTTAGTCTTAAAGAATAAAGAGAGAGAGAGACTCTCATTCATTTCATTTCATTTCAGATAAAGTGAGAGAGAGTGAGAGACTAAGGGAGACAGAGAGAAAAAGAGAGAGAAGTTAGTAAAATGAAATACCTTGAGGGAGAATCGGAGCAGGGAGGCTTGGAGGTTGAGGCTGAGGTAGTGACAACTGAAGAGCGATCTCCGATGAGGGGTGAGTGAGCGAGCAACAACAACGAGTGAGCGACATGACCGATCTCCGATGCGGTGATGTGCTTTGGACTGGACCAATCTCCGACAACGAGTGAGCGATGTGACCGATCTCCGTTTGTTGGCTTGAGCCTGAGGCGTTGCTCTAAGGCATTGCTCTGTCTTTAGGTTTGCTTTAGCCTTTATGGCCTGTTTGGATGTTAAAAAAAGGAGGGGGAGTAGAGTAGAGGGAGGGCGAGTAATTCAATTACTTTGTTTGGAAGTTTTTTAAGGAAGGAGGGGGAGGAGTTTGGAAGCGTTTCAACTACCTCTAACCCCTCATTTTTAATTCCCCCAAATTGGAGAGATTTGGAGGGAGAGTAGAGTAGATAAATTATTGACCAAATGAATTCCCCAATTTACCCTTTCTAAATTAACAAAATTACAAACCAATTATATAAATAATCTTTGTTTGTTTCCTGAGAAAATTTAAGCATTGACTTTTTAGTTGCTAATTTGAATCCAAAGAAGAAGAGAGAGAGGAAAAAAAAAAAAAAAAACAAAGCACATATGGACCATGTCTTCTTCTTCATTAATCAGAAAATCCAACCATGTCTCTGAATGCATCCTTATATTCCTTGCGAAAGCCAGAACCTCATCGATGATCCCAACGCCACCAAAACCACACTCCTCCAAATTCGATTCTGATTCCATCTTCGATCCAAACGAGTTGGCGTTCATCTTCATCAAAATCTTTGCGCTATCATCGAAGCGGAGTCGGTGGAGATTAGAATGAGTGGAGGGACTGGAAGGTTGCAATTGCGAAGAAGGAGGAGGAGGAAGAGCTAGGAACGAAGCCACGCCCCAGAGTTGGTGAGTTAGGGTTTGCTTGAGTTTGGAGAGGTCTTCTTTCACACCTCGAGATTGGGCCTCTTCTGATTCCAAACCATCATTATTGTCTTGGTGATTATTGAATTTTGCCACCTTAAAATATTAGAGTGATTATTGAAATTAAAAAAAAAAAAAAAAAAAAAAAAAGCTTAAATCCTAATCTCCAACTTACAGAAAAGAAAAATATTATTTTTTTTTTTTTTTGGGTTGAGAATAGAAAAGTATTGCAGTACTTAGAATCTAAGGTGACTGATAATGTTATGAGGTGTATCAATTAATAAATGTAATCATCCCTGACGCGGTGCATATGCACCGCACTAACATTATGCTACATCCCTTCAACATTGGACACGTGAATGGCCCCCCTATTCTCTGCAACTTAATTAGCAATATTATAAATAATATATATTTTTTTTAATTTTGAGAAAAAGCAATATTAGATGCACTTACACATACGGTAGATTGAGATTCTTCATAGATGTCATATATAGGGGAGAGCTCATATGTAAGACCCATGATGGCGTACCAGTCCTAAATTGTACCATGATAGCTATATAAGATTAAAAATATTTTTTGATAATTAAATAATTTTTAGTGTTACAATATATCATGTGCCTGGACTAGACAAAATTCTTCCATACCTCAGATAGTATCCGCACGAAATATTTCGTCTCAGAACCACCTTAAACCTCATGGTACCTTTCTTTCTCTTCTTAAACCAACACACACCTCTTATGTTTTAGCCACCACGAAAAATAGACACAACCACACAGTCACACACACAGCTTGTTTTATTTCCATTCGCATAATACTAAACTGTGTGCACTGAACCGACTCATCCTAGCCTAGCCAACTTACATTCTTCTGGGAAGCTTTTGCTTTTGTTTTTTGGTTTTGTGTTTTGTGTTTTGTTTTTGACAATGGATTTTGTGTGGATGGGGGACTTTCTTGAGGGCATGTTGAAACCTTTGGCTGCGATCATGGTGGAGGTCATGGCGGTGCTGTTGTCTTATTTGCAAAAGTTGGGTTTGGAAAGAGAGATGATTTATTCAATTACCGGGGCATTTCTTCATCTTTCTATCATTGGGTTTGTTCTGCAATTCATTTTCAGTCGGGAAAATAGTTTGTGGATCGTTCTGGCTTACCTCTTCATGGTTCGTCTTTCTCCTCCCCACGTTTTTCATTCTTATAAACTGTGTTTGGTTTTTGAGAAAATTTGAGGAACAGGAATTGAAACATGTTCTAAGAATCGCACTTTATGGCTGTTGTGTTTTCATAAAAATAGAAAAAAAAAAATTTGGAAGAGAACATTTGGTTATCCATTGATATATTATGAAATATTTGGTTATCCATTGTTTTTCTTCATTTTTATTTTCCATCTCTTTGGAAGAGAACAGACTCTGTTTGGCTGATGCTTTCTTTAGCTGTTATTTTGGGTGTGATTTTCTAGAGAATTAAGGATCTCCGCTATATATATGAAGGATTGATTGCTTTCTATATATAAATGAGAATTTTTTGTTTATTTCGAAGAACTAGAAAGAGGTTTTCTGTTAATTCTGAAATCATCTTATAGTTTATTTTTGGCGGAGGCAATTGGTTCAAATCAAAATTTGTTTCTTTCAATGGTTTTTCTATAAATAAGTTCATAGCCTTGGGTTTTTCAGCCAAATCTACTGAAATTTTGCCAAGTTTTTGTCGGAATATGGACAGCTCAGAATTTTTTTTTTGGTTGTTCTGTTTTGTTTTTGCTCTTTGTACAATTTCCACAAGTTCACCAATTGATTCATATATACTTTAGCCCAATTAAAAAAAAAAAAAAAAAAAAAAAAAAAAAACTATTCTCAGGTTCTTTATTTTCCCCTGCTAGTGGGTTATCCCTGTAAATCCGTGGGCTTGACGCTTACTCTGTTACAATTTTTTTTTTAGATTTTAGTTCAAAATTATTTTTTGGGCTTTTTTTTTTTTTTTTTTTTTCGCTACTTGAAAGTAAAACAAATGTATATATATATATATATATTTTTTTAAATGTGAGGGTGTTCCTAATTTTGATTGAGGCTGTTTCTAATTTTTTTTAAAGGGTAAGCAAATAAAAAAAATTTAATAGAAGAAAAACATATTTGAATAAAGATTAAAAAAAAAAGAAAAAAAAAAGTCTTTTTTGGGGAGTTTGTATTCATTATACACACATAGTTAAATAAATAAAAGACTCAATAACTCCTAAACCATTCAGGAGGAGGACTCAAAACATTAAATAAGACTCATGGGTATATGGTATAGCCAAGGGCAGTCTATTCTAGAATTTTTCAAAATGACCAAATTGCCCTTCTTCTAGTAAGCTTATTTAAAATTGATCCAACAACTTCCCAGCCTAAAAGACTCAATAGTAAGACTCAATAATAGCTAAAATTACCTGCCAAAGGTGCTAAGAAGATCCGATATCAAAACTAGACTACAATTCTTGAATTTTTGTATATTTAATCTTCTTTTTCCTTGAGCTGTTTCTTGTCCTCATCAATTGTCTTCCTTCTCCCTTGAAGAAAATGCTTGAGAATTTGCTTACTAAAATTTCTGTAGGACCTAGTCCCATATCTGATCAAGTAATTGACAAATCTTTTTAAACAAGCTACATACTAAATTAGCTGTGTGGTAAACACATTGATAAATTTGTTGGTACAAATGACGCAGTACCCCTAGGATCAAGATTGGGCATAAATTAACCATGAAGAGCCAGAAGGGAGAGATGATTATTGCAAAGAGTAGCTCAATAGCAATAATTCCAGAAACCAAACAAATAAACCTCAATATGGGAAGGAACCCAGCATCTTGAGGTTGTAGTTTAATCTCCATATATGCAATGCGATGGACAATTGTAGCCATGAAGAAAAGCAAGATGATAGCAAAATGTGTATGAAGTGGCGAGTCGCCCAAGACTTGAAAATGTATGCCAATTAAGGCAATCGGAAACAAGGCAAGGTCATCAAGAAGCGCGCGAAATGCTTCAATGAAAGAGAGTGCTTCATTACTGGCACATACACAAACAAGAAACCCTTCAACTTTAATATTAATTTTTCTTCCAAACATAGGAAAATCAAAATCCACTTAACTTCCACACCAAAAAAAAAAATGTAAATCCCTTCAATATATTAACTGCCAAATTTAAGTTGAAACTTGTAGAAAACTAAAAGGCAAATAACAATCAAATTTGAAAAATTGAAAAACGAAGGATAAACCAAACCTGTTCAATACGTAAACAAGTGCTTCATAAATTAGTTTCACCACTTCAATCGTAGCAGTTTTTAAGCTGAAAATCGTAGAAAACAAAAGTTAAAAAATCAATTATTAAACAAAAATTGATCCAATTATCTTGAAAAAAAATGAAAAACAAAGGAATAGAGAGATAAAACCAAGAACCCAAACCAGCTCAATAGGCCATAAAAAGCAGCTTTCAATCCGATCGTTGTGATGAAGCTAGTTAAGAATGAAAAAAGAATATCAATTATTAAATAATAATAATAAAAAATCCAAGTAACAATCAAATTTGTAAATTGGAAAAATAAAATAAAATAAAATAAAGAAAATCAATGTGAATGTGAGCTATTTAATATTTATGTACAAACGGCGATTTTTTAACACTCTGGTACCTTCTATGATGGCACCAGAGTGTTTATTGAAGTAGAAATTGAAAACACTACCTGTATGTTTCAGACATTGTGGCTGTTTATTGTTGTGTTATATATAAGTATTAAGCATTGCATTGTTGATGTTGACGTTATTTCCATGGCATTGTTGTAATATAAGTTCTATATAGAATATTGTTGACATGGCATTGTTGTGGTTCTTCTTCTGTAGGTCCAAGAGCCCAAGAGTGGCCAATATAAGCATTGATGTAAGTAGAATATTGTAGGTCCTTGTAGGTCCAAGAGTGGCCAATATAAGCATTGATGTAAGTAGGTCCAAGAGCGGCCAATATAAGCATTGATGTAAGTAGAATATTGTAGGTCCAAGAGTGGCCAATATAAGCATTGCTGTAAGTAGAATATTGAGTATAAGCATTGCTGTAAGTAGAATATTGAAGGTCCAAGAGTGGCCAATATAAGCATTGCTGTAAGTAGAATATTGAGTATAAGCATTGCTGTAAGTAGAATATTGTAGGTCCTTGTAGGAATCGTGGCGTTGTAGGCTTGATTTCATGGCATTGTTGTAATATAATCTGTTGTTTATTTTAGTATTCATCTCTTTCAGATTTTTATTCATCTCCGTGAACATTTCTACTCTTCTACAACTTGAAGGAAGATTGCTCCTTATAAACACATCTCTTTGTGCTTTCCTAGGCGATGTGGGACTCCAAAATGCTTCTCCCTTTCGTCCTTCACACAATGCTTTATTAATAATGATAACAATAACTTGATCTTGAATAAATTGTTAAATTGTTTCATTTCATTTTAATTTTGCACAATTCTTGATCTAGATTAGGGAAAGGAAAGGGAATAAAATGTTTTTAATATATTTCTTCTGTACTTTGAGGATATGCTGCTATTGTCATTTTTCTAAGGCCTCGTTGCTTAAAATTTCCATTTACAGAACCCTTGATCGAATTTATAATATTGCAGCAATTATACACCTTATTTGATTCAATCCATGGGGCCTAGAAATTGGAGCAACATAACCGAACTCCTAAAAAAATTGATATTTTTGAACAAAATTGTGTCATACTTATTTCTAGTATCATGTTTACTGTAACTTCTTGTGAAATCCTTAAGGTGTCTACTTATTTGCACTATGTTTGAACTTACTTGAATAAAAAATAAAAATAAAAATAAAAATCTCAAAAATTACTAGAACAAAAACTTACTTGAATTATCCGAACTTTTTTCAAGATGGAACTGTAGAGTGTAGACTATCTTTCCAATTTGCATATTGGTATGAGATTTTGCAATCACAAGGAGATAGCATTGAAAACATTGGTCAAAAAATCATAATAAGTCGTGATGATAATTGTGGAAAAAAATACCTAGACTTACCGTTAGTACTTAGTACTTAGTAGTGGCGGCTTTGTATTGCACCAATGCATGAAGAGCCATCTTATTAAGGTCTTGGGACGTGTTGAGAATCTTGAGATTTGACTCCACATACTAAATAAGCACAATTCCTTCTGTTTAGTCAATTTAGTCATCCTGCGTACCTCCGATTGTTTTAAATTTTAATGATTGGTTTTACTAATACTTCTCTTTAAACAAGTATTGGCTTTACTAATACTTCTCTTTAAAGCATGCATTAATATATCATTTTATAAAACTAAAGAAGAAAAAAAAAATTAATTGTTTTAACAGTTTTTTCAATTTTTTCATAAAAAGTTTTTTAAAATAAATGATTAATATATGTCCCAAGATTAAGGGTATACATTAACTAGACCCTTTCATGATAAAGGTTTGTTACACATGTTATACACATTTTTTTCAACTGAAATTTTGAGTTGAACAACTATCTAAAAAAAATTATATAATAGTGTGTGTAACAAATATTATCCAATTGATGTTTTATTCATCTTAAATTTTAATAAAACTTATTTATGTAATTAAGTGTGTTGGATTGTGCATAATGCATATTGATGGAGTATGAAAAATAATGCATTCGTTAACATTTTCCAAATAAAAATAGGTTATTTCACTTTTTGTTGTTTTATTTTATATTCTATCAATCACTTCTTTAAATAATCACAATCAATTACGTTTGTTTGTTTTTTTTTTTTTTTTTTTTTTTTTTTTTTTTTTTTTTTTTTTTTTTTACTTATAGAGTAATTAAAATTTATAATGGAAAAAAAAAATTAGACCCAAGTAAAACAAAGGTTAGAAGATTTTTTTTTTCCCAAGTATGAGTCCATCATATTAATTCATTACACAGGTCGATTCTGTTTTTTAATTGGTTAAGTTTGACCTTTCTTGATCATCTATCGGATCAAACTTTGATGTTGTTGTATCATTCACAATCATATTAATCGCATCCCCATATGGTGCCCCTTCCTTTATTATTTTTCTTGAGGGAAAATAACGAGAAATAAACCAAACAAAAAAAAGAGTTGAACCTTGTTTTTATTCTTGGGAAATGCTAACGAGTGCCTTTAGGACACTAGTTAATAATCCATTTAAAGAAAAATTTTATAAGAAATGAAAAAAGAAAGTAATTAATATTTTGACAGTTTTTTTTATTTTCAATAAAAATGGTATCAAAACTTTCATAATATGAATTATTAACCAATACTTTAAAGACACTCGTTAACATATCCCTTTATTCTTTACAATTCAGTAAAATTAAAATAAAGACTACAACATTTAAGGTGTCAAACCCAGGTGAACCTTTCAGGCTTTTTCTTGAAAATCTAAAAGCAACTGAGGGGGTGAATAATTGAATATTGAGAATTGAAATTCTCTGATCCCATTTCTCGAGTAGCTAGTTATCAAAATGCTGTATAAAACCAAAGTGCTTTGGTATACCCACAACCTCATTAAATTAAGTTTCACATGCCATGTGTCGAAAGTGTCATCTAACATATATACCAAAAGCAATGTTTATTTATTTATTTAAGTATTTTTATCTTTATTCTGGATTTCTGATCTAGAATACTAGATTTTATCTATGTCTTTTAGGTAACTAATGAACGAGAGACAATCTGGACCGGCCTGGACACACCTACCTTATGCACTACCCAAATGACCTATTATACTTTAATTTTTATAACCAAAATGGGGTGGGTTTTAATTAATGTGAGACAAACACGAATCAGGAAAAGAAACGAAAAGCATTTTCCCAGATCCATTCCAGACACTTATCTTAATTTAGTATAAACTCTAAAAGTCTAAAATATTAAGAACACGTTATAAAGTTGATTTACAAAATTGGATACCACAAGAATTGTTGTACCTGTCAGACCTACCTACCAGACGGTTGTAACTGCTAGAAGTTATTACCGCCCCTGATTAAGAACTTTTCTCTGTTTTTTCAATTCTTTGGAGTTTGACCCAGGGATGGCTCTCAATTACCTTTCAAAATATTAGCAAAGAGAATCATTACCTAGCTAGGTCTTGGACTTGGGACTGATAACACATGTTTAGTGGAAATAATGTTAAAATCAGGCTGATCCGACGGAGGTCATGAAAGGATTTCGAAGATTGTTTTTGTTTTTCCTAAAGCACTAAAAAATATAATTCAACCCCATACAAAAATTATACTTATTTATCCTTATAATTTTTTTTTTCCTTAATTGTAAAGATTTAGCTTTCGTAGTGAAGGGAGGTGGGAAATTGTTGGATAAATAATTTCCTCTGACTAATGACGGAGTCAAGATTTTGAGTGATGGAAGGCCGAGGTATGCTCAAACCCCAATGCTTAAAAAACTTATTGGAGACTAAACTCAACATAAACATATGTGAATTTTTGGTCCCATACTTCTTTAGGGATCTTTATCGAACATTTAAGCTGCACTTATCCTGCACTACTACTTTGAGACAAATTTCCATAACCCATCAAGAACAGAGACAGAAACCCCACAAAAAGAACCAAACTTTAATTATAATATTAAAATAAGAAGTGTATTTTTCAGTAAAAGAATGAAATTATTGAACAAAAATAAATGTATGGATGAGTGCACAAGAGAACCTTCAAAATCTCAAAAATGCAAAGAAATAGCTGGAGAAGGAATACCAATTACATTGTAATAGATCTTTTAAAAAAAAAAAAAAAAATTTCAAGGTTGATTTTGTGTTATTGTTTGAGCTTATTTTTGGACGGGATATTCGAGCGGAATATTTCGATATCAGTATATATGTGTATTGTTTTGGGATTCTTGCTATATATATGATTAATGTTATTATTGTATATTATTATTATTAAGCTTTTTTTAGAAGATTATTATTATTATTAAGCTAAATGTGAGAGAAATGCATGTGAAAGTAATCAAGTAGTTTATTACTTTATTATAGGGTCAAGTGCTGAATAAATAATAATAAAAAAAGTCTCCATTGCGGCATTCATGGCATTCTTGTAACTAGAAAAGCATCCAGTAGTTTTCTCTCTTTTGGCTACGAAATTTCCTGGAAGTTTCCTCCGCTACTTGACTACTTCCGTACTTCTTCTTTTGACTTTTATATTTTTAAACTCTTTACAACCATTTTTGCCTTATTCTTCTTCCTCCTCAGGACTCTGTCCTTCTTTGGTCCTTAACATCACAAGCAATTTCTCTACTCTTGCCTTTTAGTTTTAATAACAAAGAATCAAACCTTTTTGTATTTGGGTTTGCAAGTCTCCTTTAGTCTTTATTTTGCCGGTGTGAAGTGTAAACTGCAATTTCTTGGATTCAAATTCAAGCTTACTATGTGCACTGGTTTTTTTCTTCGTTAAGCCCCCAAAAAAAAAAAAAAAAAACCTACAAGAATACAAGATAAATAACATATTAAAACATCATTTAACCAAAAGTATAGTTTTATATGATTTCAAACTAGGGTTGTGGAGAAGCTAGTTGTTGTCGGTAAAGATTAATTAGACGGATGATCAAGAATAGGAAGTTTGCGTTGCAACCAGGTCAAGACAATGCAAAAAGGTCAGCTCTCTTTTTTCTGTAATTATAATTATTTTTTAAATTCTTATTTAAATTTTGCTATCCCTGCTTTTGCCAAAGAGTGTATGGCTATTGAAGAAATGGAAGCCATGGGCAGGGGCGGCCCAACATAATTTGGGGCCTAAGGCGAAAAATTTATGTGGGGTCTTTAATATGTAAATATTAATTAAACAAAATTATTTAATACTAATTAAATTAAGGTTAATTTGATACATTAAATACATAAATAATGCCAACTAGACTAATGTTAATTTCATATAAAGAATTGAATATCATATTTGAATTATAAATATTAATAAAAAGAAATGAAAATATATTGCGATTGAAAAAGATACTTTATTTTGGATATAAGACGATGCATAGTTAAATAAAGTTGTAATCTAATTTTTAATTTTATATTTTGATTTTAAGAGAGAGAGAGAGAGAGATATTATTAGGTGTATGGTTTTGTAGGATATTAGTTTACAAAAATTAAAGCCTCAAACTATTAAGGAAGATTAATCTATAATTGATGATTTAACACATTTGCAACATCTTTTTGAAATATTTTAGGATTTCAATTGAGTTAAGGTTCTATTAGTCTCGCACTTTGAGAGTCTTAATAGAAATGAAAAAGAAAAATGCGCTAATTAAAAGTACTATAAAATGTTCAAAATATAATGTGATATTGTTTTTCATTGATGAGCTTCATCAATTTAACTAATGAATGTTTATATCACATTTTTTGTGATTAATAACATAGCAATTTGTAAGCTAATAGTAAAATTTGTACATCACTAATAAAAAAAAATGTACAACCTATAAAAAATATATATAATTTTATAAAAATTTGGGCCTTTAACTATGAAAAATGGGGCCTTTTTTCCCAATGAAATATTTATTTTTTAGTGGGGCCTTAGGCCTAGGCCTAACTTGCCTAGGCCTTGAGCCGGCCCTGGCCATGGGACTAACAACACTGAGCCTTTGTCACTCTTGTGTTCTGCATTTCAATAAATAACGAATTTTGGCTGATCAGTTAAGAAATGAGACTAATTTTTATTTACTGGGCCTTCCCTACCTTGTAACCACATGACCTCCAGGTCCAGGCTCATGATTATGGGTTCAGCTTTTGACCTCGTTTGTTAAATCTGGAATCAAAACGCAAATCAAGGTTTTGTTTTGTCCGTAGCTCTTTATCATATCAAAAGATAAAGTTTATGAGGACTGAGCCAAAATTAGTTCTAGTTATATGGCGTCAAACAATTCATGAGTAAAAAAGAAAACTTATTGTCTGCATAGATATAAAAATCAATATATTTCCACTACTTGAGGCCTCTTGCATGTGCAAGTGCAAAATGCCAAACCTAGCGGGGGAGATGTAATTTCGGGATCATGGCGATATACGATTAAGAAGAAGACAACTATATATTCATCAAAAAATGATAAAGAAGAAAATTATCAGTCAATAATAGGACAACTAATATTCCTCGAGATTCCAAAATAATGCCCTAGCAGTAGAGCTTATGATTATACATGGTCCTACTCCAAATTTGTGTTGTGGGTTGTGATTTGTGACCCACTGTATTCATTCTGCTAATTTAAGTTTTAATGGCTTAAATGGAGTACAAAAAATAGCATAATTTTTAAGCATTAAATTTATAGATGATTTGAAACCTTAGTACTGTAAAGAATTAATGGTAACTAAATCGAAGGTGTTGTTTCCAGTTACTAAGGTAGATGATTTTGTTGGACTTAAACCACCAGTCTCCTTTATCAGCTTCTCTTTATTCTCTTACAAATTATAACCTTCATTAGCTAGTGTAAAACTCAAATCAAGAAACAATGTGCGTCAAACGCAAATCAAGGTTTAGTTTTGTCCTTAGCTCTTTACCATATCAAAAGCTAAAGTTTATGAGGACTGAGCCAAAATTAGTTCTAGTTATTTTTTGGCGTCAAACAATTCAGTTCTCCTGTTTTTTCAAATCATTGGCCTGGTACTTTCATCTCATGAGTAAAGGACGTAAGTCGTGGCGACTCCAAGAAATTTTTCCAAAGTGTTTCTATAAGTTTCCAAAAAATTTTCCTAGGATAGCAAAAGAATAAACAATAAACTATAAGTTCATTTGAAATATTAATAAAATTAATATTATTTTATTAGTTGTTTTATTAATTTGTTTGTCTTTTATAAACTATAATTTGTTATATTGTTGTTTCATTAATTATAATATTATTAATTGTTGTTTAGCCTAACATTATTTAATTTGTTTGTCTTTTATAATGTATTGATTAATTAAATTATTAATTATTGTTTATTAGTTGCTTTTCCCAATTAATTATTGGTTAATTAAATTATTGTTTATTAGTTGCACTAGCACACATCCCATGTTCATTTACTTCCCTCAATTCAAATATCCCACCCGGCCTCATGGCCATGTGCCCATCCACCCCCACCCCACTCAACAGACAAGCCTCATGCCTGATGCCCCCAATCACAAGAGTCAGCTACCAATCAGAAAATTTCACAATCATAAATCACAATACACATTACACTAAAAAACAATTAATATCTCACCAACACCAACACACACCAACACCAACGGATAAGATAAAGCCAACTTCAAAAAGTCAAAAAACAGGAATATTAATAAAGTTAAAGCTTCAGGCAATCACAGTTCAAAAGAATTAGATAAAGTTAGTCTTAAAGAATAAAGAGAGAGAGAGAGAGAGAGAGAGAGAGAGAGAGAGAGAGAGAGAGACTCATTCATTTCATTTCATTTTAGATAAAGTGAGAGAGAGTGAGAGACTGAGAGAGAGTCAGAGAGAAAAAGAGAGAGAAGTTAGTAAAATGAAATACCTTGAGGGAGCACCGGAGCAGGGAGGCCAGAAGGCTGAGGCTGAGGCAGTGATGACTGAAGACCGATCTCCAATGAGGGGTGAGTGAGCGAGCGATGACGACGAGCGAGCGACATGACCGATCTCCCTCTGTTGGCTTATGCCTGAGGCGTTGCTCTGAGACATTGCTCTGTCTTTAGGTTTGCTTTAGCCTTTATGGCCTGTTTGGATGTTAAAAAAAGGAGGAGGAATAGAGTAGAGGGGAGGGAGAGTAATTCAATTACTTTGTTTAGAAGTTTTTTAAGGAAGGAGGGGGAGAGGTTTAGAAGTGTTTCAACTACCTCTACCCCTCATTTTTAATTCCCCCAAATTGGAGAAATTTGGAGGGAGAGTAGAGTAGATAAATTATTGACCAAATGAATTCCCCAATTTACCCTTTCTAAATTAACAAAATTACAAACCGATTATATAAATAATCTTTGTTTGTTTCCTGAGAAAATTTAAGTATTGACTTTTTAGTTGCTGATTTGAATCCAAAGAAGAAGAGAGAGAGAGAAAAAAAAAAAAAAAAAAAAAAACGCACATACAGTCTATGTCTTCTTCTTCATCAATCGGAAAATCCAATCATGTCTCTGGATGCATCCTAATATTCCTCGCAAAAGCCAGAACCTCATCGATGATCCCAACGCCACTAAAACCATGCTCCTCCAAATCCGATTCCAATTCCATCTTCGATCCGAACGAGTTGGCGTTCATCTTTGTCAAAATCTCCGCACTATCATCGAAGCGGAGTTGGCGGAGATCAGAATGAGCGGAGGGACTAGAAGGTTGCGATTGCGAAGAAGGAGGAGGAGGAGGAGCTAGGAACGAAGCCACGCCCCAAAGTTGGCGAGTTAGGGTTTGCTTGAGTTTGGAGAGGTCTTCTTTCACGCCTCGAGATTGGGCCTCTTCTGATTCCAAACCATCATTGTTGTCTGGGTGTAAAAGCATGGTGGTTGAAGATTGGGCCTCTTCTTTTTGGCCATTGGGTTTGGATTTTTACTCTTTTTTTAGTTTTTATTATTTTGTTTTAATTTTATTTATGCTTCTCCAAAAAAAAAAAAAAATTCACTAACATATTCTAAGATTTGGAAGAATAATAATCAAGTTCAAAACTTTACAAAACTGATAAATTAATCATAGACCAATATTGCAAGTCCATTTTCTAAAAGGAGTAAATTTGTCTATTTAAATCATTTTCTCTCATCTCCATCTTAATTTTTAAAACATTCAAATAAGAGGAAGGGCTAATTACTCCTGTAGGGACACGAATCTCTAGCGGCCCAACAACGACGTTGGGCTCGCCTACAGAAAATCCCAGACAATAATATTTGTAGAGAGTGGGCTTGAAAGGCCAACGTTGGGTCACGGGGCGTTAGTACAGGCCGGACTTCAGGTGAACCAAGACAAGAAAAGGCTTTAGTTTGGATATTCGGGCCTGGCACCTTTTGTGACTTGAGGGATTTGGCTCCTCGGATCATGTCCGAGGAGCACTAATGTTTTTTCCGGTTCCCCGACGGTGGGTTTTTCGGGGTGATGCGCACATATTATCCGGGAATTCTCCTTCCTGAGGTTTTTCTCCGGAATGTGAAATGGGAGCCCCTCCCTTATTAGTTTACCTTTTCTTTTATACTAGCCTACGTTTGTTGTCCCTCGTCCACGTGTAGGGTCGATCTTTCCAGGACAGATATCTGTCCCATCAATCTAATCCCGAAATTGTTGGAGATGATCAATAAAGCCTAAAAATCCGGCTCTGTTAGGTGCAGTGTCATATCAGTGAAGGGTATTAAGGACAACTGTCCCAAGATATTTTCTGATCTCTCAAGTTAGCTTGTATTCCACTTTAATCCATGGGACTTTGGGTATGCCGAGGACTAAGCTGTCCTCGGCGGTATCTTCGGGCCACTTTAGGCTTCCTATTTTTGGACTTGGGCCCTGATCTCCTTTAGTTTGGGGCCTGTGGATTCCCCATAAGCGAGTGAGCCGGACCCCTAAACTACTGGTCCCCACAACTCCCTTTCCCCTTACTAATTTTAAAAACATCTGCTATAAAAAAAAAAAAATTTAAAAACATCCAAATAAGGTAGATGATAACCATTCCTCTCTACTCTCCTCCTTCTCTATACTTCCAAACAGGCCATTAGTGATTTATGATTTAGTGATTTGGGGTTTTGTTATCCTCCACCTTATTGATTTAGTGAGAGGAGTACAGGGGAGGAGAGTAGTGGAAAAGAGAGTAGAGGGGAATAGTTATCTTCCACCTTATTTGGATGTTTTTAAAATTAATAAGGGGGAGGGGAGTAATTAACTTTTTCTCTTATTTGGATGTTTTAAAAATTATGATAGAAATGAGAGAAAATGATTAAATATTTTTAAATAGACAAATTTACCCCTATTTAAAAATGGATTTGCAACATTGGTCTATAATTAATTTGTTAGATTAATGGCCTATTTGGGAGTTTAAAAAAGGAGGGAGAGTAGAGTAAAGGGAGAGAGAGTAATCCAATTACCTTATTTGGAAGTTTT
The DNA here is from genome assembly GCF_932294415.1 of Quercus robur. Classification (NCBI taxonomy): domain Eukaryota; kingdom Viridiplantae; phylum Streptophyta; class Magnoliopsida; order Fagales; family Fagaceae; genus Quercus; species Quercus robur. The sequence goes on from NC_065540.1 coordinate 2,740,793, forward strand.
TTTAAGGAAGGAGCGGGAGGGATTTGGAGGTATTTCAACTATCTCTAACCCCTCATTTTTAATTCTCCCAAATTGGAGAGATTTGGAGGGAGAGTAGAGTAGATAAATTATGGATCAAACGAATTTCCTAATTTAACCTTTTTAAATTAGCAAAATTACAAACAGATTATTCAAATAATCTTTGTTTGTTTCCCGAGAAAATATGAGAAAAAAAAATTGAATCTGACTATTTACCTTTGTTACTGACTTTGCAAATAAGGCAACCTAACAAGAAAAATTCAAGCTCGTGATGAAATAAAAATTCCATTAGAAATTGAAACCCTAACAACAAAATCAAAACGAAAAAAATAAAAAATAAAAAGCAAAACGATTTGGATTGAACCTGCAAAAAATTCAAAGCAAAACCAAAACCCACATCCAATCTGAGAGAGAGAATCGGAGTGAGAGAAAAAGAGGATTGGAATGAGAGAAAGAGAGAGAATCCACCATCATCGCCACTCCAAACCACCATGCCATCGCTGTCGATCTCCAAACCACCACGCTGTTGCCGCCGATCTTCAGTCCCTGTTGCCGATTTTGATATCCAATCCACGCCGATCTAAGAGACCCACAACAAAAATTCAAAGCAAACCAAAACATACATAATAATCTGAGAGAGAGAATCGAAGTGAGTGAAAGAGAGGATCGAAATGAAAGAAAGAGAGAGAATCCACCATCGCCGCCACTCCAAACCACCACGTCATCGCCGCCGCTCCAAACCACCACACCATCGCTGTCGATCTCCAATCGCCGTGCTTCGACACGACAGTGGCTTGCTCTGACGGGTTCTCCTTGGGGTTCGCTGGGAAAACCTCTTTCTTCTTCTTTTTTTTTTTGGTTAAACTCTTTCTTCTTCAACCCAACACAGGTATATACAATAAAGAAAATTTAATTTAATTTTTATTATAATTTTTTTTGAGGTAATAAAAATTATTTTATAATAGTTAATAGTAGTTTTATATGTATATATATATATATATATATATTTATATTTTTGATGGATATTAGTGGTATTTAATGGAATGAGAATGTTGATTAAATAATTATTTAATCTAACAAATTAATCATAGACTAATGTTGTAAGTTCATTTTCAAATAGGGGTAAATTTGTCTATTTAAATTATTTTCTCTCCTCTCCATCCTAATTTTTAAAACATCCAAACAAGGAGAAGGGCTAAATTAGTCCTTCTTCCTTACTAATTTTAAAAACATCCAAACAAAATGAAGGAGAATCATTCTCCTTTACTCTCCTCCCCACTACTCTCCTCCCCTCTACTCCACTCTATTGTCCTCCATCTCTAAACTTCCAAACAAGCCATAAATAATTATAACTATAACATGCAATATTTTTTTTGATAAAATTTTTTTTTTGATGTGAATTAAATAATCAACATTGGTCTGTGATTAAATTTTTTTTCCTTTTTATTATACTAAAAAAAACCATCCTTAATTGATAATAATTAAAATAAGAAAAAAATTTGCAAAGAAAAGATTTGCTTCAGGGCTAGTACATGGTGTTATGCAGGCCGTGCCTCATATTTCTGTGCCACACCCTTCTCGTTCATGTTCATTTTCAAAATCATCACTTTCTTCACCTAATTCAGTAGATAAACAAAAAGGTATTTTTATTGAAGATGATGTGGCAGGACCATCTTCCTCCAATCAACTATTTGATGATGAAACACCAAATTTATGAGAGCTGTGTGATTACAGAAAATTCAACAACCAAGCCATGGGTTGAAGGCTTGAAGTTCAATCCATATCAGTGGACATTTTTTTCAAAATTTCAAACAATTGCAGAACAAGGCCAAATGACTAGCAAGAAAACAGTTGAACCAAAGATTTTTGACAAAATGTAATGAAATAGTAACACCGGTGACATAGTTTGAACTTCAAATGATTACATCCCTTGCAATGATAGAGTGCAATGACGAATTCCAGTAACTATCATATTTCTGTAGAATGGGGCTGGCTCAAATTTATTATTTTTTTCCACTAGTCCTAATGGGAATGCAGATTCTCTTGAGCCATGTCAGCCTGTCCTCATACAGTTTTAAATCCATGACCTGCCGTTCATCTAATGACCATTGAATCACCTGTTCAATGGCATCTTTAATATTTTTCTTAGTAGCAGGGAGAAGCTTGGCACCAACTTTATCGGCATCGATAGCATTCTTCATGTCGTAGGCATAGTTCTCCAAATCCAACTTAGCCTTAACCTTCTTCTAGTGATCATCATCTTCAGCCTTGTATCACTTTGCGTCCTGGACCATCTTCTCAACCTCTTCATTGGACAATCTCCACTTATCATTGGTAATAGTGATACTCTTTTTCACACCAGTGGCCTTCACTATTGTAGAAACATTAGTCTCTATACCGAGGGATAGAGGAGTGACATCTGAGAGTACGATGTCTTGAATTTTATCATTACCCATTCCTGTCAAGATAGCAACTTGAACAGTGGCTCCATAAGCAACAGCCTCATCTGGATTGATGCTCTTGTAGAGCTCCTTCCCATCAAAGAAGTCCTGCAACAATTGTTGCACCTTGGGAATTCTGGAAGAACACTCTTTGGTGGTGCTCCCAACTTCCCAAGAACTTCAGCAGACAATGTCTTGGGTACCTACAAGAAAGCCAGACATATTTCATCAAGTTAAGACATTCTAATTTTTGTAGAAGACAATAACAATTCCATATTCTAATTTTTTCTGTTTTTCCCCTAGCCAATGTTTCTTGGTAGGCAAGCTACAGTAGTGCAAAAACATTGTTGAATAAGGCAGTCCAATTCAATTCTTAGATGCCTTATAGAATTCATGCTAAAGAATTAAAACATATATAGAGAGAATCAAATATATATGTGCAAATGCCCTTGCCAAATTAGGTACCGGTCAATAGCTATGTATATTCAGAATTATGAGAAGGAAAAGGGGGGGGGGGGGGGGGGGGGGGGGAGGGAGTGGAGTCAGAGCTGTGTGATTACAGACAGATTTATGAGAATTAAAGCGCTTCTAAAGGAGCATCCGCTATCCTGGACAATTCTTCCACTTCACTGTTCTTCTAAACTCAAATCCTAATCTTTCCTCTTAGCAGCTAAGCGCCAGTGTTTTCTGACAGCCCATGTTAAATATATTATGTATGAGAAACAAGGCAGGTCAAGACAAAACCAGAAAAAATAGCTCCAGATGAGGTCAACATAGCTTCACTCAGATGTGAAAAGCATAAAAGTTGACTGTAAGCAGACAAAGTCTTCAAGCCACTTCATGGTTATAGTAATGAATGAAATTAAAATCAAATAAGAGAACCAACTTCATAGCAACGAACAACATGCAAACACAGAGACATGTTCAATGCATGTGTGTGTGCACATGCTAGAATATGCACACAATCAAAGAAACCCAACTGTGCAGTATGTACTATATCCAGCACCAACAACTTTACAAGACAAATAAAAGTATCACCATTACTGATTGACAAACCATGTTCCCTATGAATCACAACATAAACTATGAAAAAATTAAAATCAAAAAGAATATTTAACATTTAAATCACAATATATTTAACATAGACCAATGTTGAAATACGAATTACGAACACATGTTGGATGTAGACAATATAGGATGGTTCATGGAATATGATGGTGCTTTAGGTCTCTATGTGTATAACATAAGATATGTCCTGCATGGTTTTTATCACAAGAAACAAAATTCAACCTTGCTCATACTCATACATTCCCTTAAACAAAATGAAAGCATGAACTAGCCCCAATTTAGGATCCTAACAAAAACAGTAATATATGAATAGCTTGTGTTTTATATGTCATTAATTATACAGAGCAAGGCTACTACCAAAAAAAGAAGAAGTTCAGATAAGGGTGCAGCTCGGAGTGCAGTAAATATGTTTGATGTGGTCCCATTGCGATCCCAGTTGGATCCATTGGCCAAACATGCAATTCCTTGACCATAAAAGGCACCAACAACGAAGGAAGGAGAAGAAAAGAATAACAAAGAGAGAGACAACTACACAGTGAGATGCTGCACAAACTCAAGTGAGTTTGATTATACACAATCAAACAAGCAATTTATCAAACACATTGTGAGCAACTCTTTGAAACTTTAAAATTCTAATAAATAAAAAAACCCCAAATCAGAAACCCATTCACAAAAAACAAGAAATTACCCAATAAAAATCACAAACACAAACCAATAATCAAAAACCTGACCATAAAATCAAACTTACACAGAATAAACAATCACAAAGCCTAGGTTTAACCATAGTTCATCCATATATCACAAACTAAAAGGATTGCAAGTGTTTAGATAAAAATAAACAATAAGCACAGATCCATATATAGTTACAATATACAAATTTATGCAAGTTCACAATCTAGACTCACTCAAGCACTTTATCAAACACGTTATGAGCAATATTTTGAAACTTTAAAATTTAAGAAAAAAAGCCCTCAAATCCGAAACCCACCTACAAATAACATGTTATTACCAAATAAAATCACAATTAATAAGAAATTACCCAATAAAATCACAATTTTAAGAACATAGTTATTTGATCCAACTCATGAAACAAAAAGAAAAATAGAGTTTACCTCTGAAAGAAAAACCCAGGCGTGAGAGACGATTGATTGTGAAGAAGTTGTGTGAGAGAGAGACAGCGCGAAGTGTGGAAGAAATCGTGTGAGAGAGAGGCAGCTGAGTCTTCAAGGCTGAGAGAGTTGAGAGAAATTTGAGACTGATGATAGAAATAACGTGAATAATAATGTGAATTTATTTTATATAATTGGTTTGAAATTTTGTTAATTTAAAAAGGGGTAAATTGAGAAATTCATTTGATCAATAATTTATCTACTTTACTTTCCTTCTTTTAATTTGGGGAATTAAAAATGAGGAGTTAGAGGTAGTTGAAACTCTTTCAAACCCCTCCCCTTCCTCCCTTACAAAATTTCCAAATAAGGTAATTGAGTTACTATTCATCTCTTTCCTCTACTCCCCTCCTTTTTAAACATCCAAATAGAGCATTAGTGATTTGCTTTTTTTTTTTTTTTTTTTTTCTTCTGAGAATCCATGGGTTTGCTACCTCTGTAATTTGTTGGGCTTGTCGTGGGCTTGATATTGGGCTTGCCGTCCATTTTTTTTTTTTTTTTTTTTTTGAGAATCTGTGGGCTTGTTACTTGCTCTGTTACAATTTTTTTTTTTTTTTTTGCTTGAAAGTAGAACAAATAATTTTTTTTTTAATTTGAGGGTTTTCCTAATTTTCTTTTAAGGGTAAACAAATAAAAAAAATTAATTATTATATAGATATATATATATATATATATATTTTTTTTAAGGTTAGGGTGTTCCTGGAAATACCCTGAGCATAATGTGGTGCCACCATTGCACCCACCAAAATAGAAGAAAAACAAATTCAAATAAAGATATAAATATATATATATATATATATATATATATATATATATATATATATAAAAGGTCTTTTTGGGGGAGTTGTATTCATTATACACACACATATAAATAAATAAAAGACTTAATAACTCCTAAACCATATAGGAGGAGTACTCAAAACATTAAATAAGACTCATGGGTCTTTGGTATAGTCAAGGACAGTTTATTCCAGAATTTTTCAAAATGACCAAATTGCCCTTATTCTAGTAAGCTTATTTAAAACTGATCCAACAACTTCCCAACCTAAAAGACTCAATAGTAAGACTCAATAATAGCTAAAATAACCTGCCAAAGGTGCTAAGAAGATCCAATATCAAAACTAGACCACAATTCTTGAATCTTTGTATATTTAATCTTTTTTTTTCCTTGAGCTGTTTCTTGTCCTCATCAATTGTCTTCCTTCTCCCTTGAAGAAAATGCTTGAGAATCTGCTTACTAAAATTTCTGTAGGACCCAGTCCTATATCTGATCAAGTAATTGACAAATCTTTTTAAACAAGCTACATACTAAATTAGCTGTGTAGTAAACACATTGATAAATTTGTTGGTACAAATGACGCAATACCCCTAGGATCAGGATTGGGCATAAATTAACCATGAAGAGCCAGAAGGGAGAGATGATTATTGCGAAGAGTAGCTCAATAGCAATAATTCCAAAAACCAAACAAATGAACCTCAATATGGGAAGGAACCCAGCATCTTGACGTTGTAGTTTAATCTCCATATATGCAATGCGATGGACGATTGTAGCCATGAAGAAAAGCAAGATGATAGCAAAATGTGTATGAAGTGGCGAGACGCCCAAGACTTGAAAGTGTATACCAATTAAGGCAATTGGAAACAAGGCGAGGTCACCAAGAAGCGCGTGAAATGCTTCAATGAAAGAGAGTGCTTCATTACTGGCACATACACAAACAAGAAACCTTCAGCTTTAATATTAATTTTTCTTCCAAACATAGGAAAATCAAAATTCACTTAACTTCCACACAAAAAAAAAAAAAAAAAAAAAAAAAAAAAAAAAAAGAAGTAAATCCCTTCAATAAATTAACTGCCGAATTTAAGTTGAAACTTCAAAAGTAAACCCCTTCAAATAACAATCAAATTTGAAATATTGAAAAATGAAGGATAAACCAAACCTATTCAGTACGTAAACAAGTGCTTCATAAATTAGTTTCACCCCTTCGAACGCAACAGTTTTTAAGCTGAAAATCGTAGAAGACAAAAGTTAAAAAATCAATTATTAAACAAAAATTGATCCAATCATTTTGAAAAAAATGAAAAACAAAGCAATAGAGAGATAAAACCAAGAACCCAAACCTGCTCAATAGGCCATAAAAAGCAGCTTTCAATCCGATCGTTGTGATGAAGCTGGTTAAGAATGAAAAAAGAATATCAATTATTAAATAATAATAAAAAAAAATTCAAGTAACAATCAAATTTGTAAATTGGAAAAAAAAAAAAATTCAATGTGAATGCGAGCTATTTAATATTTATGTACAAATGACGATTTTTTAACACTCTGGTACCTTCTACGATGGCACCAGAGTGTTTAAAAAAAAAAAACTACGATACACTACCTGTATGTTTCAGACATTGTGGCTGTTTTCTGAGGGAAACTATATATAAGTTGTAAATGTTGAAATGCTTTCTTTCAGGCAGGGAAACTATATATAAGTATGTAAGGATGACAATTGCATGGTAGGATGAGTTGGGCTAGATGGCATTGTTGTAATATAAGTTGAGTTGGATGGCATTGTTGTAATATAAGTGTTGTAATATAAGTATGTAAGGATGACAAGTGCATGGTAGGATGAGTTGGGCTAGATGGCATTGTTGTAATATAAGTTGAGTTGGATGGCATTGTTGTAATATAAGTTGCATTGTTGACGAGTGCATTGTAGGATGAGTTGAGTTCGATGGCATTGTTGTAATATAAGGGGGGATGAGTTGAGTTATGTAAAGGTTTTAGGATGAATCGATGGCATTGTTGTAATATAAGTTGCAATGCCCGTCTGTTGTTTGTGCTAGTATCCATCTCTTTCAGATTTTTATTTGAACATTCCACTCTTCTACACCTTGAAGGAAGATTGCTCCTTATAAACACATCTCTATGTGTTTTCCTAGGCGATGTGGGACTCCAGAATTGCTTCTACCTTTGGTCCTTCACACAATGCTTTATTAATAATGATAACAATTCCTTGATCTTGAATAGATTATTAAATTGTTTCATTTCATTTTAATTTTACACAATTCTTGATCTTGATTAGGGAAAAGAAAGGGAATAAAATGTTTTTTTATATATTTCTTCTGTAGTTTGAGGATATGATGCTATTGTCATTTTTCTAAGGTCTCGTTGCTTAAAATTTCCATTTACAGAACCCTTGATCGGATTTATAATATTGCAGCAATTATACACCTTATCTGATCCAATCCATGGGGCCTAGAAATTGGAGCAACATAACCTAACTCCTAAAAAAATTGATGTTTTTGAACAAAATTTTGTGTCATACTTATTTCTAGTATCATGTTTACTGTAACTTCTTGTGAAATCCCTAAGGTGTCTACTTATTTGCACTCTGTTTGAAACTACTATTGTTTATAACTAGTTGAGTTTTCGTACAAGGTGCGGTGCAACTTATTATTAGTTTTCTTCAATATTTCAATAAGTTTTATAAAAAATCTTGTAACTTAACTGATTAGCACCTCAATTTCTAATAGAAACATTCAAGATTCAGATCTCCACCCCCAACTATTGATGTATAAAAAAGATATTTCAATAAATATCATTGTAAAAAATTGTAACCTTTAGTTATTTTATATATGGACAAAATAGAAATATACTAAGAGTAGTACAGTGATTTGATCATACTATATATATGTGTTTACAAATTGAAAATTGCATGATATAGTAGCTAATATAGATAGATCTGTTTCATGCCTACTAAAAAATGCATATATCCTTCAATTATTATTATTATTTATTTATTTCTTTTACATTCTTGATTGTGTGTTACTAAAAAATTTTCCCCTTTTTGTTGGACATGGTTTCAATTGTTGCAAAAACTACTAAATTTGAGTAAAAATGCCATATTTCAAATCAGTTATTTCTCACATAAAAAACCCAATTGTTTCTCATATAAATCTTAGAAAAATGATATTAAAATTTCACTATGCTTAAAATAATTAATATAACAAAATAAACATATTTATTATATTAGTCATATTTCTAATTACAGAGAATACATACTACAGTGTTAGTTCAACACACACACACACACAAAGGAGTTCGGAAATTTAAAGGATTAAGATTAATTTTAGTGAATTCACAAATATTTAATTTTTTTTATGGCTTTTGTGACAAGTGTTGTCAAAGCAACTAAACATAAGTAAGAATGTTATATTCTAAATTTATTATTATTATTATTCCAACTAAAAATTATTTTCTATATTGAGTTATAAAGAGAACTTCAAGGAATGCGCCACATGGCACAATCTCATACTTTCTAGCATGAGGTCTCTGCTTTTATATATACTAGCCGCGAACCCGCGCGTTGCGCGTGATAATTATTTTTATCTTGATTTTATTAATTTTTTTTTTTTTTACAATTTAAACTAATCTAATAATGAGTAATGTATTTTGTAATTATATTTTTATTTATTATAGGAACAATCATAAATGTAATATAGGAACAATCCAAAACACCAAAAAAATATAAACTAAAAAAAAATAATAAAACTTAACAATGATTAATTGAACCAATATGAGGATAAAATTTTGTTTTTGATAATCTATTAAGGTTATTTTCTTTGTAGAAATTATAATTTCAGCTACCCAAAACATATTATCAAATAAACAATTATTAGCAAAACCTAAGAATTAAATTTCTATATATGCATTGTTATAAAATAATAATAATAAAAATAAAATTGCAAAAGTTAAAATTTGTCACCTATCCGATTATTTTCGTTTGTCTAACATTTGCTTTTCTTTAAATAAATGGCATTATAGGGTACTTCTGATACAACTATTAAGAGTACTTTGTCCACCACAAAGGATTAGAAAATAAACAGAAATTAGTAAAGTCTCATAGTTTAACATCTAAATTAAGCACTATAAAAAATCATGCTATGTAACAGAATAAATACCAAATTATCCAAATCATGCTACGTAATAGAATAATATTATATTTTTATATACTATATTTAATTCTTTAGAACGCAATAGGATAACATTTAACAATCAAAGAGAATAAATAAAAAATAAAAAACAAAAAAAAAACAACAACAACAACAATGTAAAAAAAACAAAACTAAATCGCATTAACCCAAAATAGAGTTTTAAAGAATATAAAAAATTATCAACCTAAAGTAGAGATGCAAGAAAAATAAAAAAAAAAATCCACCAAAAAATTTAGAGAGAGAGAGAGAGAGAGGGAACCTTTTTTTTTTTTTTTTTTTTTTTGGGTGAGGGAAAACTATGCATAGAATAGAAGAGATAGTGACAAATTTATAGTAAGAAAGTGTGAATAAGAAGAGACAAAAATAAAGGAAGATAAAGGGAAAAAAGAAGAATGATGTTAATATAGAGAGTAGTGGGGAGATGAAAAGATAAGGGAGGGAGAAAGATTGAACAAGTAGTGGGAAGATGAAATGGTAAGGGAGAGAGAAAGGTTGGAAAAGTGTAAATATTAAAAAAATAAATATTAAAAACAATTATAAGAAAATTGAAAAAAAAAAAAAAAAAAAAACCTAAAGCTTGAAAGGCTTCAACGTTTGTTTGTTTGTTTTTTTTTTTTTTCCCTTAAAACTGAAAAGGCTCACAGAAAACCCTAAAACTGAATTGAAAAGATTTTGGGTTGGGCTTGATAGTGGAACTAAATAAATAAGAAGTAGACTGGATTAATTATACAGATTTATTATAGGGTAATAGTGGAAGTAAATAAATAAGTACTGGGTTGGATTTTATTATAGAGTGATAGTGAAGGTAAATAAATAAGTAGTGGGCTACATTTATAGGGTTGAAATTGTAAAAACCATTTTAAAATTGTAGGACAAATTATATTTTAAAAAAGAAAAGAAAAAAAAAGAATGTCGTGGCAGCTGATGTGGCGCAACGTGAGAGCAGCAGCATTAAACGCTACACTTCAACTTTTAGTAATATATAGACTAGCGGTTAACCTGCTCAATATGCGGGATCATTTTATGTAATAGAAAACAATCAACTTAACATAACAATACATTAAAATTCGTCAAGTGCATGTTGTACAACCCCTCATTTGTCCTATACTTGCAAAAATTCTATCTATAAAACATAACCTTAATTCATAGCACATACTTTGAAAAAATTCTATTTTTTTACTCTTCATTCTCCAGTGACAGTTGCTCTTTTGGTTTTTGAAAGCTCGAAAATGTGTTAAAAATATAAGAGCTGTTTAGACCCCCAAATTAAAAATTACAGCTCAATTGATTTTACTCTAACTTATACTAAGTGTGGAATAGAGTAAATGCGAGCGGATAAACAATATAACTACTCTAAGCTATATTCATTAAAACACAGTAGTAAAATGAAAGCTAAAAGAGTAGGGAAGAAGAATGCAAATACAAGATAACACGTTGCTATGTTATCGAAGAGGAAACCGAAGTACTTGGCGTAAAACCTCTCCGTTGCCCTCCAAGCGGTAAATCGATCCACTAGACAATCAGTTGGGATACACAAGTAGCAAGAGACCCTCCAAGCCTAATCTACCAAATGCACCTAAGCCCTCCAAACTCCTACTCCAACAAGGCTTCTCGGAACTGTTTTGTCTAACTCTCCGGATCCCGCAATACACTTGATTGCATCCGCCAAAGCTTGGCTTCTTCCAATACTTTCCAGCAGTACCAAAACCTCACTTGACACTCAGAATGGGTGTGATAAGTGTTTAGGCTATCAACCTTTCAAGAATATGGAAATGGAGAGGTAATAGTTGAGGAAAAATCACAATGAATTGTGTAGAGAAATGTGGGTATAACAATCTCTAACTTTTAATGGTTGTGGCTAGGGTTTTCTCTCAGAAGCACTCCTCAACATCTGTGGGTAATGTGGGTATATATAGTGTGGGTATAGATAGTGTGTATCAGATATGACAGATTAGCAAAACAGAATGTTTCACGGGTATTTCACGGGAAGGCCTTACCCACGAGACACTAGCAAAAACCAGCTGTCCTCATTCTTTCCTGACTCTTCGCATTCTAGTTATGTGATGGGCACATGCTTCACTTCGGGGGAAGCCTACTCGCGAGCTACCTGCGAAAACTGCTTTAGTCTTCAACAGCCTTGAGTCTTCACACACACACACACACACACTCTCTCTTTCTCTCTCTCTCTCTCTCTCTCTCTCACACACACACACAACCTTACAAATAAATCCCACATAAAATACATGGTACATAAGATTGAACAAAATTACAATCAAATTTGGCACGGAATTAAAGCCAACATAAACTAGTTGTAAATTACGACTTTACAATCTCCCTTTTTGGCTATTCGATGACAAAATCCCTAAAACAGACTCTAGACTTAAACGTGAGTTTGAGAACAGTGGCAAAACTCACTCACACCTAATCCAGAAGCTGTGAAGCACTTGCATGTATATACCTGTAACCTGAAACACTCGCACACAAACAAAACCTTCATTAAGCTTATGACAAGTTGAATATACGGTACATATATAAGCAAGTAAAATGCGATCAAGGTAGTAAACACTATATAGACAGTTAAGCATATCTTGATCAAATAAGGTCAGTCATTAAAAAATGACTACAATGATCATTTAGCTAGTAAATGATTATCCGGACATGCAATGCAATAAGACCAATCCGAGGATCAATTGCATGTCCAACACACAACCAATGCAAAATACACAAAGTATTTGCATCAAGGATATAGAATCCTACAAGGGTACAAGAGTGTGGTACTCAAGATAGTTTAGCAACATCTAGAAGTACAAAAAAAAAAAAATGCTATAAAGCAATGAAACTGGAAATTAAAACCAAAGTACTTAAGCTTTAAAAGAAAGCAATAAACTATCCAAGAGTTGTAAAAACAAATAAAGTTTAAACCAAACAGAGAAATGCTAAACCGCCAACAATAAACCAATAACTATGACTATGCTCTGCTCCCCCTCAATTGTGCATACTCCCCGTCAAAATTTTCTCCCCCTTTTTGACCGAAATGGCCAAAGAGGCTAGAACTGCTCGGACTCTGAATTAGATCCCTACTCCATTGACATATCCTCAATCTGTGAAGATAGTGCAGTAATCTACCCCTGGATGTATGCAAACTGGTCTGCGATGTGCTGCACATGGGAGTCAAGCATGCCATACATCTACTTTACCCTAGCAATGAGGCGATCAAGATGATTGGGTCCCCGTGCTTGTGTTTGAGAGGATGGTTGAGCAGAACTTTCTGGTGCTGAGGTAAATCTGTCAATCTCTTCCTTAGTATCTCCACCCTCTTCCTCAGCATGATCTGTTGGTATTTGAGAGACGACGGTTTTGGATTTGATGATGTGAACTTTGCTTCTAGTCACAGTGTTAGCACCAATGGGATAATCTCTTGGTACAATTGTGAGACCGCTCGGAAGTTTGAGCCTTGTCTTTGCAATGAGGCCCATGATGAGAGTGGGGAATGGTATGATTGTCCTTGTGTTCCTTTTGGTGATGCTCTTGGTTAGGAGATGGGAAATGTGTCCACAAATGTCGATCTCTTTATGTGTGAAGAGATCGTATAAGAAAATTGTCCTCGGAGCGGACAATGTTGTCAAGTTGGTGACTGGATACAAGTTGTGGATCATGACATATGTTAGAGTCCTTATCTCCGCGTTGAGTGGAATGGTGTTCATTGATTTCTTGTGTAGAGAGCCGCCAAGAACCTCCACCATTGGCTCAATAGAGTCCAATCGATCATCGTATTGCACTGTAATCAGTTGAGAAGGAGGACGAACTTCTAAGAACTCTTGTATGAAGTCCCTTGTTACAAACTTCTTGTGTCTCACCCAGCAATTAATTTGGTCTCCATCCACACTAGCATTTGAAAAGAACTTTTTGATGATTTCTACGTATACATTGCCACTTGGATTCAGCAGTTTTATCCACGTCCTCTCCTTGAACACATCAGGAATGGAAGTGTACTTAAGAGTATCCAATCGAACAACCCTTTCTATGATGATTGTTGCTCGTTTGTAGTAGTTGTTATAAGCTATGTTTGCCTCAATGGACTTGAAGTTGTCGGAGTCCGTGCGAGGATGCTTGAAGGATTTCTTAGAAGCAGAGTGTTTGGTGGGAGACATCTGCACAAGGAAACACACAACAGAAAGAAACAAGTACAAAAACACAAAAACAGAACACAAACTTGATTAGTGTCAAGTTAGTCTAAAACATAAGCACAAAGACTTAAAACAGAACATAATAGTGTCAAATGATCATGCTTTAAGTGCTAAAACATGTGAATATTACCAAAATGCAAAACAAAAGCAATTGTGCATGTGTGTGCATCTAGTGTGCATAAGGTGTGCCTAGGAGATGCATGACAAGGCATGGATAGACACAAGTGGGTCAAAGTGTGTAAAACACACCCAATGATCAAAACATGTTAAACAAGTTCAATCAAGGGTAAACCCAAAAATTGGAACTCATTTGAGTCCAAAACAACTCAAAAATGCCACTTGAGCATTTTGTCAAACATATGGAATGCAACACTACACTACACATATGGGCAATGCATGAACATATGAAAATATGCCTAAATACAAGTTCAAATTGCCACAAAGGGCTAACACAGATACAATGAAGTCAAATGGGACAAAGCCCAATCAAGATTTTGAAAAAAATTTGCCCAAAATCAATAAACCCAACCCTTTTTTGAAAATCCCCAATTCAAGACAAACTTAGAAATTTTTCTGCATAATCTAACAAAAGAGTGAAAAGATTGTTAAGAAACATACCTTTGAAGAGATTTTGCAGAGATTTGAACTTGAAATTGATGGGTTTTGAGTGAAAATCAATTTGAGTTTGAGAGAGGTTCGAGTGAGGCAAAGGGAGGGAACTCAAGAGTGTTTTAAAAAACTGTCACATTAGCCCTATAAAAATTGAAAACACACGTTTTTCACGGGTTAGATACTCGTGAAAAACACATTTGAAGCACAAAGCTTTTCGCGGGAAGCCTTTAGTTGCGAAATAGTCGTGAGACAGTTGGAAAAGTCTCTGTCTGAAATTTTGTGTTTTCCAGTTTTTGCCTTAACCTCTTTTCGCGGGAAGTGCTTAGTCACGAGCTTCTTGCGAAAATGCCTCTGAAGAAGTTTTTGAAGACCAACACAAAAATGCATTTTGAAACAAAAACTTAAAGCACGAAAGTATAAAAACACTTTAAAAAACATATAAAATATTTAAAAATCTTTTTGGGTTTGATCGACAAGCAATTGATCATACACATCACATTTAATCATGTACAATCACACAAATGAAATAAGCATTAATTGAACTAAAACTTGTGTGTTGTGGGTGAGTATCAAATGTAGAATAATCCTTAGACCAGAGTGAAGTTTTAATGATCAATTCAATCAAGTCATACACAACTAATACTAAGTCAAGTGGTCTATCTCAATTATAGAAGTAAACATATATGACCTCCCACAAGAAAATGATTACAAATCTTAGAAGCTTTTCATTTGGCTTCTATACAAATCATAACATTTGATCATTTTTTGAACAATACATCTCATTTTGAGATCGATGCTTGAAATTGTTGATATTTCAATATTAAGAATAAGCCTTTAGCTTTTTGAGCATCATACAGTTCAATAAAAAGTCGCTTTCCCTTTTTCCTAGCCAAATACTAGTATGCGCGACGATTTTTGCAGCTCATTATCTCTTTTCATTTTGAGATTTACATTTGTTGAGCTCTTTAAGCAAAAACATAAAAATAAAGTGGGACGAGATATAGGCACAAGTCTATGCAAGTATCAAAACCAACAAAACTATTGGCCAATCATTCATGACAAGCTCGAATATTGATTTACAATAATCACACATAGTTTTAAAGATTTTTCCCACAAAGATATATGTGCATACATAACAAGCTAAGCTCGTAAATGCACTACGCCATTAGTACGAAGGTATTAGGCCAAACTCACATTATATATACACAACACAAGCGATCAAACTTTTTGAAAAATTTTCAATTTTTATGGGTTATTTATTATTTTTTTTTAACACGCTCAAAAACAGAAAGACTTATATATGCTCAAAAACTTCAATGTACATCTTAAAGTGCAGTTCATCCAAAAAAATATTTTAAAGTGTAATGACCCTATTACCCCAAAAGTCGACAGTTCTTACCATTCAACCAAGTTCTAACAATACACTTTTTAGACTTTTACACATGTTCAAAACTCCAATGTAACTTAGATTTTATAATTTTATGTGATACTCAAATACATTTTTTTAAAAAAAATATTTTATAATATTTTTTTGATCTTTAAGAAATAAATGAGTGCAAAATCACATTAGATTTCAAGTTTTTAAAGGTTTATCAAAATAATAGTTTCTTAAAATGATTACTAATTGGAGTATTGTATTGTTATATGTGGATCAAAAGATTGTTGTATATGGCAGGAATCAGTATATTTCACAATTTTGTTAAGTATTGTAAGTAGTAATAGAGTTTTTTTTTTTTTCAAAAATAAAGAAAAATTTAACACAAAAAATATATTGTATATATAAATGCTCCATATTTATAGTTAACATCCTTTTAAAACATTATTTTCACATACCTTAACATATACTACAATATAAGATAAACAATAAATAGTGATAACAAAAACTAAATGAGAAACTATTTTTTTATCTAAAAAAAATAAAACCATTTTTATGACTTTAATCATAAAAATCATAAAATATATATATTTTAGGTAAATTTTTTGCTATTATTCCTATATCCCTGATCCAAAAAATGCAAATGAAAAAGAGGTTCTTTAAAAAAAAAAAATTACAAGGAGATTTACTTATATCATATGAACATATACTTTAAATATTCGTAAAAATTTTTTCCAAAAAAAAATTCTTAAAATGAATGAGTTATAAATGACAAAAAAAAAAAAAAAGTGAATATTAGAGAAAAAAAAAAAAAAAAACTTTAAAATGAGCATTTGTATTTATTAGAGGAATAGGAAGCATGTAAGAGTGGAAGGTTTATTAGAACAAGAAGTAGAACCTTCTACATACTTCCTCTTGCTTTAATATAAATCTTCTACTCTACAGGCTTCCTATGCTCTAGACCCATCCGCTCTAATAGAAGCTGAACTCACCCAATTATTTCTTGGGTCAAAGCACTGACCCAATTAGACCTAGTAAACTTATATAATAACTGGGCTTTTAACTAAAAACCTAATAAACCCAATTAACCCAAAAATAATAAGCCCAATCTCTTTGAGCCTCTCGACTCTCTCTACCTCTTCGTTTCTATCTTCATGAATTTGGGGATTAGGGTTTCCAAACTCAAATTAGGCATTTCTCACTGATTTCATTAATGATTTTCACCCAAAATCACCAATTCTCACAATCTGTTGCACCAACTATCCTCTCTCTCTCTCTCTCTCTCTCTATATATATATATATATATTTTTTTTTTTTGCTTTTGTATCATTGTGGATGGCATTTTCATTTCCCATGTATTTGTTTCTTCCTTTACTATTCATCTTTGGTCTCTCTATCACAATGTGCTGTTTGGTTGGTGAGAATTTTTAGTCTCTCTTTTCAGGAGGTTATAAAAATTCATGCAGTTGGATCTAGTATGTAGATACAAGTTGATGTTATGATAATTTTGGTTTTTGAATCTTTCTTGTTAGAACATTACAAATTTGTTGCGCTTGTGTGACAATTTTTAACTACTTTTTAGAGCTTATAAATTGCTTTATAGTTTTTAATCCAATACTATGTATTGTTTAATTTATACTATGGTGTTGCATTGGTGCTTAATATATATGTTGATGCAAAGAAACAAGGTTAGGACTTGAGACAGTAATCGTACCTCACAACGATGTACTTTCTTAGTGGGACGGACATTGGGCAATCGCATTATGCTTAAGGATAGAAGAAATTTTTCTTTGCATTCTTTTTTGAGATATTAGATGAACTTTTGACAATCTAAAGAAATACTATAATTTCAATTGCTAAAAAAGAGAAACGCATACACTGTATATGTTCATTTATCTATTAGTCAATATTTCATGGCATATCTTGAAATAATTATTTTCACTCATGAAACAATAAATTTCGAAGTTCATGTCCTATTTTTATGTTAATGTTTTGTTTTTTTGTGACAGAAATCCACCAACAAAATTGCTGGTGGTTTTAGAGAAACTCACAACATACTCCTTTTGATAAGTTCAAGATTCTAAAGCTTTCCTAGGTAATCCCTTTTACATGTTTGAATATCTCAACTCTAAAGGAGGCCTAAGTGTAGCATAAAGATGTGGAGTTGTTAAACTCCATTGGTCACCACCATGATTATACCAAGGAGTGTTTAGGAAGTTTCCTAAGGTCCTCTTAAGCACCTAGGCAGTGCACCATCAGAAATAGAGAGAGCTGAACTAATCAACATGTGAACACCTTGATTTCCATTAAGCCAAATTCCTTTGTCTTCTTTGCACTGAATCAAAAACAGAATAATGCAAAACTTTTTCTTTAATAAGCATTCATTTTGAAATAATGCATTTCTTTTCAGCGTATATGTATCATGTTGGTTGATTTATATGTAAATTTGTTATTTTTGAAGTTGGTGATTTTAAATATTTGATGCGTTTAAGTTCGTTATAATGTCACTATGTCAGGTTTACATGCTCAAGGAGAGGAATAAGTGCTATGGTACAATCAAGTTTATTGATATAAGTTCTGATGATTATTCTCTAGAGGAGAATCAAGGCCTAAACTACAACTTTGTATGTTCTAAACAGTATTGAAATTTTCAGTAGACACAATTTGCTGGTTTAAGAGGGTTTGGTTAGGGCTGTAAGATAAGAAATAGAAAATGAAGTATGTGTGAAAGCAACACTACCTGGTAGTCATTTCAATATGATTTCAGAGACTAATATGTTACTGTCACAATTTGCTGGTTTAAGAGGGTTTGGTAGGAGCTATAAGATAAGAAGTAGAAAATGAATTATATGTGACAGTAACACTACCTCTTGGTCGTATCCAATATGACTTCACTGACTAATATTACTTTTTTTGGTGGCTTTTATGGATCATAAGAAATTTTCTGAAAAATCCAGCATGAAACCTTGTAGCTGCATGGTTTGGCCATAGGAAAGTAAATGATAACTTTGTAGAATACAAAGTAGAGCATATTAACTTTGTGGTATGTATACATAGATTTTAGAGCACCTCTTTTGTCAGATTTATTACAATATAATGATGAAGTCTGTTTATTGTTTAGGTTATGGGAAGGATTCGCTCAATCCTCTGATGGAACTGTTGTCACTGGTGTTGAAGTTCGCCCCATTTCCTACCCTTTTTCCCCCTATAATTGTACATTAATTGTGCTAGCATTTCTTATTTTACTTTTCTTTCCAAATTTCCACCAAGTCTGAGGTCACTATCTTGAATTAATCAAGTCTAATTTCTTTGTGTTGAGAGGATTATCAAGTCTAATTTCCATCACGTGTGCATGTCACCTATGCTATGTGAATATGTACTAATTTGTGTTTCGGTGGTCCAACCCGTGAAAGTTATAGGATAAATGGGGGAAAGAAAACCCCACCAATAGACTGTTGCTATTCCATGACTGGAATCAATTAGTACAAGTTCAGGATTGTAAACCTTGAACTTTAATGTGTTCTAGACAATCACTAATTGTTCGAATATCTAAACTCTCAAGGAGGCCTAAGTGCAGCATAAGGATGTGGAACTATGAAGTGCCAATGATCACCACCATGATTCTATCATTCTATTAATGCTTGCATAGGAAGCTTACTGAGGTCCTCTTATAGGTACATGGGGAATGATATTTCTCACTAAGCCAATTTCCTTATCCGTCACCTTTCCAATGATTAAACAACTTTGTCAATAGTAAATACAATGGTGTGGGACACATTTGGGATTCTTTAGATGTAGAATCTGTTTGAAGAAGCTGGCTAAAGAACTCTGATAAGACTTTTCTTTTAGTTGTATTATCTGGGATTCATTTTAACCAAGAAAAAAGAATTTAAATGACAACTTTTGCAGGCAGTTAGAAGACTATATGAACAAGTTGGTCTTGGATGGGTTTATGCCATTACCAAATATGAACCTGAAAGTTTCTTTGTTCTTCCAAATTTTACTCGTAGTTCAATCAAAATGCTACCATCTTGCAGACGAATAGTGTTTTGGATAATGCTCCCTTGTCCTTTTCTCATTATTTGTACTTAATATAACAATATGCATTTAACAGATTGCAACAATAACAGATGTCATATATGGTGTTTGGGCTAAATACCATCTTCAATAACAGGTAAATTCATATTGCTTAAACAATTTTGCGTTACAACTCCTTCAAAGTTCTGTTGCAATCATGCCTTCTTTGCTTCAGTGACCAAAAAGTATTGATATAGCTGAATTGTTTTCTTGGATTTACATAATAACAGAGTGGCACCAGCCTTATGATCCACACACCCAAACTAGTGACTTTAAATTGTTGTGATAAGAAATTATTTGTTCTAATGACCTTTAAATTGTCCATTAACAGGAAAAAACCCATCATTTGGATTTAGTTGCACCATGAAAAACTCTCTTTGTGCTTTTTTAACTTGTCTCTATGCAAATTTTCAATATCAAACCTAGCCCACAACATGCTTAACAGGAAGATCATGAGACTTGCTTTGAAAACAAATTTTGTTAATGACTAATGTGATTCTGCTCAATCAATCAAATTTTAAATTATAAAAATTTGATGCAAAATTATCTGTTTTTGTCCAGGCCAACAACCTTTAGAAGAACACGGATTACCATATTTGAGGTATATGGTGCTGATTCATGTTGGACGTTCTGTTTTCATTGCAGGATGAAGTGTATAATGACAGAAATTCATATAAGATGTGAACTTTCTCAATAATTGCCAGAAGTCCTAGCTTTCCAGGCTCGCTCTTCATTTGCTTACATATATGATCTTCAAAACTGAGCTGGATTTGAGCTCATAGCTAGAACTTGTAAGAAGATGAAGAGGTATGGCAGTTCACATACATTTTTCAATTAATTTTAATCATCTAATAGTCTAGCAAGTTGATGCTCTTATAATGCATAATGATGTGATAATTGACTTTTGTTGGATGGGAAAATGGAGATAACCAAGCAAGCTCACTTTGGAATTAGTTTATCAAAGCTTTTGCTTATCATTCCAAGCCAATATCCACTTTGAAGTCCAACGGTTGATAAGGATTGAAGAGATGAGTCTAGAGAGGTCTAGACGTTCATGGGAATTAGTTTCTGTTTGTATATAAGGTTTGACAATTTGATTGATTCTCAAACTTCATAAGAGTTTCTCGAAGAGGTATGTCTTAATTTTAGTTTTTTTATCAGTTTTGCTTTGATAAAAATTAGCACCAAAATTTGACTTCATATAACCGCTATAAATTGTATTCTTTTGCGATTCTTCTTTCTTAGTTCCTTTTCTTTGGTCCTATAGTCCTGAAGGTTTTTTTGGATACCTCATGTAACTGCTAGCCTCATGTAATTGCTAATACTGTATCTCAATATCTCCAAAGAACATTATGGTCAACTTTTTTCTTTTTGGAATTATGGTTGGACATTGGTCCTAGGCCTTTAATCCTACATTATGTAGTTACTGCACAATTATACCACGACATTCTTTTATTTATTTATTTTTTCTTCCTCCTGATATAAGAAAATGATGTTCCAACTTTTTGCCAAACTAAAACCCTGTAGACTGGTGGTGTGGTGGATCAAATGTGGGAATTCCAGGTTTACGTCACACCCCAAACTAGTGAGTCCACCACTTGGGTACCCAATGGGGGTTATACTACAATCTTTCATATCATAAGATATTAGTAGAACATTTAATTTCTAGAGTCTCTTTGAAGATAATGATAAATGTGCGACTATATGAAGAAACTCTCTTGGTTCTAGAAATTCACCCAAATAAAATGCCTAGGGAAACATGTTTATTTTCTTTTTGATAATTAGGGGATTATTGAATTATGGATGCCTCCATTGAAACTATCAGGAAGTGTCAATTGAGTTACAAGGCTCTTGGAAGTTTTCTATAACATAAACATTTTCGTTCCTTTTGTCCTTTGCTACCTTATCGTTTGTGAGAAAGGAATTTTAAAGGATGCTACACACATAAAAGTGTAAAACCAATTGCTATAAGAAGAAGATTATAGAGGCAGATTTTGTTAAAGCTTATAAAAAGGCTATGATTCCAAATCCTAGAAATGTCTAAAATGTTCATTATTATTTCCAGTCATCTTCCCAGTGGTGTATTGGTGTTATTGTAGCACTTGGACAGATGTACAGGATATTTGTTTGCTTTCCAAACGAAAAATGCAAGCTAATTATTTTGGATGTAAGTGCGATTGTGATTGAGTTCAGTTCTGACAACACAAACTAACATGATATACCGACCCATATGTGGAAAGTCAGTATTGAGAGAGATTATAAAAAGATGGGAGAACTTTGCCCGTAATTTTGTAGACTCAATAGCTCAAATCTAAGAGATATTTGTCATCTAGGAAACAACCACTCTCACATTTGACAAATTATTAGGGTTAGTTTGCACTTCCCTATAAATATGGTGCACTTTGTCCCAAGCCATTAGGATTTTCTTCAAATTAATAGAAACTTCAAATTCCTATTAGACATTTTTCTCAAGAAATTTTGGGAAGGAAGGAAGAACAGAAACAGTGGTCATCAAAGGAATTTTTTGGCACACATCTCACTGTTGCAGTGATACAGAGCATGCAAAGATTAGAAGAGGCAGCTCCACCTAGGGGTCAATGTCTTGATGTAATTCTTTCACCTTGGTGTTTTTCTACGTAGGATAAATATCTTATTCATCCAAAAGGAAAGATCTGCAAAATGAAGAATTCTGCAACATTCCATTTGGAAATCTCCGAAATACTAGAAAGGGAGCCAATTATTTGGACTCAAAAAGCTTGACAAGATTGGTGGTTGATGCGAGAGAAATATCAAGAATCTTCATATGTTGGTGGTGAACAAAGGAAAACTGGATAATAAAATCTTAAGGCTCAAATGGCAGATGATCAATGGATCTACTCAGTACAAGACAGAACAGGGAATAGTGGATCATTTTAGTGTATTCTATATCAATTCTCTGTAGAACATATTTGAGTCAACTTCAAGCAATAGACATGCAATGCCTAGGCACTAATCAATAGCAGAAGTACTGTATGCCCACTCAAATGGGTGTTTTAAAGACCCTTGGTCCAAATGGATTCGAAACATTGTTTTATCAGAAAAACTGGAGAATCAAGACAAAATATGGTGAGGGTATGCAGTCACAATGCAATGCTGGTGTTAGCTGAAAAAGCATCCAAAATTGGCAAGCTGCAAGTGTTATAGTGGCAAGTAATTTTGATGCGAGAAAGAGCAAGATCCAGAAGAAACAAATGGGGGGCAACAGCTTATGCGTGCAAAGACAGATGAATGCATTTGAGTATTGCCAGGATGCCACTATAGGGAATTCACACAAAAGGATACTGCAATCAGTTTAACTCTTACACTAGCTGACTCTACTACCAAGGAAAGTAATCACAAGCATTGATCTTATCAAGGAACTACAAGGTGTGCAAACATGAGTTAGAAGAGTCCATTCCCAGATCTTGAGAGACAATCAATTTGGCTAAAGTGGCACAATGACTGTATATGCATGTTTTTCGGTCTAAGCTTTGGCAATTGTTTTGTCACTTTGTAGTATTGTCATATGGCTGCCGTAGTTGGGGCAAACATGGTGTCCTAATATCCTGGCTTCTGTCTGGTTTTGTTTCCCCTACTAATAAATTTTTGGTGTTGTCACAAAAATAAAATAAAATAGATGTCTCACTTTCCATTAAACCTTTTAACCTTATAAATCTAATTGCTGAAAATTTGCAAATTGCATTGCAAATTATATTATCTAAGCAGTTGGATGTAAGATGTTTAGTAAAGTTTTTTTTAAAAAAAATGCTAAATTAAATGTAAAAAAGCTCAAACTTCCACAAACAGAAAATTGCATTATTGAAAATTTTTACCTACTTCAGGTCTAATTAACAATAACAGGTCACTTAAACAATCTCTTCCCTTTGTATACCGTTGCCTTCTTGTTCCCTTAAAGAAAATGCTTGAGAAGCTGCATATTGGAATTTCTGTAGGAGCCAGTCATATGTCTTACAACCTAATTCATAAATCTTATGAACTGTGTTGTAAAGACACTCAGAAATATGTCGGTATGAATGACTCAGTACCCCCACGAGAAAGATTGGACAAAAATTAACCATGAATAGCCAAAAGGGAGAAATGATTATGGCAACAAGTAGCTCAATGGCAATAATTCCAGAAACCAGACAAATGGACCTGAATATTGGAAGGTCAGTGTCTTGAGGTTGCAGTTTTATCTCCACATATGCAATGCTAAAGACGACTGTAGCCATGATGAAAAGCAAGACTAAAGTAAAATGTGTTTCAAGTGGAGAGACACCCAAAACTTGAAAGTGGACACCAAGATACGAGACAAGGAAGGCAAGAAGCCTATGAAATGCTTCAAAGACACCATGGGCTTCATCACTGGCAGATACCCAAACAAGAAATTCTTCAGCTTTAATATTACTTTTTCTTCCAAACATAAGAATATCAAAATCTGGTTTCAAAAAAAAACTTTATAATCCTGCAAAATCCACTCAACTTAATAATAATAATATTATTAATAATAATAAAAGGAAATCCCTTCAGCTCTATAGCCTACCGCAATGAGTTTAATTCATTGCGAAGAGATGAACAAGCCACTAACAATGTTATTTTATTCACCCTTACTACAAGAAATAATCTCTGACGATTTGTCTTATCAAGAACTCTAGAAATTCACTCATTATAATTGATATAAGACTTATTGTACCACAACAACAACACATTGGAATTGTTGGGGATCCTCAACAAACAATAATCAAAGTTGGTCATCTCCTTAATTGATGTCCTTTTTTAAAGTTATTGTAGATGTTCCTTTCCCTTTCTCCGTTCACTCAACTTGAACCAACTCATATTCCTCATTGGTGGATTAATCGATCTCCTCTACATGTGATCAAATTGTCTCAAGCAACTCTTACCCATCTTTTCATCAATAAGATACTCCTATAGTTAGGCGAATTTCTTCATTTCGAATCTTAACATTGTATTTTTACTCATCCATCTTAATATTTTCATTCTAGTAAACTCTTTCAAGGTTAGGTCCACCATATAGACCATTAAGGGAAATGTTTTAGGCCCCCTAGTGTCCCATAATGATGGTCACAATATCATACTTTTATATATAGCAACTTAAAAATCAATTATCACCTCCTACTTTTTTCTTTCTTGTGGTCAATATCTAACTAAAAAATGGAATAAGCTCATCTATTCTTTTTTGCTCTCTCTCTAGGAGTATCTTTTGGTAAACTGGTTGCCATCAAACACCACTCTCCCCCCCACCCCCCCCCCCCCCCCCCAAACTCCTTCCTTTCTACCCCTAAACTTATTATCAAAAGGTCCTATTTGAGTAAATAAATTTATTTTATTCTTTATTTGATGTGAAAATTTGTAATATTTATTAAATTTTAAGTTAATCCATCTTTACTTGCAAAGGTTAAGATTATTGTTATTCTAATGTAAAGTGAAGGTAAAATAATGCTTTGATAAATTAGGTTCTATTGTTCTACACTTTAAAAATTATATCACTATTTGATCTATTGTAATTTTATATTGTCGATGTCACTGTTTGGGAGTCTTTGAAACAATGGAGTGAAATAGAAAGGATAGTAGATCTTAAAAGAATGGCACGGAACATACTGAATTTTCTTTAGTGTGTTTGGGACTTTATAAAAGGGGTGATAAAATTGGTATGTTTCTTTCTACTAAATTCTCAAACTGGGGAACTCTTAAAAAAGTCTCTTTCATTCCATTCCATCAATTAGGGCATGCTTCAAAGAAAAAACTGCTTGAGTTTTAGCAAAAGCCACTCTCAGGGTCGTATGGATTGGTTAAAAGTTCTGAAAAAGAACATTGTTCTACGGGGATGATACCTGTTGGTACGCCCCCCAAAAAAAAGGAGTATAAGAGTTAAGAAAAAGGCGGAGGCTGGAATAATTTAAGAAATGCAACACTGGACATTGTTATAGAAGCAAATTCCCCAATCCAAAAGATGCTTAAATCTATCAGTCTAGTCACCAAATGAAATTGTGATAGAAGCAAATTCCCCAATGCAAAAGATGTTAAAAGTTTATTTTACCATTTTTTGTTTTTCTTTAAAATGATGCAAGTCAACAGGGCCTTCTCACTTAAGATTGGCCACTTCACACAATAATTTGTAAGGTCATTCAGGCCCTTTTTTTTTCTTGAGTGAAGGTCACTCAGACCATAACATAAAATTTTCTGCTGAAAATTTGATATGAAAGGTATAGAACATTTCCTATTGTCTTGAATTTAAATTCAAGCTGCTTGCTCTAATTCTACTGTTCAATAAGATAAATATAATCCAAAAAACTCTCAAGCTTCCCCACCCAAGATAATAAATCAAGTTTACAAAAGTTGAATCATATGGGTTTATTAGCAGTTTAATCCATTCTTCAGGAAGCATGCCAAAAAAGTTTGTCAGATCTAAAGGTTCTAAACATCACATGTACACACATCATGGCAAAAATGCAAACAAGTAACAACCATGAAACCATCAACTCATTAGCAAAAGGTTTAAAGTCAAACAAATAAGAGTAATAATTTTTGTAAAGTACAAATGGCCGGCTGTGATTAAAGCAATATCACTTTCAATTGGGTATACCACCGGTACCACTTTTATTATCCACCAATCATAATAGGCCATATCAACAGTTGTGAAAAAAGTCGTAGAAAGATGTCCCTAGACTTTCTGAACAAAAACAATTCTCATAATACAATGTCTCAGATTTAGGTTTTATCAATTGCATACTAGAACTCTTGTTCCTTTTTTTTTTTTTTTTTTTTTAACTGCTAATTGACACGCACCAAATGGGTCTAGAACCCAAGACCTCCCCCTCCCCCTTGCTCTTATAAGAGCAGGAGATACCATTTGAGTTAAAGCACATTGGTAATTAACTCTTGTACTTCATACTGGATTAAATTTGGAATTGGCCAAAATATCAGAAATTTTTAGCTTAGGTGCAGGAATCTAGCATGCTAGAGGGTGCTACCTAGAGAATGCTATTTTCTGTTTCTTGCTACAGAGCTTATATAACTTGTAATGTGCGACTGCCTATGTAATTATACAAATGTAGTAAGCTCTTACAGAAAAAGAATAGGATTGCAAATGCAAAAATAAGTTCAAACTTGGATCTTACCAGATTACTTGGGCATATTGGCAATCAATATAAGGGAATATACAGAGGAGGAGAAAGGGGATGTTCAGTTCCTTCTCGTACCATGGACATAACAATTATTGAATAGAAACAATCATATCATAGAGAAGCTAGAAACAGCTGGTACACTTCCTACATCCTTCAAATATTTGGAGTTCTTAGGAGAAAATGTCACCTCCCCCCACTACCACTTTATGCTTCTAGTGTTTGACAAATTAGAAAATTTTAGGCAACTAAAATAGACTTAAGACTAGGATGCACAGACACAAGCAATTTTAAAAAAATTATAATATGATGCAGCATATGGGAAACTATTACGGCATCCCAAATAACATGTCCATGCTTCCTAGGACTAAGATAATTTGAACTTTTTATTTTTATTTTTATGGGTGAATTGCACATGCATATGGTTTATCTAGATCACTTCACCCTCTACCCTATTATGTTAGGAGCAGGCCATTGGCATTTGCACATTTTTTATAAAATAAAAAATAAAAAATAAATAAATAAAAAAACCTTAAAAAAGAACAAATGACATATACAGTGGAAATAAATCACTATGATATAATTCAGTGCACCAATTATAAATAACTTGCAAATAACATATAATGATTTGTCAAAATATAAAATGGTTATGGATAATTTCAAAAACCCTTGTAATTCATTTCACGATTTGAGTTCAATTCTTAAAACATGAAAGCTTTTTAGATACTTGAACAAATTACTTTTGTTCCAATATGTCCATTTTGAATTACTCTTCATGTCTACCATATACTCTTCAAAAATACTTAAAATTTTGAATGGCTTACCTGCAACGACAACAAGAGTGAGAACATCTCCCATTCTTTTAACTGCATTCACACTCTTCTTATGGGATTTGAAGCACTTCAGAGCCGGGTCCTCTGCCAAGAGCTGCAAAGTTTAAGCAACTTAGTACCAACACAACACACAAAAAATTGGAAAACCCATTACTGGGTTCCATATAAAATGACCCAATTCATTCACAAAGACAAGTATACTTAAATTTAAAATTCAGAAATACATCAAATTTAGGATTCTTTAGGTGTTTGATTCAGTGTTTCAGCTACTAACTTGACCAAATCTAGATGAATTTGATATGCATGTTTATAAACCCTAAAAGATATCAAACAATAGAGATACAGTGATAGAGAAATAGAGAAAAGAGAGGGAGACTTACGGCTTTCTCGCGAGCCCCGAGTTCGATGTGGTAAGCGCGACGAGTGTGAGAAAGCGCGTCCACTGTGTTCTAGAGAGAGAGAGAGAGAGAGAAATTAGAGGTTCTAAACGACGACGAAAGGGAATCGAGAAGAGAGTAAGTGCGTAGTACGTGGGAGTGAGAACGCCATTTTTGCGCTGAAGCTTCAAAGCTCAGAGAGAGAGAGAGAGAGAGATTGAAAATGAAAATGCTGAAGAAATTTTTGTTTTACTTTGGTGCCCCTGTACTTTCTTAGTCTTTCACGACTAACTGCTAGGTGGCATTCTCCTAATTAGACATGTGTCCTGGTTATGGTATCTCACGTCACTTTCTCTAATCCATTTAGCCGAAAAATATGTAAATTTGCCAAAAATAAATAAGTGTTACCTACAAAATATTTTGGCAAAAAAATAAAAAATGATAAGTTGTTATTGGTTCTGATTTAAACATATTACTAAAATTACTATTTCTTCCACCCAAAATAACTTATAATAACTTGTGACTTATGATTTATTGTGAAAGTGTTGAGAATATAGTATTTCTTTACATTAATAAGTGTATATTTGTATAAATTTACAAGTTTACTATAGTATCTATGTATATTTATTTATAGATGTGTACACGCTATATACTAGTGCTCTAGAAACATCGCTATATACTGGCACTTTATAAAATGCCGCAATACCAAGGTCTAGGTGAGCTTGGGCTCACTTGGATTTTTTGGTGGTGGCAAGTTGGTTGTCGAGTAAGGATTAGTGCAGATTTGTTTCGAGTCATGTCAGAGATGGTTCTCTTTTGAGGGGTTTTGGAGGCTTCGTTGAGATCCATTGATGGTTGGATTTTGTGACGGTGGCTAATTGATTTTCTGGTTGGGGTTGACAGGTGGTAGGATGGCTAATTTTGTATTGTCACTTCATAGTGGTGGGGATGGGTTCAACAATATGGGTTTCTCTTTGCTTGGTGGGTTGCATGTTTATGGGTATGAATTTTCTGAGTTGCTACGATTTTCTAGGTTTATGAGTATGAAATTTTAATTTTTGTGACAAGAAATTTGTTTATTTATAAAACTTTAAATTTTTCATTAACAGAAAACCTTATCATTTGGATTTAGTTGCACCATGAACAATTCTCTTTGCTTTTTAATTTTTTTTTTTTAACTTCTCTTTATGCACATTTTCATAATCAAACTTCTAGCCCACAAAATTTTTACAGGAAGCTCATGAGACTTGCTTTCAAAACTAACCACATTAATGACTAATATATTTCTGCTGCTCAATATAATTATTAGTTATAAATATGTGATAGAAACTTATAATCTATTCTTGTCCAAGCCAACCGCCTTTGGAAGAGATTTTGGAATCACGAAAGAAGAACAAAAGTTGGTAGTGTTATTTTGTAGGGATTACCATAATTGAGGTATATGGTGTTGAAATATGTTAGGGATTCTGTTTTGTTCACGAGCTATTTATTTGGCTGGAGCTTATAAGTTCAACTTTTTTTTTTTTCTCATTTTTTTAAAATACAAATATACTTCTAGCACATTTTCAACAAAATGTTTTCAACAAAAAACTGAATAAGTTATTCCCAAATGGATAAGTATGTAATGATATGAATGCTTAAGATGTGAACTTGTCCTCCATAATTGCAAGAGGTCAGAGCTTCCCAGGCTTGTTCTTCATTTGATTCCATATGCGATGTTCAAAAATGAGCTTGATCTGTGCTCATAGCCAGAACTTGTAACAAGAGAAAGAGGTGTGACGTAAGGGCACATGATATGACTGTTGCATTTACAATTAAATGACGAGGAAAGCTCTGTATCAAAAGCTAAAGTTTATGAGGACTGAGCCAAAATTAGTTCTAGTTATTTTTTGGCGTCAAACAATTCAGTTCTCCTGTTTTTTCAGATCATTGGGCTGGTTCTTTCATCTCAAGAGTAAAGGACGTAAGGGCACATGATATGACCCTTGCATTTACAATAACATGACGAGGAAAGCTCTGTCTACGATACTTATTGTCTGCATAGATATAAAAATCGATATATTTCCACTTGAGGCCTCTTGCATGTGCACAAGTGCAAAATGATAAAGAAAACAACTATTCATCAAAAAATGATAAAGAAGAAAACTTATCAATCGATAATAGGACAACTACTAATCCTCAAGATTACAAAATAATGCCCCAGTAAAGCTTATGATTATATATTCATGGTCCTACTCCAGATTTGTGTTGTGCTTGTGGGTTGTGATTTGTGACTCACCGTATCCAGGAACATGTGCCCTAAAGCTCAACTGCTTAGGGGCGGAGCTAGGACTTTTTGTTTGGAGGGGCTAAATTTTGTTACTAATATATTAGTTTCGAGTCAAGATAAACCATCACACTCAGGCATAAACGCACATACATAAATATAAACATTAATATTTTGATACTAGAGTAGGTCATAATTTATAAATATATTGTATATAAAATTAATAACCTTCACATTTGTATATTCGCAAGATAATTTTTTAGGGGAATTTATCATCTTTTAAACTCCAATACTATACAAAAATTGTCTAGTTTGATATTAAACATGTAAAAAAAAATGAATTAGAGAAAACAAAAACTACCTTATCTCTATAACTACTAGATCAATTGAAAATTTCTATTGATTTTTAAGAGCATCATTGAACTAACTCAAACATTTGGGAGGGCCAACTTCTATTTTTTAGCTAAATATTTAAATTTTTTAATACTTATACATAATATAAAATAATTTTTTAAAATTTTGGGGGGCCATGCTGTAGCTCCGCCCCGTTACTGCTCAAGGTTGCATCTGGATTATATTTGAAACCGAGTGAAATAGCTAGATCAGAGGGAGAGAGCAGTAGTAGATTTCTAATTTAAGTTTTAATTGCTTAAATGGAATACAAAAAAAATACCCAAAATTTTTAAGTATTAAATATATGGATGATTTGAAACCTTACTGTAAAGAAATGCTAACTAAATCGAAGGTGTTGATTCCAGTTCCTAAGGTAGATGATTTTGTTGGACTAAAAAACCACTTCTGCCTTTTTTTTTTTTTTACAAATTACAAGCTTCATTAGCTAGTGTAAAACTTAAATCAAGAAACAATGTGCGTCAAATTTTATGATCCAGTACCATTTTAGGAAAGGTGAAAAGAAAAACCAATACGCATGCATGCAACAATCACAATCCATTGCATATACGTGTGTTACTTAAAAAAATACTATATAAAAGGAATAGACTAACAAAGGAAGGCTTTAGCTAGCAGAAATCCCTCCTAATTAAGTTGTTTGATGAGTGAGGGAGTGTCCACCACTCACGGGGTGGTTTATTGATAGGAAGCACTTATGACCCATCACTTTGTGAGTTTGAGATTGTGAATTCTAGTAATAGGAAGCTCCATTGTTGCATGGGTGATCCCACGACATTTATGAGTAGAGTTTAAGTGAGTTAGGAGTAGTGACCACACCTATGAGCTTTCTTTTTATTAAGAAGAAAAAAAAGTGTGTGTGAGAGAGCACTTCATGCAACTACTCACAACATGTGAGAGAATGTATTTAAAGAAGCAGCTAGATATAGTGGCCCAATAAGATAATTTTTTCCATGGAGCACCAAAATTATGTGTGGGTATATATTTTGGGTGATGGAGAAGCATAAATAGAAAGTAAAAAAAAAAAAAATTAGTAGAAAAGTAGATAATAGAAAAGAATGATCTAACCCAGCAACCCTTACAACCCCAACAAAAAAAAGAAAAAAGGAAAATTGCTAAAGGTATTATAAGTTTTACTATATGAAACTTACAAACTGATATGATAATGAATATGATGAATAAATCTCAACCACCTCATAACTAAGTATTTGAATTACTTATTTCTGATTGGTGACATGGTTGTTAATAAGATCAATGTAGCAAAATTTTTGTATTACTTGTAGAACTACTAAATATATATATTTTAAAGGTAGAAAAAAAAATGTTGAAACATGAAACCGCCTAACCGGGATGGATCTGGTTTGGGCCAATGAAAAACTACCTAGCGGGGAGAGAGATTGAAAGGGCCCAGTTAAACCAGGCCAGGTTTTTTATTTTGTAGATATGGGCTAAACAACCTAGCAGGGCCTTATGCGGGCCATAAACTTAATCAAGCGGAGTTGTACTGTTTGATTGTACGCACCAATAAAAATTAAAAAAACCTAAATTATAAATTATACACTATTTTTTATTTATTCAGCTCCAGATTTTTTTTTTCAGGGGCATTAAGAAACTTCAATTAAATAGAAGGTAATAAAAAGAGAAGTTAAATATATCAAGTTATCAACCAAATAAAAAATTAGAAAAAAAAATCTAAATATATGAAATTTTACAATTTCCTTCTACGAATTTTCATATTTTGAAATATTTATATAATAGTTCGTTATAAGTTTTCATTATCAATTGTTAATGTGAGTAAATGTGACCATTTTATTTTGTTAAGTTTGTATAATATTTTTAATTTATGCAATTGTCTTTGTTCTTGTTTTTATAAAAATATTTTAAACTAAATGATAATACTCAACCCATTTGTACTTTATTAATTATTGACCTACACACTCATATTCATTCATACTTAACTAATCAAATACTTCTCATAATTTTTTTTTTTTTTAAAATCAAATGCTTTAACATAAATAATACATTAACTTTATAACATGATAACAATACACGCACATGCAATGAACCTTTTGTATTTCTTAAATTAAATTATAAAAAATTATGTTATATTTATACTATATACACACACATTCAAACAAATACACATATACTATAAATTTATAATAAAGAGAGAGGCACCACAACTTATAAACATTCTCTTTTTACTTGTAGAGTCAAAGATACCGAGATACTCAGAGGAAAGATGAGATTAGATTCATAAGAATGAGATTAGAGATCAGATTAGAGAGAGAAAGTAAGAGTGATCTGTGATTTGTATTATTTTTTGGTTTTGGATTAGGCTGATATATGATTAGAGAGTCAAAAATACTTTTAAGTGTAAATTAAACTAATAATTTATATATATATATATATATATAGTTTTTTTTCAAGTTAGGGGTTTCATTTGAACCCTTAAAGATAATGTACAACTGCCCTTAACAAAACTTATGAAAGAAATTACATTCAAGACGAATGAAAGTTATAAAACTGAAATAAATATATCAAAAATTACATAATTGAATTGAATTTTGAATTAAGTTAGAGAATATAATTTATAATTTAGTCAAAAGACTAAAAAAAAAAAATGAGTAATGTTAAGTCCACGATATTTTCACAAAAAACTCCTAACGCCAGCAACCAATTGCTAGTTCTAATATGAATCTATTATTGAAATTATGCTTCTACCCTTACCGTGGCACGAAAAATTAGTTATGGAATTATTGTTCCAATACTGTGGCAAAGTACAATTTTCCAAAAGTTAAGGAGCCTATATCGATATATAGATAAACATTGGAGGAAGCTAGCTCTAACAGTAGATTAGTATAGTGAGTTATTTTAGTCACAGTGAGTCCCCAACGCTTAGCTGAGAAAAATGTCAAAGCTGGGTTATCTCGGAACCGCATTGAGATCCAACTTTTCGGCTAAGGCGAGCCATGGCATCCCTGCCTCGTGGCTTCTTCGCGAATCGCCGAGAAGGTTCTCGACCGAGGCGGAGCAGCCGCCTCAGAATTCACCGATTGATCCATTTCTTCAAAACGCCACAGACACAGGTTCGGGAAATTTCGAGCTTTGATTTCGCCATTTTCGTAATTTTCAGTGATAATCATAGGCTTAGGCTTTGGTTTTATTTGTTATCCAGTCTGGGTCTTTTTGGGGTTATCGAAAAGTAGGGTTTAGGAGAGAGGTTTTAGGTTATGTTGTCCTTTTGATTCTGTTTGGTTGCTGAGAAACTGTTGGAAATGTTATAAAGAAAATAATAATAATTATTATAAAAATGATACACATAGCGTTTCACTGAAATGGGCAAATGGGTTTTGGGTTTTAAGTATAAATATTTTTGGCTCTGTTTGGTTGCTGAGAAAATGTATGAAATGAACATAATTTAAAATAATAATCAAAAAGCCTTTTAAGTACACAAAATATATCATTGAAATAGGCATATAGTTTGTACTCTCTCTCTTGAATGATATCGGGTCTGGTCTATGGGAGGTTACTTGGAATTACAAGGCATATATTTTTGGCTATGTATGGTTGCTGAGAAAATGTAGGAAATGAGCATAATTTAAAGTACTGATAATTTTAAAAAATAACCTTTAAATGCACAAAACATATCACTGAAATGGGCATATATTTTGTACTCTCTCTCTTGAATGATATCAGGTCCGGTCTATGGGAAGATATTTGGAATTACAAAGCATACACTGAAGACAGACATTATCAACATGCTTAAAGGGTGCAATTTGACCATGGATGATGTGAAAGTTAACTACAACTGGAGCTTTATGCCAATTGGAGTGTAATCTTCCCTTGATTTCACTTTGCTTTTTAGAATTTTATGCATGTAATTCAGTATTCAATCATGCATATTGTCTGTTTTCTGTTACATTTTATTGATTAAATAAGAAATGTGTTTGTATTATTTCTCTCTAGAAGCCGATAGAGAATTCTGATTTATGCTTTCTGTTTGCAAGCAACACATTGTGCATTTGCTGCTTCTATTCTTTGACCTTTTTTTTCTTTGTTTGCACTTCGTGGATTTTACATAGTATTGTTTTGATACCTGGAAGTTTTTCTTTTTTCTTTTTCAAATGGGATCTATTGCTATTATCAGGATGGTGCAATTTCCTTTTCGTAATGCCTATGATCAAGCTTTTAGGATGATTGGAAGGAAGGGTCGATTGTACAAATTGGAGAGGGTAATGTCACTATAAACACATTTGCTAAGATATAATTGATTAGGTTGTGTTATTATGCAAATATGTCTAGGGATGATTATGTTTGTTTTCTTGGATGTCAGGGCGATCGTTCGCAGTGGGACCTTCTTATGCCCTATAATGGAAAAACTGTAAGTCAAAGTTCTCGATTATGTGTGTGTGTGTGTGTGTGTGTGTTTTAATCTTTAGTTGATGTAGCAGTTGTCCCAAAGCTCTATCTTGTTTTATGCAACAGAATTCACTTGTTGTAGAACTTAAGAAATTTAGGTTGTTAGAACCTAGGATGCTACTTCATCCACATAGGGGCTAAACGTTCTCCTAATTTGTAGAATGTTGATTGACATTTTGAGAGTGGATCAAGAAATGGTACATTGATTCATGATATCTAAAGTGTGGGTTCTGATACTGAGCCATGTTTTAGATGAATAGTTTGACTGGGTTATGTGATGAAGTTGTACGCACCTAATCCCTTTGTAACTTGAGAGCACAATGATGTTATCACCATGCTACGCCTCTTTCTGTCTCTAATTGAGTATATTCCAATTATTAACAAAGTCCCCATGAACTTGAATCTTGGATTACCATGTCAAAACTACTACTCTCTTGAAGAACTATTTTATTAGTTATGCAGATTCTCTTAACTATTTCACAAATTATTTCATAAATTGTTCATACATATGGCATATATATCCATGCTGAAGAGCTTATGGACTATTTTATTTATTTTATCTTATCTGCACAATTTCATGATTATCCCTGCTGCCGTGTCAACATTGTTAGTTGGTATAGCTGCTTATGTCTGAGATTGAGGCATTCTCTGCAAAGATGTTTTGACTTTGCATATTGGGTTTTTTGTGTTAAAAATATGCCACAAATTTGCGGAACCTTAATTGTTGCAACAATATCCAAAACTCTTTGCAGTACATATGTTATCTGCGTTTTATGGTAGATCTTTTTGAACTTGGAGACTGTTGGCTGAAGCATTGTGACTCTTTCTAGTATTTACATGAATATTTGTTTTCTTACTGTACATCTAATGATGTAATTTTCCCTTGCCTATTTCTGTCAGGTTTTACTGCAAGGGCTCCCTCGAAATGCTCTTCCAGAAGATGTGGAACGCTTCCTGACCGGTTGTGTATATGAAGCATCCTCAATTGAGATGTTTATGAGGTTTATGTCAATTAGTTTTTAAAAATGTTAAATATTGTATACATTTGTTCTGATAATTTTCTCAAACTGAATCCTTTTCTGTACCATTGCAGAGGTGCATTCCCTGATGCCATTAGAATGGCAACAGTAAACTTTCCTTCAAAGAATGAAGCAATGAATGCATTCATCAAAAAGAACAGAGGCATCTGTCTTAATAATCAAATCTCTGTGCGTGTCCTCCAGTAATAGTTTGGTCCCTTTTGTCTCCTATATCTGGTGGTATTGGTCGGTGGTTTAAAGCAAGGGTAGGAATTGTTATTCTAATTGCACTTGCTTTGATTTTGTGCCTTAACATAGATAGGAAATTTCCTATTTTATGAGAGGCATTTTTCTTGGGCATTTTGAAATCAATTTAAATGTTCTGGAAGCATGTTATCTCTTACAGTCTTATTTATGTTTTCGTTGATTAGAGAAATGAAAGACTCTTGTTTTTGTACAATTTAAAGAAGTCAATCGCTAAATGCAAATTGGTAAGTGTAGGCAACCTTTTTTGTTTTCTTGTTCACAATTTTGTTAGTTTTATCAAGTGAGGGCATTTCATTTTTGTCCTAAACTAATATTTGAGGGTAAGAAATGAGCCTTGAAAAGCTATTAAGGAGATAAGCAAAACTGTTCCTTCTTCCTACGTGCTCTCTTTGTTTGTCAGTTGAAACGGACTTCTGAACTCATTGAAGCGAAGCATCTGAAATCAATATGTATGTATTTTTTATTTTCAAATTCCATTTTGATAATCTGCAATGATTGAATATTACTTGGTCGACATGAAGCCATTTAGACGTTACAGTTTTCAATGATTGGATAATCTTCAATGGTGGATGCTTCATAATCGAGCTTTTTAAGTTAATTTTTGATCTAATTGCTCCTGTAGCTACTGGGAATGAATTTTTCTATATGATTGGTGATAATGGAGGTGACAGAATTTTGATGTTGAGCCTAAGGGTATGTTTGGTTGGGGTGAAAATAGGGAGGATGGAAAATAGGGAGAGGAAAATAGGGTGGAAAATGACATTTTTTACCGTTTGGTTCAGGAGAGAAAACAAGAGAGACAGAAAATAGGAGGAAAAATAATCCCTCCGGGCTCTCACTTTTTTATCCTCCCAATTTGGGAGAAAAATAGAGAGGAAAAGATGCTGATGATGTAATTTAAACAAATACCTTTACTTTATTATACTCACCTACCCCTCTCACTTTCCCACTATTATATAAAAATGATATAATAGTTAATTTATATAAATTACAGTTTTTATCGTCTCCTTTTTCTTTCCAACCAAACAAAAAAGTTTTCCACCCTCTCATTTTTTCACCCCTCCAACTAAACACACATGAGGGAAAGCCAAATATTTTCTATCCTCCCACTTTTCCATCTTCCTACTAATTTTTCATCCTCCTAATTTTCCACTCATTCAACCAAACAGACTCCAATTGATTCCCATCGTTTAATTAGGTTGATGCAACTGGGATTTTGAATGATCCCATTAGAATCTCTTTCTAAGAATTCAGAAAATTTTGCACAATCCTAATAATAAGCTGTCCATGTCATGCCTTGTGCAATTTAAGTATTATCATAAATATCATTTGTAATGGAATCATTATTCCCATATATGTTTGGTAACAATACAGGAGAAGAACCATAAATCTACAATTTGGCACTATTTGATAAGATGGTGGAAATGCTTCTCAAAAAAAATAAAAAAAAGATAAGATGGTGGAATAAAATCATGTGAAGTCAAATTTCCTAAAATACCTTTATCAATAAAATTACATTTACAATTTCTATGGGTTTAGCTTAACAGCTGTTTCTGTATAAATTGAAACAATTTTATATTAATCTACTTGTCTTTTGTTAAAATTAATAACTTCATATATTTTTAAAAAGAAAAAAAAGATGATAACAAGTTCTATAAACGATAAAGTCTTAATTCGACTATTTGAATAGCATGATGTCATATGAAATAAGTTTGGAATTAATATGTATGTGTGTGTATATATATATATATATATAAAAGTTAATCTTACAACCCATATAATTGATGTAAGTTTAAAATTTCCAAATATATAGAAGGCTAGAAAGCATCACAATCATCTATAAGATTTAGGATACTACTGCGCACCCTTGACGCGATGGTCACTTCACAAGTATGAGTATAGAGTGATCATCATCTATAAGATTTAGATTAATACCGCGCACCCTTGGCGCGATGGTTACTCCACAAGTATAAGTGTTTATGGGGTGTGGGGAATAAAGGCCGGGGTTTAAGTTTCCAAGAAGGAGTTTCATACATATATTTACTTATTAGATTAGGCTAGAGTATAATTTCTATCATGTAAAAAAAAAAAAAAAAAGATTATCCAACTTTTATCAACTACTCAAAAGTCTTATTCCCCCCCCCCCCCCCCTCCAAAATAATTTGATGGTTGGAGATGAGAGATTTAAACCTTAAATATATCCATTAGAAACATTAGATGATGCCGATTAAATTATAAGGCTATTGACCTAAAAAGTGTCTGTTAATAAGTCCCTTCAGGAAATATTCCTCTAATATGGCATGTTGAAAAAAAAAATATCAATTCATGTTAACAAGCAATCAATTTTGTTTCCTAGTGATGCTCCTTAGTGGTAGGCCAAATACCTTCAAGTTTCAACAGCTCGCATTGATTCTTAACCTACATTCAAATGCTACTGCTCCATTGACTGCCTTGTTAGGATTGCTTAATGCATCATTTAATTGAAAACCAAGCATGTTTGCAACTTCTTTCATTGCTCCCACCATATTATCTTTAGTTCTTTCCTACTTTGACTTCTTTTCATTTTTCAAGCAAAATGTCCAGAGGTAGGAATTTATGTGGAAGTCAGGTGCCAATAAATCTCATTCCCCAATCAACCACAGGATCACGTTTTCATTAATCTCTTGATGATAAGGAGGAATGGGTGAAAGGGCTTTGGTCAATTGGCGACTTTTGAGTTTTGAGTAGTTGAAGAAAGTTGGATAATGTAATTTGCATAAATAAATATATAAATCCAAACTTGTTTTATAAGATTGAATTTTGACTTTAATGTTCATAAAAAGACACTATCAATCTTTTTCCCTTTTGACTTTCATAGAGAAAATAATTTTGAGCAAAGGAAGTAATATTAATTTAAGAATTTTCAATTTATACATAATAAAGATCATATCACTCTATATATAAATAAAGCTATTTTGGAAAATTTGAGTTAAATATGATTTCATTCCACCATCTTATTATGTAGAGTGGAATACTATTTTGGGATTCTATCTCATTGTTATCACCACATAGATGAAGAGCAGTTCTCATTCCAATTCAGCTTCTTATACTAAATTCTATTCCCATGCAATCACCATTAGAATGCCCTAAGATTCAGTTGTGCCCCCAGATCTTGGGCTTTCCTTGCTGCAACTGTTAACTAAACCAAGGGACCTCTCTTTTGTCTAGTACTCCACTGATTCTACGGCAGCAATGTACTCTGTCTCTAGGCATTATATCATCACTCATAAGGCAGTAGAAGGCAGGCACCTCGGTAATCTTGCTTCCAGACCCTTGCTAGTATGATGACCAACTTTCTCCAAAATGGTTCCCATGAGATTGAGGACTGTCAAAACTCTATCTCTAGAGGAAATAAACAAATTAGAACACATCTCTGGAACATAAATTCATCGTGTAAGTGGTTCCATCTCAATGCAGTGCACCAGACAGGTCTGTAACTCCAGCGTTTCGTGTCATTTGCACTCTGTTGTTGAAAGTCCATTCAATGAATGCAACATCACACTGCTTAAAGGCAGGTACTAAATACCTATGAAGCTGGACTTTGACTGATGTAGACGACCACATCATGGTGCCATTTCTTAACTTATCCCTATCGAAAATAAAGCATTGTCAACTTCTTCATGCATTTCAGCCTCATAACCTAAAGTTTTCATATGGTCTACCAAAATGTCCAACACAAAAACAATTTCAGCCATTCTAGGGTTTGACCTGTCTTCTGCCCTAAATTGGCACACGTTATCTTTTATTTCAACCCAACTATACCCTGGTTTTGTTTTTAGCCCTCTATCTTTCATCAATTTCCGCACTCCAGCTGCCCGATCCCAGTACCCCACGCTGGCATACAAATTTGCCAATTGCACAAGGGTAGCAGAGCAACTTGGTTCCAGCAACAGCCTGTTCTCTGCAGCGTGGATGCCAATCCAAACACTCCCGTGAAGCCTAGAAGAAGATAGCAGGGAGCCCCATATAACAGCATTAGGATAGATAGGCATTTTTTCAATAAAATCTTTAGCTTCATCCAATAGCCCAGCCCGGCCAAGAAGATCAACGACACACGAATAGTGATCTAGATCCGGCTGCACACGCAGTTCAACCATTGAATTGAAGTAGAACCATCCTTCTTTAATAAGACCTGCATGACGACATGAAGAGAGGACACCAAGGAAAGTAATGGCATCAGGTTCAATGCTTTGCTTCTTCATTTCTTCATAAAGATCAATTGCCTGCAGTGCAAGCCCATGCTGGGCATACCCCGCAATCATTGAGTTCCACGATACAATATCTTTACCATCAATCTTTTCAAAAATGTAAAGCGCATCTTCAACAGCCCCACATTTGCAATACATTGAGACGAGAGCATTAGCAGTGTGGATGTATGAATCGAAACCCATTTGAATTGTTTGGCAATGAGCACTTCTCCCATGCCCAAGAGCTCCACTACCAGTACAAGCACTCAGAAGACTTGTGAAAGTAAATTCATTCGGTTTCCACGTCGAATTCCTCATCTGATGGAAAAGGTCCAAACACACATCAACCTGCCACTCTTGTGCAAATGCAGCAATAATAGCTGTCCACGACACCACATTTCTCACAGGCATTTCTTCAAACATCCTATAAGCATTTTCTAACTCCGCACATTTGCCATACAGACTGATCAAAGAGCTCCCCACGTAAACATTCTCAACAAAGCCAGTTCTTATTGCAGAGCAATGATACTGAATACCGCCACGCAGATTACGCATAGACCCGCACGAACTCACAGCATGTGACAAAACACTCGCGTCAACAAAACTCTTCCTAGAATACGATTCAAGCATTTCATCAAACACGTCTGTGATTCCGAACTTTGCATTTGTAGCAGCAAAATCCTCAGTGGGTAATATGTTTTGAACGAGACGAAGGTGGGTTTGTCGAGTTGAGGTGACAGTACTGGGTTTGGGTGTGATAAGGTCGAGAACTCTCAGTGCTTTGTCTAGCCGCCTCTTGTTTTGTGGTGTGTGTTTCCATTTGTGTGAAGTAAAAGGTTTAGGCTGTGATAGTGTTTGAAAACTATGAGAAAGTTTCTTCCTGGAACAGCTTTGTCGAACAATTCCATTCATTCCCAACCAAAGCTCATCAAGATGTATTGCTTTTCTTGACCTTTCTATTCATGCTTTTCAAGTTTGAGGTGAGCCATTTTAGGAAGTCGTCTCCTTTTTAGTTTGTGTATGTAGTTTTTTTTATATATGGCTATAAGCTATTCTATGGTATGCATGAAGGGTGGTGTGTGTATTTTTTTAGGTATCAACAGAATCTCTCTCTTTTTTTCCTAGAGAATTCTTTTGTTTACTCTACTTGAGTGTGATCAAATTTATAAACTCTATATAAAAAATGAGAATTGAGGTGCTTGTTTTTGACAAAACGACTTAAGAATGACTTAAACGACATCTATTTATAGGGCTGAAATTATTTTGTTACTCCTAAGTTCATAGATGAGCTAAAAATCTATGAGGCCATTTTCCTTTTTTTGTCATCAATTCTAGATGTACATGCCTTTTATTCTCCTGACTACACATTTTTGTTTTTCTTGAAATTACTTTGTTACTCCCCTAAGTGCATGAGTGAGCTACAAAATCTGTGGAGCCTTCTTGGTGTTTTTATCATATCAATTCTAGATGTTTCCTGCCTTTTATTCTCTAGTCACACACTTTTCTCTTTCCTTTCTTTTCCTAAATTATAGTCAGTCATTTATATTATAAAGTATTTGGATCCGAATTGGAAAATATTTTCTTTTTTGGTTAAATTATTATTCTTAGAAAACTTCCAATCACGAATCTCAACAGAAGGGACATACCTAAATCAAAACCACACACCTCCTCTTGGAGGCAATTGGCAAAAGAATTGAAATTTGTAAGAGCGATTTTCTGAAAATATAGCATTTATAAAGCCATTTGTCAAAATATAATACTTTTTGAAATGACAATTTCATCTTCAAGTCATGATTTTATGCTGAGGTGACAAGCAATAACAAGCAAGACTGTCAACATATGAAATCGTGAATTGAATCCATGATCTAAGCGTGGAGTCTAATCCTAAATAACCAGAGTTTCATTTGAAGACAAATAATGGGTTGAACTTGAACCCACGATATCAAGACCACATGGGACGACAATGATTCT
Organism: Quercus robur; assembly: GCF_932294415.1. Lineage (NCBI taxonomy): Eukaryota > Viridiplantae > Streptophyta > Magnoliopsida > Fagales > Fagaceae > Quercus > Quercus robur. The sequence continues at coordinate 2,783,666 of NC_065540.1, forward strand.
AACAAATTAAACAACGACACCAAAATCCGATACAAAAATCATCATCTTTAAGGGATTTGGAAGTCTCTACAAGCGTGGTATTATTGAGCCAAGGTATCATCGAGCAGCATCACTAGTGAGTATGTTGGCAGTTAAGAACTCAACCTGAAATATTGATTTGAAGTCACACTTTCAAAAAGTATTCAAAAAGAATAGTTTTAAAATGCTGTATTCTTTTACCAAAAAAATGCTGTATTCTTTAAAATAATTATTAAAAGAGAAATTTTCTACCAAATGGAACTGTTCGGTATTATATTTCATGGCAAAACTTTTTTATACCATTGAAGAAAGACAAGCAGTATACAAAGTCTACAAACCACAAGTAACTCTTATGGTACTACTATAGCAGTTGGAGGCTAAATTAGCCAAGGTGTGGGCTTCTACTAAGACAACTGCTGGAACCACAAAAACAATCACATGTAAATCAAAGTTCCCTTGTCATCTACTTGATGAATTCAATAGCAAGCCCACAAAATAGTTGGGCACAGCAGTATATGACAATTTTGTCCATTTTTCTAAGGAACTAATTCTTAAGAAAACGAGTTGCAGTACTCTTAACTGAATATAACAATTTTTTTTTTCTTGTTCATCATTCAAGATTTCAAGTTTCAACACGGGTTCCACACAAGTACTGAGAGTTTTGTTGATACTACTACATATGTGCCGCATTTGACAAGTTACAAACACAGAAAATACTATGAATGGCTACTACATATGTACTGCATTTGACAAGTCACAAACATACAAAATTAAGACACTACGAATGAGAAAATCATCGGATTCTCAGTTCCAAGATCACCACGAAACATTGGCTACTCAGATTTAGTGTTCTCCTCATGAGTCACATTATGTTCGTCCATCTCACAAGGCCAAATTTCAAATTACCAGTTTTGACAAGTGGATCTGTCTTTTGAATTCTCTTCATCAACCTTTGAAATTGTGCCACGAGTTAAGCCCAATGAACAGTTGAACTTCATCTATGATGCCTCTTGATACTCCACAATCTTCTTACCCCTACTTCCCACATGTTTTACCCGGCGAGCCCGAGATTGAGCCACATTTTTGCCAGATTTATGAAGAAGTTTTTGGATTTTCTTGTTAGTCTTCAGTGCTAATGATCTCAGTGGAACTGTTATATCTAAAGGCTGAAGCACCTCTTCCAACTCATGCCAGTCAAGATCTTCAAAGTCACCATCTTCATACACCACCCTGTACCAGCCCGCTTCTCTGTCAAACTCGGTAACCACACCAGAAAAGTATCGATTCCCAAACAACTTCTGAACTACCCTTCCTTCTAACCAATCACCAAAAGATGTATTTCTGTTTCTTTCTGCATCATTCACCGTATTACCGAGAACAGGAGTGCTGTCAATTGCAGATACATTAGGGACCCCGTTAATGACAATAGCCGGTTCTCCTGGTAACTTGAAAATCCCTGTTGATGAAGACTCTGGTTCCTGCTCTGTGCTTGTGTTTTCCATTTCAAGCACTCTTTCTCACAAAGCTTGTGAAAAGAGAGAAACAGTATGTAAGAATAAAATATGATTATCAGGTCTTTTTGTAAGTACATAGATCAGATTGCCTAGAATGTGAAAAATCATAACAGTTAAATACTAACAAATTTCATCCGAGAATGAACAATTGGAAAGCATGTGTGGTGCACCAGGAAAGCAGAAGGCATAAACACAGTCCCAAGCAAATCTATAACTAAATTACAATTCACATGCATTAGAATAAAATGTAGAAATTGTGAAGACAAATTATTATTTCACCCCAGTTCCAGCACATTCAAAAACTAAGTCTTGCTCATTCTGCTGTCATTTATATCAAAAAAAACCTCTTGCACCTTCACTACACACAGTGGCAGGTAATTATGGAAAAGTTGATTACCAAATCTTACAAAAACCAAATGAAATCCTAAGTGACCAAACATGATTGTAGTTATTTTTATGACAAAAGTTGCAACATACATATTTGCTGTTAAGTTTGTCCATCCCTGTACTCATTTTACCAACACACGGGTCAAAACCACAAGATGCCTTTAACTGAGGCCTAATCCCATTTCTAACTCACTAAAAAGTTCACCAGATATTTCCCAATTGCAAATTGACTTCATTTGTCACAAACATAGTCTACAATCTCCAGCTAATTCAAGTTTGAACAGAAGAACAAGACTTAAGATATCGGGTAAACATTGTACTCAAACTTACACAAAAAATTCCCACAAAACCACAATGGTGATAAATAAACAGATATCAAATCCTTAAACTGACTACTTAATCACACGGCATTCTATTAATCTAAACATGTTTTAATTTTTTTTCCTCATAATAAGCAACCAAATTACTCATTCTATGTACAATCTTATACTAACAAAAGTACAACATCGTACCTAAATCTTTTACCATAATGTTTGTTTTTCCACTCTCCTAATCCTAAAATTCTCTACACTCAAGTTTATACAATTATCAAAAAACCCATCAAAAACAAATAACATAGAATACATTTTTCACATTTCCAAAATGAAAGAAACAAACAAACAAACAAACAAACAAACAAAAAAACCAATAATACAATAAATTGTAGAAAAAACTAAAAAAGCATTCTCTATAAGGTGCTTAGGTGTGAGTACCGTGTCGAAGTTCCGGCTATTCTGATTCTCAACCGTCTCCGGCGACTTTGAAACCCTAGAAAGCTTTGCCCTTTTTTTCCTTTTCTAGAAAACCCAGAAACCCTAGAAAGCTTTATTTTGAGTCTAGAAGTAGAAAGCAACAAAACCCTAATTTGTTTTCAGGTGGATATTGTTAAGATGCTGAAATGGAAAGGGCAACAATTCTGAAGCGGAAGAGTTTTTAAAGTTTCTGGGTTTTGATAATACGTTGTTGTAATTTTCCAAAAATGCTAGTAAAAATCTAATAGCATTAACATTCATTTAAAAAATAAAACTCAAGTATGATATTTATAATTTAATAATACAAAATTCAATTTTATGTTTGTTTTAAAGCTTCATTTGGTAGGAACCATATATAAGTAAGAGGAAAGTGGGAGAAAAAAATAAAGAGATTTTTTTTTTTTTAATTGTATATATTTTATAGAGAAAATAGAAAAAGTAAAAAGATAATAATGAATATCAAAAAAAAAAAAATTTGTTTGAATTTTAATATAGAAGGATAGAAGAAGAGGAAATTTATTTAATAATGATTAATATTTTATATTGAAAAAAAAATTATATTGATATATATGTTTCACATATTTTTTATTTATTATTTATTTGGAATATTAAATTTTAGTTATTAATTTTTTATTAAATATGTATTATTTATAGCCTGTTTGGATGGAGGGAGGAAGAAGGAATAGTGGAGGGGAGTAGAATAGAATTGGCTAAAAATAAACTAATTTTGTAGTAAATTTACTCTATTCTATTTAATCCTCCCTCTCTCCCCCTCAATCTAAACGAACAGCTCAATTATTTAATTGTTGTTACAAATTCATTTGAAATCATCCCAATAAAACTATTAGTTTTTTTTTTTTTTCATACAAAAATTTGTCTTATGGGTCAACAGCAGTTTTAAAAACAATTTAAGAAAAGGATGCAAAAATATTAAAGAATATAATCAAAGAGAGGTAAAATCATATTTTTAAACATTCTTTTTCTACTGCGAATTTTTCTCTTCACTTTTACACTCCCTATTTTCGGGGGAGGATGAATTCCTATGACCTAGTTGAAAAATAACATCCACTATTTCTTCTTTCCATTTTATTTTGGGATGACAATGAGATGGGGTGAGACGAAACCTTTTATGCTTCACCTATATCCTCATTTGTGTCTTGCAATTCCTTAACCTGCTTTGTCCCACATCAAGTATTATTTTAAAAATAACATGTCAACAAAATTATTTCTATAACATAACTTTAAGAGTTAAATCTTTCATTTTCTTATGAAAAACTAAAGATATCTCTAAAGACGAAATGACTATTTGAATTAGTATATGTTGATGGAACAATTATTCGGCACAAAACTTAATTAGTTTGTTCAATTAAGCAAAAGAAATCAATGAATCAACCTTCAAAAATTTTATGGTAACATTTATTAGAAGGCTCTTTATTACTTAAATATTAATCAACTACATGCCAATTGCAAATCAAATAATTAAAGCTAAAGATTTGTTAGAAGACATAGCCACAAGAAAAAAATCTTGATGTGTCAAACGACTTATTTTTATTTGTAGATGACATAGAAGTCTTACTTCATATTAAGGACAGTGTGCCTCCACTAAACAAAGAAAAATATCTCAACCTTATCAATTAGATGTAAGGATTAGATAGACCATGCTACAAACTTGGTAGGCACTTTCATATAACAAAGGGCAGAAAAGCTACGTTAAAGAAGTTAAAGACACTTCCTATGTACTTATGTGCCAGCTCCTATCTTCTTTGATAGTTCTTATCTACCTTGTTGTAGTAGTTATCTTCTTTGATGGTCTTCTTTCGCTTTACTTCTTATGGAGTGTAATTCTCTTTGTAAGAATAGGGAACATAATATAGTCTTTCTATATATCACTTAAAACGGTTACAATATCTATGTACCAATTCTCATATACTTATGCATCAATTCCCATCCATCTTCTTTGTTAGTTCTTATCTTCTTTGTACTCTTTTGATTGTCTTCTTTCACTTCCCTTCTCCTATACTAATTTTCTTTCTAAGTTTTAGGAATATTATATAAATATTCTTTTATAGGGTAATGATTTTTTCACACAACTAATTTCACATCTTTCGGACATATTTACTTTCTATGTTTTAAATGTAACTATCATCTTTTCACATTTCATAATGGTGAATATTGTGTATACTGGTGTGTGAAAAATGAGCTTAGCTTCTTTTATATACTTTAAAGGGTTATGTTTGATAATAAATCATTTTTAAAAAGTCTTGACACCAGAAAAATATTAAAAGTTGTCAAAAAAAAAATTTTCTAAAAATATTTCTTAAATCAACGCTCATAACACATTCATTCACTTTTCCCTAACTTTGAATCATTGAAAAAAATAAGCAATACTACCAACGGGGGCTTGGTTGAGTGGGTAAGGCTCGGGTTCTTCGTGCAACCACACTTAGATTCGAGTCCCGCTGCCCGCAGGTTTTCGTTGGTGGGTAAACTTGGTGAGGGGTGTACTCGATAAAAAGAGGTGACTCTCACACGGCTTAGCAAGCTCCCTTTAGCTGGGCTCTCTTGCGGCCGGCTCCCTATCCGGGGGTGAAATATAGCCATAAAGGCTCCCATTCTTTCTTTCTTAAAAAAAAAAAAAATAAGCAATACTTGAAAACTCTTTGAAAAAAATTAAATTAAAAATAAAATGAATTGAGTACTGAGACGCTAGAGCCTAGGCCATATTGAAGTGTGTATTTACTATTTTCGAGCAACAATGGAATTGGAATATCATCAAACAAAGTGAATGAGGATAACCAAGGCATTGAACATTCGAATACAGACCGCGTCCAACGGCTACGTCCAACAAGCCCTACAAAGCCTCTTAGCAGCCAATGGTCTCGACTACGGAGCTTATGGCTGCCTCATCCAGCACTGCACCGACCACCACCTCTTCCGCCTGGGCAGGCAGCTCCATTCTCGCCTCGTCCTCTTCTCCGTCACACCCAACAACTTTCTCGCCTCAAAGCTCATCGCTTTCTACTCAAAATCAAATCACCTCCGCGATGCCCGTAACGTGTTCGATAAAATTCCCGACAAAAATATATTCTCTTGGAACGCTTTGCTCATTGGGTATTCCCTCAACAACAGGTACCTCGACATGCTGAAACTCTTTCTGTCCCTGGTGTCCTCTAATTTGACGGATGTAAAGCCCGATTGTTATACGATTTCGTGTGTTTTAAAGGCGTTATCGTCCTTGTTTTCTCATTCAAGGTTGGCCAAGGAGGTTCACTGTTTTGTTCTTCGACGTGGGTTTGACCTGGATATCTTTGTTGTTAATGCTTTGATTACGCAGTACTCGAGATGTGATGAGATTGGCTTTGCAAGAACTGTGTTTGATAGAATGCCTGAGAGAGATATTGTGTCTTGGAATTCAATGATAGCAGGGTATTCTCAAGCTGGGTTTTATGAGGAGTGTAAGGAATTGTATATAGAGATGTTAGGTTCATCTGGGTTGCGGCCTAATGGGATGACAATTGTCAGTGTCTTGCAGGCATGTGGGCAGTCACATGACCTTATTTTTGGGATAGAAGTTCATCGGTTCATAAATGAGAGCCAAATTGACATTGATGTTTCAGTTTATAATGCTATTATTGGGTTGTATGCAAAATGTGGTAGCTTGGACTATGCTCGAGAATTGTTTGATGAGATGAGTGACAAGGATGAAGTCACCCATGGATCGATAATTTCAGGGTACATGCTTCATGGTTTTGTGGACAACGCAATGGATCTTTTCCGAAACATAAAAAACCCGGGATTAAGTACATGGAATGCTGTGATTTCAGGTTTGGTTCAGAACAACCGGCATGAAGGAGTCTTAGATTTAGTTATAGAAATGCAAGCATGTGGTTTTAAACCAAATACTGTAACAATTTCGAGCATTCTCCCTACAATTTCATGCTTATCAAACCTAAAAGTAGGAAAGGAAATACATGCTTATTCTGTTAAAAACAATTATGACAGCAATATTTATGTGTCCACTGCCATTATAGACACTTATGCAAAATCAGGGTTTCTTCATGGGGCACAACGGATTTTTGATCAATCAAAACATAAGAGCTTGATCATTTGGACAGCAATAATCTCAGCATATGCGGCCCATGGAGATGCTAACACTACTCTTTGTCTTTTTAATGAGATGCTAAATAATGGGATTAGGCCAGACCCAGTAACATTCACTGCTGTATTGTCAGCTTGTGCTCATTCTGGAATGGTAGAAGAAGCTTGGGAGATCTTCGATGCCATGTTTATGAAATATGGCATACAGCCTTCAGTTGAACATTATGCATGCATGGTAGGTGTTCTTAGCCGAGCTGGGAGACTATCTGAAGCTGCAGAATTTGTCTCCAAAATGCCAATTGAACCAAGTGCTAAAGTTTGGGGTGCATTGCTTAACGGGGCTGCTGTTTCTGGTGATGTTGAGCTGGGGAAGTTTGTTTGTGATCATTTGTTTGAGATTGAGCCTGAAAACACTGGGAATTACATTATTATGGCAAATCTGTATTCTCAAGCTGGGAGATGGGAAGAAGCTGATAAGACCAGGGAAAGGATAAAAAAAATTGGGTTGAAAAAGATCCCAGGCAGTAGTTGGATTGAAACAAGTGGAGGATTGCAAAGCTTTATAGCCAGGGATGTATCAAATGGAAGAGCTGAAGAGATTTATGAAATTTTGGGAGGATTGCTTGGGTTAATGAGAGAGGAAGGGTATGTTTCGAGGGATGAGTTAGATGAGGAGAGTATTTTTAGTTGAAACCAGATCATCAATATTGAAGAAATCTTTGGAATAAAGGATTGGACTGAGGGGCTCAATGTGCACCATCCATTAATAGGGCCACAGTGACTCACCATTTAGTGGTTTTCTTATAATTTGGATATCCAATTGATTGTGAAATAGCACCTGGATATTCAGTAGTAGGAATCTATGAATTCAGAGTATTATAGCTAGAAATTGAAGCTACAAATCATTTTTGTGGATGAGTTCTATGACCTGGCATGGGTACTTAAAGTTGAAACAAACAAGTGGTCTTTTTCTGTCTAGAATATGGAATAATTTCATTCTGAGGATTAGTTTTGCTGATAACATATCTTAGAAGGTAGAACACTAATCGAGGCTAAGTGGTGGTTCTCTTTTCAGTTGCCGGTCAATTTCCTTGATCCTTCATTAAAGAGCCATGTTCATAAAATTTCGTTGATGAGAGACTTAAAAGTTAAAACTTCTAGCTCCATCCAAGGTTGTAAACCTAAAGGTTCTGGAAAGCCTGATCTCAGTTTACTTTGAAAATGCAAATGAGGTACTTATTAGAGGGATTGCCTGTACGTGACTGGCAGTTATGGTATCTAATGTGGTCAATTTGGCAATATCAATGAGAGATAATTTCAGCTTCCTGCAGTTCAAATGTCCTTGGAAGTGGCTGCTGCTGCTGCTTGGTGACTTCTACATTGTTTACATCAGCCATCCTTCAGGTTAGAAGTAGTGACTGGGTATCAGTTAATTAGATTGTGTTTATGTCATAGCAATGTGATGAAAAGGCAATGCAGAGCTAAAAAATCTAAGAACATTGGATCCCCAAACGTAAGTGAACCGAGGTTGATGCCATTATGATTTCTTTTTCTTTTTTGAAAGTATTGAATTAATATGCTTTGTGAAAAGTGAACAAAATGGTCACTTTCTGTTAAGTACTGTTCCACATGTAAACCTTTTGAAGATAGTGACAGTTACTTTTGACCTTTTTTTTTTTTGGGAAGCAGCTGTCAGTAAAACTTTTGGATGAACTATGGTGTAACTTCTGACAGAGATTGCTGTTAATTATACCAATAGCAAAGGGTAAGAATGTTCATGGCTCATCTTTACACTTTTTCGCTTGACTCATCTCTTTTAATTGAGAATGTTTTTGGCTTTTTCATGCTTTGATTCTAGTGGGAAACCTTTACTTCTTGTTAACACCTCGATGGTATATATTGTGTCCCTGCTTTAGTAGGTCCCGAGTGTAATTTGGTTGCTTCAATATTGTTATTTCCTTTAGGAGTTTTGAGTCCTACTATGCATTATAACAATGTTCATCATGGAATTTTAGACTACCCTTTCTCTCATCTAGCATGTAATGTAAACACAAGCAAGTTGCTCATACTCCAAAGAAGAATTATGGGAGAAGAAGGCGGTTAATGTAAAGGTGAATGGTGACAAATAAGCGTAACAAGCGCAGGGTTTACAGTGTGAATGTGATGACTAGTTGCCACCAGCTTCGCGCCTTTGTTTGTTAATGTATTAGTTTGTTGGGGACAAGAGCAACGAGCCATGGATGGGCCAAAATGTTTATTTTTCTTTCTGCTTGTTTTGTTCCCCGTTAGAATTAAGGCAATAATTATCAGAGATAATGAAAAGAAAAGGAGTGACAAAAGGGCTTGAACTGGACACTCATTTGTGGACAAAAATTCACATTCTCATTTTTCGGCCACTCTATTCTTTTTTTAATCCAATCCTCTATAGGGTTCCGAGTATCTTATGCAGATCTCCAAAATCCAATACAATGCACTCGTTCTCTTTTTTGGTGAAATAGATCATTTCTCGGGAGATTGACCATTGTGTCCAAACTTGACAGATATTTACATGTGAGTTCAGCAGATAGTTACATTAGTGTAAAAAGTTATGTGAAAAGGTTAATTTTTGTATAAGGTAGTTTGTTTTCTATTGGAATGTTTGGAGTGTCATATCACCCGGGAGTACTTAATATGTCCCCTTCTAATTAATAATTACCGTGACAAAAAACACAAGTACGATCAGAAGACTTACAAGAAGCAATTTTCTTATTTTCTTTTAGGTGATGTTAGAGATACAATTTTATTACATGTCTTACAAATTGATGCGATGCCAATTATTAAAAAAAAAAAATTATTATGCTTTTGAAATGGCTTGCATCAAATTTAAAATCATATTGATTTGTAAACATTTTGTAGTAAAATTGATAGTAGTAATTTTTTTTTTTTTTTAACCTACCTGTAATGGTGATTTTATCAATTAAATCATTTGTTGTTTAGCTTCTAGACACACAATGACTTTCAAGTTTCAAGTTCTTATCATGAACGTCAAGAGTACTGTAACTCAATTAATAATGTGATTTTCTTGATATTTTCAACGAATACATTTAGAGTTCATTCTCCCTCCACCAACAAAATGAAATTGGATAATTAAATATATACCAAAATAATGAAATTTGTGATTCTCAAAATAAGTTTAGCAAAATCGTATATCTACAATGGGTTTCTTCATCATTTCGATTTTGATGCATAAGAAGAATGCGAGTCGCATAATTATTTTATTAGTAAATGTCTATTTGGATGGACTTTTTTATTAGTTTATTTTGTTTATTGCGTTAAAGTTTTGTTATACTTATACCCTTAAAAATTGTGATGCTTTTAAATGTTGCACATTTTGTGTCAAGTGAATGCTTAGAAAGAGTCAAGACCAACTTAATTCCTATTCTCTTAATGAAGATTTCCCAATTAAGGATATGATATTATGATTAGTGCATTATGCATCCCAAGTAAATGATTAACAAGAAAGATTACATTGGATTTGGTATTAAAATTTAAATAATACAAGAATTGATTTCAACTAATTAAACTATTAAAGTGGGATTTTATATTCTCTCACCACTATAATAGCTTTAATTCTAATACTATCATGTAAAATATCACAACTTTTACCATAATTATCTTATGCGACATACTATAATTGACTTACTATTATTTTTATATAGGTTCGCTTTTTCTTATTTATCATGTATAATTTGTCACGGCCAATTGTAATAAAAGTTGTGGCCTAACTTTTGTTACCCAAAACGAGGGGCACAATTGGCGTTAAAATAACCCACAAAGTGAGTCAAACTCACATAAAAAGCCACACATTCCACTCTCATTCCTCATACTTTGTCCTCTGACAACCTAAAGTGAAGTGCAAACACACGATCCCATTATGAAAGAAGAAACAACCACCACAACCATCATGGCTGCACTCTCTACTCTCACTCCTCCCCAGCTCTCAGATCTCACCCACTCCATTTTCTCAGATATCCACCACCGCCACCACCGCCTCTCAGCTCTCCTCACCTCTCCCACTCTCTTCTCCCTCACTCTCCACCACCTCCACTCTCTTTCTCTCCCACAAAAAACCCTCCTCATTGCTCGCAACCTCCTCTCTTCCCTTCGCCACCTCACACTTCACCTCCACCCCAAACCATATTCATCACCGCCTCCAATACCCTCCAACACACTCAAGCAAAAAGACCTCGACGCAATTTTACTCCTACTACTACTCTGTGAAACTCGCCAACACAATCCAGAGTCTCTAGAAACCGAGTCTCCCGCCGAATGGCGCGGAATTTTAAGTAAACTAGTCTCTGACACCATGTTGAGGAATTCTGGTATTGGGTTCTATAATGGGTCGGTGTTGATTCCGTACATTGAAATGGTGACGAGGTGTTGGAGGTTTGTGGGTGAAATGGGTTATTGCTGTGATCATAATAATGGTGATGGGAAGATGGGGAGAGAGGTGGCGGCGTCGGCGGCGGCAGTGGTGGCTCTGCCATCTGTGGAGGTGAGAGGCGGTGGTGTTGAGTGTGTGATATGTAAGGAGGAGATGAGAGAAGGGAGAGACGTGTGTGAGTTTCCATGCGAGCATTTGTTTCATTGGATTTGCATTTTGCCATGGTTAAGGAAGAGGAACACGTGTCCTTGCTGTCGGTTTGAGCTTCCTACTGATGATGTTTTCGGAGAGATCCAACGGCTGTGGGACGTTCTGATCAAGGTGGGTAATAGGAGCTTCGATGTATGATGAATGTAGGTGATCATAGATTGCATGTTCTTCACAATCATGACTTAGATGATCTACACGTGTCAAAATCGGATAGTGTTTTGGCCATGAAGAGTTGAAGACTGAAAGATCAAGATGGTTCGGTTCTGATGAATGGTTGTGAATTGTGATGGATGGATTTTGTAGAGTATAGATAAATTGCTTGTTTTTGTGATAGAAACACCTGTGGTTAAGGTTAGAGGCATTTATTGTGGATTTGTATCTAAATAAAATGACAAAGGTGAACAGATATTTATAGATTAACAGAGATTTGAGGCTTTTTTTTTTTATAGTGAATTTGATGTTTATGGTTGAGGTTTTTATTTATTTTTGAAAAAAAAAAAAAAAAGGAAATTGAATGGATATAATGATTGATTGCAAATAATTATTCATTATAGTCCTTTTCCATGTACGATAGCAAAATTTGGAAATTAATTTGCATTGATTTGTAGTAAGTGATTATGATTTATGATAATTATGACACCAATTCAATAATTATTCTCAGTATTGTTTCTTTTGTTTATTAATCTATGTTACCATAATCCTTAGATTTGATTAATTCAATACGGTGGTAGCGTTTGGATTGGGCTGAAACGCAGTGCGTCTGCGTTTCAACCCCTTTTTTTTATTATTTTTTTTTAAAGCCGGATTTGTTGACTTTCTGTGCGTAAACAGTGCATCTGTATACTGTTTACGGACCCACAAATTTCACTTTTCGACAACTTTTTCATTAAAAATGGGTCTCACGATACTATTTACATATTTAAAAATTATTTTACTACAGTGTTTTCAGTTTCAGTTTTCAGTTTCAGCAAAAATAAGCTCAATCCAAACGAACCCGGTGTAGTCAATTTAAGATGATGACCAATCTTCTGAACTTAAAGAAAAAATATGTTTTTTAAGTTAATTTTCTACTTAATTCTCATTAATTCCTTCTGCATACATAAATAGTCAAGAATAAGATAATTTCATCATAATCTAATCCTAACAAATAGGAACCAACTCCTATTTAAATTTAAATACAACTTGAAATGAAATACAATCCTAATTCTCTAATTAGCTACCTGGTATTATTTGAATTTAACTTGAATCGATTCTTATCTTCTTATATTGTCTGATTTCCGGACATATTATATTTGATTGAGAATAATATACTCTGCCTAGGCACAACTGTAGTCGCAACATGCATTTATATGTTTGCATATTGCGCCTAAGAGGAAGTCTGTTGTTAAAAATATAGCAAGCATATGAACCTGAAATAAAATTGGTAAAATAAAATAGTTGAATTATTGAAAAATGAGAATATTCATGATTACGTATTGATTGCTAAGAACACTTGCATCAGTTAATGTAAAATGGAAAAAGTGGTCAATTTTGCTCAAATACTACCCATATCAGTCTATCTATATCACTATTCAGATGCACTTTTGTTAATCTATATCACTGTTCATATACACTTTTGTTACAGTAACCGTATAATTTTTAATTATTTTTACCTCACTTCTCCCTTCAAATCTTCTTTCTCTTCCCCTACTCTCTCTCCATAAGATTCTCTCTCTTCCTCTACCATCTTCCCTATTAGAGCATCAACATTGGGGCTTCTATATGCCAAATGTTAGGAACATTTGGCATTTAAGCCCCAAAACTACTCAACAATGGGAAGGCCATATGCTAAATGCTAATTCCAAATTTGGGATTTAGCTACAGTACCATCTCAAATGTAAGATGGTACTGTAGCTAAATGTTATAAAAAAAAATAATATTTTAATACTCTTATTTCTCTCTCCTCTCTCATTTATCCCGGTAAACTCCTCTCTCCTCTCTCATTTTTTCTGTTTCTTTTCTCTCTCTTTCTTCCTGCTCTCTCTTCTTCAACGGAATGGAGGCAACGGCGTGGAGGCTTGATCAGAAAAGCTGTGGTGGAGGCGTGGAGGTCGTGGGTTTCCGGCGTGAGGGTCGAATTTGGGTGGTGATTGGGTGGCGTTTGGGTGGTGTTTGGCGTTTGGGTCGAAGATGATGATGATGATGAAGAGCAAGGCCAAGACGATGCGGTCGTCGACGGTGATGTGGAAGAGGAGGAGTGGACGGTCGCGGAGGAAGTAGAGGAAAGACCAGGCGACGAAGATGGCGAGGAAGACGATCATGGAGATCGGGTGCCAGAGGAGGCTGAGGAAGAGGATGAGGAGCGCGATGAACGTGTAGTTCACGCGGAAGTGACCGAGGTTGCGCTTGAAGCGAGCGGTGGCTTCGCCGAGTGTGTCAGGGCGCGTGAAGGAGGAGAATGGGTGGACGAGCGACCCTCTCTCTCTCGCCATCGCTGCCGGTGAGAACAGATGGGTTTGGGTTTGGGTTTTGCGAGAACAGATGGGTTTGATTTTTGATTTTGGATTTTGGATTTTGATTTTGATTTAGGATTTTGATTTTGGTTTTGATTTTGATTTGGCTGGATTTGGCTGTGCTGTGTTGCCATTGGATTGTGTTTTTTTTTTTTTTTTTGGTTCAGCTACTGGGTTTATGAGTTGGGTCTGGTGGTGGCAGTGGCGGTGTCAGGTGTGTAGTGCGTCGGTGGTGGGTTGTGGTGGCTCTGGGGCTGAGGATCGGTTTGGATGGCGTTTGTGGCTGGCGTTTCTGGGGTATTGGGTATTGGGTTGAAGCAGCAGTTGGTTGAAGAGGTTATTTGGGGATTGGGTTTTTGTTTTTATTTGGGTTTAAGGATATATTGTTTTATTATGTAAAAATATTATTTTAATGAGTAGAATAGGAAAATAAAAGTTGGGATGTTGGGTGTATTGTAAAATGGTATTGTATAATTGATAAAGTAGGTTTTTGGGATGGTAAAATAAGATGGGATTTAGAATCCGGATGTGGATGCTCTAACTCTATTCCTTTGACAAATCCATCCTAAATCTAGATCTCAAACTCATCCATGATCAAGCTCTTATACAAGAATCAGCAAAGCCAAATTACAAAATTGTAAAGAAGTGAAGAAGAAGAAGAAGAAGAAGAAGAGGCGGCAGCAAAAGAAGCAAAGAAGAATAAGCAACAGCAGTAATAGCTACACAGAGAAAGAGGTGAAAGGCTATGGAGGCATGGGAGGTCTGAGGGTGTGGAGGCGTGAGAGGTCTAAGGGTTTTTACTTTTGAGATATGAGAAAGGAGGGAGAGAGACATTAAATGAAAATATTAATAAAGAAGAAATATATATATATATATATATATATTATTTAAATAAAATAGTGTGTATAATAGATAATCTGATGTGAGTGTTTTTGAGGAGTGATTGTATAAAATAGAAAAAGTAAATTCTAGTGCTAAAATAGACAGAAAAATTTACAAAGACTTATGCTAATGCTCTAAGATTGCACATTGAGTTTTAGGTAGTAGATCTATAATCAAACTTGCTATTTATGTGGGAATTTCATTTCTAGAGTAGGATTTACAACTCATATCAAAGCCATTAGAAAAGTTGCCAGCAAATCAAAATCGAAAGTTACACAGTTCGAAGTATTTGCAGGCTTTGCACAATTCTCATATGATCCTGATAACACTACTCAAAATCAATTGGCAAGAGCTTAACTCTCAACCAACCCCGCAAAAAACTAAATATTAACTATTTATATTGGAATGAGTGGTTATATTGATTCATTAAAAATTGAACCGATAAATAAATTTCATGTTAAGTTATGTGCATATTTAAAAACAAATAAACTGTTGGTCCGTTTCAATTGAGGAGGAGTAGAGTAAAGTAGCATAGCGTAGATTTGACCCAAAATTAGATTATTTTTAGCCAATTCTACTTTACTCCTCTCCACTCTCCCTCCTTTCCCCCTCCATCCAAATGGGCCCTACAGTTCCAATAAATCATATAGCTTCTACGAAGATATTCACCAAGGAAGCAGAAACTCTTTTGAAAGAACTTATTCAAGACAAAATGGAATATTTTCTACTTAAATGAAAAAGTACAGAATTAACTTTCTAATGAAAGAACAAATATGGGCTTTGGATAGCATGGCTATAAGCCCAATGAAGTGAAGCCTTGAAGACCATTGCCGAATTGCTAAGTGGAGCTAGTCAATAAGCCCAATACCTGTAAGTGGGAAGGAAGCCGTACACACCATGTGTTTCTTATTGTGGATAGGAGCGACCCAACGAGCCCAAAGCCCAAGTTCATTAGCTTAATGAAAGGAAGGTGAAAAAAAGAGGCCTACGCTACGCTCGTACCTCTCTCGCCCACACAATTATTTTGGAAACTGGCCCAAACTTAATTGATACAATAGAGTTGTACAGTTTTATCTGAGCATCAAATAGTCTCACAAAATTTCAGCATATACAGCCCAAAATCCATCATCTTCCCATCAAAACCAGCCCAAACCTAAGAAATTTGAAAAAAGAAGAAAAGAAAAGCGAATCCCTAAAAGAAAAATGAAAGATACCCAATCGATTTTCCATCATAATTAAACAAGCACGATCTTTTATAAGTTGGCTAAAAGAAAATTATTAGCAACATAAAGAAAAAAAAAATTCTTTGACATGCTTCATTTGTAATTATATTTATAGCTAGTAGTATACAATACTGTATACCAATAAAACTTATAAATTAATTAATTTTAAATGTAAAGTAAATAAAATGATTTACAATTATCATCTGAAAAATAAACTAGATAATAAAAATAAAAGAAAAAATTACCCTTTTTTGGGCTAAAAAGGGGGGTGGGGGAAATTACCTTAAATTATATTATGGAAGCCTATTGCAAAGATCAAATTTTGTGTTAAAAATAAAACCATGGTAGGTGATTATAATAAATGATAAAAAAAATTTCAAATTTTTAATTGTAGGGACACAAAATCTTTAACGGCCCAACAACGATGTTGGTGTCGCACACGGAAAGTCCCTCACAATAATATTTGTAGAGAGTGGGCTTGAAAGGCAGCGTTGGATCACAGGGCGACGTTTCGGGCCGGACTGTAGGTGAACCAATATGAGAACGAGCTTTGGGCTGGATATTCAGGCCCTTCAATCTTGTATCCAGGAGGATTTGGCTCCTCGGATCATGTCCGAGGATGGATGGTGCTGTCTCCGGTTACCCGTCGGTGGGCTTTTAGGTGGTGTCCAGCGTATATTATCCAGGCATTCTCTTTCATCAAGTCTTTCTCCAGAAGATAGATGGGGAGCCCTCCCCTTTGGTCACGTAACATTCTCTTTTATACTGGCTTACGTTTGTTATCCTTCGTCCACGTGTAGGGTCGATCTTTCCAGAACAGATATCTGTCCCATCAGTCTAATCCCAAAATTGCTGGGGATGATCCATAAAGCCTAAGATCCCGGCTCTGTTAGGGGCAGAGTCATGTCAGGGAAGGGTATTAAAGACAACTTCCCCAGGATATTTTCTGATCTTTCTAGCTTACTCGTGTTCCATTCCTATCCATGAGGTTTTGGACCTGCCGAGGACGAAACCGTCCTCGGCTGTGTCTTTGGGCCACTTTTTATGTTTCCTAGTTTCGAGCTTGGGCCCTCGCCTCCTTCAGTTTAGGACCGGTGGGCTTCCCATAAGCGCATGGGCCGAACCCATAAACTATTAGACCCCACATTAATAATAGAAATTTAATTGAAATAATAATATATATTAAAATTTTGATAATAGAGTTTTTCTCTAGAGCTGAATTATCTTAATAAATCTAATTTAATTTATAGTACAATGAGGATTTTTTTTTTTTTTTTTTGGGGGGTTAAATGAATGAAAATTATTAAGTTTGTAAAATACAAGAACAAAAGGATTGTCCACATTATATCAGGAGAAATAGTGGAAAAAAATATAAATAAAAGAAAAGAGGAGGATATCACTTGGCCAAACGACAACATGTGAGAAATCAAAATTGAACAATTAAATTGTTAATAAAAAAAATAAACCGAAGGAGTTGTTTACAAAAAAAAAACCAATAATTAATACCTCATTGAAATGTCAAAACGAATTTTTAATTATATTTATATAATAATACTTTATTATAAAAGCATCTACTAGAATGTTAAGAAATGCATACATGATGTCATATCTCTCATTATTTTTATTATTTTAAATTAGAGAACAACTATCTTCCTTGATTTATTTGTTGGGCCCTCTTCAACTCATGGTTTTCTGGTTTATTTAGACATTCAAACTTTCAAAGCTTGCATGAGGGATTTTAATTGAGACATAACCTAATGAGGCAAGAACTTTTTCCTGTAAAAAGATACTCCATGGTGAAATTAACCAAATACATTGATGATATCCATTTCTTTTTAAACATTACAATCTACTCAAACATGCAGAAACCTAATTTAATTGAATACACCACCAGACTCTGGCCCTACTCAGAACCGCCTCCCATTGATAAAAGATGAAGTGGTCCGGTCAAATGATAATGAGTTAGGTGTATGCAGATCATAGATGTATTGATAGCAAAACCAAATCAAGTGATTGCTATGCATTTCTTTGAGTGCAGTGCAAGAAGATTTTGAAACCCATATTGATAATCATAATGTTCCCTTAATATTTTAATGAAAGAAACTAGTATAATGATTTTGGATTTCACAGCAAATGGATACGTAATTAGAGATGATAATTGCAGCGTGGCCTACCTAAAGTCCAGCCAGCACAGATCCGAATCCATACTGCTTTCAATACTTTTTTTTTTAATATATATATATATATATATAGAGACACATGATAGAGTTTAAATTTATAACGTTCACTCTATAATGACTATTCTTTATCATCAGGTTAAGATTAGTGGGATTTGAATCCTAAACTTATTACTTTAAAAAAAAAAAAAAAAAAAAAGATTCAACCTATGGTGTCCGCTCCTGATAATAGCTCTTTATCATCAGTCCAAATTAGTTTTTTGTATAAGCGGGATTAAATCCCAAATCTTTTATACAACCATCAAAGATTTTACTAGTTGAGCTAACTGGAACCTACTAGATTTATTACTTAATGACAAGAGAATTTACTTATTGAGTAACCTCGAACTCATTCTATGTTAACTATTATTTGTCACCCTTAGTGTGAGTTTGGATAGCGTTTGGCGGTTTTAATGTTGCGTTTGATTTATTTTTGGGGTCCCATGACACTGTTCATGAGACCACCAAACTCAACAAAATGCACATACCAATGTATTTTTTAGTTTTACAGCACTATTCATACCTTTAAAAATCATATTGCTATAGTATTTTCAGCAATAAGTTTTCAGTTTTCAGCAAATAAGCGGTATCCAAACAGACCCTTAATGTTCCACTTTACGTTTCATCAATTGCAGAATATGATGTGTATGATTTTTTTTTTTTCATTTTAAATTTGGTCATTTTATAAAGTAGGAAAAAAATATATATATATTTAAGAAATGGTGAAGGGAGGAGTATAAAGTAGAACACTCTTAAATGAGATTAATAATTTTTATTCCATCTCTTGACATCAATACCACAATACATATTGAAAGACTTAACTTATAGTCTCCAACGACCTCCAAGGTTCCTAACAAGCCCCTAAACTTCAATTAATTATAAGATGGTAAAGAGTAGCTACTCAATCCCATATTGTTTGTCCTATTTAAAAAAATCTAACTTTTTAAGGGAAAATTATTTACAACATTATCTTCCAAATAAAATGGTGCAAGTTTCTAAAATCACACTCCTTAATTTAGACTCTAGTGAAAGAGGAGTATTAACATTTTGAATAAAGTAAAAGATATAGTAAGGAATTTTATTTATTGACGTGTCAAAAGATACTACTAAAATGTTGTTTAGACCCTTAATATGGCTACCACCAATATAATCAATGATTCCATATTGAGCCTGGGTACGTACTTAATTAATTTAATCACAATATTGATCACAGATTAACAAGCACAAGATAAATGTCACATGAACAACTTGCACACATAAAAACAAGAATTTGTTTGTGGAGTGAAAACCCAAAAGGTCATAGCACTCCGTACCAAAGCCTAACTCAACAAGAATACTATTAAAGGTTTTTGCAATACAAATGTTACTCACCTAGCAATTCTTGCCTTGTGCCTTCAATGTTACTTGATGTCACAAGTTGATCCACCGACCACAAAACCAATTTCTTGGTCACTCAAAGGCTTCTTAATGATTTGGCTAGTCTTTGTGGTTTAAAAACAACAACTTTGTTACAAAGGTGGTAATCTTTGTGTTTGGAAGTAAATAACCTCTCAAGCATGGGCAATTGGAAAGGTCGAATGCTAAAAAGACTTAAAAGGCTTAGTAAAGTGAATGTTCAAATAGCGTATAAAACACTATAAACGTTTAGACCCCTAAATTACAAATTACCAATTCAAACTTATTATCAAACAATGTATGTGCGAAATATGAACATAAGCTTAGAACAGAATTGATAAACAATCTAAACTAAATAAAATCACATCCACAGCAAAAATTAAATGGCAAAGATTAAGGGAAGAGAGATGCAAACACAAGAACAACACAATGATGTGTTATCGAAGAGGAAACCGAAGCCCTCGGCATAAAACCTCTTTGCCACCCTCCAAGCGGTCAATAATCTACTAGAGAATCAAGTTAGGATACATGAACAGCAAAAGACCCTCCAAACCTAATCTACCCAATGTACCTAAGCCCTCCAAGCTCCTACTCCAATGAGGTTGCACCGAACTTTGTCTTCTCTAGCTTACCAAATTCCGCTATAGCCCATAGCATCAACCAATATAAATTGTTCCCTTCCTAACTACTTCCCAAGCACCAAAAACCTTCTCACAAATATGGGTATGGTGAGAAAATGATTTAGCTAATGAACCTCTCAAGGATGTAACAACGAAGAGGGTGAGAGTTGAGGAATTTGGAGAATCAATATATAAAGATTGTGGATAAGTCAATCTTGTTTTTCTCTAGGGTTTCTCTCTCAAAATTCTCTCTGAAAGCTCTTTACATTTCGTGGGTATAAGGGGTATTTACACTGGTGTGTATTTGGAATGCGAAGAGTTAGTTTTTCCCAGACAAAGTGGACTGACAACTTGGCCTCGTAACTTGATTGAGTCGAGAGTCCAAGCCGCGAGCTAACTGAATGACTAGACTAGACTTTTTGTCCTATGGTGCTCCAACTGGCGTGACTGTTCAACTCTCTGCATGCTTCACTCATATGCATCCTTTGACAACTTGCAAGCTGCAAGATCCAGTCACGAGACCCTTGCTGAGTGCACAATCTTGAGCTTTTCTTCAAACTCTCTCACACACTACTCTTACATGATTCCCACCTAAATACAGGGTTTCTAAATGCTGAATTACAAGTAAAATTTGGCACGAAATAAAGCAAACAAAATGGTTGATTAAATTCAACCTTACATAAAGGATTTTCAATGTTTTGTGTTGCCGTCTTTCTTCTTCTTAAGTTAGGGTTGGATTTTTGTAAATAAAGAATGAAGGGTTTAAGGCGTGATAGGCCACAAAGTTTCCATGAAAGCTTAGGTTGGTGCTTTCCTTATAGCATTCTCTCTACTGAATGTCTCGCAAATGACTGGCAAAAGTTTCTATCTAACTTATCATACCTGCTCAATCAATTGATCATGAAATTTGCTCAACGGAATTATGCATACTTGCACAATGAACAACAATCTTTAGTCTTCAACCTTAAGTACACCACACAAATGCAATTGAATATTGTTCAACGATTACAAGCAAACTTTGTCATAGAATTAGCCAACACAAAAAAATTCTAATAATTATATTTTAGGAGATTCCAAAATAGAATTGAGGACTAAAAATTTGGTACATGGGGAGTATGTTATTACTTAAATAAGTAACTTTTGATTGCATATGTACATTATGTCAATTTCTTACGAAGATGTTACTGTATGTGTGCATAAAATTGGAACTTCATTTTATAGATATGACATCAATGTGGTAAACCGATACATGAGACCAGAAAATGTCTAGTCTAGTCGTTCCATAGTCATGACCAACATGCCGTGCACTATGACCGATTTGAGAACGACTCTTTAAAAGTAGATTAAGAAATCTTGTAAGTCACAATCGCATTAATTGCGCCTAACAATCTCACCTAACATTTAATTTGATGTGGCAGTCCCCTTGGCCAGAGTTCCAAGTCCCAACCACTGCTTGGAAGCACTCATAGACCGAAAAACCAAGCAGGAAATGGTTACCTCGGTCGAGAGTAGATAGGGCAGGATATGATGGGCAACCTAGGGTTGTAAGGTGCCCTTTAAGTATAAGAGTCATGTTAACGAGTGTCCTTAGGGGCAATGATTAACAATCCATTTTAGGAAAGTTTTACTACCACTTTTATGGGAAATGAAAAAAGCTATCAAAACAATAATTTTTTTTTCTCTTCCCATAAAAACTTTATTTAAATAGATTGTTAATCATTGTCTTAAGAACATCCATTAGTATTTCCCCAAGTATAAATACCCCCTCCCCAACCCCAGCCCTGAGGAAAGCAATTTTGGATCCATAACAATTTAGCTCACCAAAACTTTGGAGAAAAAAATCCTAATTTAATCATCAAAGTGCTCACTATCGACCCTATTGGGGTTGCCACGCTCGTCTTGTGCGGGTGTTGAACAATTTGATCGTCCTATTGTAAGACCTTCCATCAAATATCTATCCACCAAACCTTACCGACCTACAATATATTTATGTATATATTTTGGCTTAAATTTGAATTGGTTTTGCATGCACACTATTTTGGAGGAAAAATTATAAATAAATAAATAAAAACCAAGATGTATACATTAACAAATAAATGTATAGAAAGGATCTGAGTGCCAAAAAAAAGTAAATAAATAAAAAAAGAACACGAGCAAGATGAAGGACACCGATTGAACGAACACGGTTCAGGAACACCACGTGAAAGGAATAGAGACAGAAGTGACATCAGTATTTTTTTGGTAGTTATGTGATTTTTTTTTTCAAATTTCAAATTTATTCAAATGCCCGGGCTCTCTCTCTCTCTCTCTCTCTCTCTCTCTCCTATATGTATTTAATAAATTTAAATATGCATGCAAATTAATAAAATCAATAAATGCCTGTATTGCAGCTATTGCTAATTAAACTGACATGGACCCGCCCTTTATATCTCTAATGTCACAGCTTGCTCACTTAATTGCTCACCGTAATTGTCTGATTTTACCATCTGTTTTAAGCAAGTATAAACATTTCGCTGCCTAATTAAGCACTAGAAATTTTTCTATGATTAATTGTGGTGCCATATAAATTATCATAATTTTTGTCACAATTATCTTATATGTTAGATTGTGATTAGTTATTTGTCACTTTCATATGAATTCATAATTTTTTTTTCACTACTCATAATCTGCTATGTGAATAGTTGTGACACAAATTGTATCATTTTATGTGGGCTTAAAATTTTTCTTTTTCTCAAAAAAAGAAGAAGAAAAAACCTTGAAATCAATGAGAAAATTAGATGACCAATTAGATTGAGGAAGGCATGCGAGAACAACTTTTTCATTAGTGATCATGTGCCATGTATTGAGAAGGTCGATGACCATAAAGACTCACAGCTTGGACTTAACTAGGCACAAGAGCCATAATGTATAATAAATGGACGGTTTAAGTTCAATTATGGTAGTAACAATATAAAATTACAATTACCATTTACCCACAAAATAGTAAAAGTGAGTGCCTTTTGGGCAGTGGATATATAACCCATCTGATAGGGTAAGGCAAGAAGAGTCCAAGCTGTCTGACCTTAGTTTTCTGACATCGATTGTAGTATTTTTGTTTTTGCATTAGCATAGATTCTACACCAAACATAAAGAGAGAGAAAAAAAATTCACATATCTTGGTTCCCATATTTTTATATACAGATAGAAATAGTGAACAATTTAGCTGGGGGGGTGTGACTAGGGACAGTTGTGTACTGAAGATTCAGATCAAGAAATGTCTGCAGTGACAGGCCAAAGAGAAAAGAACATGATAGCTGATAGAAAATGGAGGTGGGTTCGTCTTCTTCTTTCTCTTTCAATATTCAAACACACATTTTTTTCACTTTTTTGAAATGGGTTTTCTCTCAGTGATAAGAAAGTGGAAGGGGATGATGGTGTTAGAACTGTGGAGTGCCTGAGAGGCAGATTGCTTGCAGAGAGACAAGCTTCAAGGGTTGCTAAAGAAAATGCAGAGCTCCTAGGCAACAAGGTAATGGCTCTTTTGAACTTGATTTACTGTTCCTTTCCTAGGACTGGTCAGATTTAGA